>NC_059501.1:63236797-64486797 GCF_914767665.1 Harmonia axyridis
GGATTCATCAAGTCTAGTAGCTTGATATTTTAGCCAACTATACTTGACATGACTTGATTTGAGATATGTATCGCTTGACTGATATCAAGCTTCTTGATATTGCTTGAGCTTAATACGCATATTGTTCTACAAGCTAGTGCTCGCGCTTAGGCAAAGTAATCATCTTCAAAAAATAAATACAGTGAGTTCGACATCGATCTACTAAGTTTATTCAAGAAATTTTTGTTTTGACGTTGTCATCACCAGGTACCAAGTGTTTCAAAAATGGGCGATTTTGTTGCGATTCTGCAATGATTCGCAGTGGACATTCGGTCCATGCGGTTTTTTGCGTTAGCTCGTGTGGTATCCATACATCTAGCATCTTCTTGAGATCAGCCTTATGCAAATAGTGTTCCAAACGGTTTATTGTGCACTCCTAAGCTCTTGAGCAACCGAAACAGGACTCGACAATGTCCATGCTTTTATCGATATTTTCGGCAATTGGCCATTGGCCTTCCACTGCGTGGTGCATCTTTGACATCGAAATTACCGGAACGGAATCGACGAAACCAAAATTGCACGTGATTGGCTATTATAGCGTATTTTTTTTTTGCTATAGTGTCCATCTTTGTGGCGCGCTCAAACTTAACTGAGTCAACTCATCACAAAACTATCAGAATGTTTTTGTAGTGCGACATCTCATCTTTCTAACGCCGTATAGTAAAACCCGATCGGGTTATCGTGAGAGACGGATAACTACACTACACCTATTAAAAATTTAATTATAAATTCTAGTCTCCTATTTTTTTGACTAGCGCATCTTTGTATAATATTTTCAACATTAAGACTGGTGCAAATGGTTCTATGTATAAGCATTAATTCCAATGTATTCAACCTGTCTTCAACCATTCTATATCATAGCCAATCTTTCCCCTTGTGAGTGCCCACGCATATTTTTCGATTTTTTAGGATACATTTATGAGTTCCCCCCTGACCCCCCTCCTGTATCCACCCCTGATGACGCTTGACGTACAATTTACGTGTAATATTTGACCACTGTGTCAACTGGCAGAATGTTCAAATAAAAGAAAGTTAACCTTACTTTCAGCAACCCAAATGACGCTTGACCATATAATTGACAGTTGAATGGCCGTGTTTTATGACAAATTCTTTCTCATTTCACCATTTTTCGTTGTGTGCACACTACGCAATAGAACTGCTTAAAATGAAGTAGCTCGATAGAATGTACTTGATTCTTTCAAGTATTTGATAAATAAATACTTGACTTGACATTGAAACACTACTATTTGACTTGATCTCAAGTCAAGCCAAGTCAAGTAGCTTGAAAATGAAGTCAAGCCGAGGATCTCTACAAGTTTGGATTATTGTTAATCTGAACTTGACAACAGCTCCTGATTGGTCCATTTAACAAGATCGTGAAATATTCATCCACATGCATGGCATTCCAGAAGGATAGGGATTTGAAAGAATTTGCACCGGAGGCCGGAAATACCAGTGTAAACTGCCACGGCATTAGATGTTACGGTATCCGGAACCTGCTCGATCTAATCTAGGTAAAATTAGCCTAAATTTTTGACTCATGGAATCTTGTTCGACTGTGTCACTAGCATACTTTGTCAAAAAGACGACAAACATTTTAAGGCTTTCACCAAAAATTATGTAAACAGAGCGTTGTAGATGCAGATTATAGGGGAATTTCATTGCATTGCGACCTTTTGGTCTATTGTTCCCCAAATATAGCCCCCAAAGAAAATTATGAAACTGTTCGATTGATTTTGTAAAGAGAAAACAGAAGAAATACTTTTTTGTTAATTGCAATTACTGAAATTTCTACACGGGCGAATGTTTTCGACGCTCATCATCTTTTCTGGTCGATACAGGTGCTGACATGAGCGTTATAAAATGCCATGGTGACCCAAAGAGTTATGTTGAAAATTCATTTACAAATAAGATGATTGTTGAGATGCTTCTTATGGAGAAACATTCGGAAAAGGAAAACCAATCTCCAACCTCCAGCGAGTTGAAAGGAGTGAATATGAATAAACCAAACCATAGAGTTAATTCAATAACGTCTTTATTTATTACCTATTAGAGGTGGTTACAATATTAATATAAATATTTATATTTGATACATATGATAAAATAATCTGTCTTGAGTGGGCTATGTTTCTTTACCCAATGGAGTAAAAGACTCACTTTACTTCCTCTTTTGAGGGAGTAATAGTATATTATTCAACGAGCGGTAATGTAGGTCATAACTCACGCAGATGAAGCTTGCAGCACGAGCCGCAGGCGAGTGCTGTAATTCATCAAGTGAGTTATGACCATTACCGCAAGTTGAATACTATACTTTATCTACGACTATATTAATAAATACTAATAAAAAAATACAGACTTAAAATATGGACAGAAGGAACGGGAAATAAACATATGTGCTCAATCCCGACTACGAGAGAGATGGAAACTTAGTGTCACCAATAACAATCGAACTAGCTTCGGCTAGCTCGAATCCAGTACAGAGTACAGACATTATTCATTATATATTGAAAAACCTTAATAGTTGCCTATAAAAATGCATTGAAATATACCAAAAAACATTCCCTGTAAACGACGACTTAATGACCTTACTGCTACAAACTCCTTTATATTTTTTTCGGGCAAGTAATTCTGTATGGTAACATTAGCTGTTTGTCTTTTGGAAATGTATACCTATATAATATTTCATCTTCACTATCTGAATTGATCGTTTTCAGCAAAACATTCACAATAATTAGATATCAACTCAATTTGAAAACGTCAAAATTATCAAAGTGACATTACCTCGGATATTCCTTCCCTCAATAACAATAATGGAATGTTCCCTTTCGGCCAATCGAATAGAAGCAGAGAAGTATAGAAGCACAGATCCATATTTTCCGATTCATTATAGTGAGTTATAGTAGTGAGTTATTATAACTCACGATGTTTGTTAATAGATACTATTAATTGCTCAAAAGAAGTTGAATGATGAATATATAACTCAATAGGAGTAGATAAAATAGCTTATTGTTGTATGTTCGTGCAATAGTTAGTAGATTGACTGCCGCGGCTGATAGTTCTTAGCTGAGCGTAGCTACGCTAAGAATTCAGCCAATCTACTTTGCTGCCGAGTTAAACAAATAATTTTTTCTTCGATTGTTTATAATGATACATGTAGGATATTGTATTTGCAAATTATCACAATTCCCACAATTTTTTTATTTTTCCCAAAGTGATAAATTAAAACGAAATTTTATAGAAATTGATTTCTACTATTGATAGCAAATATTGATTTTGCAGACACATATCAATCAACAAAGTATAACTTTTCCTGCCTAGACAGCAAAGTGATTATTTTCAATGCGAATAAAACATTCGACATATCACTACAAACAATCGAAGAAAAAATTATATGTTAAACTCGGCAGCAAAGTAGATTTACTGCCTTGGCTGAATTCCTAGCCTCGCTATACGCTTCGCCATGAACTATCAGCCGCGGCAGCCAATCTACTACTTTACTGCCTAGTAAAACAAATAACTATATGGTTATGTTAATCTTAAAAAAAAACAGAAACCCTAATATATGGTTATCCCTCGTGTATTATTGGAAATGTTATTCAGCGAAACTGATGTAACATAAATATATGATTTTCATATAAATATAATGACAATGTTAGACTTTTGAGTAAGTAATTAAGGAGACATTTATTAATTTTATCCTATAAAAAATTATTAAAATACTTTTGTATTTCTTAATTATGGGTAAGTAACATATTCTTGGAAGAAATGAAAAATTCTTTAGGTCCTAATAATATTTTAATTATCGATGCATTATTTTTGATAAATAATATGAATTTCAATATTTCGAAAATTCACTTCTTCAAAAACAATGAGTGCACTTCAATGTCTAATAAAGGAGAAAATCTAAGCGGCAGTTGGTTATTCGTGGTTATTCCAAAAGAGCCATAACCAAGGCAGAGCATAACCGTGGTTATACTCTTGGAATCGCATGAATAATATACTGTTTTTTAATATCAAAATGATACTTCTTATTGGAAAATCTTTTAGAATTGTAAGCATCACGAATATTCAGGGTACATTTGTTTTTTGATCGGTAAAATAAGCTTACACAACTTGACACTCAATATACCCTTGAATATCAATTTTTTCAAAAATGGACTAAAACAGAAGATAGAAAATTCCTGCAAGTGTACGTACGTTCCTTCCAGTCCTTCCATCCATTTCAGCACTATCTGTTCGATTCGGACTAGCTCTTTTTGCGGGTGATCAACGTACGTGTGTGTAGGGGAAAAGCTGTAAATCTGGAGCGTCAAAAGCAGCAGAGCTGGACAGCATTTTATGGAGCTATCAATACACATCCGACACAGTGTCGCTAACAGCTCGATACTTTTATTATAGCCGCCCTGGATGGATCTAAATAACAGTATCCCGCCCTCTTTTTGACGTGACAATGGGCCCCAGTTTTATCGCGTATCGAATGTCCGATAAATAGACCATGGCAGTGGCGGCTAGTGTATTAATAGGTTAGGCACATCAGAAAAAAAAATATTATTGTAATATACATATATATTTTAAGTTTACGGACACAGTTCATCTAGTGAACTTTACTTTGTCAATTACATAATAATCATTATAAAAAATTTCATAACTTAATCACAGGGGAACAGCTCTTTTGGTGTCGAGGTTTTTTGAGATGATTGAGATTGATGTCCTCAAATTTTTGAGATATACAATTTTAGAAAAATATAAGTTACATTGTTTTAACTCAAGTCCTTGAATGTAGTAATTAAAAAATATTGTATAAAATACAATATTATGTAGTACAAAAAAAAACATTGAATAAATCAAATAGTCACTCAACACTTCAAAAGCTTTTTTTCCAGGACATTCTTGAATGTTTTTTTAAACAGTCCCTTTTTAAACTACAGCAGTAATCTGCCATCATGCAAGGTCGTAGAAATGGGGGTACTGGGGGTAATTAACCCCCCGCCCCCAAGATTTTCAAAATATAAAATTTGAGAAATCTCACAAAGACGAAGAACGAAAATTTCTCCAAATAATGAACCAATAATAATCATTTCACTTTGAAATCGACACGTCAGTAAAAAATCGAACCCCTTTATGGTTTATGAGTTTATTATCGCTTTCAAGATGATTACTTTTATTGCATTACGAGCTCGTCTTTATCCGAGGTTTATCGATTTCCTTTATCTATCCACTTTCTCGGCATCGCCCCTTATTTGCCTTCTGTGATTTTTGTATTCGTCATCGGTATACACTTACCCGTTGTTTTCGGTTTTTCGTATCATTCTCGTCACAAAATTTCAATATGAAGTCATCAAAGAACTGAACTGAGTAATTCGCATATCGAAAAATTGTCTGGGCTGTATTGTACAGGGTGGGCAAATTTCGATGTTTTAGCACTACAACTTTTAAACCAGATGAGATAGACAAAATCCTAATACCCCATTCTCGGTCTCTTTTTCTGAGAAACTATCAAGGGAGGTATTCATTTTTGGCCAACTCCTTTTGTTTTCGAGTTATAAGGGAAAATTGGAAGAATGGCCATATCGAAAAACATTTATGTCCCCGCTAATACTGATGATAGGGCTCAGAAATTAAAACATTATACAGGCACTTTTTTACGTAGAATCCAGCGGCGAGCTTGCATTTCCAAAAGGGTTTTTGATTACGAAGCTATGACCCAAAGTTATGTTTTTTCAAATGTGAACACTAGATTTTTGTGCCATTTTCTGAAAGCTTGATTTTTCCTAATTTCAAAAATATATAACATCGTATGATTCGGATCAATATAAATAATAGCAAATGGCCCTAAACCTCTTTTCACCCGAGAGTCTCAATATTTCTATGGTTTCAACTGTTGATGAACACAGAAAAATTGAGCTTTCTATAACAAAAGCAGTGTCCTTCCGACAATCTGATTATTTCTATGCTTTTCACTTATTTCTACAAAATTCGAATCTAGATATGTTTTATAAATTTTTTATCTAAAAATTGATTTGGAAATAACGGAGAAACCAAAAGATCGAATTTTTCAATCGAAAGAGTTGTATTGAGATGCATGTATCAGAAGATTATTTACATAGATCTCCAGAATCAATACGCACAAGTGCCAATCCATTCTAAACATCATATAAAACAATGCATATATGATTGAACAATTTAATTACGAAGGGACAAACAAGAAATAATAATTAACCTAATAATGAAAAAATTACACAATGCACAGTCGACACTTCTTCTCGATATTTCAATAGATGAATATTTGAAACTGTGTTCAAGCTACCTAGGAAACTTTTTCCAAGTTCGTTTATCTTTTCGAAACTATTTGTGTAAAATAAATATAGATTCGAATTTTGTAGAAATAAGAGAAAAGGACAGAAATAATCAGATTGACGGAAGGACACTGCTCTTGTTATAGAAAACTCAATTTTTTTGTGCTCATCAACAGTTGAAACCATAAAAATATTCAGACTCTCAAGTAAAAAAAAGGTTTTTTACCATTTTCTGTTATTTATTTTGATACGAATCATACGATGTTATATATTTTTGAAATCAGGAAAAATTAAGCTTTCAGAAAATGGCACAAAAATCTAGTGTTCCCATTTGAAAAAACATAACTTTGGGTCATAGCTTCGTAGTTAAAAACCCTTTTGAAAATACGAGCACGACACTGGATTCTACGTAAAGAAGTGCCTGTATAATGTTTTAATTTCATAGCTCTAGCATCAGTATTAGCGGAGATATAAATGATTTTCGATATCGCCATTTTTCCAATTTACGCTTATAACTCGAAAACAAATGAAGGTGGCCAAAAATGAATACAATTCTTGTTAGTTTCTCAGAAAAAGAGACCGAGAATGGGGTATCTGATTTTGTCTATCTCATCTGGTTCAAAAGTTGTAGTGCTAAAACATCGAAATTTGCCCACCCTGTACAATTTATTGTGTTTCATTCAAATTGCAATTTATTTGTGAAGACATCAGTTTTGAATTGACTATATCTACAGGGTGTTCCTAAATTGGAGGTACAAATGAAAATGATAGATTTCCCGGATCATTTCAAGAAAAAAGTCCTATAACATGAGTCCGCAAACGCTTTGTTTTTGAGATACAGGTGTTGAAATATTTCTCTCATAGCACCTTCCCTACACAATATTAATCTCGAATCGGCATAGATATTCCAATTTAAAGTTTTCATTATGTGATATCCTAATTTTGAATGCAAATCTACTTTTTTCTGGAAGAGTGTCCGCTTCTTTCCTCCAGAATTCAGTTTTTTCGATGTGCGGATATGGAAATTTTTAAAATTTTCATTTCAGGTGCGTTGATTTATCTATAAGTATATATTTTTAGTACATACCTAACATTGGTTGTTGGACTGTCAGTCCTCTTTAAAAAACACTGGTCTGCCCGATTAATTGAAGACATTAATTATTCATTTTCTCTTTCTTCTCGAATCATAATATGACGAAATGATCACAGGTATAACACCCCAAAGGGTACAAAACAACTTTCTTCAAAGCTAACAAGGCATCAAACGTCATGTCAACAGCTAACACAGATAACATCAACTTCAAAGTGTTTAGTCATTCTTGCTCGGTGGGTGGTTACGATGAATTACTGGGTGGTATCATTAATGTTACCTATTGAAAAGTCTTTTTGTTCGTATAGGTGGCGCTGTTCTAAATAAGGTGTCGTTTATGTGGAATGTCTTATACCGAAAATTCCCATTCATCCTTGGCACTACAGTGCTTTGTTCGCCTGTCTCAATGATTGACATGATAATTTTCGTTCACTCCAACAATTTTTCGTATATTATAATATTCGGTGACTATTAATTTATTATGGCATTTATGGTGTCACTGTAATTGGAATTTTATAGGGTACAATTTCAACTTATGGTCCCATCACTTTTTCAAATGATCAATATTGATTGCATTTAATTTGTACATAATAAATTGGTAATAGAAAATCTATTATCAAAAAAGTGTTGCTTCATTCGGAAGTAATGGTATTACGATATTATGAAATGCAGCATTACCAAGCTTATCCCTCAAATGATTTAAGATATATATTCAGGAACTCATTTTCAAAGAAAATCCAGAAAATGATTTTGAGAAAATGGTGATAATATTATCTCTAACAGTCAACTTTTTGATGTGCTATTGCTTGGAGACTATACAGGGTGGCCACTTTTTCAATGGGATTGTATTGGTAACTTTTAAACCATAAGAGTTAGAAGGTCGCTCAAATGGAGAAAAAGTTGCATTCATAGGAGCATTGTCAAGCAGTTAAAACAAATCGAGATTATCAGGGCCGATTATTGAGATATCATAAGAAAAGTAAATCCTGTCATTTTGATTTTTCTTTTTTTCCCACTTTATTTCAAATATTATCAGAAAATGTTTCAGGAATTTTTTATTCGACAGTAAATTATCCTCAATTTGAAGAAATCAGATTTCGTATCCAACGTTTCGTACTCCCTGGGCCACCCTCAACCTCATTATTTTCAATACGGACCTGCATATTTTATGACACTTTTCGAAATAACGTTTAACGATGAATTCAACGATATATCATACGATGTCATTCAAAGTTGATTTCCAGGTGATTTTGACCCTTATCCAAATTTCTTTGGGTCGGATCTGTATTACATTTAGGTACTTTTAGTTTAATTAACAACATGCAATACATTTCGATAAAAAAATCAACTAACTCATCTTGAACTAAATGCAACATATTAGAATCAAAGCAAGAAACAAGTGAAAATTATTTACATATTTCAGTTCATACTAATTAAACCGTTTCCCGACTTTTGAACCAACCGGTATATTCAGCATTATTGAATGAAATTATTCGAGAATAATGTGAATAGTGTGATATTGAATGATGATTATTAGTGCAAATTCAAATGAATTCAGTATTTCTATCAAATAAATATTTATTTGAATAAATAATTCATTACTTATAGTGCATTTTCGATAATATCGAGTAAATTCTTCTCTCAGTGTAGCATTAAAACCGTCAACGAACGCCTGTTCATTGGGACAACGAAACTGTACGTAACGTTGTAACGTTACAATTGCTCATGATACTCTAAAACTGATTTCTAGTGGTGGTTTGGCTTATTTGGCAACAAAACTCCTACCCAGGTCTTTAAAAATTTAATATATATATTCTTTTGAGAAAGAGCAATACAAATTATTAATTTCGAACAATCAAGCATATGTGTCGATGAATCTCAGTATAAGCAGAGGAAATGTAACGGGGCATCATACATTTCAACGTATGATACAAGAGAACAGATAAAAACCTCAGCAAAAACTCTGTCTCCCCTTATCAGTGTAGTGACTGGTTTGTGTAAACGTTTACAGAATAAGCTGACATAATTTATATTGAAGGACTTCCTCTTCAACCGAAACAAAATTTTCTTCATCCTCTCTTTTCGGTTGACGACTCTATAATTTCCAATTGGATCCTAAAACAAAAAAAAAAAACAAAAAATAAGCAGAAAGGAGTATATACCAAATATTAGTTTTCATTATATCGATTTGAAGTTGACTACCCATTCTAAAAAAGAATCTGAAACTGAATGGATAGCTTGGAAACCATCATGAAATTTATAAATCGGACAATCATTCACCAAGTGGTCAATGGTCCTCTTCTACACCACACTCACATAGTGGGCTATCAATAGAATGCCATTTGAAGAGGGTACTATTACAACGAGCATGACCAGTTCTAAGTCGATTTAAAATACACCAAATTTTCCTAGGAAGATTGAAACCTAGAACTTTTTCTGAAGGATCAACGATAAGACTTTTGTTGAAGACGTTAGAAGAAGTCCATCCCGAACGCCAAATTTCCTTGTCGCTTTCATTGGATTCTAGGAAGGTATCAGTCCATAAAGGTTTGCGTGATTTCAATCTAGCAGTTCTAGAATCTGGGAAATAGGATACAATTGGAAATGAGTTCGGGTAGAAATGAAATTTATCCCAAGATTTCTTGACTGCAACCTGTCTACGAATATGAGGCGGAACTATATGTGATAGCACCGGTAACCAATCTAAAGGTGTAATTTAATAAAATTATGATATAATATACAAAGATCGATCTTTTCACTCTAAACAAATATTATTGAAATAAAAACTTAACTTGAATCAGTTTTTAATGAATTACTGTGCTATTAGGATGGAACCTCTTCTGTAGATTATTTTCAGCCTTCTGCGAACACCAGATATCATCAGAAGCTATAGTACTCCAATTCCTATTCAGTGAAGTGGATGTAATAACGCCAAGTATTACGCAGGTATTCTCTCAGTTTCAGGAACTTCTTTATATTTTTCAATCCCAGAGAGGTTTCTGTTGTTCCAATCCCACGGGAGGACTTTTGGGAAAATGAACAACAATATAAGAACATGTTAACCTAAATTTACAACCCCTTCTCGGATTTCTAACCAAGAAATTATAAAGAAATGATTACAATCATAATAAAATAAACCTGAGAAGGAGTTTTGTTGAAATTATTTGACACAAAAAGAATTCTATCAAACCTGAAATACGTTTCTACAGGACGATAAAAAAACTACTGTTTCAAAATTAATGAATTCGTCCTTTCAGATTATCACTTGTTGAATGCAAATATTCACGTCAACACTTACCGAGAATCCCGACACAATTCTCGCCGAAAAATTTAATTCTAAATCTCAAATTAAACTAGTAATGACTGAAATCTAACACAAGTTACGTATCTTTCCTGAAGTCTGGATAATTATTGAAAATCTTTCAGAAAATTCTCTTTGTTTCTTTCTCTAGATACGCGCATCCGCATCCCGACCAATGGCATGAGATGAATTTACAAATTACCGCGTCTTTGAAAATTCCAGTGGCGTAATATGAATTGAAGCGTGCAAAATCGTTGTGAAATGAATTCCACCGCCAACGAATTTGTTCGATGGCACAATGAAAAGTACATTGTCTCAACGTACGGAAGGTAGATGAACAGCATTTATTGACAATACGAACGATGTTTTTTCAGTGGCATGTGTCTTAGTTGGAAAATAAAGACTTAATATTATTATTATTAGTTCTCAATGATACTATAACCATCCAACAAAATTTGATGCGATGAGGATGATGGAGTACAAATAAAAAATTAAAGTGTTGTTGATAGAAAATGTAATTTTGTATTGTGATTTGTTAATTAAGGTATATACAGGCTGAGTCTTTGACTTCTACATATATTTTAACCGAAGATTCTTGAGGTCAAAAGAAACACTTTTTTTTCATTAACCATTTCTTCCGATTCGGCCCTGTTAAAAATATATAACCATTTTAAATTTTCAAAATGAGTTAATTCACCCCTGAAATCCGGAACACTGAAGTTTTCTCAAGCATAAGGTATACCTTTTGAACCCTGGAAATAAGCTACTAAATCAGAAAAACCATCATAAACTCACGTTTAACATTCCATTTGTTGAACAAAGTAGAGTTTATAATAAAATAAATGAGTTATTCCAATTTCGTTGACGCTAAAGATTAAATATTCTTCTCTTGATTTTCTATTTCATTTTCGATAATTATAACGAATTGAGCTCGCTACCACCCATATTAGCTCTGATATTCATATCCATTCATTTATTATATTTAATTTATATTATATCGTTGTTTATTTCATTTCGTACAAGAATTGCCATTTAACCTTACAATCTCAAATAAATAATATTCATCTGTGAAAGTTCTAACACAGACTAGTAACACAGATTAGTCTGTGCTAGTAATCTGTGGTTTTAAGTTTGAATCTCAAATTTCGAGTGTTGCCAAATATAAACACAGCAGTTCGGTTCGAATAATCTAACCTAAAATTTTCATTTACAGTTTACACTGTTGTTGTTATATGATATTTGTTATTATGTTAGCATGAAATGAAAATCATCGAAGATTTGGAGAAACCCAACAGAATTATGAAGTTTCGTACATATTTTCAAGAAATTTGAAAACAACTTCCAAAATAAATGTGTGGATACAAAATAAATCACTGTGCATTCTGATAGAAAGCAATTCCTTCATGAAATGAAGCATTTGATTTGTTTCAACTATCTCATAAAAATATTGAAATACATCAATCATTTTGAAGCCATCAGTATGAAAATATGGAAATATGTAAAATGTTATGGCTCTGTAATCAATGGAAAATGTTAGACTCCACTTGTAATCAAATTTGTTCTTAATGTGTACCTACATTATAGCCAACTATACTACTCAATTCATCTTGATTTTGGCATTGAAAATAAATGAGAAGTATTCAATATAAATATCCACAATAGAATATCCTGTTTCTTTCAACTCACCTAATTTGTTTTCATATTAAAAATAATTATGGCCCTCTTGGAAGTATGTCAATCATATGCTCTTAGGATGAATTTATGGAATAGCAAAAGAATAAAAGTATTCAATTTCGATCACATGAAAATTTGTCTAGTATGTACCTAGTGGTATGTTGCGATGTGAGTTTGAATGACCCGAAGAAGAATACAGTATTAATAATAATAATAATATTGTTCGATAACAGCAGTCTTTTAGTGGGATATTGATTGTTGTCATTATAATGGGACTATTTTGTGAAAACTTTTTTAAACATGAATAATCTGGAGCCAAGGCTCAGTAATTTGTAATCAAATTGAGGAGTTGAGGTGAGCTTATTCAAATAACTTCATGTTCAAACTGAGTTGGCTAGTACTTTAATTCTAAAATCTGAGACATGACATCATAGTTATATATTCATTTCTGTGGTTTTTTTCCACAACAGAACAGAGTTGCATTGAGCCAAAGTACCCAATTTTTTGAATTTCACAGATAATTTTTTTTTTTAAGTTCAAGTTATTCGAAAACGGCGCTTTGTACGAGAAAATATGAGGAATACTTTTATTTTTCAAATTAGCCAAATATTCTTCAATGAGCGTTCAAATTACTCTTAAGAGTTGGTTTCTTCGAATTTCTGGTACTTTTATGGGATGTTATGTTCATAATAAAGAAACAGAAGAATGTGTATGGAATCTTGTTTTCGGAGAACATGTATCACATCAAAAAAAAGCTATATTTCAAAAATCATTTCCTTCGATATAACCATTTACGAGATATAGCCGAACATCACATTTTTTTTAAAGATATTCAACAGCCTGTATCTTTTTAACCGGGCGGAATGGGAAAAAATGGTAAGGGAAAAAAGTGTTTCTTTTGACCTCAAGAATCTTCGGTTAAAATATATGTACAAGTCAAAGACTAACCCTGTATAGCCTTCAGCGGTAGTTCTGTAAATCCGCCACTTATGATAAGCTACCCAAAATCGCATACCTAGTATCAAAGTGGAATTATACCTAAATCGAAATATTTCATTTCGTATTCCTTCACATATCCGAATTATCATCTGCGAGAGCACCGTGTGCCAAATCGTCCCGGGAATGCAATAATAGCCAATGTAACCCATGGTGGAGCACGAGGGGGAAAGGACCCGAAACGGGAGCTCTTCAGGGCTTTACGAGCCACTTGACCTGAGCTCAACGCGGTTACTAAGCAACAATTAATCATCCCTTGTTCGTAACAGATTACCGGCTAGGTAATCAACGGATGTGCAGGTGGAATTCGAAAAATGAATTCTTTTTCGGATCGGATTCAGTTTCACAAAGTGAATCAGTTGTAGGGCGATTCTGAGATGAAAATTCCAAACAGACGATTTTATACGTTTCGATTTTGTGTATGTGAATATTGTTCGAAATTAAATTATATGAATATCATGTGCATATGCCTACTTATGTCAAACCTGGGTATAATACGAAAGACAATAATAAAGATCAGTTGCAAAGTACATAAAATACAACGAATCAGAGAAGAATTGAAAATTGAAACAATTGAGGAAATAGTTAACAAACAAAAAAAGAAGATAATGGAGACGCTGAAAAAGCATGAGAAAAGAAAGTTACTACAAATCAAAATAAAAATGACAGATAAGAGGAAATACCTCTTTCGAAGAAGCAAATCGAAGAAAAAAGTGATGAACAGTAGGGATAAAAGTCTCCCAATTTGAAAAGTAGGAAATCGGAGAAGTTAAAGTAGAGGCGTAGAGAATAAAATTCTAGTCCTCATGACATTCATACCTGAAAGACCGAAAATTTGTTTTGAAAATTAACGAAATAAAATCTGAAACAAAAAGCATAAAGGCCGGAATACCACTAGGCTCTTTGTTAGGACCTACACTTTATAAATTATACTTTCATTTCTCCGATTTCCTACTGTTGTCTGATTGGGATACTTTTCTCCCTATACTGCATGTCAGTTTTTTCTTCTATTTGGTTCCTTGAAAGAGGTATTTCTTCTCATCTCTTCTTATTTCAATTTGTAGTATTTTTCTTGATTCCTTATTCTCATGCTCTTTCAGCGTCTCTATTGTCTTCTTTCTCTGTTTGTTAACTATTTCCTCAATAGTTTCAATTTTCAATTCTTCTCTGATTTGTTGGTTTCTTGTATACCATGAGGCGCCAACCGCTGTTCTGATTAGTGTATTTTATGTACTTTGCAACTGATCTTTATTATTGTCTTTCGTATTATACCAGGTTACTCCTACATACGTAATGCTTGGCAATAGCACTATGTTTATTATCTTCAGCTTGCTTTCTAAGGTAAGTTTACTTTTTGGATTGAGCAGCTGGGGCGGGTAGAGTCTCCCCTTTCAATTGCCTTGCCTTTTTTTCTGTTTTATTCTATCTGTTTATTCTTTCATCTAGAATTACTTTCAGATATTTAGCTTGCTTTTTCCATTCTATCGTCTGATTTCCTATTTTGACGTTTCCTGCTTTCTGCTTTCTTTTAGTGTTGTCCCTCTGAAGAAGATTGCAACCGATGTATTCACTTCGATTCTCCATTTCTAAAAGTATTCCATCAGTTTATATCCATTTTTCCTACCATATTGGTAGAAACTAATTAAGAACTAGTTTTAATTTGTAAGAAAGCAATAAAACATTTTCCACTAGTTTATCTAGTTCTATCTGTAACTGCCTAGTAATTGTTTTCCGCATTCTACTGTGATAGTAAATAGCGGTGTCATAAATGGTTCACTTTCAGTAAATGGAATTCAATTAGGTTCTAATACAAAAACAAGAGAGGAAACCCAGAGAAAAACTGAATATAAATCATGAGGATATAGAATGGCAAAACAATGTCAAATACCTGGAAATAATCATTGAAAACCTGAACTTCAATGAACAAATCGAAGAAGCAGAAAGAAATATGTAAAATTCAATAGATTCGTTTGACTCGGCAAATAAATTATCAGTTCTAGTGAGATTAATTCCAATATTCAATCATAGAAAACAACTGAGTCAATCATTAAGAGCTTCAAAATGGAAGTAAATAAGGTTTGAATAATTTCTTAATGATAGCTCTTACAAAAGTTGATGTCATTCGAAAAATCACTGAATGGGTTAATTTTTGCTGAATAGAAAACATGTTGACCATCATTCATTTTACATCGATAAACCAATTGGAATAGTTATTTATAATACAAGTGCAGAAGGCATTGATATTCTTCCACGAGTTCAAAATTCAAAAACGAGCCACGAAGTGGCGAGTTTTGGAATGAACGAGTGGTAGAATGAGCCTTCTGTACGAGTATTATACATTATTTTCTCTAGTTCATTGCATTTTCATTGAAATTAATTAAATATTTCCATAAATATAATTTAGTGATTTTTGCATTGAAAAATGTTGGTTGGCAGAACTGATTTCTTTAAGGCAAATTGATGAATTGACAGATAAAGCCGTGGCGGAAAGTTCGGAGTACCAACATAGAATAATAAAATATAACCATGAAAACTGTGCGTTTCTGATATATATTCTCGCACGATTTTGTTCTACAAGATGTGGAAGAATGAACGGAATAACCACAGAATTAGAGAAAAATATGTTTAACATAGTTCACCAAAGAATAGTTATGTTTATTTGCTTACCATGCCTGCCGTAAGGAAATGAATTGAAGAATTACCGTCTATATTTCGACCATGTGTTAGATGACATTTTTTGTTCAAAATTACATACAGAATCTCGTCTTGAAGTTTTGGAATTTTAAAGTAGATCCCAAGTCAAGTCAATATGTTATTTGTCACGAGCTTGACTTTCAAGTCAAGTAAGCCAATATAGAAGCCATCATCATCGATGCCATACGGCCAGATTTATTGGAAAAAGGAGCGAAAAATTGGACTGAGCATTAAATTCGTAGCAGCGGCGGTCATAACCCGGAAATCAAATTTTAGTTCTCAAGCTTTTGAAGAAAACACTCATTACTATCTACCCCGATATATCCACCTGCCCACATCGTTCCTCCAACCTCCAGAACACCACACCGCACATCGAATTCCCGGTAGTTATCTTATCAGCAGCTCAGCCAAATGATTCGAAGATAATAACCTCTAATCCCTGAAAACAACAATAGTGGGCCTGGAAGGGAAAACAGTGCATGTCATATCGATGCAAGCGTACGTGCAGGGGGAGAATTTGAGCTCGGGGGTCGAACACCAGCCCCGGGCGGAGTTCATACGTGACCCAACAAAGGCCAACTCGCCACCGCTGCTGATTTAATGATGTCTTGTTTTAATTGCTGACAAATTGCCAATTGCCCTCGCCGCCCCCGAATAATTCCTGCCACGTTCCCCCCTACTTCTGTTTGCCTTCCCCTCGGTTTATTATTTTCGAATATTCGGGGAATTCGAGTCGACAGTCTTGTTTAGTTGAAGCCACTTCAAACGGTGTGTTTTTTCGAGTTGGGAAGTGATTTCGAAGGTTCTAATACTCCTATTCCATTTTTTTTTATTTAAATTTCAGTATCGTAATGAGTTCATTACAGTACTGAAAACAGTGCTGTAATGAACTCATTACAGCATTGTTTGCAGTTATATTTTTCGTTTTATCGTTGTTCACACTACACGATCCTATCAAATTTCAACACACGTCAATTGTCAATATAATATAATTTGGATATAGTGAAATGATTTGCAACATTATCCGCAATTTCTCTTAATTCTGGTGGTGTTAAATTTCCACATTGATGATATATAATTCTAATTTTGAATTAAAGACCAATTTAGAAAAATTACCTTTGAATCTTTTTTATTTGAATTTGGAAGTAAATAATCCATAGGATTTTTCCTAGTCATATCACCATATTTATTCCAAAAAAACCAAAACAAATTCCCCAAAATTTGTAGATATTTGAATAAAATTTAAAATTTTCTAAAACTCGAAACAAATTTTATCTTCTTTCCATTTATTCTATATATATTTGTAAATATTTTCTATATGAAAAATGCCTTTTCTATAACCCGTATTTGGATATCTCAATAAATAACTGTTGACTAGTTCTTCTGTTTCTACCATGTATGGTCCTACAAATTGCATCCTCAATTTAGCACATTTGTTGTTTCTTCGATCAGATTCCCTCGAAGATTTAGTTATTACTAAATCTCCTACTGAATCTTTTTTAAAACATGTCTTTTTTTATGTCATGTCTTTGTTCATCTACTCATTATTTTTTTCTATTTTTTTTCAATATTTTCTATGTTCTTCTATTTCCTTTTTTCGTTCTTCTGTTTTTATGATGTTCTCGTTTGAATTGGTTTCAAGAACTTCATTATTTTCCATTAGTTACCACACTTTTTTTCTTTATTATTCTTCCCCCTTAACTTCATGGAATAAGCATGAGAACATAGCCATAAATCGTTTGAATTGATTTCTGTTACTTCATTCTTCTTTAGATTCTCTTATCCATTAGTTTCCACACTTTTTTCTTTATTATTCTTCCTCCTTAACTTTTATATTTTTTTTATTCCAAAAAAAAAACAACAAATATCAAATTATCCTTTAAATTTAATTTATTATTTCTGGAAAAGACCTTTTGCTTACTTAAAAAAAATTGAAATAGTTTATATAGAGTGTGAATTTCAATCAAACTGGAAAGCAAATAATAATTTGGTGACTATTCGAACCCCACGTTGGGCGCCAGTTGATATGATATCTATCAGTTATTTTGAAAATTTTAAGAATTGGGCTGGGTTCTAATCACTCGAAATAATATTTTAGTATTCAAATTAAGAATTATATATGGCTGAAGCGGTAAGTGGTAGACAAGAAAATAGATCGTAGATGTCATACAATAAGCTTAGGTATTTGTAAAAAGAACGCCATCGAAATATTAGTCGAATTGTATCTGCATCACAAAGTTATTATCGATTGAATAGCTCAGCTTAAGAGCAAAATTCTCGTCATTTGCGGAAGGTTTTAATTTTCTGCTCGTGTTCGATACCTTAGTGTTCATGCCAGTGTTAATGATGAAATCTGCGGTTGAAGCTCATCGAATGCTCTCAAATATTTATGGTGAGGCAGCTATTAGGGAAACAACGTGCCGGGGCATTACTTGATCAAGACTCGTGTCAAAGCAAAAAGAATTGTCATGATCATTGGGAGTGACACAACCAGTCATTTCAAAACGCCTGAAAGGCGGGGGAATGATTCAGAACCAAGGAAATTGACACTTATCTAATGAGAAACATTAAATTAAAAAGACTTCAATATCTGAAAATTAAAACAATGAATATAATATATAATAATAGTAGAGTTGAAGTAAAAACGGTTTTTTTTCAAATTTTAACACCCTGTATCTCGAAAACAAAGCTTGTTAGGTTACATGTTTATTGGAGATTTCGTAACCAAGTAAGAATATCGGCTAGCTATTTGTTATAAGCTTTTTTTTATATTCAATATATGATTTTTCACACCTATGAGTTCGAATAGGTATTTCCAATAATAAAAAATAGTGTAGCAATTTTCGATGAATGCGTTATTTACAAACATTCAGTATTGGGGATTCTTGTGTTATTTATGGTGAAAATGAAATTTCCTCAAAATATTATTGATTTCGAATCATCAAAAACTTTCTTCCAAAAATGTGGATTCTCAAAAAAAGACTAATGATTCAAAAACAAACATGCCTCATACCTCCGAACATTTCAAATCACCACTTGATGAAAGCAATATAAAATTTCACATATCATATTTATCTCTCAATTTCTACAGCCAAATTTCAATTAGATATTTCTTGATTTGACAGAACAGGCCTGTATTAAAAACAAAAGCACAAAGACGCCACGTGTCGGATTAGGAACTGAAATCGAATAAGTCTGAAAGATCACTTCCAACAATTGAACCGAGAATAATAGACCCGTGACACATATTATCGTCAATACTCAGATTATGTTTTCATTTCAATTTTGGATTTGGACACTCCCTATTGTACCATAACAAAAAATTAGAGAAGGCAGCAGCACTAATCAGGAAAAATGAGAAAAGCACTGACGTGAGGACTAAATCAATACGCTATTTACAATGCGAAAAGGCAAAAAATTCATAAGATACCTCATGTGTTCAGTTCATGGAGGGAAAATGATATAATCGAATAGTGCTTGCAGGTTTCTCAATATTAAGAAACTATTTTGTTATTTTATATTTTGTAATGTTTTATAGTTATTTTATTTGTGTTTCCATTTTAGAATAGTTGATATTTTTGGTTCTTGTATACAATCAGTTTCATAAATAAAAGTGTTTTTTTTTCAAGGTACTTTCTCATTTTTTCATTGATATGCACACTACACAATAAAACTGTTAAAATCAAGTAGCTCGATAGAATGTACTTGATTTTTCAAGTACTTGATAAATAAAAACTTGACTTATCTTGACATTGAAAACCTACTACTTGATTTGAAGTAAACTTGATTTTAAGTCAAGTAGCTTGAATATCAAGTCATGCCGTGAATCTCTACATTACACTGGTCACAAGTTAAAGAGCACTGCAATCAAGATTTCACTCTTGCAGTTGCAGAATATTGTGTTGAGCACTTCCTCTGGAACAGGTGGTAAAATTGTCGTGATAGGTCCAGGAATTTGTTACGCATTGTGAAACTCTGGGGTTCCAAATCATGCCCTAACCAAATTTGAACTTGATAATAAACACGATTGTATTGCTGGTGAGCTACTGCACTTCATGGAATACCTATTTGAATAACTCCATAGGTTTATTCAGTTTTGTAGACTTGACGTATTGCTGATAACGAAGATGATCGATACTGTCTACAGCTTTTGGAGCATTATAGACTGAGCACAAGATCTGAATTACATTATCAAATGATTTTTGAACCGGACAGTTTCCTTCTTCAAATGCTGCGAACAAATTCGGTAAATTCTCAATTTTTTTTTTTTTAAAGCACAGAAGGTATATCACAGCTACTCAATGCTTTTTTTTTTGAACAGGAATACTCATAAAAACTTTCGAAGAGTATATTTTTATTTGCCGCCTTTTTTTGACAGAAATAACTTGTTGATGCGAAAGTGTAAGCCCAAATACCAAGTATATCAATATCTTCTTCTATTATAAGTGTAGATTTTTGAGGTTTTGATTCTTCAATTGCTGTTTTGATAATAAGTGTACCCGCATCAACTCTTGCCACTTTAGCAGTAATATTTACAGCTTGCAATTTTCCAATTAGCATATCAATGAAAATATAATACAAATGTATTAAAGTTTGTTCTTTAATGATTCTGAGATGTTATTGATTAGATTGTTATTTGATTATTGAAGAAAATTATTAAATATAATGCTATAATTGCTATAGTAAATGAGAAATGAAAATTATTTATAATCATGTATTTATAAATAATTTTTAAACTTTATATGGCTTTTTTTTTGACCGGAACATAAATGATCCAAAAGCGCGTTCTCAACCTTCTATCTCGGAAACGATGCAACGTATAAAATTTTTGAAACAAAAATCGTAAGGAATTCAATTCTCTCAAATACTGATAATGACAAAAAATAGCGAAAAACCAATAGGAAACGAGATATTTTCATAAAATGTGCAAAAAATAGATTCTTGTGACCTTAGATTTTACTAGTCGTCTACACCCTGTAGGTTTTGAGACAACTTTTAGGATGTCTATTTCCACGTTTATACCAGTTTATAGTTGGGTATTTCATATTCCGGGATAATTTCGACTAAGATGAATAGATAACAGAAAGTTAGAGCTTGTACGAGATTTATTATTTCCAAAGATAACCATTTCAAATCAGTAGAATAACATAACAGAAATTTTTAAGATTGTTAAAGTGCTGAATATTACGTCTATGGAATACTTTAAGACCCCACTTTGAATTTGTCCCAACTTCGTCGAACGATTCGCAGATGTTATAAAACTTAATTTTCTTATCAGCAATTATTCTGTTGAAAATCTCTTAGAGAATTTATCTATATTCGATTACTTACACCGAATATTTTTTTTTGTCGTATACTTACCATGAAAAAAGTTAGTGGTAATTTTGCAATTGTGTGTTATTTGATAATGGACTATTATCAAGTAAGAACCGAATTCATTGAATATATTTGCGTTTTTCCTAAAAATGAAAGATCTTCGCATTGAGGTGAGAAATTCTCATTGTCTGTTCAAATATAGACCATTATTGAATGAATGAAATTCACAGATTAGTAGAAAATCCTACAATAGGTGAAAACTCCATTTATATTCAACCCCTCGACAATCTAAGGAGGACGTTTTGTTATTATTTATTTTCTCTTGTTCAATTTATATGTTCATGTTGTAGTGCCCCCCTACATAAAAGGAGAGTTTAATTGATTATGCTCCAATTTGTCATATATTTTATTTTTTCAATTTGATGTCCTGAATTCAAATATAACGTATTTATTTTCACCTAGCTCAAATTTTTAAGATATACAATTTGAGAGAAAAATAAGTTACATTATTTCAACTCAAATCCGTAAGTGTAATAAACAAAAGTAGAGACGAAATTTTTATTTTGGTTATAAAAAATACAATATTATGTCGTATTACAAACAAAAGAAAACATTGAAGAAATCAAATAGTCATTCAATACTTTGAAATCTTCTTTTCCGCGACATTCTCAATTTTTTTTTTTAACAGTCTCTTTTTGAACTCCAGCAGTGATCTGCCATCAGGTGCATGTCTCCTTTTCCTTGGTAGCGGTCCTCCATAACTTCTTCAAAATCTTGGTGAAATATTCCACCTTCTTTCTCACTTCTGTCTTCTAAATTTTCTGGAAAACAGTATAAGTGGCTGTGTAAATAGTGTATTTTAATACTCATATTGCACCCTGAGTATTTCGAACTATTAAGCATCTTGTTAACCATTTCAACATAGTTTTGAGCTTTACGTTTGCCTAAAAAATTTTTTACAACTGCAACAAATGATATCCAAGCTTCTCTTTCAACTTGATTCATTGAATTTAGGAAGGCAGTATTTTCAATTAATTGCTTTGCTTTGCAACAGTTTCAACTGGAATTGGATATTCAACAGCTGATGAGAATTTTGCAATTCTGAATGTTCCTTATGACTACAAAACTTACCAGCAGCACTGAGAAGAAGTTTCCAATATTATCAAAGAGACCACATGGAGGATGCTGGAAAAGAAGAAGCTGAAATTTAGGCCAGGTTGACCAGGATGGTGTTCCCCTTATTACAGTCATTGCAGATGGTACATGGAGCAAACGTTCCTACAACGTGAACTATGATGCATTGTCTGGAGTGGTTAGTTATTTATCTTCTTGGTAGATGCTGGTCATAATTTTGACAATACTCTATTTTAGGCATGTATAATAGGGGGAAAACAGAAAAGATATTATTTTTAGGCATAAGGAACAAATATTTTTGCATATGTGCTCGGACTGAAACAAGAGAGGTGCCTAAGCTCTCCCATATATGTTTCAAAAACTGGCAAGGTACCTCAACCAGTATGGAAGCTGATATTATAGCTGAGGGGTTTAGACTAAGTATCAGCACCCATGGCTTAAAGTACTACCAATTAGTTGGGGACGGAGATAGCAGCCTCTACAAAAGACTGATAGAAAGCAGGCCATATGGAAATCTTTTGGTGCAACAAATAGAATGCCGAAATCACTTATTGAAAAATTTTTCTTCTAAAATAAAAGAAGTTTGTGGTAAGTTATATTGTTGTATGTTTTGCAAATTGAAAGTATGTTTTTTTTGTTGCTGTTGAAGGCATCGACGACTGTT
The DNA here is from genome assembly GCF_914767665.1 of Harmonia axyridis. NCBI lineage: Eukaryota > Metazoa > Arthropoda > Insecta > Coleoptera > Coccinellidae > Harmonia > Harmonia axyridis. Next base: position 63,260,002 of record NC_059501.1, read on the forward strand.
GTTTTATATATCAAAATATAGTGGAAATATTACTGGCCCCAATTTCCAATTTTGAATACTAATGCAGGAATATATTTCTCATTTAGATCGTAAGAGAAGTTTTTCAAAAATTTACCTGTACCCCATAGATTGCGTAAAATTATGGAGAGTAATTCTTGCCGTTTGAGGATATGCATGAATCACAGAATTCAAGAGGAGGTTCCAGTGAATGAAAAGGTGGAGTCTTATTGCAGAGATCTCCGGAATGTTCCCTCTCATATTTTTGGTGAGCATGCTAATTGTGCAAATATTGCTTATTTTAAATGTGCACCAAAAAACCTTGAGAGGAACTTCGTGCCAGAGATGAAAGAATGTGGCTTATACGAGGACATTGAAATCTGTATGAACAGATTTGTGTACAATACCTCGAGCCTCATACAAATGTTGCAGAACATTATAACTCAATTGTCTGCAAATTTGTGGGTGGCAAAAGGATCAATTTTTCCTTGAGAGGCGGCTATGAAATGAGATGTAGGGCAGCTGCTATTTCTTTCAATTCTGGTGGCAGTTATTATAGTGTTCTTGGCCGAACAATAACAAACAAAAGCCCACCCCCCATTATTAAAAAATATATGAACAAAATTACTTCAAGGTAAGCTGAAGGACTTCAGTCAATGTCCAATGACGGTAGTTAATTAGGAGCAGTAAAATTATCATTATTATTAATAGGCGAAGAAGTAAGCAGTTTTGTGTGAAAAGAAGAGGATTGAAGAAATTCGAAAAATCAACTCTGCCAGATGAAGATTATGGCCCTGAGTCCAATCCGGAACCTGATATGGAGGCAGAATTATTTGAGTAACAGAAGATTAGGTTCCTTCAATGTATGAAGAAGACAATTCCCGAAATGGAAAAAGTAGAAAGGCTCACAAGCAGTGGCGGTTCTACTATACTGCGAAACCCCGCGACGCGGAACTGGTAAGAATAAGTTTGAAATTGTTATTATATTCTGATGACGCGAATAAATTTTCAGAATATATTCTCCATTCTTACGACTCTTACTTTGATGTGCTGCAAATGTTCTACCCTCTGTATGCAGTACCTGCACGTTATTATTTGTCGCAAGCCATCCCAGTCCAGTCCCTAGCCAACTTCTTCCCAAATCGAAGCTTTCAGCTCAGCACTAGGGATTTTCCAAATTAAAAATCATTAAAATTAATTTACGGAATAAAATGTCACAAGGGAGACTAAGTAGACTTGCAATATTATCCATAGAAGCAGAAGAAGCAGCTGCAATGGATAAATCAATTTTTATAAACGAATTTGCAGATAGAAAGGCAAGAAGAAGAGATTTTCACTGAGTTTAAAACCTAGACACGCCACTGCTCACAAGAGGGCAACGGTCCAATCCTACATGGAAGCAGGAACGACTTTCGCGGTTGACTGCAACAAATTTTGGGGAAATATGTAAATTGAGGAAGACCACTTCCTGCGAGAAAGTGGTCAAAAACCTATTATATTCCCCATTTTTTGGAACCGAATCGACTAGGTATGGACTCGAACACGAATCAGTTGCTATAAAAGCATTCGAGCAACAATTCAAAGTTGCTGTTGTTCCTTGTGGGCTCTTTATTGATAGGAACCATTTCATTTTTGGCGCTAGCCCTGATGGGTTGGTTGGAGTAGACTCCATCATAGAGGTTAAATGTCCAGCCAGTTGCAAGAATATTCATCCCTCTGAAGGGATAGAAAGAAAAATCATCAAATTTGCTACATTAAATGAAAATAAGGAAATGGTCCTAAGAAGAAACCACAATTATTTCTATCTCTTTTTTTGCTACACCGGGTTGGATTTCTATGCTTTATTTTTATATATAAACGATATAACTGAAGTTTTTTTATTGTTATATCACAAGAATTCTAACCTACAACTCCTACAAGAACGACTCGGAATAACACACTGAGGCTTTAGCCTAGGAAAAATGAAAGAGGTACTTTGTAACAATAAATATTTTTATTTGAGGATATATAAAATGAAGTTAATAACAATATTGAATAAACTAATATTTGTTTGTCCATATATCCAATAAATGATTTATTTACTATAATGCATTTTCGATAATATCGAATAAACACTTCTCTCGGTGTAGAAATTCGAAAATAATTCTATTCACACTTCAATATCAACATCGCAGCCTCCGAAGCATTAAGTTCCAATTACATTTCTCCCAGTTCGAAAAACAATAAAAAGAGATTTGAAATCAAAGAACCACCCCCAGCATCAGGTAGGATCGTAATATGGCAGGTAAATATAAATAACTGAAGATTATTGAGGGGGGATTATGTCTCAAGCCCCTACCGTTCCGTTCACGTGGGGGAGATTGTTTTAATATCAGAGCAAAACGTCCTAAGCCCTGTTAGGCATTTCATCGTTGATATTTACCGAAATAATGGCATTAACGTCATACCGAACCCCTGTGCACGAGGTTGCAACCTTTGAGATATTGTTACGGTTTTCCTTTCATGCTCTCTTCATGATCTCGGCCTTGCAATGATTCATGATGTACCCTATATTTTCTCATAGGCCCAAATGTTGCTAGACATTTAGTTATTTTGTAATCAATAAAATATCGTATTGAGTATTGAAGCTCTTTTTACGAAAGTAGAACTATCTGCTAGATTGTCTAGGTTGCCATTTTACACATACCATGAAAATATTCTGATTGCTGATTTTTTTACATATTGTACACACATAATTGATGAATTTATAATCAATATTTGCTGAACGCAACTGACTTGGAGTCACCAAGGGGGCAGCTGCCCCTCCCCCCTGCCAGAGGGGGTATTCGACTCTCGAATTCGAATTCTTCCTCAAACTCGAATCGGCCCATGTGTAAGCAAAATATTTGCCGAACGAAAAAAAACTAGAAACTTGAAATTTTCAGGCTAGGTTCTGATCTCGAATGCCGCAGTTCGTTGATGGGCAAAGTTTCCGTAAATATGATCGTTCAAATTTTTTCAAATTTTTATTTATTTCACCTACACCTTCGATCCAGATTAAAATTTGTAATTGGATACAGAATGATAATTTTGAGCCTCGTGCAATCAGAATCATAAAAAATTTAAACATAATAATTAAAAAAATTAACCAATATTCACGAACCACACAACAAATGAAGAATGGAGTTGATTTTGGTGTTGAGATATGAAATACCGATTGCAAGTTGCTATAAGTGATTTGCATTATTTCATACTTTTCTCATCAAATAGTGATTTTGTTCATCTTCCATGCCTTCATCTCGATTTATTAATGAGTATTAATAAAAACTATCCTTCATTCTAGTCATTATTACTAGATGCTAGCTTATTTTCTTGTAAAAGGTCAACTTGAAAAATAATTGATTACTACACTAAACCCATACCTATAGTAAACTGTGTCTGTGACTAGTATACATGTTGATTAACTTTAAATCATTTTACCAATACACTCTTCCTGTAATATTAAATTTTATTTAAGTCGATTCAATTTATTTCCTTCAAATTTGGGTACAGATTGATCAAAATATTAAGAATATTGCTGCTAGAATGAATTTCAAGATCGAACACATTAGCCTAGACATGATTGCACTTGCGGATTCAACTTCTGACATCTCTGAATTTTGATACCTTAGTTCACAATCCGATCATTCATATTTTTCATCAATGAAATTCCAACTGTATGATTTGTGTCCGATCATCCTCGTTGCGATCACCTTTTCCGGATAGTTAGTATCATTGAGATATAAGTTACCGTGTCACATCATTAGTTATCTACACAGCAAAGAATTATTTTAAGCAAAGAATATCTCCATCATGTACCACTTTTGAAGTAAAATAATGTATTAAATAATGTATTATTTATTTATTTTGAGAGCAGTAATTTGAGAATTAGCAATATCTCTTTCTTTCATACAAGACAATTGAAAAATTAATATCAAATCTTCAATAAATGCCAAATTCAGACTTCAGATAAGTTCGTACCTTAACATGAGATCAAAGAATTCTCAAAATTATATATCATTACCTTTTTAAAAAATATTAATGACACTCAATACATAAAATTTCAAATCATTATTGAAAGCAATATATATTTCTTACGAAAAAATATTTATTCAAAAAATCCTATCAAAGTATGTAATTTGAATGAAATTAATATTCAGGCGGAAATCGAATAAATCCATCTTGGTCTATTCATTACGAATGCATTTTTGTATTTGTAAGATCCATGGTGAAAGTTCCAACTGTTATCAGTGATGGGAGATAAGACCTATGGTCATTTACAAATAACCCATTATTTCGTCGTTAAGCACTCATTACTATTGGTACCTAGCTTGAAATTAAGGGAAAGTTAACTGACTACTAAATCTAGTAATAGGGTATCTGTGAAGTATATAAACTGCTATGAATTAATTTCACAACAACTGTGTTTCGAATACTCTCATAGAGTCTACTACCGTAATCAAACGAGCCAACTCTTTCTGATATTAATAATATTGAAATAGTGTTATAGTTTTTATAAGTACCCATATTCAGCATGCCAAGAGGAAACATAGCTTTCGCCCAGGCAAAGGCCTTAGAGAAAATATATGGAGACAAGTGGGTGGATGCCAATGGATTTCATTACAGTAAGAAGAAAAAAGTGTCATCAAAAACGAAAAATCCAGAATAAAGTGAAAATGATCCTGAACAAGGGAAAATGAAAGAACCCAAGTCGAATAGCACAAAAATATAAAATATTGAATAATCTGTGAAAACAATTTATCTGTTAAATTCTGTAAATATTCAAGTGTTTATTGAATTATATTTATGAGTGTATTATTCTATAAGTTATCAATTGTAAAAAGTTATCCATATTTTTTCCCAATGTTCAATTAATGTGTAAATAAATTATTCCAATGTTTATCAACCAACTTGTATCGATCTGAAAATTTTCCCCTCTCCTTTGAATAAAACATTGAAAATAATTCTACTTATCGAATAATGTATTGAAATCTTTAGCCTATTCTTTATGAATGTAATTCATTTAAAGTCTGTCAGTGAAATACATACAAAAAATTTCGATTGACGATCATTGAATATCAATAATAACGAAAATTTCAATTGAAAATTTTCTCTCATTTTGAAAGCAGTAATTTGAAATTACCAATATCTTTTTCATTCATACAAGACAATTGAAAAATTGATTTCAAATCTTCAATAAATGCCGAATTCTGACTTCAGATATCTTCGTGGTTCGTACCTTAACATGTGATCGAAGAATTTTCAAAATTATATATCATTATCTTTTTGAAAAAATTATAATGACACTCAATACATAAAATTTCAAATCATTATCGAAAGCAAGATATTTTTATAACTAACAAATATTTATTCAAAAAATCCTATCAAAGTATGTATTTGAATGAAATTAATATTCAGGCGGTGATCGAATAAATCCAGTTTGAACTATTCATTACAAATGCAATTTTTATACATTTTTGTACTTGTGAGTTCCATGGTGAAAGTTCCGACTGTTATCAGTGATGAGTGATAAGACCTAGTGTTATTAGTGTTATTTACAAATTACCCATAATTTCGTCGTTGAGCACTCATTACTATTGGTAGTTTGAAATCGAGAGAAAGTTAACTGACTACTAAAACTAGTAATAGGGTATCTGGCAACTATATAAACTGCTATGAATTTATTTCACAACAACAGTGTTTCGAATACTCTCATAGAGTCTACTACCTTATTCAAACGAGCCAACTCTTTCTGATAATAATAATATTGAAATAGTGTTATAGTTTTCATAAGTACCCATATTCAGCATGCCTAGAGGAAATATAGCTTTCGCCCAGGCAAAGGCCTCAGAGAAAATGTATGGAGACAAGTGGTTGGATGCCAATGGATTTCATCACAGTAAGAAGAAAAAAGTGTCATCAAAAACGAAAAATCCAGAACAAAGTGGAAATGATCCTGAAAAAGGGAAAATGAAAGAACCCAGGGCCCCCGCAAGGGTCATCAACGCCCGCGTGCCGAAAATATTTTGGCGCCCCTTAAGGGGGGAAAGTGGAGAAAAACGTCGCAGGATAATCGGCAAAAAATGTTTCAGTTTTTATTAGGAATTTATTTGTAGAAGGGTTAAAAAAACTATCAGCAACCTTTATTGAATGCCTTAAGAACTTTATGCTGTCAGTTGTTGCATAATACATTTTTTAAATGTTTCATTATTTTATTCAAGCATTCGATCAAAACCGCATTTTATTTTAATTTTGTAATGAAACTGCAGAGTTTTCAAAATCTGAGCTTTATTCTTCTTTAAATTATTCATAATATTATATTAAAATATTAATATTATTATTAATAATTATTAAATATTGTTCCATACTCCCAGCCATCTTCTCCCTTTGTTGAAGTCTAGCTTTTTTTTGCTCTCGAAATTTTGCATCAGAAGGTCGTTTTCTCTTGTATGGCTCCTAGAATTTAAGAAAAACTTGATCCAAAATTGGTAAGGACATTCACCCATGATTTACTTTGCGCCATCCCTTTGAGAATAACCCGTATGTTTTCATTTTTATGAATTTAAACCTTAAATCCGAGCCTTTAAACCTAAACGGAGTTAATATTAATAATAATAATAAGTTAAGACCGATCTGAAGCACATACCCTGTTCCTGTTATAATAATTAATTTTTGGCAAAGGTGAAATATATTTTTTCGGCTACCGTCCGGGAAGTGCTCACTTCCCGGACGCTTTTTCTCTGAGAAAGTAGCATTTCCCGGCCTAGTCCGGGAAGTAAGTACTTCCCGGACTAGGCCGGAAAAGAATCATAGAATCCATAGCAACCGAGATAACGGCTGACAGTTCATATGAAATTAGTTGTCAAAAATTTGCATGTTTTTTGATCGCAATCGCAATAAAATATGAGAAGCAGCAGCGATAGTATTATTTTACATGGTTGCCGAAAAAATATTGTACGCAACACGCCCGAAAATGGTTTTTTTGGACTCACAGACTTCCAGGACTCGCTTACGCTCGTCCTGGAATTTTGTCTATTCGTCCAAAAAAACCCTATTTTCCGGACTTGTTACGTAAATTACTATTTTTTAGAATGTCAAACGGCTACGAACATCAAATAAATAATACAGATCCAGGGTGCAAAAAATTAAGTATAATATGATGGTGGCCCCAGGTAACAAATTCAAAATATCAAAGTCGATTCAATTTTTTCACGATTACAAACAATACTTCCCTATTTGAAGCAAATAAAAATAATATTATAGTATATAGGTATGGGATAATTTAGGATGTGCACCATTTTAAACAGAAAAAAAAATCGAATTTAATAGACTAATAGAAATGCTAATACTGTATGTGGATAGGTACTTACTATTTCATAAAATTTAATTTAATCACAACAAGAAACAGTAAAACAAACCATAATTACACAAAATACAAATCTTTCCAATTATCTGAGTATTTTAATTTTTTGCGTCTTGACCTCAACCCCTAAACGTTTCGAAACAAAATAACTATTCTTTGGATAGGTTTCTGCTGTTCTGTTATAGCATAGCAAGCAGATTTTGGTAGTTTCAGAAATTCTCTGTAACATGTAGTATTTTTCCTACAGATGGTGGCGAAAGTTTCAGTAATTCCCCTGGCTAAAAGCTATCGCTTCGGTATTTATGATTGTTTATGTGTACCATATGCGTTTTAGTGATGATCGAAGAAATGGTGCCCGCCGTCCGGTGCAAGGTGGTCCATAAAGAAATCCCGTACCGACAAAGGGATGATTATTTATGATTTGTTTACTCGAAAAGTATCGTATAATTGCAATCTGTGGCCGAGGTTATTTTATAGGGATTGTGACGTTCGGGAACTTGTTTGGATGTGTAAAAGATGTCTTTGCACGTTTAAAATTGTTGAAAAAATAAAAAAAATCTTTTTCAAAAACCTTTGGTCTTTCAGATTTTCATGCGGTCTATAAGAGATTTTGGCGCCCCTTAAGAGTGGCGCCCGCGTGCGGTGCACGCGTTGAACGCGCGGTTGCGGGGGCCCTGAAAGAACCCAAATCGAATAGCACAAAAATATAAAATATTGAATAATCTGTGAAAACAATTTATCTGTTACATTCTGTAAATATTCAAGTGTTTATTGAATTATATTTATGAGTGTATTATTCTATAAGTTATCAATTGTAAAAAGTTATCCATATTTTTTCCGAATGTTCAATTAATGTGTGAATAAATTATTCCAATGTTTATCAACCAACTTGTATCGATCTGAAAATTTTCCCCTCACCTTTGAATAAAACATTGAAAATAATTCTACTTATCGATTAATGTATTGAAATCTTTAGCCTATTCTTTATGAATGTAATTCATTTAAAATCTGTCAGTGAAATACATACAAAAAATTTCGATTGACGAATATTGAATACTAATAATAACGAAAATTTCAATTGAAAATTTTCTCTCATTTTGAAAGCAGTAATTTGAAATTACCAATATCTTTTTTCATTCATACAAGACAATTGAAAAATTGATTTCAAGTCTTCAATAAATACCGAATTCTGACTTCAGATATCTTCGTAGTTCGTACTTTAACATGTGATCGAAGAATTCTCAAAATTATATATCAATATCTTGTTAAAAAAATTATAATGACACTCAATACATAAAATTTCAAATCATTATTGAAAGCAAGATATATTTCTAACGAACAAATATTTATTCAAAAAATCCTATCAAAGTATGTATTCTGAATGAAATGAATAAATAAATCCATCTTGGTCAATTCATCACAAATGCAATTTTTTATACATTTTTGTATTTGTAAGTTCCATGGTGAAAGTTCCAACTGTTATCAGTGATGGGAGATAAGACCTATTGTCATTTACAAATAACCCATTATTTCGTCGTTAACTACTCATTACTATTGGTAGATTGAAATTTAGAGAAAGTTAACTGACTACTAAAACTAGTAATAGGGTATCTGTCAACTATATAAACTGCTATGAATTTATTTCACAACAACAGTGTTTCGAATACTCTCATAGAGTCTACTACCTTATTCAAACGAGCCAACTCTTTCTGATAATAATAATATTGAAATAGTGTTATAGCTTTTATAAGTACCCATATTCAGCATGCCTAGAGGAAATATAGCTTTCGCCAAGGCAAAGGCCTCAGAGAAAATGTATGGAGACAAGTGGGTGGATGCCAATGGATTTCATCACAGTAAGAAGAAAAAAGTGTCATCAAAAACGAAAAATGCAGAACAAAATGAAAATGATCCTGGACAAGGAAAAATGAAAGAACCCAAGACGAATAGCACAAAAATATAAAATATTGAATAATCTGTGAAAACAATTTATCTGTTAAATTCTGTAAATATTCAAGTATTTATTTAATTATATTTATGAGTGTATTATTCTATAAGTTATTGATTGTGAAAAGTTATCCATATTTTTCCCAATGTTCAATTAATGTGTAAATAAATTATTTCAATGTTTATCAACCAACTTGTATCGATTTGAAAATTTTTCCCTCTCCTTTGAATAAAACACTAAAAATAATGTTACTTATCGATTAATGTATTGAAATCTTTAGCCTATTCTTTATGAATGTAATTCATTTAAAATCTGTCAGTGAAATAAATACAAAAAATTTCGATTGACGAATATTGAATACCAATAATAACGAAAATTTCAATTGAAAATTTTCTCTCATTTTGAAAGCAGAAATTTGAAATTACCAATATCTTTTTCATTCATACAAGACAATTGAAAAATTGATTTCAAATCTTCAATAAATGTCGAATTCTGACTTCAGATATCTTCGTAGTTCGTACTTTAACATGTGATCGGAGAATTCTCAAAATTATATATCATTATCTTTTTGAAAAAATTATAATGACACTCAATACATAAAATTTCAAATCATTATTGAAAGCAAGATATTTTTCTAACGAACGAATATTTATTCAAAAAATTCTATCATAGTATGTATTTGAATGAAATTAATATTCAGGCGGTAATCGAATAAATCCATCTTGAACTATTCATTACAAATGCTATTTTTTATACATTTTTGTACTTGTGAGTTCCATGGTGAAAGTTCCAACTGTTATCAGTGATGGGAGATAAGACCTAGTGTTATTTACAAATAACCAATTATTTCGTCGTTAAGCACTCATTACTATTGGTAGTTTGAAATCAATAGAAAGTTAACTGACTACTAAAACTAGTAATAGGGTATCTGTCAACTATATAAACTGCTATAAATTTATTTCACAACAGTGTTTCGAATACTCTCATAGAGTCTACTACCGTATTCAAACGAGCCAACTCTTTATGATAATAATAATATTGAAATAGTGTTATAGTTTTTATAAGGACCCATATTCAGCATGCCTAGAGGAAATATAGCTTTCGCCCAGGCAAAGGCCTTAGAGAAAATATATGGAGACAAGTGGGTGGATGCCAATGGATTTCATCACAGTAAGAAGAAAAAAATGTCATCGAAAACGAAAAATGCAGAACAAAGTGAAAATGATCCTGGACAAGAAAAAATGAAAGAACTCAAGTCGAATAGCACAAAAATATAAAATATTGAATAATCTGTGAAAACAATCTATCTGTTGAATTCTGTAAATATTCAAGTGTTTATTTAATTATATTTATGAGTGTATTATTCTATAAGTTATGGATTGTAAAAAGTTATCCATATTTTTTCCCAATGTTCAATTAATGTGTAAATAAATTATTCCAATGTTTATCAACCACCTTGTATCGATCTGAAAATTTTTCCCTCTCCTTTGAATATAACATTAAAAATAATTCTACTTATCGATTAATGTATTGAAATCTTCAGCCTATTCTTTATGAATGTAATTCATTTAAAATCTGTCAGTGAAATACATACAAAAAATTTCGATTGACGAATATTGAATACTGATAATAACGAAAATTTCAATAGAAAATTTTCTCTCATTTTGAAAGCAGTAATTTGAAATTACCAATATCTTTTTCATTCATACAAGACAATTGAAAAATTGATTTCAAATCTTCAATAAATGCCGAATTCTGACATCAGATATCTTCGTAGTTCGTACCTTAACATGTGATCGAAGAATTCTCAAAATTATATATCATTATCTTTTTGAAAAATCCATCAACAAAAACGAAAAATCCAGAACAAAGTGAAAATGATCCCGGACAAGGGAAAATGAAAGAACCCAAGTCGAATTGCACAGAAATATAAAATATTGAATAATCTGTGAAAACAATCTATCTGTTAAATTCTGTAAATATTCAAGTGTTTATTTAATTATATTTATGAGTGTATTATTCTATAAGTTATGGATTGTAAAAAGTTATCCATATCTTTTCCTGATGTTCAATTAATGTGTAAATAAATTATTCCAATGTTTATCAACCACCTTGTATCGATCTGAAAATTTTCCCCTCTCCTTTAAATATAACATTAAAAATAATTCTACTTATCGATTAATGTATTGAAATCTTCAGCCTATTCGTTATGAATGTTATTCAATTAAAATCTGTCAGTGAAATACATACAAAAAATTTCGATTGACGAATATTGAATACTAATAATAACGAAAATTTCAATAGAAAATTTTCTCTCATTTTGAAAACAGTAATTTGAAATTACCAATTTCTTTTTCATTCATACAAGACAATTGAAAAATTGATTTCAAATCTTCAATAAATGCCGAATTCTGACTTCAGATATCTTCGTAGTTCGTACCTTAACATGTGATCGAAGAATTCTCAAAATTATATATCATTATCTTTTTGAAAAACTTATGATGACACTCAATACATAAAATTTCAAATCATTATTGAAAGCAAGATATTTTTCTAACGAACGAATATTTATTCAAAAAATTTTATCAAAGTATGTATTTGAATGAAATTAATATTCAGGCGGTGATGGAATAAATCCATCTTGAACTATTCATTACAAATGCTATTTTTTATACATTTTTGTACTTGTGAGTTCCATGGTGAAAGTTCCAACTGTTATCAGTGATGGGTGATAAGACCTAGTGTTATTTACAAATAACCTATTATTTCGTCGTTAAGCACTCATTACTATTGGTAGTTTGAAATCAATAGAAAGTTAACTGACTACTAAAACTAGTAATAGGGTATCTGTCAACTATATAAACTGCTATGAATTTATTTCACAACAACTGTGTTTCGAATACTCTCATAGAGTCTACTACCTTATTCATACGAGCCAACTCTGTCTGATAATAATAATATTGAAATAGTGTTATAGCTTTTATAAGTACCCATATTCAGCATGCCTAGAGGAAATATAGCTTTCGCCCAGGCAAAGGCCTTAGAGAAAATGTATGGAGACAAGTGGGTGGATGCCAATGGATTTCATCACAGTAAGAAGAAAAAAGTGTCATCAAAAACGAAAAATGCAGAACAAAGTGAAAATGATCCTGGACAAGGGAAAATGAAAGAACCCAAGTCGAATAGCACAAAAATATAAAATATTGAATAATCTGTGAAAACAATCTATCTGTTAAATTCTGAAAATATTCAAGTGTTTATTTAATTATATTTATGAGTGTATTATTCTATAAGTTATTGATTGAAAAAATTATCCATATTTTTTTCCAATGTTCAATTAATGTGTAAATAAATTATTCCAATGTTTATCAACCAACTTGTATCGATCTGAAACTTTTTCCCTCTCCTTTAAATAAAACATAAAAAATAATTTTACTTATCGATTAATGTATTGAAATCTTTAGCCTATTCTTTATGAATGTAATTCATTTAAAATCTGTCAGTGAAATACATACAAAAAATTTCGATTGACGAATATTGAATACCAATTATAACGAAAATTTCAATTGAAAATTTTCTATCATTTTGAAAGCAGTAATTTGAAATTACCAATATCTTTTTTCATTCATACAAGACAATTGAAAAATTGATTTCAAATCTTCAATAAATGCCGAATTCTGACTTCAGATATCTTCGTAGTTCGTACCTTAACAGGTGATCGAAGAATTCTCAATATTATATATCATTATCTTTTTGAAAAACTTATAATGACATTCAATACGTAAAACTTCAAATCATTATTGAAAGCAAGATATTTTTCTAACGAACAAATATTTATTCAAAAAATCCTACCAAAGTATGTATTTGAATGAAATTAATATTCAGGCGGTGATCGAATAAATCCATCTTGAACTATTCATTACAAATGCTATTTTTTATACATTTTTGTACTTGTGAGTTCCATGATGAAAGTTCCAACTGTTATCAGTGATGGGAGATAAGACCTATTGTCATTTACAAATAACCCATTATTTCGTCGTTAACCACACATTACTATTGGTAGTTTGAAATTAAGAAAAAGTTAACTGACTACTAAAACTAGTAATAGGGTATCTGGCAACTATATAAACTGCTATAAATTCATTTCACAACAGTGTTTCGAATACTCTCATAGAGTCTACTATCGTATTCAAACGAGCCAACTCTTTATGATAATAATAATATTGAAATAGTGTTATAGTTTTTATAAGGACCCATATTCAGCATGCCTAGAGGAAATATAGCTTTCGCCCAGGCAAAGGCCTTAGAGAAAATATATGGAGACAAGTGGGTGGATGCCAATGGATTTCATCACAGTAAGAAGAAAAAAATGTCATCGAAAACGAAAAATGCAGAACAAAGTGAAAATGATCCTGGACAAGGGAAAATGAAAGAACCCAAGTCGAATAGCACAAAAATATAAAATATTGAATAATCTGTGAAAACAATCTATCTGTTAAATTCTGTAAATATTCAAGTGTTTATTTAATTATATTTATGAGTGTATTATTCTATAAGTTATGGATTGTAAAAAGTTATCCATATTTTTTCCCCATGTTCAATTAATGTGTAAATAAATTATTCCAATGTTTATCAACCACCTTGTATCGATCTGAAAATTTTCCCCTCTCCTTTAAATATAACATTAAAAATAATTCTACTTATCGATTAATGTATTGAAATCTTCAGCCTATTCTTTATGAATGTAATTCACTTAAAATCTGTCAGTGAAATACATACAAAAAATTCCGATTGACGAATATTGAATACCAATAATAACGAAAATTTCAATTGAAAATTTTCTCTCATTTTGAAAGTAGTAATTTGAAATAACCAATATCTTTTTTCATTCATACAAGACAATTGAAAAATTGATTTCAAGTCTTAAATAAATACCGAATTCTGACTTCAGATATCTTCGTAGTTCGTACCTTAACATGTGATCGAAAAATTCTCAAAATTATATATCATTATCTTTTCGAAAAATCCATCAACAAAAACGAAAAATCCAGAACAAAGTGAAAATGATCCCGGACAAGGGAAAATGAAAGAACCCAAGTCGAATTGCACAAAAATATAAAATATTGAATAATCTGTGAAAACAATCTATCTGTTAAATTCTGTAAATATTCAAGTGTTCATTTAATTATATTTATGAGTGTATTATTCTATAAGTTATGGATTGTAAAAAGTTATCCATATTTTTTCCTAATGTTCAATTAATGTGTAAATAAATTATTCCAATGTTTATCAACCACCTTGTATCGATCTGAAAATTTTCCCCTCTCCTTTGAATATAACATTAAAAATAATTCTACTTATCGATTAATGTATTGAAATCTTCAGCCTATTCTTTATGAATGTAATTCACTTAAAATCTGTCAGTGAAATACATACAAAAAATTCCGATTGACGAATATTGAATACCAATAATAACGAAAATTTCAATTGAAAATTTTCTCTCATTTTGAAAACAGTAATTTGAAATTACCAATTTCTTTTTCATTCATACAAGACAATTGAAAAATTGATTTCAAATCTTCAATAAATGCCGAATTCTGACTTCAGATATCTTCGTAGTTCGTACCTTAACATGTGATCGAAGAATTCTCAAAATTATATATCATTATCTTTTTGAAAAACTTATGATGACACTCAATACATAAAATTTCAAATCATTATTGAAAGCAAGATATTTTTCTAACGAACGAATATTTATTCAAAAAATTCTATCAAAGTATGTATTTGAATGAAATTAATATTCAGGCGGTGATCGAATAAATCCATCTTGAACTATTCATTACAAATGCTATTTCTTATACATTTTTGTACTTGTGAGTTCCATGGTGAAAGTTCCAACTGTTATCAGTGATGGGTGATAAGACCTAGTGTTATTTACAAATAACCTATTATTTCGTCGTTAAGCACTCATTACTATTGGTAGTTTGAAATCAATAGAAAGTTAACTGACTACTAAAACTAGTAATAGGGTATCTGTCAACTATATAAACTGCTATGAATTTATTTCACAACAACTGTGTTTCGAATACTCTCATAGAGTCTACTACCTTATTCATACGAGCCAACTCTGTCTGATAATAATAATATTGAAATCGTGTTATAGTTTTTATAAGTACCCATATTCAGCATGCCTAGAGGAAATATAGCTTTCGCCCAGGCAAAGGCCTTAGAGAAAATATATGGAGACAAGTGGGTGGATGCCAATGGATTTCATCACAGTAAGAAGAAAAAAGTGTCATCAAAAACGAAAAATGCAGAACAAAGTGAAAATGATCCTGGACAAGGGAAAATGAAAGAACCCAAGTCGAATAGCACAAAAATATAAAATATTGAATAATCAGTGAAAACAATCTATCTGTTAAATTCTGTAAATATTCATGTGTTTATTTAATTATATTTATGAGTGTATTATTCTATAAGTTATTGATTGTAAAAAGTTATCCATATTTTTTCCCAATGTTCAATTAATTTGTAAATAAATTATTCCAATGTTTATCAACCAACTTGTATCGATCTGAAAATTTTTCCCTCTCCTTTAAATAAAACATAAATAATAATTTTACTTATCGATTAATGTATTGAAATCTCTAGCCTATTCTTCATGAATGTAATTCATTTAAAATCTGTCAGTGAAATACATACAAAAAATTCCGATTGACGAATATTGAATACCAATAATAACGAAAATTTCAATTGAAAATTTTCTCTCATTTTGAAAGTAGTAATTTGAAATTACCAATATCTTTTTCATTCATACAAGACAATTGAAAAATTGATTTCAAATCTTCAATAAATGCCGAATTCTGACTGCAGATATCTTCGTAGTTCGTACCTTAACATGTGATCGAAAAATTCTTTAAATTATATATCATTATCTTTTTGAAAAAATTATAATGACACTCAATACATAAAATTTCAAATCATTATTGAAAGCAAGATATTTTTCTAACGAACGAATATTTATTCAGAAAATCCTATCAAGGTATGTATTTGAATGAAATTAATATTCAGGCGGTGATCGAATAAATCCATCTTGAACTATTCATTACAAATGCTATTTTTCATACATTTTTGTACTTGTGACTTCCATGGTGAAAGTTCCAACCGTTATCAGTGATGGGAGATAAGACCTATTGTCATTTACAAATAACCCATTATTTCGTCGTTAACCACTCATTACTATTGGTAGTTTGAAATTATGAAAAAGTTAACTGACTACTAAAACTAGTAATAGGGTATCTGGCAACTATATAAACTGCTATGAATTTATTTCACAACAGTGTTTCGAATACTCTCATAGAGTCTACTACCGTATTCAAACGAGCCAACTCTTTATGATAATAATAATATTGAAATAGTGTTATAGTTTTTATAAGGACCCATATTCAGCATGCCTAGAGGAAATATAGCTTTCGCCCAGGCAAAGGCCTTAGAGAAAATATATGGAGAAAAGTGGGTGGATGCCAATGGATTTCATCACAGTAAGAAGAAAAAAGTGTCATCAAAAACGAAAAATGCAGAACAAGGTGAAAATGATCCTGGACAAGGGAAAATGAAAGAACCCAAGTCGAATAGCACAAAAATATAAAATATTGAATAATCTGTGAAAACAATCTATATGTTAAATACTGTAAATATTCAAGTGTTTATTTAGTTATATTTATGAGTGTATTATTCTATAAGTTATTGATTGTAAAAAGTTATCCATATTTTTTCCCAATGTTCAATTAATGTGTAAATAAATTATTCCAATGTTTATCAACCAACTTGTATCGATCTGAAAATTTTTCCCTCTCCTTTAAATAAAACATAAAAAATAATTTTACTTATCGATTAATGTATTGAAATCTTTAGCCTATTCTTTATGAATGTAATTCATTTAAAATCTGTCAGTGAAATACATACAAAAAATTTCGATTGACGAATATTGAATACCAATTATAACGAAAATTTCAATTGAAAATTTTCTATCATTTTGAAAGCAGTAATTTGAAATTACCAATATCTTATTTCATTCATACAAGACAATTGAAAAATTGATTTCAAATCTTCAATAAATGCCGAATTCTGACTTCAGATATCTTCGTAGTTCGTACCTTAACAGGTGATCGAAGAATTCTCAATATTATATATCATTATCTTTTTGAAAAATCCATCAACAAAAACGAAAAATCCAGAACAAAGTGAAAATGATCCCGGACAAGGGAAAATGAAAGAACCCAAGTCGAATTGCACAAGAATATAAAATATTGAATAATCTGTGAAAACAATCTATCTGTTAAATTCTGTGAATATTCAAGTGTTTATTTAATTATATTTATGATTGTATTATTCTATAAGTTATGGATTGTAAAAAGTTATCCATATTTTTTCCTAATGTTCAATTAATGTGTAAATAAATTATTCCAATGTTTATCAAACACCTTGTATCGATCTGAAAATTTTCCCCTCTCCTTTAAATATAACATTAAAAATAATTCTACTTATCGATTAATGTATTGAAATCTTCAGCCTATTCGTTATGAATGTAATTCATTTAAAATCTGTCAGTGAAATACATAAAAAAAATTTTGATTGACGAATATTGAATACCAATAATAACGAAAATTTCAATTGAAAATTTTCTCTCATTTTGAAAGCAGTAATTTGAAATTACCAATATCTTTTTTCATTCATACAAGACAATTGAAAAAATGATTTCAAATTTTCAATAAGTGCCGAATTCTGACTTCAGATATCTTCGTAGTTCGTACCTTAACAGGTGATCGAAGAATTCTCAATATTATATATCATTATCTTTTTGAAAATCTTATAATGACACTCAATACGTAAAACTTCAAATCATTATTGAAAGCAAGATATTTTTCTAACGAACGAATATTTATTCAAAAAATTCTATCAAAGTATGTATTTGAATGAAATTAATATTCAGGCGGTGATCGAATAAATCCATCTTGAACTATTCATTACAAATGCTATTTTTTATACATTTTTGTACTTGTGAGTTCCATGGTGAAAATTCCAACTGTTATCAGTGATGGGTGATAAGACCTAGTGTTATTTACAAATAACCTATTATTTCGTCGTTAAGCACTCATTACTATTGGTAGTTTGAAATCAATAGAAAGTTAACTGACTACTAAAACTAGTTATAGGGTATCTGTCAACTATATAAACTGCTATGAATTTATTTCACAAGAACATTGTTTCGAATACTCTCATAGAGTCTACTACCTTATTCATACGAGCCAACTCTGTCTGATAATAATAATATTGAAATAGTGTTATAGTTTTTATAAGTACCCATATTCAGCATGCCTAGAGGAAATATAGCTTTCGCCCAGGCAAAGGCCTTAGAGAAAATGTATGGAGACAAGTGGGTGGATGCCAATGGATTTCATCACAGTAAGAAGAAAAAAGTGTCATCAAAAACGAAGAATGCAGAACAAAGTGAAAATGATCCTGGACAAGGGAAAATGAAAGAACCCAAGTCGAATAGCACAAAAATATAAAATATTGAATAATCTGTGAAAACAATCTATCTGTTAAATTCTGTAAATATTCAAGTGTTTATTTAATTATATTTATGAGTGTATTATTCTATAAGTTATTGATTGTAAAAAGTTATCCATATTTTTTCCCAATGTTCAATTAATTTGTAAATATATTATTCCAATGTTCATCAACCAACTTGTATCGATCTGAAAATTTTTCCCTCTCCTTTAAATAAAACATAAAAAATAATTTTACTTATCGATTAATGTATTGAAATCTTTAGCCTATTCTTTATGAATGTAATTCATTTAAAATCTGTCAGTGAAATACATACAAAAAATTCCGATTGACGAATATTGAATACCAATAATAACGAAAATTTCAATTGAAAATTTTCTCTCATTTTGAAAGTAGTAATTTGAAATTACCAATATCTTTTTCATTCATACAAGACAATTGAAAAATTGATTTCAAATCTTCAATAAATGCCGAATTCTGACTGCAGATATCTTCGTAGTTCGTACCTTAACATGTGATCGAAAAATTCTTTAACTTATATATCATTATCTTTTTGAAAAAATTATAATGACACTCAATACATAAAATTTCAAATCATTATTGAAAGCAAGATATTTTTCTAACGAACGAATATTTATTCAGAAAATCCTATCAAGGTATGTATTTGAATGAAATTAATATTCAGGCGGTGATCGAATGAATCCATCTTGAACTATTCATTACAAATGCTATTTTTCTTACATTTTTGTACTTGTGACTTCCATGGTGAAAGTTCCAACCGTTATCAGTGATGGGAGATAAGACCTATTGTCATTTACAAATAACCCATTATTTCGTCGTTAACCACTCATTACTATTGGTAGTTTGAAATTAAGAAAAAGTTAACTGACTACTAAAACTAGTAATAGGGTATCTGGCAACTATATAAACTGCTATGAATTTATTTCACAACAACTGTGTTTCGAATACTCTCATAGAGTCTACTACCGTATTCAAACGAGCCAACTCTTTATGATAATAATAATATTGAAATAGTGTTATAGTTTTTATAAGGACCCATATTCAGCATGCCTAGAGGAAATATAGCTTTCGCCCAGGCAAAGGCCTTAGAGAAAATATATGGAGACAAGTGGGTGGATGCCAATGGATTTCATCACAGTAAGAAGAAAAAAGTGTCATCAAAAACGAAAAATGCAGAACAAAGTGAAAATGATCCTGGACAAGGGAAAATGAAAGAACCCAAGTCGAATAGCACAAAAATATAAAATATTGAATAATCTGTGAAAACAATCTATGTGTTAAATTCTGTAAATATTCAAGTGTTTATTTAATTATATTTATGAGTGTATTATTCTATAAGTTATTGATTGTAAAAAGTTATCCATATTTTTTCCCAATGTTCAATTAATGTGTAAATAAATTATTCCAATGTTTATCAACCAACTTGTATCGATCTGAAAATTTTTCCCTCTCCTTTAAATAAAACATAAAAAATAATTTTACTTATCGATTAATGTATTGAAATCTTCAGCCAATTCTTTATGAATGTAATTCACTTAAAATCTGTCAGTGAAATACATACAAAAAATTTCGATTGACGAATATTGAATACCAATTATAACGAAAATTTCAATTGAAAATTTTCTCTCATTTTGAAAGTAGTAATTTGAAATAACCAATATCTTTTTCATTCATACAAGACAATTGAAAAATTGATTTCAAGTCTTCAATAAATACCGAATTCTGACTTCAGATATCTTCGTAGTTCGTACCTTAACATGTGATCGAAAAATTCTCAAAATTATATATCATTATCTTTTTGAAAAACTTATGATGACACTCAATACATAAAATTTCAAATCATTATTGAAAGCAAGATATTTTTCTAACGAACGAATATTTATTCAAAAAATTCGATCAAAGTATGTATTTGAATGAAATTAATATTCAGGCGGTGATCGAATAAATCCATCTTGAACTATTCATTACAAATGCTATTTCTTATACATTTTTGTACTTGTGAGTTCCATGGTGAAAGTTCCAACTGTTATCAGTGATGGGTGATAAGACCTAGTGTTATTTACAAATAACCTATTATTTCGTCGTTAAGCACTCATTACTATTGGTAGTTTGAAATCAATAGAAAGTTAACTGACTACTAAAACTAGTAATAGGGTATCTGTCAACTATATAAACTGCTATGAATTTATTTCACAACAACTGTGTTTCGAATACTCTCATAGAGTCTACTACCTTATTCATACGAGCCAACTCTGTCTGATAATAATAATATTGAAATAGTGTTATAGTTTTTATAAGTACCCATATTCAGCATGCCTAGAGGAAATATAGCTTTCGCCCAGGCAAAGGCCTTAGAGAAAATATATGGAGACAAGTGGGTGGATGCCAATGGATTTCATCACAGTAAGAAGAAAAAAGTGTCATCAAAAACGAAAAATGCAGAATAAAGTGAAAATGATCCTGGACAAGGGAAAATGAAAGAACCCAAGTCGAATAGCACAAAAATATAAAATATTGAATAATCTGTGAAAACAATCTATCTGTTAAATTCTGTAAATATTCAAGTGTTTATTTAATTATATTTATGAGTGTATTATTCTATAAGTTATTGATTGTAAAAAGTTATCCATATTTTTTCCCAATGTTCAATTAATTTGTAAATAAATTATTCCAATGTTCATCAACCAACTTGTATCGATCTGAAAATTTTTCCCTCTCCTTTAAATAAAACATAAAAAATAATTTTACTTATCGATTAATGTATTGAAATCTTTAGCCTATTCTTTATGAATGTAATTCATTTAAAATCTGTCAGTGAAATACATACAAAAAATTCCGATTGACGAATATTGAATACCAATAATAACGAAAATTTCAATTGAAAATTTTCTCTCATTTTGAAAGTAGTAATTTGAAATTACCAATATCTTTTTCATTCATACAAGACAATTGAAAAATTGATTTCAAAACTTCAATAAATGCCGAATTCTGACTTCAGATATCTTCGTAGTTCGTACCTTAACATGTGATGGAAAAATTCTCTAAATTATATATCATTATCTTTTTGAAAAAATTATAATGACACTCAATACATAAAATTTCAAATCATTATTGAAAGCAAGATATTTTTCTAACGAACGAATATTTATTCAAAAAATCCTATCAAGGTATGTATTTGAATGAAATTAATATTCAGGCGGTGATCGAATAAATCCATCTTGAACTATTCATTACAAATGCTATTTTTCTTACATTTTTGTACTTGTGACTTCCATGGTGAAAGTTCCAACCGTTATCAGTGATGGGAGATAAGACCTATTGTCATTTACAAATAACCCATTATTTCGTCGTTAACCACTCATTACTATTGGTAGTTTGCAATTAAGAAGAAGTTAACTGACTACTAAAACTAGTAATAGGGTATCTGGCAACTATATAAACTGCTATGAATTTATTTCACAACAGTGTCTCGAATACTCTCATAGAGTCTACTACCGTATTCAAACGAGCCAACTCTTTATGATAATAATAATATTGAAATAGTGTTATAGTTTTTATAAGGACCCATATTCAGCATGCCTAGAGGAAATATAGCTTTCGCCCAGGCAAAGGCCTTAGAGAAAATATATGGAGACAAGTGGGTGGATGCCAATGGATTTCATCACAGTAAGAAGAAAAAAGTGTCATCAAAAACGAAAAATGCAGAACAAAGTGAAAATGATCCTGGACAAGGGAAAATGAAAGAACCCAAGTCGAATAGCACAAAAATATAAAATATTGAATAATCTGTGAAAACCATCTATCTGTTAAATTCTGTAAATATTCAAGTGTTTATTTAATTATATTTATGAGTGTATTATTCTATAAGTTATTGATTGTAAAAAGTTATCCATATTTTTTCCCAATGTTCAATTAATGTGTAAATAAATTATTCCAATGTTTATCAACCAACTTGTATCGATCTGAAAATTTTTCCCTCTCCTTTAAATAAAACATAAAAAATAATTTTACTTATCGATTAATGTATTGAAATCTTCAGCCAATTCTTTATGAATGTAATTCACTTAAAATCTGTCAGTGAAATACATACAAAAAATTTCGATTGACGAATATTGAATACCAATTATAACGAAAATTTCAATTGAAAATTTTCTCTCATTTTGAAAGTAGTAATTTGAAATAACCAATATCTTTTTTCATTCATACAAGACAATTGAAAAATTGATTTCAAGTCTTCAATAAATGCCGAATTCTGACTTCAGATATCTTCGTAGTTCGTACCTTAACAGGTGATCGAAGAATTCTCAATATTATATATCATTATCTTTTCGAAAAAGCCATCAACAAAAACGAAAAATCCAGAACAAAGTGAAAATGATCCCGGACAAGGGAAAATGAAAGAACCCAAGTCGAATTGCACAAAAATATAAAATATTGAATAATCTGTGAAAACAATCTATCTGTTAAATTCTGTAAATATTCAGGTGTTTATTTAATTATATTTATGAGTGTATTATTCTATAAGTTATGGATTGAAAAAAGGTATCCATATTTTTTCCTAATGTTCAATTAATGTGTAAATAAATTATTCCAATGTTTATCAACCACCTTGTATCGATCTGAAAATTTTCCCCTCTCCTTTAAATATAACATTAAAAATAATTCTACTTATCGATTAATGTATTGAAATCTTCAGCCTATTCTTCATGAATGTAATTCACTTGAAATCTGTCAGTGAAATACATACAAAAAATTCCGATTGACAAATATTGAATACCAATAATAACGAAAATTTCAATTGAAAATTTTCTCTCATTTTGAAAGTAGTAATTTGAAATAACCAATATCTTTTTTCATTCATACAAGACAATTGAAAAATTGATTTCAAGTCTTCAATAAATACCGAATTCTGACTTCAGATATCTTCGTAGTTCGTACCTTAACATGTGATCGAAAAATTCTCAAAATTATATATCACTATCTTTTTGAAAATTCCATCAACAAAAACGAAAAATCCAGAACAAAGTGAAAATGATCCCGGACAAGGGAAAATGAAAGAACCCAAGTCGAATTGCACAAAAATATAAAATATTGAATAATCTGTGAAAACAATCTATCTGTTAAATCCTGTAAATATTCAAGTGTTTATTTAAATATATTTATGATTGTATTATTCTATAAGTTATGGATTGTAAAAAGTTATCCATATTTTTTCCTAATGTTCAATTAATGTGTAAATAAATTATTCCAATGTTTATCAACCACCTTGTATCGATCTGAAAATTTTCCCCTCTCCTTTAAATATAACATTAAAAATAATTCTACTTATCGATTAATGTATTGAAATCTTCAGCCTATTCGTTATGAATGTAATTCATTTAAAATCTGTCAGTGAAATACATACAAAAAATTTCGATTGACGAATATTGAATACCAATAATAATAATACCAATAACGAAAATTTCAATTGAAAATTTTCTCTCATTTTGAAAGCAGTAATTTGAAATTACCAATATCTTTTTTCATTCATACATGACAATTGAAAAAATGATTTCAAATTTTCAATAAGTGCCGAATTCTGACTTCAGATATCTTCGTAGTTCGTACCTTAACATGTGATCGAAGAATTTTCAAAATTATATATCATTATCTTTTTGAAAAAATCATAATGACACTCAATACATAAATTTTTAATTCATTATTGAAAGCAAGATATTTTTCTAACGAACAAATATTTATTCAAAAAATCCTATCAAAGAATGTATTTGAATGAAATTAATATTCAGGCGGTGATCGAATAAATCCATCTAGAACTATTCATTACAAATGCTATTTTTTATACATTTTTGTACTTGTGAGTTCCATGGTGAAAGTTCCAACTGTTATCAGTGATGGGTGATAAGACCTAGTGTTATTTACAAATAACCTATTATTTCTTCGTTAAGCACTCATTACTATTGGTAGTTTGAAATCAATAGAAAGTTAACTGACTACTAAAACTAGTTATAGGGTATCTGTCAACTATATAAACTGCTATGAATTTATTTCACAAGAACATTGTTTCGAATACTCTCATAGAGTCTACTACCTTATTCATACGAGCCAACTCTGTCTGATAATAATAATATTGAAATAGTGTTATAGTTTTTATAAGTACCCATATTCAGCATGCCTAGAGGAAATATAGCTTTCGCCCAGGCAAAGGCCTCAGAGAAAATATATGGAGACAAGTGAGTGGATGCCAATGGATTTCATCACAGTAAGAAGAAAAAAATGTCATCGAAAACGAAAAATGCAGAACAAAGTGAAAATGACCCTGGACAAGGGAAAATGAAAGAACCCAAGTCGAATAGCACAAAAATATAAAATATTGATAATCTGTGAAAACAATCTATCTGTTAAATCCTGTAAATATTCAAGTGTTTATTTAATTATATTTATGAGTGTATTATTCTATAAGTTATGGATTGTAAAAAGTTATCCATATTTTTTCCCAATGTTCGATTAATGTGTAAATAAATTATTCCAATGTTTATCAACCACCTTGTATCGATCTGAAAATTTTCCCCTCTCCTTTAAATATAACATTAAAAATAATTCTACTTATCGATCAATGTATTGAAATCTTCAGCCTATTCTTTATGAATGTATTTCATTTAAAATCTGTCAGTGAAATACATACAAAAAATTTCGATTGACGAATATTGAATACTAATAATAACGAAAATTTCAATAGAAAATTTTCTCTCATTTTGAAAGCAGTAATTTGAGATTACCAATATCTTTTTCATTCATACAAAACAATTGAAAAATTGATTTCAAATCTTCAATAAATGCCGAATTCTGACTTCAGATATCTTCGTAGTTCGTACCTTAATATGTGATCGAAAAATTCTCAAAATTATATATCATTATCTTTTTGAAAAATCCATCAACAAAAACGAAAAATCCAGAACAAAGTGAAAATGATCCCGGACAAGGGAAAATGAAAGAACCCAAGTCGAATTGCACAAAAATATAAAATATTGAATAATCTGTGAAAACAATCTACCTGTAAAATTCTGTAAATATTCAAGTGTTTATTTAATTATATTTATGAGTGTATTATTCTATAAGTTATGGATTGAAAAAAGGTATCCATATTTTTTCCTAATGTTCAATTAATGTGTAAATAAATTATTCCAATGTTCATCAACCACCTTGTATCGATCTGAAAATTTTTCCCTCTCCTTTATAACATTAAAAATAATTCTACTTATCGATTAATGTATTGAAATCTTCAGCCTATTCTTTATGAATGTAATTCATTTAAAATCTGTCAGTGAAATACATACAAAAAATTTCGATTGACGAATATTGAATACCAATAATAACGAAAATTTCAATTGAAAATTTTCTCTCATTTTGAAAGCAGTAATTTGAAATTACCAATATCTTTTTTCATTCATACAAGACAATTGAAAAAATGATTTCAAATTTTCAATAAGTGCCGAATTCTGACTTCAGATATCTTCGTAGTTCGTACCTTAACATGTGATCGAAGAATTTTCAAAATTATATATCATTATCTTTCTGAAAAAATCATAATGACACTCAATACATAAATTTTTAATTCATTATTGAAAGCAAGATATTTTTCTAACGAACAAATATTTATTCAAAAAATCCTATCAAAGTATGTATTTGAATGAAATTAATATTCAGGCGGTGATCGAATAAATCCATCTAGAACTATTCATTACAAATGCTATTTTTTATACATTTTTGTACTTGTGAGTTCCATGGTGAAAGTTCCAACTGTTATCAGTGATGGGTGATAAGACCTAGTTTTATTTACAAATAACCTATTATTTCTTCGTTAAGCACTCATTACTATTGGTAGTTTGAAATCAATAGAAAGTTAACTGACTACTAAAACTAGTTATAGGGTATCTGTCAACTATATAAACTGCTATGAATTTATTTCACAAGAACATTGTTTCGAATACTCTCATAGAGTCTACTACCTTATTCATACGAGCCAACTCTGTCTGATAATAATAATATTGAAATAGTGTTATAGTTTTTATAAGCACCCATATTCAGCATGCCTAGAGGAAATATAGCTTTCGCCCAGGCAAAGGCCTTAGAGAAAATGTATGGAGACAAGTGGGTGGATGCCAATGGATTTCATCACAGTAAAAAGAAAAAAGTGTCATCAAAAACGAAAAATGCAGAACAAAGTGAAAATGATCCTGGACAAGGGAAAATGAAAGAACCCAAGTCGAATAGCACAAAAATATAAAATATTGAATAATCTGTGAAAACAATCTATCTGTTAAATTCTGTAAATATTCAAGTGTTTATTTAATTATATTTATGAGTGTATTATTCTATAAGTTATTGATTGTAAAAAGTTATCCATATTTTTTCCCAATGTTCAATTAATGTGTAAATAAATTATTCCAATGTTTATCAACCAACTTGTATCGATCTGAAAATTTTTCCCTCTCCTTTAAATAAAACATAAAAAAAAATTTTACTTATCGATTAATGTATTGAAATTTTTAGCCTATTCTTTATGAATGTAATTCATTTAAAATCTGTCAATGAAATACATACAAAAAATTTCGATTGACGAATATTGAATACCAATTATAACGAAAATTTCAATTGAAAATTTTCTATCATTTTGAAAGCAGTAATTTGAAATTACCAATATCTTTTTTCATGCATACAAGACAATTGAAAATTTGATTTCAAATCTTCAATAAATACCGAATTCTGACTTCAGATATCTTCGTAGTTCGTACCTTAACAGGTGATCGAAGAATTCTCAATATTATATATCATTATCTTTTTGAAAAACTTATAATGACACTCAATACGTAAAACTTCAAATCATTATTGAAAGCAAGATATTTTTCTAACGAACAAATATTTATTCAAAAAATCCTATCAAAGTATGTATTTGAATGAAATTAATATTCAGGCGGTGATCGAATAAATCCATCTTGAACTATTCATTACAAATGCTATTTTTTATACATTTTTGTACTTGTGAGTTCCATGATGAAAGTTCCAACTGTTATCAGTGATGGGAGATATGACCTATTGTCATTTACGAATAACCCATTATTTCGTCGTTAACCACTCATTACTATTGGTAGTTTGAAATTAAGAAAAAGTTAACTGACTACTAAAACTAGTAATAGGGTATCTGGCAACTATATAAACTGCTATAAATTTATTTCACAACAGTGTTTCGAATACTCTCATAGAGTCTACTACCGTAGTCAAACGAGCCAACTCTTTATGATAATAATAATATTGAAATAGTGTTATAGTTTTTATAAGGACCCATATTCAGCATGCCTAGAGGAAATATAGCTTTCGCCCAGGCAAAGGCCTTAGAGAAAATATATGGAGACAAGTGGGTGGATGCCAATGGATTTCATCACAGTAAGAAGAAAAAAATGTCATCGAAAACGAAAAATGCAGAACAAAGTGAAAATGATCCTGGACAAGGGAAAATGAAAGAACCCAAGTCGAATAGCACAAAAATATAAAATATTGAATAATCTGTGAAAACAATCTATCTGTTAAATTCTGTAAATATTCAAGTGTTTATTTAATTATATTTATGAGTGTATTATTCTGTAAGTTATGGATTGTAAAAAGTTATCCATATTTTTTCCCCATGTTCAATTAATGTGTAAATAAATTATTCCAATGTTTATCAACCACCTTGTATCGATCTGAAAATTTTCCCCTCTCCTTTAAATATAACATTAAAAATAATTCTACTTATCGATTAATGTATTGAAATCTTCAGCCTATTCTTTATGAATGTAATTCACTTAAAATCTGTCAGTGAAATACATACAAAAAATTCCGATTCACGAATATTGAATACCAATAATAACGAAAATTTCAATTGAAAATTTTCTCTCATTTTGAAAGTAGTAATTTGAAATAACCAATATCTTTTTTCATTCATACAAGACAATTGAAAAATTGATTTCAAGTCTTCAATAAATACCGAATTCTGACTTCAGATATCTTCGTAGTTCGTACCTTAACATGTGATCGAAAAATTCTCAAAATTATATATCATTATCTTTTTGAAAAATCCATCAACAAAAACGAAAAATCCAGAACAAAGTGAAAATGATCCCGGACAAGGGAAAATGAAAGAACCCAAGTCGAATTGCACAAAAATATAAAATATTGAATAATCTGTGAAAACAATCTATCTGTTAAATTCTGTAAATATTCAAGTGTTTATTTAATTATATTTATGAGTGTTTTATTCTATAAGTTATGGATTGTAAAAAGTTATCCATATTTTTTCCTAATGTTCAATTAATGTGTGAATAAATTATTCCAATGTTTATCAACCACCTTGTATCGATCTGAAAATTTTCCCCTCTCCTTTAAATATAACATTAAAAATAATTCTACTTATCGATTAATGTATTGAAATCTTCAGCCTATTCGTTATGAATGTAATTCATTTAAAATCTGTCAGTGAAATACATACAAAAAATTTCGATTGACGAATATTGAATACTAATAATAACGAAAATTTCAATAGAAAATTTTCTCTTATTTTGAAAACAGTAATTTGAAATTACCAATTACTTTTTCATTCATACAAGACAATTGAAAAATTGATTTCAAATCTTCAATAAATGCCGAATTCTGACTTCAGATATCTTCGTAGTTCGTACCTTAACATGTGATCGAAGATTTCTCAAAATTATATATCATTATCTTTTTGAAAAACTTATGATGACACTCAATACATAAAATTTCAAATCATTATTGAAAGCAAGATATTTTTCTAACGAACGAATATTTATTCAAAAAATTCTATCAAAGTATGTATTTGAATGAAATTAATATTCAGGCGGTGATCGAATAAATCCATCTTGAACTATTCATTACAAATGCTATTTTTTATACATTTTTGTACTTGTGAGTTCCATGGTGAAAGTTCCAACTGTTATCAGTGATGGGTGATAAGACCTAGTGTTATTTACAAATAACCTATTATTTCGTCGTTAAGCACTCATTACTATTGGTAGGTTGAAATCAATAAAAAGTTAACTGACTACTAAAACTAGTAATAGGGTATCTGTCAACTATATAAACTGCTATGAATTTATTTCACAACAACTGTGTTTCGAATACTCTCATAGAGTCTACTACCTTATTCATACGAGCCAACTCTGTCTGATAATAATAATATTGAAATAGTGTTATAGTTTTTATAAGTACCCATATTCAGCATGCCTAGAGGAAATATAGCTTTCGCCCAGGCAAAGGCCTTAGAGAAAATGTATAGAGACAAGTGGGTGGATGCCAATGGATTTCATCACAGTAAGAAGAAAAAAGTGTCATCAAAAACGAAAAATGCAGAACAAAGTGAAAATGATCCTGGACAAGGGAAAATGAAAGAACCCAAGTCGAATAGCACAAAAATATAAAATATTGAATAATCTGTGAAAACAATCTATCTGTTAAATTCTGTAAATATTCAAGTGTTTATTTAATTATATTTATGAGTGTATTATTCTATAAGTTATTGATTGTAAAAAGTTATCCATATTTTTTCCCAATGTTCAATTAATTTGTAAATAAATTATTCCAATGTTTATCAACCAACTTGTATCGATTTGAAAATTTAAATAAAACATAAAAAATAATTTCACTTATCGATTAATGTATTGAAATCTTTAGCCTATTCTTTATGAATGTAATTAATTTAAAATCTGTCAGTGAAATACATACAAAAAATTCCGATTGACGAATATTGAATACCAATAATAACGAAAATTTCAATTGAAAATTTTCTCTCATTTTGAAAGTAGTAATTTGAAATTACCAATATCTTTTTCATTCATACAAGACAATTGAAAAATTGATTTCAAATCTTCAATAAATGCCGAATTCTGACTTCAGATATCTTCGTAGTTCGTACCTTAACATGTGATCGAAAAATTCTCAAAATTATATATCATTATCTTTTTGAAAAAATTATAATGACACTCAATACATAAAATTTCAAATCATTATTGAAAGCAAGATATTTTTCTAACGAACGAATATTTATTCAAAAAATCCTATCAAGGTATGTATTTGAATGAAATTAATATTCAGGCGGTGGTCGAATAAATCCATCTTGAACTATTCATCACAAATGCTATTTTTCATACATTTTTGTACTTGTGACTTCCATGGTGAAAGTTCCAACCGTTATCAGTGATGGGAGATAAGACCTATTGTCATTTACAAATAACCCATTATTTCGTCGTTAACCACTCATTACTATTGGTAGTTTGAAATTAAGAAAAAGTTAACTGACTACTAAAACTAGTAATAGGGTATCTGGCAACTATATAAACTGCTATGAATTTATGTCACAACAGTGTTTCGAATACTCTCATAGAGTCTACTACCGTATTCAAACGAGCCAACTCTTTATGATAATAATAATATTGAAATAGTGTTATAGTTTTTATAAGGACCCATATTCAGCATGCCTAGAGGAAATATAGCTTTCGCCCAGGCAAAGGCCTTAGAGAAAATATATGGAGACAAGTGGGTGGATGCCAATGGATTTCATCACAGTAAGAAGAAAAAAATGTCATCGAAAACGAAAAATGCAGAACAAAGTGAAAATGACCCTGGACAAGGGAAAATGAAAGAACCCAAGTCGAATAGCACAAAAATATAAAATATTGAATAATCTGTGAAAACAATCTATCTGTTAAATTCTGTAAATATTCAAGTGTTTATTTAATTATATTTATGAGTGTATTATTCTGTAAGTTATGGATTGTAAAAAGTTATCCATATTTTTTCCCCATGTTCAATTAATGTGTAAATAAATTATTCCAATGTTTATCAACCACCTTGTATCGATCTGAAAATTTTCCCCTCTCCTTTAAATATAACATTAAAAATAATTCTACTTATCGATTAATGTATTGAAATCTTCAGCCTATTCTTTATGAATGTATTTCATTTAAAATCTGTCAGTGAAATACATACAAAAAATTTCGATTGACGAATATTGAATACTAATAATAACGAAAATTTCAATTGAAAATTTTCTCTCATTTTGAAAGCAGTAATTTGAAATTACCAATATCTTTTTCATTCATACAAGACAATTGAAAAATTGATTTCAAATCTTCAATAAATGCCGAATTCTGACTTCAGATATCTTCGTAGTTCGTACCTTAACATGTGATCGAAAAATTCTCAAAATTATATATCATTATCTTTTTGAAAAACTTATAATGACACTCAATACGTAAAACTTCAAATCATTATTGAAAGCAAGATATTTTTCTAACGAACAAATATTTATTCAAAAAATCCTATCAAAGTATGTATTTGAATGAAATTAATATTCAGGCGGTGATCGAATAAATCCATCTTGAACTATTCATTACAAATGCTATTTTTTATACATTTTTGTACTTGTGAGTTCCATGATGAAAGTTCCAACTGTTATCAGTGATGGGAGATAAGACCTATTGTCATTTACGAATAACCCATTATTTCGTCGTTAACCACTCATTACTATTGGTAGTTTGAAATTAAGAAAAAGTTAACTGACTACTAAAACTAGTAATAGGGTATCTGGCAACTATATAAACTGCTATAAATTTATTTCACAACAGTGTTTCGAATACTCTCATAGAGTCTACTACCGTAGTCAAACGAGCCAACTCTTTATGATAATAATAATATTGAAATAGTGTTATAGTTTTTATAAGGACCCATATTCAGCATGCCTAGAGGAAATATAGCTTTCGCCCAGGCAAAGGCCTCAGAGAAAATATATGGAGACAAGTGGGTGGATGCCAATGGATTTCATCACAGTAAGAAGAAAAAAATGTCATCGAAAACGAAACATGCAGAACAAAGTGAAAATGATCCTGGACAAGGGAAAATGAAAGAACCCAAGTCGAATAGCACAAAAATATAAAATATTGAATAATCTGTGAAAACAATCTATCTGTTAAATTCTGTAAATATTCAAGTGTTTATTTAATT
Organism: Harmonia axyridis; assembly: GCF_914767665.1. Lineage (NCBI taxonomy): Eukaryota > Metazoa > Arthropoda > Insecta > Coleoptera > Coccinellidae > Harmonia > Harmonia axyridis. The sequence continues at coordinate 63,292,974 of NC_059501.1, forward strand.
ATATTTATGAGTGTATTATTCTGTAAGTTATGGATTGTAAAAAGTTATCCATATTTTTTCCCCATGTTCAATTAATGTGTAAATAAATTATTCCAATGTTTATCAACCACCTTGTATCGATCTGAAAATTTTCCCCTCTCCTTTAAATATAACATTAAAAATAATTCTACTTATCGATTAATGTATTGAAATCTTCAGCCTATTCTTTATGAATGTAATTCACTTAAAATCTGTCAGTGAAATACATACAAAAAATTCCGATTCACGAATATTGAATACCAATAATAACGAAAATTTCAATTGAAAATTTTCTCTCATTTTGAAAGTAGTAATTTGAAATAACCAATATCTTTTTTCATTCATACAAGACAATTGAAAAATTGATTTCAAGTCTTCAATAAATACCGAATTCTGACTTCAGATATCTTCGTAGTTCGTACCTTAACATGTGATCGAAAAATTCTCAAAATTATATATCATTATCTTTTTGAAGAATCCATCAACAAAAACGAAAAATCCAGAACAAAGTGAAAATGATCCCGGACAAGGGAAAATGAAAGAACCCAAGTCGAATTGCACAAAAATATAAAATATTGAATAATCTGTGAGAACAATCTATCTGTTAAATTCTGTAAATATTCAAGTGTTTATTTAATTATATTTATGAGTGTTTTATTCTATAAGTTATGGATTGTAAAAAGTTATCCATATTTTTTCCTAATGTTCAATTAATGTGTGAATAAATTATTCCAATGTTTATCAACCACCTTGTATCGATCTGGAAATTTTCCCCTCTCCTTTAAATATAACATTAAAAATAATTCTACTTATCGATTAATGTATTGAAATCTTCAGCCTATTCGTTATGAATGTAATTCATTTAAAATCTGTCAGTGAAATACATACAAAAAATTTCGATTGACGAATATTGAATACTAATAATAACGAAAATTTCAATAGAAAATTTTCTCTTATTTTGTAAACAGTAATTTGAAATTACCAATTACTTTTTCATTCATACAAGACAATTGAAAAATTGATTTCAAATCTTCAATAAATGCCGAATTCTGACTTCAGATATCTTCGTAGTTCGTACCTTAACATGTGATCGAAGAATTCTCAAAATTATATATCATTATCTTTTTGAAAAACTTATGATGACACTCAATACATAAAATTTCAAATCATTATTGAAAGCAAGATATTTTTCTAACGAACGAATATTTATTCAAAAAATTCTATCAAAGTATGTATTTGAATGAAATTAATATTCAGGCGGTGATCGAATAAATCCATCTTGAACTATTCATTACAAATGCTATTTTTTATACATTTTTGTACTTGTGAGTTCCATGGTGAAAGTTCCAACTGTTATCAGTGATGGGTGATAAGACCTAGTGTTATTTACAAATAACCTATTATTTCGTCGTTAAGTACTCATTACTATTGGTAGTTTGAAATCAATAAAAAGTTAACTGACTACTAAAACTAGTAATAGGGTATCTGTCAACTATATAAACTGCTATGAATTTATTTCACAACAACTGTGTTTCGAATACTCTCATAGAGTCTACTACCTTATTCATACGAGCCAACTCTGTCTGATAATAATAATATTGAAATAGTGTTATAGTTTTTATAAGTACCCATATTCAGCATGCCTAGAGGAAATATAGCTTTCGCCCAGGCAAAGGCCTTAGAGAAAATGTATGGAGACAAGTGGGTGGATGCCAATGGATTTCATCACAGTAAGAAGAAAAAAGTGTCATCAAAAACGAAAAATGCAGAACAAAGTGAAAATGATCCTGGACAAGGGATAATGAAAGAACCCAAGTCGAATAGCACAAAAATATAAAATATTGAATAATCTGTGAAAACAATCTATCTGTTAAATTCTGTAAATATTCAAGTGTTTATTTAATTATATTTATGAGTGTATTATTCTATAAGTTATTGATTGTAAAAAGTTATCCATATTTTTTCCCAATGTTCAATTAATTTGTAAATAAATTATTCCATTGTTTATCAACCAACTTGTATCGATCTGAAAATTTTTCCCTCTCCTTTAAATAAAACATAAAAAATAATTTTACTTATCGATTAATGTATTGAAATCTTTAGCCTATTCTTTATGAATGTAATTAATTTAAAATCTGTCAGTGAAATACATACAAAAAATTCCGATTGACGAATATTGAATACCAATAATAACGAAAATTTCAATTGAAAATTTTCTCTCATTTTGAAAGTAGTAATTTGAAATTACCAATATCTTTTTCATTCATACAAGACAATTGAAAAATTGATTTCAAATCTTCAATAAATGCCGAATTCTGACTTCAGATATCTTCGTAGTTCGTACCTTAACATGTGATCGAAAAATTCTCAAAATTATATATCATTATCTTTTTGAAAAAATTATAATGACACTCAATACATAAAATTTCAAATCATTATTGAAAGCAAGATATTTTTCTAACGAACGAATATTTATTCAAAAAATCCTATCAAGGTATGTATTTGAATGAAATTAATATTCAGGCGGTGATCGAATAAATCCATCTTGAACTATTCATCACAAATGCTATTTTTCATACATTTTTGTACTTGTGACTTCCATGGTGAAAGTTCCAACCGTTATCAGTGATGGGAGATAAGACCTATTGTCATTTACAAATAACCCATTATTTCGTCGTTAACCACTCATTACTATTGGTAGTTTGAAATTAAGAAAAACTGACTACTAAAACTAGTAATAGGGTATCTGGCAACTATATAAACTGCTATGAATTTATTTCACAACAGTGTTTCGAATACTCTCATAGAGTCTACTACCGTATTCAAACGAGCCAACTCTTTATGATAATAATAATATTGAAATAGTGTTATAGTTTTTATAAGGACCCATATTCAGCATGCCTAGAGGAAATATAGCTTTCGCCCAGGCAAAGGCCTTAGAGAAAATATATGGAGACAAGTGGGTGGATGCCAATGGATTTCATCACAGTAAGAAGAAAAAAATGTCATCGAAAACGAAACATGCAGAACAAAGTGAAAATGACCCTGGACAAGGGAAAATGAAAGAACCCAAGTCGAATAGCACAAAAATATAAAATATTGATAATCTGTGAAAACGATCTATCTGTTAAATCCTGTAAATATTCAAGTGTTCATTTAATTATATTTATGAGTGTATTATTCTATAAGTTATGGATTGTAAAAAGTTATCCATATTTTTTCCCAATGTTCGATTAATGTGTAAATAAATTATTCCAATGTTTATCAACCACCTTGTATCGATCTGAAAATTTTCCCCTCTCCTTTAAATATACCATTAAAAATAATTCTACTTATCGATTAATGTATTGAAATCTTCAGCCTATTCTTTATGAATGTATTTCATTTAAAATCTGTCAGTGAAATACATACAAAAAATTTCGATTGACGAATATTGAATACTAATAATAACGAAAATTTCAATAGAAAATTTTCTCTCATTTTGAAAGCAGTAATTTGAAATTACCAATATCTTTTTCATTCATACAAGACAATTGAAAAATTGATTTCAAATCTTCAATAAATGCCGAATTCTGACTTCAGATATCTTCGTAGTTCGTACCTTAACATGTGATCGAAAAATTCTCAAAATTATATATCATTATCTTTTTGAAAAATCCATCAACAAAAACGAAAAATCCAGAACAAAGTGAAAATGATCCCGGACAAGGGAAAATGAAAGAACCCAAGTCGAATTGCACAAAAATATAAAATATTGAATAATCTATGAAAACAATCTACCTGTAAAATTCTGTAAATATTCAAGTGTTTATTTAATTATATTTATGAGTGTATTATTCTATAAGTTATTGATTGTAAAAAGTTATCTATATTTTTTCCCAATGTTCAATTAATGTGTAAATAAATTATTCCAATGTTCATCAACCACCTTGTATCGATCTGAAAATTTTCCCCTCTCCTTTATAACATTAAAAATAATTCTACTTATCGATTAATGTATTGAAACCTTCAGCCTATTCTTTATGAATGTAATTCATTTAAAATCTGTCAGTGTCTGTCAATCTGTCAAGACAATTGAAAAATTGATTTCAAATCTTCAATAAATGCCGAATTCTGACTTCAGATATCTTCGTAGTTCGTACTTTAACATGTGATCGGAAAATTCTCAAAATTATATATCATTATCTTTTTGAAAAACTTATGATGACACTCAATACATAAAATTTCAAAACATTATTGAAAGCAAGTATGTATTTGAATGAAATTAATATTCAGGCGGTGATCGAATAAATCCATCTTGAACTATTCATTACAAATGCTATTTTTGATACATTTCTGTACTTGTGACTTCCATGGTGAAAGTTCCAACTGTTATCAGTGATGGGTGATAAGACCTAGTGTTATTCACAAATAACCCATTATTTCGTCGTTAACCACTCATTACTATTGGTAGTTTGAAATTAAGAAAAAGTTAACTGACTACTAAAACTAGAAATAGGGTATCTGGCAACTATATAAACTGCTATGAATTTATTTCACAACAATGTTTCGAATACTCTCATAGAGTCTACTACCGTATTCAAACGAGCCAACTCTTTCTGATAATAATAATATTGAAATAGTGTTATAGTTTTTATAAGGACCCATATTCAGTATGCCTAGAGGAAATATAGCTTTCGCCCAGGCAAAGGCCTTAGAGAAAATATATGGAGACAAGTGGGTGGATGCCAATGGATTTCATCACAGTAAGAAGAAAAAAGTGTCATCAAAAACGAAAAATGCAGAACAAAGTGAAAATGATCCCGGACAAGGGAACATGAAAGAACCCAAGTCGAATAGCACAAAAATATAAAATATTGAATAATCTGTGAAAACAATCTATCTGTTAAATTCTTTAAATATTCAAGTGTTTATTTAATTATATTTATGAGTGTATTATTCTATAAGTTATTGATTGTAAAAAGTTATCCATATTTTTTCCCAATGTTCAATTAATGTGTAAATAAATTATTCCAATGTTTATCAACCAACTTGTATTGATCTGAAAATTTTCCCCTCTCCTTTAAATAAAACATTAAAAATAATTTTATTTATCGATTAATGTATTGAAATCTTCAGCCTATTCTTTATGAATGTAATTCATTTAAAATCTGTCAGTGAAATACATACAAAAAATTTCGATTGACGAATATTGAATACCAATAATAACGAAAATTTCAATAGAAAATTTTCTCTCATTTCGAAAGCAGTAATTCGAAATTACCAATATCTTTTTCATTCATACAAGACAATTGAAAAATTAATTTCAAATCTAGTTCGTACCTTAACATGAGATCGAAGAATTTTCAAAATATATATCATAAATTTTTTTGAAAATTTATAATGAAGCACGATACATAAAATTTCAAATCATTGTTGAAAGCGAGATATATTTCTTACGAATGAATATTTATTCAAAAAATTCTATCAACATATGTAATTTGAATGAAATTAATATTTAGGCGGTAATCGAATATATCCATCTCAATCTATCATTAAAAATGCTATTTTTATTAATTTTTTTATTTGTAAGTTCCATGATGAAAGTTCCAACTGTTATCAGTGATGGGAGATAAGACCTATTGTCATTTACAAATAACCCATTATTTCATCGTTAACCACTCATTACTTTTGGTAGTTTGAAATTAAGGGAAAGTAAACTGACTACTGAAACTTGTAATAGGGTATCTGTCAACTATATAAACTGCTATGAATTTATTTGACAACAACAGTGTTTCGAATATTCTCATAGAGTCGTATTCAAAAGGGCCAACTCTCTCTTATAATAATAATATTGAAATAGTGTTATAGTTTTTATAAGTACCCATATACAGCATGCCTAGAGGAAATATAGCTTTCGCCCAGGTAAAGGCCTTAGAGAAATTATATGGAGACAAGTGGGTGGATGCCAATGGATTTCATCACAGTAAGAAGAAAAAAGCGTCATCAAAAATGAAAAATCCAGAACAAAGTAAAAATGATTGGACAAGGGAAAATGAAAGAGTCCAAGTCGAATAGCACAAAAATATAAAATATTGAATAATCTGTGTTTATTGAATCATATATTTGAGTGTATTATTCCATAAGTTATTAATTGTAAAAAGTTATCCATATTATTGTTCAAGGTTATTTATTGAATTTATTTGAATACTGGCTACTGCATTATACGCCTGTGTGATTATATGTTTATACCCTGTAGCTTACAGAATAAACCATTTTATTATTATTATCATTATAATGTGCAATCAATGTGTGAATATATTATTCAAATCAAATGTTCATTAACCAACTTGTATCAATCTGAAAATATTCGCCTCTCCCTCAAAAGAAACATTAAAAAAAATTGTACTTATCGATAAATTCCGTATTCAAAAGAGCTATTTCTTTCTGATAATAATAATGATATTGATAAAGTGTTATAGTTATAGCATAGTATAAGTCCTTATACTATGGTTATAGTAAACAGTGGCGAATCTAAGGGGGTTACATACGGCCCGTTAATTCAGAATAGATGAGAAACAATCGCGTAGAAAATAATGAAGTGAAAGCCTGGAACTACTGGAATTGAAGCAACGGCGCAATTTCTCCAATTTTTTATATCATATTATATCCAGTTACCCCTTTGTCGAAAAGAATCTCTTTGTCAGCACTTCGAATTCCATTACTGCTTGCCTCGAAATTTTCACTCACAAAGATCAATAGGTTTAGTACATTGTGTTGATTAGTTTGAGGTGGATGACGTGAAATTTTTCTATTATATTTTCTATTATAACCCGTATTTAACTTCGTAAGTTTAATTCTTTGGAGAACTTCGTCAAAAGAAGGAAAACTGATGCAGGCGAATATTCAACTTTTTCGCGTTTGAATACAACAGCTGACACTTCGACAGGTGAAAATTAATCTCAAGAAGTGGACATTCAGAGGACATTGGAAAGGAATATCTATTTTTTTTTGTTTATAACTCTTTATCCCCCTTCAAGGCTTATGCCTTGTTTGTACGCTCATATCATAGAGCCTAGAGGAAATACAGCCTTTGCCCAGGCAAAAGCGTCAGAATAAATATAGTGGGTGGACGCCAATGAATTTCACCACAGTAACAAAAGAAATCAGGAAACACAAACAATTCAGACAAACCAATTAATGGACTTGGGCTGGGAAAAATAAGAGAGCCCAAGTCGAGTATCTGAAAAACAAAACGAATTAAAATTACAGTATACATAATATAAATTATAGAGCCTATCAAACAAAGAAAAACTTGACATAAGTGATACCTAGATCTCCGATAGACCTTCTTGAGGCTGAGCAGGTGTTACTTCTGAATATGTCATCTTTTGACATTCAACTAGTAAAAGCTACGCCAATATTGAAAATGATTAAATCTTATGATTTAACACTTTTAAACTTTTTTCTTGGGGGCCACGTGAAATATGAGGTCTTTGCCAATGCTCCACGATCGATTCAAGACCTTAAAGATGTAGTTCGAGAAGTTATCGAGGACATACTTTTGCGAATGTGAGAAATAATCATGGAAAGATAAGGTGTTGCAACCATAGCCGTGGCAGCCATTCGCCTGATATCGTTCACAGGTCCAGCGTTAGGGGTGCAACAGTGAAGCGACTAATTCAGGTGCCTCTATTCGAGGGGCGGAAATTCGGCCCAATTTGCTAGCCTCATTTTCATATTTCATCCTTGATTCTTGAAAACAGCATAAGCTTGTTCCGCTCCATTGTTTTTGTCAGCATTCCCTGCAGTGAAAATCTTCAAACCGTCTTTACCAAGCCGCTGTATAATGAATAACATATGGCAGCCCAACCAATATAAACAGAATTCCCTATTACCCTCATTGAAAGAAGTATAAAATCATTATGTATAATATATATATTTCACAAAGACGGAAAACAACACTACCTTCGCTTTTGAATTATTTGGAAAGCGATGTTTACTCATTGAACACATAGAAAATTCCTACGATTTTACATTCGAAACTAGTTACTATTAAATGCCAAATATTTTTAGCAGAACACATGTTTGTAATCCAAATTATTTTTCGAAACAAAACTGAAACTTTTGCATGCTTTACCACTCTTTATATCTTTGGATGTGATAGGATATCATTCGTCGATCGCAGGCAGTGCCATTTAGATATGTAAATCAGATATACTAATAAATTGAGATACCTACAGCGACAAAAACATAAGGTAAATAGATACATAGGCATATATTTTGTTTTATTTGATTTGACTTTTCTGCAATAGCAGCCACGTATTATTATTATGAATTAGGTGAAAATTGCAGAAAAAAAGGAACCGAGCGGAAACGGCTTAAGAAAGAAACGATTACTTTCTTCTTCCTCTTTACAATGAAATAAACATTTTTTTCTAATATTAAAATGGAATATTTGATTGGAAAATTCTATATTTGTGAGAAGAATGATTATTTTTTGGCCATACCAAGTTTGATCTGAATCTTAGTTATAGTGATTTCATGATTGCGCATGGATAATGTACATCCTGTATTCAGAAAATTTCAAACTGAAACCAACGCCAGGACTAGATACTTCTAGCAAATTTAATCAAAATTGGATGAGATCTGGTATAATGAATTTAATTGATTTCTTCCCTAGCATCGATTGAAATCGACACTAATTAAATATATAATAATAATAATAATAATAATAATAATAATAATAATGTTTATTCATTCCGAAATACAAAAAAATAGTAAACATCAATTCTACCTTAATTAATGAATGAACAAACATAAATCTCCCACAAAAGTATGACACTTGTGCGTGGGTTGTGATTCAAATTAACAACAATTCTATGGACAGACGAACACACAACTAAACAAACTTATTCCTGCTCGTGAATGTATCCCAAAAGGACTTAGGTTTGCTCTTGATCCAGGTTTTAACTCTTCTATTGAACGTTCTGTTATTTCTTGTTTCTTTGATATCTACTGGAAATTGATTATAAAGGAGATATAGGAATGACCTTTGTACAACTGTTTTTTTTTCTCGGTAATTGAAGATGATTTCCTCTTATTTCCATATAATTCTTTGGAGGTATCCCTTGATTGTGTTGGTAACTTAATAAAGCACGTCCATGGAGCTGTCTTACGGAGCATACTCTTGATAGTTCATATAATTTTTCTGTTGGGTAGGTGATTGGCTTTCCGTAAATGATTTTAATTATCCATTTTTGTATTACTTCCACTTGTTTGTAGTAAAAATCCGCCATTCCGCCCCATACCAGTACACCATAGCTCAAGTGAGGTTCAACTAACGCATAATACACTTTCATTAATTCATCTAGTTCGCATATGTTTTTCAAGGATTTAATTCTGCTTATAAGTGATCTTACTTTGTGTACTACTAATTTTGATTGTTCTTGCCATTTTAAATGTGAGTCTACCATTATTCCTATATAATTTGAAGTTATCAAATATTGATTTGAGTCCACCAAATCAATCATGTTGATTTGCATATCCATTTCACAGAAGAGTATGAGAGAAGATTTTTCCTACTGTTAAGATTGCAATCTCTCTATATTTTACCCGGAAAACTTTTTCTTTTAGTTAGCTTATGATGTTTTAAAATGCTATATGAACTGGATACTTCTAGCAAATTTCCTCAAAATTGGATGAGATCTGGTATAGCGAATTCAATTAATTTCTTCCCTAGCATCGATTGAAATCAACACCAATTAAATATATCCCTTTATAATTTGAAGTTATCAAATATTGATTTGAGTCCACCAAATAAATCATGTTGATTTGCATATCGATTTCACAGAAGAGTGTGAGAGAAGATTTTTCCTACTGTTAAGATTGCAATCTCTCTATATTTTACCCAGGAAACCTTTTCTTTCAGTTAGCTTATGATGTTTTAAAATGGATACTTCTAGCAAATTTCATCAAAATTGGATGAGATCTGGTATAGTGAATTTAATTAATTTCTTCCCTAGCATCGATTGAAATCAACACTAATTAAGTCTATCCCTTTATAATGTGAAGTTATCAAATATTGATTTGGGTCCACCAAATCAATCATGTTGATTTGCATATCCATTTTCCAGAAGAGTATGAGAGAAGATCTCTCCTACTGTTGAGATTGCACTCTCTATATCTTACCAGGGAAACTTTTTCTTTCAGTTAGCTTATGATGCATAATATAATAATTCTATATGAAATGGATACTTCTTGCAAATTTCATTAAAATTGGATAAGATCTGGTATAATGAATTTAATTAATTTCTTCCCTAGCATCGATTGAAATCAATACTAATTAAATATATCCCTTTATAATTTGAAGTTATCAAATATTGATTTGAGTTCATCGAATCAATCATGTTGATTTGCATATCCATTTCACAGAAGAGTATGAGAGAAGATTTTTCCTACTGTTAAGATTGCAATCTCTCTATGTCTTACCAGGGAAACTTTTTCTTTTAGTTAGCTTATGATGTTTTAAAATGCTATATGAACTGGATACTTCTAGCAAATTTCATCAAAATTGGATGAGATCTGGTATAGTGAATTCAATTAATTTCTTTCCTAGCATCGATTAAAATCAACACTAATTAAATATATCCCTTCATAATTTGAAGTTATCAAATATTGATTTGAGTCCACCAAATCAATCATGTTGATTTGCATATCCATTTCACAGAAGAGTATGAGAGAAGATTTTTCCTACTGTTTCTTAACAGTAGCAAATCTTTAGCAATCTTTTGCAATCTCTCTAAATTTTACCCGGGAAACCTTTTCTTTTAGTTAGTTTATGATGTTTTAAAATGCTATATGAACTGGATACTTCTAGCAAATTTCATCAAAATTGGATGAGATCTGGTATAGCGAACTTAATTAATTTCTTCCCTAGAATCGATTGAAATCAACATTAATTAAATATAATATATCCCTTTATAATGTGAAGTTATCAAATATTGATTTGAGTCCACCAAATCAATCATGTTGATTTGCATATCCATTTCACAGAAGAGTATGAGAGAAGATTTTTCCTACTGTTGAGATTGCACTCCCTATATCTTACCAGGGAAACTTTTTCTTTCAGTTAGCTTATGATGCTGTAGGATTTCACGTATACCTACTTATGCGTTTCGTCCCTGGCACACACACCGGACTCATCAGTGTGACTTTGGTATAATTGTGTGTGCCGTGTCACAGACGCTTGGGGAATTTATTATTATCGGGAGCCGCCGGGATTCGAACCCGGGACCTTGTCGCATCTCGGTGCGTGAGTCTACCTCTTAACCTCTAGGCTACCGAATGCTGTGTATATAGTTGCTATGTGGAGCTTTATGACGAGCCGCCACATGACTCCCTCCCCAGTGACGGAGGAACGAAACTTATGCATGTTACGAGGTCATCGGTGCAGCTGGGTGATTGCCGCCTAATCAGAGCTGCACCTCGCAGGCATCGTACGGACGGTGAATGCCGCCTATTCACGTCCGGCATACCGCGGCAGACCAAGGAGCACGTATTGCACGTCATGGGAATGGGCGTCTAGAGTTTCGTTGGAAATTGCAGATATATGGGAGCTACGCATCGACCTTCTGCTTTTCAGGACACATCGTTAAGACAGCCATTCCCATCACGTCGGGCTTGCATGCTGTGACGACGGAAACACGATGCTCGGCGTGCCATCGGCTCTAGTGTCCGATGGACAGCCCAGTAGCCGTAACGTTGAGCGGGGCAGTGAGTCGCCTCTGCGCTCCAACGCCGCAGTTTTCCGCCATCACATCGGGGTCACCAATGTAGGATTTCACGTATACCTACTTATGCGTTTCGTCCCTGGCACACACACCGGACTCATCAGTGTGACTTTGGTATAATTGTGTGTGCCGTGTCACAGACGCTTGGGGAATTTATTATTATCGGGAGCCGCCGGGATTCGAACCCGGGACCTTGTCGCATCTCGGTGCGTGAGTCTACCTCTTAACCTCTAGGCTACCGAATGCTGTGTATATAGTTGCTATGTGGAGCTTTATGACGAGCCGCCACAATGCATAATATAATAATTCTATATGAAATGGATACTTCTAGCAAATTTCATCAAATTTGGATAAGATCTGGAATAATGAATTCAATTAATTTCTTCCCTAGCATCGATTAAAATCAATACTTATTAAATATATCCCTTCATAATTTGAAGTTATCTAATATTGATTTGAGTCCACCAAATCAATCATGTTGATTTGCATATCCATTTCACAGAAGAGTATGAGAGCAGCAAAATATTTGGAAAAATTTGAAAATGCTGTTTCCTAATAAAACTAACGTGAATTTTGAAAATAAAATTTTATCGGAAGCTTCTGAGATCTCAGAAAAATTTAATGAATTCTTTGTAAAAAGCATTGGAAGTATTGTGTCACATGGCATAAAAAAAATGATAGCTCATTATATCTGTCGAAAATGGATAAGTACGCCGAATTTTCAGCATTTTCTAAGGTCACAATGAAAGAACTGAAGAGTTATATCAAAAAAATCAAAAATACCTGTGACCCGGATGGGGATGATATCTATAACAACAAATATTTTCAAAGACGCATTTGATATTGCAGGAAATCGTTTTCTCGATATAGTTAATGCGTCACTTGAATACGGTGTTTTTCCTGAATCTTGAAAGATCTCTACGGTTATAACAATTGAAAAAGTATCCAATGCTAGAAACAGCGAGGATTTCAGAGGCAATGCCAGTCTAAGAAAAAGTTTTGGAATCGATAGTTAAAGAACAATTGATGAAATATTTGAATGAAAATAACGTTCTTATAGATCAGTCAGGTTTTGGAGCTAAACATTCTTGTGAAAGTACCATTGTTGATGTTTGTGATAGGTGGTTAAAAGGGATAGATAAAGGCAATATTGTTCTGGCAGCGTTCATTGATTTAAAAAGGGCTTTCGAGACAATTAATAGAGACGTGTCATTAAAAAAGTTACAAAAAATTTAAATAGAGGGTACTGTTTTGGCATGGTTCTCGTCATATTCAACTGAAAGGTCACAGAAAGTGAAATTCAAACATAAAGTGTCTTCTGGTAAAAAGACTGTACATGGTGTACCACAGGGAACAACGCTAGGACAGATATTGTTTTTAATTTATTTGAATGATATAACAAAAAATCTTAAAAATTGTAAATTGAAACTATTTGCCGATGATACTATGATTTACTTTGTTGGCAATGATATCAATGTTATGTGTTCGTTACTAAATGAAGATTTTGATTTGCTAGATGATTGGCTTAACGATAATCAATTGAAAATTAATATCAATAAATCAAGTTACATGATTTTTGGAAGAGAGTATACATTGAATTCCTGAAATTGTTTATTCAATGGTAAATGTCGATTTGTATATGTATTTCAAAAAAAATAACAAGAAAGAAATCTATGACTACCTTCAGTAATGGTTTTCTCTGTGAATCCTCACTAGAGTAACCGGTACGTTTAGTTAGTCTGTAGTTTCTAGCTTGCAGTTTTGATGGAGTGATATACACGTGGTGAGTTTGCAAATTTAATAATTTTCGTTGAACTATAAGGCACTGATGAGGAGAAATTGTATTATTAAATACAAAAATTCCGAAACGTACGTCTGTCTTTATGTTGATGTAGTTGTTCAATTAGTTAACCGTTTACTTAATTGATACATTTTTAGTCATTTTGAATTTTCTTTTGGTTGATTATTAAATTTGTCATTTTTAGAATTGGAATATATTCCAAGACAAAAATAAACTAAATATATCATATAGATATATTATTGTGAAGGATTAGACACAAAGTTGTCAAATTATTTGATTTATATTAAATATCCTTCAACAAGTAGACTCATAAACTTTTATAATTAAGATCTTTAAATTATGAAAGAGTAATAATCAAAGTTGATAACCAAGTATTAAAGAAACTTAACTCAGTCAAGTATCTAGGAATTATACTCGATGAAAATCGTAATTTCAAACTTTATGCAGATAATTTGATGAAAAAAAGGATAAGTAATAAAATTGACATGAAAACAAGATATCTTTTGTTTAGGTCAATCGTTCTGTAACATTTGGATTATTGTACGTAACTCTTATTTAATTTGAAATCGAATATCATCAATAGACTAAAAATAGTCCTAAATAGAGGCATGAGAATGGTTCTCAGATGTGGTAGAAGAACACCAATCAGGTCAATGTTAGAGGCACTAAATTTGATGATTTGCAGACAAAGAATCTATTTCAAAACATTAGATTTCATATACAAAATTGAACATAGAATGTTACCAGATTATTTATCTGAGAAAATTAGATATGTTTCTGAAGTTCATCAGTATGATACCAGAAATCAAAATAGTTTTTTTGTTGATACATTCAGCACTGAATTGACAATGGGTTCCATTCTGATTAGAGGATTGATATGCTATAATAAATTGCCTAATATGTTAAAGAACTGCAACAAATATGTAACCTTCAGGAAATTGTAAATATCTTATCTTAAGGAGCAGTATTTTTGAGAAATGTTTGTTAATTTTATTATGAAGTTATAACTAGTAATTTTTACTAAATAAAGAAATATTATTATTATTATTAGATCTTTCCTACTGTTGAGATTGCAATCTCTTCAGCAATCTCTTCATATCTTACCAGGAAAACTTTTCTATATTGCTATATGAAATGGATACTTCTTGCAAATTTCATCAAAATTGGATAAGATCTAGTATAATGAATTTAATTAATTTCTTCCCTAGCATCGATTAAAATCAACACTAATTAAATCCATCCAATCTTGAGTCGAGCCGTCCTCTCAAGACGTCATAACGTCCGCCCCCTTGTTAACTTTACTATCCACCATCTATAAGATCAAGTAGTCGCAGAGGAGACAAATACCAATTCAAATTTATTTAAAAGCGAAATGCATTCGACAAAGTGTTTTGTTAATGTAATATTCATGTGGATTTCACCCCTGCATTTTCTCAAGACTTGTCACGACGCAAGACGTTCGACAATATAATCAGTCTGGAAACAGGAAAAGGGGTGCATTTGAATGCGCCCCCAGCGACGCAGCCCTTGGCGAACGTGCCATTCCGCTTCCTAGGCAGTTATTACCGGAAGATCACGATCTATTGTTCCCTTATTTGGCCTCTTTTATTCCTCTTTGTTCGACGATTGCTGACAAATTTCCGGCCTCCTATTCGGTTTTAATCGATACATTGATCTGCATATTCTTCCGTTCTTACGGAATTACCCCTTTTATCACGTTCTTTTTATTTATTATGAAGGTCAAATGAGTCTACTTGATGAAGCCAATCTAATATAAAAATCAAAATTGTGACATCATTCTGTCTGTTGGAATTGTATTTTTACAATACAAGTACAGGCTGGGCAAATTTCGATGTTTTAGCACTACAACTTTCAAACCAGATGAGATAGACAAAATCTGATACCCCATTCTCGGTCTCTTTTTCTGAGAAACTAACAAGGGTAGTATTCATTTTTGGCCACCTTCTTTTGTTTTCGAGTTATAAGCGAAAACAAAAGATGATGATAGAGCTCTGAAACTAAAACATTATACAGGCACTTTTTTACGTAGAATCCAGTGGCGTACTCGTATTTTCAAAAAGGTTTCTAATTACGAAGCTATGACCCAAAGTTATGTTTTTTCAAATGGGAACACTAGATTTTCGTGCCATTTTCTGAAAGCTTAATTTTTCCTGATTTCAAAAATATATAACATCGTATGATTTGGATTAATATAAATAATAGAAAATGGCCAAAAACCTCTTTTTACCTAAGAGTCTCAATATTTCTATGGTTTCAACTGTTGATGAACACAGAAAAATTGAGCTTTCTATAACAAGAGCAGTGTCCTTCCGTCAATCTGATTATTTTTATGCTTTTCCCCCATTTCTACAAAATTCGAATTTAGATATTTTTTATAAATTTTTCATCTAAAAATTGATTTGGAAATAACGGAGAAACCACAAGATCGAATTTTTCAATCTAAAGAGTTGTATTGAGATGCATGTATCAGAAAATTATTTACATAGGTCTCCAGAATCAATATGCACAAGTACCAATCCATTTTAAACAGCATAATATGAAACAATGCATATATGATTGAACTCAACAGTCTAATTACGAAGGGACAAACAAGAAATAATATTTAACCTAATAATGACAACAATTGCACAATGAACAGTCGACACCTCTTCTCGATATTTCAATAGATGAATATTTGAAACTGTGTTCAAGCTACCTAGGAAACTTTTTCCAAGTTCGTTTATTTTTCAAAACTATTTGTATAAAATAAATATAGATTCGAATTTTGTAGAAATAAGTGAAAAGCATAGAAATAATCAGATTGCCGGAAGGACACTGCTCTTGTTATAGAAAGCTCAATTTTTCTGTGCTCATCAACAGTTGAAACCATAGAAATATTGAGACTCTTGAGTAAAAAAAGGTTTTCGACCATTTTCTGTTATTTAATTTACTAAGAATCATACAATGTTATATATTTTTGAAATCAGGAAAAATTAAGCTTTCAGAAAATGGCACAAAAATCTAGTGTTCCCATTCGAAAAAACATAACTTCAGGTCATAGCTTCATAATTAAAAACCCTATTGAAAATACGAGCACGCCACTGGATTATACGTAAAAAAGTGCCTGTATAATGTTTTAATTTCAGAGCTCTATCATCAGTTATAGCGGAGATATAAATGTTTTTCGATATCTCCATTTTTCCAATTTTGGCTTATAACTCGAAAACAAAAGAGGGTGGCCAAAAATGAATACTACCTTTGTTAATTTCTCAGAAAAAGAGACCGAGAATGGGGTATCAGATTTCGTCTATCTCCTCTGGTTTAAAAGTTGTAGTGCTAAAACATCAAAATTTGCCCACCCTGTACAGAAGGCATTAATATTCTTCCACGAGTTCAAAATTTAAAGACGAAGCATATCAGTGATAATATCACAAAAGCATACCTATACAATTTTCAAATATACCTACAACGATTCACGAGACGTAGTTCGCAAAGCAGGGCCGCCGCCAGGACCGGCATACCGGACATTTTGCCGGGGCGCCAAATTCTAGGGGCGCAAAGTCAGTTAATAAACATGACATATTTTTTGACATAAAATATTTTCTTAGTTAAAATACCACCCTTTGTGGTAGAAATAAATCGAATAGGCGCTCTCAACTAGTTATAAAAATACAAAACAATAGCAGTTAATTGGACGAGAAATATAGAAAAAGATTCCTCAATTATATTTGAAATAACATTCCAGTCGGTATTACGCTCCCTGCGCTGCCCTATTTACACATGTGTTTTACGATCATAAAGCTTGTCGGCTTTATCTGTTATCTCACTAAACTTCACCAGATGATTGCTTTATTGGAAGGCTTCTTTAGAATGAGGGTTATTCTTAAGGCGGCTTCTTTGATATTTCAAAAATGCAAAATAATTATCCATTCTCCAATCATGATATTGTTTTCCGAGAAGTGGGTTGATATTGCAGAACCTTTTCAGTTTATTTCATATTCTAGAGAAACAAATACGCGAAACCACGTTGAGAGTGTATTCAGAGTTGAATTATTCAATATTTTTTGTGTCTTTGGATTCCAGGGATTCAATTGGAAGTAATTTCTCTCATTGACTTCGTAATCATTCAGTAACAGTGGCGGATTCAACAGGAAGCTGAAGCCAGCAAATCTAAGAGGCGACAGATTCAGTTAATTAATTTTTTATTTTGATTTACATAATTTAAAAAAAATTATTATACTCATATAAAGTAAGAATTTCTAAAATTGGAGAAAAATTTAAATATTCAACAAAAATCGAAATATATGTGGTCCTATACAGGCTATACATAGCCAAATACTCAATATTTCGAGATCTATTCATGAACAATTTCTAAACACTTTGCAAAATATAAGATTTCGTACTATGACATAACTGATGATTTTGCGAATTTCAAGTCTCGAAAAAAGGTATTGTAATCATTTTATGATATAATTCAAATTCAAACTGTAATACTATAACAGATAATTGAGAAAGGGAATTTATTGTACGAGTATTATTTTCAAACTGTGGATATAATAAGAAATATTTGTAAACGTTCACCAATTAAAATTAAGCCTTCAATTTTAATTAATTTGTTTTATATTGTGAACTATCAAATTGGTCATTGTTACTGAAGAAGGAGAATCTCTCCGAAACGTCCAATTGAATATTGTAAAGTTTTAAGACAAAGACATATACCTTATGTTACATCAAAAGTGTTACATGATTGAGATATTATCTGCTTAAAATAATGTTTTTTGATAATTTTATGATATGACTCAGTAGATACCTTAGTTCTCAATGATGCTAATCCCCTGTGAACCATCAGTTGACGCAACGAGGATTGTTGGTTTTGGATACAATATTCAAAACGGCCGGATCAACTTACATAATTTACTCATCTATAAAAATAAGCATTCTAGTTATGTACGTTATTAACAAATAGGGAACTGATCAGACGTCTAGTGAATGCGTGATACGTGATAGTTTTCACATCTTTGGTCATACAAAACCAAACCTACAATATTCTTACAATATCCAAAAATAGATTTTTTTGTTGGTTATTGCCTATAAAGAAGGGTGCCGAAATTTTATTTTGCCGGGGCGCCAAAAAGTCTGGCGTCGGCTCTGTCGTGAACTATGTCGAGTGAAGAGGTTCGTATAATCGAAATATGTTGTTCATGATTAATTTGGTATTCGTTACGATTATACAAGGAATAATTCCAATAAATATACAAGGTACAGCATTTTGATAATTCAATGACATTTCACTGAGCTTGACTTTTATTTTTGCGAACGTCCAAATATGGCAGGAGGCAAAACTCTAAAACGATTATACCTCGTCGTCCCTTAAGGGTATATCCACTTATCAATAATGAGAAATTTACGGATTCTATTGGTTTATCAAAACATGACTTATATTATCAAAGTGATTTATTAGCTCACCAACAAATTTGGCAAATAGGAGCTTATGCAATTTCAACAAAAAAGCATTATGGGAGGATATGCCCGATTTCAATTACTCAAGGAAATAAATGGCTTAAAAATAGGTATTCATACAAGTCTATTGATATGATTCATTAATAACAAAAAGTTTGTTTAGAAACAAGCGTAAATTCACTTGTCAGTTCATTGTCAATATAGATCCTGGGTAAATCAGCTATTCTGTCTGGGTACTAAGAAGCTAACAAGTAATACCTAATCGGATGATGAACTATGCTGAACAATGAAAATTGTCAATGAGAAGATAATTGAAGATGAAGAAGTGGCGGCCAAAGTAAAATTTCTTGGACTTCGCGAGAATACTACTTACGGAGGAGAATTTCAAATTTATGATCTCAGCACATTTTGGTGAAAAGCTACTAGAGTCAAATATCCTGTTACACATAACAGAGCTTTAAAAATGACCTTTGTCAGTACATTCAGATGTGAGAGTGGTTTTTCAATTTTAGTTACATTGAAAACAAAATCCAGATCTCAATGTGAAACATGACTTGAGATGTGCTCTGAGCGAAATTAAAGCTGTGCCCCTCCAGGGAGCCAAGAATTAGTTACGATGTTCTACTTCACGAACACAAAATCACAAGTTCATAATTCAAAATTGGCTTTCAGTTTATTGTTTTTCTTAATAACATAGATACTTTCATCAATGAAATCTTTTGAAAATTTCTTCAAATTTATATTTTTATAAAATGTTCGAATACTTTGTCCCCCCCGTAGCTTTGAATTGCCCCCACAGGGAAAATTTTCTGGAAGAAAAGCTACTTGTGAATGCAAAAGAATACCAACCATCACAGTAAGGGACAGTTTCATAATCCATCTGAAAAGGCTCCCCCTGATGAAGACCGTTTCATTAAAAATTCGCCTTCAAATGACGCTTGAAAGTAGTTTCACTTTCAGTAACATATTCCGACCATATTTTACATAAAGATTCCTTTTATTCGTTAGAGTTAAATTTGCTAGGGTTGGCTACTTTGTGAGCTAGTGATTTATTGTCTGCATTTGGAAATATTTCATAGAAATTGGAGTTTTGTTAATCTAAATTGAGATACAAAAGAAAATATATGATTCCACAGATAAATTTAAGAAAAAAAGTCCTGTAAACATGGACTCACAAATGCTATAATTTCTCAGATATATGGTGTTTTTTTAATTTTTTCCGAGTTTATTCTGATAGAATCTGATTTTTCGAAGATATTTAACTGGAAATTTCGGCATTGATGCTGTAAATTACAGTTAACATCATATGATACGAAAATTTTGAATGCCAATTTAAAGAACATACTTTTTGGATCAGTGTCGGTTTTTTTTTCCAGAACTTTTTTTGATGAACCGCTGGTAGTTTGAAGAAATGTGAAAAAAAACTTCTGTTTGATACTAAACTCTTTTGTTTCTTACAGTTCGCCATCGATTTCGAGAAGAACTTTTTTTTCTTAAATTATCAATGAAATCTCCAATTTGGGAACACCCTGTATATAAAAATGCGTTAAAATTGTGAGCCAAATGTTCATGTTGCACTTGATGAAAATATTTGTACTTGCTTTCATTATTTGTATCGATAAAATTTCAAGGTCGGGATAAAATCAGATTTTATAATTGGTCACAGGGGTAACCATATTGAAAAGATTAAGGAACAATGGAACACTGCAGTAGGCATTTTAAAGTGCTTCACTACGATCAAGAAGAGCTTCAGTTTTGCGAAGTGTGGCAGCCAAAATAGTTTTTATAGTGAATTTTAACAATTCAAATAAATTGTTGAAGGAATTATCGTTCCATTTTTAGTAATGGCGTAGTTTTACTTGTCAAATGTCAAAAGATCACAGCTTCGAAAGTGACAGCTGCCTAGATAGCGGGCTATTTGAAATGAAACCTTTCAATGGAAAACCCTATTTTATTATTATAGTTTTATAGACACTTGGCAAAAACGAATACCCCTTCACATTGAAAAATTGGAAATAATGAAAATATCACGTTTAAATTCAATATTCATAATGATAAAGTTTGATTGAGTTATTGATTCAACAAGAGGAAAACGAATTCATTTCTAAAGAATAACTACAAAAAATCCAACCGATCATTTTTTGATTTATAAAAGTTAAATTGAATCGACTTGATGAAGATAATTCAATATAAATATAAAATATTTGTGTCCTCTTCCATTCACAATTTAATATATCTGCTATATTCGGTTTTTTTACTCGGACTACAATTCCAATTCGAAAAATGAAAATATAAATAACCAATGAAAAGAAAATTCAAAATAATCAAAACGAAAAGTGTTTCTCTAGTAAGAATTTACAAAGAAAACAAATTACAACAGGTAGCTATAGATTTATTTCTTGTTCTTCTCGTGAACTAGATATACAAATCGACATGTACAATGGAAACACAAATTTTAGAAAATTTATTCTTTGGTTTTTTTTGGCTCTTGACCAATAAAGAATTGGAATTGTATTCCAAGACATAATGATGATCTTTTTGGTTACGCTAAATAGGAATTGCAGCTTCTGCAATTTTTTTCGCTCTCTGTTAATAAATAGTATTTTCGATGATTACCTGATAGGAATGATAAATTATTAAGTGAAATGTCTATGCAAAAACAACAACAAAAAATTCGTTATCGGTCTGAACATACGACGCCCGTTGTTTTATGAAATTTTGAATATTCGCCCCCCTCACCTCCCCTCGCGTATCAAAGGACAAAAAACTACCCGACAAACTGCATTTCCCAATGAATGGGTCCCCATATTTCTGAAGTGGGTGCTCCCTCTTAGCTACCTACCGCTACATTCAAACATCTGAGCTCAAGTGGCCATTGTGCCTGGTTTTTCCATTCCAGAATCCCTTCGCTTGCTCCGCACTCTTTGTCTGTGGTCTGTACGTAACGAAAAAATACGGTACTCGATCGAGATAAAGCCTCCAATACACTATTTAGGACTATATTCTGCGTCAATAATTCCTCTCACCTGGCACTTGAACTACTCCAAATGCTCTAAAAACAGATTACTTTCGGCTTCTGTCACTCGAACCGTTAATGCACACTTGAGAGTATGTAGTTCGTGTTGGACAATGAATATTTTTCCGTGTGAATTCCGTTCGTTTTGATAAGACTTGCAACATTTTAACACATCATTGCCCCATGAACTTCCAGAGAAAGGACTCTTTCTGTTTTTTCGGAAGGGTGGTTCACCTGAAGGGATAACGATCTATTATTTAGTATTTATAATGAATGTGGAGATCGCGAATTGGAATACTGGATTGTCCACATAAAACGTTCCAGCAAGATATTTCCTTAAGTGTAAATTTTTCCGAAAAACGACGAAACAGGTCAATTTTAATTTGGTGGGGAATATCTTGCATATCCGTGGGTGCATGTATGGTCATTTACTTTAGTGAGGTGGCAGCAACCCTCTTAAAAATCTTAAATGGCATTCGGGGTCAAGTTACACATATGTAATTAGAGATGAGCGATACCGTGATTTCTAGATCACGTTGTGAAACGTGAACGTTACTTTATGATATCAGTGAAATTAAAGCGTGACGTGATCACTGTTTAGGTTGCTTGTTATTAATATTTGTATGAATCACCCAAACCTTAGCTCGTTTATCTCTGCAACTCGAATTGGTCACTATTATCATTCAAAGGAAAGCAAAATTAATGAAAAATTATTATGAAAACATCATTTTTTCTTACATTTTCAATTCTTCCTTGTTTCAGCTTCAGTTAGGAACGTAACAGAAGGATGCCGACTTTTCAAATGTTTCCTCAAATTTAAAGAGGTGGTTTTGAAAGTGCATAAATTACAAGTAGCATAATTTACATCAACTTCTGTGAAGAAAGCCCAAAGTTTGCTGGTCTTTCGCCTATTATTATTATGTCTCTGACGTGTTTTCGTTATTTTCAATAATACAGTACCATTTATTGCTTCGGTCGGCAACTTCAATATAGAAAGAATTTCTTTGGGGTTGTTTATCAAAGACAAGCATAAAATTAGAATTTTATTGCCATTACTAATTATGCAGTAATTCAGTAGTTATTATTTGTTTGTAGCAAGTATTTATTGTTTAACAAGTCCTACAAAAATACTTCCTATAGCAGGCGAAGTTGCCTATGGATGCTGGGAGTGTCATAAAAATATGCAATTATGTTAGTAGAAAAAGGTTCCGAAGCAATTAAAGCATCAGGTTGTCTTCGTAATTCACGATTGCAACGGACGATGATATGCCCTGAAAAGATCTGTGAAATGTTCAAACTGTGATCCGTCACGCTCTGTATTCGTTTTTCGGAACTGTGACTACCTGTGATATTCTGATATCAGTGATTAAATCACAGTTCGCGAAATATCGCTCATCTCTATAAGTAATCCTCAAGGTTTGGCAATTGTTGTTGTCTCGTTCTCTTTTAATTAAAAAAGGGATTCTTCGGCTCGCCGCAGC
The DNA here is from genome assembly GCF_914767665.1 of Harmonia axyridis. NCBI lineage: Eukaryota > Metazoa > Arthropoda > Insecta > Coleoptera > Coccinellidae > Harmonia > Harmonia axyridis. The sequence goes on from NC_059501.1 coordinate 63,316,521, forward strand.
ATGTACCCAGATGTTTTGCAATTGTGTTGCATTATTGGTTATAATAGCAACAACGTATTATCTGTACATCTCTAGCACCCACTACTAAAAAATAGATGAAGAAAATAATGGGTTCTTGGACATATTTAGTCGACCTTATCTTTACAACGTCGACGTTTCGACATAATACAAAAATTAATCAAATGCAATTTATGTAAAGGGAAAGATGTGAATTCTATTCATACATACCCAGTCAAATCAATTAATGAAGGTATTTGAAATTATAATCATATGAATCTTAAAATATAGAAGATTGAATAAATTAATAATTTCTAAATCGTCCAACAAACATAATGGTTCATCAAGACACATAAAAATAATGTAGAAAATAAAATACAATTATTATTTCATTATTATTTCAAGCGTTGCACCAATAAAAACTCTCCCCCGTCATCAAGGCCAGATTAAAATTAGGAACCAACTAACAAACCGCGATATCTAGCAACAAATGAGCAAATCAAGGGACAGTCATAAAAGTAAACTGAATAACAACTATGATTGAAATTAAAATCAAACAATAGCAGCAATAAATTAAAACTAATGAACAATTGAAAACTTCAACACAATTCACAACCATAAATTCAAAATAAAATAAAAACAATAGGTATCCTAATCAGTAAAAGGGTGTGCAAGATTGTTTTAAATAAGACCCAAATTTCTGACATCATCTCTATAATTAACAGATTTTTTCTGACTTAATGAAAACCATTTCACTGATGTTGGGTTTGTAGGATTGTAGGCGTTTGATTCCATGTCAAATATTTTAGTAAAATCAAAACAAATTTATGACCGCTTCGAAAACAATGATAAGTTGAGGTTGTTTTGTTGTTATCTATAATATTGTTATAATAATTTTTATGCTGTCTTAATTTTTTTTTATGTTGCCTAGGGAACAAGGAATTTTATACAACAAATAGGCCTATAAGTACAATGGGCGTTATATATTTCATTGTGATGAAGAATTTACCAGAAGTAAATACATTATTATAAAGTGCAACAGTGAGAATCATTTCATATTATTATAATTTTAAACACCTTAATTAGTTGACTTGACTAGTTATGTATAAATAAGACTGATGTATTTCCTTTCACATACCATACGTATTTGATTACTTTTTGTAATTTTTGTATAATTGAGCATAAATTATTGAACATAATATTGCTGAAAAAAGCCAAATTCATGCGAAAAGGTAATAAAAATATGATTAGCAGAATGCAGTACGTTTTCATTAGTATGCTTTTCTTTAATTTTTTCATTCAAGTTACCTGGAATGTCTGAATAGCTGAATTTTCATATGGTCAGAATAAAATTACGAGAATTTTAATGGGAAGAACAGAATTAGAATGTTTTTTACCTCTATTTTTGAAGGTTTGTTGTATCATTAATGTCGTTATTGTTAATACCCTCTATTTTTCAGAGAAATGCAGTTAAGTCTTTAATTTGAATAAAACTCACTATATACAGGATGTTCAACGAATAACTGTCAGGCGCGGATCCAGGGGGGGGGAACTGGGGGAACGTCCCCCCCTCCCAAATGGCCCGGGCACCTCTTAAATTTTGCCGGCCCACCTAGAATTTGACATACTAAGGCTCAAATAATTACAAGATCAGCAAAAATTTTACCTTCAATACATTTTGTGAAAACCCATGTTAATGAACGGCAAAAACATGACGTCCCAAAATGGCGGAAGTGTCTGGGGTCCACATTTTCAGTATTTTGAGTATCTAAAAGTTCCCCCCCCAAAAGTGGGGCCTGGATCCGCGCCTGATAACTGTATAGGTTTTCAGTTTGAGATGTAAGAAACATAGAAAAAAGAAATAATCTAAAATCATGGATTGTACTGAATTGGTACGTTTATAACAGGACAAATGTTGATTTCCTTCTTGGATTATGAACATTGGACATAGAGCAGGAGGATGTAGAATTTTCAGGAGAATTTTATCTTTTAATTTTTGCAGGATGTATGACATACAAGCTTGCAGGCTGCATATTTCTGTCAAATTAATTATAATTACCTATAATTATGGGTGTTTTTTTGAAAGCTTGAGAACTATAAATAATAATACAAGGCAGAAACTTAATAGAATTAATTTTTTATTATTTTAATCTAGTAGATGATTTCATGGCATTTATTTTTTCAATATGATATCCGACATATTCACTACTTTTCCCAATAAATCTGGCCATATGGCTTCAATGGTGGTGTCAAATGTGAATATTCGCTTCCAATGCTTCAATAGTTTGTCGGCATATGACTTAACATCATAGCCCCATAAAAATTAATCAAGAGGCGTTAAGTAACACGAACGAGAAGGCCAGTTAACAGGACCACTTCTGGAAATAAAGTTGTCACCAAATTGATTCTACATTAAATTGATGTTTAGCTAATTAATTTAGTATTTGAACGACAAAAGCGAACAAGTTGAGAACGGCGACGTATCGACATTTCGGTGTCTTCTTTAACACTTCGCGTTACAAGAGTAATATTTTCTCTGGTACCCACATTTTTTCTTTATCTTTTTGATGGTTTTGAACCGAGAAGAATGAAAATAGTTCGAAAACGATCAATAACTTCACGAATTGCTTGCTAACTAGGCCAATTATGTTGATGGTAAAATGGACGTAACTTGAACTTTGCGAACAATTTTTTTTTAATTAAATTTTTATAAATTGGAAGTGTTACTCTGACGTTAAAGAATTCATAATGAAATACCAAACTTTACTGAACAGAAATGTCAACGTAGTTTGACATTCTTAACTGTCAAATCATAGACATCCATCATCTAAACTTCTCATGTTCACCCTTAAAAGTCTTGAAAACAATTTTTTAAATTGAATTGAATATTATGTGATAATATTCTTGGCTATCTTTGAACACAACAAATCAATAACAAAGTTTCGCTACTCGTTCAATCGAAAATTCGTATTCATCATACTAATACTCCAAAGCAATTCCAACACTCGTGTGTTCGAAAACTAGCTCCTTCGTCGTTCTATTTCGAATATCGCATTCGTGTTGGAATAGAAGCCCATCCTGCATCTTATTTTGGAATAAACTAGATATTATGGTTATTGCAATGAGAACACCTTCTGACAATGAAAATTAAAATGACAAGTGTATTCACGCTTATTTCTAAACGTACTTTTCGTTACTAATAAATCATATCAATATACATGAATGAAACTTTTGAAGCCATTTATTTCCAGAAAATATTGAAATCGAATATATGTTCCCAAAATGTTGTTTTGTTAAAATCACACGGCCTTTCAAATAGAAAAGTTTTTCGATTAGCTAATAAATCAACCTGTGTAGGTATGTTAACTCTAGATTATCTTAGAGCTTGTTTAATGTAATTTTTGAATAAACTCTCCTATTATAATTATTGGTATTAATAACGAAGTTTCGCTACTCGTTCAATCGAAAATATCCAAGGAAAACCGTTGACTTCACCACCACCAAGAAACATAACCTAAGATTCCCAACACCCGTCGTGAAGAGAGAGTGAAATACCCGAAAATAACATGGGAATGCGACTCTTCCACGTCCGATGATATTCGCAGCTCAGTGCTTCGTGTGGGAGCGCGGGACCACAGTGCAGCGCGTCACGGGGTACCGCAGACTACCCGCGACGCCCATTGTCGATGCTCGTCCGATCGAGCGCACACCGCACGGCGTCGTGGGTCGGTCCGCAGCGGCGGAGCATTCGGGTGCGTTCAGGCTTCCGACTTCCGCACTCTGACTTGTCGCCTCGATAGGCTTAATTGACGTCTGACCGGCGGCATTTCCCATGATTGGCATTCCGTTGGATTTGCATCGGAAAGTGTTGCGTGGAGAGGTGGCTTAACGCTCCGTTGAGTATCGGGACGATACAAAGGTGTATTACTTCTGCGTCAATTCCTTTCGAGGTCTAGGTGGAAAAGTCACACGGAAATCTTGAAAAAAAATCTGATTGCAGGTTGATGTTTCGTATTATACGGAATTGATGCGGAAGATTTCAAAGGTTGAATTGCCAAAAGAAAGTAAGGGGGAATTTCTTTCATTAAACGTCAACTTGATGTGTAATGAAATTCCTATAGATATTTCGTCAATCTTTGAATGTAAGTACGTCACATTCAAAGATTGACGAAATATGTATTGGAATTTTTCCACATTAGAGCCGCAGGCGAGAGCTGTAGTTTATCAATTGAGTTATGACCATTACCGCAAGTTGAATAATATACCTTATCTACGACTATAACAATAAATACTGAGATACAGGTACAGCTTTTAGTAGTAACGGGTGTTTTTTGTCGAGGTATATAACTTTAAGTTGGCATTACTGTTCAAGATGGCGACCGATTTAACAGCTGTCAAGTGTTTTATTCTCAGTTTGTTTTGGCCATTTATCATGAATAGACTCACGCCTGAACAACGCTTGCAAATAGTGCAATTTTATTTCGAAAATAATGGTTCTGTGCGGAATACGTATCGCGCACTACGTCCATTTTATTTTGTTTAGCGATGAAGCGCACTTCTGCTTGAATGGCTAAGTCAACAAACAAAACTGCCGCATTTGGAGTGAAGCTAATCCTCAACTGTATGTCGAAACACCGTTACAACCAGAAAAACTGACTGTTTGGTGCGCTTTATGGGCTGGTGGAATCATTGGTCCGTACTTCTTCAAAAACGATTATGGCCAGAACGTTACAGTCAATGGTGAACCGTATAGAGCCATGATTACTAACTTATTCATTCCTGAATTGAACAACCATGATGTCCAGGAGCTGTGGATCCAACAAGATGGCGCAACATGTCACACAGCTCGTGCCACAATCGATTTATTGAAAGACACGTTTGGTGATCGCCTAATTTCACGTTTTGGACCTGTAAATTGCCTTCCAAGATCTAGACTACTGCTGTGGGGCTATGTAAAGTCATTGGTCTATGCGGATAAGCCACAAACCTTTGACCATTTGGAAGACAACATTCGCCGTGTTATTGCCGATATACGGCCACAAATGTTGGAAAAAATCATCGAAAATTGGACATCCAGATTGGACTACATCCGAGCCAGCCGTGGCGGTCATATGCCAGAAATCATATTTGAAATGTAATGCCACTAGATTATCTTGCAGATAAATAAAATTCATGTCAATCGAATAATCCATCGTTGTTTTATTGCAATTTAAAGTTCTATAGCTCTAAAAAAAAACACCCTTTACAAGTACAAATTTTAGTTGTAATTACTCATTCTGTTTACTAATAGAATTAAGTGTGAAGTTTGAACAACCAGTAAAAGTTTTTGCATTTTTAGCTACATGTTTTACTGATTGACGTTTGAGAAACGCACGTAATTTTAAATAATTTATGTTGACTGCTTCTCAGCATAAAGTACAAAGTCCATAGAGATGATCCTTAATATTTAATTCTTTAATATGCCGAAAGAACATTCTTTGTTAACGATGACTTAATGTCCTTACTTCTACACCAGTCTTGAAAATTTTTCTAAACACCTTTATAATTTTTTGGGATTTTTCGGGCAAGAAATTCTGTACGGTAATATTAGCTGCTTGTCTTTATGGTTTATGTGATAATTCATCTTTACTATCTGAATTAATATTTTTTAGCAGAACATTCACAAAAACTGATACACTCAATTTGAAAAACTCAAAATTATTGAAGCGACATTCCTCCCGTCAATTCAATAACAATAATGGAATGTTTCCTTTCAACCTTAGACTATATATCAGAAGTCTGTTTGTTAATAGATACTATTAATTAATTAAGCAGTTGAATAATGAGGATATAATTCAATAGGAGAAGATAAAAACAATGTATCCCGTGCTTTTTTGAATTTTGATATTTACACCCTACGCCCCGCACCCCTTTACTTGATTTTTTCAAATGGGAATAAATGGATACATCAAATGAAAGATAATTTGATTACCTATTCAGCGATGTGGCTGAAAGTAGAATTGGTTGTGCCGTTTTTTATTGAAAAATAAGAAAATAATCTACAATTTGTGATTAGAAAGTAACTGCCATTAAATCATTATATTCTTTTACTAATTTTTATTGAGGAAAATCCACGAATCCATGGATCTTTAATTTCAAAAACAGGTCTCCTTATGCTTTTTTGAATTCACGCTCCACATGCCTCTACTGTTTTTTTCAAATAGGAATATATTGATTGTTATATATTGAATGATTGTACATTGAGCGGTGTGACTGAAGAAAGAATTTGTCAAGCTCTTTTTTATCACAAAATTAACAATTTTGGTGTCAGGTTCTTATTCTTGAAATAATAAATATTGAGAAATGTCCACCTACCCACCGATTTCTATTTTCGAAGTTTGAGAATTGCGTGCAGTATTGAAGTTGGGGGTTTATACCCTTAAGCCTCAACAATTTTACTCAATTGGAAAAATATCGCATCAAAGGTCATTCGATGACCAATTCACGATCCATAACAATTGGCGCCCAACGTGGGGCTAATAATATTTTTATTACAACATTGTTTTGAAAAATTCAAATCAAATTAAATATCAATATATAATTACATACATAAACAAGAAGTTTGAGAATTGCGTGCAGTTTTGAAGTTGGGGGTTTATACCCTTAAGCCTCAACAATTTTTCTCTATTGGAAAAATATTGCTTGTGATATATCGGATCAAAGGCCATTCGATGACCAATTCGGTTTTGGGAACGAAAATAAAATTTTACCTTAGAATTCTTGCAATAAAAATGTTACGATGAAAAGAAAAATGTATACACAAGTTAAAAACAGCAGCGAATTAAAGTATTAGATCGCAAATGAACCAATAAACAGAAATAAGTATGATGGTGTCGGTTCCACGCACATCCAGGTGTTCTCAAAACAAAGTGAGGAAGTTAAGAAAAACTTTAGAGTTTGTTGAAAAAATATTTTTTCGTCAATCTGGCAGATCAACCAAAGATGACAAAATTTATGGTATCGTTTTAGTTGCTAAATGATCTCTCTAAGGCATTATGGAATTGAAGTGAGGAGGTATCTTGATGGTACATTTCCTGAGGAATGGATTGGTAGGACAGGATCACTTGAATGGCCTCCCCGATCTGCATATTTGAACCCTCTCGACCATTTTCTGAGGGGCCATCTGAAGAGTACTACTTAAAGCGCCTGAAGGATGTTTTTGTTTCATGTTGATATTAGCTCCAAAAATAAAGAAGTTATGGGAACTTTTCATTTCACGCAATTTCCAATTTTATCTTATAGCTTGAAAACAATTGAATTCATAAGGTTGCTGTTTTCACCAAATCAATTCTCTCAAAAATCGAGCCCGAAAATGTACCATTCATTTTTTCTAGCTCAAAGGAGTTCTGAGATCTCCTCACTAGACAACGAATTTAGGACACCCGATACAGTTACTCACTGTATACCTACTTACCTATAAATTATTATCCTGTATTTCGTCTATAAGTACTTATGTTTCATCAAACTTTTATTATGGTTATTTATTCAATGAAATCATTAATGTGTTCAATTTCAGTTGATTTCCGACACTTTCATAGATATCAAACCATAATCAAGGAATTGATCGGTTAATCAGAGTTTCATGAAACCCATCATCAGTGGCGTCGATTCCACATAATTTCACGAAACTAGATCAAAGAACAAATAAATTTTGAATAGACTCGAAATAAATTTCATATCCTTATGCTAATTCCAGGGTATCCGCTACATGCCTTAATTCTGCCTTCAGTGCAGAATCGAGGCGATGTTCGTTAGCGTTCACAAGGGCGAAAAGTCAAAGGTGAAAGAAGTGCTTAGAGCTGCAATATTTAGTGGTGTACAAAGCGCATTACTGTGAGGACAGTGGGCTAGCGCTCTTAGCGATGAGCTCTCCAGAACTGAGACAAGAACCCTCCTGCTCCCGCCAGTAGTCCCCTCGACATGACTTTTTTATTAAGCCTAGCCGAAAGAAAAATTCTCCGTTGTCGTTGCTTTGTGATGCCAGCCAGCATTCACTGGAAGAAGGAACAGAGGATGTGTACTTGGAATAATTCGCATGATGTCAAGGGTTTCCTTGTTTTATGTTAGCACCCGAATTTGGCGGAAGTCATACTTTGTATGATCCATAGAGTAATAAGCATAGATAGAGAGAGTATACGCAATTCTTACATGTCCCCAACATGGTGAGATTACGTTTTCGGATTGTGATATATTTTCAAATCCACAATTTTACTATATCGTTATGAATATACAGGGTGTTTCCTAAACATGCGGCAAAAATTCAGGGGGTTGTTCCTTGGACTATTTTAAGCATGTTTTGTCCTTGGATGATTTTTGAAAAACCTCTTTGTTTCGAAGATACAGGGCGAACAACATTTTTCATATTTTTAAAATTAATAATAGTTTAAATAAAAATGCGTACCGCACTGTGTTTACTAAGTAGGTACAATTTATTTTTAAATTTGTTTAACAACATTCCAATTACTAAAAACGGCCAGTTTTTTGACTAAAAATTGATAAGTGCAGATGGTAAAGGAATACAGATTAAACACGGTTTTCATTTGAATTCGTTTTGTGGGTGTAACTTAATAAGAAATGATCCTGGTGTTTTTGAAAGGGTTCGGCAGTCAATGAGGAGAAGATTGGATGCTTGTATGCTGGCTAGAGGTGGTCATTTTCAACAGTTTTTGTAGGTTGAGTTGTATTTTCATGTAATTTTTCATAATAAAATGTTATTATCTGAAATTTTGTTTCCCCTATATCTTCGAAACAAATAGGTTTTTCAAAAATCATCAAAGGACAAAATATTCTTAGAATAGTCCAAGGAACGACCCCCTGAATTTTTGCCGCATGTTTAGGAAACACCCTATGTATTATATTGAATGAAATACGAGTTGATTCCCGATGAAATATGCAAATTTGAATATTTGGAATCCGATATTTTTCCTAATTGTCGAATTTATAATAAGCAGAATAATCATCATTTTCTGTATCTACCTGCTGAAATCCAAGGTTTGGCAACTTTTGCTTTCCTAGTGTCATCGTTTGTTTCACGTCGATTGGCGCAATTGAAGTTTGTTTTCTGAATTTCTGATATATTTAGGTATTTATTCCAATATATTTTGAGTTAATATGAAACGTTGATTCACTATGGGACATAAGAAGTGCGTCCTTTGTGGAGAAACTCGCGAATTGAGTGAAATATCGTATCACTGATATGTTTTCACTTCCGCTCGCTTCTTGTCAAATTTGATAGTTCATGTTGGGGACAAAATTTGCTTACTGAAAATGAGATATGCTCCCTCTATCTATGTTCATTACTCAGGTTTTCTCAAAATTTAGTTGATTTTAGTTCGAAATCTACGGATTCAATAATGAATTGAAATTGAAAAGAGAATATTTGAATATGACATCAAACTTAGTAAACTTACACTCCAGGCTATACGGGATGTCCCAAATTCGATGCACCCTGAGAACATCTCGAGATCTAAAAAACTTAGAAAATAATCTTAGACTTAGATAATAATCTTTAATAACCCCTATCTCTTTTTTCGAAATAATCAGGACCGGCGTTAGGGGTGAAACAGTGAAGCGATCGTTTCAACCGTTTCGACCCTCTATTTGAGGGGCGGCAATTCGGCATTGTTTGATAGCCACCTTTTCATATTTCATCCTCGATTCTTGGAAACAACATAAGGTTGCTCTGTTCCGCTACGTTTAACAGGTTTCCCTATTACCCTCATTGAGAGAGGGATAAAATCATGTATTTCACAAAGACGTAAAACAACACTACATTAGCTTTCGAATTAATTGCAAGCCGATGTTTACACATTCAATAATTGGAAAGTTCCTACGATTTATAATTCGAAACTAGTGTTATGGATTTTTTTAATCAGAAGTTGTCAGTCAGTAATCAAACATAGTATAGATAACATCAATGTCATCACTCGAATCAAGTTATCAAATATTTAATATTTATTGATTGAACGTTGAGAGTTATCAGATTTAAAATTAAGGTTAGCTCCATAAACATAGAGAAATATTTACTGCAGAAGAGAATTTGCTGGTTGAAAATTTGAAATTTGTTTGTTTTTGTATCGAAATATCAAATTTTAATTTAAATATTCCATTCGAAAATTAGAAACAATACAGACGATCCATAACAATTGGCGCCCAACGTGGGGCTAATAATATTCTTATTATAGCATTGTTATGAAAAATTCAAATCAAATTGAATATTAATATCTACATAATTACATACTTAAAGAAGAAGTAAAACGAAGATTGAAGGAAAATGGGATGAAGAAAATATAGGAAAAAATAAGGAAATTGTTGAAGAAAATATAAATGAACCGAATCCATTGGATTAATAAATGCAATGAAATATTTTAAGGAGGATATGAAAGTTCAATAAACATATCATGCGAAAAAAAAACGATAATTCGAGAGAAAATTGAAGGAAATTAAGGAAGTAATGAAAATTCAATACAAATAACAAAAAGATAAAAGAAGTACAAGAAGAATTTCCAACAAAAGGAGAAAAAAAAGAAAGTTTGGAGATTTGCGAAACAAGAGAAAAGATAGAAGTGCACAATATGATTAAAAGAAGAAATAATACTGAACTGAAAATTGAACAAACACAAGAAGAGTTAGAAAATATTAATGAAACGATGGAAAAATTGGGGTATTAAATCAAGATTTGTAATGAAAATATAATGGATATTGAACGACAGGAGACAAAATTCACAAAGAATATTAGAGAAGCAGTACCAAAAGAAATTAACAGAAATGAAAAAATACAAATACCAAATCATTTATTGAATGCAGAGTGTATACAAAAGGTTTGCAAGATTATTAGAACATTTCATCCAAAAATGTTCAAAGAATATTTCTAGGAGGAAATTCAACAAGATAATGTTAGAAAACAAAGGAGGAGGATAAAAAAAGAAAGAAATGAGTACAACAGCAAACAAAAAATAAAAAATAAAATTTGTTTCCATTTGCAGAAATTCAAAAAAAATCTTCAAATTCAAACAAATTTCGGGGAATTTTATTATGGATTTTTCTTCAATTAGAAGTTGTCAGACAGTGATAAAACATAGTAGGTATAGATAATATCACTTGAATCAAGTTAACAGATATCAAATCAGAAAATATAAAAATAGAATATAATTAACATATAATTAAACATTGAAAGTATTCAGATTGAAGATCAATGTTAGCTCCATAAACAAAGAGAAATATATGTCACAGAAGAGGATTGGCTGGTTAAAAATTTGAAGCCGTGTTATTTCTCAAAGAAGTGATCACAATTGCCCACCGAGATCTTGTGTGATTTAACGGAAATAATTAACAAAAAAATGGACTGATCGAATCAACGGTGTCATCGAAAACGTCACGTGCGATGTAGGTGAATGTGACATTCATAGCGACACCCGTTGACAACCGACATTCAATCTTGGCAATGGCATCAGCGTGATTGTGACATACATATTAATATTTCACCCCCATAATCCACGTTATCTGACCGCTTAACGTCACATCGCATCGACGAAGTGTCGAAATCGCTCGCCATCATCATTTTTCACGCATTCCCACACGCAGAACCACCACCCCCCCTCCCAACAGGAACATCAACAACCAATTTGCGGGGCATTGTGTGACCGTTGTTTGTGGGTGTGACGTAACAATCACAGAGCGCGCGACCGGCGACGTAGCGCGTAATTGCAGTCTTTATGCTTCTGTCACCGCCACTGACACGCCTAATTTAACGAGCGTACGCAGCACCCTTCGATGGCAGGATCGCGTCGGTTTTTGGATCCGTGTGTGTGTGATTCCTTCTTATCTGGACTCTTTTGTCGTTTAATCTAGACGCAAAGGGGTCTGAATGGGCTCCTGGAGAATCTCAAATCTGTGATTTTTATTTACATTCGTCCGGTTTGAAAAGGGTCATTAAATAAAGATGCCGAATATTCGGGTTGGTTGTTGATTGTGTGTCTGAGTTAACTGACAGCGCATTCCGCTCGATGCTTTTGAAAGATTCGTATGAAAGACGGTTTGCTGCTTAGTGCCTTCGAAGAAATATATACTAGCTGACAAAGAAGCTGCAGCACCCAGAAGGAGCTGTTTAAGTTTTTAATTTTTTTTTTGTAAAACATAGATTGTATATCAAGGAGTGAATGATTGAAATTTAGAGAAAAAAAAACGAAGGGTTTACAATTTTTTTAAATTTGTTAATGATGTGTTGTCCACCGCAATTATCTATACACTCCCCAACACGTCTCGGCATTGATGCAATAAGATGGTTTATTTCTTCTTGAGGGATACTATCCCAAGCTACCCATACTTCATGTCTCAGAGCCGCCAAAGTCCGTGGGGACAAAAGATTCACATGGGTCTCTTCAAAAAAGTTTAAACTATATCTGGCAACATGAGGTCGGACATTATCTTGCTGAAATATTGGATTCTCGAGCCGGTTAGGGTAAGGGAGAACATATATGGCTCCACTATTTCTTGAACGTAACGCAGCGCTGTCATGTTACCTCGAATAAAGACTAAAGGTGACCTACTTGCATGTGCAATAGCACCCCATACCATAACGCCTACTGTCCGGTATACATGACGCTCAACATCAAACTGAGTTTCACGTCTTTCTCCCCGACGTCGTCTAACCCTTCTTCGGCTATGATGTGCACCCAAGGAGAATCGAGATTCATCAGAGAAGACAATCTGATGATATTCCACATTCCAATGTTGACGTTCTCTGCACCACTGTAATAGTTGCCGGCGAAGCTCAACTGTCGGAGGTAACACAAGATGAGGTCGATAATGCTGAACTCCAAAAGACAACATTTTAAATTTATACAGCTCCTTCTGGGTGTTGCAGTTTCTTTGTCAGTTAGTATATTTAGATTTATCTCAGTAATAATGATTTAACAGTTGGGCTGACAATTTCATAGCCTAACATAGAAAAAATTTGATTTTATTATTTAATATACTGAAAGTAAACAACGCAAAAAAACGTATTAAGCGGAAAAACGTCTGATTGCGAAATTTTAACGTGATATTTTTTAAAAAGATTTAAACTAGTACAGGAATGTGAATAATCCTCACATGAAATATATTTATGTGCACTCCTTTCTCACTGAGCAAAGAGTGGTAGGTACTTTGAGGTTGTTGCTGGTGTGTATGTAGGGGAATTTGTCGATTCTGTTTTATGTTTATATGTAACATATAGATGACGTTGGAAATATGAAATTTCTTACTACAAAAACTTTTCTGGTAGTTTTGCGATTAGTTGACTCAGTTCAGTTTGAGTGCGCATCAAACATGGGCACTAGCAAAAACAACAAATATTTTACCGCACAGAACTAACAATGAGACGGCTCTGGTGAAGAAGACGGTGATGGAGTACGAAGACTGCCTCGAAAAATACATTCCCGCGTTGTTGGCGCAGGCCAAAATCTACTGGTATCTGGAGAATTATCAGCAGTGCGAAAAAGTGTTCAGGAAGAGCGGGGAATTTTGTAACGACAACGAAACGAGGAGATTGAATGTTGCCCATGTGATTTTCATGCAAGAGAATAAGTTTAAAGTAGCCGCAGGATTTTACGAGCCTTTCGTGAAGAAGAGATATTCTGAAGTAATATATTAGGTGTAGTAAAAAGAAATCCATTATTTTTCCAATGGATGGCTTTACTTATCTGCATCTTGCGTTGTATAAGTCCAATCGGGTGACACTAGATCAGGTTAGAAAGATGAGATTTCGTACTGCAAAAACTTTTTTGACAGTTTTGTGATTAGTTCGAGCGCGCGTCAAGGATGGACACTAGCCGAGAAAAAATACGCTTTATTTCACAGTTTTTCTTCGATAAAGACAAAAACACAAGCCAGGCGGCTGCAAATGTAAATAGTGTTTATGGTCCTGATAATGTGACAGCCAATCAAGCGCAATTGTGGTTTCGTCGATTCCGTTCCTGTAATTTAGCTGCACGCACTTCAAGGCCAACTGCCGAAAATGTCAATAAAATCGTGGACATTGTCGAGTCCGACCGTGATGTTAGCACTGTTTCGATTTCCCAAGAGCTAAAGATTGCACAAAAAACCGTTTGGAACCATTTGCATAAGGCTGGTTTCAAGAAGAAGCTTGATATATGAGCACAACACGAGTTAACGTGAAAAAAACCTCATGGATCGAATTTCCAGCGAATCGCTGCTGAATCGTAACAAAATCGACCCATATTTGTAGCGGTTAGTGATGAAAAGTGGAGCACTTACGACAACGTCAAGCAAAAACGGTCATGGTCGACACGCGGAAATGGTGCCCAAACTATGCTATGTGTTTGAAGGGATTGGCAGGGAATTATCTCCTATGAACTGCTCCCCTATGGACCAACTGTTAACTTGGAACTGAACGATCAACAATTGGACCGTTTGAAGGAAACAATCGCCCAGAAGCGGCCAGCTTTGATCAGTAAGAGAGGAATTGTGTTACTTCAGGACAACGCCATTTCACACGCATCGATAGAGACTCGCCAAAAGCTCCAGGAGCTTGGTTGTGAGGTTCTTATGCATCCACCTCATAGTCCTGACCTGGCACCAAGTGATAATGATTTTCCTCAAATTTGAAATTATTTTCATAATTACCACATAATTCACACTGAGAATGGTGTCTTGAGTTTTTAAACTGCGATAAATCATTACTGTGATAAAAAATAAAATGCAAATTTATTTAAAGAGAGCTAACAATTTGTGTTTGTTTCAACACCCTGTATCTCTGAAACAATGCTTCAGAAACCCATAGTCCACAAAATCTTTGTATCATAAAATCATCTGAGGAATAAGATCCCGAGTTTACAGAACCTTATTCTGAAACACCCTGTATATAGGTATATAGTCCTTTCCACTTCCTTCTTCACTAAAAGGTGAAATTTAAAAGTTATACAATGAAAATAAAGAACATAATTAAACCCAAAACAAATCAAGTGCCAGGTTTGAGCGAAAAAACTCATTGAGAAAAAAAACTCACGCCTAACTATCCACAGTGAAGTCGTAATCCTTAGAGAGCGAAAAAAGAAGAACGTTAAAGCGTGGAAAAAAAAGATAAAATGTAGTTGGGCTGCTTACCTGTCTAGAGACATACAGATAGCAAATAGAGTCGATTAACGAGTGAAATATATTTTTAAGAAATAGAGTATACCCAAATAGGTACGACGCTGCTCTAGAGAATCAATTTAGAATCTACTCAACAACTGATTATGTGGTACACCACGGTTTGGATAAACACCATCGAGTCTAAAACTACTACTACTTTACTACTTTAAGGATCGTATATTTTCTAAACCTGATATATGTGTACATTATAACCAGGGCTCCAGACTACACATCTACAATCTACACTTAAACTTTAACCTCCCAAGCGCATTGAATAAAACAAAATATGTTCTCGCACTCGGAACCATCCTGAATTTCTCATGATGAAACCTAGAATCTTGGAACCACTCGAAACAATAGAACGCACATGGGGCGTGAAGCAAAGTTTCTGATCGAACAGAAGGCCAAGTTCTCTATACTAAACGGCTCTGTTGAGAACGTGACCATCTATGTTGTATGGAAACTCTACTATTGCTTTCTTACGCCGGCTGACGGACACCACATTACACTTAAGAATGTTAAGAAGAAATAAGTTTTTGCAACGCCAATCATTAAACCCATCTATGTCACCCTGGAGATCCCAGCAATCCTCAACACAATGAATTCAACGTAAAAACTTGCAATCATCAACATAACAAAGTTTGGGAAAACAAATGTGAACAAATATAATTTATGAAGACTATAAATAGCAGTGGACCCAATATAGATCCCTGGGGAACACCAGATGACGCAACGAGTTCAGCCGATCTTTAACCTAAACATCGAACCCAAAGTCGCCTATTCGTAAGGTAGGACTCAAAAAAAACGAATGAAACTCATTCAATCCAAAGGAGGACAGTTTTCAAGGGCCGGTATTGTAAAGGATAACCGACGGTTCAACCGTTGCGTCAACTACCACATTCCTTTCTAGAAATACGGAATTTGGTAGTTGACGCAAGTCTCAACCGTAGGTCATACTTTTATAATACCGGCCCTAAGAAGGATACCATGGTCCAGTCGATCAAACTCTTCAGGGCCGGTATTATAAAAGGATAACCGACGGTTGAGCCGTGCGTAAACTACCAAATTCCGTATTTCTAGAAAGGAAATTGGTAGTTGACGCAACAGTTGAACAATCAGTTATCCTTTATAATACCGGCCCTTAGAGAAGTCTTTATATTTATACAGACTTCTCTGAAGTATTTTGAATCATCTAAAGCAGAAGTGATGTACTGAGTTATACACGTCAAGTTCGTGATGGTGGACCAACCTTTTATTAACTAAAACATAAGTCTCAGGTAGAAGCATTTCAATCAAAAACTCCCATTACATTTTTTAATGATTTTATCCAACTTTTTACAAATATACTCTTTACAAATTATATCTTACTCTGAAATCCCAAATTACGCTATACAAATCAGGTAGTAAAACAAATCTTATCATAGTGAGACCTGTTTATTGTTGAATTTGTATAATATATAAAATGAATATGGAAAAGCCAACATGCTTTAATAATATTTGTAACAACCACCAAATAATTTGGTTTGACAAAATTACATTGTTCCTGTAAATCAGAATATATCAATTCATTAGAATAAAAAAAGAATTTCAAATAGAGTAACAGAAATCGATAGTACAGATATGAAGAAGTGATTGCTATTATTTATCAGCTAGGTACACTCAATAA
The DNA here is from genome assembly GCF_914767665.1 of Harmonia axyridis. Taxonomy (NCBI): domain Eukaryota; kingdom Metazoa; phylum Arthropoda; class Insecta; order Coleoptera; family Coccinellidae; genus Harmonia; species Harmonia axyridis. Next base: position 63,333,355 of record NC_059501.1, read on the forward strand.
TTGAAAGATAAATTCAATCATTTTTAACAGTTTTGGAATAATCATAATCACAAATCTTGAACTAGAACCTCAATAAGAATAAGGAAAAATATTCACCAATTACACTTATGGATTCATGATATATTTTAGTCAATACTTGCAATGAAAAAGTGTCGAAATTTGTATTTTAAAACGTCAATGTATACATCTATAAAAAAAAATCTGATCATTGTCCATAATAATTATTTGATTGATATCTGTCCCTATAGGGACCAGGAGGTCTTCTGTCCTGATCTTGTGTTCTGTTTCTATCATAAGAATGATTCCTATTCTGCTGCTGGTAATTATTTCTACTGGATCCTTGATGACTGTTATTTTGTTGATATCCACCACGATAATTTCCTCTGTTACTGGAATACCCCCCTCTATTATTTTGATATGAGTTGTAGTGTCCTCCCCTGGAATTGTAACCTGAAATAGATAGCAGATTGAAAATCAAGAGTGAGAGAAATGATAGTTATTGTTCTAGCCTCTCAGAGTGGTAAACATAGATTGAGGGAGCATGTCAATTTCAGTAAGCAAATTTTGTCCCCAACATGAACTATCAAATCTGACATAAAGCGCGCGGAAGTGAAAATATATTAGTGATACAATATTTTACTCATTTCGCGAGTTTCTCCACAAAGAACGCACTTCTTATGTCCCATAGTGAATCAACGTTTCATATCAACTCAAAATATATTGAAATAAATACCTAAATATATCAGAAATTCAAAAAAAAAACTTTAAGCGCGCCAAACGACATGAAACAACCTATGACATTAGGAGAGCAAAAGTTGCCAAACCTTGGATTTCAGCAGGTAGATACAGAAAATAATAAATATTCTGCTTATTATAAATTCGACAATTAGGAAAAATATCGTATTCCAAATATTCAAATTTGCATATTTAATCGGGAATCACTTGAATAAATATATGTCATTCAATATAATGTACAGGGTGGGCAAATTTCGATGTTTTAGCACAACAACTTTTAAACCAGAGGAGATAGACAAAATCTGATACCCCATTATCGTTCTCTTTTTCTGAGAAACTAATAAGAGTAGTATTCATTTTTGGATGCCTTCTATTGTTTTCGAGTTATAAGCAAAAATTGGAAAAATAGCGATATCGAAATACTGATGATAGAGCTCTGAAATTAAAACATTAAACAGGCACTTTTTTAAGTAGAATCCAGTGGCGTGCTCGTCTTTTTAACAGGGTTATTAATTACGAAGCTATGAACCAAAGTCATGTTTTTTTCAAATGGGAACACTAAAATTCTGTGCCAAATATATAATATCGTATGGTTAGAAATGGTATAAATAATAGAAAATAGTCAGCTGTTACTAACCAGAATAACGTAAATATTATGAATCCACTGATACACAGCTACCAAAAGCCAAACTACCGGCACTCCCAATCTTCCAAAACTTGAGATCTCTTTGAATGTCAACAATAAAGCAGCTGCACCAAAGGCAAAGTCACCACTGTTCAAACGCGAATCAATAGAATAATAGTTTTTTTTTATATATGTTTTCTGATAATTTAATAGAATGTAATATAAAAATGTGTATAACTGGCTGGAAGACTGCAGTCAATAGCCATTTGATTGAAAAATCAATAAATCTTTCTCTCTCTCTAGTCAGCTGTTCAGGATCGTATTTTTAAAATTTTGTTTTCAGAAGTGTTTTTTAGCTTCTTCGACAATGGCAATGTGGAGACCTTAGACAGCAGCTGACGAAAATATTGATAGCACTGAAAAGGTGGAAATTGTAATAGATGATGATCATGTTGAAACTGCCAACAACCCCAAAGAAGAAGTTTCGAAGCAACAAATACATTTGCCAATGCTAAAATAATTGTTTCAAACGTGTTTCTATATTTAAAATCATCAGAAGGTGAAGCTGTGGCAAAAGCAAAAATCTGTGCCATGATGAAAACTACTGTTTTATGGTCATGGAAGTATTGGGTTAGTTTTTATTGAAATTCTGCATGAATTTTCTATGGTTCTGCTCATACGATCAATATTAAATTGTGTACGTAGCTTGAAATTGTAATTTCACATCCAAATGAAAATTTTCCTTGCGATCGAATAGGCAGTTTTAAAATTAACTGGAAACCAAAGGTCAACTTTACAATGAACACCTTGTCGGATTAGGCTCCTTAACCATAACATTTTAGATCCAAAGCTATCTAAATTAAAACTTTCTAGCAGTTTTCGTTGGGGAGTTATCGTGCTTCCAGGCGACCGTACGGAGGAGAGCACATATGCCAATTGACAGAGAAGAAACCAAAATTGTACAGGATGGTCTGAAAAGCATTTTGTGAACAAAAATTCAGAAATCAGAGACCTAAAACTTGGTAGCAAAATTGATCACAATGCGTCCTCTACCTTTGGTTCACTTAGAAGTAATAATCTAAATCAATCTTGCTTTATACTGTACTTACTGTTTTGTTGGTAGCTATTCTGTCTCCTGTCCATATTCTGAGGTGGGGGCACATTATTGAAAGATGGAAGATGATGATTAACCATCCGATGTCCTGGCCTATCCAAGTAAGCCCTCTGAGTGGCTGGAACCATACCTGTTTGAGCCCTCCATTGCCTATTCTGTTGTGGATTCAAATCAGACGGTTTGAGTACAGTAGGCGGGTCTATAGCTCCATCAAGTTTTTTAGCAGGAAATATGAATCCTTTTGGGTACTGGGGATATCGGTATTTTACAGTACATACTAAATTACTTGACACTTCGTCTAATCCTCGAACAGGTGAATTCAAAAGTCCTCCTTCTTCAATACAAATATCTGATAAGAGAACTGTTCCAGCCATTCCATCTAAAGAAATATGTGTCTCCATGTCTACACTAACATCGTTCAGGTAGAGGGAATTCAATAATATATGTCCATGATGGCCTTTAGATACATAAAGTCTGTCGTCCCCAAGAGAATTCCTCTTTTTTTCTGCATCTGTCAGTTGAGAATAAAGAGGTGCCAGGGCTTTGAAAAGACGTTTTTCATCAACAAAAGGGAGAAGCGCTACGCCTTGCCATGCAAACTTTTTTCCATTCAGATCAATTTTGAAATCTTCAGGATAAAAGTCTATGATCGTTGATTCCTAGAAGAAAAGAATAAAATAAAAATTTTCAATGTAAATTAAAATAGAAATTTGATGGTTACTTTTGGTAAGCCAATAAAATAGCACAAAACAATCACTTAAAACACAATCATATAAGGTGTGGGAATAAGTCTTTCCCGTTTTTTTTCAAATTTTGAGCCTTTATTGTGAAAAAATGGTTACAAATGAATTATTGAAAGTATTGGCCATCGCTAGCTACAACTTTTCCCCATCTTTCTGGCAACATACGAATCCCGTTGCGAAAAAATTCGACCGGTTTGGCCTCTATCCAGTCATCCACCCATTTTTTGGCTTCCTCGTAGGAATGGAAGTGCTGGTCAGCCAGGCCATGCGTCATCGATCTGAAGAGATGGTAATCAGACGGAGCAATGTCTGGACTATACGGCGGGTGGGGTAGGACTTCCCATTTGAGCGTTTCTAAGTATGTTTTCACCGGCTGTGCAACATGTGGGCGAGCATTGTCATGTTGCAAAATAACTTTGTCGTGCCTGTCGGAGTATTGTGGCCGTTTTTCTCGCAGTGCGCGGCTCAAACGCATCAATTGTCGTCGATAGACCTCGCCTGTGATCCTTTCATTCGGTTTCAAAAGCTCATAGTAAACCACACCTAGCTGGTCCCACCATATACAGAGCATGAGCTTGGCGCCATGAATATTTGGCTTGGCCGTCGATGATGATGCATGGCCGGGTAGTCCCCATGATTTTCTTCGCTTCGGATTATCGTAACGGATGGATCCACTTTTCATCGCCAGTCACGATACGATGCAGAAAACCCTTTCTTTTATGTCGCTGAAGCAGCTGTTCGCAAGTGAAAAAACGCCGTTCGACGTCTCTCAGCTTCAGTTCGTACGGCACCCAATTTCCTTGCTTTTGGATCATTCCCATGGCTTTCAAACGCTTGGAAATGGTTGTTCGGTCAACTCCCAATGCTTCAGCAAGTTCTTCTTGCGTTTGACACGAATCTTCATCAAGCAAAGTCGCCAATTCTTGATCTTCAAAGATTTGCGGCCGCCCGGAACGCTCCTTGTCTTCCACGTCGAAATCGCCACTTTTGAAGCGTCGAAACCATCCGCGAACACTTGAATCATCGACACAACCTTCTCCATAAGCTTCCTGAAGCAACCGATGCGCCTCGGCAGCAGATTTCTTCAAATTGAACCAATAAAGTGAAACTTCCCGCAAATGACGTCGACTCGGCTCAAATTTCGACATTTTCACGATTTCAAAAATTTATGATGCGAAAAAATTTCAACTAATGTGTTAGTGTGGAATTGTTGACAGATGAATAAGCTTTGATTATGACATATGTAACCATTAAATACTCGCACAGTATTGGTGGCGCCATCTCTTACAAAAAACGGGAAAGACTTATTCACACACCTGATATATTGTGTTAATAGTTATAGACAAAAATCAATGAATGCATCATTTATTTATTCTAGGAATGAAATACTTAATTACTTACTGGATCAGACATAAGCTTTGCAAAAAGATCAGGTACATGTTTACTGGAAGCAGCTGGAAACACACCCATAAGTTGTTCCAACGGCTTGAACGGTTTAGTGTCACTGTCGAAATCTGTACTCAATCCTGAAATATTTACAAAGTCTGACGCAAATGGTGCATAATGATAAGGAAAATACCACGACCATGAAGCGCATCCTTGATAATAGTATTTTAATACCCAACAGAGACCTCTTACATAATGTAAAGCAACAGAATTTCTGAAAAAAAAAGAAACACATGTCAAATTGAATATAATAATGAACAATGAAATATAAAAAAATTTAAAATTATACAATGGTCAGTTGACCAAAACCTGTTCTTGAAAAGATTCTCAGAGTGCACATGGTCTCATAAACTTAATCAGCATTTCTTCAACTAGATAATAAAAGTACGCATTTCACAAGGAATATTGCTCATTTTAGAATGGTAACCCAAATATTATACACAGATTCAAAAGTTTTGCATGACCCTTAATCTCCAAACTTTTTTTTCTCCATAAAAATGAAATACATATCGGGTGTCCCAAGGTGAGTGGCCTATTAGATTATTATGGAAACTGTTGATGGTGAAGATTTCAAATTTTGTGGATAGATATTTGGCCATGTAAGGTACATTTTTAAAATAATTTCACATTTCCAGTGTTGCCGGATGTACGACAATTTGGCAACAACTCTGTTATTTTAAATGGGACATCCGGTATTTCTATTTTTTTTATGATATTCCATAAAATATTAAATCTATTCACTCTTACTTTTCCATCCCTATCTTTAACGGTTTTTGAGTTATTAATTATTTTTCGAAATTTTAGATCAAATTGGCGTATTACGAAAATGACTCTAGTTCGCTCAATATTTGAGATTTAAGTCAGAAATTTTGCAAGTCGTTAGATATTAATCTGATCTGTGTCACTGCTTTTGAATTATGGTTGTCAATAATACAGGACGGACCAAAAAAAATCATCATTTGCCAAGTTACAAAATTGTAACAAAGTCTATTTTTTCAAATTAGACACCTAGTATATTTTTCAATTTTTGGAATCAGTACAACACACTCTACAATTTTTCTATTCACGTCCCTATACCTATCTCAATAAAATCAAAGATATCGTTTATGCAACTCCAGTCAACACCAAAGAGGAGCTACAGCATCGTGTGGTACATGCATTTCGTACACTAGATCGAAATGAAATCCGAAAGTCTATGACGAGGGGGGTGCGGAACCGAATCCTAAAATGTTTGGAAACCAATGGTCGGCAGTTGCAATAGTCGTTTTATTCATTTAGCTCGACAACTTTGTCACATTCGCCAAAAATTTCAAATGAATTCATTAAAGCTTCATGTGTATATCTTTCTTGAGCCATTATTTATAGAAAAACCTCGGAACAAAACACCTGTTAGGCAATAATTGTTTATTTTGACATTTATGGATTGAATTGATTCATTGATATATCGATCTATGAACGACATAGAGAAAATAACAATGCAAAAGAAATGAACGCTTATTGAATCAATGTGAAATCTAATAAACGCATATCACTCGGAATCCAGTTGAGATAGGTATAGGGAGGTGAATAAAAAAATTGTAGAATGTTTTGTACTGATTCCAAAAATTGAAAAATATACTAGGTGTCTAATTTGAAAAAATAGACTTTTTTACAATTTTGTAACTTGGCAAATGATGATTTTTTTTGGTCCGTCCTGTATTATTGACAACCATAATTCAAAAGCAGTGACACAGATCAGATCAATATCTAACGACTTGCAAAATTTCTGAATTAAATCTCAAATATTGAGCGAACTAGAGTCATTTTCGTAATACGCCAATTTGATCTAAAATTTCGAAAAATAATTAATAACTCAAAAACCGTTAAAGATAGGGATGAAAAAGTAAGAGTGAATATATTTAATATTTTATGGAATATCATAAAAAAAATAGAAATACCGGATGTCCCATTTAAAATAACAAAGTTGTTGCCAAATTGTCGTACATCCGGCAACACTGGAAATGTGAAATTATTTAAAAAATGTACCTTACATGGCCAAATATCTATCCACAAAATTTGAAATCTTCACCATCAACAGTTTCCATAATAATCTAATAGGCCACTCACCTTGGGACACCCGATATACTAATTAATCAATTTGTTTAGAGTAAAAAAAAAAAAAACAACTACAGTTTTTGTATGAACTTTACACCCACTACTAACCTTTCTTCCAAAAAAAGATCATTCTGAATTAAAACAATTTACAAATTGATTATTTCATTAGAAAAATTATAATCTTAGTTCTGTCTAAGAACAAATATTTCCCCTTTTAACATCTATGACCTTATTCGCTCATACCAGATAAGCAATATGCTAAAATTTAGCTGCTCACAATAGCAAAATATTTGCACTAAAAATGAGATCTCTAAAAAAAATGTAAATTTTTGTTCCTTGCGAAGAATATGTGACAATTTCAAAAGAATATATCAATAACAAACTCACAAAAAATTGTTGAAATTGAAAATTTCCATGAGAAAAGGGTAATGCAAAACTTTTGAATCTATATGTATTTTTGTAAGGTATATATTTTAGCTGAAATTCTGATTTTGAGGAAAATCAACAGAGTTATCCATGACTTTAATAGTTCAGAAGTTATGACGATTTATCAGTGTGTCATACCAATAATCACCAAAATCGATTGACTTCTTCGAAAATTGGAATCACTTGAATCTTTTCCGAATTTTCAAAAAGAACCTGTACATCGAGAACTAGAGTTCTTATTCGTAAGTGACTTCAAATATAATTTCCGAACTCACATAAAAGATAATTGAAACCAATGTTTACCTGAATTCATAATTATTTGATGCAACATCAAATTTTGATTCATAGTAGCGATCTTTAAAACCATCTTCCCATAACCTGACTTCATCATGTGCTTGATCATCATCAGACTCTTCATCTTCTTCAGCTTTCCTCTTCGTACCCCTAGGTTGTTCATCTGAACCTACTGGTTTTATCATAGATTCAAGTGAACTCTTAGCTGTTACCGTTTGAAGTTGATGATCGACCTGTGTATGCATTCCAGCCTTTCTAATCATCATAGCTTCATTTCTGGGATTTTGTACTGGATTTCTATTGTTAATTGACTGAAATTATGAAAATTATTTTGAATGCCATATAAGATACATCATATTTTTATTTATAAGAATAGATCGTTAATATTTAAAATGCTCACCCTTGGTGCAAATTGTGTATCTTTTACAAGTTGCCAGTTAGGTCTCCTATCATTATATGATCCCTCAGAGCGACGTTTCTTTGCCTTTTCTCTAGCCTTGAATGAAAGCTCTCTTTGTTGCCGTGTCTTAAAAATTTCATCTTCCACTTTACCAAGTTCAGACATTATGACCTGTACTCTTTCTAGAAATACCTCTCCACTATTTGTCAGCCAACCTCCAGTTCTATAAACACAATCCTTGTATAAAGTAACTAATCTGTCAATTGCCCCTTCTCTGATTTCCAAACTCGGTAAATGTGGCAGAAAGTCATTTCCCACAAAGAAGCACATGAAAACCCAATCATCAACTGCTCGTTCAAATTCATATTTAAATGGCAAGTTAGGCATTAATAATTCCTTTTGTAAATACTCTTTCAACACATTGAGTCTCACAAAGATGTATTGTACATCAGAATATACCTTGATCTCTGGTTTATCCTCTAAGCTTTTTACACCACCTGTACAATCTTTTGTTTCATGTCCTATTTGAGCACATATGTCACATGGTTTAGGCTGATTGGGTTTAAATTCCTCTCTTATGATAGTAAAATTAGGTTCATGTGTTGCAAGTCCCAACATAATCAGATCAGCATCTGCTCCACAGAGTACATGCTGGGTATTTGGATCATGATCAGGTTGTCCTCTCTGTCTACGAATGAAGTCCATTATCTTATGTTCTCCTTCTCCTGGTACATTGGCATCTGATAGAACAACTTTAATATTTTTCCAACCAGGATCGTTATTTAACCTTTCATGAATATAATAATGTAAGCACTCAGACAGCCTGGCCATAAATGGGGTACCAGGTGTTATACAATTTGAGTCGAAATGTTCTTCTTTTGGTTTTTCTGGAGGTAATTCTACTCCTTTAAGGAGTAACTCGGCCCTTATTCTTTTTATTTCATTCAACTTTTCAACACTCTCTTTTGATGCTCTGAAACGCCTTGACCTTTGTTGATTCATTTTTGCCCTAGGAGCCACTCCATCGATAGCCATATACAATACTTTACGTGGTCTTACAATGTTGAACAGCTTATCAATACAATTAAAGATAGCAACCATCATTTCATCTTCATTTTTTGGAGCTGGTGTACCATCTTCTGGATGTGTACACGGATGAATTATACCATTCATGTCTAGGTATAAGTTATCAAATTCCATTCCATTTGGATTAGGTTCTGAAGTATCATTTGGTACACTTACCCCATTAACATCAACTGGCTAAAAAAAGAAAATCGATAAAGTGAACATTTTCATCAGCAAAATTAAAAACAATTATTGGTATTTAATAAAAAGGGAGAAATATCTGAGCAGAAATTATTTACCAATGTTTCAATTGTTATATACATACCTTCTGTTCAACACAATGCACAATAACCGAAGGATATTTTCGGCTGAGCCAACGAAAAAAAGCTGGAACACCCATTTCAACTATTTTTTACTTTACTAATATTTCATTCCAGTTTCTCAAAAACTTAATCAAATTGAAGCATTTACAAACAATCTTGCCTGATGTACAGTGGTGGTGGCTACGAAGCACAGAATAAAGTATATTTTGAAATATATATACTGCAATCTAGGGATGGGACGGTATTTCAATACCGCGATTTTGGAACGGTATTTTTGAGTAACGTAGTCGCGCGTTCCACAAAAGTAAAGTAACCGGTTCCAAAGTAACGATAGTTACGGCGTACCGGCACCGGACTTCGAATAATAACATAGAAAAAAAAATAGTATGCCAGTGCCTTTTACAAAACTAAATTCATTTATGATCACCCAAAAACTCCTGCTGTCAGTGCTTTTAATTTTTTTTCATTCATTTGCGCCATGTTCAACGAGGAGAAATTACTTTACCTTCCTGTAACTTCGTAAAAATCGTTTTTGCCATTGTGTTTTCAGTGCCTAATGGAATATATTTGATTTCCATAGTATTTTCCAGAATTAGAACTAAACAATTCGATTGATGATTTCAATATTTTCGATGTTTTTTTTTTAAATATTTTTTGATTATTTCTTCGATAAAAATTGGTTGTAGCAAATGTTAATTAGTTAGTCCGAGATTACTTTTAACAATTGAACCTTATTCTCAATCGGAAATGCAAATATACTTAAACATTCTCTGTAAAATAACGGTAAACAAAAAATCGATTCTAGATATTACTAAATGTGAAATAAGTTTCTATCAATTTGTAATATTCAATTTGCCAATGAAATTCCAGATATAATTTCTTTCACGTAATACCTAGATTACCCGATGATGGTATATTTCCACTGGAGTTTACACCATCTGTTTTTAATGAGGTGCCCTTCGAAGATTCTAACCTTTGTTGTTATTCTGAGCCACCAAAACATTTTTATAGTTTTATGATTTTGTTATGCTTGCATACGTTCTTCTAAAATTACGTAGAAACTCAATGAACAATGAATTATTATTTAACTTCAACAGGACAGTCCACAAATAGTCTAGGTATACCAACGGTCTCGTTTCCTCCGTTCCTCCGTCGCTGGTACTCAACTTAGTTGCAATCGCCTACGGTTTTGTTACCTGTAACCACAGTTACAAAATCGCGGTATTTTGGAGCGGTATTTTTCTGTGGCGGTCGCGAATGTAACGCGACTGGTGAGTAACTGGTATTCCCATCCCTACTGAAATCTAACCTAAATTACTGTTTAGAGAAACGCGAAACCATAGACCAAGGAATTATTTCTCTATAAGCGAAACTGAATGATTGTGGAAATCGAGTACCAAGTGAACGAATGATTTCAAGAATTGAGTTTATTACTTTAAGGGTATATGCCTTATGGTGGATTTATGCACCATACCTAAGAACTATGAACTATTTGATATTTATTGTGAAAAAATTAAACTTAATTTTTTCAAATAAACCTAATACTTTTCATCTATAAACACGAATAAGGAACATAAAATGATAGAAACTGGTACTCGTTAATATTGAAATTCTATGCGGCGCACGCGCACTTCTATATTTTACCTGAGCCCTTAGTTCTTAGCATGATTTGTTAGCGTTCAATTTTTAGTTCTTAGGTTTAGTTTAGTTCTTAGGACTGGTGCATAAATCCACCATAATAGAGCGTATAGTCCTTCATATATTTTCCTTGCTTGCCAAATTATCGAATATTCGAGTATTTGACAAGCACTCGGGATCATAGAAATATAATATATTATATTTCTATGATCCCGAGTGCTTGCCAAATAATCGAATATTCAATAATTATCAATTAAAATAGAAGGTCCATTTGTTAACTGGCTCGTGAAGAAAAGTCCGTGCAAACAAACGATTATTTTATTTTTATTTATTTTCACTGGAACACAAACAGGCTAAAGTCCCAGAGGCAGTGTTCACTCAGTTACAAATAAAACCAATTAATTCTTACAATATTGGGTTGATCTATCGGACAGTCCTCGAGGGATCGGATCATCGTGAACAACTTAAGATCGTCGGCAAAAAATAGGAACCTTCAATACCTAAAGCATTTTCCAATATTGTTAACATAAATTAGAAAGAGTAAGGAGCTGAGATGAGAACCTTGCAGAACTCCAGAGGTATTGCGAAACTTCCTAGATTCACAGCCATTGATCCAAACGTATTGACTCCTACCCATGAGATAATATAATATATATTATATTTCTATGCTCCTTCTTGGCTGTTCTAATTTCTCCGGTGCCAAGCGTCGTGGTCTCGATGCAACTGGTGGTCCATGAGTCGTCTAAGACATTAATAGCTCATGGTTCCTTGAGGACCCGTTGTCAATCTACATTTCTGGCATGTTACACTCAGCCTCATCTCCTCTGGTTGTGAGTTGGGTGATTCTGTCCAAAAGTCTTCGGTTTCTTACGTCCACTAGCAGGTTGTAGAAACTCAGAAGTTGACACCGATGATGGGTTTGGATACATTTGCTATGACAAACCTCCATGTGAAATCTCGGCGTAGTCCTAAATTCAGCGTGAGAGTGGTTTTACGATACGTGGTGATTGGTGTCCAATTGACTGCCGATAGTCGAACTTCTCTCTCCTGGCAGTGACTGCACTACGTGAGAAGACGCACAGATCTGCACCAATATCAACCAGAAACTGCATTTTGGAATACCTATCAGTGATGAATAGGCCGATGGGCTTGGATCACTGGCCGTTCCTAATGAAAACCCCCTTCATTTCCCTAGTTAGAGTTGCGGGGTTGCCTACACCTAGTTGACCTCTCACCAAATTTCCAATGATACCAGAGCACTTTCCATCGGTTGGCTGTCGGCTGCGGTTACGGCTAGAGAACCGTACAGCTGAACAATCCACCATCTTCTAGACAGAAGGTGGTGGATCGTTCTGCCAGCTCCGCTCACAGGGTTGGTTGAGTCCTAGGGTGAGCTGTGCTAACTTAGCACTGATTATGGCCTCTATGCTAGTCGTTTAGTTTACCTGTTGGACGGGAAGTAGGAAGACTTTCATTATATGATGGACAGCGTGGACATCTAAGTCTTTAATGTTGCTGTTTTCGACAATGGCCAAGACACCTGGACACTTTTGGGTAAACGGTTCATCCATAGGGACTTCTTCAGACTTTCCGGGAAAGTTAGATCTGCAAGGACGTGTAAATGGCGAAGAAACTGTGATGGTCTCTACGGCTTCCCAATTGTTCACGCCTCAGGAGGCATCGAGTCGTCTCTTCTTGTGTGGTACTCAGACCTCGAATGAGTTTCTTAACTTGTGGTATGCCTCGTCGGTAGGTGCTTGTCCACCACAGTTGCATACTTGGCTGGTAGGGAACCCAACCCACGATATATCCAAACTTAGTACGGTCCTGTGGAAAATGTCTCAGCCATGGCAAACCATAATTCAAGATCGTTATCTAGAATTCCTGAAAGAAACTCTGGGCAATGTACGCAGACGAAGAGATTTTTAATTACATTTTTGGCGTCCACCCATTTCAAAACGTAAAATAAAATTTTCAGGCCGCTTTATTGAACGATTCCAAAGGTTTATTATTATTATTATCATTAAAATAATATACCAGAAATCTTCCTTAGGAGCTCCAATATTTTATTGGTTATTGTAAAATGAAAAATAGCTGACTCAATCCGTTTTTGATTGATTGATGCCTTATCGCTCTTATCAATTCAAGATTAGTCAATAAAGGAATCGGTTTCAAGAGAATATTCTGAATTCGACTTCAAATTGACATTTCTCTGCCCAATCTTCACTGTTGTGGATGTTTGTTTTGACTGAGATGACAGAAGCCATCTGATGAAAACAATGGGGAATATCTCTATTTTGAATTGTATTATTTTGTGTTTCAGTGTTTTATCTGCTCATTGTCAGTTCTGGATAGATCAAGAAGCACAAGACAGGATTACTGGTGAAAGTCTCCCTTTGATATTGAAATTTTTGAACGATGACGTTGGTGCAATTATTAATTATAATTCAGGAAAAATTAAGCACACTCGGTTGAAGGTATGATACATTTCCAGAAATAAATTATAAGTGATTGATATAAGGAATGAATGATGAAATTTCCCCATAATATTAATTCCCCTGACAGTAAAATTACTTCTAATTAAAAAATAAATGAAGATAATATTATTACTTTCTGAATGAGACGTATTTTCCTACTGTACCATATCTCAGAGTTCAGTATGTTATTTTTAAGGAAACTTGTAATCATTTCCTATTCAAACAAGTAATATTATCCGCAGGGAGACATCTTGGAGGTGGACATTACAGCTACCTTAACATGCAAATCTCCGAGTGAACAGTGCAACTATGAAAGTGCTGATTGTAGAGGTCTTCTTTTCGTCAAACCTAATGAACAACTGCAGGTAATTTCTGTAGACTGTAACCCAAATTTACCCATTGAGGAACCCCTTGCTCTTCCAATCCAAGATGTGCATTGTGAAGGATGTATGGTTGATATGAATCCAAATGCCAAAGGTGTGGAAGAATTAGCAAAAAATGTTATGCAGCATATAGAATCTGAAAAAGGAAGGAAATACAGCTTGATTAAAATCTTAAAGATTCAACGGGAGGTGAGAATTGATTCATTGTAGATTTAAGGTGCCCTTCCAAATATTTGAGAGACAATTTTTCGAATTTTAAATAAATGTAATGAGTCACTACTTAGTTATATTTTATGATGGTATGTACTGAATGGAGAATATATTAGGTAATAATCTTCTGTTATTGCGAAGGAAAGTATACCTAATATTTAATGGATGGATGGAAAACGTATATTATCAAAAAATACTAGTGCAAAAACAAACCAAGATTAATTAATCAAAGAGTTCATTCAACGAAAACATGAATTATTGGAATTTATAATTGGACACAATAATAAAAAACGCAAATGCAATGGTTGAATATGTAGAGAAATAGATTATCATTAGAGCTCATATTTATAAAATAATAGCCCTTTTCTAAATATAATGTATTATATCAAATTCCTCTCAAGAAATGCGTCTCATACCATTATAATTAAATATATGTTGAATAATTAGTCGATATGAAGGTCAAATTATTGAGGTTATCAATACTGTGATTATAAATGGAGTTGGGATCATTTATAATGAAAATAAATGATTAATCCTCTATTGATCCTATTATTTTTGTTTGGACAAATTTATCAATAAATAAACCATATCAGTATCTACAAATATCAAAAAATGGAAACACTAATTGAAAAAAAATGTATTTGAAGGATTTGAGGACTCTATATAAGTTACATTGGAGTGTTACAAAGCGTTGGAGATATGAGAAATAGGACAAATTTGTAGGCAGTTTATACTAGTTTTGATGAAATTTCGAAATGCTTTGATTCAGAGTCATACTGAGATTAAGTTAAATATTACATTGTTTATTGGAGATTTGTGATATAAACTTTATTGCAAATAATTCAAAACTGAATTATTGAGTTTAAGATTGAAATCAGAATAGGTGGCACCCAAACTTAATCAAACATTTCATTAAATGAAAAAATCCATAAATACTAAGAGTTAGAAAATATAATTCTTCCTCTTGAAAACAAATCTATTTTGACCTTTTACCTTTAACTTGAAATAAATTGTATAAAACAGGAATTCAACATAAGATACTTTAAATTCATAACTTCAAAATTAAATTGAGAATAAATTCTGTAATAGTAAAATACCTACTCTCTAAATAAATAAAATAAAATATCCTGATTAGTAATAACTAACAGTCAGCATTTTTCAGTCAGAAATAACAGTTCTTGGAATTCTATCACTAACCATTTCAGAATAGGAATATATCAATGAAAAATATGCTTGATAAAACTTTGAGAGGCTGTTGGCATATGAGCATTTGTCCTGATAGAAATATCAAATACTCTCAAAATATTCCATAAAACTAGAGCTTCCATAAAAGCCTTTCTCATTATCTACTCTACCCAAATTAATTTTCCATTTGTCAGTGATAATTGTATTCAAAATTTCTTAATTGGTAATGAACTGCAGTTCATAATAATAATAAATATATGTTTATTTCAATGGAAATGGTGAAACAAATACAGTTAAAAATGAATTTCCAATAAACATGTGTTCACTCCGAAAGTCAAAGTTCTATGGAGCATGTGTATGGTCACTTACAAGGATATCGCCATCTGGTAATTCCATTTGGAATTATTTTTTTCAGCTTACAAACTTTATTCAGTGTGGATAGTGACTTAAAAATGTTATTAGACTATAAGTATAGTATCTAGCGACAAATAATAAGGATGTTAATTGGATGCTCTTGATAGAAATATTACTGAAGGCATATGTTTTCAAAATTACTAATATCACCAGAAAGTGCATCCAAGGATATAATTTTGTTTACAATCTAACTTGCAGAAATTATTAATTTCGAAATTATTTTTCTTAGTACTTGTATTTTCGTTTTCTCATGGTCTTTAGGAGATCTAACTACCAAAACATCTGGTTAGTGCATTTCCTATAATAACTTGGTACTGCAAGCCAGCGTAGAACTCAAACGGAATACATATTCCCAAAATATATTAATAACTCTCTTGTTGATAACTTTAGATATTGACATTTTCACACTCTTTTACCTAATATTAATAAAAGAAAATAAATAAAACACTTGACTATGCGTTTCACAATTTTTATTAAAATATATAAAATCTCGTAGACATGCATTTTTCGGGTTTCATCCCATTCTCAAAACTGCGAGGAATAAATTCCGATCTTTCAGCTAAGATAAACAATAACTCTCAAGCACCAAAAGAACAACCCCATTAAATTTCAGATCATCCTTCTTGTCTGTTGAATATCATATGCCACGTTTTACCTTTTGGTCATTGATCTGACATTTGATAATTCCTTGGTTCAGATTCAGAGTCCTAGTAATATATTATTAGGCAGCATTTTATTTTTTGACCCATTAATAAACTTATTCAACTGAAGCATCATGAATTGTTTTCAGGTAACAAATGGTGTAAACTTTGTTTTGACTGTCCTTATTGGGCGTCCACCACATCTTTGCAACCCTAGTGTTCAGGAATGCATCAGAGATTCTAAGGAAGATATGTATTGTGCAGTTAAATTTTTCCAAGAACCAGGATATCAATCTCCTAAAAACATAATATCCAACAATTGTACACAGACTCAAACTTTCATACCAGTATTTCCTGAGCATCAATCCAATGACATAAATAGAGTAGATACAGGAAAGAATAGATATGAAGAAAAGTCTTTTTATCCCAAGCAATCAGAACTGAGCGAAAACGATATTCTGAAAGAAATAGATGCACAAATTATACCTTCCAATGAATTTGTGCCTGAATCAACGAAAAATAAAGCAATGCTGCAGCCTGGTCCAGTGAAAAATATGGAAACATCCTCTGCTAATAACTTACTCGATGAAAGTAGCCAATCCAATATTGCTTCAAGTACATTCCAAGAGGTATTGGCAACAGAAGATCATCCAATATCTATTGTTACAGATATGGCTATAAATCAAGATGAAAATGAAAACTCCTCTTCATTAACAGATACAAAACTAAGTTCGACATCTGAACCACTTCAAGAGAAGTTCCTGCACCAACAAAATAGTGATGCAGAGTTTAATTCTCAATCATCTGATTTGAAGGAGATGCATTCAGCAACTGGTGAGTAAATGTTTTCAGGTTCAATTTAGATCTCTAAATTCTTCCTAATCGTAGCCTTTTTCTTTTTTGGTAGTTGCGTTTGTTTGATGATTAGTAGTAGTACGTAATAAAGAGGCAGACTCTTGAAAAGTTTTCAATATTAATGAAAAAAAAAATTTTCACACATTTTGGAATAAACTTCGATATTTGCTGATTATTAAAGTAATGATAAAAGATTTTTCTGAAAAAGTTTTTTAATATTAGAACGAAGAACCGTATCTCTAACAGTTTTCAAGTAATTGATTGATTTACTTGGAATCCTAGAAAGCTAAAATTTCGGGTATGGATTACCAAAATCTCGTGTATCATTTATGTGTAATAAAATTTGTCCCTAATCATACAGTGTTATTTAAAATCACAGGCTTTAACGAGATACAGTAAAATGATAAAAAGTGGGTTTTTTTAAATGGAATGACCTGTATATCATGAGATGTATTGAAAAAAAATTAAATTTCCTTTCAGACGTTATAACATGTTCCTATACCTTAATGGTAAGGTTTCCTAATTACAAGCAAGTTTTCATCCCATTGGCAATATTGATATAAATTTGTTTTAGATATCCATGAAATTTTATAGAACTTTTAAATTATGATAATTTGTCAATCAGCACCGATTTTATGCGTATAAAGTTCCTCTTGTTCACTGTTTTTAAGTCGGGACACATATCTTATTAAACATTCTGCATGTACTTACTACAATTTGATTGTATTGACCGTGAAGAATGAATAATTACATTAAAACTTCTGTATATCATTTATTGCCTTACATTTGAATCTTTTGTCGATGAAATATTTATTATAGAATTCAACAATACTTTACAGGCGATGTCGGTAGTCAAAAATTGAAACTATAAATGAGGAATGATGAGTCCGGTCCTAGAATATTGAAATTATTAATATCTCTCCGACTCGACCTCGGCATGTGTCAATGAGATCTCAAGTTTTAATAAATGCCGCCGATAAGCTTGGTTCTGATGATGGTTTCATTATCTTCATGAATATGAAAACTCAGCCTATAGCTTTCTGAGGAAAGGCAGAAATTAAATATTTATAGTCAATCCGTACTCCCATAATCCTACTCTCTACCTCTGCTTAGAGTAAGTACAGTTACTCTCCGAACACGCTCCATATTTTTTGATACTTTATTGAAATTTACAATCAACTTGTCTCAAAAATTAGGTAAATTTGATTATTTGTAAAATAACAATAACAATCAATAATTGAATTAAAGTCAAATGGCCAAGTTCGTTGTAATCTTCTGTTGTTGAAGGGGTTCTAAGCCAGTTGGTCTTTCATGTCCTTCCAAGTTTTGATGGGATTTAATTGAATGTTTTCTGATTTCATCAATGGTATCATTAAATCATTATGTATAGTCTAGTCTAGTTGGATCTGTTGGCGCATCTGTTATCAAGTGTATTATTTTGGATTGAAATCTCTGTATTATTTTGGTATTGTATTTCTTAACACATCCCCAGAATTGGATACCGTATGTTCAAATCGGTTTAATTATTGCCTTGCAGATCAGTTTCTTATTCTGAAGAGAAAACTTGGATTTTCTTCCTATGAGCTAATACATTTGTCGGATTTTTATGTTTATTTGTGTCTTTTGGCTAGGATGTGTGGTTTCGAAGTGAGGCTTTGGTCCAGATTGATGCCAATATATTTTGCATCTGTTTTAATTGGTAACCAGTGTTCATTTATTTTGACTGGAAGACATACTTTTATTTTTTATTGGTGAATGTGACTTGTACTGACTTCGCTAATATGGTATTTGGATTTTCTGGATTGTCAGATGTATAGATTAGGTAGATGGACCCAGTATATTTCCTTGTGGAACCCTTGCTTTTATTTTATTAGGCCTTGTATATTGCATCAGCTGGATGTCCAGCAGAGTAAGTTATATATTTTGGAAGGCTGGAAACTGTTCCTCAGTGAATTGCGCTTCAGATATCAATAAATGATATCTATTTTAGATATATTCATGAAGGCAGTTCATTTTTGTGGTTTAGAAGGCCGTTGGTATTCCATGAAGCTTTATGTATTAACTTGGACATTTTTTAGTTCACTGTAGTTTATTTACAAGTGATGTTAAAATATTAAGAATAAACTGGTTTTTATTCATCATTTGCATGATCATAGATTTGAATTCTGTGTGTCATTCAAATTTAATGTTCTCGCTTCATTGCTTTAGAATTGATCTGGTTTGGTGTATGCAATATCAGGAAATTTTTCACAATTTTTCGAAACTGAACACAACTAGCTGAAGCAAGTTGCTAAATCAAGTAACTAAAATACATTTGGTACGCTAATGGGTGGCTATACATATTTTAGTATTGTCGTTTAATATTCACGGCTGCAAGTACAGTAGTTGTTCGTGACAAAATATATTCGAAATATATGTAGCGAATCAATAGAAAAAACAGATGCAGTTAGATAACATTTCAAGCAGTACCAAGAAATTTTTGTTGGTTGCAAAATCACACAAGGTGTGACACCATTTTATTTCTAAAGTGAATAGATTATAGAGCCGGACATCTGTCAGAAATCGGCCCAGAAATAGATATGAAAATAGTCGAAGTGATTAATAATAATAAGAACAGGTATTTACTCTACGCAAGAAAAAAAAAGTCAAAATTCCTTACAAACAATAGTATATGAAACACTATATAATAAATCTATGGCATATAAACCATAATTATTATTATAACATAACAGAAGAAAACATTTAAAAATTTCTCTACGAGAATCTTAACGTATAATTCACAACAGTAGTTCCTAAATTCAAGAAGAATGTTTGACACTGAACTATCAATAAATATTTTTCTTTGAAAGTTTTTAATTCATTATTCATTGTCTCTTGGTGTGAAATTGAATAACCTTATGCGCATAAAATATAAATTTTCTTCGATAATTGACAGTTTATGATGAGGAAAAAATAATAATACATTCTTCGAGTAACATTTACATTTTAACATTCTACGAAATACTGCCTATTCTTATGAAAAAAATATTAGAACTCTGTGTACAGGGTGATTCACCGCGCTGGCCTATCAGGAGTTTATGGAAAACTGAACACAATTTTGTGCTGAAAATTTGCATGTTGAGGTTTGAGACCATCATCTTTCCCCCTTAAATATTTCCAGATCTCTTCTACTTGTTTATTTCAAATGACACACCCAGTATATTATTGCATAATTAGATAGATTTTTTATGACAATTTCAGGTTTATGCAATGCCTGGGGTAAAAACTCAAGTAGTAGTCTGTTTCCGGTATAGCCGGTAGTTGTAGAAATCTAAAAATATTTTAGGGGGAAAGATTGTCTCAAGTTTTCCATAAACGTCGAAGAGGCCATCGCGGTGAATCACCCTGTATGTTAAGATCATTATGATTGGTGATTCCAGCATCAACTTTAACCCAACGTACAGCAATGCATAAAGTGAATAAAAGTACTAGCAGTTAAGAATTTTTAATGGGAAAAAATTTCGAACAGATATACGCATCAATCCACAATTCGTATTCGGAATTTAATTATTGTTTTGACTTCGATAACAAATACTGCCAAGCTTACGGATAATCCTATGCATAAAAAAACGAAAGCTGCTCGCAAACTTTCAAAACCCAATTTTTTATGAATCGGTTTCATTTCATCTGTAGACACATATTTTTTCATGAAGCGTTCTATTATGCCATTCTCTCTGAATAACTGCAAGTATTTGTCGAAAACTCCAACGAGAGGATGTCCCCTTGCAAAACAATACACCACCATGTGATTGGTTTCCCTCGGAGGAATTACCTTCACAAACCTTACAGTTTCATTTTCGAATTTTCTCCGAATTTGTTCATGATTTCGATCCATCAACAGCACGCCGTCACTGTTTTTCGAAATAACGCTTCTTAGACACTGCTCTATTCTGGGACATAAGATTCTGTTTTTGTAAGGGATCAAATATCGTCTGACGACTGATATATCATCAGGAAAACCTATTTTGAAGGTTCGATTCGTAAAGTCTTCTTGGCGAATCTCGTAGTCTTGAACCTCTGTAGATTTTCCATAGTGTAATAGCCTTCCTTTGTAGACGAAGTAGAATTCGACGAGTAGTAGAAAAATGGCCAAAATTGACTCTGGGTAAAGGCAGATGTGAGGATGCAACTTCCGTTGTCCATTTCGAAGGTATCTTCTGACGATAACCAAGAAGAACGATAGAAATATAAGCGATGCGAAGATGGTGCACCACATCGTATTTGAGGAAGTCGGTGCAGAATGTGTCGATGGAGCTAGAATGTAAATACTAAGAGAATCGAAGTGATATGGAATTGTACTGGTAAAGCGAAAATTATTCACGATAGGTTGATAGTGCAACCATATGTCGAACAGGTGATCTACTAGCAAATCCCTGTATGTTTTGTTTATGCCTTTACATGTCAAATTGTAATCAAGTTTAAGATGATTGACAATCAATTTCAATACATCAGTAGCGATCAACCCTGACTTGCATTTCACATTCTGTATAGTCAAAGTCCAGCCTTTGTAATCCCAACTATTGTCATCAAATGGCGGTTTTATAACACCAGAACCATTATTACACTTTCCAACTTCCACCAAATCGTAATCGATTTTCTGAATATTTTTATATCTGAAAGGATAGTAGGTGTAAATCACTCCTGTGGAGATATCAACGAATATGGCATCCTTGACGTAAAACTTTTGAACGGCTCTTGTTATGTCTGGAGTTATGTGCCCGTAAAACAGATATTTCATTGTGGGTTTTACTATGTAGGTTGCGAAGAAATCGTCCAAGTAATTATGTACAAATTCGGTGTTGTTCACATAGATGAGATTTAGGTTTGGTACATTTTTTCTGTTGAATGTCGAATCCGAATAGGAACCTGTTAAAGTTAATATTGGAAAATCAACAATTAAAGGTCCATGAGTGAGGATAGCAGAGTTTGGACCGTCGTCCATCAGCAGTAAAATCAAATCTAATATACATATGTTAATCGGACCCCGAAGAACATTCGATTTCAAACTAAGTGACATTGTATTCGCACTATAGTTTCAACATGAGATTTCGAGCCAAGACTGTGAAATATTGCTTTGAATGATTGCTGATTAAGTTTAAATCGGTGGACATGAAAATAATTGTGCTATTGTTTTTCCAACATTTCTTTTATTGATCACTCCATTAGGTCCTTAGAGTAATTGAAGCACTTATCGAGAAAATTAAAGATTCAATAACAATGTGGCGTGTTTTCTTGTACGTACCTAGTTCGGAGATAAAGCAAATTGACCCATTTCTGAAGCGGATAGAGACTGGAGATGAAAGTTAGGTTACTTACAGTAATTTCAAGCGAAAGAGATCTAACGAAGCTGCCCAAATTTTTATATCTTATTGAACGTAAAAATTAATTTCGAAACTATTTTTGTTAGGTTTTCCTGCACCTAAACCTTATGGTTCTCCGAAAAGTTTTTGGCCATTATTTGTAGTTAATCTTTGAATATTAATTTTGATCACTCTGTATAATTTAGAGTTGAAAATTATTGTTCTACATAGAGGTAATCAATACGTCTAAGTACCGACAAAACATTGTCTGTATCGGCGGCGTAACTGGTTTCTTCATTAATTACCAAGTAAAAAAACTCCATATTTTCAATTTTTCGCAATTTTCTCGTAAATGGTGGTTCTAAGGATAAAGTGATCTGAAGAATATCATAATGATTTGAATTTATATACAATGAAAAAGTGTAATTTTGGTTTATATATTTGTTTTCGAACATCCTGCATATATGAAAATAAGTTTAAATTGTGCTTTTAACTACTCTAAACACATCCCGAATAAAGATTTTCGAAATATCTTCATTTACTCCTTCAAAATGAGGTCCTCGTCTGGAATGGGCCACGCGGTATATGACTGTTCGAAATTTTTTTCTACTCATCATTTCGAAACTACAGATTTGATCGAAATGTAATGTTTCACTCGGACGTGTGATGACAATTTTATGCTTCCTACAAAATTTCATGTTGATGGCGCCTTCAGAAGTCAGAACCAGAGGAAATTTAAGATGAAAATCACATTGATCTGTGAGGCTGTTCTTTTTGTCACCACTTGGGTTCTTACTTCTGATTCTGCCATCAGAACTAGAGATTTCTGGACACAAATATTTGAATTTCATCACTTGTTATATGATGCTCCCATTTACAACTAATTTACATCTGAGAGGTGATTTGGATATGGCCATGTACTTAGTCTTGGAAGTAGATTTTCACTTCTTGCTACGAGAACTGCATCATCCACATAGAATATAACCTTCATTTCCCATCTTATAACCTTTCTGTCAGGAATATTTCATAATTTCATCCCTAATAATATTGAGCAGTGGGCTCAATGAGTCGCCTTATTTCATGCCTCTTCCCAGTGTTATGAATTCGGTAAACTCGTTATCTATCTTTTTTTATAATTTTTAAAATTTGAAAGTGAAACTGAAAAATCAC
Source organism: Harmonia axyridis (assembly GCF_914767665.1). NCBI lineage: Eukaryota > Metazoa > Arthropoda > Insecta > Coleoptera > Coccinellidae > Harmonia > Harmonia axyridis. The sequence continues at coordinate 63,356,932 of NC_059501.1, forward strand.
ATTTCCAGCAAAACATTACTTACACAATATAATTGATGATATCGCTATGAAACAAGAACACTATTTATATTTATATATGTATAACAGGCCAATTGAAAAGTCCCCGGTCTACCATAGTAAAACACATTTTTTTGGAAAAATTCGATTTTATTATTCAATATAGTTGCCTTCGAGGGCTATACAGCGATTATAGCGATCTTCCAACTTTTCGATACAATTTTTGTAGTGCGATTTGTCTTTCGCTTCAAAATAGTCCTCAATTTTGGCGATTACTTCTTCATTGGCGCTAAATTTCTAACCAGCAAGCATTCTTTTGAGGTGTGAGAAAGGAATAAGTCGCTGGGTTACAGATCTGTCGAATACGATGGAGATGTAAAAGCAATTCGAAGCACAATTCATGCAATTTTGCCATTTTTTTTCATTTATTTGTGACACGGACATTATCTTGATGAAACAGTACCTTTTTTTTCTTTAAATGGGGCCGTTTTTTAATGATTTAATCTTTCAAACGATCAAATAACGCTATATAATAATCGCTGTTGTTGGTCTGGCCCTTTTGGATGAATATTATACCTTGCGCATTCCAAAATACTGATGACCTTGCCAGCTGACTGTTTTCCTCGCTTTAGACTCGGTTCATCGTGTGCAGTCCACTCAGGTGACTGTCGATTAGACTCCGGAGTGAAATGATGGAGCCATGTTTCATCCATTGTCACATATCGACGCAAAAATTCAGGTTTATTGCAGCTTCAAATACTGCTCAGAATCATTAACACGTTGTTGCTTTTGATCGATTGTGAGCTCGCCCGGCACCTATTTTGCACAAACCTTGCTCATGTACGAATATTCGTGAATGATATGATGTATACGTTCAGATGATATCTTCACAATATCTGCTATCTCGATCAACTACACTTTACGGTCATTCAAAATTATTTTGTGAACTTTTTTTATTTTTTCGTCGGAGACAGCCTTTTCTGGGCGTCCACTGCGTTCGTCGTCTTCAGTGGTCATTTCACCACGTTTAAACTTAACATACCAATCAATGATGGTTTATTTTTCTGAAGCAGACCCCGGAAACTCTTCATCAAGCCAAGATTTTGCTTCAACTGTATTTTTTCCCTTCAAAAAGCAATATTTTATCAGCATACCGAATTCTTTTTTTCCATTTTTATTCAAATAACAAAAGTAGCTACACTCATAACGCAATATCTCACAAAATAATGGTCGGACTGCTGTCGAATTTTGACACGTTTCGTTTGAAGGTTAATCCCAACTAAAAATCATATGGATTTAATACTAGCACCGCTATCTGTGCATCAGACCGGGGACTTTTCAATTGGCCTAATACATATAAATTAACAGTTAACGTAACTATCTCATCGCCAAAAATGCTTTGTCCGCGAACTCGACACAATCATGTGATAATTACTAACTCTCATATCTATAAGTAATCAATGCAATCATGAGATTAGTTCAAATCGCACACATTTGCTCATAGAGCCTTTAGAACCTTGAAATTGAAGATGTGCTATGATATTCTTGCTCTCATTATTTTTGAAATGTTTATTTTAAAATTAGGAACTGATTAATTATATCCATTATCTTGACTGACTTGATTGAATTACACTTATTTTCTTTCAGATAACAACTCTGAGGCGCACAGAAGAGAAAGAAGGGGTTTAGTTGGTGGAAAGAAAGAAATAGATGTCAATAATCCGAATATAAAAGAATATGCAGAAAAAGGAATAGACCTATTGAATACTAAGCTAAGCAGAGGCGATTCACTATTCAGAATCGGTAAAATTCTATCGGCGACATCACAAGTAGTATCTGGAGTTTCGTACGATATCACAGCACAGGTAACCGATTGTCAAACAGATGGAAATTCCATAGAAAATTGCAAAAACGTGCCAGAAATCTGCGATATAAACATCTGGTACCGCCCTTGGTTAAACAGTAGAATAATCACTGTAAAATTTGGCGGAGGGACTTACACCGTTGACGACTTGAAGACTAATGGCCGATCAAAAAGAGATACCTTAGTTGGTGGCTGGACCCAAAAAGGAACTGACGATCCTAAAGCGAAAATACATTTAGGCAACCTTCTGACTAAGTTAGACGCACAGTCTGGGACGGGTAACAAACTGGAGATCAAGGAAATTCTATCTGTCTCGACCCAAGTGGTAGCAGGGACCAATTGGCGTATAAAGGCTTTAGTTTCACGATCAGACGCACTCCAAACCGAGTGCAACTTCAAGTTTTGGGAGAAATTGCCCGATGCAAATAGAGTGAGACATTTGGAAAACGTCGAAATCGAATGTGACAATCCTCAATTGAATTACAGGAGCAAACGCGATATTCTCGTGAGAAAACCCCGTCAACTGCTCGTCGGAGGTTATAATCCTCTTCCTAACGACGATTCCAGAATCGCCAAGCACGTGTCTCACCTTTTGCTAACGTTGGACGCTCAGTCTGGCAAAGACTACAAATTGAAGATGAAGAACGTCATTTCCGCTTCAAGCCAGGTGGTAGCTGGTACAAACTGGGACATCAAGGCTAGAGTTTCACTCTCCGATTGTAAAAAGTCAGATGAAAAATTACCGGAAAGCTGTGGAGAAAACGAGAAATCGTATGAAACTGTGTGCGAGTTCAAGTTTTGGGAAAGACTACCTGATAAGAATGGGGTAAGAACCTTGGATAACGTTCGTATAAGTTGCGAAGACTCCAGCTTAAGTTTAAGGAATAAGAGGCAAATCGAAAAAGCCACAGAATTGAATAGCGAATCTGAAGCTAATGTGCCTGGAGGTCAGCGGTTTGTGAAGGACAATGAAGATGAAATTAAGGAGTTTATATCCGAAAGCTTAAGACACATGGACGAAATGTCTTCCCATGAAAATAAGTTTACAGTCCTAGACTTCCTTTCATCGACTAAACAATTAGTATCCGGACATTTGTGGAGAATCAAGGCGGTAATAGTTCTTTCTGACTGCAACAAAAACGATCAGACAGACTGGAGTCGATGCGGTAAACTGCAGGGCGCTGAGCCGAAGCGTTGCTTGATAATGGTTTGGAACAGGCCCTGGCTCGAGAACGGCAGGGAAACGAATATCACTTGCGACAACCCAACTGACGTTTATTTTTTCAAATCGGGAAAATCTACCAAGTTAGATTCTCCGGTGGTGAAACACAACGTATCGCATTACGATGCTTTCCTAGAATTCGAAAAGACCCACAGGAAAAGTTACTCGACTCCCTTGGAACGAATTCGCAGATACCTGATTTTCCGAGAGAATATGATATACGTGGAGTTACTCAACAGGAACGAACAAGGTACAGCGGTGTACGGACCCACCAAATTCGCAGATTTGACTAGGGAAGAATTCTCCAAGGGGTTGGGCTACAGAAGCGAGCTTAGGAATGAGAACGAGCTTAGTTTTATGCAGGCCGATATACCCGATATCAAGTTGCCCGATTCTTTCGATTGGAGGGAGAAAGGGGCCGTTGCCAAAGTCAAGGATCAGGGCTCTTGTGGTAGTTGTTGGGCCTTTAGTGTGACAGGCAACGTAGAAGGGCAGTATGCAATAAAATATGGAAAGTTATTGGAGTTTTCCGAGCAGGAATTGGTGGATTGTGACAAATTAGATCAAGGTTGTAATGGTGGACTTATGGATAACGCATACAGGTATTCAGTTTTTACCATTCAATTCATATTAAGTCTTCAGTATCATTATATTAAACAAGAGTTGATTCGGTTTTTGGAGACAAATTATGAAACTATAATGAAAATTCGTAATAAGTTATAAACCAAACTATTTTGGCACAGAAATTTCCCTTTTGAAAAAACATCTCACAGGCCAATTGAAAAGTCCCCAGTCTACCATAATAAAACACATTTTTTTGACAAAATTCGATTTTACTATCCAACATAGTTGTCTTCGAGGGCGATACAGCGATTATGGCGATCTTCCTACTTTTTGATACCATTTTTGTAGTATGATTTGTCTTTCGATTCAAAATAGGCCTTAGTTTCGGCGATTACTTCTTCATTGGCGCTACATTTCTTTCCAGCGAGCATTCTTTTGAGATCTGAGAACAGGAAAAAGTCGCTGGGGGCCAGATCTGGCGAATACGGTGGATGCAGAAGCAATTCGAAGCCCTATTCATGCAATTTTGTCATTGTTTTCATTTATTTGTGACACGGCGCATTGTCTTGATGAAACAGCACCTTTTTTCATCAAATGGGGCCGTTTTTTAACGATTTCATCCTTTAAACGATCCAATAACGCTATATAACAATCGCTGTTGATGGTCTGGCCCTTTTGGAGTTAATCAATCAATATTATACCTTGTGCATCCCAGAATACTGATGCCATAACCTTGCCAGCTGACGGTTGTGTTTTTTTTCTCGCTTTGGATTCGGTTCATCGTGTGCAGTCCACTCAGCTGACTTTCGATTGGACTCCGTATTGAAATGATAGAGCCATGTTTCATCCACTGTCACATATCGACGAAAAATTCAGGTTTATTGCACTTGAACAGCTTCAAGCACTGCTCAGAATCATTAACACGTTGCTCGATCGATTGTGAGCTCGCGCGGCAACCATTTTGCACACAGCTTTCTCATGTACAAATATTCAAGAATGATATGATGTAACGTTCCGATGATACCTTCACAATGTCTGCTATCTCGATCAACTTCACTTGACGGACATTCAAAATTATTTTGAGAAGTTTTTTGAATTTTCGTCGGTGACAGCCTCTTTTGGGCGTCCACTGCGTTCGCCGTCTTCGGTGCTCATTTCACTACATATAAACTTAGCATACCAATCAATGATGGTTGATTTTCCTGGCGTAGACCCGGAAACTCTTCATCAAGCCAAGAGTTTGCTTCAACTGTATTTTTTCCCTTCAAAAATCAATATTTTATCAGCACACGAAATTCCTTTTTTTTTCATCTTTTTTCAAATAACAAAAGTAGCTACAGTCACAGCGCAATATCTCACAAACTAATGGTCGGACTGCTGTCAAATTTTGACACGTATCGTTTGAAGGTTGGTACTAACTAAAAATCATATGGATTTAATACTAGCACCGTCATCTGTGCATCAGACCGGGTACTTTTCAATTGGCCTTATAGTATATAAAAAAACGAAAAGATGACAACTTTGCGTGAGGAGTTCAGTCGAAAATTATATCACAGGCTGATCCCTGAAATGTGTTTTGATTCCGCTTCATCTAACAAATTTGTTAACACTTTTTGGGAACCATATCTGCTTACTTAAAATGACGTATGCTGCTTCTATTTTATGTTTATTACTCTGCAAATATTTGAAACATCTCAAATAACCCTCCAACAAATAGTTCATTATTAAGAATAAAACGCGTTAACATTCAAAATCGTTCAAACAAATATCTCCTTTTTTATTATTCAGGCAGATAGAGAAACTCGGTGGACTGGAAGAAGAGAAAGATTATCCTTATGATGCAAGGGATGAGACGTGCCATTTCAATAAAGGACTTATACGTGTTGAGCTAGCTGATGCTGTAAACATCAGTCAAGATGAAACAGAGATGGCCAAATGGTTGGTGAAAAATGGACCTATTTCCATCGCTATTAACGCCAATGCCATGCAATTTTATATGGGAGGTGTGTCCCATCCATGGAAGGTTTTGTGCAATCCGAAAAGTTTGGACCATGGTGTTTTGATTGTTGGTTATGGAGTTCATAGTAAGTGGAAATGCAAAACACTTGTTTATAGTAATTCAGTCTTAAAAGGTGAAATAATCATAAACAATCGCATTACAAATGAAACGGACTTGTTCTCTAAAAAGAATTAGTTATGATTAGGGATAATAGTTCAGAAAATCAAGCCTAAAGCAAAAAAATAATGTTTGATATCTGAAGAAACCATTTGTAAAAGATTCCACAACTCTGTTATTTATTTCTGGTTTCTATCATTCACAACAAAGATTTATATAATTTACGTTTATTCACCTTCACATAAGTTGAGTTATTTGTCCCCTCTCGCTTAACAGATTATCCTAAGATACCCTATATTGCTCGTATATATCGTTTCAACGAATCTACTGATATTTATTTTTGGAATATTATATGGTTATTCAATTCACAAAGTTGGAAATATATTTTGGCAAGCGCAATCTCAATCATTTCTCACTCGTAAGTTTATCATTTGTCACTCGTAATATTTTCTCTCGAATCGAAAATGAACATAATTTATATTGAAATGCTCATATAAGGATATAATAGTAACAATTGAGGAACTTGAATATCATATTCAATGAACTGAGGATCTCTAAAGCCCTGGGAAATGAGCCCTCTATTTTACAGACCGAGATACTGGCTGTTTACGTATGGACCCAGGAGTGTCTTAAAATGAACCTCAAGGGGGCACATGTCTACATCACCACGGACAGCCACACCACGCTCAGATCCCAGGAATCGTACTGCCAGGGATCTCTTTTGACTTGGGAGTGCCGTAACAACATAAGGCAACTGGCCAGAAGCAATAAAGTGACTCTACTATGGGTAACAGGGTACTGTGGTGTTGAAGGAAACGAAAAAGCCAATGAACTTGCAAAAAGTGCAACAAGGTTAACACCTGCTGGACCTGAGTCTTTCTGTGGGCTAGGAAAAGACCAATATAAGGCAGCAGTCCAACAATGAGAGTTGAATAACAGGATAACCCACTGGACAAACATTCCTGGACTTACCCAGACCGAGAAATTCTTGATGATTTCACCTACCTATGCTAGAAAGCTCTCGAAGCTGTCACGAGCCGAGCTTCGGGTGATGGTGGGACTGCTGACGGGGCGCTGTCGGTACAAACATCATTTGTACCGTATGGGAAAGTCAGCAGATGAGATTTGCAAGTGTCCAGAGCTGGCTGGCCTAAGAACCATTCATATGGGGAAGCCGATCCTGGATACCCGTGAAGTAACGGCCAAGGCTGCTAAGGAGGTTGTCAGTTTTATCAACGCCATTGACGACCTCCTTGGGTTTTCATGAATGGGTAGGGTAGAGAACAAAAGATCTACATGGTCGCAGTTCCCGGAAGGCCTACCGAGCCACAACGACCCCAGTTCACATAATAATAATCATCATATCCTATGAAAACAACATATTGTACCATTGGAAGAAACTCCCGATCATTCTATTTTCTTTCATTCGTATACTAACTCCCGCATTATAGTTGTTGGTTTGCCATTGTTAGAACTCAGGATTCGACTGAAACATTTTCTTTGATAAAACAATACACACCAATACAATGAGGCCGGTTATCTGTAATTCTGACAACGATCTCCTGACAGCTATATTCACACTTTCAGATAAGTTGAGTTAACTGGAGGTCAAGGGCTCAGATGCTTGTCTCTCATTATGAAGAGTTTTTCACACAATGCTAAAATATATGTTTCCAGATTAATTCCTCGTACGGTACAACAGTTAACTGTAAATTCATAATTCTGTTTAAATCTGTATCATAGCATTCTTATTTTATTTTCAGCTTATCCGAAATTCAAGAAATCACTTCCTTATTGGATAGTTAAGAATTCATGGGGAAAATCTTGGGGTGAGCAAGGGTACTACAGGGTATACAGAGGAGATGGTACCTGTGGAGTAAATCAGACTCCATCAAGTGCCATTTTGAAATAAACACTGGCAATAAGTGTATGTCAGCCATCAGAAGTCAATTGAACATTGACTGTAGTAAGTTAAGAAATTTTATGTATTTGAGAAATAAGTTATCGAATAACGCATTACTTTTTATCTTATAAATGAACTAAATTATAGTATACAAGGTTATTAGATTAATTTTATTGAAATCTAAAATTTTTATCGTACGTTGAATTTACATTATTGTTATACATTTCATGAGAACAATAGCCATAAAATACATAACAAAGTTAATTCTAATAATTTAATAAGCAGCTATCGTTCAACATCATGACAAAAATATTTTTTGACTTTCATGTGATATTTTCAAGAACATGTTTATTTTAAAACAATATAACAATTAGTTAGTTAAGAACAAAATGAATAAATTTAACACTGAAACTGATTTTTTTTTTCACTCATATCTGGAGTTTATCAATAATTTTGCAATTTAAGTAGCAAACACTTCAATTTTCTGGCTTCGTATGTTACTGTTTCTTCACCATCTGGTTTTCCAATCTCATTCTCATCATAGAGTTTAGGACAAATTGCACTCTTAACAGTTTTTCCATGCACTGAAAATATATTTCAATATTTATGTATATGTATATTAATATCATATGTGATATTGTTTCACTTACATTCACAGTTCTCTAAAAAGGCAATGCATTCTTCAATTGTGGAGTCCTTGAGAGCAATCATGTGCTTAGCAAAATTTTCAAGAAGACTCAAAAAGCACCTCTTGGTATAAAACCAAGTGTCTGTCCCAAGTTTCTTATTATAAGGTTCTAGAGATTTCATTACTCTCGAAATTCCGAATTCATAGTTTCCTTTCGAACAATAGAGTGTTCTAAAAAAGATGTGGTGGTTTGATTTGTTATTATCAATAAAAAAACATTGGAACTATTTGGAAAAAATCCTTATAGCCTCCCTCCACCTCAGAATTTTTTCAAAAAATTGAATATTGTGGGGTTTCAGATTAATTTTTATTCTCTTGGGAAAAGATGAACAGATATGTCTACCAAATTTTCTGAGTTTAGCTCTAATATATGTTTGATATTGCACTGAACCTGTCACAAGGTAATAGCTTATGTGAGAACTAGCTGTACCTTGTGAAGCCAGAACTTTTAGTTTCTGAAGATGACAACATTGTTGTTGAAAATGTTATAAATATTTGTAAAGATTCTGTAGATTAGAGGGTGGTTACTACACTTTTGCAAGGATTAGAAGAACCCTAATGCGAATTGGATAAGAACAATAAATAGGAAGAAGTATTTTGATTCAGAAACAAAAGTTGTTTGGGAATCTCTTAAATGTATTTGACAAGCGGATATTTGAAATAGTAGATGAATATTTTTTCATCCTGAAAGTGTCAAAAAGCTTAAAAAAATACTTGTCAAAATTTCGGAACATATAGTGCTTCGAATCTGGATCGAGTTATTGAAAGTTGAGTGACGTTACATTTGTTGTTGTTCGAAAAAAAGAATAAAAAAGCAATGACTCAATGAATATATGATCTACCAGATCATCCAATTGGAAAACCGTAATGAAACTTATTTCCACAGGCAAATTTTTCCTGCTCCTTTTGAAAACCGAGAATGTTATAGTTTTCATATGAATTCCTAGTTACAGCCAATTTTCATGGAAGGTAAGATTTTTTCCCAAATTATTCCAAAGGATAATGATAAATTAAAAATTCAAGGTAAATACCCTATCACCAAATTGATGATACAGTGATGAAAACACTTCTTGTCAGGCTCTTCATATGCTAATTGATCTTCTTCTTTCTCAACCTTCCTCATAAGCTCTTCAGCGTCTTCATTTTGAATAGTCATAATGTAAGAGACACATAGGTTCGCCAAGATAATCGGGTTTACTTTTAGGAACTGAAACATATTAAGATCAATGTTGAACTGAAAAATTTTTTAGTGGTCAAGTCGATTTTTCTCCTAACTCTTAGCCTTAAACTAGAGTAGACCAATTCAGATCTTTTTAGGTCGATAATAATATGTTATAGCACTTAATAGGGAGACCTTAAATTTTCTTTTCCTGGCATTTGAAATTGCCAGTTCGCAGGTGAAAAATCGACTATACCTTGGCTAAAAATCCTAATTATTTTCGTAAGAACGTGATATCTTTCGTTATATAAGGGGTAGTAAACAGAAATACATAATTTTTGCAAGAAAAATAAGGCTCCAATTACCATAGTAGGAATGATTTAAGTCAAATATGAGCCGTTTTGTTCGATAACTTGTTGCCATTTTGAAGGTAATATCATAATGCCTCTCTCATAGTAGCCCTCGTCCCATCAATTGGTAAAAAATTGAGACAGTCGATTTTCACAAGCCTCTGTTGAAGCGAATTTTTTACCAGTAAAATTGTACGCCATGGACTATTCACTTGGTGCCAGGTCCGGTCTATATAAGGTTCATAGAAACCTCCAAACCAAGCTGCGGAGCTTTAGGTGAGTCACTAACGATGTGTATGCCCTGGCGTTGTCCTGATGGTACACAATTCCTCTTCTATTGGCCAAAGCTGGCCGTTTCTGGGCGATTGCTTCCTTCAGACGGTCCAATTGACAGTACAGTTCCGAGTTAACAGTTGTACCGTATGGGAGCAGCTCATATTAGATAATTCCCTGCCAATCCCAACAAACACACCAAGTCAATTATAGCTTGGCTACTGTTTCCGCCAGCTCACCGCATTTTGACCACGACCGTTTTCGCTTGACGTTATCGTAAGTGATCCAGTTTTCAATATCAGTCATAAACCGCTTCCAAAATGGGTCGATTTTGTTGCGATTCAGCAGCGATTCACAGATGGAAATTCGGTCCATGAGGTTTTTTTGCGTTAACTCGTGTTGTACCCATACATTGAGCTTCTCCTTGGGACTAGTCTTATGCAAATGGTTTTTTGTGCAACCTTTAGCTCGTGGGCAATCCAAACATGACGGTGGCACTCGACAATGTCGATGTTTTTCGGCAATTTTCGGCAATTGGCCTTCCAGTGCGTGGTGCATCTTTGGCATCGAAATTATCGGAACGGATTCGACGAAACCAAAATTGCTCCTAATTGGCTGTTACAGTATTAGGACGATAAACACTATATACATTTTCAGCCGCCTGGCTTGCATTTTTGCCTTTATCGAAGACAAACTGCAAAATATAGCCTATTTTCTCTTCGCTAATGTCCATCTCTGATGCGAGCTCAAACTAAACTGAGTCAACTAATCACGAAACTGTCACTTAAGTTTCTGTAGTACGAAATCTCATCTTTCTAACGCTATCTAGTGGAACCTGATCGGATTTATACAACGCGAGATACAGATAACTAAAGCCTTTGTTGGAAAAATAATGGATTTTTTTTTACTACACCTAATATATTACTTCAGAATATCTCTTCTTCACGAGTGGCTCGTAAAATCCTGCGGCTTCCTTAAACTTATTCTCTTGCATGAAGAGCACATGAGCAACATTCAATCTCCACGTTTCGTTGTCATTACAAAATTCCACGCTCTTCCTGAACACTTTTTCGCACTGCTGATAATTTTCCAGATCCCAGTAAATTTTGGCCTGCGCCATCAACGCGGGAATGTATTTTTCGAGGCAGTCTTCGTACTCCATCACCGTCTTCTTCACCAGAGCCGTCTCATTGTTAGTTCTGTGCTCTTGGGTTTGCTTCGCGTATTTCCTCAGGAGTTCGGCGTGTCTGCTCACTATTTCGTCGAATTTCTGATAAGCTTCGTTTGGGGAGGTTTGAAGAGTTATGACGGCGTCCAGAAAATCATAAAGATACTGAAACAGATGTCCGGTCCGTTAAAAAAAAGAAATTTTATGCGATTCAAATTGACTTTCTGTATGCCAGAAACGCATGTGCAATAAAAAATTACAAAGAACACGTTAGTTTGTTTTTCTAGGAGTTGCAACTTTGGTAAGAATTTTATACCTGAAACTTTACCCCGATGTGGTCAGCAGCTACCTCCCCTATTTTTTTCAATAGCCTATGTGGGGTCGAATGATGCATCATTTGAATGTTCGTTATTAAATCTGTAATTTTTTCCGAAGTTGGTTCAATGGTTATCGAGGAATTCGATATTTAAACTTTTTTTTTAGAAAAAACTGAAAATTCGTTGCCGAAATAAGTTGAAACTTCTATTTCAACTGCTTTGAGTTAGGTAAATCCACTATTTTGAAGTCATAATATCAAATACTCTTCCGCCAACTGAGCTCAGTTGGCTAGAACATCGAACTGGTAATTCGGAGGTTGCGGATTCGAATCCCGCTCGAGGAGGTACTTTTTTCAGAATTTAAAAATTGTTTACCTCAGATCGCAAACCCTTTTTTTCATACCTGAGTCAAATACTTGTAAGTCAGGTGAGTATTTTCAGCTAAAAGGTTCGCAGCCAAGTCATAGCATTCGTACTGGCAGAAGAGCAGGAGAAGATTGGCAAATGTCTCTGGAGGAAATGGATTTTGCTGAAGAAGAAACTGTAACTTCTCGAAACCTTCAGTGGGATTCGTCTCAAAATTCATCAAAGCTTGATTGTGGAGTGTTACTGCATCCAATTCGTGTTCAGCTCTTGGTGGCATATCTGTCAAAGCCTCCCTGGCTGCTTCAACTTCGAAATATTAATTTGATGAGTAACTAATACAAACCCCACCAGTTATAGATAAATGCAAATAAATTGATTATAAAACACACATACATGCATACAAAATATCATAATTAATTGATCATAAAACACTTATTACTGAACTGTTCCAAAAAATCAAACCTAATTTTTTAAAACAGTGGCCAGTTTATGTTTTGAAATAACTGGAAAGCCTTTCAAACAGACTATAAGAGTTATTTGCATGAAATTTGAAATGCAAATTAGCCTTTATATCGCATTGATCTCGAGAATGATAACGATTACTCTTAAGGCGTTACCTAGGCTTGCACTGCTACCTTAAGGTTTGTGGGTTGTGATCCTTATACTGTGACTAAAGTAGTTTACGGCCAAGGATAAGTTAGGGAAATGAAAGAACGGGATAAAAACACTTATTCAATTTATTTCCAACCCACTAAAACTGTGTGAAGAAGATGATATTTAGATCTAATCGTTTTTAAGGGTCGCTGGACACTTGGGTCGTTGCGTCTCGGTCGCAGGTACTTTTTCGCCGGTCTCGGGAACAGATAAAAAAATCTTTACTCTTCTCGTTGTCGGTGCAAGTGTTGCACATATGTTGTAGTTGTAGACTAGACTGCACTCAATTGAATTATTCGCCCTGAAATGCCGAGTTTTATAGGCATTCAGGCCGATTTCCATTCGACCGTTACTCGTTAGCAAAGCCTTTCTCCAGATCCCTTAGGGGTGTGGTCTTGATCATTTCAAGTTTTTACACCGAGTTCTTCTGTTTTTAGTATTTTGGTTCGAAATTTAACTTAACTCGAATATTTTCGAGGGAATCGATATATTCCTTACAGGTTTATTGAGTACAACACTAGAGCTGTTCTCAACTCTGCGCCATTTACAGCTCACCTTGAGTTCCAGAGTTCTAAAACATTGGGATGTCTTCAAGGAGGTTACAACCTTACTCTCTCAAATTTCTCGTCCAAATCATTGTTTTGCAATGGCGGGTCCAGGTGATAAAGAGTTTCTTCCTCCTCACATCATCTGCACTGGGTTTCTGATAACCCTATTCTCATAAGGTGTGGCAGTGTCCTGTAAGGAAGCCAGTGAGGAGGTGGAGAATGTTCTTACTGAGATCCAAATACGTTTTGGATCTTGCAGTATTACGTTTCGAAGGAACCTCACCATAGTAACTATGGTGGGTCTTAGGTAGTCTACAGCTCTCACTCCACTTCGCGAGTTCTACTGAACTCCATTATTTGAGATGGCTTCAAGGAGGTTGCTTCGTCACTTCCTCATGTCTCTTTTCTAAAGCATTTTGGTGAAGGAATATGCACTCGTCGTTTTCTGATAAACTAATTCAATGTGGTGCTTCTTGAGGCGACAATGCCCTGTAAGAAATTCAGATTATATATGTAGCATATTCATTTTTCTTGCTATCCAGATACTCCTTATATCCAGTATCAAAGTTTCGAAGAAACTTTCTTGAAATGATCCAACCCACGAGGATTCGCCATAGTGTTTCTTTTTCGGTTTTTCCTTCTCCTGAAACTCTTTCTTGTAGGAACAGCAGGAACGGTATCTCACGATAGTGAGCATTTGGTGCCAACCCCCGAATACTCCATTCGTGGTTTTAGAACCATTTTTGACCATTTGGTTGCATTCTTTTTGTGAGATGGGTTTGTGGACCTTTCTCAATTTTCATTTCTACATAATATATTTGTGAAGGTTTTCTCTGTCTGTTAGTTTTCTTTATCATCTCGTTACTGGGAAGGCCTGCTGATGTTTTGCAATTGGTCAAAGAGGACTAAGCTCTCTGATAAATGAAACGAACTTCAAAAATGAGTTGAGCCACAAAGGCTTTGAACATACAAAAGTCTTCCTTTGGGTTCTATCGAACTAAATCTCAAAATTTTCCAGGGCTAGGGTGGGATGAGCCAAAAATGGTCTCCTGTCGGTATTTTGATGAACCATTGCAGGCTGAAAGCGCATATGCATAAAATTGGCTAGAACCAATGTTCTAATAATACATTGATCTTGGTCTTGCAGTACGGAGCATTGACTCAAACATTAGATAGAAAAAGATCAAACTCTGGATCACGTCACCACGAGGGTGAGGATAAAGAGGTTTGAATTTCAATCACATGATCCAAAATGAAAAGATTCGATTAGTTCGATATGTTCAACCAATCAAAACATACGAGGTGTAAACTCTCTGCGTCTCATCTTTCTTTTAGAGTCGCACCTTCTCTCTATATGCGCTATCTACTTATTATTAGATCATTGCTAATAACGATGATAATCACAGAATATAAGAATCAGATTGAAGGCAGTATCACATTGAATCAAGACGAACTGAAGACTCAACCCTGAGCAAGATAATCCAACTAAGGATCAGCAGTGAAAGGACGACTGCAGCCGACTGACAAATATTTGATTAATTGTTTATACTTTCTCGATATACCACTACCTATTATTAGGTATTATTACTGAATTGGGGTCGTTGCGGCACTGTTAACCTTCCGGGAACTGGGACCAAATTCATCTCTTGTTCTAAAGTCTACCTTTTCATCCAAAACCAAGGAGGTCGTCGATACTGTTAACGAAACCGACGACATCTTTAGGAGCCTTGGCTGCTACTTCGTGAGTATCCAGAAGTGACTTTAACATATTAGTTGTCGTCAACACCAGACATTTACACATTATGTGTTCGTCTGTTTTTACCTACTTTCCACAGAGCCTGCAAATCTCACATGCTTACTTACTCATATGGTACAAACGGTATTTGCATCGACAGTGTCCTGTCAGCAGTCCCACCATTACCCGAAGCTCAGCTTGAGGTAGCTTCAAGAGATTTCTAATAAAGATCGGAGAAAGCACCACAAATTTCTTTGCTTGAGCAAGACCAGGAGGGTTTCTCCAGAGGTTTTTCTATTGTCCCACTCCCATTGTTGGACCGCTGCCTTAAATTGGTATTTTCCAAGCCTAGAGAAAGGCCCAGGACCACCAGGTGTTAACCTTTATGCTTTTTTCGCAATATGGCTAAAATATTCCAGGGACCTCAGCGTGGCCTGCTTCTCCGTATTGATGTTTCAATCGAGGTTTCTTCTGAGACTCTCTTTAGTGCACGATAGCTAGTGTCTGGGTTTGCAAGATACAATGCTCACTTCCCAGGGATCTAAAGATACTCATTTTAGGCCTATATACCCCAATACCTGTGCCTCTCTCTGATTTTGATCCATATACCATATGGAGGACTTTTGGTCCAAGCGTTTCACGAAGTTCATTGCACTGAGACGATCATCAATGGCTATTTCAAAGTGTACTTCGAAATCGAAGATAGTTGGCATCACAGCCGAGACTTTCGTCAAGAGGTATGAGTCTAATTGATTCAATATTTCCATATGTCTGGACGGAGATTCTTATTGCTTTCAGCAAGCTACATTTCCTCACATGTAAGTAAGGGAGATAGATCAGTTATAGCCTCAAGCGCTGCTGTAGGAGTTGTATGTAGAGCTTTCGTAAGAACAAGGCCAGCCTTTGCAATTTCTGCAGCTGGCTGCATATGGTGAACTCTTCGGTTTTTGTACATCATGCTAAAGAGGAATTAGTGACAAGGGACAACCACTACCTTACTCGTTCCTGCCATAGAGTGGTATAATCAATAAAATAATGACAAAAAGTCACACTTACTATTTTTGGATTGATACTCGATAGCCGCCTTCAAGTTGAAAGCTTCTGTCAAAGCCGTTTCATGTAATGTGAGCGTATTTCCAACAGATCTCACTTCGATGCCTTCCGTTTGCATCCCTATGCTCATTTCTGGATGATCTCTTATACCATTCTCTATTATATCCGCTGCAAAAAAAAAAATATGAATTTTGTTTGGATTTTCAAAGAAAAACCTTAAGCAAAATGGATCATTTACCGCAGTATTTCAAGGAGAGAGCATAATCTTTTAATCTGTAATAACAAAGGGCAATATTGTAGGCCAAGTATGGTTTGAATCCCTGGATCTGCATAGCAACGGAAAATTTTGATAGAGCTTCTTCGTAGTTGCCATCCTGGAAGAAATACAGTGGAGAATTATGTAAGAAAATGGTAAAATTGATTGGATGATTCGTTATTAATTCCTTCAAGTGAAGAGTTTAATCATTCATGAACTAATAAAATGCTTCATACGTCAAGAGTGTTGGATACCCTCAGTGGTGATAAAGAAAATATTTGTTCAGAAAATACTCTGTTTCGTAATTTTGGAGAAGCGTGATGAGAACGAAGCAAGAAATGCGGACGAAGCAATTATAGGTGATTTAAATCTTACCTTGTACAAAATGCACCCTAAATTCACTTCTTTATCAGGATCTTCAGGGGAGCTAGAATCAACCAACTCTTTGGCAGACAACAAATCGTCTTGGCCATATTTAATAGCAGCTTGCAATTTATTCGCTTGGTTTTTGTATCCTTCAATATCCTTTATCTCGTTCAGGATTTGATATGCTTCCTCATATTGGCATGCTTGGTATAAAGATTGGGCGTAATATAATTTGTAATCACTATTTGAGGGGTACATTTTTGTGAGCTGCTCATAATAGTTTGATGCATTCGTATAATCTTGTGTATAGAAATAACAATACGCGAGCAGTGATAAGCCAGCTCGTGTAGAATTCGATTCAGAAATACCATGAAGAACCCTTATCGCTTCACTGAATCTGTTATCCTTAATCTGAAATATCAAAAATTATTTCGAGGTTTTCATATTAACTGGATTATCACCAAAGAATATATTGTTTTCGTGAAATCACCGTCATTTATTATACTTGCTACGAACATTTTGCTTACGTCTGAAACAATTTTAATCAATGATGCTATTTGAATTTGTATACGCTATGTTGTCATGGCAACATCCACAGAAGTAGGGCTAATTGTCTATTTTTGGTTTTATGAATAATGCATCATTATTATAACCAATTTAGGGTCTAAATAAACATTATGATGTATTATACAGTTTTTCATTCGAAAATATTTCTCAAACCATGAGATTCAATAAAGAATATTATCTAAAATGGATCAATACAGATTGAAGAAGAATGACAGTCACAGTCACAGAAATTTCGGTGATTCGGTTTGTTAACCTTGTCTAGTAAAGATTTTCTTCATGTCAGAAAGTTAACCGATCAAGAGATCGAGGTGTGGGTAACTGAAATAATTGTAAATTCTTTAGGAAGTTGCTTTTTCTTAATTGGACCTAAGTAGGTCTTTCAGAACGGTTGTCTTGGATAATTGGATAATAACATAATGGATGGAAATTCGTTGGATTTAACGGGAAAGAAAGAGGAGAAACAGCCTCTGGCCAGTTACAAGGCATTACCTGAAGCAGACATGGAAGGTAAAATAAAAGAAAAAAGTTGGTTGCTCAAGAACTGGTTACAGCAATGAATTTTTCTTATTTCAGATGAAGGTATTTCTTCAGCTAAAGTGGAACTTAAAGTTAAGAATTACAATTGTAAAGACGGAGCTGACGAGAAGATGTTGCAAGATGAAGAATCTAACTTAAATTCCAATAATGTTGATATTCCGCATCATAGTATCATAATTAAGGAAAAAAATGGGGATGCAAAACTAGATATTGGTGAGTTTAATTCAATATTTCTATTGAATTTTAATGTATGATGCAACACCCTAATAGAATTACCATAATGAGCTAGGCGCTAATATTGATTGAAAACATATAGTCTGGGTTCACTAACTTTTGTTTATTTTTCTTTTCAATACCCTGTGGATAGTTTGTACTAATTTTTTAAGTCAATGAAGAGTTTCTGATTCAGCCCTGACCTCATTATTTGAACAACAAAAGTCATACCTCCTTTCATTATATGTCTGAAGAATATTTAATTGAAGTGCTAGAATAATTAACTATATTCACCATACAAAATGGGGTACCCAAATGGTATCTTTCGATGATACCATATACTTATACTTTATATTTCAATCAATATATATGACATAAATTATGCAATGATATTAATTCTGGTCCAATAAAGATATTAAAACTACCAACCTTAATCTGCAATATGTTTGGTACTAAAATGGATCTTCTAAATGATAAAAAGTTTTAATTGCTCCTTTCTCCCATGTAGTAATTTTTCATATTATTAAAATCTCGTCAATAAGTGAATTATTTCTTCTTCCCATAGTATTTTTGTCATGAAATATGTGGAGCTAGACATGATTATGCTCTTCCTGTTCAATTGCCAACATTTAAATAAATGAAAAACCTTGAAATTATTGTTACATGAAATATAGATGCAATTGCAAATCAGTATCTTATTATTGAGACTAATTCTGGAATGTAAGATTAATATGTTTGATTGATTCATTTGAATATATAATTTATGTAAAACAATAAGAGTCTATGAGACTTCAGGAAGAATATATTAATTAATTCTGTTCCTATAATGATGGTGGAAGCTTTTCTTGAAGCAGTTAGTGCTTGTATTTAATCAGTGGGTGGGTGATTGCTTTTTTCTGTAAGGCTTCTTTACAAAAATAAAATGTTATTGAATAAAAGCATAACTTGTTACCATTTCCTATGTGAAATCATTCTTTTAATTGTATTCTTGGCCACCTATTTTCAACCCTAGGAAAAAATTTTTGCGGGGAGGCAATGAAGATTTTATTACTGTGAAGTCTGCCTTTTGAAGCTTTCTAAATAGAAGGAAAATATTTGTCGAATTTATCAGTTCATCTCTCTGTTCAAACAGCTGATCACTTGTTTCGACATCATGTGAAAACATTTTCATTTATCTACCGATGAGCCAATTGACATTTTTAGTGTGTGGAATTAAAAATATTAATTTTTTTTGGATGGGTGTGTTATTAGGTACCTTATTATTATTTTCAACCAATTGATTTAATATTTTTATTGATGTTACCAAATTCAAATTAAAGTTATTCAATTTGATCAGAAATTTTTTTTTACATCTTTTATATCATCCATATGCTAATAAATTTCAATTCTAACATTAGTTATTTCAGTTTCTATAACAGTTCAAGTAATAGTTTACAAATTTTCATGGCTCATATTTGAGTTTATGATGACAGTAATAACAAATGAATTTGTTATCAAATATTCAGCTTTATTTTGCTAAACAATGATAAGGTAATTATGTGTTAGGGATAAAGAAATTTATTTATAACTGCCAATCATTTTGTATCAAGTGTTGACCATTGATGAGTTGAAATGCAGACATTAAAAATTGGGGAAGGTAAATGAACCCACATTTCATGTGTTGTGATATTTCCATTTAATTACTGTTTCTTGAATAGTTGAAATCTCGGATTTTTTTATTTTGACTCTTTTGTTCTAAGGAACATTGCTTCCATATGTTTATAATTCTCTAATTATTTATTCATTATACTCAGAAGTTTGTTATCATAGATGGTATTTTAACAGTATCTTAAACTTAGGCAATGTATATAATCTTTGGAAGGTTGCTTGTTTTTTTTTTTTTTGTACTGGAGTAAAGCCAAGAAAGTTGATTTTCTTCAAATGATATTTATTCTTGTTTCTTCTTAATTTTCTCTGAAATATTTAAATTTTATTAGGTTAGGTTCACTAATAAAGAAATGGGCGTTAAATCCAGTTCAATCCATGATAATTCTCGAAAGAGAAGCACTAGAATCTGCTGAATGATGTTGTAGATTCAGCTATCTGAATTGATCGGATTTAATTGAAACCACTCAGTATTTTTCATTTTTGTTATCAGGTGAACTCAAGTCAGCCTTCGCGGGTATGGGAAAAGAGGAACTTATGAAGTATGCCAATGATCCGTTTTGGGTAAGAATCCGCTGGTTTCTTTTCGTTACTTTTTGGCTCTTATGGTTAGGAATGCTCTTAGGTGCAATTGCAATCATCTACACTGCTCCTAAATGTGACTCTCCGGCACCAAGGCAATGGTTAGATCCTCAAATACGACTAATTTATCATTCACTTATGTTGGTAATGCTTTCAGGTGGGAAGAAGGACCTTTAGCTGAAATAAAAGAAGACATCACGCCAGAACAGTTGAAGGAAATGAAAGATAACGGTGTTAAAGGGTTGATTGTTGAATGGTCGGATGACAGTTACGGGAAAATAAATGAATCTCACAAAGTAATAGAATTGCTGAAGAAAGGAAAAGAAATCGATTTCCCCATTATATTAGATCTTGAAGCCAGCATGTCCAATATTTGGTTTGAAAATTCAGAAAATAAGGGCGATTTCAGTGATTACTATATTTGGAAGGAATCTGATAAAGTGGATGAAACAGGTGCACCTTCACCTCCTAACAATTGGGTAAGAATAGTATTTGGATCAAATAATTTCAATGCACTTAATATCATAATTGAAACTACTAACGACTTCACGATATTAGCCTTTCAGAAAGGTTGATGTTAACTGAATCGATGTCCAGCAACATGCTCGACTCATTCTGTGTATGTTTGCTAAGAAAATTTTCAAAAAAACGTCCCCATCATCCTGAGGTTTATTATATATTTTTTCCAGATCTCTAGAAAGAATGAAACATCTTGGAAATTCTCTTCCATTCGGAAGGCATTCTACTATGCACCAGAAGGCTGGCCCCAATTGAATTTCCGCAATGAAAATGTTACTCAAGAATTTGCTAATGTTCTGAGAAAGTTTGCAGAGAAAGGAGCCAAAGGTTTCCGAATTCGTGACGCTCATATTTTATTCGTTGATCCACAATTCAAAGATCAAGAACCTGATAAATCCAATGAAGCTCCGGAGAAAGGTTATTTCTTGAATGACTATGGATTCTATGTTCACTCCAAAACCGAACACCTACCAGAACTTGGATCACTTTTGAAAAACTGGAGGAAAGTTGTGAAGAACATCACAAATAACGGACCATTTATGGTGAAAAATACCCTTGAGAAGATTGAGGTATACAAAGTCAACGGATCTCTTGTGGTAGATTTGCCTGCCCAAAACAATATTTTCCACAAGACAGTTTTTGAATCTGAGAAAATAGCTCATTCTCTAGAATATATCATCAAAACACAAGGAGTTCAATGGCCACTTTGGAGGGTAAGCATTTCCTTTTTTAAGAATTATAAAACTCAGTAATGGCAGGACTAATTTTCATGATCTTCAATTTCTTGTATTTGTTTCCTCTCCGAATAACTACACATTCGGAAAGTTCACCAAAACAAAATGAATATTCAAAAATATTGAAAGTATAAAGTAGGTAAAGCGTTTTCCGGAACTTCAACTGTTGAAGGGTTTTTGACCGACTTCTTTGAATTATGGCAATATTTTACTTTGAGGTACAATCCCAAAGTTTAGTTTAATATGTCCAAATAGGTTTAATGACATATTTATACAGAAGGTTCATATTGGATCGATTTTTTCACAAGCAGCCGTTGCAAATCTCTCATTTTGATTTCTATGTGCTTTTTTTCTTCATTAAGTGTCTCTTCTGGTCAAGATGTATACTTCATCTGCAAATGTTTCCATCGTTCATTCGATACCGGTAAATCTGAAGTATATGTATAGTATTGGCCCAAGAATACCATCTTGTGGGACACCTGCTTTTATTTGAAATTTACTCTGCTCAATGAGGTTTGGAATGTTTGTTCACAAAGATATGATTTGAAAATAGGAAAGAATGATGGTGGCAAACATTTTTTGATCTTTAAAAGTAAGCCTGCAAGCCAGACTTTATCAAACCCCTGCGTTACATCGTATAAGACTCCATTGCAATATTTTTATTATCTAAGGCATTATTAATTACTTGAATGATGCAGAGAACTTGTTGAATAGTTGAATGTCCTTCTCGGAAGCCAAACTAAGGAGGTTTCAGTGTGTAATCTTTGTAAGATTAACTTTTCAAGAATTTTTTGAAAAAACACGTAAATTTATTGGCCTGTATGAGGAAATTTCGAATGGGTTTTTTCTGTGTGATTATTGATAATTTAGGGCTTTTAGGCCAGTATGGTTCATAGAACTGCATTGTAATTTTTTTTTGAGAAGTTGTTTCAACATTGTAATGTAATCAAATCAGTACTATGTGCTTTCTTCAATTTGAATAGCTTGATTTTTTTGTACAATTTTTTTTGTTACAAAATATTCGACAGAAGATGTTATGAATTTCGGTTCAGAAAGATTATTGGTTATTTTTAGATCTATAATTTCCTCAAAAGGTTAGAAAACATAATACACACAGAAGGGAGACATGAACATAAAAATCAATAGTTAATACTTGTAAAACTAATCCCTGGTTTCCTGTTGACCAAAAAATAAGTTATGAGCGTCTTTCCTAATTCATCACCAGACACACTCATGGAGTTTTTCGTTAAGAAAATTATGAGCGTCCATTGATTTCAAATAAATTGATCTACTTATCATTGATTGCAATTATTTGTTGTAATTCATTATTCTACAAGGTCGATTTCCCTTGTACACATTTTCATGGAGGATTTTTTTCAGCACAAATCGAATTATTTGCCAGTAGATGTTCAAGATACTATAACTTATCTCTTACCTGGAGTTCCTCTTCTCGAAGGAGGTGCAGCTGTCAATACAGATCTCCTTAAAATCAGATCCTTACCACCTATCATGCGTGGTGAATTTGAATGTAAAACACTTGCAAATAAAACTGTCCTAGCTTTTACCAGGTAAGATATGACCAAAAAATTTTTTCTCAAATTTTCTTTAGTTTATTATGAAACAACATTGGACTAATAATTAATAAATCAATATGTTCTTGCTATCTGGTATTGTAGATATTGGTAAGTAGTAAATAATATAGATATGAATGATATTTTTTATCTAATAAGATGCAGAGATACTAGGAATAAACATTGTACAAAGATAGGAATCCTTATACAATGTCAATACTCATGAAAAAACACATTGTTTTAAATATTCATCCAGAAAAATTTAACACTTAAATATAGTATACATATTTTCATTTTTTTACAGTAGTTGATAATAATTTTTCTATCTTGTTGAAGGTTAACATCAGGTAGTCCTGGAATTTTGGTTGCAGTGAATCCTTCAAATGAAACAATAGCAGTGAATTTCGAAAAAGATATGAATAAAATATCCAATAGACTGACTGTTCAGTTCACAAGTAGCAGTTTTAATGAGAGCGACTATAAGCTCGGGTAAGAATATGGGAATGTGTAA
Organism: Harmonia axyridis; assembly: GCF_914767665.1. Classification (NCBI taxonomy): domain Eukaryota; kingdom Metazoa; phylum Arthropoda; class Insecta; order Coleoptera; family Coccinellidae; genus Harmonia; species Harmonia axyridis. The sequence continues at coordinate 63,380,409 of NC_059501.1, forward strand.
AATTTTATCAGTTTTTGATTTATTTTTTTTCAGGTTAAAGAAAGAAGCTAACAATATCTTGATTTCCCCCAAATCTTCCATTGTTCTGAGTTATACTGAAAAAGCTGAAGATGAATAGTGTGTTCTGGAGTAATAAATAAGCATTAATGTGGCAAATTTTTGTATTTAATTTATCAATGTGACGGCAGAATATAAATTTATTTATAGACAAGGGGCTTATTGATTATTTGTTCAAATAAAAGAACAATAATACTTGCCTGACATGCAGCTTGAAAAATAATACTCATCGGAAGATTCTGCTTTGGTATTGTGATCATATTTTTTGGATGTAATCATTATACCTAAGAAATAAAAAGCGAACTATCTGTTGATGTCTTTTTGAAGAGTGGTGGGGAGGTATAGAAATGAAAAATTACAAACTATGCAAAATAGTTATAACCAATTAAAGTTATTAACCATACACTACAATTAAGGCTCTAAATAGTTTATTATCAGGGTTCTAAATAGAAAAGTTCTGAAATGGCTTATGTAGTATAACCCTCCTGATGTCCACAGACAGTCATTATGGATGTAAAATCTATGTGCTAGAAATAAGTCTATAAAGAAAGTCAAATGGAGAGTGACGTATTCCTTTTAAAAAAGATTGAAAGTTCAATTAGAAAAAAAGTGAAATAACTCTCACCCTTTCTCTGCCAATCAGAATTCAGATAAAATAGACCGAATCATTTCAAACACATACTCTCTTCCCTCGAAGCAATGTTGGGAAGGGAATTGTTCAAATGATGATCACACATCATTCCCAATATGCATATTTCCAATAAAATTGACGCAGTTAAACCACTCGTGGTCACAACGTGTGAACCATTCATTTTCATCGATGACTCAAAAAAATTACTCTCAGAAACTTCCGTGTTCATTCTCTCGTTGTATGCAACTTCTGTATATTGGTTACGAGTCTACCGAAGATGTCGGTCTGAATGTCCATACATGTAACAGCCTTAATTTCTACTGTAGTGAATCTGTGCTTGCTCGAAAGATGACGCCGTGGGCAGCGGGAATCTCTCTCCCTGGGTATATAAACCCAAGCCTTCTATGGCAGAGTAACCATGCTCTGCTATGGAGATTGAGGTGTATTTGGCAAAGATCACTGAGGGCCAAACTGATGATTCCATCAGTGATCTCAGGATGAAACAATCTTCAGAGATGGCGCACCATCGAAATTGGCACAAAAACGCCTCGCCAAACTAATATTCTCATTTGCTTTTGAAGAAATTTGGTGCGTCCATTCAGATAGAACCGTATATGGTCCCATACAAAATTCAGCTTTTACATAATATGAAGCGAAAGCGTTGAGTATGCGCTAACGTGAGAGCCACATATAACCAATTACATACACTACACTAATGAACGCGGTTATTGTTGGTTTTAGCTAAGATGCATAGAATACCTGGTGTGTTTACTGATTCGATTTTGTTTCAGACTTTTTGGGAGACCCACCTGTTGCTTTGGTGGTCTGTTTCACCAGAGTTCTGTAAGGTGGCGCTCTTTAAAATTTTTCGAATTCCCGCTATCTGCCTGGTGCCGTTTAAAAAGGAAATACTGATTTTAAATACTGCAAACATTCACAATAAATTACAATTCAGTTAATATCGAATTTTTACTCAAATGAATGGAATATAATGACAGACCATAGAATATAAAATATTATTGTTCTATACTCAAAGTTCACGACAAGAGCGTAGAAATAGGGGAATACTGGGGGTAATTACACGGTGTTCCTAAATTGGAGATACAAATGAAAATGACAGATTTCCGGATCATTTTCGATTTCGAGAAAAATCTCTAGTAATCCTCAGAAAAATCCAAATTATTATAAAGATCCAGCTATTCAGCTCTAATGAATGCATTAATTATAAGTTTTGGAATTTATTTACCTAATCTGTAGCGAAGATTAATAAATATTTGATAAACTGTAGGACAACTGTAGGAGCCTTTGTGGGCTCATTTGACTCTTATTTGAGAACAAGGTAAGAACAACCGAATTAGTAACAACAAAAATTATTTCGAGTAATTTGGTTCAAACTTCTTTTTCTAACATTACAGATATGAATAAAAGTTGTCGTCAAAAATTTTTTTCTCGATTATCCCTCCTCAAGAAAAAAAAGATCTACGCCCTTGGTTCACAAGAGTCGAGAATTGAGAGAAATGTCAAATGTAAACGATGTATGCGCCATCTGAAAAGCCCGCGATCCCTCGAAATCAAGTAGGTATAAATCAGAAAAATCTCCCGTTTTGTCTGAAAGTTTTACAGGTATAAGTAGACACACCAGGTATTCTATGCATCTTAGTTTTAGCCCTTTGGGAATAACCACAATAACCAACTTCTGCTTCAATACAGTGTACACAGTATTCAAGCAGAAGTTGGATATATTGACCGCAGTTATTGTTGGTCTTGCCCTTGGTTATGGTCCTTTATTATTCCTAAAGGGCCAGAACCAACAAAAACTGCGGTCAATATATCCGACTTCTGCTTGAATACTGTGTACACTGTATTGAAGCAGAAGTTGGTTATTGTGGTTATTACTAAAGGGCCAAAACCAACAATAACCGCGGTCATTAGTGTAGTGTATGTAATTGGTTATCTGTGGCTCTCACGTTAGCGCATACTCGACGCTTTCGCTTTTGCAGTTATTGTTGGTTCTGACCCTTTAGGAATAATAAAGGACCAAAACCAAGGGCAAGACCAACAATAACTGCGATTATAACGAGCGTTAATTTAAATTCGTGGTCAAGAGTGCTGTGGAGAAACTCGAGTTGATTTTCTGTGACGAGTAGCGCTTATAGCTTGTACGATATCACTAACATTTGTTTACATACTTCGAATATGGTACAAGCTAAGCGCTACTCACACTCACAGAAAATCAACTCTAATTTCTCCACAGCATTCTTGACCACGAATTTTAATGAACGCTCGTTATTATATGATGTACCATAACCCACGTCATCCACCATTTTCGTTAAAGTAGGTCGAGGAACTGTAATTAAAACAAACAATAACCAATTTTTATTTTAACATCTCCCTTTTGTATTCGCACACTCAGTTTTAATAGAACAAAAAGCATGCCATTAACAGGGAATGGTGTAGGCTTGCATATTATTATGTCTGGAATTCGTCATCAACCTCATTTCGATTATTCTTTAATGATCAGAAATTCAACCTAGCTCTCTTTGGGTTCTATATGCGTTGACGTTGAAGGACTAGTTCATGGCGTCATGTGATAATGATCATGACCAAACGCACTTGAATCTTGAATGCTGTTGGTCGGCTTTCGAGTGTCGAGTGTGGTTACCTTTGGTCATATGCGGTTACGTTGAAGGGCCTCATTTTATATAATAACTAACAATACGTGAATACTCGTGTTAAAATATGGGATAAATTTCACGGAATTCAGATAATTCATCAATTCTGGAAAAAGTACCTCCTCGAGCGGGACTCGAACCCGCAACCTCCGAATAACTAGTCCGATGCTCTAACCACTAAGCCACCGAGGAAGCTAATTATTCGGAGGTTGGGGGTTCGAGTCCCGCTCGAGGAGGTGCTTTTTTCAGAATTAAGAAATTGTCTGAATGCCGTGAAATTAATTTCATATTTAACCGACAATGACCAAGAGGGTTTGAATGCTGTAGATTATTATTGGTTAATGCTAACCAGGTTATTCGCTTGAAATCGATTTTGACTGAGAATAACCTACTATGGATGATGAGGAAGCATATAGTGCCACGCCTACTGGCAGATAAGGGAAAGCGTTTGAAATAGTGAATTTTGGCATGCTTAGCGACGAAATAAGAGGAAAGAACATTCGTCTTACCATCTACATCTACAGTTAGCGCAAATGTCTTGATGGTGCAGAGAACCGGCTCTTATGTTATGATTTTGGACACACGTGGCTTTTCATTCTCTAGATATGAAAGAATTAGGTACCCACATATTATTTTCACAATTTTATGATATTCAAGCAATCAATAATTCGAAAATTTCATATTTCGACAGGTTTCGACTGACTTTTTAATCAAGTTCTAATTTTTCATATATCCCATTAAAAATTCAACGACGAATTCAGTGGGGAATGAGAGTTTCACAATAGACCCTAAGGTCGCGGTGCAAAGTAACCAGTAATTAGTAGGATAAAGTTATTTTTTGTAGAAAATATATATTCCAAATTTTACTGAAACTGGCTAAAATGGTCATCATGTATGGTTTTTGTATTTTAATTTAATCGCATTGCATTACTGGTCCTATCACTATAATTATAATTATTTATTTTCACGATACGAAAACTTGCTAGTATGTGATTCAATGTGACGTTCATGAACAGAGAATAATTTTCATTTCATTTGTTTCAAGTTGAATTACGATTTTTCATTCAATGTGACATTACATTTCAAATTTGTGTAAAATTTTCGTTAGTTCATTTGGTCCTCATCAAATCTTTCAGTGCAGATTCTTCATTGCAGGGAGTACCACAATTCGAAATGAGTGAGTAAATCATATTTTTGTAAAAAAAAATTTCGAACGAGCCAATTCAGTTTATCAGTGATTGAGGGATTCCTACTTGTTGTGTTTGTATTTGAGATCCGTGATAAAGTGTATTATGTTATTTTTTCAAAAGTAGGGCCTTCAAATGTTATATTACTTGATGGCCTATTTCTGAATCAAATCTACGTTAACAAAAGGGCTACGGCAGTGGCGTACCCACGAAAGAGCGACTAGAGCAGTCGATATAATCGACTGTTGGAGACGCCAAGTACAATCTTAAATAATAGGGAAGAAGAAAAAATATTTTATAAAAATGTTCAATGTCTGTCGCTTCGAACTACGAAGATAACTTTTTATTTATTTCCTATTAAAATATTTGGGTTTAGTACTCTCCAGATGGGCACCAAATGGTAGGTATTTGTTGTGATTTATAGACGTTGATACGGAATGTGATGTTAACGTTTTATTCCGGGACCACTGATTCAGATGATCGACTGCGCATGCGCGAAGTTTGGTCGACCGCTCGTTTCTTTTGATAACATCTTCACATTTTGGAGGGGTTTGAACCCCCTAAACTAGTCACAATCACTAACAAGTTAAACAAGAATGCTTTAAATGACGAGCCGTGTCGTCACTGTAGTATATACAGTCACTGTAGGATCTTATACAGTGACTTTATTACCACAGTGGCGACAACTGGCCATAAAACTGTCAAAAGTCCGCCATGTTTCGTCGAGACGTTTTTGGAGGTATTTTTGAATTGTATATCGGTAACTTACGGCAATATTTCATATTATGGTCTCAATTTCTTTAGAAAGTAACATTATGTTTCATGAATTCGATCCAAGGTACGACATTGCAAATGAACTGAATCGTGCTATCTATTTTTCCAAAGATACAGATCGAAAATATTGGTTATCTTTAACTTCTAACTCAAATTATTATTAAGAAAAAACTCAAGAACTAGGTACATACAAATGTAAAAATTATTATTTTCCAATAATAAATTCACCTTGAATGATCAGCCATGGCCTTAATGGTCATAACTCTCTATAGTCTTTTTCGACCTTTTTCTTAATCTGTAGGCAACAAAACGTCTTATTATTTTGAATTCGATCTTCGATCCAATGTATCACGTCTGAAATTAAGTGAATCGTGCTATCTATTTTTCCGAAGATACAGATCAAAAATATTAGATATCTTCAAGTTCTAACTGAAATTATCATCAAAAAAAACTCAACAACTACATGCACAAGTAAAGATTATTATTTTCCAATAATAAATTCATCTGAAATGACCAGCCATGGGCTTACTGGACATAACTCGTGTTTTTCGACTTCATTCTTAATCTGTAGACAACAAAACGTCTTATTATAATCGATAATCGAAGCTGGTAATTTCCACAAACTTGACAACTCAACTGCTGAACGCGTTTTGACAAATAAACATAAACAAACTAAATCTGCAATCTGCGCAACTCCGACGAAACATGGCGCCAACCAATAGAAAATGAGACACGAGTTGTCGCCACTGTGGTAATAAAGTCACTGTAGGATCTTACAACCTTCGATGCCATCTCTCGGGATAGCAAAGAGCCACAACACACTACCCTGCCAAGTGCCAGTACCGATGAAACCCCAGAGGAGGAGGAGGCATGAAGGCGAATGCCAGGAGAGAGCGCGAGCGAGTTGTGAGTGCGAAAAAGCAAGGCTCGAGATCCGAACCTACCCTAAAAACGTCAAGTTTTTATTTCTTTAAATTCGAGAGAACCTTATTGCTTCAGATTCATTTCTGCCTCAAAATTCGGAAAAACTTCAACAATTTGTGCCGATTTAGGACCTATATTTTTATAAAATGGTTTAACAAATCACCTTTTTGAATACTACCGCGTATTTTGTTATCAAAAAATAAGGGAAAGAGAGAGGGTTGGAAATGACTTAGAAGTTTGTTTGTTTCTAGTTAGTTTGATCTAATGTTATTTATTATTTTTGAATTTTATCAATGAAATAATATATGTTCGTCGATTATTATTACACTGTTTTCATACCTATTATACTTCGTAAATAAAGTTATTCAAAGTCCAGTATGAACTGTTTCAAAAGGGAGGTACCTATATGTTCATTAGAATCAAATAAAAAAACAGGTTATGGGCCCAGTGGCAATATAGAATAGTGGAGAAATTTGAATAACTATTCGGTATTGCGAGAAGTGTGCAAACAAAATAGCAGTATAGGTACAGGGTGTTTCCTAAACATGCGGCAAAAATTCAGGGGGTTGTTCCTTGGACTATTTTAAGCATGTTTTTGTCCTTGGATGATTTTTGAAAAACCTCTTTGTTTCGAAGATACAGGGCGAACAACATTTTTCATATTTTTAAAATTAATAATAGTTTGAATAAAAATGCGTACCGCACTGTGTTTACTAAGTAGGTACAATATATTTTTAAATTTGTTTAACAACATTCCAATTACTAAAAACGGCCAGTTTTTTGACTATGGGGCCATCTAAAATCATTAGTTTATACCACTCCAGTAGAAAATGTGGAAGACTTGCGAAATCGGATCATTGCTGGGTGTAACTTAATAAGAAATGATCCTGGTGTTTTTGAAAGGGTTCGGCAGTCAATGAGGAGAAGATTGGATGCTTGTATGCTGGCTAGAGGTGGTCATTTTCAACAGTTTCTGTAGGTTGAGTAAAATTTTCATGTAATTTTTCATGTAATTTTTCATAATAAAATGTTATTATCTGAAATTTTGTTTCCCCTATATCTTCGAAACAAATAGGTTTTTCAAAAATCATCAAGGGACAAAATATTCTTAGAATAGTCCAAGGAACAACCCCCTGAATTTTTGCCGCATGTTTAGGAAACACCCTGTATACGTCTGCATCAAATATAAACAAACTATAGAGGAAATATAATGGAAATTCGCCATGAGAATAAATTTTATGTTTGAAGGTTTATGGAATGCAGTTACCAATGTTGATAATAAGGCAAATGCTTATAACAAGGAGAACGGTTATGAACATACAGGGCGTTTCAAAAAAAGGTGACTCTCTCTCTAGGATAGGTGGTAAACTGAAAATAATTGAGATTTGCTCAATAAAACATTTGACTTATCTCCGTGAAGAGAGAAGAGCAGCGTTCTTTTCTGGGTTCACTTTCATCAGCCATTCTTCCAGACGACTTAAGTCGTCCTGAAGGTGTTAAGTTGATAATCCTAGGGTTTTTGACCAGGCCATGATAGAAGTGTCATCTGCGTATATGGCTAGAGAAGTTCGGTCTAACTTGGGAATGTGTGATATGGAAGCTGAATATAAAAGAGGAGACAAGAGGCTGATCGGGCGGTGGTTTTGGAGGAATTTCTTGCCTTTTCCTGTTCATCTATCTGGAAATTATCTTAATTCAATTTACCGTCTTCCTTTTCCACCGAACCCATAGAGGCCGCTAGCTAGCTCGGGAGAGATCTAATGGGGCGCCACCAATTCTGCGTGAAAAAGCGATTATATGTGGGCTGGGTGAACTGGAACCTGAAATATGGTTGGAAGAAGAAGGGATACACAATCACTCAAAACTCTATCTCTGAAACTATAATTATCGAAATAACCAACAACTACACTGCTCAACAATTGATAGGGATCACTTACTTGTTCTAAATTTATTTCTGAAATATTCGCTCCAAGATTATAAATTTAGTCAGATATCAGAGTATTTTCAGTTGATAATATGGTTCACTTGAGAAAAGAATGAAAAAATGGAAAGTTGGAGAGAAAAAAAGACTTTATTAGGAACACTCAAAATTCTGTGTTTGAAAAACATAAAAATTTTATGATGAAACCACTAGAAGGCTGAAGTTTCGGTTAAGCTAGTACCTAGTTGGTCCCCCTAGAGCTCGTCTCAAGCATTCTACCCTACGAGGCATACTTTCGATCAAACGACTTATAAAATTTTGGGGCAAATTCGTCCAAATATCCCGTAAAGCGTTAGAAAGGTCCTCCAGGTTATTGATCGGTTGTTCTAAGGTTGACAATTGTCTAGACATCTCAGACCAGACATGTTCGATGCAATTCATGTCTGGAGAGCGAGCTGACCAGTCCATCCTATCAATAGCATGAGTTTCTAGCGCTTCATTAACCAGACGACTACGGTGTGGACGGGCATTATCGTCAATTAAAATGAAATTCTCGCCCACGGCAGCCGCAAACGGAACAATTATGGGTTCAATAATCATATCGTGATATCCCTGGCTGGTCATGGTGGTGTTCTGCAGAACAACCAACTCTGTGCGTTGGTTCAAACAAATGCCTCCCCATACACATATAGAACCTCCTCCAAAAGCTGTTGTGGGTACCATAAACTGTTCTGCATACCTTCGACCTCTTTCCCTCCAAGCAAGAATGCGTCCATCGGAGTTGACCAAACGAAATCTAGACTCATCCGTAAATAAACATCGGCTCAAATCTTCAAGTGTCTAATTGCGGTGCTCCTCAGCCCATTGCCGTCGATGAACCCGGTGTTCCCTATTCAAACGGGGATGTTGTACCCTCCTACGTGCTCTCAAACCACGAACATGAAGTCGTCGTCTTACAGTCTGGTTCGAAATTAGAACTCCTGTTGCAACTCTCAGTGATCTATTGAGCCGCGACGCCAGGTAAGTGGGATTCCTAGCATTGAGGATCAAAAGACGATCTTGGGCAGCTGTTGCACTGCGCTGCCGACCTCCCCCATGAACATAAGCTACTGAGTCGTTTTGGATGAACCTATTCCAAGCCCGACTCACGACACTTTGCGAAACATTAAACCGCCGGGACACTCCACCTGTAACAGCCTACAGATAATAATCGATTTTGTGAACAAGAGCCGATGAAGTGAGGAAGACTTTGATATAATCAACTCAAAACATCTTACTTTTTCCTTAGAGAACATATAATGTACAGATATTCACGAGATAACTTGAAAAAAATACAAATGAAGAGAAGTTCATAAGTGATCCCTAGCAATTGTTGATCAGTGTATATACAGTGGAATTTAACGAGCTCTGCAAAATAACAATGAATGTAGGAGGGAGATATTACAGTTCTTTACTGTGGTACCGCTGTGAATAGTGAAATACCTAAATGAGTTATTGGGAGATGAGCTAATGTTACAAATTTCAAGAATATGGTCATGCGTAATGTGAATCTTCCTTTCCATGGAGGTGCATAAAGTGCTCATGGCCAAGGCCATACAACAGACTACGAATTAGCAAGAAAAAATGATGAAAGTATGCTACTTGTGCCCTCTGCGGTTAGAGGGTTTCTTTCGTATTTGTGATATTAGTAGGGAAATGGGGATTCGGCGAAAATAAAAGTGTTAGGGAAACGCTCCCGAAAACGAAAACAGGGGATACTACTGACGATTTTAATGAAATAGGAGTAATTTTTTTTGCCGCAATTATTCATTTTGATAGGTACCATGATTTTCTATTATTATTATTATTATTTTATAAATAGAAGAAAGAACATATTTTGAAATCCTGCACAAGTCTAAAAACAGCTCGCCAGGAGCAGATAACATTCCTTGGAAGATCCTGAAGGAATTAAATCAGCTCATTCATTCACACATCATCGAGATATACAAATGGTACATACATAACAGTACCTATATTCCCACAAATATGGAAGTCTGGAACTATCATTCTCATAGGAAAAACTAATCGAGATCATTCAAAAGTAGAAAACTATCGACCAATAACCCTCTTACCAGTTCTAGGCAAATTACTTGAAAAGATAGTAAAAACTCAATTAGAAGAACATACAAATGATTCCATACCTAAACATCAATTCGGCTTCCGTAAAAACAAATCTACTGTACACCCACTAATGATATTCTTCACTAATATACAAAACGCACAGTTGAATAACAAAAAAACAGCAGCAGTAAGCATCGACATAAAAAAGCATTTGATAGCGTCTGGATGAAAGGATTATTATACAAATTTACAGATCGAATGTTCCTTCCCATCTTATCTATCTATTAAAGTCGTATCTAGAAAACTCAAAACTTAGGATTAAAATAAATGATGACTTCTTCATCCCCATGCAGGGGACACCGCAGGGATCACCATTATCTCCACTCCTTTTCAATATTTACTGCAGCGATATTAAACCAACTCGGCAAGGCAACCAATACACTCTACAATACGCTGACGACACGATGGCTATTTCTCATGAGCGAACATTAAAATGTTGTATGGAAAAACTACAATTACATCTGGATGACATCATATCATGGCTATCCAAGTAGAGACTCAGAGTAAATCCGGAGAAATCCCAGCTGATAATATTCAACCACAACATCAATCAAGCATCCCCATCAATATCCATAAATAATAAAAAAGTTAAACCTTCTCCATCAATACAATACTTGGGTATTCAAGTGGACAATAGAGCAAATTTACGACTCCATGCCAACAATATGAAAAGGAAAGCTATCAGCAGAGCAAAACATTTTAGATGCTTAACTTACAAAGACCAGGGCATTGACATGAAAACTGCTTCCACAATATATAAAACCATATGCCGGCCAATGATTGAATATGCACAACCCTTGTTTACAAATTGTAAAGAATCAGTGTTGAAAATACTACAAGTAGCAGAAACATCATCTCTGAGAACAGTCACCAGGCTGAGACATCCCAGGAACCGACTGCACAACCCTATTAATGATCTCTTATATGAATTAACCAAAGTACAACCGATCAAACAACGTATGGAAAAACTAAATAAGAAATTCATGAAGATACTACAAGACTTGAAAGATGTACTTGATATGGTGCAATGTGATCCGCCCCCACATCCACAAAGAAAATTTCCCATATGCACACTATGGCAAGAACTGAACGCCTTGAATGTTACTTAAGTTTATATTATATAACTCTTTTTTTTTGTAATTTCATAATGTAATCAAAATTATTATTGGCTGAAGGACTCAGGTCGATGGCCACAAATACATTTATTATTATCCCCGACTTTTGCCTATACGCGTAGGATTTCTCCTCGCCGTCGGCTTCTCACTCCTCGCTAAGAGGCACTCCTCGCTAAGAGGAACATTCACTCAATACCAGATATTTAAAATATCACAAGGGTAGAGCTCGGTCGTGTTCGGTCCTTGTGATCCTCCTGGTTCTCGTCGAACTTCTGATCCTCTTACACGCCATCTTTGGACCTGTCCTTCGCTTCCTAGGAATGTTCTCACCGTCCTTGCAGTACCTAAAAGAACAGCTTTTTGCATTATATTACATATATACTCACTAAGTCCTAGTTGCTTGATATTTCTCTTGAGATTTTTTGGTACTATTCCTGTTGTTGAGATGATAATTGGAATAGTTCTCGTTGATATCATTCCCCACTGGCGCTTTATCTGAAATTCGAGGTCCCTATATTTTGAAATTTTTTCGACCTCTTTTTGACGCATGTTGTTGTTATTGGGTATTGCTACGTCGATGAGTATTGCTGCCTTTTGATGTTTATCAACTAGCAATATATCTGGCCTGTTGTGAGGGACTGTTTTATCCATAGACGTATCATAGGATATAATAAGTCTATGGTTTTATCAGTCAAAACTGTACGATCCCAGTACAGTTTATAGCGTTCGTTTTCCAGGATGGTTTCCGGTCGGTACGAATTAGTGTTAATTTAGTTGCCATTTCTTGGTGTAGTATATTTTCTACTGCATCGTGTCTCTCTTTATATTCATTTCCTGCAAACATTTGACATCCTCCCGTGATATGTTGGATTGTCTCATTCGTTGGATACCCATAACGGCATCGATCGTCAGTAATAGTTCGATCCTTTATGATATGCTTGCAGTAATTTCTTGTTGATATCACTTGATCTTGAATGGCTAAAAGAAATCCTTCCGTTTCTGGATACATCGCACCTGATGTGAGCCAATAGTTCGACGCTTCAATGTCGACATGATCCTGGTTCACCTCGTTGAAATGTCGTCCATGTAGGGGCTTTTCTCTCCATCTTTGCAGTTTTTCTTGGATTGTCTGGTGGTTGTATGACAATTGCTCCTTGTGCAGTTGTAAAGGTGTTGATTCGTCTCCTTCACACAGTACTTTGTAGATCTCTGACGTGCCTGATCTTGTCTTTGAAGTATGTTCGTAGGCATTCAATTTGACCATGGGCAAGTTCCATGATGTCTAGCAGACCTCTGCCTCCTTTATTCCTAGGCAGTGTCGTCCTCTCAATGCTACTTTTCGGATGGTGCTTGTGTGCTTTCGTCATCAAGGTTCTCATTTTGCGTTGCAGGTTTTCCATATCTGTTTTGCTCCATGGAATGATACCGAAAGAGTATGTAAGAATTGAACATGCATATGTGTTGATGGCTCTCGATGTTCTTGCTGTTGAGGTTTGTTTTTAAAATTATTTTCTTTATTATTATTATTATTATTTTATTAGCATAATTCAAGCAATAATGCTAATAAAAATCATGGTACGGACCAGAAAAATAAATTTCGCTTATTACAAAGTTGAATTGTCTTATTCATAGTAATATGACAATTCAACTACGCGATTAGCTAAAAAAACGTACCCAAGAATCCATAAAAGGAAAAACTACTATAGACCAAAAAAAATAAGTTACGGATTTCTTGCTAAGACGACTAGGTGTAGGTAGTTCCTAGTAGTGTCCTGTGTGTATGCAATAAGGGAGAAAACAAGAGTAAATAAGTGAATATTAATACCGTTATTTTTGCGTAAATTTGAACCCTTATTTGTGTTACTACTGTAGAAATTGTAATACCTATACCGTGGCTCAGGTCCCATAAAAAGGGCAAAAGGGCCGCACGGTGAGTATGGATGCTCTACTAATCTATGAGGATGTTGATAAACAAGATAATATGTTTCATACTGACAAATATCCGAAATTCTCTCCATTTCATAATTATGAGTTATTGAATGATTTGAGACTGAACTGATTTAACGAAATCAGAGAGCTCTTGAGAATTATGACAACTCTTCATTATCTTTATGGGTCCACTGATAAGATAGTACAAATCATCTTGGGAAATACCTATCTACCTCCTATTTAAAAATAAGTCAGGATATTACCTTCATCAATTTGTTCACTTTTGAACCAGTGGCGGATCATGACGTTCTGCAGTCCGAAGCGCAACTGACTTCAGCGCCCCTTTCCTTCTGGAATGTGCCTACCCACTTGGCCATATATTCAAAAACAGAGACAGTTTTTCCTCGAATTCGAATATCGACATATCGTTTATTATACCAATTCATTACATAAAATTTAATGAATAAAATAATATTCTGCTGTCAACAATAACAAAACACAACTGAAAAAGATTTCAAATTTTCTTGTGTAAACTATTCCGCTAATAATTTTTTATTTGTTCGTGAACGGAAAATAATCTCTTTCCATTTGCGTTGCGAATTATGAATATTTTCTACAAGTAAAATTCGTTTCCTTCGCAAAACTTTGGAATGTATTAAATTCCTTCTTTGTACAATTTGAGCACTCAGTCTTTACACAAATCTTTTTCCACTGTAGAAATCTTTGCATCAAAAATTAATTAAAAGTTTTCCAGAATTGCATTGTATGCTTCAGCTCGTTTTTTCATCCCAACTATCAGAACGCCGCAGACTGCAGGCAATATTATATACATTTACAATTAATGATTTTCTGCCACACAAAATTGCATCGTTTTCTTCAGATTCGCCAAATGGTAGTTTTATTTTTTTTTTTACGAACAGATTTTGAACGAAACCAAAAAAACGTATTGCTACTGAGGAAAATTCTGCAGCTAATTTTCAACCAAATTCAAGAGAACGCTAGCATGGCATTAGGAGAATGTTTTTTTAATTCCAGTTTATTTTCCCGCCATATCAGACGCATTGTCATGAGACTGTCCTCTGTACTTAGTTAAATCTATTTTGAAATTATTCAAGACGTCATAATTGCTAAATACGCCCCATCATTATGCTCAAATGGGACTATTCCAAAAAAAGCTTTCCTTAATTTCTTTAGTTGTATTCAAAAGCCTGAAATCTCAGAATAAAAGTAAGTTGATCTACATCTTCTTCAACATTCTTCACTTGGGCAACTAAATGATTAGTGACATTGTAACTCATAATTTGAATAAACACCTCACACACATGATGAGATGAGAAAATTAACATGACCTTTTCCTGTTTTAGAGAAGCGATCTAAATGATTCTTGACGAAACTGTCAAACTGTGCCTAATATTCAATACATGTTAGATCGTACCCCTCTCGTTCTGAATCTTCTCTTTTCCTATGATCCCCGAAAGCTATTTCAAGCGATGCTAATACTTTAACTGTGGCAACAATTGACCATATTCACCGTCGCCATATTGTTGTGCGACAATACCAACTATCCAGTGTTCCCAACGGAGAAATATTGAGTTTACTAGAAAAATACCGCTTATATCAAAAATACTATCAGAAATTATTTTTCCACTATTTCCAAAAATGGGGCGAAGCCTTCATTTATACACTCGGCCACACTTAATTTGTATATAAAACTACCTTTCATCAATGTTTTCATTTCCAAAAGGTGAAATTTTTGCGAAATATTGCCCCAAACAAGCCTATCTGGCGTAGCAGCCAGAAAAAGTACCCCGGAATTTACACATAAACCACAATTATAAACTTCATATTGTGGAATTTTTCTGGTAAACTCAATATTTCTCCGTTGGGAACACTGGGTAGTTGGTATTGTCGCACAACAATATGGCGACGGTGAATATGGTCAATTCTCTTCAATATTTCATTGCAATCATTTTATTCTATTTCACATTTTCTTGTAAGAAGTCTGTCGACTCGCCCAGTAACTGGTGAATGTAGGTAGGTATTTTGAACGAAACATAAAAGATATAATATGTTCCTTGGAGCATTCACAATTTTTTTAAATCATTGGAAAAATTTTCCAGGAATTGTAACCCGTAATCCGTTTTTACTAGTTTTTGAAAATAATCATTCGGTTCGTTTCAGAGTATATCACCCACTCTTGTCTCTTTTTTTTACCATTTGCTTTGGTGCAATAAAAGTAACTAGTTTAGAAATGTCTCAAATAGATTCTGTTTCTGTCAGTATATTCAATCTTCAATCTAGGTATATCGCTAATGCTGTGTGGAGTGAATTTTATTTTATTTTTCTGTCAGATAAATTACTAAGTCACAAAACAATGCATTTAGACCAGAAAGTGAATTCTCGTTATTTGTATTATCAACATTACAATTATCATCTTCAATATTGTTCCAAATTTACTCTGTTTCACCCTGTTTATCGCTCCCCGCCTGGAAAAATACGAAGCTTGCGCTTCGTGCGCCTCTGTTATGATCCGCCACTGTTTTGAACCTATTTTTGAAATTTGCAAATTAATGAATGGCCATTAACAAATTATGAAGAGTATAGCAGAACTAACATGAACTTTCATTTATTTGTTACATACCTCAAGTCTATCAATATCAAATTATATAAATACTCATTAATTAAGCTTCATTCACCTCAAAAGTAAGCATGTCATGAAATTAGGGTTTTCAAATGAAGTTGAAGATGAGGTTAGGTGTGTTGCATCAAATAAGCTTCAATAAAATAAATAATATGAACTCCAATTGTTCCTTGCAATATTTGATTCAATTCGATTTTCCATATAATCTTTGACTTTGTAACCATCCATGTTTCAATTATTTTAGGTAATTTAAAGTGAAAGCTGAAATGTGTGTATTCGGTTGAAAAAAGATGCAGCACATACTAAATACTTGCTTTTCTGAAATTTAATTATCCCTCAGAATGGAATGTTCGAAATTTGAAGATTCACAGATCCGTCTTTATATTTCACCTAAATGAAAATATAGGGTGATAAATGCACTGGTTTTCGACCAGTTAACAGAAACATCGATTTCGAGCACGATTTTTTCACACATAACTCTTCAAATTTTAATGGTGTTGGTGTTCATCGATTCTTTGGCGAATTTTAAATGATTTGTCATATAATTTTAAGCGTTCTTTACGCATTTAACCTTTGAAATGTGAAAACATAGAAAATCTCAATAACCTTCGGTTTTCGACCACGCCGCAGAGTTCTCGATCATTTTTGTGTTAGTTTTCGACCACTAATAATAGTGGCCGCTCCACTTGAAAATTTTATGGAAAACTTTAGAGCGAGATGAGTGATTAGTACTTACTTTCGTACCGTACCATCGACATCACTACCTATCACTCAGATGGGGTAATCAAGTAAGAAACACTCGTAACGTAAAAAAAATTATTTTGCAAAAGTTTCCACTTTCTATAAATATTTCAAAATAGCAACTCATACAACATCATTTGGTTATTTTGCACTTAATATATATTTAGAAACTAATGAGTAAATAAAATATAAAACACCGACCACCAGTGGTCGAAAATTAAGTGCAATCAAATTGGTTCTCGACCGCGAAAAAATAAAGGGTAGAAATAAGTGTTTCAACGTTAATTCGTTAATTCTGAACTAATATTCAGAAAGTAGATATATAAATGAATCAGGGTGTCGAAAAAAAACGAAAATGATCCAACAGAAATATATCTGTTGAAATAAACAATTATTGAAGTTACATATTGGTTCTCGACCACTTTGGTCGAGAAATAAAAGATACAAATTATCCAATACCAGATCGCGACAGCCGAATATTGAACAAAAAAATATACATATATTTGCTTCTTGATTGAAATACACTCAAAAATATATCTTATAGTTGATATGGAACAAAATATATACACATAATTCATTTAAAATAAGAAATAATTACTATTTTCTGGTCATATATCACAAAGCACTTTTCTAAGAGAGGACGAGAAAGAACCCTTTTCTATGATAGACAATTATAAACTAATTTTTAGCGCGAAAACTTTGACCTTTACCACTACTATCCAAACTATTTTGGAAGGGTAGAATGGTCGAGAACATTTACCGCGAAAAAATTTTGCACTACATGTAGTGCAAAATATATCATGCATGATATATTTTTATTATTATTTTATCTCAAATCACGGAATGGTCGAGAACCAGTGCCGGTCGGCTAACCAGTGCATTTACCCTACCCGATATTCAATGGCACAGAGAATATTGATACGAAGTGTGGCAGTTTTGCCAATAGGCTTGTTTCAAAGGGTAGTTTTCAGGATCATTTCACTTTCGAAAATTTGACTTCAATGTTTTACAATATGTGAAAAAAATTTGCATGAAAAAATAATCACAGTTTTCCATAGAGTGTGGTCCAACGAAAACTTAACACCTCAATTTTCCGGCTTTGAAATGAAAATGTGGAAAATCGCTCAGACCCGTCAATTTCTAATTCGAGGGGGGGTGACTTTTCTGCTTTTTTAATCCCAGTAACTTAAAGCCCCTAACGGGGTGAGAACAACCCTTTGTTTTTGGATCTTCTCATCCCTATGAGAAGTATGCGATGACTAATTCTGAAGATCGTATCGACTATCTGACCCTAAATTTTGCTTCAAAATATCCATCGATAATGAAATAACAGCGAAAATAGTGAAAGATGCAATGTGGGAATATATCCCGAGAATATTATTCATATCCGAAACATTTCAAAGGTACTCAGTAATTATGTTGTTAATTTTTTGTTCAAAAAAAAGTTTTAACTTCTTGTCCAAAAAGATAGACGAATCATGTTTTTGATTCACCTTAGTCTATCGTGACTTTTCAAAAACGATATTTGATATCGTAAATTTGTAGTATAATTAAAATGGGGTATTCCGTAAAAGGAAGGGAGGTCTGGGCGACCAACAGCGGCTTTATTTAACGACATCCTGGAAAAATTCATCTGCTGGTTACGTTGTGCAACTGTTTGCCAAATTTGACGCTACTGGTTCAGTCGGAAACAAAAAGAGGGTGCATGAAAGAGATGAAGCGAGAACGTGGCTGTCTTAGGTCATGTAGCAATGGATCCGACCTTGAGTACTAGGAAATTGTCTGATGTATCTGGTTTTTCACGCATAATAATAATGAGAATCCTAAAACAACATAAATTCCATTTTAATAAGATACGATTGTTTAAGGAGCTGAATGAGGATGATCCCGATCGCCGCAATGAAATGATTAATAGTAATCAAAATTCATGTTCGATATATATTTTTCTGGCGAGTGCTCATTTTCCTTAAATGCATTGTAAATCGGCATAACTGTCGGTATTGGTCAGATGAAAATCCAAGATCATTTCGTGAGGTGCATACTCAACGTCCCCAAAAATTAAATGTTTTGGCAGGTATTTATGGAAATCACATAATCGGCCCTTTTTTCAACCCGGTAATATCACTGGCTAAATTTATTTAGATCAATTGGAGAACGCTCGTGCTAATATTAGAGAATGCAGAAGTCCATCAAACGATCATTTTCCAACAAGTTGGCGCACCACCTCATTTCAGTTCTTAGATGAAAATTTTCTTCACGCCTAGATTGCAAGAAGGGGAAATATTGAGTGTCCACCCAGATCACCTGATCTGGCTCCACTGGATTTTTTTCTATGGACTTACCTGAAATCCAAGATTTACGCTACCCAGCCTGAGTCACTGGATGATTTACGAACTTAGATCATTAATGAATGCCGTCAAATTACACCAGAAATCTTGAGTAACGTACGTGAACGTTTTCAGCGAAACTGAAATTCACATGAAAGTAAATGGTGACCATTTCCAGCATTTAATAAACTAATAACAAGAATTTCGTACGTATTTTGGCTGTGTACTTGAGTATGTGACAATAATAAAAGAAATGATTTGTATTTCAAGTATTTAATTCAAAAATTTGGTAGAACGTTCTCGGCTAAACAGCCATCTTCAGTACCATCGTCAAAAATACTTTGTTTCTACCATCAAAGCGAAGAGACATAACATAAGAGCTCGAAAATGTTGACAGCTTTTGCATCCTTCGCTGTCAACATTTTCGAGAACTTATGCTATGCCTCTTCGCTTTGATGTTTGTATGTTGGAAACAAAGTATTTTTGACGATAGTACTGAAGATGGCTGTTCATCCGAAAACGTTCTACCAAATTTTTGACTTGAATACTTGAAATACAAATTATTTCTTTTATTATAATCACAAAAATTAGTACTCTTTCACTATTTTACCTGTCATTTCGTAATCGATGGAAATTTTGAAGAGAAATTTCAGGATCTAATAGTACTCAATAAGATCTTCAAAATTAATTATCGCCACACCCCTTATCCCTATTAAAAATTAAGGGGTTGTACTCCCCCGTTAGGGGGGTTGCAGTTACGGGGATGCGAAGAGCGAAAAATTTGTCTCCGCTCGAATCCGAAATTGACGGGTCCGAGCGATTCACCACATTTTCATTTTAAAGCCGGAAAACCGAGGTGTCAAGTTTTCGTTAGACCACACTGTCACCCTCTGAAGTTTGTGGCACTTACTCACTAACACCCTGTATATTATCAACTTCTTCATTGCATATTCAGATGGCAAGGTAATATTTAATCGCATCGGAGGGAGTTCATAACGTTCTCTGAGGCAAAAAGTTTGTAGGACTATTAAATCTAAGAATAGCGATACGACCTTCTTGGAGCTGTCTCATTTTCTCTAGTTAATTAGAACTCCGGAACCGGAAGGAATTGTAGCTAGGGCCATACCTAAGCCAATTCAAGTAACGGGGACAC
This sequence comes from Harmonia axyridis, assembly GCF_914767665.1. NCBI lineage: Eukaryota > Metazoa > Arthropoda > Insecta > Coleoptera > Coccinellidae > Harmonia > Harmonia axyridis. The sequence goes on from NC_059501.1 coordinate 63,400,641, forward strand.
ACTAGATCAGCAGGTGGTAGCATATTTATGGCTCTAATTTAGAATGTAATGATAATGTTCCGAGGGTTTGCTAAAGTTAATTATCTTTATGCCATCTTTTATTTTCGCTGTCTTAGCTTGAACTTGGGGTCAATTATGGATTTTTAATAAAGGAGCAAAGACATGATATACCTACCAACAAGTGGATAGTTATAATCAGAGAAGGCAACTTTTTATCGTTTCCTCCAATTATATCTGTCATTTGCAAGTCTTTCCAGATGAGCACCACAATAATTCTTCAGTTTTTCTAAAATATAATTTTTTTGATATTCCAGTTCTCCCTATTTTTCCTACAATTGTATTAATGGTGAAGATATAACTCGGAAGAAGGGCAATGAATTTTCAATTTTTTCTTCACCCTTTCACTTCTTACATTATATGAAATACAAATTTGAATCCAGCTTGTCTTCGTCAATCTTTTGAATTTTTCCATTAATTCTTACCTTTTCAAGTCGCACAACCATGCTTATTTCGCTGTAAGTAGACTCAAAACTTCTTTACCACTTAGTTGATATTTGTTCAAGCCTTGTTTACTGTCATATATTTCACAATATTATGCTCTGGAGAGGCTGTAGTTTTTGTGGCACAGAAAAGAAGTCTCATTTTTAGTTTGAACGATCGAGCATCATTTAAGCCTATATAGGGCGTTTCATAATATATTCGCAGTACTTCAGGATATGATAGCTCGTCCAAAAATATAAAAAAAATTCCATTAACTTACCCTCTGAAATGCACCATTTTCGAGATACAGGGTGTTTTCGTTCTTTTGCGAATATCTCCGAAACCTTTTATCTTCCAGAAAACAGCTTTCGTAAGCATTTTCTAATCATAAAAAGCTATGTTTTGTGTGAATTTTTTTTAAGTCTTATAGGTGAAAGCTTTATTTATTTATGTATTTCAGAAATACGGGATACAAACAGAACATGTTTTGAAGGGATAATGGGTGTTTTTCTCCCCAACTTCTACGCTAATGGAGAGAGGATCGCCAGTAAAATTTTATACGGTTTTTGATTGCCAATTTGTTTAGGGATATGTTGATTACTTTCGTTAGGTTCTCTCAGCATCAACTCGGACGGCACCAAATTTCTTTGTTTCTGAATCATTCCCATGACTTTCAAGCGTTTTGAAATGGCTTGTTGCGTTACTCCCAATGATCCCGCCAATTATTGTAGCGTTTGACACGAGTCTTGATCAAGTAATGCCTCCTATTCTGCATATTCGAAAACCTTGTCTCTTCCACGGCCATGCTGTTTTCGACGACAAAATCACCGTTCTTGAAGCGTTGAAATCACCCTCGGCACGTTCTTTAACTAACAGCGGCCTCACCATAGAAATTTGAGAGCATTCGATGAGTCTCAGCCGCAGATTTTTTGATATTAAAGCAGAACATTAAAACCTCCCGCAAAAGACGAGACATTGGCTTGTAAGCTGATATGTTTAATCGAATATTTCCTTCCTGGCAAAAATTCTATGTATATGGAGAACAATTATCGAAAATTACAGCGATAATTGGATTGTAGGAAGCGAAACAGCACTGCGATAATTGTTCTGTTCATAGATGCATAGTTTCTGTGCATCTTACACAGTTCGAATCTATGGCAATTCCATTCTACATCAGTTTGACAAGTGATGTAACAGTTTATTCGGGAAATATTCCCCCGAATTACACTCGTGCATCAAAATGACCGGATAATTTCGCATTCCAGCGTGTTTCCTTTGAAAAACTGCATTCGGTCATTTTCATTTTTTCTCCACCTTCGGTGTCGTTCTCTTTCTCCAAAAATGAAAATGAACTTGTGCAGTTTTTATGACAACACGTTGTCATGCAAAATTATCGGTAATTTTGATGCACTTGTGCAATTACTTACGAGAATAACTTCATGATGCATACACAAATCGACTACTATTTCGATGGCGTTATATTTACAAATACCTAAGCTTATTGTATGACATTGAAAAGTTCTACTTATTTCGACTACCGTTACATCCATCTATTGCAAAATGGCGAAAGCAAAGTTGTACACCTAATACATCTAACGGTGTTAAATCGAATATATTAATTATTTGAAGATTATTTTTGATAGGCACTTGATTGATTTGCCCTGTGAAACTGAAACTTTTGATGGTTTTTATAGTTTGATAATGATAAGAAACTCATATATCATATTATATATTTTGAGGGAAAAATTAAGTGATTTTTTTGTTATAGCAATTATAATGGTTGAAAAACAAAAGTTTTGTATTATATTAAAACTTAAAAACTAATAAAGTAATAAAAATAAAAAATAAATGATTACACCAATGGATTTTAATAAAAGGAGTGCCTGTAGGATGTTTTTGTTTCATGTCAATAATATCAAAAGTAATGAGAACTTTTCACGCCATTTTCCAATTTTCTCTAATAGCTTGAAAACTATCGAATTTAGGAAGTTGCGGTTTTCACCAAATTGATTATTTCAAAAATCGAACCCGAAAAAGGATATCTGAGATTTCCTCACTCGACAATGAATTTGGGATATCCCATACAGTCTAAGAGAGCTACATTGTGAATAATTCCTACAAATTTCTTTCTGATGGACTTGTTCGGTTCAGCCGTTCACCTGTAGATGGCAATCCTAAGACTAAATTGTTGGCGACTATAAATATTACATATTATATGATTGAGATAAGTTGCCGGTTGCCCGTTACCCTTTTGTAATGTATATCAACCAAACCATCATTTGTCACTCTGAACATCGCTCTTGCACTAAGAGATTTATTGACAAAACTTGATAAAAAAAATACCGTAGAAATCACGAAATGTGTCACATTATCCGAATGATTTACTTTCATGAAAATAGATAGGAAGATTTATGACCAGTGGATAATAATGATGACAAAGAAATATTTCACTTGGAGTATTGTCAAACGCAAAGATTTCAAACTACATGTGATCAATCTGAATTATGAGCTATCAGAACAGGACACTCAAACACGCAACTTTTTATCATGATTTTATCTTTATGAACTCCACCACAGTCGTTAGACGTGGTGAATAATTTTTTTCCATAAAAAAATATTTGAAATTAATAGGAAATAGAACTTTTTTCTGAGGGAAAATAGAACACATTGATTTCTGCTGCATAAGTCAATGAACTGGTAATCTGTTTTCTATTGGCATCAATAAACATATGCTGTGCGGTCCAACGAAAACTTGAGAGGGAACACCACCATGTGGTTGCTCAGTTCAAAACGAAATAAGAGGTATTTTTTTTTTACAAATCACCCATTTTTATGGGGTTTTCAAATAATTTCCTCAAACAATAAACTATATGGAAGAAAGTATAGTTATTTATAATACGAGTGCAGAAGGAATTGATATTCTTCCACGAGTTCAAAATTCAACGAGCCACGAAGTGGCGAGTTTTGGAATGAACGAGTGGTAGAATGAGCCTTCTGTACGAGTATTATACATTATTTTCTCTAATTCATTGCATTTTCATTGAAATTAATGAAATATTTCCATAAATATATTTTAGTGATTTTTGCATTGAAAAATGTTGGTTGGCAGAACTGATTTCTTCAAGGCAAATTGATGAATTGACCATATTCACCGTCGCCATATTGTTATGCGACAATACCAACTACCCAGTGTTCCCAACGAAGAAATATTGAGTTTACTAGAAAAATTCCACAATATAAAGTTTCTAAGTGAAGTTTATGTGTACCTTTTCTGGCTGCTACGTGAGATAGGCTTGTTTGGGACAATATTTTGCAAAAATTTCACCTTTTGGAAATAAAAACATTAGTGAAAGGTGGTTTTCTGAACAAATTAATTGTGGCCGAGTGTATAAATGAACGCTTCGCTTCATTTTTGGAAATAGTCAGTGGAAGAATAGTCTCTATGGCTGATAGTATTTTTGATATTAGCGGTATTTTTCTAGTAAACTCAAAATTTCTCCGTTGCGAACACTGGGTAGTTGGTATTGTCGCAAAACAATATGGCGACGGTGAATATGGTCAATTGACAGATAAAGCCGTGGCGGAAAGTTCGGAGTACCAACATAGAATAATAAAATATAACCATGAAAACTGTGCGTTTCTGATATATTCTCGCACGATTTTGTTCTACAAGATGTGGAAGAATGAACGGAATAACCACAGAATTAGAGAAAATACTTTTCTTTATTCCAGTATCATAATGAGATCATTACAGTTCTAAAAACAATGCTGTAATGAACTCATTACAGCATTGTTTTCAGTTATATTTTTCGTTTTGTGATTGAATCTACTGCCTTCCAATCCTATCAAATTTCAACAAACGTCAATAATTGTCAACATAATGTATAATTTGGATAAAGTGAAAATGATTCGCAGCATTATTCGCAATTTCTCTTAATTCAGGTGGTGTTAAATCGATTTCCATAAAAAAAAGTCCAGTGGTGCTAGATCAGGAGATCTGGGAGTCCACTCAACTAGTGGTGACACCAGCTTTCAAAAACAGGGGGAGCCAAGAGAGAGCCGGATTTTTTTCGGGGGTCCAAAGTAAATTGAATTATTACGCGAAACGTGAAAATTATAGTTCTGCTGATCTTGTAATCATTTTATCTTTATTATGTCAAATTGTAGGATGGGACAGCAAAATTTTATGGGGGTCCGGGCTCCCCCCTAGCGTCGCCACTGCACTTATATGTCTCCTTCTTTCATTCCAGGCGTGAGGAAAATTTTCATCTAAGAACTGACGCAACGCTTGAACGAAACGAGGTGGTGCGCCATCTTGTTGGAAAATGATAGTTTGATGGGCTTTTGCATTCTCCAATACTTGCACGAGGGCTGGATAACTAGCGTTCTCCAATAGATCTAAATAAATTTGGCCTGTGAGATTACCGGGTATGAAAACAGGGTTGATTATGTGATTTCCATAAATACCCGCTCAAATATTTAATTTTTGGGGACGCTGAGTATGAACCTCATGATATAATCTCGGATTTTCATCTGATCAATACCGACACTTATGCCGGTTCACAATGCAGTTAAGGTGAAATGAACACCCGTCCGAAAAACAGATATCGAACATGAATTTTGATTACCATTAATCATTTCACTGCGGCGATCGGGATCGTCCTCATTCAGTTCCTGAAATAATCGTATCTTATAACAATGGAATTTATGTTGTTTCAGGTTTCTTATGATTGTTGTGCGTGAACCATCATGATACATCGGACGATTTCCTGGTACTCGAAGATCCATTGCTACATAACCTGAGGCAGTCATGTTCCTCGCTTCGTCTCTTTCATGCACCCTCTTTTTGTTTCCGACTGAACCAGTAGTGTTGAATTTCGGAACCAATTGCACAACGTAAATATTACATTTTTTCCAGAATGTCGTTCGTTAAATAAAGCCGTTGAATTTTATTTTTTGGCGAACGTCCAAGAATGTTACTATAGAAAAGAAATGATTTCAATATGGCAGGAGGCGAAACACCAAAACGATTATAACACGTCGTCAAGTAGTATATTCACTTATCAAAACGCGGTAACTATCGGAAATTTACGGATTCTATTGGTTCATCAGAACATGAGTTGTATAATCACTGTTATTTCATTATCGATGGATATTTTGAAGCGAAATTTTGGGTTCAGATAGTTTCGATCTATGTCAGTCGAAGTAAGACGTTGTTTTTGTACGTTAAAAAAATCATTTATAAGAACCCTTTACTATGACTAACTTTACTGATATAAAATATTGGCGTGTTCATTGATTAGATTTTGTTTAAGATAATTCTGGCGACTCGGCTCGGCATGTGTCCCTTTTCCCTCTTCTTCCTTGAGGTGGCGGAGGGTAAGTGTTTTCGACATCTCAACTGTGACGTAAGTCTGTCATCCACGGACATCTTACTCTATTTATTCAATTCAGAAACGTGAATCTCTATCCTATATCCTTCTCTGATTCTTGCATCTCGTTATTCTATCTACCGAATGGCTCTAGGTAAGAGGTAAGACATAACTTAAACGTTTGTATCCGCACAACATTAGGTTCTATAACATGTGACCTAAAAACATTCCCTAACCTCAGCAGTTGCATGGAATGAAACGAAGAAACATTCCTAGGTTTTCTATCAATTTGCTATCAAGTTATCTCAGCTATAGAACTTTAAATTGCAATAAAACAACGATGGATTATTCGATTGACATGAATTTTATTTATCCGCAAGATAATCTTGTGGCATTACATTTTAAATATGATTTCTGGCATATGACCGCCACGGCTGGGACCGTATTCTCGACAAGAGATCTTTCAAAACGTATACGTTCTTTCAGTGCTCTGAACACTGAATGAACGTATACGTTTTGAAAGATCACTTGTCGAGAAAACGGTCCCTGACTCGGATGTAGTCCAATCTGGACGTCCAATTTTCGATGACTTTTTCCAACATTTGTGGCCGTATATCGGCAATAACACGGCGAATGTTGTCTTCCAAATGGTCAAGGGTTTGTGACTTATCCGCATAGACCAATGACTTTACATAGCCCCACAGAAAGTAGTCTAGCGGTGTTGAATCACAAGATCTTGGAGGCCAATTCACAGGTCCAAAACGTGAAATAAGGCGGTCACCAAATGTGTCTTTCAATAAATCGATTGTGGCACGAGCTGTGTGACATGTTGCGCCGTCTTGTTGGAACCCCAGCTCCTGGACATCATGGTTGTTCAATTCAGGAATGAAAAAGTTAGTAATCATGGCTCTATACCGATTACCACTGACTGTAACGTTCTGGCCATCATAGTTTTTGAAGAAGTACGGACCAATGATTCCACCAGCCATAAAGCGCACCAAACAGTCAGTTTTTCTGGATGTAACGGTGTTTCGACATACACTTGAGGATAAGCTTCACTCCAAATGCGGCAGTTTTGTTTGTTGGCGTAGCCATTCAACCAGAAGTGCGCTTCATTGCTAAACAAAATAAAATGGACGTAGTGCGCGATACGTATTCCGCACAGAACCATTATTTTCGGAATGAAAGTGCACTATTTCCAGGCGTTGTTCAGGCGTGAGTCTATTCATGATGAATTGCCAAACTAAACTGAAAATAAATCACTTGACAGCTGTTAAATCGGTCGCCATCTTGAACAGTAATGCCAATTTAAAGTTATATACTTTGAAAAAAAACACCCTTTATATTGTTTTTTTTATTTTTAAGGAATTTCACTGTTACTGTCTGAAGGAACTACTAGTCTCTGGTCATTTTGTATTTTTTTTTATATTTCTGTTGATACAATGATCATTTTTGCTTATTACAGAATGCATAAGTAGGGATAATAAATGTTGGTGTAAAAAAACCCCTTGCAAAGAAACATTCACATTCATTGGGGCGTCTGAATGAGATTCCTTGACTGTTCAACAAGTTAAAACGAACGAATAGACATGATGATGCAGTTAGAACATCTTTGACGATCATCAGGGTCGATCAAGATACGTCAGGACGATGATAATTTTTGGGCCTTCAAGTACTTATAATTTTTATTTCCACTGAGAATGCGTAATCCTTCATTTTAATGTATACGTTTAAAATATGAGAAAGATGCATCATGAAGCAGAAATAACACATCTCGAATGACAGCATCCATTTTCTCTGTACAGCTCAACTCGATCGACAAATCTCGTCATCATTCTCTCCTTGATAAGACGTGGGATCGCACACATTTCTAGCAAACAACAGAAAATTTTTATTGTACACATCCGTTGAGTTGAAGACAGTCCATCCGAGGTCAATACAATTACTCTTCGCCATCTTCATCGATCATCCTTAACACGCAAAAAATAACCTTCAGGTAGAATCTTGGAGCTGTTATTCTGGAACTCCCGATGCTGTCAGTGTGGAAATGGATCTCCTAAAAAAATATGTCGAATGATCCTTTGAGCCATTGGTAGAATGTTGAATAGAGGAAAAGCTAATAATTTGCACTTATCCTGAAAACAAAAACACCATGAATGTTTTGGAAATGATATATTTGACACAACCTTTATTGAGAGATTTCGGTTTTTCATTCCAAGTCCACCTCTAAGTTGAGTAGTTACTCTGTTTATATCCCTCAGGTCTGGTTCCAGAGTTCTCTAGCATACTTTTTTTCTGTAATACTCTACTATGCTCTTTTTGGAAGAGTAACTGTATCCATGTTTGCTAGTAATTTGAAATGATAATTCGAAGGCTGAAGCACACAAGCAGTTTGTGGGACTCTACCCGCTGTTTTTAGGATTAATCTGTAGATTATTTTTTCGTCTCTTTCACGATTTCTTTCGTGTGGTTTTGGTGTATAGGTACCTACATAGGGAGAGTATTATCTCTTTGATATTTGAAATTGAGTTTTACGTAATATGACTTCCTACGTAGTTGATCTCTGGGTTTTTCATGATATCCTAATCGCATCTTCGACAGGGTTGTGGTGAACTAATCTTTTTAGCTCGTCATTTGGATGTTGACTTGCTTTTTCAAAAAGCTTCTGGGCCTTTGCCTTCAGAAAATCTGTGACAGTTCCTTATTTCGAGTCTGTAGATATGTTGCTTGCTTACGAACCACGGCATATCCACTGCAGCTTTTAACAGTTTATTTTCTGTCACTTGTATATTGGATTTGATATAACTTTTGGCTACATAGACTCTTGCTGCCGATCCAAATGTTTGTTGAGGTTTTGCAATTGTCTTGATTATTCTCACTTTCTTATTTGGTTAAGTTGGCTCTTTACATATAAGTGGCTAAAGTCTTTTCCTTTTTGTCTTGCTTTTTCAAAAATTTTCTCGGCCTTTCTATTTTAAAGAAATCTGTGACAGTTTCCCATTCTAAGTCTCTGTTGATTTGTTTGTTTCTTATAAACGATGGCAAATCCATTGAAGTGGAGTCATGAGCACTCGTTCATTCATTGCGCCATTGGAGACCACATGCACCTATATATACACATATGGTCTCCAAGGGTGCAATTGACACCCTAGGAATGAACGAACGCTAAAAAACTGCACTCCAGTACTTTATAATACTCGTAATTTATTGATTCATCAAGACATTAAACAATGTGTAGTACTTACACCTTGTCTTGAAAGTACTCTAACTGTCACTTGTCGCCATAGAAATGAAATCTTCGTTTTCCAAAATTAGGTATTTATTTATTGATTCAGATTCAGTAAGACTATAGTGGGTGGGCCACAGTCGATGGTAAACTAGACTTTTACGGAGAACAGAAGATACCATTTTATTGAAAACATGGTTTCTTGGGTAGGAAGGACTGCTCTATCGATCTGAAATATTTTCAGCTCTGTAGGGTTGCCGCTCATATCAAAAAGTAACAACTTCGATATTTCAAATAGAACACCCTGTATATTATTACTCTTTTTGGTTTGCAGTAGCCTCCTTATTATTTATGTATTAATTTCCTTGTTCCTATCCTAGCTTTTTTCGAGTAATTGATTCATTATTCATATTCGTGCAAAATATAGCTATCATTTCGATACTTGGAATCCTATGTATGGATTACCAATAACCTGTGTATCATTTACTTCCAATAAAATACCTCCGTAATTATACAGATGATATACCATGCTCCTATACCTTGATTGTAAAGTTTTCTGATCAAAAGTAGGTTTTCATCCAAATGGTAATATTAAGCAACATTTGTTTTAGATATCCATGAAATGACATAGAACATTTAAATGATGATGATTTGATCAATGCCGATAGTCAAGTTATCATAATTCATGAGTTTATGACATTTCATGGATATCTAAAACAAATGTGACATAAAACAATACGCTCCTAAAATTTCATACTTAATTTTGAAACACTCTGAATAATATTTTATCGGGAGTTTCCGTATTGTGGGGCAAAACTTCAGAAGGTGGTAGTACTCATCAAAATAAGAAAAAAAATTCCCATAAACATTTGTACAAGAATGCTTCCTCTTCTAATTACAGCCATCTTCAATAACGTTTAAAAGCATCGATTGATTTTAATGGAAATTTGGTCATGGTCGCAACTTTTCACGGTGAATCTTATGCTGAATATATTCATTTACAAAAAAAAATGACAATGTAATGCATAAAACAACCGTTCACTATTTTTTTCTGACATCCGAGAAGAATTTCGACAGTTTAAAACACCCAACGAAAAATCCAATTAATATTACGTATTACGTAAAAAATGTATCTTGTGTTCTTTCTATGAGATGAGCCGTTGTCGAGATATAGGTGCATATAGGCTTCTGAAAAAATAATATTGTACTTACAGTTTCCTCAGACAGTCACCTTCGACCGTTGCGTTTCGATTACGAATTACGATTGGCTAGATAAAGTCGTCGAAACGCGGCGGTCTACGGAGACTGTTCGAGGAAACCGTACATTATAGTTATTTATGCAACAAGTACAAAAAGTGAATGTTTTATTGCACTCGACGTGAAATTGTCCGACGAGGCCGTTAGGTCGAGTTGGACAACAAGTCGAGTGCAATAAACAATTTTTGCACGAGTTGCATACAACATTTTTTCTACGTTTATGAAAATGATTTATTGAGGTGCGGCACTAGGTGTGGAAAATGAAAAGCGCAACTTGAATACTTTATTATTAATATCGATTTGCATTGAAACAGGAACTAATACGTTACGAACAATTTAACTCAAACTTTATTTTTACCCTCAATGTTGAAAGTGAATGAACAATTGGTGCAATTTTCAATATGAATATTTCGTAGTGAATTACTTTTTAAATCCACTTCTTGATTTGTTACTGCTGTAAACGTACTGGTACTTGGTAACTGTACATCGTTATTTCCTTCAGGCTGAAATATTTGTTTTTCATGATGACAGCACGTTGAAGTAGAATGACAGGTGAGTGCAATAAAAACTTTATTGCACTAGTGCAATAAAGAACTTCTTCTTCCACTAAATATAGTTCAATAAAGTTTTGCTTTTTGCATGAATGTAGAAAAAGATAATTTTGTCTTGACTAACTTTTCTAGTGAATTTAAAATGGCATTATTTTTCATATAAATTTTCATTAAAATCAATCGAAGCGTCCAAACGTTATTGCAGCAAAAGTATTATTAAAATGAAGTCTTTAGGTGGATTCAATTAAAAGAGGAAACATTTTCGTATACATTTTTATGAGAACTTTTTTCCTCATTTTGATGATTGCTATCCCCGCCAGAAGTTTTGCCACACAATTAGGAAACACCCTGTATATCGAGAGGGAAAAATTGAAACATCCAAGTCCAAGCATCCATTTATTATTTTTATATGATTCTTCTTAAACATTATGTCGAAAGTGCCTCTCAGGTAATTTTAATTTTACGTTGTGGCATGTCACTTTGCAGGTTAATTAATCTGTTTTTGTTTTTTATAATTGAATCTAGCGAAAAAATTACAAGGGGTGAAAGGATAATAATACAGGGTGATTTGCCGCGTTTATCTATTCATTATTTTGAGCTGAAAATTTGCATTTCAGGATTTCATCAATCATTTTTCTCCCTTGAATATTTTCAGATCTACTCAACTTTCGGTAATACCGGAAACAGAGAACTACTTTCTTATTTCAAATGGCATACCCAGTATATTATTGCATCATTCGATGACAATTTCAGCAATATGCTATAACTTGGGTAAAACTCAACAGTTCATAAGGTGATGGGATTTTTATGAAAAAAGTGGTGGAGACGAGGACACACATTGTTTTGAATTCTGCAGAAATAGTTACTTAAGACAAAACCTTTTTAATTTTTCATTTTGCCAATCAGTAGTATTAAAAACTGTTTTCGGTTTGGACCCAAAATGTACAAGGTTTTTATGAGAAGATCATGAACTTAACATCAAAACTCAAGAATTTTAAATTACAACCTATATTTTTCATTCTTTCAGTCAATTCTACATATAAAAATAGGGAGGGTGGTGATTCACATCAAAACTCAACAATTTGAAATTATAACCTATATTTTTATTCTTTCTGTCAATTCTACGTATAAAAACTGGGGGGAGGAGTTTGTTTATATTAATTAAGCAAACCCTATATACCTAAAATGAAAACTTCAACAGTTATCGAGAAAGAACTTGAAATTAGGATAACCCTCAATTTCTAACTTAGTGAAAGTATTCTGTGATTTCCGGAAAACATTGAAAGAGACTAAAATTCTGTGTTTTGATTACTGAATTGGACATTTAATTGAGTTGAGATTGTTGAGAATATATAGACTAGTTAAAATATTCAAATTGATATGAATGAAAAATCATTCATGAAATGTCCAATTTAGTTATCAAAACACAGAATTTTTGTACATGCATAAAATTATGATTAGTTTTCTCGGTTTTCCAAAACGCCTAATAGGCCATCGTGTGAATCACCCTGTATATCCAAAATTTTATATCAATATAGTGGCAAAATTGGAATTTCCAGTGCTGAAAAATAGCAAAGCCCCGAATTAGAACAAGCGCGCGAAACCTCACAATTCCTCGCAGGACCGGCGTTAGAATGAAACAGTAAAGCGACTGTTTCAGGCGCCTCTTTTCGATGGGCGGCAATTTAGCCCAGTTTGTGGTCGCCCTTTCATATTTCTGAAGGAATATAGTCTTGATTCTTAAAAACATCATGAAGTTGGTTCGCTTTGCGGCGTTTATCAACATTCCCTGCAATAAAAATCTCCAAACCGTCTTTACTAAGCCGCCTGTTCAATAAATAAAACATGGCATCCCAACCAATATAAGCAGCATTGCCTATTACTTTAATTGAATGAAGGATGGAATGTATTTCACAAAGACGAAAAACAACACTTCGAATTACGTGGAAGTTGTTTACACATTCAAAATATGGAAAATTCCTACGATTCTGAATTCGAAACTATTTACTGATAAATGCTAAATGTTTTCAGCGGGACATATGTTTTTAATCCCATTTACTTTTCGAAGCTTTGCATTTCTTACCGCCCTTTGTATCTTGTGGTGTGATAGGTTATCTTCCATCGATCGTATGTGATCGATTGTGAATGTGAGAATCAGATATATTACTCACGCATTGTTCATCGGCGTCGAAGAAATGCAGGAATCTATTGTGAGTGAAAATGTTCGAAAAAAAAAGAGACCCAGTGAAAAAATATGGCAAATATGGCGAATTATAATCGAGGCAGGTGATGTTTTTTGTTGGTGGGGGGGTGTTTATTGATACTTTTTTAGCAGGGGCGCCAAAAAATTCTTTATTTCAAGCGCCAAAATTTGAACATGTTTTTGAAAAGGACATCCGAAAAATTGTCGAAACGGGGAGAACACCTCCTGAGATTCACCTGCGATTAACTTGTTCGATGTATGGAATTAGAATTGTTATGGAATTGTTATGGAATTAGAATTGTTACTCATTACATGAATGAAGAAACACTTAAAATCTTATATTATGCAAATTTTGAGTCGATTTTGAGATATGGAATCATTTTCTGGGGAAGTAGTTCTGGAATCCAGTCAGTTTTTGTTTCACAAAAAAAGATAATTAGAACCATATTCAAGATGGGGTATAGGGATTCATGTAGAGGTAAATTTAAAGATAAAAATATTTTGACAGTTTATGGTTTATACATATATGAATGTTTAGTTTTTGTTTTTAAAAATAAGGATGGATTCAATGTTGGGGGAACACATAATTATAATACAAGAACGAAAGATTTAATTTATCCCCAACATAGATTATCTATTTTGGAAAAGGGACCTTATTATATGGGCATAAAATTTTATAATAAGTTACCTGATAATTTAAAGAACTGTTATAATTTAGGAAAATTCAAAAGGTTCATAAAGAATATATTAATTGAATTGGAACCATATTCTTTATGCGATTATTTCAGATGTGAGAATTTAGTTTAGTTTATTTATGCAATTGTGACGTCATTTCATTTTTTATGTATATATTATATGTAAAATTTGGAAATAAAGATAATTGTTATTGTTATTGTTGTTATTGTATCTTTTCAGGCAACGTCGACCGGCTGTGATATAAGTCCGTACAGACAGAAACACGAATACTTGTGTGTGCGTTCAATTCCCACCGTCGTCTCAGCCTCCGGTGGAGATAATCAGGCTAATCGACGTCCCAGAGAATCGAAAACAATAATTGATCGTCGACGACGACTTCGAAGAGGGACCGCAGGCAGAGGGGATTCGATATCAGCAGACAAAATAGAATCTCCGAACCTGCTATCTAATCTACGCCCGCTCGATCACCACCACGCCACTACGTAGTCCGCCGCAGTTGCTTGCACGAAGCCCAGAAGTTCAGTTCGGAGCTGCGCGAGGTGTCCGGTCAACACACGGGAGAGAACAGTCAGTTGACGAGCATCCGAAGGACAGTGCGCACGCAGTCTTGACGCAGTGCAAAGTTCGCGTAGTATCTGAACCGTGAGTGAGTGTCGAAAACTTGACAGTTAAGTTAACATGGCCGCCGACTCGGGTATGGATACTTGTCCCTCGCCCGAAATTGCGGACTCGAGGAAACGACCACTCGACGGGGACGCCGAGAACGGCGACACGAAACGGTCCCATTTCAGTTCAGGTAACGAAAAATCCCAATCTAGGTGAAGACCGACGATTCGCGCAACGTATCGACTCGCGTTTGCGGCTCTCCATCGAATTTTTCGGTCTCGGCTCTCTCTCCTAACCTTGCCGCATCATTGGTAGGTGTTCGGCACAGCTGATCGCCGTGTTTTACCGCGCTCAATGGCGGCAAGCAAGGTGGGTGTGTGTAGACGATCCACACGCTCGGTTATGTCATGCAAAACTGCCGATAACCTACCCGCTTCGGATTCGAACAGTCGTCAGTTTCCTGCCTGTTCGCGATCTTGACAATTTGGTGACGTGACGTCCAACGCTCTCGCGCGCTCTGTCTCCTCCACGACGGGCATATGTTTTCGAAATTCTGACAGTTTGGCGTACCCGGTTTTTTCTACCTCCCTCGCTTTTTCATTCGCCGCCCCCAAATGTTGACCGCCTTAGCGCCGCTTGTTTATGGTGAGTTTTTTAATATGGGCCAAAACGCACCTTTCATACAGTTCACCATGCGGACAATCTGACCTGATTCATGTTTTTTTTTTGCACACATCTCGCACTGCATTGTTTACGGGTGGCTGTTTCATAACTCGGATTTGGTTTTTCGTTGGCCTTGTCCAAAAACCGGTAAATGATAAGGACGCCTAAAAATGCGTGATCTTTAATTCATTAGGTGCAGAGTTCAAAATACAAGGTTAAAGCCGACAATCTCCGTCCAGTTGAATTGATACATCGCACTTGTTTATTCATAACGATCGTAAAAATATACACAGTGCGACATTGGTATTCGAACGGCAACTTTTGGTTCCACTTCTGTTCTCCCAGTTCGTCTAATTGAATTCGTTGAAGTGATCATAATCTCTTAACTTGAATTAATATCTGGCGTTCAATAAGCGCAAGGTCGAAAAAGTCGAGAACCTCTGGAATCCCTTATCGTATCTACATTTCCTGATGTAATCCAACATATAATGTAAACGGCATCGCCGGAATCATCGATATGAGCGCTATTCTATGCATTGGGACGCATTTAAGCCGATTATAAAGAAATATTCGGCGTATGAATTTCGAGCGGAGCTCTGCGTTTGTAAATAGATCGTGACATCGCTCAATCGGCTTTAATTTGGAGGATGGGACGCATTTCACAAGCTATATTAAATAAATAACTTTGTTTACTTACCGTTTTTCGGTTAAAATTATACGCCGAGTTATATATGCCTTTACGGGATGATTCGTAACTACGGTTTGAAAGTTCATACGGTGATTCTTTAGGTCGTTTTAAGAAGAAAAGGTCGTACGAACATATGTCCGGAGTTGCTTCGTTTCCGAGATACAGGGCGTTGAAATTTGAACATTTTTTTTTTTTAGGTATTTATGAATTTTCGCAAATAGGTATTCTTGAAACAATTTGGTTGAAATTTAGTGAAGTCATTTGAAGTAATAAGGCGCATATTTAGCATTAACTAGATTGAAATTATTAGGTCCAGTGGCGTCTCAGTGTTCTCACAATTTTGAGGAAAAACAGTACACTACTGACTTTTTGTGGTTTTTCGATTTTTTTAAAGCTGAGTAGCTAAAAGTACAAATTTTTTGGTCTTTTGTATTTTCCTCATATCTAGCTTCGTTTTCGGGAAAAAAATTGAAGCCCCTCTACTGCATATCATGAACACCTGTTCTGCAGGGTGATTTTTTTTATTCGAAAACGAAGCTTGATACTAAGAAAACGCAGGAGACCAAAAAGTTGTATTAGTTGCTCATAATCCTAAAAAATACAAAAAACTATACAATTTTTTTTCACGATAAGTCATGAATGAATACCTAGCGTTTTTCAACGTCCTGTATCTCGGAAACGAGATGTTCGTAGCACTTTTTTCTTTCAAAACGATCTAACGAATTACTCTCTTGGAAAAAAATGTAAAATTTTCCGATGTACAAAATGTCGAGGAAGTACCGGAAATCGATAATTTAAAAGGCCCGCTCGAAGATTTTGTCGCTCTGTTGGCAAAACTGTTTTATCCTCGGTTTTATCAGTTTGCGAGTCAGTTACAATATACAACTTGGATCCGATATTTACAATGGCTGAAAGGATGAGAGTATGTCCCAAATTCTGTATCAATATTGGAATTATCTGTACTGAAACGCTGAAAAATTGCAAAGCCTTGAAAATGCGTTTGAAAAGGCTTAGGTATGACGTTTATGTTATGTCGAGTATTATGCATTGTTCATTAGCGCAAATAGAATAGATATGTCTGAAGGTATTTCGAAATGAGCCTACTTTAAAAGCAATTCAGTAATGTTAAATTATTGATACTACTCAACTATTTAAACTTATAATCTGAAACAATTTTGTGGTGCCAAGGTTGCAAAAATATGTAATCTAGTGAAAACTTTTCGGAAATTTTTTTTTTCTGTTTATGAATAAACACAATAACTTTGGAATTGGTGAAGGCGAAAGAAACTAACTCCTCCTCAAAGTTTCGTACTTAGTTTACGTTTAGGAATGGAATTTCTTATACGACTAGGCCTTCCCAAATAACCAACAGAGAGCATTATGTTCCAAAAGTTGGTTTCTCAGCGGTGACCGAGTTCAGAGACATCCCACAGGTCTTGAAAAAATTGTCATTCAGAAATTTATCGATGGGTTGAAAGGGAAACCACGGACAAGAAGTTATCCTTCAAGAGAGATCCACCTCACGAACTTTTTGACACTGCCCGAAGAGATATGCAAATGAACTAATATGTTAGGGACAGGTCACACCAGAGACCGAGGCAGGGACTCTTGTGAGTCAAGTTCGACTCAGACAGATACCATATAGCATTACATTCCTATTTCTTCGATTTTTATCTTATATTTTTGTGTTTTGGTAGAAAGTTTCATCTCCTTTATGAAAAAAATTTTAATGAAAAAGTATTGACTTGAAAAATTCTACATATTTTGGTTTATTATTTTCGGTGATGAACTTTCGGAATCGTTCAAAACAAAAAAAATTCTAAACACAAATAACCTCGCAAATAACAATATTGGTGCTATCTCAATTAGTTTCGGAGTGATCCTTATCCTCGTCCTTCTCAATAACGTGGCCAAAGGTTCGATTCTGAAGGGATTGAATAATTTTTTCATTTCACAAGTCGCTTTTTATTGCATCATTATCTTCGGATTTGGAATATACTCCGGGTGAGGAAAAAATAATCAATCATTGTGTAAATATTGCAGTATTTTAAACAAGACCCCATTAGAAAACATTACGCTTCAAACTTACCACAAAATTCTACATAACTTCAACTCGTAGGCATCGTACTATAGGTTAATATCTCTGATAAATTATCTCAAAATTTCTTATCGAAAAATAAAGAATACGACAACGCTAGTTGATAAAACTTGTTTTGACATAGTTCTTACCATTACTGTAATTATACCCATTACCACTAAAAACAACATTTCTTTCAAACATTCGGCAATTTGCTTGTGTTGTAACATATCATTTTCAACGAAAGCGGCTCGTATATTTTGCTATCTCGAATTTGCGAAAAAAATTAAGTACATCCAAGGTCGCATTTCCATATCGTTTTTGTTCGGAATGTCGATTTCACATGTTCACTAATACCGAAGGAAGTACCTTTTTTTTTTAGGAATTAATAACAGGTACATTGTTAGTGATCAAGAGAAACAGGTTAAAGTTGCAGCTTCAAGGTCACAGCCATCCGAGGTGACCTTATATCGATTTAAAACTCGTGAATACGTCTTTCATTAGATACATAGAACAAATATTGGAATTGGAGTTTTTTGTTGCCTCGAGCTACCCTGTTGATTTCCCCTAAGTCAACCTTGTGGGCAAGAGGTATTTTTTCGGTTATTGAGAGAAAGCAAAAAACATAACAGGAGGATATTTTCAGGAAAAAATTAAATTACGGAAAATTATTTGAATTTATTCTGTGGCATTCGAAGTTCCTTCCAAAGCAATACATTTGCGTCAAAAAATGGTCCATTTTTATTTTCAGCAATCGATTTCGTGAATTCCTAAGATCTCCTTATATAAAGTAACCCATGTCTATTAATTTTAACCAAATTCGCACATCTGATATTTTGCGTCGCAATTCTTGGAAGAGAATTTATTTTTTGATCTTTAAAATGAGGTGTCACTCGACCCATGTGTGCCATTCAAAAACTTTTTAATATCAAAATGAGACCTATTATTAAAAAATCGTAGGACTCCTTGGAATATCTTTTACCACGTAATTATTTCTGTTGAAGGAATTGTACTCGGAATTGTATGTGACACCTGTGTTCAAGTTTTTTCACTTATGGAATTGACAAACATTCCAACACATAAGTTGCAACAATAACTATTGTGCGAATACTTGCTATTTTTTTTTTACCTCCTGGAATGAATTTCATTGTCGAAATTTTCTTTATCTACACTGTGTCCGTAAAGTATGGAACAAATTCATTTTTAGCTAAACAGACCAGTTTGAAAAATAATCCTGAAACACGTTGATTTTTTATTTTAATTTACCGTATTTTAAAATAATAATCTAATATACAGGATAATTTTTTTTTAATGGAACACCTCCATTTTGTCTCAATTTTCCGATTACTCTAGCTGAACTGATTCCAACAATGTATCACATGTTGATTCCAATTGGTACAGGGTGGACAAAATACAATAATTTTGTGTGTGCTCATAAAGAAGCGCGTAACATTCTTTATTAGTTAAATTAACAATATTATCAAAAATATTTAATGTCTAGCGGCAATTGGTTCAAATGTAACAGTCTGTAGTTTGTTACATTTTTAGATTAATAAAAATGAGCTGTTTCCAAACATGTTTGGCACTTGTGATCTAGCAGACAGAATATGAAAGAAATTATTTCTCATTTTTATACATTTTTATTGATCTGAAAATGTAACAAACTACAGGGTGTTACATTCAAACCAATTGCTGCTAGACACTAAGTATTTTTGATATTATTGTTAATTTAACTAATAAAGAACGTTACGCGCTACTTTATGAGCACACACAAAACTATTGTATTTTTGTCCAATGATGCTGACGTCATTACTTGAAAGTAATTCACCCTGTATATTAGATTATTATTTTAAAATACGGAAAATTAAAATAAAAAATCGACGTGTTTCAGGATTATTTCTAGAAATGGTCTGTTTAGCTAAAAATGAATTTATTCCATACTTTACGGACACAGTGTATACCAAGGTGTATACCTTAACGAGTAATGTAACCTGTTCATGATGCTCACGTCACATGAAGCATTGAAATCTTCCTTGATGCATAAACTTCTAATCATTATTCGAGAACTTCCATTGTGCATCATTGGATTTCTCAGGTGGACCGATGGACATGCTAATTAAAGAATAATTGTTACAATTATGATAATTGCAGCTAACTTGGTCTTCGAAGAAATGCAATACCTAACTACTTACCTATCGTGAGGCGCAGTATTTGGTATAAAATAGAATCACTGCTGTTTCCGGATATCCTCTACAATTATTATTAGCCTTATCACTATAATTACGATAATTATGATGACATGATGGCACACAAATATCTGAAACTATGATTTCAGCACAATACAAATATTATGAAGAACGTTTATTTTTATTTTGAAAGCGAGATTTATACACGTTTTGAGAATAGCAAAGATGTTTTTTGGAATGCTTATTAGTGAGAATGTTTTCAGGCCTCGGTGAACATTATACATACATTTCTCATATTAGTGCTCTTGATTATCTCTGCACTTGCATCGTATTTATGTTCGTGCTTCCTCAAACTTCATAATTCAATTCATATAATTAAAATAAATTATACTTGCAGCAGACATACTATTCCTGAAAATCCGGGTTGCACAATGTTATGTTTGTTTTTTTTTTCACATTTGCGAGTATATTTAGTTTTTTTGTTTCTTGGTGATAAGTACAAATCGAGGTCCAAATAATCGTTATATCTTTTCGACCGATCATTCTCCGAACATATCATTCCATCACTATGTCTGCAATTCTCGACATTTGAGCCAGAAAAGGTCTAAGAACTAGAGAAAATTCAAGAAGAATATCGATAAGAGTAGGTACCTATTATTTCCGCTATCACTGAACCAACATTGCTTAGCTTCTTGGTTTTGATTTAGAATGAAATTTTCAAGCTTCATGCGAAATTTCATGCTGATCACATAATCGGAACCTATGAAAATTCATTGTGGAAAATAGTATACTTATTTCTCTTTCGAAATAGTTACTTCCTGAATTTTCTTCTTGTATATTAAGAATAATAATTTCCATCTTCGTGAAGAAATAAAATTATCGAATATTCGAGCCCTGATGTCCAGTCGAAAGCTTCTGAGCACTCATTCATCCATGTTCCAATTGCACCATAAGATATGCTTATATTATACAGTTCTGTGGTTTCCAAAGGCGCAACTGGTTCATGAACGAACTAGCGCTCAAAAGCTCCTGATTTCCTTTCAGTGCTTTTCTCATTTTTTTAAGAAACTTTATTTATTTTCCTAAGATTCTACAATTTATGAATCAGACTATAGTTCAAATTTGTGTTCAACTGAAATCAAAATAAAGACTACTCTGTCAACTTTTCATATTAAGTTCTATAATGTGATTTTCTCGGTGATTTTTGACCTGCCCTAGATATGCTTACATGAGGAATGGACGAAAACAACATTAATGTATTTATTATCAGATAAAGCCGTATGAAGATCATATTTCACAATATTTTCTATTATAGGGAAAATCATAAAAAATTTAGTTTTTCTGTTGAAAAATGATTGACATATTTAGGAATTATTTTTATACAACAATTATTCCAATGAAAATATTTGAGGAGTGATTTATGTTATCAATACATAATCATAAATATGTATAGGTATAATTCCTGGTTACTATTGCTACTTAATAATATGAAATAAATTGTTGTTGTTCCATCGGTTCATTTGAGGTTATTGTTCCTTTGGTCCTTTTAGAATTAAAATGAAATCTTTCAATTTGAGACTTGAAATTAAAAACGATTTGCCCCTTGAATTATTTTCAAGACTTATTCACACCATTCCGATATTTGAGATACCGTGAAAAGTATTAAAATGCTATATAGATTTCAACTCCCATTTCAATGAAAAGAATGCAAATTTGTTTATTTTACTGCACTTCAACAAGTGACGATAAGATCTCTCGAGATCAGTTGTAAATATTTACATTTATTTACCATTTGCAACCCTATAGAAGAGTTCCATAATTGGTTCATTTAATTATGTAGTGTGTACTCTCGAAAATATCTAACTAACAACATTAGTTCCATCAACAACTTCCTGTTAGAGCTGAATTTCATCTATTGCTCATTTCCTCTGAAGAATACTTAGGATCTAACTACGCCGAATAGGGCGTCGTCTCAAGAACTAGATCTCGAATAGATGACATAATAATGTCCAGTTTGTAGAAAATACTTGAGAATGCTTGAAATTCTGGACTAATGGTCGAAAGAATGACCTAATATTATTTCGAAAGCAGTTCTCTGCAAATAGTTAATGATTTCACAGCTGTTCGGATACGAGTTGCGTATCAATGCGTTTTGTTTATTTATCTCGATAATAATAGCAAAATTATGGAAATAGTTAGTATAGGGTGGGCAAATTTCGATGTTTTAGCACTACAACTTTTAAACCAGAGGAGATAGACAAAATTTGATACCCACTTCTCGGTCTTTTTTTCTGAGAAACTAACAAGGGTAGTATTCATTTTTGGACACCTTCTTTTGTTTTCGAGTTATAAGCGAAAATTGGAAAACTGGCGATATCGAAAAACATTTATATCTCCGCTAATACTGATGATAGAGCTCTGAAATTAAAACATTATACAGGCACTTTTTTACGTAGAATCCAGTGGCGTGCTCGTCTTTCCAAAATGGTTTTTAATCACGAAGCTATGACCCGAAGTTATGTTTTTTCTAATGGGAACACTAGATTTCTGTGCCATTTTTTGAAAGCGTAATTTTTCCTGATTTCAAAAATATATGACATCGTATGGTTTGCATGAATATAAATAATAGAAAATGGTCAAACCTTTTTTTGACTAAGAGTCTCAATATTTCTATGGTTTCAACTATTGATGAACACAGAAAAATTGAGCTTCCTATAACAAGAGTAATGTCCTTCCATCAATCTGATTATTTCTATGCTTTTTACTAATTTCTACAAAATTCGAATCTAGGTATATTTTATAAAGTTTTTATCTAAAAATAGATTCGGTAATAACGAAAAGATCCACAGGATCGATTGTTTCAATCGAAAGAGTTGTAATGAGATGGATGCATCAGAAGATTGTTTTCATAGGTCTCTAGAATGAATACGCACAAGTATAGATTATTCAAAGTCACTTGAACTACTCCATAAAAACGCTTGGCCATAGATGTCCCTTTGAAGTGGAAACCGCGATCTGCAAAATACCGGGGTTCATCTGAAAGTATTGTAAGGCAATAAATTCACTGGCCCCAAAGGAATTTCTGAAAACTTGGGCAAACCTTGTATAATCGAAATATTCATCTTCCTCCAAGTGACTTTGGATATACTATACCAATCCATTTCGAATAGCACATGAAACAATGCATATATGATTGAACAATTTAATTACGAGGGGAATTAGTGAACATCATAGAAATAATCAGATTAACGGAAGGAGACTTCTCTTGTTATAGGACGCTCAATTTTTCTGTGCTCGTCAACAGTTGAAAACATAGAAATATTGAGAATCTTAGGTAAAAAAAGGTTTTTGACCATTTTCTATTATTAATATTGATACAAACCATACGATGTTACTTATATATTTTTGAAATCAGGAAAAATGAAGCTTTCAAAAAATAGCACAGAAATCTAGTGTACCTATTTGAAAAAACATAACTTTGGGTCATAGCTTCGTAATTAAAAACCCTTTTGAAAATGCGAGCCCGCCACTGGATTCAACGTAAAAAAGTGCCTGTATGATGTTTTAATTTCAAAGCTCTATCATCAGTATCAACGGAGATATAAATGTTTTTCGATATCGCCATTTTTCCAATTTTCGCTTATAACTCGAAAACAAAAGAAGGTGGTCAAAAATGAATACTACCCTTATTAGTTTCTCGGAAAAAGAGACCGAGAATGGGGTATCAGATTTTGTCTATCACCTCTGGTTTAAAAGTTGTAGTACTAAAACATCGAAATTTGCCCACCCTGTACATCCTGTTTTAATTCACAACAAAAATATTCATTTAAAAAAAGAAATTGTGTCTAGAAATAACCGAGTAATTTACGTCTCAAGCTTCGTGGAATTTGACAAATCACTTTCATAGCATAACTCACCTGTTTTGCCTCTCATTATTCGAATTATCAAAGTCAAACTGAGACTTATGATTTGTTTTTGTGCTTTCGTTTCAAACCGGCTTTTATTCATTCTGATGTCTAGATTTTGGTTTGGAAAATGTCCGTCCTAGGCAAATATTTCCTAGGAAAACTATAAGATGAATTTCGTCTGAAACATTACATTTATAGTAATGATCAACTGCATTTATTAAAAATATACCTACCAAGATTTTCATATTCACAATGAAAAAAAACCCTATTTTCCGGACTTGTTACGTAATAGTAATTTACGTAACAAGTCCGGAAATTAGGATTTTTTTGGACGATTAGACAAAATTCCAGGACGAGCGTAAGCGAGTCCTGGAAGTCTGTGAGTCCAAAAAAAAACATTTTCGGGCGTGTTGTGTACAATATTTTTTCGGCAACCATGTAAAATAACACTATCGCTGCTGCTTTCCATATTTTATTGCGATTGCGATCAAAAAACATGCAAATTTTTGACAACTAATTTCATATGAACTGTCAGCCGTTATCTTGGTTGCTATGGATTCTATGATTCTTTTCCGGCCTAGTCCGGGAAGTACGTACTTTCCGGACTAGGCCGGGAAATGCTACTTTCTCAGAGAAAAAGCGTCCGGGAAGTGAGCACTTCCCGGACGGTTGCCGAAAAATTACTATTTTCGGCCGGAAAAGATTCACGTCGTTTGAGTCATTGGGAATATGAAAATCTTGGTAAGTATATTTTGAATAAATGCAGTTGATCATTATCATAGCAACCGAGAAAACGGCTGACAGTTCATATGAAATTAGTTGTCAAAAATTTGCATGTTTTTTTATCGCAATCGTAATAAAATATGGAAAGCAGCAGCGATAGTGTTATTTTACATGGTTGCCGAAAAAATATTGTACGCAACATGCCCGAAAATGTTTTTTTTGGACTCGCGGATGGATACTTTTTGCACATCTCTACCATCCGGCTACCTATACCGAACACCCAGTCTCCGATTCTTCAACATTTGGGATTCCACCGCAGCAGTAAAAAAACCTCAAGGTCTTCGCCGAGAGAAGGATCTCGCTGTTTACCCAGTTACCTAGTAACTGGTTACAGAATGTCGGTCTCGGCGGTTACACGGCGACAATCGCGAAAATTGGGTAAAAGATAGGAAAATTCGACACGCGACGAATGTCCAATTAGGGCCTAATTATCAACGATGCAATCGTATTCGATAACGGGGTAATTATGGAATTCGTCGGTCCGTAATGAACATTGAAATGCGTCTCTCTAACTAACCATCATCATCATCATCATCGACGAAACGGGTTCTTCAAGGTGAGAATCCGTGCGCCTCTGACTCAACTCTCGTTTCTGAGAACAACGAGAAGTTCGACGAGGAATTGTTTACGACGTTTTGTCTTGTGTGTGTGGAGATTGTTGTGCAGTCGAGTTGGAGAGGTTCTTCAATTTTCGGCGCGTTATATTGCCAAGACTGATGCAGACATTCGTTTTCGGTGGCATACTGTAGATTTCGAAAGGCTTGTAATCATCCCAACTTCCATTACGACGGACTGCTATAGTTTAGATACATTTGCGTTTTCGAGCAAATTCTTATTTATTTATTTGAATTTATTTATTTATTGCCGCTTCGACAACTAGGTCATTAGCGGTTACAGTTCGATTAGGGGTACACTATGTTTAGTATTATATACATGTTACTGTATTATACAATTAAAATAATCAGATTATAAATTTGGTGTCCTTAATGAAGGAAATTGTGTTCAGGCATGCTGGCGAGTTGATGTTGAGGGCTTCTTCCACTTTGGTGCTGACATTGTGCAGTTTTCTATGAGCATCAAATAGTTGGCATTCTAGGCAAATTCTTATGATATATCTAGTTTCAGTTGAAACCTCCAATTTATTTAGAATTCTGGATGTCGACATCCAACATAATGTATGTCAAACTTACGCCAACCTGTATTGACATTGTAAAAGTCATATACCTCAGAGTAATTAACATAGATAGAGGGAGCATATGTCCTTTTCAGTAAGCAGAGTTGTCCCCAACATAACCAATCACATTTGACATGAAGCGCGCGGAAATGAAGACATATCAGTAATACGATATTTCATTCACTCAATTCGCGAGTTTCTCCGCAAAGAACGCACTTCTTATGTCCCATAGTGAATCGACGTTTCATATTAACTCGAAATATATTGAAATAAATACCTAAATATATCAGGAATTCAGAAAACGAACTTCAAGCGCGCCAAACGACATGAAACAACCGATCACACTAGGAGAGCAAAAGTTGCCAAACCTTAGATTTCAGCAGATAGATACAGACAATAATAAATATTCTGCTTTTTATAAATTCGACAATCAGAAAAACTATCGGATTCAATATATTCAAATTTGCATATTCAATCGGGAATCCCTCAAATAAATTACGATTACAGTATATTCGATAACGAAGATATAGATCAAATTTAAACTTTTTAAAGTAATACCCTGTACACGAATTCAAAAAAGGAATGGAAAGCTTTTGAGCTTGCCATTCAGGAGTATAATGACAAAAATTTTTGAATATGCAGTTTTTATAATTGGTAATTAATAAATAAACCAGTTACGCCGAGATACAGACAATGTTTTTTCGTGCAGACATATTAACATATTGACTACTCCTATACAGAAAAAAATATCTCTGGATCATATAATGTGATCATAATTAATATTCAAACAATAACTACAAATAATGGCCGAAAACTTTTTTATTTGAAAAACTAAAAGGTTTAAGGGTATAGGAAAACTTATTAAAGATAGTTTTGAAATTAATTCTACTTTCATTAAGATATGGGAATGCCATTTGAAATGAGAGGGTTTTTGGCCATTATTTGTAGATAACGTTTAAATAATAATTATGATCACTATGTATAATCTAATGATAATTTTTTTTTGTATAGGAGTAGTCAATACTTCTGTTCGAAAAAGCACTTTTTTTTTGTGCGTTTATAGGCTTCGCCTCAACTCTTGTAAAGTTTATAATAATAATAATAATAATTTCCTGTATCGGCGACGTAACTGGTTTCTTCATTAATTAAAAAACTCCATATTTTCAATTTTTCGCCATTTTCTCGTGAATGTTGCTTCTGAGGTATGAAGTGGACTGAATGAACTCATCATTATTTGAGTTGGCCATTCCATTTTTCAATTCATATACAGGGTGTTACATTGAACAAAGTGTAACTATGGTCTAAATATTTGTTTACGAACACCTTTTATAGATGATAATAATTTTAAATTGTGCTTTTGATTACCCTATTCCTATCACAAAAAAAGATTCCCAGAAATCTTTATTTACTTAAAATGAGATCCGCATCTGATATGGGCCACCTGGTGTATGCACGCTATGATAGAGTGCCTACCATTTGAATTAAACACTCAACCTCGCTTGTTGAATCACGCATTCAAAACAATTTCATCATATATTTTTTCCTAGTTTCCGTTCGATAAATAATCCTGACTAAATTAATTCATAAAAATAGTCGATAAACAATCAACGTTTAATGCTTAATACAAGCCGGCCTCAACCATAAAAGCGTGGTTCGTTAGACTAGTACATTTCAAGGTTTATTAACGACCATGACATAACTTCTGCCATCATGTTTACATATTCTTTTTTTTTATATGTAATTCCAAAGAACGGAGTTGAGATAAATTATTCACGGTGTAAGATCATAAAAATGGGATATTTCAATGAGACTCCTATTTTGCCGAGGGGACACGTCAAGTATTTAGTTATGAATTCGTGACAGTACATAATTTGTTTGCTCATCAGGTGTAGAGTTTTCTTGATAACAATGATTTTTTGGATTTGATTTAATATAGGGCCATTCACGAGAAAATGGACGAATGAAAACCTCGATGAAAAAAAAATGATTCGAAAATATCCCCAGTTGAGTATTTTAAGTCACCTATTACCGATATATGTATAGGGTGTTTCTTGCAAAACTTTTTTTTCATTTGATTCATGACCAGCATCTATTGCTTCAATACAACAATGGAACAGAAATTGACAAAAATCAGGTTCGGACTGAATAAGGTCATTTTGAAGTTCAACCTTGAAGAAAACTCTCTGCGATGCTCTGATTATTCACATGATTTTCTCGCTAATTTTCAATCACAAAACGACGTACAACTTTCAATTTAATGAAGAGAATAATGGTAATTAAAATTTCAAAATTGAATTTACCAATCGTATATAGGTCGGAATTATAAAATATAAATACCAAAAAAGCGAAAAATCATCAAAAATATAAACATACAGATACAGGTGGGGCATAGTAACGAATTTTGTGATAGAAATGTGTGAAGAATCTGAATTATTCCAGGTATTGATTTTCAACGAGGATATCAGTGAAACTGTTAGTTGAATGTCATGAATTTGTATATGTATTTGAGGTTGACGTAGTCGAGGAAGTGGTGATTTTGCAAATTCGCAATAAATGAACTTTGTACTCGCAGTATTTAGCCAATATTTTCGTGATTGCAGATACGATGGGGTTTAGAATTTCAAGTTTTATACAAAATTTCGTATTCGTCATCAGAATCATAAAAATTCAAGAGCAATAATAACATAAAAATGAGGAAGGCACTGACGTGAAGTTCGGAGATTTTGAGTGCTCGTTAATTGATGCACTTAATGCTCATTTGGAGTCCGATCGGATGTATGAACTATCAAATTTGACATGAAGCACCCACATATAGAGGAAGTATTCGCAATTTTCACATGTCCCCAACATGGTTAGATTACGTTGTTGTATTGTGATATATTTTCAAATCCACAATTTGACTAAATAGTTATGAATTTATATTATATTAAATGAAATATATTTATTTGAGTGATTCCCGATTAAATATGCAAATTTGATTATTTGGAATCTGATATTTTTCCTAATTGTCGAATTTATAATAAGCAGAATATTTATTATTTTCTGTAGTACCTGCTCACTTTTGCTCACCTAGTGTCATCGGTTGTTTCATACGTTTGGCGCGCTTGAAGTTTGTTTTCTGAATTTCTGATATACATATTTGGGTATTTATTTTAATATACAGGGTGGCCATTTGAAAACGAAACAGACGAGATTACAGACGAAATAAAGTTTTTCGATAGAAATGCTCGGACAGGTCGATTTCTGTTTCGAGGGGGACAACTTAAGATGTAGGTTATGGACGCATAGCGCTTCAACCCTTGCTACTACAACCCTCACCCCCAAATTTTGAATAGGGAAGATGGGGTGAGTGATACCTCATTTGAAAGGTATTTTTATACTGATTTCAGCACAGTAATTTTTTTCATTTTATGCATTAGTTCTCGAAATATTCTTAACTAAGTATTTGAAAATGAAGTGGTGTTTTCATGGCACTTGTAGTGTTTTGTGAAAAATCGACATTTTGAGCTTCAAAACAACCATGACTGTGGCTTCCTTCCTAACTAACTAACGCATGAATATTTCGAGAACTAATGCATGAAATGAAAAAACAATTACTGTGCTGAAATCAGTATAAAAATACCTTTAAATTGAGGTATCACTCACCCCATCTTCCCTATTCAAAAATAGGGGGTGGGGGTTGTAGCAGCAAGGGTTGAAGCGCTATGCGTCCGTAACCTACATCTTAAGTTGTCCCCCTCGAAACAGAAATCGACCTGTCCGAGCATTTCTATCGAAAAACTTTATTTCGTCTGTAATTTCGTCTGTTTCGTTTTCAAATGGCCAACCTGTATTTTGAAACGTTGATTCACTATGGGACATAAGAAGTGCACTGATATGTTTTCATTTCTGCGAGCTTCATGTCAAAAAGTGATTTGCTTACTGATAATGACATATTATGCTCTTTATATCTATGTTTATTACTCTTAGAATCTTATCGTAGGTAATTGCACAAGTGCATCAAAATTACCGATAATTTTGCATGACAGCGTGTTGTCATAAAAACTGCATGAGTTCATTTTCATTTTTGGAGAAAGAGCCCGACACCGAAGGTGGAGGGCTCTTTCTCCAAAAATGAAAATGACCGAATGCAGTTTTTCAAAGAAAACACGCTGGAATGCGAAATTATCCGGTCATTTTGATGCACGAGTGTAATTCGGGGGAATATTTCCCGAATAAACTGTTACATTACTTGTCAAACTGATTTAGAATGGAATTGCCATAGATTCGAACTGTGTAAGATGCATAGAAACTATGCATCTATGAACAGAACAATTATCGCAGTGCAGTTTCGCTTCCTACAATGCAATTATCGCTGTAATTTTCGATAATTGTTCTCCATATACATAGAATTTTTGACAGGAGGGAAATATTCGACAAAAAGTTTAGTAGTAAGCGTTCATTCGCCATAATTCCAAGATACTTCCTCCGGCAGCATCCAATTCCAATTCCCTCCAGTACCGGAAGTCGATTCCGTATGTCAGTGATGTCATATATTTTCGGAAGGTATCGTTTCGTACGATTCGATTCGCCCGCCTGAAACCCATCGATTCCTGAGCCTAACCGACCATGAGGTACACACATCGGCCTGCCATAAGTCGTATATAATCTCGGCTATATACTTTCCCCGTTTTTCGTGCTGTCTGCTTGGTTAGTAGAAGCGTTCTTCGGTATGGCTGTCGTGAAATCGCGACTGTTTCGATTACGCAACACAGCATCACAGACTTGACCCAGATCTCGGGGACGAATGCTGCGTAATATGGACCATAGAACGGTCGTTTCAGCTGATGAGGGCAGATTCCCCTCGATGTCTAATTGGGTTTGGTTGTATTCCGGATTCATTGGTTGTTTTCGATTCTACAGGACGTTAATGCAGGCGCGGATCCAGGCCCCACTTTTGGGGGGGAACTTTCAGATTCTCAAAATACTGAAAATGCTTCCGCCATTTTGGGACGTCATTTTTTTGCCGTTCATTAATATGGGTTTTCACAAAATGTATTGAAGGTAAAATTTTTTCTGATCTTGTAATTATTTGAGTCTTAGTATGTCAAATTCTAGGAGGGCCGGCAAAATTTAAGAGGTGCCCGGGCCATTTGGGGGGGGGGGGAACGTTCCCCCTTTTCCCCCCCCCCTGGATCCGCGCCTGCGTTAATGTGTAATTGTGAGGTTTATATAGGGTTTTCTCTCGGGTTTTCCAATAAGAGGTTTCATTCCTTACCACAGATCCTGGTGCAATATTTTTGGATATAGAAAAAGCATTTGATAAAATGTGACATCAAGGTCTGATATACAAGATGAAGTTGATTGAATTTCCAACCAAACTTACGGAAGATTAGTGAAAAAGTACCTGGCAAAAAGATAATTCAGAGTGAATATTGACGATCAGAATTGAAGCCGGAGTGCCCCAAGGATCGGTGATAGGACCGCTGCTGTTCAACTTATACATGGTAGACATACCAAAAATCAATAGATGCAAGATAGCCTAGACCTAGATAAACTGATGGAATACTTCAAGAAATGGAGATCTACTTCGGAGGAACAGCAGTAAAGAAAGAGAAGCAGGAAACTTCAAAATAGAAAATCAGACGATAGAATTGAAAAAGGCATCAAAATATCTAGGAGTAACACTAGATGAAGAAGATAGAAGAAAACAGAAAAAAGACAAGGAATTGCACAGGAGACTGTACCCGCTGCTCAACCCAAAAAGAAAACAAGCTGAAGATGATAAAAATAGTGCCAATGCCAAGTATTACGTATGCAGGAGTAACCTAGTGTAATACGAATGACAATAATAAAGACAAGTTGCAAAGTACACTAAATACAGTAATCAGAACAGCGGTTGGCGCCCCATGGTATGTAAGTAACCAACAAATCAGAGAAGAATTGAAAATTGGAACTATTTAGGAAATAGTTAACAAAAAAACAAAGAAGACCATAGAGACGCTGAATGAGAACAATGAGAACATTGCTGCTGTAGTGTTGACGAAAACAAAGGTCAATCAGAAGAGGTGATTACAATAGGCCACTGAAATCTTGTGATTTATCGCCTTCAGACTTTTTTGGGACCACAAGACAAATAGAACCAATAATATCTTATTTTTTTTAGATCCAATTTTCTACTATTATTCGTTTGGGAGAGTTTTCTCCCTTCTACATGTCACTATTTTCCTCTATTTGGTTACTTGTCTGTCTTTCTTGTTCTCTATTCCCTTTTTTATTCGTTTACTATTTCCTCAATAGTTTCAATTTTCAATTCTTCTCTGATTTGTTGGTTGCTAATATACCATAGGGTGCCAACTGCCATTCAGATTACTGTATTCAGTGTACTCTGTTACTGATCTTTCTTTTTGCCTTTCGTATTATGCCAGGTTACTCCTGCATACGTAATACTTTTTATTAGCACTGTATTTATTGTCTTCAGCTTGTTTTCTAAGGAAAGTTACTTTTTGGTGTGAGCAGTGGGTAGAATCTCCCGTGCAATTGCCTTGCCTTTTTTCTGTTTTCTTGAAGTTCATTCTTTCATCTAGAATTACGCCCAGATATTTTGCTTCCCTTTTCCATTTTATCGTCTGATTTTCTATTTTGCCGTTGCCTGCTTTCTCTTTCTTTAGTGTTGTTCCTCCGAAGTAGATGTGTTTTCGATGTGTATTCACTTTGAATCTCCATTTCTTGAAGTATTCCATCACTTTATATAGGTCCATCTATAACTGCCTAGTGATTGTTTTCCGCATTCTACTGTGATAGTAAATAGCGGTGTCATCTGCAAACTGGGCTATCTTGCATGTATTCATTTTCGGTATGACCTCCATGTATAAGTTGAACAGCAGCGATCCTATCACCGATCCTTGGGGAACTCCGGCTTCAATTTCTCTAATCATCGACTTGCTACTATCGATATTCACTCTAAATTGTTTATTTGCCAGGTAAGATTTTAATATCGTCGTAAGTTTGATTGGAAATTTCATGAACACAGCCACATTTTATCAAATGCCTTTTCTACTGTTCCGGAATATGTGTCTACTTATAAAAAAGTCTCACATTACGCCATCAATTCGATTGATTGCCCGATATCTCCACACAAGTGTCGAGAACTCCTCATAATTTCGTTACTTCAAATCCTTCGTTATCTGTATGTATTCTCAACTTCGTTCGACGGTCGTTCGAAACCCAGATTAGGCCGAACATTTGGTCGTCGACAGAACGCGCCCGTCTACTGTTATTTCCGTGCATTATCGTTTATTGAAATGAAGTCGTTAAAACGGAAAATTCCGTTATCTGCACGAGACCCATAAAATACTGTAACCCCCCGGCCCGCGCGCGCGTGAGTATGCGTGCCAGAAATCCTGACGCGACGGACCATCTAGCTACAGTAGGAAGCCGAAGGCACGACCTATGCAGGTTTTCGTACGATTTCCTTCCGTTTCGATACTGTACGTTCCGCAATTAGTTCAAACCTTGCATGTTCCAACGACGTCTTCAATTATCTAGAAGTAGAACCGGTCGGTTCGGAAGTCGTACGTTTGAGTTGAAAGGATAACTATTGTGGAGAAATTTTTCCTTAATTATAATCGGTTTTAGTTGCTCGATATGATGAATTTGAATATCGAATTGTTTCAGAGGTTTATGTCGAACCGTTTTGTTCATTTTATTTCATTATTGAGGATGGGCTGTCCCAAATTCGTTGTCTAGAGAGGGAATCTCAGAATCCTTTTGAGCTAGTAAATAATAAAAGGCAAATATTCCTACTCGATTCTTGAGAACCTTATTTTGGTGAAAACCGCAACCTCATTAGTTCAACTGTTTTCATGCTACAAAGAGAAAATTGGAAAATGGCGTGTAATGAAAAGTTCTCATAACTTCTTCATTATTGGTGCTTTTAACATGAAACAAAGACATTCTACAGGCACTTTTTTAGTAGTTTTAGTAGAACCATTGGTGTATTGGTTCATTTTTTATTGCCATTAATTTTGAAGTTAAAATACGAACTCGTGTTTTTTTAAATATAAATCATAACAATTTCTATGACAAATAAAATCGCTCAATTTTTATAACATGACATACAGGGTGTCCCGTAAAGACCACGTCAAACCGAGGGCGAATGTAGATCAAAGGATAACCCACCTGCTATGACAAAATTCCCACTATAAAAGTCTTACCGTTTTCGAGATATTTTTTTTTTTTGAAAATAATGAGTTTTTGCCCCTTTCAATAGTTTTGCCCTTACGGTTGATACAATTTCACATGTTTTTGGTTAATTTTTTCAGTAAAATATTGCTGAAGAATGATTTTAACGTTTACATTAAAAACATCCTCCAAAAATTTTAAAGGGGGGCTATGAGAAATATTTTTATTGGAAATTTTGGTAGTGGATTATTTTATTCATGAAGTTTAGCCCATCGTAGTGGAAAAAAAATGTACCGAGCTACTACTGCACATAACACCAATAAATTGTCTATTTTATAGTGATTGCAAAGAGGTATCACACAAGTCATTTGTTATTCAAAAAAAAAAGATATGGCTGTTTTTATCCAAATGGGTATGTTTCTGACAAAATCCAGTTTGTCAATTATGATAAGAAATCTTCGATGTTGCATTACTTAGTGAACAATGGCAATTGTTTACGTGCGAAAATATTACTCGCATAATTATTCACCTCAACGAAATTCAATCTTGCCGGCAAATTTTGGAAAACATCATGCAGATCCAGATTTTTTTAATAAGATCATTTGGAGCGACAAGTCTTCCTGTACCAAGGAACTACACGACTAGAATGATATAACTGACTAGATAAGGTATTTAAACGTTCTTGAATGAACATGTTGCAGTTCAATTCACAGGCTTAGGACCATTGAGACCATTTAGGTTTGGAATATTTCAACTTTTCGTTGTTATCTTGTTAGCCATGATATTATGGCAGAGGGCAAGCTGCTAGCACAAAAGTTGATATAGTTCATTCGCAAACATACTAAATGAGGTAGTTTTTGCTGAAAAAAAAAACACAATCAATAATTTTTCATCAGAATCGTAATATTCATCTCCTTGCCACGCTCGCAATAAGAATTTTAGACACACAGAACTTCTCATGTTGTAGCAAATTTTATTCTGTTTCCAGATATGTGGTAAAACTTGTCGTGGCAAGGACAATTGAAATATAATTGACTTCATGAATTAAAAACTTGAAATGTTTCGTAAAATCAAGTAATGTTAAATTGAAGAATAATCATCAACGTTTCGACCATGTGATATCTGTCAATTCTTGTTGCAAATAACTTGCTTGAAGTTTGGCCATTTTAAAAGTAGACACCTTGTATAGACGAAATGTTGGCTTACTCCAAATTGGTCGCATGATTTCAGTGGTTGAATTGCAAGATATAACTGACATTAATCACAGAAATAACAACCTAACCAAGAAAAGTCACAGAATATTTCTCTTATTCTTCTGTATAACTCCAAGGCTTGTTATTGGAAACGGCTTGTTATTAAAAATAACGAACAAAATCGTCAGATTGAGAACGGGACCGAATCGTATCCAATGAATCGGTGGTTGGGTATATGGAAACCGACATGGAGAGATAGATATAACAATTCGGCTATTATATATCTCGACGAAACAACGGGATGATCGCTTCGGATCCTCGAAAATTGCGCAACGCCAGGTAACAATTTCCTAATGAGGTATTTGTGCAACTCCCATTCCCAGAATTGCCGTAGTTACGCGTTACGTTATGTCGGCTAGAGAGCCGTACGCTTTCTAACTTTGATCAAATTGTTATTTACGTCATTAGACCGCGTCGGGGGAGTTTCGGGAGCGAAACTATCGGAGGGAAGGCTGCCGGAAGGCCGGGGTGTACAACGCAGCGTTTTCGCCAAGAAGTGGGGTATCCGCAATGCCGTTTCGGAGGGCCGCGTGTCGGAAAGAGGGTCATTTGCGAATAACTGGGTCATTTTTGTGGGTGAACGACTACGCCAGCGATCCCTAGGTCGGGCGCCGCGGCGCTCTCCGGGAAGCGGAGAGACCTCACTGCCGCGACGCTGCATTTTCGGATTTTGAGCCGGGTATGTTTCTGAAACAATGAGAGGGAACACCACCACGTGACATTCTCGTGATTTGTCAATATTTTTCCAGAGGAGGGGGGACCAGAATGATGTGTGGTGTTGCCAGAAAGGTTGAATTATCAGTAGAAGTTAGGAATATTACAATAACTTCGACTTCCATCGAAAGGAAGTACTATTTTAGACATTTTCACATAATTAGAGCCTCTTTAGTAGGATTTTCTACGAAAATTTTCAAAATATTAG
This sequence comes from Harmonia axyridis, assembly GCF_914767665.1. NCBI lineage: Eukaryota > Metazoa > Arthropoda > Insecta > Coleoptera > Coccinellidae > Harmonia > Harmonia axyridis. The sequence continues at coordinate 63,436,849 of NC_059501.1, forward strand.
GTGTACAACATTGCTTCCGCCATTTTGCAATAGATGGCTGCAGCGGTAAGTGGTCGTCGAAATAAATAGATCGTAGATGTCGTACAATAACCTGAGGTATTTGTAAACATAACGTCATCGAAATATTAGTCGATTTATGTCTGCATCATAAAGTTATTCTCGATTAAACATGTCAGCTTACGAGCCAAATTCACGTCATTTGCGGGAGGTATTAATTTTCTGCTTTAATATGAATAAATCTGCGGCTGAGGCTCATAGAATGCTCTCAAATACCTATATGGAGGCCGCTATTAGTAAAAAAACGTGACGAGAGTGGTTTCAACGCTTCGAGAATGGTGATTTTTACGTCGAAGACTAGCATGGCGGTAGAAGAGAGAGGGTTTTCGAAGATGCAGAATTGGAGGCATTTCTTGATCAAGACTCGTATCAAACGCAACAAGAATTGGCAGGATCATTGGAAGTGATGCAACAAGCCATTTTAAAACGCCTGGAAGTCATGGGAATGATTCAAAAAGGAGGAAATTGGGTGCCGTACGAGTTGAAGCCGAGAGATGTTGAACGGTGTTTGTTTGCTTGTGAACAGCTGCTGGCAAGGCAAAGACGGAAGGGATTTCTGCATCGCATTGTGACTGGATACGAAAAATGGGTTCATTACGATAATCTCAAGCTCAGAAAATCTTATGGATATCCCGGCCATTCTTCCACGTCGACGGCCAAACCGAATATTCACGGTTCTAAGGTCATGCTCAGTATTTGGTGGGTCAGAAACATCATATCTAACGCAATTAATGCGTTTGAGCCGAGCATTGAAGAAAACGACCGCAATACAACGACATATATGATAGAGTGATTTTCCAGCATGACAATGCTCGACCCCATGTTGCGAAAGTGGCCAAGACATACTTGGAAACGTTGAAATAGGAAATCCTACCCCACCCGCCGTATTCTCCAGACGATGCTCCCTCGGACTATCACTTGTTTTGATCAATGGCACACGACCTGGCTGACCAGCACTTCAACCACGCGTACCAATCGAACATACCCCTTCATTTGCTTCCCTGGCTATCTTGCGATGACAAAACTTTGTATGGTGTACGAAGGAAGCCTTCACCTTCGGACTGTTGCCAAGTAACAAGCTTTCGCTTGTCATTAAATTATCTCTGACGATAGATCCGAATAGGTGGAAATTTGCCTGATCCGACAAGGAACGTAAAATTGTCGATTCAGTCCCCAGATTGTATCAAGAGATCATATTTTATAAAATGTTGTTCTCAAAAAATGAAAAATCCGAATCAGTTGAAAAATATGGAAATTAGGCGCAAAATGTAGGTAGATATGAATCTACTTATAGGCTCATGCAAAATCATGTCAGTTTTCGATGAGTTCGCAAAATAAACTGAAAAAAGCCTGAAATTAAACGATTTCTAAATTTTGCAACCATTGCGTTGAAAAGAAGTATTAATTGAGTATGTTGGAAATATTCCATATAATATGTTGTGAAAAATTACTTAAAACAAATTTTCTCGATGTTCTTACCATGCTGACTAACATAGTCCAATCTAATTTTTGTAGCATGATTCAGTTTTGTTTCTGTTTCTTTGTTTCTCAATACTAGTTATCTGTAGTTCGTATAAATATTTGTTATCAATTAAATTTCGAACATTCAGCAAACCGAAATTGAATGCGCTAATAAAACATGAGATCATGTGAGATACTTTTCATAAACAATAAAAGATAACTTTCGAGATCATTATGAAAACTTCAAATGAATTAGATAATATGAGTGAAATCTCTATGTAATTGCTATACTTTTCATCAATCCTGATATGATCGAGTTGATTTCGAGCTAATACTGGTATTACATGGTTTAATTCGAACTCGGCTATATATTGAAAGAATCGAAATTCTTCGAAACAATTCAACCAAACTAGGGGTATTAGTTCTTCGGGAAGAAAACTTTTCCGAACTTGCTACTTCGTTCGATGTAAAATCAGTCTTTATAAGGAATTATTGCTGATGACAGTGTTGTTAGTGCAGGAAAAGTTTTCTCCTTGAAAAATTCGAATTTACTGTTTCGTGGAACTTTATTCCTGGACTATTAATATTCAATTCCGAAGCACGTTTTATTTATCAGTACTTCCAATCTGATCATTCAGAATCGAATTCGTCGAAATTTTCGCAATTCACAATCATTTGCTCACACAAAAATTGATATTTATGATTGTACAGTTCTTATCTATGTAATCTAATTAATTAAAAGACAGAATGTATTTGATTTTGATAATGAAATAGAAATAGAAATAGAAATAGAATTTATTTGCTCTTAAAATGAGGTGGATTGTTCGAGAAAAGTACCGAATTGATGTCAGGGACTTTTGAGCGCTTGTTCATTCATTCGCCTATTAGATATCACAGAATTGCGATTTATTATAACGTCCTTGTTATCGATTTTTTTTATCTCAATTAGTAGTTCCGATGATGTGATTGGAATGAATATTCGAGTTATTATTTTACATATATAATTATGTAAAATTCAAAATCAAAATTGTGTATTTAAAAAAATATATTTATTTCGAATACAATTGTTGACTAATGCCTAAGCCCTAATTCATTCTAATCAATCATTCTTGATTCTTCCAATCTTTCTTATTAGATAAACAGATTCAGTACCTACCCTTTATAGATTTTCTTATCTACATTCCTATATGAATAGCAATTCAATAACAAAGGAAACAAAGGGCTATTGATAAAGATGAAATGCTGAATCTGCAATTGTATAACTCTAACATACTGGTCTCATGAGAAAGAAATGTCGAAAACTAATGTTCAGTGTTGCCACTATTACTATATCAAATTGTATAATTCTTGCTGGGAAACCCTGATCTTGTATGAGAAATTGGAGCCGGTGTTCCCCAAGGATCGGTGATAGGACCGCTGCTCTTCAACTTATACTTGGCAGACATGTCAAAAAGAATAGATGCAACCTTTATTTGATATCACAGTAGAATGCGAAAAACAATTACTAGGCAGTTACAGATAGACTTAGATAAACTGGAATACTTCAAGAAATGGAGATTGAATACTACGAAAACAGTTGCAATCTACTTCAGAGGAACAAAAGTAAAGAAAGAGAAGGCAGGAAACGTCAAAATTGAAAATCAGACTATAGAATTGAAAAAGGAAGCAAAAGATCTGGGAGTAATTCTAGATGAAAGAATGAATTTTAGCAAACAGATAAAAGAAAACCGAAGAAAACGAGGAAAAAAGGCAAGAGAATTGCACAGGAGACTGTACCCGCTGCTCAACCTAAAAGGTAAAATTTCCTTAGAAAACAGGCCAAATATAATACATATAGTCCTAATACCAAGCATTACGTATGCAGGAGTAACCTGGTATAATATGAAAGACGATAATTAAAATCAGCTGCAAAGTACACTAAATACAGTAATCAGAACAGCAGTTGGTATATTAGCAACCAACAAATCAGAGAAGAATTGAAATCGAAACTATTGAAGAAATAGTTAACAAACAAATAAAGAAGACAATAGAGACGCTGACAGAGCATGAGAATAAGGAATTAAAAAAGATAATACAAATCAAAATAAGAATGACAGATAAGAGGAAATACCTCTTTCAATGAACCAAATAGAAGAAAAAAGTTACATGCAGAAGAGAGTAAAGTCTCCCAATTGGACAAAGGTAAGAAATTGGAAAAATTATAGTAGAGGCGTTGGAAATAAAATTCCAGACCTTATACATACAAAAAGAAGACCTGTGATGAGATGATCTTGTTAATTACGGTGTCACCGGGTGCTCAAAAATTGTTTCTTGATCAACATGAAATTTTGCATGAAGAAGAAGAAAGTTTATTTTATACCTAATAAACTAATTACATCGCTGAGGTATATAATACATTATAACCAGTGCGCGATATTAAATCAATAATAATTCTAAATAATGATCAATGAGAGATACATTAACTAACCACGGAGAGGGAAATGAAAACAAACAAAGTAAATCATGAAGCTTAATAAAATGCAATACTTCATTTCTATCGAATCCATCGAAATGAAACGATCAGGAAAACGAAATTTCAATCGTCCATATACTCGAAATTGGAAAAACACTAACATCGTTCCGCTCGAAAACCCATTCTACCCATTTCCCTTTGCCTCGACCACTCAATAATTCAATTCATAATCTGCAAACTCGCTCTCACACGCTTTTGAGGCCGATTCTGCGCGCCGCAGAAATTAATTTTCTGTCTCCCGATAGCGGCCGATCATAGATCAAAGAGGTCGTACGTCATCCTAGACGTCCGAAACGGGTTTCCGATAGCCGGTCTTAGGAGGCGGCAGCCCCCCCATGAACGGGGTTTTAATTGAACTCCATTCATCAAACCGCCATCGAGAGCAGGGTCGTTGCAAATCCCCCAAGTGTCCCGTGGATGAGATTCGGATGATTGTCCGCCCCAGGTGACGTCTCGCAGGGCTGATGGCTAAATCCTTCCCCGTACAAGGCATGGCGTTGTAACGCTCCTTCCGGGATTTTGTGCGTGTCGAACGGTTCGAATCCCTCACGCGGAAATAGATAAAATATGTATCCGAGGTATGAATAGGCCGCATACGTAATTTTGGCGCTTGCCGTTTTGGATGAACGTTCTGGTCTGGATAGGCTCTTTCTTGGTATCGGTAAGATATTTATACAAGTACGATCCCTTGATGAATGTTCTGGTCTGGCTAGGCTCTTGGTGAGATCTTTATACAAGTACGATCCCTTGATGAATGTTTTGGTCTGAATAGGCTCTTTCTTGGTATCGGTAAGATATTTATGAAAGCTTGGTTAATCGAACGTCTAGAGGTATGATTCGATTACCTGGCCTTTCGTCTTTTTCTCCGTGACTTTGTTGGATTTGTTATAATTAAACTCTTTTGAATTATTTACATCTATTTACAAAGCCACAATTATACAGTGCAAACTCAGTATTGAGAAGATCCTAATAACGTCCTAATTACAAGTTTCTCACTACGGTACTGAATTTCGTCTTTAACTCTAGTTTTAATTACTCGAAGCGTCTTCGAATATCACGTCTTCGTCGTTAATTCTAGTTTCGGTCGTCTCGTCTTTAACTCGTCTTAATTTAGTCCGCGAACCGTCTTTTCGTCTTACGTCTTAAGTTGACCGACCGAACTTGACTCGTCTTCGACTTACCTTAACTTTACCCGTCTTCGGCTTTATTTGAACTGCCTCTCTGCCGATTGGAACTAACCCTGTCTCGAATATCGACCTCCCTTCTTTCGGCTTGACCACACTTAGGGAAAGTACCATCCCCTAGTCCAATAAGAGCTTTGCCGTACCGCCGACAAAGATCTTCGCGGATTCCTGGAAATCGAATATTTTCGAAGGACTAGAACCTGATACACAGATGTGACACATTTGGTACGACCGTATTGTCTTCGAACTTTCACAACCTCCCAGTAAATCTCTTCAAGATTCACAACTCCATGACATATCTTCGAAACCTCGAAGAATAACACATCCTTTTTACATTATATGTACAATAACAATTCGTTCCCTGTAAATTCATTGGAACTGTCATGCCCTCGACACTTGAAACTAATAGGTCTCCAAGCATCCGGTTGACCATCTCAATTATTTACAGGGATCAATAACTGGATCCTACATTTATACAAGTACGATCCCTTGAGGAATGTTCTGGTCTGGATAGGCTCTTGGTAAGGCCTTTATACAAGTACGATTCCTTGATGAATGTTTTGGTCTGGATAGGCACTTGGATGAATGTTCTGGTCTGGATAGGCTCTTTCTTGACTTGTCGTTACGGTATCGATAAGATATTTTCCTACAACTAAAAGTAGAGTATTTTTCATAGCTTACTCAATTTCAAAACTATGTATTGCTCATACTGTGGGAAATATTATTTCCCACACCTCGCTTGGTAGACCAATGAAATTGGGCTTTTGAGTCGTTTTTATGAAAACGCAATAAATTAGCACATTCTGTCAACGAAGGCCATTTTGATTTGAATCAAGTCCATTACTTGAATTATTGCAATTTGTGCAGTTGTAGGAAAAGTATAGTGTGCAACATGGGGAGAAAGTCCTTTTCTCGCTCGTGTGTTTGCGAGAAAAGTTGGACTTTCCCCACTTGTTGCACAATATACTTTTATACAAGTACGATCCCTTGATGAATGTCTCTTGTCCTAGAGATCAATTTGCCTGGAACTTGGAACTTCTTTTTCTTTTGCATTTAGACGATAAGCCTTTTACTGCTCAATCTCAATATAATTCACTTCTGATGAGCTATTTTGATCTGCTCTAGCAGGTGGCACTATGCCACCTGTGTTATGATTACACAATCTCTGTGCCAGTAGAAGTTTGGCTTTAACGCACACTTCCTGGGGGAAGTGCCATCTTTGGTCTCTTGTGTTTCCTAGGGACTTTTTTATCATAGTTGCTAGCCTTCCTTATAAGAGAGTTTGCTTGATTTTTTATCTTACTGAAGGTCTTCACGCTCAGGTCTTTCAGATGGTCGTTTAGAAGTATAATTAAAGGTCTTTATGTATCTGTACGTTGCTATCAAACCATGGTGCATTTACGGCTCGTCCCAGGATCGTATTCTGCACTACTTGAAGTCTCTGCAGATGGATCTTTGCGGCGTATCCCCAAGCCGGGAATTCATAAGACATGACCGGCCGAATGGTGGCTTATTGAGAAGAAACTTGTTGGAAAGAGAGGTTTTGCTGCTTTTGAAAAGTAGCGGTTGTAACGCTGCCGCTGTTGTCTTTTCCTTCGTCACAGCTGATGTTACGTGTTGTTTCCAAGTCAGCTTCTGGTCAAGTATCACTCCCAGATACTTGGCTACGTTTTTCCAGTCGATCCTCCTACCGAACATTACGACGTGTCCTTGGGGATCTTTTTTCTTTCGGCTGAAAAGAACAGCTTCGCTCTTCTTAGGGTTAATTTGCCTGGAACTATTTTCTTTGGTTAGAGCAGATTCTGGTTTTTCTGAAAAATGGGGTGTATCAATGATCTATGCAAGCTCAAAGCACTTGTACTTTTGCACACTAACCATTGGGGATGTCGGGATCATCACGAACATGATTAACCCATTCCTCGTTCTCTTTCATCCCGCCCAGGTTCTGGTTCATCTAGTGTTGAATCGGTCTTCTCAAAATTTTATATCCATTTTCTAATGAGAGCAATGCTTGGCGTATTTTCAATTTTTATTCATTGAAATATTTATGGTACAATTTGTGTTGTTTTAATTAGTTAATCCTTTAGCAGCTTCTTCATTTTCGATAACTTAGGTTGATAAAAGTCGAAGATAAGTGGAAGTATTTCGTCTTTTATATCCCCCACTGTATAATATTTCGATATTGGCCATTGTTTTTACTGTTCTTGGATGGATGAACAATCTTTCTGTCTACCGATTCTGCAAAGTAGCCTTTAGCCACAATCGAATGAAGCTAATCTCCATGCCTTATTGAAGTAAGCAAGTCTCCTCCGCCCTCAACTAACTCAGATGTCTCATGACAGATAAACGCAGTCAAACTGTTATCTTACTTCCAGTAAAAATTAATCGAGTTTCGGTGATTATGCCGTGAAATCATCGTTTCATAATTCTAAACATAATTTGGCAACTGCAACAGAATAGTGCAAGGTTATCTCGAATAATTTAAATTTGTATGTAGGTTAATAAAATGAGAAAAGCATTGACTTATCAAGTTGAAATATTTGTCAGTTCGTATTCATGTGATTTTTTCATGAAATTTCGTACGAACTTTCAAACCGTTATCTTAATTACTCAATTATCTTGCAATGTCTCATGGTATAACATGAAAAAATAGAATTACGTGATAATTGCAATAATTATAATGTTATTTATCACTTTTTGTAGAATATTCTTGAGCAAACAAAAAAAGCATATGAAAATTATAAATGCATGACTGATACACGGTTTCATTTCGTCACAATGTCTAAAAATTTCGAATTGGAATTCGATTGATTTCGTTAATGAGCGAAATCTGACTAAGTGTTCCGTAAATATGATCGAAACGTTGTGCTCTTGTTAATTTCAAAACTGCGGATTCGATCAATATAGAAATTTGCGTTCGGATATAGAAGGACAAGTTGAAACCTTGTGGAAAAAATGATGTTGATCTAGAACCATAGAACATTCAAGATGAATATCGAAAAAATATTACCCGATATTTTCGTGACCACGTAAGCGATGGATGTGAGATTTTGAGTGTTCATACAAAATAACAATTTCAAACTCCGCGCAAAATTGATCACATCGTAAGAATCATATGAAATTCAAGAAGAATATTAATATTGGAAAAGAGATATCAATATTTCTGCAATTACAGATCCGATTGGGTTGAAACTTTGCTTGTGTATCTTGGATGTTTATTTCAAGCTTCGTGCAAAAAGTTTTCTTGATTTCATCCTCAAAATAAGAGGAAATTCAATTCAAATGTCGAATAGAATTTTCCAATTATTCCATTACAGCAGATCCGACCGAGTTAATATTAGGGCTGGGAATTGTATTCCAACTAATTGTATTCGAATAATTGGATGATCAAATGGAATTCTGACTATTCGAAAGTTCGACTGTTTCAATGTTAGTATTCAATTATTCACATATTCATAGTTGACGATTGGAATTTGGAATATTCGAACATTTTAATACTCGGTGTACTTTTGCTGTACAGTGCATCCCATTTTGGGTGAGACAGCCAGGTTTCTCGCTTGTTATTGTTATAGTTATATTGTTATAGAGCCTTGCGGTTTTCACGTTCCTGTCCTACTTTTTCGTGAAACTCAAGTTGGTCTAATCAGATTCTGCATGTCTGTTTCCGTTCAAAAGATACAGGGTGATTTTGGAAATTGATACTTTTCGGACCCCTCATTTATCTCCGAAGTTATTAGAAATAATGCTGAGGTAAAAACTACGTCTGAATCAGAATTCTGCGTAGAATCCAGTGGCGTACTCTATATTTTTTTTCGGGGTATGGTTTTGAAGATTCAACACAAACTTATGTTTTTTTTAATGGAACACCATGTGTATCATTACTTCGTTGAATTCGTTATTTTTTTCCCTTCAAAATGATATATGACACTATGTAGGTAGGATGTTCAGAAATGTTAAAAAAACAGTAAAACATCCAATAATGATGATTTTTTGTTAATGGGCAATGGATTTCCCATAGAAAAGAAGAATCAATAATGATAACAATAATTTATAGCGATGTAAGCTAGATCACATTGGTTTTTTCCCTCCAATGCCTACTTGATAAAACAATGCTCCCAAATGCATAGTAGCCATAATAACAACAAGGATGTTTGTGTCATCAATGACCTACTACTTTTAAAAATCGAAAGTAATAATCCTCTTATTGAAACATAAAAAATTCATGGCCCATTTACAAAAAATCATCATTATTTGACGTTTTAGTGTTTTTTTAACATTTCTGAACATCCTACCAACATAGTATCATATATGATTTTGAAGGGAAAAAAAATAACGAATTCAACGAAGTAATGATATATAGGGTGTTCCATTAAAAAAAATATGGGTTTGTGTTGAATTTCAAAACCATACCCCGAAAAAAATTATGAGTACGCCACTGGATTCTACGCAGAATTCTGATTCAGACGTAGTTTTCAGCTCAACATTATTTCTAATAATTTCGGACCCAAAATGGGATGCACTGTACAACACATGGAAAGCTAACACTGAATGATAGAAACATTAATAAAAGCATTGTATTCGTTCAAATGATAACAAATACCATTCACACTATCCGAACGGGTAGCAAGTAGGATGATACAATTAAAAAGGGTGAAAGAATATTGCTGATATACAGGGTTAGAACTATTTAGAGGAGCACTACAGGGATATGGGAAACCGTTAGAGATACAGGGTGGCTTGAATCATAAAAAGTTGCGTTATTTGGGGATTAGTGTGTTGGTGTTCACAGATCCAGAATATCTCCAATGGTTCTCGAGATATCTTGGAAAAACCAAAAATCGAAAGTAGTTTTTTTTTTCTGTACAACTCATTTGTTTCTGCAGATAACTTCACGAAATTCGGTTCGTAGCCATTATACAATGTAGAGATTCTATTGGTGTCGTCAGATTTTTTCTTTTTCCCTTGTTTCAGAGACGCGATAGTCAATTTTTTTTTCTTATGGACGCCATATTGGTGTTCCTTATGAAGTGAGAAAGAAAAAAAATACGAATTCAATAATGTATCACACTCTACAAAAATATCGAGTCTATAAAACGCAAAATATATCCCTCTAAATAGTTCCAATCCTGTATACCAATTTAAAAAAAAAGAAGAAAAAAATTATTGATAACTTTTTGGCATTACAAGCCATTTGATCAAATATATTTCGTTCAATAATGACTTGAAAAGACATAGGTATTGAAAATCCTCCTGTAAATTGCGAAACAATACTTCAAAAATACTCTAAATTTTTCTCGAAATATTCTGATGATATGCACAAATCATCACAATGACATAAATACACAAGTTGAAAGAGCTCATTCTTTTCAGTAGCGAGACGTTGCCAAAAAGGCCTTCAATTGAATTATCAGATAGCTATCTGGTGAATATTTTATGTGGGACCCGAGTGGTGGGATGAAAAAATTATATATTCGATAAATTCCAGGACATTTAACCAATATTCGAATAGACTATATGCCACCTACATCTGAGAAGGGTTTCAATATGGTGCTTAATCTGTTGAAAATCTATGCAAGCATCCAGATTTTTTTTCCAGGAGTGCATTCTATGATTTCACTGCTCGACGATGAGTGATACTTAAATTGCTTGTTAACCGACATGGATGCTATGAACATATTGGACTCCTGCTATAACTCGTATGCATGATGGAATCTACTCTATTCCAGTTAATATCTGCATAATTTTGCTCTAATTCATAGGAGTTGAGTGGAATTCAGACATGCAGATATAAATTCAAAGGAGGTTCAATAGTTTGAGGTACACTTGAGTTCATTGGAAATATGCTTGGTCTTCCGCAATTTCTTAGATATTCTGCGCATTTGAGTCAGGATAAATTACTTTAAAATGGTTGCAAATGATCAGGTCCAACTGTTCCTAAACACAATCTCTAGCGAAAGAAAGAACTAGCCACTTAACATTCACAGGATATGATTTAGGCGAAAATAAGTTGAATTCGTTTATGTCAATGGTTTCGGAGATGATTTTATCTTTGCTCGATTGCTTGAAGATGTTGATTTAATTATCGAAAAAGTTTATTATGAATAAAGTGGTTAATATTGAAATACTGACCAATTATAGTTCGGAAGATATATAACCTAAGAACCCCTTCATTCTTGAAGAGATATCGATATAATGGAATTCAATAAATCTGTCTTCTATACATTTGACAAAGTGTTACTCTATATTTCCAATGTTTTCTGTACTTTTTTATAATTAATTTGTATTCGACTAAATGAACTTGGTAAGCAAATATTTCAAACTTCTAGTCTGTAACCTTTTATTTATACATATGTGTAACTTCAATTCATACCTATTTTGCTTCTTCTCTCTGTAGCCTTGATACAGTTCAAATATATAGACAAAACGTTGGCTCAGTCCAAATTGGTCGACTTATTCCAATAGTTCTAACCCTGTATATCCAACTTAACATGTCAGCTCAACACCGAATCTATAACGTTTAATGCTGATTTTCGTATGAATTAGGTTTCATTGAAGAGGCCAAATGAAATATCAAAAACTAAAGCAATATTTCTTTAGTGAATCAATTTGCGAAAATCATCCACCTTTCTGTAAGCAACTTTCTATAACGTTTTGTAGGTAGGGTGGAACTTACAAAGGAAGCATTTTCCGGTTTTACTGTCACCCAGAGAAATCAATAGCGAAAGGATCATCAAATTCGATCAATCAATTAATTAGATAACGTTATTATGAATATTACGATCGAGTCTCATACGGAATCTTCTTCACGCGATGTTACTCTATGAAATTATCCTGTTTAATGAATTGAATGCCTGCAGTCATGCAGTGTTCAAATGAATCAATGAATAAAGTGTAGGTGCTTCCACATTTGTGTAGGCAACTCTTAATCATTCAATTTGCTGGTTAACAATGGATCAAGAATTGAATATTTGAATGAAGAACGGCTCGCAACGCTTCTTACATATGGTCGATCATTCCTGAAATTGAAGCTTTGCAACCTCGTTTGCAACTTTTAGGGCAAAATCTGAAAATCGAAGAAAAATGCGTCTGTTCTCTGTTCAGAACTATTTTCGGGAAAATTGGATCTATTTAACTAAGATTGACTACAAAAATAGTTATAAATTAGCTTCAGGTCACAAACTATAAAGCAGTGGATTCATGGTAGTGTTCAGGGGGATGATAATTGATATAAAATTCACATATGACAAAAAAAAAAATATTACCAATACACATATGAAATAAAAGAAACGAATAATTCAGTTCGGTAACCAAAATGAGATAAAATATTTTTCCTTTCAACAATATTTGCCCAACATTGAAATTATCATATTGATAATAAATGGAACAAGCAACATTGTGCATGTGCAAAAACCAAATCAAAATACATTTTCAAATGTTATATACAAGGTGAAATAACTTATCACAAAAATGAAATAAGTCAACTAACGTAACAAAAATAATTTTCCAGTCAACAATATTTGCTCAGCATTGAAAGTATATCAATGATAAATGAAACAAACAACATTCTGCATGTGCAAAAACCAAATTAAAATACACTTTCAAATGGTATATATACACAAAGTAAAATAACGTATCGCAAAAATGAAATAAGTCAATTAACATAACAAAAATAGTGAAAACAATAAAAGAAAATTCCGCATATCACAGTCACTAAAAAAAGCAGCAAAAAAACGTTGGAGTGATCGAGTAATATAAATTTGGAGCAAATGCGTATCAATATTTTTGTAAACTGATATTCAAAGTTATCTCAACGTGTTTTAATATAGGTTCTGCAGATAGGTATATGACGTCGCAAATTCTTAATTCTAATAGTTCCGGAATGAAGAAGTTTTAGTTCCAAAACTCAATATTTAATTCTTGTGAAGCAGGTAAATTCTTTCAGTGTCGATGAATTTCTAGTTCCAAGTTATAAGAGAAAATTCTTGACTTCTTCAGTATACAATTCATTCTTTGATACTCAATTCCATTCAACCTTAACCTACAATATTCAGTGAACTTTGAACTTTTATTATTTTATAATTCATTATGTTTGAATTCACTCACCTTAAGAATTAAGGAATTCGCAGTCAGCTGAAATTCCTCGAATGAATAATATCTTTCGGAATATTTCATAGGATAACTAATATTCAATATAAATAAGTATATCAGTCGGATTTTCTTTCATTAAAATAGTAAACACTTCGAATCCTTCAAAACTCTTTCACATATAGGTTTTTTCAATGGTGAATAATCTGAAAATTGAATAACAATAATAATTAATGAATGTGTTTATCAATTGTTATTCGATATATTTTTTTGTTCGGTGATATAATTATGTTTTTGAAAATGTTTTTATTGTGCTAGTAGATATTGTTTACGATATTTGCATACAATATTTTGTTCAACTTTTCAGTTCCTTTTGAATTATGAAAGCTTTTTAGGTGTCCAGGTCAGCGTCCTTGTCTGACTTTTTGTAATGACTTCTTCTTGGGATTCCTCATTTTTTCTAACCACAATTGTTTCTTCTTTGTACAATTATCGAATGAAATGAGTACACCCAATATCTTGCAAAACTTCAGAAAGAGATGACTATATTTTCGTTATATTGATTTTATGTCTTGCATAGTTTGTATTTTATTTTCGGTTATACATATAGCAATGTGGAATGGCCACTGAATACCTGCTCTGTTCTTGATAAAAAAAACATTATGTCTGCATTTCACTTTTCTTTGTACCTATTCGGAGTTCGCAAATATTTGAGATTAGTCAGTGATAAAGGATTGTTTCCTATGTTCCATAACTTCCATATCTACTCGTACATCTGTCACTGTTGATATCCCTACTTTCGGTAAAAGTTTTCTAAGGTTCCTTGTTGTCGCTACAATTTTTGTTACTTTCTTTATGAGAATATTCTCATTGAGTCCAGCTTGATGGATTTCAGCAAGAATGGAGACTTTGATTTGTAGGTACATTGTGTTGTTTATAATTTCTACAGACTTCTCTTTTTATAAGTGGATCACCTGCTGACGTATACAGAGGCGTATCAGTAAGAGACGTATAAATATAATTATAGATCTCAATATATTGAAAAACCTATGTGAGAATATCGAATGTGATTCATCGTATTTCATTAATCGACCTTCTTGAATTTAAAAGAAGCTCTGAACAACAGCCCGACTGATCTTTTCATTTGAGCTTTAAATTACCATAACAGATTGAAATAAATGAAAATAGAGTTTCTTTTTGCGTTTCTTCATTCCACGGTATTATAATCATTTTCTGATGTTGCCGTTAAGTATAGGAATAAATAAGCAAAAATGAGAAAAATAACTTTTATGATGAAATATCTCTTCCAATACTTATTTTTTCGACATTATGTGAAATGGTTGCTCTGATGAGCAGAGTATAGTGAACTTTTGATAATAATAATCTGTTATCTACTTTCGAATTTAAACAACTTCTGTGCTCATATAACCATCTCGAATACCTCACGAGTTTGATAACACAGATATAACTCTCAGGAAACTTATATTTATCGTAGGGAATAATTAAATGAAATATGTAATATGCAACGAAACTGCTTCACTTAATAATGTTTGCACACGAAGCTAGGTTTACACATGGCAAGTTCAACTGCTCTCTAATTGGACCTCACAACCTACAACATTCAGATTCAAATCAGTGCTTATTGCGAGGCACTCCATGAAACATAACTCTTCAAAAAGTCATCATGAGAAGGGGTCCAGGTGATATATTCGACAATTTTGGCTATTAATAGCCTGAACAAGTACACAGATAAGAACGAGAAATGTAACTGGCATCTAGATGAGAATGTTTATCTTCGGTTTAAAAAAAATAATTCATTCAATATTTGACTGTGGTTTACAGGAGTTTAAAAGAGAAGTGATCCCGTCTCTATAGGATAGGTAGAAAACTGAAAATAGTTGGGGTTTGCTCATTGAAAACATTTGAAGAAAAAAAATTACACATTTTTAAGATTTTGCCGAAACCATTGGTAACATTGTAATGAAATTTTATACGAATATGTTTCGGAAATTTAAATGAAGACATAAGACATAAAGAACATAAAATAAAAATCCTTTTTTTTAAAGAATTCATTAATCAACTAAACGGTTGAAGATCATCTAAGCCTAAAGGGTCATTAAAATGAAGTTATATTCATGGAAAGTATATTGACACCGACTTAAGAGACAACATTGACTTATTAGGCCAATTGAAAAGTCCCCCCGTTTTATGCACAGATAGCGGTGCATAAAATATATGATATCTATATATGATATCTATATGATTTTTAGTTGGTACCAACCTTCAAACGATACGTGTCAAAATTTGACAATAGTCCTACCATTAGTTTGTGAGATATTGCTTTGTGAGTGTAACTACTTTTGTTATTTGAAAAAAAATAAAAAAAAAAGAATTTCGTGTGCTGATAAAATATTGCTTTTTGAAGGTGAAAAATACAGTTGAAGCAAAATCTTGGTTTGATGAAGAGTTTCCGGGGTCTGCACCAGGAAAATCAACCATCATTGATTGGTATGCTAAGTTTAAAAGTGGTGAAATGAGCACCGAAGATGGTGAAAGCAGTGGACGCCCAAAAGAGGTGACGCAAAAATCAAAAAATTATTTTGAATGACCGTAAAGTGAAGTTGATCGAGATAGCAGACATTGTGAAGATATCATCTTAACGTGTACCTCATATCATTCACAAATATTTGTACATGAGAAAGCTGTTTGGAAAATGGGTGCCGCGCGATCTCACAATCGATCAAAAGCAACAACGTGTTAATGATTCTGAGCACTGTTTGAAACTGTTTCAGTTGAAACACGGCTTCATCATTTCACTCCGGAGTCTAATCGACAGTCAGCTGAGTGGACTGTACACGATGAACCGAATCCAAAGCGAAGAAAAACAACAGTCATCTGGCAAGATTATGACATCAGTATTCTGGGACCATCAACAGCGATTATTATATAGCGTTATTCGGTCGTTTAAAGGATGAAATCGTTAAAAAACGTCCCCATTTGAATAAGAAAAGGTGATGTTTCATCAAGATAATGCGCCGTGTTACAAATTAATGGAAACAATGGCAAAATTGCATGAATTGGATTTCGAATTGCTTCAGCATCCACCGTATTCGCCAGATTTGGCCCAAAGTGATTTTTTCCTGTTCTCAGACCTCAAAAGAATGCTCACTGTAAAGAAATTTAGCGTCAACGAAGAAGTAATCACCGAAACTGAGGCCTATTTTGTAGCGAAAGACAAATCGTACAACAAAAATGGTATCGAAAAGTTGGAAGATCGCTATAATCGCTGTATCGCCCTCGAAGACAAGTATGTAGAATAAGAAAATCGAATTTAGCCAAAAAAATGTGTTTTACTATGATCGACCGGGGACTTTCCAAGTGGCCTGTTACTGCTCAATATACCAGCCACTTTGTTTATCAGAAAATAATAAGATATATGCAGCTCTAAAATGAAAAGTTACAAAATCCATTTACATATTCCGTTACAGCTTTAAAGGTCTGAACTCAGCAGTTCTGGGATAGAAACATATCGTTAATTCTTTATGGCCGATATCTATACGAAACGTGCATTAATTCTGTAAGAACAAAATTGATTACGTGGCGTAAATTCTTATCTCCTCAAATGAAGATTGAATCATAACAACACGCTTATTTCAGAATTATCTTCCATTCTTTCCGGTTCAATAGACCGAGTGTTTCAAGAATTATCCACGGTTGTTTGTTGTGTAATGATGAACTTGACCTTTGTTCAGCCAGTTCGTAATATTTCCATTCGACTGTTGAAATATTAAGTGGAACAAGATCTTTTCGTATCTCTCCTACACTCTCGGACAGATGCTCATTCAAAGTTGCTATTTTCATGAGTAGGTTAAGCTTCAAAACGCAAACTTCGAAGAGTGGAAATCTCGAGGTGAACGCCGTAGGGTTTATTTAAATTTAACGAATGTGAGAAGTCGATCTGAATGAAGGCTGTTTGGGGTTTGAAATGTAAATAAGTTCTTTTCATTGGTGACGGCGGTATTATCGAGTTTCTCTACTCTCTATATCGAGGTTTATGGATCCTAGATTGGTGAATGCTGGCTGCGTATGGAATACAATATTGCATTCTCATTACAAATTACAATACAACATTAGTTAAAACGGATTGTGGGAAACTCTTCTTCAAATTCCACAGTTTCCACATTTAAAATCCAACAAGTAAGAAGAGTTAGTGGTACAAAAATTGTTCTCTAATACCACATTGATCCTAATAACTTGAGAATCCGTTCTATGCATTTTGATTGCTGACACTTATGAGAGTTGCTACCCCCTGCCAGACACCCCTTAATTTTGATAACTTATAATTATACTTTCATTATAGTATAAAAGCTGAATCTTTTATGTAACAGGCCAATTGAAAAGTCCCCCATCCACCATAGTAAAACACATTTTTTTGGCAAAATTCGATTTTATTATTCAACATAGTTGCCTTCGAGGGTGATACAGCCATTATAGCGATCTTATAACTTTTCGATACCAGTTTTGTAGTACGATTTGTCTTTCGCTTCAAAATAGGCCTCAGTTTCATTGGCGCTAAATTCCTTTCCAGCGAGCATTTTTTTGAGGTCTGAGAACAGGAAAAAGTCGCTGGGAGCCAGATCTGGCGAATACGATGGATGCAGAAGCAATTCGAAGCCCAATTCATGCAATTTTGCCATTGTTTTCATTGATATGTGACACGGCGCATTGTCTTGATGAAACAGCACCTTTTTTTCTTCAAATGGGGCCGTTTTTCAACGGTTTCATCCTTTAAACGACCCAATAACGCTATATAATAATCGCTGTTGATGGTCTGGCCCTTTTGGAGGTGATCAATGAATATTATACCTTGCGCATCCCAGAATACTGATGTCATAATCTTGCCAGTTGACTGTTGTGTTTTTCCTCGCTTTGGATTCGGTCCATCGTATGCAGTCCACTCAGCTGACTGTCGATTAGACTCCGGAGTGAAATGATGGAGCCATGTTTCATCCATTATCCATTGGGCGTCCACTGCGTTCGCCGTCTTCGGTGCTCAATTCACCACGTTTAAACTTAGCATATCAATTAATGATGTTTGATTTTCCTGGTGCAGACCCTGGAAAAACCTCATCAAGCCAAGATTTTGCTTCAACTGTATTTTTTCCATTCAAAAAGTAATATTTTTTCAGCACACGAAATTCTTTTTTTTTCCATCTTTTTTCATATAACAAAAGTAGCTACACCCGCAACGCAATATCTCACAAACTAATGGTCGGACTGCTGTCAAATTTAGACACTTATCGTTTGAAGATTGGTACTAACTAAAAATCATATAGATTTAATACTAGCACCGTCATCTGACTTTTGAATATGCCTTATATCGGGTGTCCCAAGGTGAGTGGCCTATTAGATTATTATGGAAACTATTGATGGTAAAGATTCCAAATTTTGTGGATAGATATTTGGCCATGCAAGTTACATTTTTAAAATAATTTCACATTTCCAGTGTTGCCGGATGTACGACAATTTGGCAACAACTTTGTTATTTTAAATGGGACATCAGGTATTTCTATTTTTTTATGATACTCCATAAAATATTAAATCTATTCACTTTTACTTTTCCATCCCTATCATTAACGGTTTTTGAGTTATTAATTATTTTTCGAAATTTTAGATCAAATTGGCGTATTACGAAAATGACTCTAGTTCGCTCAATATTTGAGATTTGAGTCAGAAATTTTGCAAGTCGTTAGATATTGATCTGATCTGTGTCACTGCTCTTGAATTATGGTTGTCAATAATACAGGACGGACCAAAAAAAATCATCATTTGCCAAGTAACAAAATTGTAAAAATTTCTATTTTTTCAAATTAGACACCTAGAATATTTTTCAATTTTTGGAATCAGTACAACACACTCTACAATTTTTCTATTCACGTCCCTATACCTATCGCAACTGGAGTCCGAGTTATATGCGTTATATGTGTATATCTTTCTTGAGCCATTATTTATAGAAAAACCTCGGAACAAAACACCTGTTAGGCAATAATTGTTTATTTTGTCATTTATGGATTGAACTGATCCATTGATATATCGATCTATGAACGACATAGAGAAAATAATAATACAAAAGAAATTAACGCATTGAATCAATGTGAAATCTAATAAACGCATATAACTCGGAATCCAGTTGAGATAGGTATAGGGACGTGAATAGAAAAATTGTAGAGTGTGTTGTACTGATTCCAAAAATTGAAAATTTACTAGGTGTCTAATTTGAAAAAATAGACTTTTTTACAATTTTGTAACTTGATGATTTTTTTTGGTCCGTCCTGTATTATTGACAACCATAATTCAAAAGCAGTGACACAGATCAGATTAATATCTAACGACTTGCAAAATTTCTGACTCAAATCTCAAATATTGAGCGAACTAGAGTCATTTTCGTAATACGCCAATTTGATCTAAAATTTCTAAAAATAATTAATAACTTAAAAACCGTTAAAGATAGGGATGGAAAAGTAAGAGTGAATAGATTTAATATTTTATGGAGTATCATAAAAAAATAGAAATACCGGATGTCCTATTCAAAATAACAAAGTTGTTGCCAAATTGTCGTACATCCGGCAACACTGGAAATGTGAAATTATTTTAAAAATGTACCTTACATGGCCAAATATCTATCCACAAAA
Organism: Harmonia axyridis; assembly: GCF_914767665.1. Taxonomy (NCBI): domain Eukaryota; kingdom Metazoa; phylum Arthropoda; class Insecta; order Coleoptera; family Coccinellidae; genus Harmonia; species Harmonia axyridis. The sequence continues at coordinate 63,456,840 of NC_059501.1, forward strand.
TTTGAAATCTTTACCATCAATAGTTTCCATAATAATCTAATAGGCCACTCACCTTGGGACACCCGATATATGTTACTTGGGAACCTAAAAAAAAAAATTTTGATTTGAAGGTTTTTACATCTTGCCAAACAGGTTTGGCCTTCGTGGGCTCTAGGGCTATCTGAAATGAATTTCGCAATTCGTTAATAATGAAATAAATTTAAAGTAATAGCCATAGAGTAATAAACATAGATAGAGGGAGTATACGCAATTTTTACATGTCCCCAACATGGTTAGATCACGTTGTCGGATTTTGATATATTTTCAAATCTACAATTTTACTATATCGTTATGAATGTATATTATATTTAATGATATACAGGGTGGCCATTTGAAAACGAAACAGATGAGATTACAGACGAAATAAAGTTTTTCGATAGAAATGCTCGGACAGGTCGATTTCTGTTTCGAGGGGGACAACTTAAGATGTAGGTTACGGACGCATAGCGCTTCAACCCTTGCTACTACAACCCTCACCCCCAAATTTTGAATAGGGAAGTAGGGGTGAGTGATACCTCATTTGAAAGGTATTTTTATACTGATTTCAGCACAGTAATTGTTTTTTCATTTTATGCATTAGTTCTCGAAATATTCTTAACTAAGTATTTGAAAATGATGTGGTGTTTTCATGGCACTTGTAGTGTTTCGTGAAAAATCGACATTTTGAGCTTCAAAACAACCATGACTGTGGCTTCCTTCCTAACTAACTAACGCATGAATATTTCGAGAACTAATGCATAAAATGAAAAAACAATTACTGTGCTGAAATCAGTATAAAAATACCTTTAAATTGAGGTATCACTCACCCCATCTTCCCTATTCAAAAATTGGGGGTGGGGGTTGTAGCAGCACGGGTTGGAGCGCTATGCGTCCGTAACCTACATCTTAAGTTGTCCCCCTCGAAACAGAAATCGACCTGTCCGAGCATTTCTATCGAAAAACTTTATTTCGTCTGTAATCTCGTCTGTTTCGTTTTCAAATGGCCACCCTGTATATTTATTTCAGTGATTTCCGATTTAATATGCAAATTTGAATATTTGAAATCCGATATTTCTCCCGATTGTCGAATTTATAACAAGTAGAATATTTATTATTTTCTGTATCTACCTGCCGAAATCCAAGTTTTGACAACCTTTGCTCTCCTAGTGTCATCGGTTATTTCACGTCGTTAGGCGCGCTTGAAGTTTGTTTTCTGAATTTCTGATATATTTAGGCAATTATTTCAATATATTTTGAGTTAATATGAAAATTTGATGTACTATGGGACATAAGAAGTGCGTTCTTTGTGAAGAAACTGGCGAATTGAGTGAAATATCGTATCACTGATATGTTTTCATTTCCGCGCGCTTTATGACAAATTTGATAGTTCATGTTGGGGACAAAATTTGCTTACTGAAAATGACATATGTTCTCTCTTTCTATATTTATTACTCTGAGGTAATAGCCTTGGAATTTTTGGTAGGTAGTGACTGTTGCCGACATGAACATGCACACGAATAGTTTCTGCAAATCAACTATTCGAATGTATAAAATAAACGACTTCAGTTTTGTTTGTATCAACTCAACTCTTGCATAGAATCCATCATAGGTTTTTCCACTTCGAAAGTGATAAAGAATGAGCTCGTTTTTTTTATCGCCGATGAAAATGCCTGTTTGTAATCTCTGAACACCAACGTATAACGGTCGTTTATTGGAACCGCCTTGAACAGTTCCAATAAAGGTATTATGTATTGCTCCCGATAATTCTTATAGGAAACGACGCAGAACGCCAGATATTTAGAGGTTTGTTGAAATTGTAATTCTTGTGAATTGCACAAAAACTGATCCTCAATTGAACTGGGTTATCACTGTTTATGAACTATTGGCCATTATCTCCATTGGCATAATGAAATTTCGTTATTTAGCGCGCATTTGGCGATAAGCTGGTTATGTATTTGCTTTTGTTCCAGGAGTTATTGTTGACGTTACGTCTCGGTTGGGAAAAATTGATTCGACCCAGACTCTGGAGGAAAGATTAGAAATCGTAATGTGAATTTCATTCGAGTTTCTGTTTTACGTCCCATGAAACTATAAATAGATTATTGATTCAGTATCTTTGTATAACGCGACTGGATATCGTGAATATGTCGATATATTCATCTCAATCCTTCCTTAAAACGTTGTAGTGAGACATTTTTCAAGTAGTACGTTCAATTTTACCAGCTCTTAGGCCCAGTTTCACCAAATGCTTTAATCTTGATTTGGCTCTTAAGTGAGGCCTTAGATCACGATTAATGTAATGTAGCGTTTCACCACACTCCAAAGCGCCATTTAATCGACCAATCGCGATTTAGCACTAATCGGCCATTTTCGGAGGATTATAACCTTTCAAGTTGAGATTAATAATTATTTATCAGTATGGAACTCTTGTCTATGTAATTATTTTTCCGGAAAATTTCTAATTTTTGGGTCAATTTTATCAAAATATGACTATATGTATAGGCTCAATATTTCCCATTTAAAATACACGTAAACTTTATTTTTGTGTTTTATGAAATTTATTGCAAAGAATAATTTATTGATATGTTTGATTGAAATATTATTTAAGAAGCAGTTAAATTTGTTAATAAAAATAAATAAGTTAATAAAATTACTTAGGTATATAGTTTTTTTTCCAGAATGTGTGGTTTTGTGAAATGGGATAATTTCTTTTTAACTTCTGCAAGTTTCCGACATTTCGAAGCACATCACTCGACATTTTCGGCAAAAATTAACTTTGTTTTTTGTTTACAAGATGACAAATCTTTTGAAATGTTATGAGTTATGAATGAATGACACCTGACACCTAGCGCCAATGGTGGTCATCACTGCTTATACGATACAGAACACTATATAACTTCTTGTTCACAACGTTGCCAAATGGTTTGACAATTTAATCGCGATTTGGTTAATCGCGATCATCTTCGGACGGGTTGATGCATGGTGAAACAGAAAACACTGTTAAGCCTGCTTTAGTAACAAGCGGAGTTTAATCAATCTGGGATCAAGTGCTGTTTGGTGAAACTGGGCCTTATAGTCTTTGTTACCTCTTTTCTGCATTAATTGATATGGAGTCTACCAAAGATAGGGAAGTATTATAATCACTTTTGAGATGAAAATAATTTTTTATCTTCGATCTCAAAATGCTGCATAATGCATTTGAAAGCATCCTACACAACTTTGCTTTCGAAAATAATTCCAGATCACCAGTTTGGTTTTCGCGAAAAGCAACTGGTACGACTAACTGATAATATTAAGGAGCAAATGAATCTCTCTACAAACACTGGTGCAATATTTTTGGACATAGAAAAGGCATTTGATGAAATGTGGCACCAAGGTCTGATATACAAAATTAATTTGATGGAATTTCCAACCAAACTTACGAGATTGATATAGTCGTACCTGGCAAATAGAAAATTTAGAGTGAATATCGGTAATATCAGGTTGACGATTAGAGAAATTCAAGCCGGAGTTCCCCAAGGATGGATGATAGGACTGCTTTTGTTGAACTTATACATTGCAGACATGAATAGATGCAAGATAGCCCAGTTCAATAATGGAATAATGGACTAATAGAATAATTCAAGAACTGTATTCAGTAAACTTTGTAACTGGTCTTTATTATTGTCTTTCGTATTATACCAGGTCATTCCTGCATACGTAATGCTTGTTATTAGCATTTTATTTATTATCTTCAGTTTGTTTTCTAAAGAAAGTTAACTATTTTGAGTAGAGCAGAGGGTAGTCTCCCGTGCAATTGCCTTGCCTTTTTTCTGTTTTCTTCTAGCTGTTTGGTAAAGTTTATTCTTTCTTCTAGAATTACTCTCTGATATTTTGCTTCCTATTTCCATGCTATCGTCAATTTTCTATTTTGATGTTTTTTTGCTTTTTCTTTCTTTACCCTTGTTCCTCCGAAGTAGATTGCATTTCGTCGTATTCACTTTAAATCTTCATTTCTTGAAGTATTCCATCAGTTTATTCATGTCTATCTGTAACTGACTAATTATTGTTTCACGAGTTCTACTGTGAAAGAATAGATAGCGGTGTCATCTGCAAACTGGGCCATCTTGCATCTATTCATTTTTGGTATGCCTGCCATGTATAAGTTGAACAACAGCTGTCCTTGGGGACAAGGTATTAATTAAGGATATTCACTCCAAATTTTCTATTTCCCAGGTACGATTTTGTTGATCTCATAAGTTTGGTTGGAAATTTCATCAACTTCATTTTGTAGATCAGATCTTGATGCCACATTTAATCAAATGCCTTTTTTATGTCCAGAAATATCGAATATTTTTTCTCTAAGTCTTATAATTCTCGAGATTGTTTCAGTGAGTACCGAATTTGGGACACCTTGAACATAAAGTAAGGAATAAATTCATTATCTAGATAAGTTGAAGCTTTTCGACATAATCCGCGGACACGATTACTTTTATTTGAAAGTGCGCATTTTTTGAACTTTTAATCGCATTGATGAAGTCATTAATGTTTTGGCTGATGACGTCATTGACTCATTCCTCGATATTGAAATCATTTTATAATATTAATTTCCTCGAAATTTTCCTTATGTACATATAACATATAACTTTTGATGTGCTGTGTGCAGAAAAATATCTATGCTCTTTAAGACAGCACTATCGGAAATAGCGGTTGCAATTTGGAAAAAATTCCAATGACGTCATAGCCGAAACATTGAGGAAAAATGAAAAACGCTAACAAAACCACAAGAAAATTCGAAGAAATATTTTCTCTCCAATGTAATGCGACGAGAAATAATAAATTAATGTGAAATAATGTAAGATTTTCCATATTTATTTATCAGTAAACAAAAAAGTCTATTCAATAGAAATAATGTAACCAGATACGAGAAGTTTATGGGTCATATGAGAGTCAATTGTATTGATAAGACTGCTATCACCTATTCATTTCTCAACAGGTGTTCATTCGAGTGTTCATTAAAACTTTTGAAATGTTCTAATATAGTTTGTTCATCTTACGATGTCATAAAACCTTTTTCAACTCGTTGCCGGATTGTGATTTTTTTCCTTATGTAAGCATAAAATCAACATCAACTTTTGATTGTCAGAAATATTCTGACTGCTTCGATTCAAATATGGTATAATTGAAGAGAATTGATTGATAAAACTCAGTATATATTTATAACGACCAAAAATAAAAATTACTAAGACCAGTTTTGAACGAATGAAACATCAGCAACATCGTAAATTGATTAGAAGCGAATTTCCTCAGATTCATGAACGCAGGTTCATTCCTGTCCGTTTGAGTCATTTGAACCCCCTAAACTCCCCCTTCCCCTGGCTACGCTTGTGATACATGCCATAGGAAAACCAAAAATAGATGATCTAAAGATAGAAATCATAGATGAAATATTGAAAAAATAGACAAAAAGTCTATTGGAGCGGATAACGAATAATACTAACAGCAAAACAAGCAGAATTTTGGAAGTCCCGGCCAAAAAAATACAACAAATTGCTGAATAGAATATGAAATTGTGCACACCAGTATGTTCTAGAGTTAGTTGATGTTGAAGATGATTTGTATACATATATTCTTTTGAAAAAGACCAATACAAGTTCTTAATTTAATACAATGAATCATGTGTGGATGAATCTCAGTATTAGCGAAGGAAATGTGAACAGGGCATCATATATTTCAACGTATGAGATTTTATGTATTTGTTCACAAAATAAGCTGACACATTTATATTGGAGGGCTTCTTCTTAATCCTTTCATCCTTCCTTTTCACCAGAAGTTGACGACGCAAATCTATATTATAATTAAATCTGAAAACAAAAAATGGAATATCCAGAAAGGAGTAATGAATGTTATAGTTTCCATTATATACCATATTAAATGATGATAATTGAAATCACCAATAATTTGAAGGAAAAGAAAGAACCGTCTCGAAATTTATAGGCCAAAGACTATTAGGGGGTTTGTACATATTAATGACGAAAATACTGCGTCCACTTCACCTTTTCGGACTTATTCAATACCTGAAAATCCTCTTTCACGGAGTTGTTCTTCAGTTGCCATGTTAGTTTCTTCAAGAGGGATCAACACTGCGTCACTATATATGGCCAATGTGCACAAAATAAATCACTCTTAGAAATCCCTACAATATTCTAGTAAATAACACCAAATTTTCTCCGAAACCGGGAAGTTTTTTTCAACCAGGACCTCCAAGCGATGATTTTATGAATCCTCAGGTGTACCAGAATCGCTACAGGCCCTTTATATTGGGGAATCATCTCCCACACTGATTGTTTTCCATTAAAAAAAAAAGTTACAATAATACAAAGAAAATATGACCACTTCTTGACATTTTTTAATATTTAAAAACTGTCAGTTGTACACTTCAATAAAAAGCTAATAATTTCAAACGGATATATTATTCTCAAACACAAATGGGCAACGCTAGGCAAGAAGAATTTACAGCATAGATCAGTGAAAAACTAATACGAGGGAATTCGGATTCTCTCGGTAAAAATGACGCAAAAGGCATGAGAATTCATTCCTCTATACAGAACGAAAAAGGATCTATGTGTTCTTTCGATTCTTCCGCTTTCAAATCACCGGAGTTGAAAAAGTATGTTTTTTTGCTCTCGCTGTCAAACCAACATTCATAGAAAAATCGTTTACCTTCTGTTTGAAAAGGAAAGCGGAGCCGTAGAGAAGTGTAGAGAATCTCAACGAGCGATTTCTATTCGTCGAATGAAGCCATTTGAAGTTTTCGCGTACGATCGTGCAGCAATTGACAAAGCCCATTTTTCGATAGCAAAAATATGAAATTTCCGCAAGGACTATGTTTATTGTGAAATCATCTCCCATACTGATTGTATTCCATAAAAAAAGTTACAAATTACAAAGAAAATATGACAACTTCTTGACATTTTTTTGTATGTGAAAACATATGTCAGACGTTGTACAGTGCATCCCATTTTGGGTGAGACAGCCAGTTTTCTCGCTTGTTATTTAAGATAGAGCCTCGCGGTTTTCACGTTCCTGTCCTACTTTTTCGTGAAACTCAAGTTGGTCTAATCAGATTCTGTATAACTTTTTCCGTTCAAAAGATACAGGGTGATTTTGGAAATTGATACTTTTCGGACCCCTTCTTTATCTCCGAAATTATAAGAAATAATGCTGAGCTGAAAACTACGTCTGAATCAGAATTCTGCGTAGAATCCAGTGGCGTACTCAATATTTTTTTTCGGGGTAAGGTTTTGAAGATTCAACACAAACCTATATTTTTTTTAATGGAACACCCTATATATCATTACTTCGTTGAATTCGTTATTTTTTTCCCTTCAAAATGATATATGATACTATGTAGGTAGGATGTTCAGAAATGTTAAAAAAACACTAAAACGTCAAATAATGATGATTTTTTTGTGAATGGGCCATGAATTTTCTATGTTTCAATAAGAGGATTATTACTTTCGATTTTTTAAAATAGTAGGTCATTGATGACACAAACATCCTTGTTGTTATTGTGGCTACTATGCATTTGGGAGCATTGTTTTATCAAGTAGGCATTGGAGGGAAAAAACCAATCTGATCTAGCTGTCATCGCTATAAATTATTGTTATTATTATTGATTCTTCTTTTCTATGGAAAATCCATTGCCCATTAACAAAAAAATCATCATTATTTGATGTTTTAGTGTTTTTTTAACATTTCTGAACATCCTACCTACATAGTGTCATATATCATTTTGAAGGGAAAAAAATTACGAATTCAACGAAGTAATGATACACATAGTGTTCCATTTAAAAAAACATAAGTTTGTGTTGAATCTTCTAAACCATACCCCGAAAAAAAAAATGAGTACGCCACTGGATTCTACGCAGAATTCTGATTCAGAAGTAGTTTTTACCTCAGCATTATTTCCAATAACTTCGTAGATAAAGAAGGGGTCCGAAAAGTATCAATTTCCAAAATCACCCTGTATCTGTTGAACGGAAACAGTTAAGCACAATCTGATTAGACCAACTTGAGTTTCACGAAAAAGTAGGACAGGAACGTGAAAACCGCAAGGCTCTATCTTAAATAACAAGCGAGAAACCTGGCTGTCTCACCCAAAATGGGATGCACTGTACACTTCAATAAAAAGCTTATAATTTCATACGGATATGTGGCTCTAAAACACAAATGGGCAACACTAGGCAAGAAGAAATAACTGCATAGAGCAATGAAAAACTGATACGAGGAATTTTAAATTCCGTTCCTCTAAAGAAAACGAAAAAGGATCTATGTGTTCTTACGATTCGTCGAAAAATGCCGTTTTTAAATCACCGCAGTGGCAAAAATGTTTTTTTTTTGTTTTCGCTAACATAATATTTGTTTGAAGAGGTAAGCGGAACCGTAGAGAATTGTAGAGAACCTCAACGAGCGATTTCTATTCGTCGACTGAAGCCATTTGAAGTTTTCGCGAACGATCGTAGAGCAATTGACAAAGCGCATTTTTCGATAGCAAAAATATGAATTGTCCGCATTCCATAACATGCATTTTCCTCAAACGCGAATCGCGTATACCTGTGTAGTGTGTATAACAAAGTACACTTCAGTTGATGCTGACGCCTAATAACCGACTCGGGAAACCGTATTCTTTTCTGATTTTTCATCGCGAACGGCGTTATTCAGTTTTTACTGCCGCTTCGAGAAAAATATACTTTTGTATTTCTCCCCGATAGTTATGGGGTATGGGGAAAGTGCCCAGCGGAGCATGCTCCAACGTTCCGCGGAGTTCTCATTGACCCGATTGGATAATTTGGAGTTTAGACGGTTGTTTCGACATATTGCGGAATTCTGAATATTATACTTCTGTTGATGTACAGGCTGCTTTTTCACTTAACGCTGTATTTGAACAGCAGATGTATCGAAATTAGTACTTTTTTCAAATAATTCAATTGTGGATTATTTATATCTCATAGAATACACTGCTCCACAAAGTTAGGGAAGTTCAGGAATTTTGAGACTGCTTCAAAAGTTTCAATTTTATTTTCGACAATTTTTCAAATTGGAGAAATCAAAAGTTATCCTCACTTGTCTAGCTCATTATTTTTCCCATTTCTTTATGAGTTTAAGTTGATGCAACAAACTTTATATGGCGTGTTTTTGACCGAAATTACCGGTTGACCTTAAGAGGGATTACCACCACGTGGTTTTTCGGGTACTAGTCAAACTTTGATAGCTACCCATTAATTTCCCCTCTGGCGCTCCTGTGGTGTCCAAACTTTGTACGCTGTACGAAGTTGTATATTATTCACTTTATCTTCTTCCTCTTTACGAAACATATAAGAAGAGGGCAGCACTGTACGACGACTTTGACGAAACTATAGTTTTACCGTTTTTGTAATGATTTTTGGAAGGTTTTTTTTCACGAATATTTTAAAAATATATCAGTGCTGGTATCATGCTTGCACAATCTCAGGAAGTGGTATGGCCAGCCACCCGTACAACTTTTTAGAAACGCAGCGAACAAGATAAAACTTGCCAACGTCCGGAACGGATAGGGCACGCCAAGAAGAAGAAACTCAGTGCTTTGTACAAGGTACATATCATCAGTTTTTTCGTGAAAAACGAAAAGTTACCAAAAATTTCTTTTCATTCCCAAATTAAAAATATTTACTTTATATTTACTAATTTTCATGTAGATTATTGTTCGGGGAAATTGTTGTGAAAATCTTATAAAAATCGGTAATTTGTGAGAAGAAATATATCTCATTTCGTTTTGAACTGAGCAGCCACGTGTTGGTGTTCCCTCTTAAATTATGCTATCCGCCCTCTATCTCTATAACGATTCAACATATAGAAATACTTTCGAAAAAAAGTATTAGGGTATTTTATCTTTCATAATATTGATGATGACAATAAAGAGCGAAAAGCATGATAAGAAAGAAATAAACGAGATATTTGCGAAGAATATCCCAAAAAAACTTATTTTGTGACCTTTGACCTTTGATTTCAATAGTCGCGGACACTCTACCATATGTAGGTTTTTTCGGATGCCCAAATACAAGTTCAAACGTGTTTATAGCAGGATTTCTCAATTTCCGAGATTAGTCCTGTTTTTGACTGAGATGACTTGACTTTGATTGAGTAAATTCATATTGTTTCTTCAGAAACCAGTAAAAGCTAAACAATCAAGGAAAATATTTCATTCCCTTTCACCTTATAATACATGTGTTTGTGCCTAAGATCCAAAACACTGGAGTGCTCACTTACCTTTGAAAAACCTTGAGAGGGATTACCACCACGTGGCTTGCCGCGTATCAGTCAAACATTAGGTGCCCATTCATTTCCTCTCTGGCTCTCCAGCGATAACCAATCTTTGCACGGTGTACGAAGATGTATATTATTCACTTTATCTTCTTTCTCTTTACGAAGCTTATATCCACATTCACAGAATTATGGTTTTAACTCTTTTGTAATGATTTTTTTGTAGGTTTTTTTTAAGAATATTTCAAAAATATATCAGTGTTTTGTACATTGAACATATCATCAATTATTTGGCGAAAAACGAAAATTTACACTCTTTTTATTCGCAAATTGAATAATGGTCATTTTATAATGTAGATCATTGTTTAAGAAATTATGTAAAAACCCCATAAAAAACAGTGGCTGTAAGGGTAATAATTTATAATTCCGTTTTGAACTGAGCAGTTACGTGGTGGTATACCTCTTAAAGATTACGGTCGCGACTTTTGAAGGAACCAACCTTATTGGATTTTGATGGTATTGGTCCCTTTTCACTTGATTTTTGCATCGTTTCTCATGGCGCTCACATCGTTTTTCTGTGAATGTCGTTTTGGGTTGAATCAAATATCTATCAACTTTTGACAGAACAAATAAAAAATTTAAAATGATGCCATTGATTGGTCAATTCTTTAAATAGCGCCACCTTAAGGAAGTAAAGGGAAAAGGGACCCATGCCGAGCGAGTCGTCAGAATTATGTTGAACAAGATTAAGATGTCTAAAAACCAGGTGTATGAACTAATTCTTTTGTTTTGCCAATTTTGAGAATATTAGTTAAGCTTCGTTATGTCAACTGTAGGTAGCGCTATCAACAAATTAAGATTCTTGTTATTTATTATTTACGAGTTTTGTGCCATTATGTATATCTTTTATTGTAGTTATGATCTATGGAAGTAATTCTTGTAATTGAAATACCAATAAACTCTCTCTATTACAAATATTTGAATTCATTCCAGTAAACGTTTCGTGTTTTGTTTCACGACTTTGCACGATCATACTCGGTTACATGTCGCTTTTGATTGGTCAGTATCGGGTTTTAATTAATGTATCCAATCAAAAACAACGGGAAAAAGATCGAAATGACAAGTATGACATTGCGGCGCCACCACGAACTAAAACTAATATTTCCAATTTGGTCGAATGTCATTGCATTCAAAATTTGACGAGTGCATTCACTATGTTTTTAGACATCTTAAACAAGATCTAATCAGTGAAAACACCAGTATTTTAGACATCTTAGTTTGGCCTAAATTCGGTGAAAAACCGATAACTTCAAATGGAGCAATTAAATTATATTAGTGATTTATAATTTGGGTTTTCCAATCGGAAATAAAACTAACCGCAGAACATTACTTCTTAAAATCCAGAGCAACTGAAATATGGGAACACTGGATCACGAGATATAGAAATTAAATCTCCTTTCATCGGATCCTATCATAACTAACGTTGAGTGTAGTTTCTCCAAGAGAGTTCTCTTCGGAAATTCCGAGCACATCCCTTCGTTTTCGGATCTGAACTCTCGGGGATTATTAAAACTTCTTCCTAAGCCCGCAACTCGTGAAATCGTTTCGTGTAATAAATATGATTGTGGAATCATGCGGATTTAGGACGATAGGTAACTCATCCATAATCGATACAGAAGCAACGTTGCACCATTTCGCTGTAACATGAACAATTTAGTATGTTGCGGTCATGGTGGCGCAGGAAACAGTAGCAAAGCCTACACTAAGCTTAGCAGGTTGGCTAAACACGCAAAGATTGTGGAATGTTAGCAGGTGAAAACGCAGAATAAATAAAATGAATCACGTTGAAACTAGATTTGCCGACAATAAATTTGATATTATTACGGGATTGTAGTATTGATTATTTGAAATCTTCAGCAAATGCGCCTGTCCTTCCAAAGATCAATAAACAAATTCTTATTGATGGACAAAATCTGCCGAATGGCTTTTTGCTCTCTATAATTGAAACAACTCTCTCTGTCAATGAGTGTGGTACCATGCTTGCTCGTCCTTCCCTTCACAGAAAGTGATAAAAAAAGTCACACCTCTCTTCCAACAGACCTATTTTACGAAAAGTTCGGCTAAAATTTTTATGGAATCTTTGGTGTTCCAACTTGAATATCAATACCAGAATTGATTCGGAAGAAAGGAAAAGAGACAGAAAAGATCCAACATAATCCTATTATAGGCAATAAGAAAAGTCTTAAAAAAATAGTTTACAGAAGATCATTACATTTCGCAGAAGAAAAGAAAATAGTTCCAGATCACCAGTTTGGGTTTCGCAACGATTCACCAACTGGTAAGACTCACAAAAAATAGTGAGGAGCAAATGAACCTCTTTACAGACACTGGTGCAATATTTCTGGACATTTGATATAATGTGGCATCAAGGACTGATATACAAAATGAAGTTGATGAAATTTCCAACCAAACTTACGAGGTGAATTAAATCATATCTGGAAAATAGAAAATTTAGAGTGAATATAGGTAGTACCAGGTCGACGATTAGAAAAATTGAAGCCGGAGTTCCTCAAGGGTCGATGATAGGACCGCTGTTGTTCAACAACAAGGTGGACATACCAGAAATGAATAGATGCAAGATAGCCCAATTTGCAGATGACACCGTTTTTAACTATCGCACTAGAATGCGGAAATCAATTACTAAAGGCAATTACAGATAGACCGGGATAAACTGATGGAATACTCCAAGAAGAAATGGAGATTCAAAGTGAATACATCGAAAACAATCTACTTCGGAGGAACAACAGTAAAGAAAGAGAAGCAGGAAACCTCAAAATTGAAAATCAAACGATAGAATGGAAAAAGGAAGCAAAACATCTGGAAGTAATTAATTCTGGATGAAAGAATGAATTTTAACAAACACATAGAAGAAAACAGAAAAAAGGCTAGGCAATTGCACAGTAGACTCTACCCGCTGCTCAACCCAAAAAGTAAACTTTCCTTAGAAAACAAGCAGAACATAATAAAAACAGTGCTAACGCCAAGCATGACGTCTGCAGGAGTAACCTGGTATAACACGAAAGATAATAAGAAAGATCAGTTACAAAGTACACTAAATACAGATAAAATTCAAGAAGAATATTGGAAAAGAAATAATCATTATATTTCCGTGATAACAGAAGAAGTTTTGTGTCGAAAACCATAGGAAATTAATGCAGATTATCGGATAAAAATTTGGAAAATGCTGACGTGAAGTCAGCAGCTTTTGCGTCGGTTGTGCCGTTGTAGACTACATATACCTATATACCGTTATTTGGTCCTCAAGGGCGCATGAATAAACGATCACTCAAAAGCTCGTGACTTGATTTTTGTTTTTCTTTAATGAAATTTATGTAGAATTGTGTTATATGGCAATTATTGAGAACATTCTGCACTGCATATAATGGTCTGCCTCCTGTCTCATGAAGTGATTTTATTCGAAGGAATAACTTCTTGAACCAAGGCTGTGGTCTTCCCATTTTTAAAATGATAAAATTCACCGATTAAATGTAGAAAATTGGAAAAATAATAGACGCAATTTGATGGTGTAGCTGGATCGCAGAGTCGCGGCACAAGATAGCATTTACATAATGCGGAGGAAATATAACGTTTCGTTCAAGGCCGCAGTGTCGCAATAGCAAATCTGACGATGATGCAGATTATTGTGCATCGCGAATAGAATGCTCTCAGATGTCAATAGGTGGAAAACTGCTTCGGTTTAGGAAATTTGTAGACGAAAATAAACTTCGGAATGAATGAACTCTGCTGAAACCGCAAGGGTATACTAGTTATCTTCATACTTTGTATACATATGAATTTTAATTACTTTTATGTAAGAACACTATAGTTTTAGTCTAAGAGCTAGCGGTTTATTTGACTAACCATTCCATTTCCTACAGTAGTCCAGTAGACAAATACAAAAAAGTGGGTTTGCTGGAAAAAATTCCGAACTACAGGTTGTTCGGGGGGATGCAAAAAACCGAAAAAAGTCCGGAAATGTTGAGGTTTTTCAGCCCCTCCTCAAGTAAGCACAGGGCCCTCGTGTTGGATTTATTTGAGCGACTGTATCTCAATTGATATTGGGTTTAGGAAAATGTCTGTGAATACAAAATTGTAGAGAATTTCATGGTCTTCAACTTTGAAAATGAACGTCCTATTCGAAAACTACTTAGTTTAGAAGATATGAGCAAAAAACTGAAAAAAGTCCTAAAATGTTGAGGTTCTTCGGCCCTCTTTAAGCACAGGGTCTTCGTGTTGGATAACTTGACAGAGTCATGACACAGCACCCTCGAACAACCTGTAGAAATTTCATCAAGTTCGGAATTTTTTCTAGGTAAAATGTATTTATCTACTGGACTACAGGGCTGGAAAATTTTCGAAATAATGTCCTTTTATCGGTCTTTTATGAAAAAGTAATCGAAAAATTGAATTTTTTTACTGCAGTACCCATTTCGAAGAAAAGTAAAATGATTATGGTTCATTTTCATGGTGAGAATTCTAAAACTGAGAATTTCTGAAACTAGCTTTTTATTTTTTTTTATTTTTGTATTTTTCATAAAATTTGCCGACTGCAAAATGGAAATTCGACGGATATGTATTTTTTTCGAAAGTTTTATTATCCAAAATACCAATCAACCCAAAACCGAGAGATCGATTCCAAAATATTCAGACGAAATGAAATCAAAAATGACTCAAAGGAACAACAATCATCTATCATGAGATAAATCATTTGGGAGCCGTCAAAAAGGCCATTTTCATCTTTTAACGCATTCGGGAATTGCCGGAAAATACAACGCGAATTCCGCAGCTTTATTATTATCACATAAATCAAACTGAATTTCATATCTTCAAAACCGTTTAGTAGCAAGCGAAAAAAAAATTCTCTAATTCTATGTGGCAAATCGGTTGATTCTATCTCCTGTCACGGATTTATCCATTATCTTGTGATACTGAAAACCAAGCAGAAAACAGTTTACCAACCGAAATTTTTAAATTTTAGCAAGCTACATTGCAAATTTCATTGAAAAAAAAAGTCCCGAGTGAAAAATCAGATATAATTGCCGAGTGATGATCCCAAAAATGATAATGATCAACCCAGTCACCTCCACCAGGAAAACTGAGAGATCTAGTGATCGAATGGCCAAAAATACACATCATTTTGGCGCCCAACGTGGGGCCGTTCAAGTCTTTTTGGCCATTCGATCACTAGATCTCTCAGTTTCCCTGGTGGAGGTGACTGTTAACTCGGGGTTGATCATTATCCTCGTTCCGGTTAGTTCAGATTATCATTTTTGGGATCATCTCTCGGCAATTATATCTGATTTTTCACTCGGGATTCATTTATTTTTTTTTTTATAGAGGAAAACAATTATGATAATTTCGCTGCGATAATTATCGATATATTAAGCAATTTGTCATAGGAATTCCTGTCCAAATTCCTATGACAAATTGCTTAATTTTTAAAACATGGACGTGAATAGTACAGAATCAATTATCGATATACATTCAAAGAAACCAGAAAAAAAAAAGATATCACAGTTTCAAAGTATCGGGTACATATGCACGAAGATACGCATTGGCGTACGCCCAGATTTTCCTCAGCTTTCCTGTTTCCTTGAATAAATTAAATTTGTAATGTAGCTTACTACAAAATGTAAAAATTAAAATGATATTCATTAATTTCCATGTTTTTGAGAAATTCAGGGAATAATGTAAAATTACGCTGAAGGACTTCGGTCGATGGCTAATAAAGAACAATTATTATTATTATTAATGTATAATATTCGTACATTAGGCTCATTCTAATACTCATTCGTTCAAAAACTCGCCATTTCGTGGCTCGTTTTCAAATTTTGATCTCGTGGAAGAATATCAATGCCTCCCTTTCGAGGTAAAGACTAACTTGAATGTTTTCAATCAATTTACTAATACCTTTCTGTTTCTTATGATCGAATTAACGAATTTTTGTACCGTTGCAGAATCATTTGAATCGATTTATAAAAAAAAATCTAAGGGTATGTACAGAATGGCGAATGCGCCGGTCTGAGATTTGGCTCTAAGATTCGAAAGATCAAATATGGGAGTATTTTTCTGAAATATGTGGGTTTTGCAAAAGATCTTAATTTTTTCATGAATTTTGTTCGATTCATGATAAAGTCGAGAACAAAATTTCATCTGTAGCTTGAGTGAATCTAATCTCTCAGATAACACGGTGTGTTGTGGATGGTTAAGACCAAACTTATTGCATTGAACTCCTTATAGATGCAACCGAATGATATCTATAGAAATCACCAAGAGCACTTTCCAATATTTGCAAAATCTCACGAGTGTATTCACATTTCGGAGAAATTCTATAAACTCAGTAAGTTGGCGCAACTAATGAAAGAGGTTTCGAAATTACGATGATCCAAACAACACTCAACAAATTAGATGAACAGGGAAAACAACAGCTTGAATTTTATGTTGGCGAAACCGGCGAATACCAAAGGAAACTCAAATTGGACTGCTACGCACCTCTCTACTTCAAACACAAATTATCTTTGGCTGTTTTAACCTTCAAAGGTTAATTAGTTATTTCAATCAGATATTCCGCTTTGAGGGAAAGTCTCGGAAAATGAGGTTTCATACTTTTCCCATTCACTTTGTTCCTTTTAGAATTCGGTAAAAGATGATACCAGAATACTTTGGTTTCTCAAGGCTGATGGAATAATAATGACAGATATTATATTTCTAATGAAATACATAGGCGTACAACTTTGAATCCGCCGTTTTTTTTTCGAAATTCGAGGCTTCATTCTGAAAAACTGGTTATACATTTATGATCCGAAGTATAGCCCATCGCTGGCCACTACTTTTTGCCATCTTTCGGGCAGCGTACAAATCCAGCGTTGAAAAAACTAGTCATCTTTTGAAGCGATCCACCAATCGATACAATTTTTTACTTCTTTATAATGTTATCTTCATATGTTGCTGGTCAGCCAGGCCGTGTGCCATTGATCGAAACAAGTGATAGTCAGAGGGAGCAACTTCTGGAGAATACGGCGTAGGACTTTCCATTTCAACGTTTCCAAGTATGTCTTGACAACTTTTGCAACATGTGGTCGAGCATTGTCATGCTGTAAAATCACTTTATCACATCTCTCGTTGTATCACGGCCGTTTGTCTCCCGATGCTCGGCTTAAACGCATTAATTGATAACTATCGCCTGTGATTGTTTCAGTCGGTTTTAACAACTCATAATACACTACGCCGAGCTGGTCCCACCAAATATGGAACCGTGAATATTCGGTTTGGCCGTCGGCGTGGAAGCATGGCCAAAATTTCCCCATAATTTCCTGCGCTTGGGATTATCCTAATGAACCCATTTTTCGTCTCCAATCACAATGCGATGCAGAAATCCTTCCGTCTTTGCCTTGCAAGCAGCTGTTCATAAGCAAACAAACGCTGTTCAACATCTCTTGGCTTCATCTCGTATAGCACCCAATTTCCTTGTTTCTGAATCATTCCCATGACTTTCAGGCGTTTTCAAATTGCTTGTTGCGTCACTCCCAATGATCCTGCCTATTCTTGTTGCGTTTAACACGAGTCTTCTGTTCCTACACAAGAACCATTATTACATTAGAGAATAATTGAATTAGCACTGATTAATTCATCAGTTCAAATTCAGTCAAAAATAAACAGGATTACATTCTTATTTCTGTATTTATTCAAGTTATTTCTTGGCAGGAGACTATCTAATTGTTTAATCCCGAACTGCCATAAACTTGTGCCAATTATATTACTTACAAATAGCCAATGATGTCACAGTTATAGCCAGTTTGATCTTCACGTTGATTTAAGATCGACCATTGAGTGTGAAAAATGGTGGAAAAATGAGAAGAGAAATCCTTCGCCTATTTTGATTTGTACTTTGATCATTATATTGCATGGTTGTACTTCTGTATATGTAATATATTTGGTTTTCTTATTGAAAAACTGCTATTTTCAAAGCTTTATATTGTTACAACAACTATCAATAAATTTATAATATCATAATTCAATGAGGTATTGATTGAATGTATTCCAAATAATATAAATAATTTTTTTTATGAATGTCCCTTATTCAACTAAACCGAAGCAAAATGTCCTACAAAACATTAATACATACTCCAATTATGATCATTTTTGTTAATTTTTCCATTTGAACCAGTAAATTGTGGTATAAATTTATCGGGGTATTTTGAGATATAGGGTAAACTTTAAGTGTGTTGAAATCGATAATAGAACTTGTACTGTTTTTCTTAGCCATTATTTGCTAATGATGGCATTACCTACGATCAACAACTGCTAAGTTTCCCATCATAGTCAGCGCGGTAGCAACATCGGTAAACATGTAGGGATGCTATTATAACCAGAGGATATGGATATTGAAAGGTAGCACAATATTATAATTCTACGTGGATTCAAATAAGAGTTTCTGAACAAAGTTCTGTTAATGAACTTCGACAAACTATCTACTTTCTCCTAATTTTCAATTTATAGTTGATCGTTATGAATACCTTCATTAGCGTAGGATCTGATTTCCTTAGATTGTGTTATATATTTGGTAGTTGAACTTCGTTAGTTTGTTTTTTTTTTTATTTTTCTCAAGTGACGATTTATGGATCTGAAATGAATGTTCGTTTACAGATATACCTCGTTCTACCAAAATCGACTCGCAACAGGACTCTAGTATGGAATCTGGTATGGTATTATTCTTTCAAAACTGCACTAACCAGTGGCAATTAAGTAGTGAAATGTAGTTTTTGTATATTATTTTAATTTTCTTGAATACTTATGAATAATGTTTCTAGTAGAATTATTACGTATACTTAATTCAATTATCAACACCTGTTGAATCTTTCAATTGTTTGATTTCATGAAACCCTTCAAATTAACATTTTCTTCCTCAGTGCATGAAGGCATGCCATTACCCAATGATTGAAATTGTTTGATGATTCTTATGTAAAGGGTGGGAAATTTCGATGTTTTATCACTACAATTTTTAAACCAAAGGAGATAGACAAAATCTGATACCCTATTCTTGTTCTCTTTTTTTGAGAAACTGACAAGGGTAGTATCAATTTTTGGCCAACTTCTATTGTTTTCGAGTTATAAGCGAAAATTGGAAAAATGGCGATATCGAAAAAATGTATATCTCCGCTAATTTTGATGATAGAGCTCTGAAATTAAAACATTATAGGGTAAATTTTTTACGTAGAACCCAGTGGCGTGCTCGTCCTCTTAGCAGGATTTTTAATGAAGCACCCAAAGTTATGTTTATGTAATGGGATTTCTAGATCCATTACTGTGCCATTTATTTGAAAATTTAATTTTTCCTGATTTCAAAAATATATACCAGTATATAAACTTTTTTCTATCTAGATTCGAATTTTGTAGAAACAAGTAAAAAGCATCGAAATAATATGATTGATCGAACGACACTGCTCTTGTTATATATTGCTGTGCTCATCAACATCTGAAACAATAGAAATCAGGAAAAATTAAGCTTTCAAAAAATGGCAAATAAATGTTGTGTTATTGTTTGGAAAAACATAACTTTGGGCCATAGCTTCGTAATTAAAAATCCTATTAAGAAGAGAGCAGGCAACTGGATTGTTCGTAAAAAAGTGCCTGTATAATGTTTTAATTTCAGAGCTCTATCATCAGTATTAATGGAGATATGAATTTTTTTCGATATCGCCATTTTTCCGATTTTCGCTTATAACTCGGAAACAAAAGAAAGTGGCCAAAAATCAATACTACTCTTGCTAGTTTCTCGAAAAAAGCGAAATCAGATTTTGTCTATCTCATCTGGTTTAAAAGTTGTAGTGCTAAAAGATCGAAATTTGTCCAGCCTTTGATAACTATCGTAATTTAGAGTTAGATGTAAACTGCAAATTGCAACAATGAGAGAACATTTTTCTCATTTTTGGTTTCAATGGTTACTTTGACTGAATTCATGTTTAGAATATTAATGTGATGTTTTCCAAACGATGCCAAGTTTTATGTTGATATTATTTATGCATGAGGTTGAGATGAACTAACATAATCGTAACAAACTGTCTTTCACATCAAATGATTACTTTTTCCGTCACAATATTATCAATAAAACAAAAAGTGAAATTATATCTAATCTTTGCATTCCTCAATTTGGTGTTTGGGTATTGTGATTGTTTCCGTGGCAATATTTCGCATAAGCATAAGATTGAAGTGAAGATTGCGAGGATAGAACTAGTTACTAGTGATCTTAGTAGTTGTTATAACGTTTGTAGCATACTGAATAGAAAATTTCATTCAAAACTTATATTGATGAAGCGATATCACTTATTTCGTATTATTACATTTACTTTTTTATCACAGCTGTTATATGAAGCATTCACCCATTCTTATCATATCATGTAAATCATCTAATGCATTTGGTATAGAAGTCGAATGGCATGCAATTGTTAATAGTTCATACCTTAGGTGTAACATAGTGAAATTTCAGCATATTTTATGAATACCTTGGAACCTTACTCGAATTCAATGCATTATGAACGTTATTAATTTTGGCTAGTTTACACTCAATGTGAGTTGAAACCTGCAGAAACTGGCTGGTGATGAATATTCACTAGCCGCCACTGGTCCCATATCATATCAGTCTTAATGCACCAAGGTACATACTCTGGCTAAATGCAACTCTGTTGAAAAACCCCACGTAAATGAAGATTTGCTATATTGTCAAGAATCAAATTCCAGAATGGACTAGTTTTCATTTTTTTGTTAAGGATCAATTCTAAAAATTTAAGTAAAATGAAACAAAAATGTGGAAGAATCATTGAAATCTCTCTAGAAATGAAAAAGTTATGGGACTTTGAAGTTGCGCTTGGAAGAATAATTTCATAGTACGTGTAAGCATAGTATAAGTTCTTTATACTATGGTGTAAGTGTCGTGACGTCACACACTAGACGATTGGTATTCGCAGAGTGCTTACGAATTCATTGGTGTACAATCACTTGTGCCGTTCGTGTCGTGTTTTGTTCGTTACACGATGGCTGAAATAACTTACTATATACATACATATAAATTACTTTTTTCTCTTTTTACTTTTTACTCCTCAGATAAATATGTTTTGCCATTGATAATGGATAGACTTCAACAACCAATACTCAACTACAAACTGTTTATGAAACGTTTTTTAAATAAATCATCGTTATAAGTTGAACCATGATAAAGCAAACTCAAAAGTAGATATTTACTTGAAAAGTTTAACTCCTTTTATTTCTGCACTGACATAAGATGGATTTGAAGAAAAAAACTCCATCACTGCGAATATATCTATTTTAGGCAAATTGTCCTTTCACGAAGCCTTCTTCCATTATGGTGACATAAAAACAAAACTCGAGTTAAAACTACACTGTACAACTACAAACGGCCCGAGAGCCTTGGCGCGGCTAAGTATTTAAACGTAATTTATAGTGTAGCGATCACAGGCAAGAGCCGTGACGTCACAGACCAAAGACGTTCCGCGCTAAAATACTTAAATTTAAATAATCTATTTCTCAGTCATTTATTGATGGATTTTCAAAATTTTTTCACTGAGTTATCAGTTTTGCTCTATATTTTAATTCTATCGTGTCAAATATAGTATTATCAACATCACTAAACTAGTCCATAGAAGCACTAGCCAACTCAGTTCGAAAATGAAGTTCATTTGAATAAGCTCACCTCAACCGCTACAATTCGATCACAAAGTACTGAGCTCTTGCACAGTTTTAATAATATAGAGTTACTTCATTAATGTTAATGTCAGCATTCTGTTTTGAAGAATTCAGATCACTCTCGAAACTCATGATCACAACAGTTTTCACAAAATAGTCTCGTTATAAAATGACACCATTCAAGATCTGAAAATCCCACTGAAGACTGCTGCTACCGAACATTACAGTATTTTTCTTCAGTTCATTCAATCTTACATTGAAACCTACCACTACATACTAAAATGCATTTCTATGTGATTGAATACTTTGATTGAATTCATTTGCTTTAGATAATTTCATCCTTGAGCATATATCGGCATACTTTCAAGTAGGCCATAATTGTTCTAATATGAAAACAAATTCAGTGAGTTGAAAGAAGCAGAATGTTCAATTGGGGATATTTAGATTGAATGTTACTATTTTAATTTCAATGCCTAAATCAAGATGAATCAAGTGGTATAGTTGACCATAATATGAAGAATGTGTAATTGAGAAGTATACCTGTAGAATAAAATCATCAATGCCAAAAGTTCATGCAACAATCACAGTCTTTGTTACATGTAAAGTCTTAATTACAGTACGGATATTAATTGGATTAATTTCGGATATTAACATAGTTCAGCCATAGGTACACATTATTGAACCAATTTGATCGCAAGTGGAGTCCAACTTTTCCATCATTCATTGAATACATAGTCATAATATTCTTTTTATGCAAATCAATATTTTCATATGTGATAAATGTACAAAAAAATTCTCTCAATTTAATGAAGGAATTGCTTTCGGTCTGAATGAACTGTACATGTTCTTCTTATGGTTGGAAAAAAATTTATTATTGTCCAGGTTTCCAGCTCATTATGAGAATTTGAAATGGCTATATTTTTCCATCCGGGTCAAATCGAAAACAATGTTGAAGACAAATTGTGTTCCTTTGACCCCAAGAATTAACTGTTACAATACAGGGTTAGAACCCTTAGATAACCGTTAGAGAGGGTGGCTTGAATTACATAAAAGTTGCGTTATTAAAGAATTAGTGGGTTTGTGTTAACAGATCCGAAATATCTCCAATGGTTCTCTAGATATCTCGAAAAAACTGAAAATGGAGATTTACTTTTGTTTTGTATAACTCATTTGTTTCTGAAGATAATGATGTCGTCAGATTTTTTCTGTTTTTCCAATGTTTCAAATAATAAATTTTTTTTTATATGGCCATATTGAAACTCCGTGAGAGGTAATAAAGAAAGAATTTACCAATTCAATAATGTATCACACTCTAGGAAAATATCGAGTCTAGTTGTGAAAATTTGAAGTTACTTTTTTTTCGTTTAAGTAGTAGGCTGGTGCCAGAATTGTCAAATAACTTGTTTTTTCGTTCAGTTTTTATGTGAAACCATCACTTAATTTTTGTAGAAACCTATATCCTGTTTGATAAGTGACGTCTTATTAGTAACATAATCATGCTGATACCAACACTCTACAAAGCGTACAACTGGCAATGTCTGTAGAAATTGTTCTACATAATTTGGAAAACTCTAGTGATGGTTTCACATAATAACTGACAACAAAGTTATTTGACAATTCTGGCTCCAGCCTACTACTGAATCATTTATCAATGTATTTTCGTAACCATTGCATTTGATGAGTTCGGTCAGTACATTTCCAAAAATATCAGAATTGTAGTTGACAGTTGGTATGTGAAATCATCAACTAAATTTTTTGTATTATATGGAACAATTTCTACAGACATTGCCAGTTGTTCGCTACGTAGAGTGTTGGTATCAGCATGATTATGTTATTAATAGTACGTTACTTATCAAACAAGATATAGGTTTTCACGAAAATTAAGTGATAGTTCCACATAACAACTGAACGAAGTAACAAGTTATTTAACAATTCTGGCACCAGCCTACTACTTAAACAGAAAAATAAAAGGGAAGTTCAAAATTTCGTAGCCAGACTCCATATTTTTGTTGAGTGCGATACATTGTTGAATTCGTAATTTTTTCTTTATCACCTCATAAGGACAACCCATATGGCGTCCATAAGAAGAAATCAATTGACTATCACGTCTCTGAAACAATGGAAAACAGAAAAAAATCTGACGACAACATTACAATCTCTTTATTGGATAATGGCTACAAACCGAATTTCGTGAAGTTCCAGAAACAAATGAGTTTTACAGATGAAAAGAAAATCTTTATTATCAGTTTTTTCGAGTATCTAGAGAACTATTGGAGATATTTTGGATTTGTTAACACCAACGCACTAATCCCTAAATAACGCAACTTTTTTGTAATTCAAGCCACCCTGTATCTTAATGAATTTCGATATCCCTGTAGTGCCGCTCTAAATAGTTCTAACTCTGTATATCAATATTGTATGTACAAGTCGAAGAGAATACAATTTTATGTGATTCTCCTGAATTTCGATTTTCCATCGGATTCAATCTTCATGTTTGCTTTTTGGTTCCAATCGAGATTTTTGATGATGTTGATTTCGTTTTTGTCTAGACATATTTCCCTCGGACATTCTAATAGTTTTGTAGTATACTAGTATATACCCTGTATACCAAAGAGTAAACTGTGAAGCAGTGTTATCGATTCCCTGTTGAAGAAATAAATACTTTCTTATCGTTTGATGACGGAAAAATTTCAAACTGACTGCAAATCACGGATATACACGTACAGTGGAACGAACCCAACGTAACATTATCTTTAAATGTGCTTACTATTGTCGAACGATTCCACCATTCCAAGGTTTATAACGCCCCTAGTATCGATTTCAACTCGTGATACACAAGTCAATTTGTCGCGAAGCTATGAGAACCTCTAAACCGGAACAGGTATGAATTATGTAGTCAATTATCCGGTTGATAACCGATCTCCACTACTCGTGTTACTGCCATTAGTCTTCCGACGTAGATGTTCCCGATATAATAACGAGAATAATGAGAATTATCATATTTTGTATAGAGAACTATCGAGAGCCAACAGTCTGCAATGGCGATAATTGATTGGTGTTACGTTTCCTAAGTTGTTCGTTATGTTTGGCACGTATATATCGCATATATACAGGGTGGCCACTTTTTCAATGGGATTGCATTGGTAACTTTTAAACCATAAGAGTTAGAAGGTCGGTCAAATGGAGAAAAAGTTGCATGCATAGAAGCATTATCAAGCAGTTTCAACAAATCGAGATTATCAGGGCCGGTTATTGAGATATCATAAGAAAAGTAAATTCTGTCATTTTGATTTTTCTTTTTTTCCCACTTTATTATTATTAAAATTATTATTATCAAAAAATGTTACAGGAATTTTTTATTCGACAGTAAATTGTTCTCAATTTGATGAAATCAGATTTCGTATTCAACGTTTCGTGCTCTCTGGGCCACCCTCAACTTCATTTTTTTCAATACGGACCTGTATATTTTATGACACTTTTCGAAATAACTTTTAACGCTGAATTCAACGATATATCATACAATGACATTCATAGTTGATTTTCAGGTGATTTTGACCCTTATCCAAATTTCTTTGGGTCGGATCTGTATTACATTTCGATGAGAAAATCAACTTACTCATCTTGAACTAAATGGAACATATCAGAATCAAATCAAGAAACAAGTAATAATTATTTACATATTTCAATTCTTAATAATTAAACGAATTATCATTTGATGAAAGAAAAATCTAATGATTATTCGAAAATAAATGAAAATGAATGAAGTAAGTGTTCGAAATGTCCACCATTTCGTAAAATGCATTTAACGGTTCTGGAACCCATACTTCTTATACATTTGCTCATTTCGTCTTCTTGAATACCTTCCAATACATTCTCAATCTTCTCGCGAGAAATCACTATTGTTGGATTTTTCATTTATTCCAGAATCGAATTTTATTTTGATATCATTACGATATAAGTTTTGCAAGGCTTGGTATTCAAATTTAAAATCATTGTATTCGGGTCTCTTGACTATTTTATTAAAAGCAGTTTTTGATAAATTGCATTCACTACAGATCCAACCCAAAGAAAATTGGATGAGGGTCAAAATCACCTGAAAATCTACTTTGAATGACATTGTATGATATATCGTTGAATTCAGCGTTGAAAGTTATTTCGAAAAGTGTCATAAAATATTAATATATCCGTATTGAAAAAAATGAAGTTGAGGGTGGCCCAGAGAGCACGAAACGTTGGATACAAAATCTCATTACGTCAAATTGAGAACGATTTATTGTCGAATAAAAAATTCCTGTAACATTTTTTGATAATATTTGAAATTAAGTGAGAAAAAAAGAAAAATCAAAATGACAGAATTTACTTTTTTATGATATCTCAATAACCGGCCCTGATAATCTCGATTTGTTTGAACTGCTTGATAATGCTTCTATGCATGCAACTTTTTCTCCATTTGACCGACCTTCTAACTCTTATGGTTTAAAAGTTACCAATACAATCCCATTGAAAAAGTGGCCACCCTGTATACCTACTGCAAGGTATTGGCAACATTTCATTCGCGGATGAGCGTAAGATTAGATTCAGATTTAATTAAGGAGGTTACGTTTCACTGCGACCTAATGGTCTATTGTGCCCTTCCAGTTCCAGAGTTCTGATGAACTCCAATATCTGGGATGGCTTCAAGGAGGCTAATTCCTCACTTCTAGAAGTTTCGTGTCCAAGGCAGGTTTTGCGTTGGCTAGCGATGGCGAGGCATTCCGTCACCAGGTGATCCGGAGTTTCTTCCTCCTCACCACAGAATCTGCACTCGTCATTTTCTGTTAGATCCATCCTCATGAAGTGTTTCCTAAGGCGGCAATGCCCTGTGAGGAATCCAGTGAGGAGGTGTAGCATATTCTTACTAAGATCCAGATACTTCTTGGATCTTGTAGAGTCAAAGTTTCGAAGAAACTTTTTAGAGTGATCCAGACCAGGAAGATTCCGCCAGAGTTTTTCTCTTTCGGTTACCTCTTTTTCCTGAAACTCTTTCTTGTAGGTGCATTTGTTTACACCACAGAAAGGTTCCGGGCCGATGAAAGGAGTTTGTGCTCCTTTACTGGTTCTCTCACCGGAACAGGTATGAATTATGTAGTCAATTATCTGGCTGATAACCGATCTCCACTACTCGTGTTACTGCCCATTAGTTTTCCGACGGAGATGTTCCTGATATAATAACGAGAATAATGAGAATTATCATAATTTGTATAGAGAACTATCGAGAGCCAACTGACTGCAATAGCTATAATTGATAGGTTTAGCGTTTCCGAAGGTGTTCGTTATGTTTGGCACGTATATATCGCATATATATACCTACTGCAAGGCATTGGCAACATTTCATTCGCGGATGAGCGTTCACTTAGCGAAAGATTTTCCGCATATTGATTTATGCCCTGATTGTTCGTTGTTTATGCGGCTTACTTCATTAGAGCTGAATTGATGTGCGTATAGAATCCCATATGGCTTGCATAAGAACCGGTATAGTTGAAATTAACGTCATTCAGGCTTCCACTGCGCTATTTCAGGCTATTGTGGCTCAAAAGGTTAGACTTGGACTTTTCATGGGATGTTAGTGTAGCTATATCATCTGTAGAAGCTGCTGATATGGTGTTTGGATTTTCAGATGTATAGATTAGGTAGAGCAATGGATACAGTATATTTCCGTGTGGAACGCCTGCTTTTATTTTATTAGGACTTGGTGAAGCATCACCATATTTTACAGCGAAGTATCGATCAGTCAAATATGACTTCAAGATTAGATGATACGATTGGGGAAGGAGTTTTTTCAATTTGAAGAGTAGATCACTATGCCAAACTTTGTCGAAAGGTCGAGATGAATCGAAGAATACATCTGTACAATGTTTGTTGTCTTCCTAGCTGGTTGATATGTTGTTCACTACGCGATGTATTTGTTGTATTCCTGAGTGGTTCTC
Organism: Harmonia axyridis; assembly: GCF_914767665.1. Lineage (NCBI taxonomy): Eukaryota > Metazoa > Arthropoda > Insecta > Coleoptera > Coccinellidae > Harmonia > Harmonia axyridis. The sequence continues at coordinate 63,484,865 of NC_059501.1, forward strand.
CTAAAACCTAGTTGATGTTCGGGTAGTATCCTTGCAAGCATCTGTTCATAAGCAAACAAACGCCGTTCAACATATCTCGGCTTCAACTGGTACGACATCCAATTTCCTTGTTCCTGAATCATTTCCATGACTTTCAGGGGTTTTGAAATGGCTTGTTGCGTCACTTCCAATGATCCTGTCAATTATTGTTGTGTTTGACACGAGTCTTGATCGAGTAATGCCTCTAATTCTGCATCTTCGAAAACCTTCTCTCATCCACCGCCATGCTGGTCTTCGACGTCAAAATCACCGTTCTTTACTAACAACTGCCCCACCATATGTATGTGAGAGCATTCGATGAGACTCAGTCGCAGATTTCTTCATATTAAAGCTGAAAATTAATACCTCCCGCAAATGAAGAGAATTTGGCTCACATGTTTAAAGGAGAATAGCTTTATGATGCAGACACAAATCAACTAATATTTCGATGGCGTTATGTTTACAAATACCTAAGCTTATTGTGTGACAGCTACAATCTATTTATTTCGACTAACATTTACCGCTACAGCAGTCTATTGCAAAACGGCGAGAGCAAAGTATTATCAAACTGGTATTTTGCTCAAATGATTGTAGTTTTTGAATTTCGAGGAGAGATAAAATGATCTTAGTTCGGTAAGGAAAAACTCGAGAATCTTAGCTCAAATTCGATTGTGTTTGTCTGTTTACCTTGCATGCAATAACTCTCGAATGAAATAGGTATGCTAGGGTCTGCAGTATAAATTCATGATCGGAGTATCTCGGTTAAGTTCTCCAAATCCGAAAAAAAAAACGAAAATGATAAAGCGATGTTATAGAATTTTATTCTGCTCTAGTGCAGAGTTGTTTGGTTGCCTTTCAGGCGTTGTGTCATGAATAGATAAAATCAAAAATCTCAAGAAATTTGATAAAATGAATATAAGTACTTTCAGACAACCTGTGGAAATTAAAAGTGCTTATATTTATTTTACCAAATCAATATGAATTTACATCAAGTAAGGACTGAATCCATTAAATATCAAGAAATATATTATCGAAGAGCATCATCGGCTCAGCTGGGAATAAAAAGGAAAATTACAAATATTCTGCTTCTAAATATAATTACGAAAGAATTCTACTTCAGTCCATTAATATTCAAATTATGTGCCACCCAATAATGCAAGTCCGCACGAATCTCGTTCATATCGTAAGACGTTGGCGTAACGTTTCAAATGGGGCAAACTCGGCGAAATTTTATTTCAAACGAGCCCAGAAAAAAAGTTCATATCGTTGATGGTCGTAACTTGCCAATGTTTGCAATCATCCACAATTTCCACATAAATGAGGAATCTCCGAATATTTTCGTCTGCAATCCATTATTCCGATGGTCGTATTCACTTTCTTTCATGAAGATTATTGTGTAAGGAAATTATGTGAAATCCCCATAAAAATCGGTGTTTTGTAAATTGAAATTTCAGTCCATTAATATTCAAATTATACGCCACCCACTAATGCAAGTCCGCACGAATCTCGTTCATATCATAAGACGTTGGCGTAACGTTTCAAATGGGGCAAACTCTGCGAAATTCGATTTCAAACGAGCCCAGAAAAAAAGTTCATATCGTTGATGGTCGCAACTTGCCAACGTTTTGCGATCATCCACAATTTCTACATAAATGCGGAATCTAGCGTATTTTCGAATGCAATCCATTATGCGGATGGTCGCATTCACTTTCTTTCATGAAGATTATTGTGTAAGGAAATTATGTGAAAACCCCATAAAAATCGGTGTTTTGTAAAAATAAATATCCCCAATTTTGTTTTGAACTGAGAATCAACGTGGTGGTGTTCCCTCTTAAGTTCTCCCTCGAGTTCTCCCCGCTCTAAATTCGAAAATTGCAAACGTTGTAACGGAAATGGTAAAGCAATGTTATAATAGAATGTTATTCTGCTCGAGTGCAGAGTTGCCTTTCAGGCGTTGTGTCTTGAATACAAAAAATTGAAAAAACTCATTATATTATCGAAGACCATCATCGGCTCAACTGGGAATAAGAAGAAAACTTACAAATATTCAGCTCTAAATATAATTACGAAAATATTATACTTCAGTCCATTAATATTCAAATTATACGCCACCCACTAATGCAAGTCCGCACGAATCTTGTTCATATCGTAAGACGTTGGCGTAACGTTTCAAATGGGGCAAACTCGGCGAAATTCGATTTCAAACGAGCCCAGAAAAAAAGTTCATATCGTTGATGGTCGCAACTTGCCAAAGTTTTGCGATCATCCACAATTTCTACATAAATGCGGAATCTAGCGTATTTTCGAATGCAATCCATTATGCGGATGGTCGCGTAGGGTCATTAGCTCAAACGTAAATATAGCAAATCTATTTCATAACGTAATTTACGGATCTGACGTAACACTATTAACTTGACATAGATTCCGCCAACCGTGGATATTATGGAACAGCTGGATCTAATTAAATTACACGAAATTCTGACTTGAACAAAAATATCAAGGTCGGGTGCATATACGTGAAAAGTGCAGGTCTCGCTGCCAAAAGTTTTGCATTGTAACGGTCCGTTTTCGCTTTTGCGACCGACGCTCTGTTTGTCGGCATCAGATTGAACGTATAGATTAACAGGCCAATTGAAAAGTGCCCGATTTAAAATAGTAAAACACATTTTTTTTTGGGCAAAATTCGATTTTATTATTCAACATAGTTGTCTTGGAGAGCGTTTTTAGCGATCTTCCAGTCTTTCGATAACATTTTTGTAATAGGTACGATTTGTCTTTCTCTTCAAAATAGGCCTCAGTTTCGGCGATTACTGCTGCTTCATTGGAGCTAAATTTCTCTCTTCTAGCGAGCATTCTTTTGAGGTCTGAGAACAGGAAAAAGTCACTGAGGGCCAGATCTGGCGAATACGTTGGTGATTATCGATTGGACTTCAGAGTGAAATGATGGATCCATGTTTTATCCATTGTCACATATCGACGCAAAAATTTAGATTTATTGCACTTAAACAGCTCCAAACACTGCTTAGAATCATTAATACTAACAGAGTCTTTATTTGGCAGATTCTAGGGGCGAAGTCTAGCCAAGGCTACTCCACTCAACCCCCAACAAAATACAAATAAAGGAAAAAAAACCAAAATAAAATTAATGATGTGATGTACACGTTCAAATGATATCTTCACAATGTCTGCTATCTTGATCAACTACACTTTACAGTCATCCAAAATTATTTTGCTAACTTTTTTGATTCTTTCGTCGGTGACAGCCTTTTTTGGGCGTCTAATGCGTTCGCCGTTTTCGGTGCTCCTTTTACCATGTTTAAACTTAGCATAACAATCAAGGATGGTTGATGTTCCTTGTGCAGACCCCGGAAACTCTTCATCAAGCCAAGATTTTGCTTTAACTGTATTTTTCCCCTTCAAAAAGCAATATTTTATCAGTACATCTCTTTACAAAAGTAGCTCCACAACGCAATATCTCACAAACTAATGATCGGGCTGCTATCAAATTTTCACACGTATCGTTTGAAGGTTAGTACTAACTTAAAATCACATGGATTTAATTCTAGCACCGCCATCTGTGCATCAGACCGGGGACTTTTCAATTGACCTAATAACGGTCCGTTTTCGCTTTTTCGACCGACGCTGTGTTTGTCGGCATCGAATTGAACGTATATAGATTAGCTCGAATCTGATTACTGTGATATTCGGATTCAATTTTCCCATTGATTTACTCTATATCCGCCAAAGCGCGAATATGTTGCAAAACAGTTTTGTGAGATTGAATTTCACGCATTTTTACGGTATATCGTTTCAATTATCGCAATGACATTTTTGCATTGATGTTTGATGACTCTGTTCGGTATTCTCTGTGTCGTGGCTACAAAAATAATAGGTTGTTGGGAGCTCGTTGACCGAACAGATCTCTCTATAGGGTTTTTCAATAAGATGTTTTCTCTATTTCAGCATATCGTTATGAGTTCATTACAGTACTTAAATAAGCGCTGTAATGAACTCATTACAGCATTGTTTTCAGTTATATTTTTCGTTTGGTGAGTGTATACTCTGACTCCGACGATCCTATCAAATTTCAACACACGTTCATTATGAATTTAATATAATTTGGATATAGTGGAATTATGTGCAACTTTATTTGAATTTATTTGAATTTTTCATTGAATTTCGACAATATTTCACAAAACTTTACTGAAATAGAGAAAATATCGTCTAATTCTCGTTGCAGAAGGCAATTCCAACACTCATGCGTTTCTCATTCGTGTTTGAATAGGAGCCCATTCTGCAACTTGTTTTAGAATATGCAGCTTTCATCTATGACATCTGATAAGCAAAAACTACGCCATCACTACAAATGGAATTAAAATCTTTCAATTGCTCATTATCATTGTTAAAATTCACTACAAAAATGGTGAAAATTTTTCAGCTATTTCGCTTCTGATTTTTCTTTTAATTTCAAAACTACAATTGCAAAATTTTCTTTCATATGTAAAATAATTATGGTTTTACACTATGCAGAATTTTATGTTGATCACTTGAGCAGAACTATAGAGAATTCAATTTTCAATCTTCGTGAGTCTTGACTAACATTACCTCTTCACGATGCTCACGTCATGAAAGACATTGAGATCCTCCTCGATGCTTTATTCGAGAACTTTCTTTGTCTATCATTGGATTCCTCAGGTGGACCCATAGACTTGCTAATTAACAAATAATTGCGGCAATTATGATAATTGCAGTGATCTTGGAGAATTGCAATACCAATTCAGGTTGCACAATGTTTTAATGTTGTCCTTTTTTTTCACTTTTTCAAGATGTTTCGTGTTTTTGTTTCTTGTGGATACATATAAATGATCCCTTGGGCCGCTAGTTTCATGAACAAGTTGTAAACACTCAAATAAAACCAGAGAAAATCAAGGAGGATATCAAGAAGAAATTACCTAATATATTCGTGATCACTAAACAAAGTCGAGAATTCTGGGCGTTGATATGAAATAAGTAGCAAGTTTAAGCTTTGTGCGGAATTTCAAGCTCATCAAATAAAATATATGTTGGCAAAAATATAACAAAGTTCGTGTGTGATTTGGCTGGAATATTTAGAAGAGCAATTTCAAGCTACGTGTGAAATTGAGTGTTGAGAGCGTCATCAGAACCATAGAAAATTAAAGCAGAATACCAAAAAATGAGAGAAGCACTGACCGAACTCAAATCTTTGATTCAACAAAGGCTTCATATGATATAATTAAAATGGTTTTAAAAGACTCCACTTTCAAGTGGATTTGCAGTAAATCCTAAGGAGCATTGGTTGCAAGTTGCAACACAAACATCTAGCAAACACTGACCTATATTTAGCGCAGACAAATGTCGAAAACTCTCAAAATTCCTGATTTTTCTGCAGTTTTGATACTCGTAGTAACGTCACAAATTTCTTGTGATACTATTCTTCCCTCATGCGCTCAACCAAAGCCGATTAAAGAATTTTCCATAGCAGATGTTCAATAAATTCAGAAATTAGAGACAATTTTAGGACATCTGTCCCGCTATGCTCTAAAAAGGCGAAGACACAAACGAGAAACAAAAGTTTCCTCTGAAATAATCTTGTGAAAGTGATAGGATTTTATTCCGAACGATTGCCTTCCGCATAAATTTAGCAACAGCCTGTAGAACCTTGGAGAAATTCAGACATCCTCACTCCGAAAATTCCTACTTGCATCCTTGTCGAAGTCGGTGCAAGAATTCAATATTGGAAGAAGACAGTTCAAACAGCAAAATGAGTCCAACTTCATTTACGATGCTCATTTTCGACATTCACGTGAAGGAGAATATGGAGAGGCAATTTCGACCGGCTCAAGGATCCACGCCGACATGATTGGCACTCTGAGCGATGCTTCCACACGCAACATTAATCTCTTCGCGATTTGCATCATCTCCATCTCTCCGTTTGAAAGACGTATCGAATCGAGGATTCATCCTTTCATATGAAACTGGCGTCCTTGCGAGCGATTCCGATCTTCTCGGACGTTTATGAATCATCGGCAATACCGCCATCGCCTGGGGATACTCTGAATGGGTTTGCGGTGGAAATATTGAGCATGCCTCGACGCCATTACGTTAGACTTGACACCTAATCAGTTGCGGTTGTGTGTCAGTAGGTCTAGGCTGCCTACCGGTTCTATGCCATGTTGTCGGACTAGGTGAAGTCGCCGTCTGGGAAATCTAAGTACACTGATCAACAATTGCTAGGGATCACTTATGAACTTCTCTTCATTTGTATTTTTTTCAAGTTATCTCGTGAATATCTGTACATTATATGTTCTCTAAGGAAAAAGTAAGATGTTTTGAGTTGATTATATCAAAGTCTACCTCACTTCATCGGCTCTTGTTCACAAAATCGATTATTATCTGTAGGCTGTTACAGGTGGAGTGAAAAGCAATGTGGTATTTGTTATTAAATCTGTTTTTTTCTCTCGTTCAAACACATAAGGTGACAATAATTGAAGAAATGAGAACAATATCAGCTTATCAGTCATGCCGAGAAGACGTTTGGCTCCTGTGCAACTGGACCAAATCATACGGTGGATACAGGAAGGTTTGTCCCAGCGAGAAGTGTCCCGGCGGTTGAATGTTTCGCAAAGTGTCGTGAGTCGGGCTTGGAATAGGTTCATCCAAAACGACTCAGTAGCTTATGTTCATGGGGGAGGTCGGCAGCGCAGTACAACAGCTGCCCAAGATCGTCTTTTGATCCTCAATGCTAGGAGAAATCCCACTTACCCGGCGTCGCGGCTCAATAGATCACTGAGAGTTGCAACAGGAGTTCTAATTTCGAACCAGACTGTAAGACGACGACTACATGTTCGTGGTTTGAGAGCACGTAGGAGGGTACAACATCCCCGTTTGAATAGGGAACACCGGGTTCATCGACGGCAATGGGCTGAGGAGCACCGCAATTGGACACTTGAAGATTGTTTATTTATGGATGAGTCTAGATTTCATTTGGTCAACTCCGATGGACGTATTCTTGCTTGGAGGGAAAGAGGTCGAAGGTATGCAGAACAGTTTATGGTACCCACAACAGCTTTTGGCGGAGGTTCTATATGTGTATGGGGAGGCATTTGTTTGAACCAACGCACAGAGTTGATTGTTCTGCAGAACACCACCATGACCAGCCAGAGATATCACGATATGATTATTGAACCCATAATTGTTCCGTTTGCGGCTGCCGTAGGCGAGAATTTCATTTTAATTGACGATAATGCCCGTCCACACCGTAGTCGTCTGGTTTATGAAGCGCTAGAAACTCATGCTATTGATAGGATGGACTGGCCAGCTCGCTCTCCAGACATGAATTGCATCGAGCATGTCTGGTCTGAGATGTCTAGACAATTGTCAACCTTAGAACAACCGATCAATAACCTGGAGGACCTTTCTAACGCTTTACGGGATATTTGGACGAAATTGCCCCAAATTTTTATAAATCGTTTGATCGAAAGTATGCCTCGAGAGTAGAATGCTTGAGACGAGCTCGTGGGGGACCAACTAGGTACTAGCTTAACCGAAACTTCAGGCTTCTTGTGGTTTCCTCATAAAATTTTTATGTTATTCAAACACAGAATTTTGAGTGTTCCTAATAAAGTCCTGTTTTCTCTCCAACTTTCCATTTTTTCATTCTTTTCTCAAGTGAACCATATTATCAACTGAAAATACTCTGATATCTGACTTAATTTATAATCTTGGAGCGAATATTTCAGAAATAAATTTAGAACAAGTAAGTGATCCCTATCAATTGTTGAGCAGTGTAGTTGCGAACGTTATTGGTTTCGACAGATGCTGGTTTTCTGTTGTCGAATCTAACTGTTTGAATGTTTGGGTGGTTGATTATTGATATCTCTATACGGATATGAAAAGATCGGTAGGCGTAGCCGTTGGATCTTTGTTGGTCCTTGGTGTTTAACTTGAGGACAGGAATGGCCACCTTTCGCTTGTCATCTCATTAGTTGCTTTTGTTCTCACTCGCGTTCTGGAGAAGCTTGTATTCTCTCTAAGGTTTCCTTTCATTTTTGTTGTTACATTCGCTTGAAATATCGTCTATTGTCAGTATTCCGTCTTGAATCGTAATTATACTCCCAAATATCTTGGAGTTGGAGCTTGATTCTTATTTTAAATTCAAGGTCCTATTGAAAAATTCAAGTCGAGGAATAATATTCTTCGAAAATCAGCTGCTTCTTCATGGATTGCTGATGTCAGCAGTCTTCGTATGGCAGCTTTGGCCTTGGTTTTTTATGCTGCTGAATACTATTGCCTTCTTTAGTTCGATAGTGTTCATATCAAAATGATGCACAGCTAAATGTTTCTATGAGAATTATCTGTCGAATATTTAGATCTACACCTTCACATTGGATACAAGTGCATCACATATACTTCCGCCTCATATTCGTAGAAGGTTGCAGTCAAGAAATCTCGGGATAAATTTCATATCTACTCGAACTTATTTCCAATTGTATCTTAACTCCCAGATACTAGACCTGCCAGATTAAAGTCATGCAAACCTCTATGGATTAATATTTTCCTTCAATCTAATGGAAGTGACAAGGAAATTTGGCGTTCGGAATGAAGTTCTTGTAATGTGTTCAACAAAAGTCTTATCGTTGATCCTTCAGAGAAATTTCTAGGCTTCAATCTTCCTAGGAAAATTTGATGTGTTTTCAATCGACTAAGGACTAGTCATGATCGTTTCAATAGTATGCTCTTCAATGGCATTCTATTGAAAGCTCACTATGTGAGTGTGGTGTAGACGAAATTATTGACTACTTGGTGAATACTTAATAAATAATAATAATAAATAATAACTTTATTTATCTACTCCTATTGAATTATAAACTCATTATTCAACTGCTTTTGAGCAATTAATAGTATCTATTAACAAACAGCGTGATTTATAATAACTCACTACTTATAACTCACTATTATAAATTGGAAAATATGGATCTGTGCTTCTATACTTCTCTGCTTCTGTTGTGAATGTTTTGCTGAAAACGATTAATTCAGATAGTGAAGATGAAATATTATAAAGGTATACATTTCCAAAAGACAAACAGCTAATGTTACCATACAGAATTAATTGCCCGAAAAAATATAAAGGAGTTTGAAAAAATTTTCAAGATTGGTGTAGCAGCAAAATCGTAATCGTTTACAGGGAATATTTTTTGGTATATTTTAATGCATTTTTATAGGCAATTATTAAGGTTTCTATGTCTGTACTATGTACTGGATTCGAGCTAGCCGAAGCTAGTTCGATTGTGATTGGTAGCACTAAGTTTCCATCTGTCTTGTACGGGATCGAGCACATTATGTTTATTTCCCGTTCCTTCTGTCTTAATTCTAAGTCTGTATTTTTTTCTTAGTATTTATTGATATAGTCGTAGATAAAGTATAGTATTCAACTTGCGGTAATGGTCATAACTCACTTGATGAATTACAGCACTCGCCTGCGGCTCGTGCTGCAAACATCATCTGCGTGAGTTATGACCTACATTACCGCTCGTTGAATAATATACTATTACCCAACAGAAAATTTCCCAGTAACAGGGTAACAAATTACATCCACTTAAAGAAAATACATGTGAATTCCCTAAAAAACTAAACGAAATGGCAAGTACTCCAAAAAATGACAGATATAAAGAAGTAAAAAAAACTTAAAATAAACAACTACAATAGACTTATATTGACTTTGTTAGCCCAATCACAAAGCCTATACACTGGTGCCCGCTGGAGTATGTTGGTCCGAGGCGTGGGTAGACTAAATGTTGGGGAACTTCTGGCTGCCATCCTCGGGACGTGAAGGTTCGCCCGCGAGAGCAGAAATGGGCAGTCAATCCTTCCACCTAAGAGTTTTTGGGCGAATCTCGCGCACTGCTGAACCTGCCGCTCAATAAGGTTGAAAGCCTCAGCTCTTCCATTATGCCAGAAAGATCAACACCTCGCTCCGGATATATGCCTATCTTCCTATAAACGACGTATTTCAGGAACTTCCTCTGAACTCGCTCAATGGGAGTAAGATGCGTTGCATAAATTGGGAACCAAATCATGTTAGCGTACTCCAACCTACTGAGAACAAGGGAAAAGTAGACAATTCTGAGAGCAGATAGATCGTCTAGCTCACGGAAGCTCCTGAACAGAAAACCCAAAGACCTACAGGCAGATGAATACAGATCCTCAACATGTGGAACAAAACTCAACTCACTGTCAAACCAAACTCCCAGGTCACGAAAGTGATCTCCAGCCGCAATAATATCACCACCAATGTGATAATCGAAAGCTAGTGGCTGCGTCTTCCTGGTGAAAGTAACTTTAAAACACTTCTTCAAATTTAAAATACTTGTCCAGTTCATAAATTGGTTTCCGAGCTATCCCTTCAGTTTCAGATTCGTTTTTAGAATGGGTTGCTAATTTCAAATCAATATAATGGAAACTATAACATTCATTGCTCCTTTTTACTTTTTCTCTATATCAAGAACAAATGTAACTTAATATTGCCAGAGGGATGAAAACTTGCTTTCAATTGGGAATTCTTACAATTTTAGTATAGGAACATGTTATATCTTCGGAAAGGATAATTCATTTTCATCTTATGATATACAGGTCATTCCATTTGAGAAACGCACATTCATCATTTGAATATGTTTCGTTGAAGTCTGTGATTTCGAACACTTGTATCGTAATACTTGTATTAGCAGATATACTACATAGTTGTTAAGAAAATTAGTCCCGTTCAATCTCGAAGGTGAAATTCTTTCGTTTATTTCAGCAGCCTATCATCTACTGCTCGCAAGGATATTACGCAATTTTTTATCGTAAAAATGCGATATATTTTTTCTTGAAAAAAAACATCAAATCGATAAATTTTTAGTCGCAATTTACAGACTGAGATAATTATGCTTGTCAATTAGTTAATGATAATGTTCAAGCAAAATATCGTTATTATCATATCATTGGAAGATGCGAAATATTTTTTGTAGATCTCCGATGCTATCTGGTCGTGAAATATAAAGAAAGATAGAAGAATAACGGAAGAAATTAGTGAAAAAAATTTGGTGAATACGAATTCCAACAGGCAAAATCTGAATATAAGGAAGGCACTTTTCGAACCCATAATTCACTATTTTGTCACTCCTATGCTGCTGCAGAATTGGCTCAATTAGAGAATGCGATTCCATTGTAATGTTTTATATTTTCGTCCTGTTATTCGAATAATGTTGGAAGAACAATGATCAATTTACATTAGGTTGCACCATAATACATAATTGATGATTTTCGAGCCAGAAACCACTCGACGTGCTAGCTAATTTAGAATGCATTGCAATTGTTTTTCATATCTATCTTGGCAACTGTCCACAAACTTTGAATTGTGACTCCAGGTTTCGTTCTGGTTCAAAATCGTGTCTATTTGTAATAATTAACAAGATAAAAACAAATGCAACAATGCAATTTTGTCATATTTCATCGCAAATTGAAGAAAAAAAACCTTGAAACCTGTTAAATTGAATAATTATATTATTATAATACATAGGCGTACGACTTTGCTTCCGCCGTTTTTTTCCGAAATTCGAGGCTCCATTCTGAGAAACTGGTTATACATTCATGATTCAAAGTATTGGCCATCGATGGCCACAACTTTCTCCCATATTTCGGGCAGCGTACGAATCCCGCATTGAAAAAACTGGTCATCTTTCGAAGCGATTCACGAATCGATCCAATTTTTCACTTCGTCATAAGACTGGAGTGCTCGTCAGCCAAGCTGTGTGTCATTGATCGAATTAAGTGATAGTCCGAGAGAGCAACGTCTGAAGAACACGGCGGGTGGGGTAGTACTTCCCATTCCATCGTTTCCAATTATGTCTTGACCACTTTCGCAACATGGGGTCGAGCATTGTCATGCTGTGAAATCACATTCTGATCATGTGTCTCGTTGTATTGCGGCCGTTTGTCTTTCAATGCTCGGCTCAAACGCATTAATCGTTTTCGATAACGATCGCCTGTGATTGTTTCAGTCGGTTTTAGCAACTCATAATATACTACGCCGAGCTGGACCCACCAAATACTGAGGATGATCTTGAAACCGTGAATATTAGCAGAATATTCGGTTTGGCCGTAGATGTGTAAGTAATCCCTTCAACTTTGCATTGGAAGCAGCTGTTCACAAGCAACATCTCTCGGCTTCAACTTGTACAGCATCCAATTTCCTTGTTTCTGAATCATTTCCATGACTTTCAGGCGTTTCGAAATGGCTTGTTGCGTCACTTCCAATGATCCTGCCAATTCTTGTTGCGTTTGATACGAGTCTTGCTCTAGTTATGCCTCCAATTCTGCATCTTCGACAACCTTCTCAATTTCACCGCCATGCTGGTCAGAAGACCAGCAACATGGTGGCAACAGGCATATGATTAGGCCTCTATTAGTGAAAAAACGTGCCAAGAGTGGTTTCAACGCTTCAAGAACGGTGATATTGATATTTCTATATCAAAATCACCGTTCTCGAAGCGTTGAAACCATTCTTGGCACGTTTTTCCACTAAAAGAGGCCTCATCATAGATATTTGAGAGCAGTCGACAAGCCTCTACCGCAGATTTCTTCATATTAAAACAGAAAATTGAAATCTCCTCCTAATGACGAGAATTTGGTTCGTAAGCTGACATGTTTAATCGAGAATGAGTTTATGATGCAGACACAAATCGACTTATATTTCGATGGCGTTATCTTTACAAATACCTAAGCTTGTTGTATGTCATCTACAATCTATTTATTTCGACTACCACTTACCTTTAGCAAAACAGCGGAAGCATAGTTGTATACCTATAATATCATTTTAATTATTTTTTTATCAAATCTACACAGGATGCTATAAAAAAGTAGTAGAGAAAATTTACCAACTGAGTGTGAATATGAAACACGGAACAAAACAAATCAATACCTTACCCCAAGAGCAGACGAATAGGCCAGAGATGCTTTGCCTACCTAGCCTCAAGAATATATGCAGCTGTTCCAAAGGACCTGAAAAATATCGGAGAACTTATTAAAAAGAGAAAAAAATTGAAAAATTGGGTAATTGATGAGGGCAGAAAATATTTCAATTCAATAATAAATCCCAAATAATTCACACCATCTTCAATGATTCTTACTAAAGGAGATAAATGGATATTTTACTTACCGAAGGCAACCTTCCTCCATGACGTCATATTGACGTAACTTGCAGTAAAGAGTGAGCTTATATGAGTGATATATTGTATGAATAAAATTTGCACTCATCAGTAATCATTACTGTGGATGATGTACTCTTAAATTTTTGTTGATTTTTATATCTTTTAGTTCAGATATGTTATTAGAAATTGGCTACTGTATTATATTTTGCTTATTTAGAAGTCACGTACAGGCTCACGCCTCTGTGATTATATGTTTATACCCTGTAGCTTACAGAATAAACCATATTATTATTATTATATATTTTCAACAGCCTCTATATCTTTTCCACCGAGCCGAATCAGAAGAAAATCGTAAAGAAAAAAGTGTTTTTTTTATCTTAAGGAATCTACGGTTGAAACGTACAAGTCAAAGGAAGGATCTGAAAAAAATGAAATGTTCGTTATTATTTTATCGATTGATAGATTTGCATCTTCGAAAAAGAACAGACTTCGTTCGGTGTCATTTTGCCAAATAGAGCGTGTATTTATTTATAAACGACCTAGGAACAGTTGTTGCAGTCCGAAACAATAAGAATGGCAGCTTGCCCGTGTTTTTTTTTCGGGTCAGTTGCCCCACTAAATAAGACCGCACTTCGTAACAGATCACAGGCGGCCGTGGGCGTTTGACGGATCTGTTTTACCGGCCGCCAAATCGGATTCGGCCATATCGATATTCGATCAGGAACGCGTCCAGCCAACCCCCTTGATACAAGGAAATTGACCCAGAACGCGAAGTTTCGAACGTTGGACATCCCGAAGCCCGAAATATGCATAATGTTGCCATATTCCGATTGGTATTCGTGCCAGATGATAAGGTATACGGAATGGGAAATTCGTGCGACTGGCCGATACTGATGTATTCTACCAGTGGCGTAGCACGTAGGTCGAACCGAATTGCAACTACAGTATAACTTCAGTAGTCCGGGCAGATATCGTTCCGGTACCTGCCCGGATTATTGAGGCGTCCGGATTACTGGAGTGATTTTAATTTATGAAATAAAGCAAATTATAGATGATCAAAATAAGGTTTATTAATCAAGTCACAAAAAAATATTATTTTCTAATAAAACAAAACAGAACAAAACTCCTAAGTACTTGTTACACGTTATGTAAATATGTACATGTAATTATAATAATGTATACATATTATGTATGTATGCAAAATGAAATATCTTCTACTTGTTTGAAAAATACATTTCAATTTTAGTTTGGACCTTTTTGGATGCATCTATATCAGTTGCCTTATCTTTAAGCCTTTTCAAAAGCAATAAATCTTCAAGGGGAAGATTATTCTCCTCAGTCCACCTGATTGCTAGTAAAAAAGCTTTGACAGCATCTGCATGTTTCACTTTCTCCATATTTACATCACTTTCTGATTCAGAAGATTCTTTCGTATTTTCCCCTACGGCATCCTGGATGAGCTCTTTTTCAGTTAAATCAATGACAAACTCGTCTTCTCCCATACCTTGATGTTTTCGCTGTTTAAATTATTTTCTCGGTCAATGATCTTTAAGGACTCTGTAATTTGTTTCAAATCTTTCTGACCTATTCGGCAAAGCTTCTTTTGTAGTTCTGCCAGTGGAATATTCTAGTCATCTGATTCTTCTGGTTCCGAAATATCATGCCATAAATTTGCCCAATTATTTTTTGAAGTTATGCTCGTCCAAGATTGATCAAGATTGTCCATTATATCGAAATTATACTGCTTCAAACAAGTTAGCACGTCTTTATCATCATAGACAGGAAAATTCTATTGTTCTGCATAATGAATATTTTAACGCCCGGATTTCAGAGGCAAAAATTTTAAAATGCCCGAATCACATCAGCAGTGTCTGGACTAGCGACTGTCCGAACTATCGAAGTTGTACTGTACTTTGAAGGAGATACGTGCTTACTCACTGGTCCCAATACGCTCTATTAGTGTGAAGTCACACACCGCCATTTTTGGTTCTCCTGTCAGTGTTCGGAATCCAAACAAATAAATTGTCATTCAAATTAGTACGGTGTCGTTGAAAGAATTAGCTTATTTTCATGAATAAAAGTATTTGAGGAACGATTTCAGTACTAATTGATAGACAGAAGGAACGAGGTTAATACCAGTAAGTTTGAATCCTGTATCATTCCCCAGATTTTGTAAAAAGCCGTGTTCATTAGTTGAACTTCAAGTTCGAACTTACTGACATTAATCTCGTTCCTTCTGTCTATCAATTAATACTGAAATAGTTCCTTAGATAATCTTATTTATCAAAATAAGCCAATTTCTTCAACGACAACGTACTAATTTGAATGACAATTTGTTTGTTTGGATTCCGAACACTGACAGGAGAACTAAAATGGCGGTGTGTGACGTCGTCACTAATAGAGAATATACCGGTATCATTTCCGTGATTCTTATATTGATATAAACTTTTTTTGCCAAAGCAGAGGGTATCCTCATGGACGAACTACCTCGAACAGTACACAGGCGTACAACTTTGCTTCCGCCGTTTTTCCGAAATTCGAGGCTTTATTGTTGAAAACTGGTTATACATTTATGATCCAAAGTATTGTCAATCGCTGGCCACTACTTTCTCCCATATTTCGGACAGCGTACGAATCCCGCGTTGAAAAAAACTGATCATCTTTTGAAGCGATCCACGACTCGATCCAATTTTTTACTTCTTCATAAGACCGGAAGTGCTGGTCAGCCAGGACGTGTGCATTGATCGAAACAAGTGACAGTCCGAGGGATCAACGGCTGGAGAATACGACGGGTGGGGTAGAACTTCCCATTTCAACGTTTCCAATTATGTTTTGACCACATGGGGTCGATCATTGTCATGCTGTAAAATCACTTTATTATGTCTCTCGTTGCATTGCGGTTATTTGTCTTTCAATGCCCATCTCAAACGTATCAATTGCGTGCGATAACGATCGCCTGTGGTTGTTTCAGTCGATTTTAGCAACTCGTAATACACTACGCTGAGCTGGTCCCCCAAATACTGAGCATGACCTTGTAACCGTGAATATTCGGTTTGGCCGTCTGCGCTCGGGATTATCGTAATGAACCCATTTTAAGTCTCCAGTCACAATGCGATGCAGAAATCCCTTCCGTCTTTGCCTTGCAAGCAGCTGTTTAATATCTTTCAGCTTCAACTCGTACGGCCACAATTTCCTTGTTTCTGAATCATTCCCATGACTTTCAGGCATTTTGCAATGTTGCATCACTCTGAATGATCCTGCCAATTTTTGTTGCGTTCGACACGAGTCTTGATGTAGTAATGACACCAATGAAAACCTTCTCTCTTTCACCGCCTTGCTGGTCTTCGACCTCAAAATCGCCGTTCTTGAAGCGTTGAAACGTTGAAACCACTATCGGCACGTTCTTTCATCAATAACGGCCTTGTTCTGATTCATCCAGAACATGCTAATGCGACGACAGAGCAGCGAAGACAATTTGGAAAGCACCATTTTCCCTTTCAGACGGAAAAGTCCAAGTGCTGGTTGTGTGAGAATTTCTTGTCCAACATGAATACGAAGGGTTTCTTGGTGGTCACGATCATACATTTGGACCTGGCTGATCGTTTTGACTAATCTCGTGACAAGAGATTAGAAGAGAGAAGAGCAACGTTTTTTTGTGGGTTCAGTTTGATCAGAAATTTGCTGCAACATTCTTCCAGACGGCTTACGTCGTTGAAGGTATTTGGTTGTCAATCAGGGAACTTTTGACCTAGCCATGATAGCTGTTCCATCTGCGTATATGGCTAGAGAAGTTCGGTCAGATTTGGGAAATTGACTGTGTATGCTGAATATGGAAAAGAAGACAGCACACCTCCTTGGAAGACTTCGGCTTCCAGACCTCTAGGGTCAGAGATTTTTTTTTTGGAGATTTTTGCTCTGAAGGAGCGATTTCGAAGAAAAGAGCGGATGAATTTACATATCGAAAGTTTCATGAAGTTTGAAAACGTGATCCTCGTGCCATACGGTGTCGAAAGCCTCAGGAATAAGGAAAAATATCTTACCAGTTAACTGCTTCCGGTCTAAACCGATCAATGCATATTTGACGACTCTTGAGGAGCTGATCTGTGGTGGAGTGCTTTGGACCAAATCCAAACTGTTCGTTAGGGAGAAGTTTTTGATGATATCGGGCAAGCAGGAGTCGATAATCCTTCCGCCAACTTTCCCAATTATATTGATATGATGGATTAATCCCTTCAACCGCATCAATAGCAAGATGACGGATATTAAACCTATGGAAAAGTGACAACGTGAAGGTGTCGTTCCATTCGAAAGAAAATCCTCATTCAATAAACTAACATCATTTTCTTATTAACTTTAAATCGTCTGATACTAGCCGACGGAGATTATCAGTTTGTATCGATTATCACTTTTTGAGAGCTCGTTCCCGGAACAGAGCACTATATCATTACGTCACGATGTGTTATCCATCCGGCCGTAAACACGATAAATATCTAATGGGAAAGACCTAGAAACTTGAACCTTCTGATGATTGATTTCATTAATGGACTATAGGTGACTGGGGATTCATGAAGGAATAATGAATTCGAAAATCATATGCCTCTAAATTCAAGTTTGAAGTATCAATTGAAAATAAACGACATGTGATTCGTATATGAACTGAATTTTCAGGTTTCAAAACCCGACAAATTCGTTTAGGTTAAATGTTGGGAAATCGCAAAAAATTGTTCTGTAGTGTTTGAATCCTTTATTTACGAGGAAAGCGGGTTACATTTATGTGAAGATAAGAAATCTCAGTTCGAAAACAACAATATATAAAAAAAAACAGGTAATATCATAAACTAGATAAATATAATGGAATTGTCGGGTTTTGTTATTGAATTTTGCATTTGTCTTGATCTGAAACTTATTCGCATGGGCCGTGGTTTGAAAGGACCCCGCACGTTTCTTATGGGAAATGGCTTTCCGTGAATTTGGCTGAATTTTTGAGATGTTGTAGTTCTTGATAAACTGATCAGAAGTGTCCATAGCCACAAAGCTAAAAAATGGACAGTTTTCGAGATATGGAGCTTTGAAAATGGATTTTTTGCAATTTTCGGGGTTTTTGCTCATCAATCGGGGAGCTCTCATTTCTGGTTGGGATGGAATTTCCCATAAGAAACGTGCGGGGTCCTTTGTCGTTAGAAATCGTTATTATGGTATCAATAATATTCAAATATATGTTTCAACACATTTTTATTGCGTTCCTTTTTAATAGCAACAAAATTTTGAAGAATTTTATCGAGTCAGAGTATCAATCTAGTATTTCTTCGACTTGCTCGCATAGATTTGCCGGCTCTAGAGTCGTTTTCCCTTTTTCCGAGGCATTATACTATATTTCCAGAAATCCCACTATAGTGTTGAATTCACAGTTTTCCCTTAGTATTCCGTAGATTATTCGTGTATAAATATCAGCAGTTAGAATTGAAGAAAAATGAACAATATGACAATAAATGACGAGAAATACCTAGAGTTTTTTTCACAATCTTTGGATTAATAACAGAATGCCAAATTACGTGCCAGATGATTCCAAATGTACCTATTATCGATAAGTATTTTTTTAATTATAATTATTACACAATTTTCGGATTCCTCATCTAGTTGAGTCGAATTCGAAATCACTATATTTCGGAATTTCAAATTCGAATTTTGTTGCATTCAACCTTGTATCTTGAAAGCAAATTAATGTTCGAAGATGTAATGTCTACTGAACTTCGTAAACAATAGATAATAAAGAGAAATTATACAGAAATGTGGGTTGAATGAGGTCAGGAGTACCCCTTTACATCGAGTGGGAAATTTCGAAACTGCAGTGAATTGTTTCAGCTGTTAGTTATTTGAAACGTAAACGTGTTCACAACCAAAATGCATTGTTTGGCTTATATATTACCGTAATTTCGAATGTAGATGGATTTTTTTTGGATGTATACGTATACACGTTGATATTATATTCTAAAACAAGTTGCAGAATGGGCTTCTCTTCCAACACAAGGAGCGAGATTTTCGAACGGCCATATTTATTGCCATTCGAGATCCGGACGAACGGACAGAATTGAATTTGAGAACGGATTCGTCATCAATGAGTCGAATCTTATCGTTTGAGACCACCCTTGGCTAAAAATTCGGAAATCTTTGGGAATTTGTAAGCTTGAATGATAAAACTAACTATTATGGAAACGATAGCTAAAAAAGTTCGAAAAACGTTCATTTTGTCTGAAGATAGGGCCGTAACATATAACCTCTACAGTTTTGTTGATACTATACAACACAACACATTAATTTTTCAAATAATGTCATGAAAGTTGTTCTGGACATATCTTGGAACATAATGAACTATTTTCGCGAAGAAATAACCAAATAATAAAATAAAAAATATAATAAAATAAAAAATAATTACAACCTAACCTAACCAAATAATAAAATAAAAAATATAAGAAAAGAAAAAATAATTACGCGTATATATTATTTTTGCATCGTATTATGAATCTCAAAGAACTTCATTGATTTCATATGAAAAAGTGTACATGTCGAACGAAGTATTTCATTATGGATCGTAAAATAAAATGAAAATGAATGTATAAGATTTTTCAATCTCTATCGAAATAATTCAACCAATTGTCGAAACTCTCTTGAATAGGCCTCGATATAGATACATGAACCCATAAATTAGTTGAAAACCCAACAAAAAAGAAGTTATATATTCAAAGGACACAATGAAACGTAATGTGTTATTGTAAAAAATGCTATAGAATTCATAAGAATATACTTCGTGGAGGATTTTGATTACTTCAACCATTAACACATTAACGGAAAGTAAGCAGATCATTATCCGTAAAATAAAGCCATCAGCATGTCATCATTTATTAGAGAATGAGGTTAGAAGGATGAACTAATGTTAAGCCAACCATAACAAACGTTTAAATTTAAATAAAATTTGTTTGCATAAATATCATTTTGATTAAAGGAACGACCATAAAAAAAAATGAAGAAAGCACTGGAGTGAACTCAGGAGCTTTTGAGCGCTTCTCATGCATGCGCCCTTGAAGACCTTAGAACTATATAAAGGTGTCGCCAAGGATATAATTGGCGAATGATTGACTAGCACTCACAAGTTCCTGATTTTACTTCAGTTCATAACGAATTCAAGATCTGAATCTACCCTCAAAGTTTCAAGTTTTTCAGCCTGACGAACGGAAAGAAATAGAAATAGAATAGGAGTTGAATGAGGTTGTAGGTTGTAGTCGTCATCACCATCAGTGACTCCAACTATCGTTTGCCGGATAAAAGTTAGATAATTACTTTGTTGATACGATCTATTCGAAGAACGAACAGTTGAACGTACAATGTTCTATGGGCAATTCAAAAGAAATCCAACGGATTATGCAACCAATGACGAGGATATAAATTTTTTCGAATAATAATTAGTTTGGGGATTACCTTCTTACCTACTTTTGAATGACTAAAATGAAAATCGATTATTACTCACTCGAATTATTAAATAACTACTTTTTTGTATTTGAATAAACATTATATAATCCTCAAATTAGAATCATTAACATTAATCTGCTTCTCACATTCATCGCTATAATTAGATGTTGTTGTTATTGATCGAAATGATGATGAGCTGCACAAGCTAAGTACAAAAAAGTAATACAATCATATAATTTATTGACTTGGTGGAAATCCATTTAATTGATGTTAAATGCAGGTTTTCCTGATCTCTATTATTTTATTATTCAAATAAATATTGTTTCGCTACACAGTAGCTTGTTCAGATTTCGTAGTTATTCAAAATGTACGAAATCTGAAGAATCTGATGTAGCGAATTCACATGACAGTGGATATTAGAATATCTTGTATTGTATTCCATATCAATAAGTAATAAATAATAATCAACACACACACGATATATATTAAATTAGAATGTACCACACTTTTTTCATTTGCCATTCTCAAATTCGGATCAGGTGAACAGTTCTAGCTTTTTATGGTTTCATAATCGGCTAATGCTCTCTTGCCCTTTGATGGTTTACACGATAGGTAACACAATGGTATAACCACAGAATAGAGAGGTATTAATACCTCTCTACTCTGTGGTATAACGCAGAACTCCCGACAAGATTTTTAAGCATGTGAAATTTTTTGACCTTTAATAATTACATAAAAAATAATAAATCGCCTTTATTATGTGACATTTTTACATGAATCTATTCTTGCAATTTTCTCTTTATAAGTGTGATTTGAAATTTTTCAATGATTTAGATTTCTATTTTACTAGATTAAATTTTCGTGATTTTGGCCTCCATCCCAAATGCATTCATTCAGATGTTGACATGATTTTCATTTAAAATAGCATTATTTCAAAAATCAAAAGGATATCAAACTCTTTATGATTTCCGAATAATTCAATTTTTTTGTTAGAGGTTCCATAATTGATGTGAAGGCAATTTACAAATTTTTAAGGCATTATCTTGCATCTCCATTCAAAGCTGTAGAATTTCATAAAAGGACACCTAATAAAAAATGGGGATAAAAAGCGTGGTGTACATACATGTACACCAAATTTGATTTCTTAACTGGAGTTCATCACATTTTTCCTCCCTTGTTTTGAATAATTATAGTGAATATATGTCTATTATTGATGTTTTTCTGATAAACAGACAATTTGATAAAAAATGATTCACATTCCGAATGCTTCAAAAAAATGTTCATGTAGAATATTAAAGGTGTTTGTTTTATCAATTTTTTGTCATATCTCTGGAATAACATAATATGTCTGTAATTTTTCAACATTGGTTTTCCACTAGAATTGGGGTGTTCTAACTTGGAAAATGAAAGGTGCAGGGCAGAAATTATCATTCATTCAACATAAGAAATAACCTCTTGAAATATATTAAAACTATATCGGGATATGTTGAAATAGTCTTTGATTAAAATCTGTTATTATCTGCTTTAAAAGCCACTGCATACTCCATAAAATGTTCAATATACTGGAGTTATCGATCTGAGGACCTGCGCCAGCAAGAAATTCATTAGATTCGCTCGTTGATTTCAGCGCTTACGTGTGCAAATGAACTGGAACCGTCTACGACAGTTCCAGTATTCTGTTGATAACGCTTAAATTCTCCTACAACATATTTCGATAGCTATGAGATGAGCACAATTGGTTTCGATGATTCATAAACAAAGTAGTAACATCCGAAACTGAAATGTATTTGAATCAGTTTGGAAACAGATAGTTCGCAAAATTTGAATGTATGCTTTATGTCTATGTAGGTAGATCGGACCTGCATCGTTTACAGAAGGTTTAGAATTCAGGCATCAGATTCATCTGAACATGATAAGGGTTGGTTGAAGATGAAGGATAGAACCAAGTTGCAAGTTGCTAGAATAACACATTCCACCTTGTTGAGTAATGAGCCCATAACTCAAATATCAGAGGCAATAGACTGAAAGCACCTGAACATCGCGCTTTTTATATCAGAGATATTATAGACCTCTCTTATACAACTCATAAAATATATAATAGGTATAACCAACTCATTCAAAGAAGGTAAATTACCTAAATTTAAGTTAGTTGACTGCTGCGAATTACAAGAAAACAAACAAAAAAAGCTAAATATGTACAAGAAAGTAAAAATAAAGAAAAAGCACTAACATCGTTTTTTTTTATTATAAAAATTATGAATTATGTTTGGAATTTTATGCAGACAAAACTTGATTCATTCAGGATTCTGTATTGCGAGTAGGTATATGAAATATCTAATTTTTCATGGAAGGTATTACTATTAATTGATAATACACAATTAACGATTGGCAATTTTTGATTGTTATTACATAATATTCGATAACGATCGCCTGAGATTGTTTCATTCGGTTTTAACAACTCATAATGCACTACGCCGAGCTGGTTCCACCAAATACTGAGCAGGACCTTGTAACCGTGAATATTTGGTTTGGTCGTCGACCTGGAAACATGGCTAGAATATCCCCATGATTTTCTGCGCATGGGATTATCGTAATGAATCCATTTTTCTTCTTCATTCACAATTCTATGCAGAAATCCCTTGCGCTTTCGCCTTGCAAGCATCTTTTCACTAGCAGACAATTGCCTTTCAACATCTCTCGGCTTCAACTCGTACGACACCCAATTTCCTTGTTTCTGAATCATTCCCATGACTTTCAGGCATTTTGAAACGACTTGTTGCGTCGCTTTCAATGATCCTGCCAATTCTTGTTTCGTCTGACACAAATCTTGATCAAGTAATCCCTTTAATTCGGCATTTTCGAAAACCTTCTCTTCTTGTCTTCGACAACAAAATCACCGTTCTTGAAGCGTTGAAACAACTCTCGGCACGTTGTTTCACTAATAGCGGCCTCACTATAGGTATTTGAGAGCATTCTATGAGCCTCAGCCGCAGATTTCCTCTCATTTTAAAGCAGAAAAATAAAAAATCTTCCTGCAAATAACGAGCATTTGGCTCGTAAGCTGACATGTTCAATCGAGAATAATTTTATGATGCAAACACAAATCGACTAATATTTCTATGGCGTTATGCTAACAAATACCTATGCATGTAGGCTTGGATAATCGATCGCCTAGAGGATGATTCGATTACCTGGCCCTTCGTCTTTTTCTCTGCGACTTTGTTGGATTTGCAATAATTAAACTCTTTTGAATTATTTACATCTATTTACAAAGCCACACTTATACAGTACAAACTCAGTATTGAGAAGATCTTAATTACGTCTTAATTACGGTACTGAATTTCGTCTTCAACTCGAGTGTTAATTACTCGAAACGTCTTCGATTATCACGTCTTCGTCATACCTAAAGTTTTCTGTCTTCTCGTCTCTAACTTGTTTGCGACTCGTCTTAATCTAGTCCGCGAACCGTCTTTTCGTCTTACGTCTTAAGTTGACCGACCGAACTTGACTCGTCTTAAACTTGCCTTGAACTTTACTCGTCTTTGACTTAACTTGAACTTTTTCCGTCTTCGACTTAATTTGAACTCTCCCTCTGCTGCTTTGAACTTACCCTGTTCCGAATATAGACCTCCCTTCTTTCGGCTTGACCACACCCTTAGGGAAAGTACCATCCCCTAGTCCAATAAGAGCTTTTCCTTACCGCCCACAAAGATTTTCGCGGATTCCTGGAAATCGAATATTCTCGAAGGACTAGAACCTGATACACAGATGTGACACATCTGGTACGACCGTATTGTCTTCGAACTTTCACAACCCCCCAGTAAATCTCTTCAAGATTTACAACTCCATGACATATCTTCGACACATCGAAGAATAACACATCCTTTTTACATTATATGTACAATAACAATTCGTTCCCCTTAAATTCATTGAAACTTTCATGCCCTCGACACTAGAAGAAACTAATAGGTCTCCAAGCATCCGGTTGACCATCGCAATTATTTACAGGGAACAATAACTGGATCCTACATTCATATGCTATGACATCTACGATCTATTTATTTCGACTACCACTTATCGCTAAAGCCATCTATTGCAAAACGGTGGAAACGAAGCAAAGTTGCACACCTAATATATTGAATAGTAATCGTGAAGCACCTTCTCGGTCGGCAATAGGGACACTGGCGAAAAAATTTGAGCTCTTGGTACGAGTTAATCGAAGTTAAATCGAAACCGTGTGCGTCGCTCAAGAACAACTGAGAATATTTGAATATTACGTTGACGAAAATCTAGGTTTGTCGATTCTTCGTCGATCTTGGGAAATCGGCTATGATTTTAGTAAACGAAATTGGAAGATATCGATGAAGACGACGTTTATTTCCAAGAACAATAATTTGTTTTGACAATATCACTCTTTATAGAAGATGTTTCATAGAAAATATTGCCGGTTTCTGCCTTATGACACTATAAACCATAAACAAATAGTCATTTCTCCTAGATGAGCTATAAATAAACTATCTACATCAGCGAACAATTGTTCTTGACAGATGAAAATCAAACGTAAGGAAAAATGAGCGAATATCAACACAACAACCATTTGTTCTAGACACGTTCCATCTATTACTGTATTCGTTGAGTCAGCAGATCATGCGGTGCCAAGGCCATTTGAAATCCTAGCACCATAATAATATTATTTTAACATCGCCGTAAAGCTGTTTTTCTAGAGCGTCTGATGATGGAATGGACGTGTGACAAAGTTGAGACAATATTTTCTAAGGACGGCTTGGATTTCTGAACAAATGGATGTCAGGTATACCTGGCGAGTCCTCAACTTGCACCTACATATCAGATGAATGTTGTATCATTATAAGAACACCCAGTTATATTTGAGTACTTTCGATAATCGATTTACACGCCCTAGCAATTTTCGCGATGAGAATACAACGTTTCGACTTGTGATAGTAACAAATATTGATGCCAGGAAATCTTTTTGTGCGTTTCAATGCTCTCAGCGAATACTATTCATTTATTAGATGTTCAACTTTGCTTCCGCAGTTTGGAAATAGATAACTATAGCAGTAAGTGATAGTCGAAATAAATAGATCGTAGATGTCGTACAATAAGCTTAGGTATTTGTAAACGTAACGCCATCGAAATATTAGTAGTTCTTCATCGTAATGTTATTCTGTATAAATCATGTCAGCTTAGGTTTTAATTTTCTGCTCTAATATGAAGAAATCTACGGCTGAGGCTCATCAATTGCTCTCAAATGCCTATGGTGAGGCCGCTATTAGTGAAAGAACGTGCCGAGAGTGGTTTCAACACTTCAAAAACGGCGATTTCGACGCCGAAGAAGAGAGAAGATTTTCGAAGATGCAGAATTGGAGGCATTATTTGATGAAGACTCGTGTCAAACTCAACAAGAATTGGCAGGATCATTGGGAGTGACGTAACAAGCCATTTCGAAACGCCTGAAAGTCATGGGAATGATTCAGAATCAAGGAAATTGGGTGCCGTACGAGTTGAAGCCGAGATATGTTGAACGACTTTTTTTGCTTGTGAACAGCTGCTTGCAAGGCCAAGACGAAAGGGATTTCTGCATCGCATTGTGACTGGAGACGAAAAATGGGTTCATTACGATAATCCCATGCGCAGAAAATCATGGGGATATTCCACGTCGACGGGTATTTCTTCTTCGACGCCAAAATCACCGTTCTTGAAGCGTTGAAACCACTCTCGACACATTCTTTCACTAATAGCAACCTCACTGTTGGTATTTAAAAACATTCGATGAGCCTCAGTCTCGGATTTCTTCATATTGAAGCAGAAAATTGAAACCTCCTGCAAATTATTTGAATTTGGCTCGTAAGCTGAAATGTTTAATTGAGAATAACTTTATGATGCGGGCACAAATCGACCAATAGTTCGAGCCATCTATTGCAAAACGGCGGGATCAAAGTTGTACATCTAATGACAGGGAATCCTCCTACTATTCGCTGTTGGGAAAAAAATTAAAAGTGTTATGCCAAAAGTGGCCAAGGGACACTGGTTCTCCTAACTCATATAAGCTCAAAGTTTTTTTGAGAGAATTATAGGTGTCATATCAAATAGTATTTTGTATTTTAAAACATAAAACTTTTAAACAATCTGAACGAACATGAATCAGACCTATGTTCGTAGGGAAAAAATGCTCAGAATGAGCTCAACTTGCTGTCATAGATAGATTGTCATAGAGTTGTGAAACTTCCTGTATATTTAGATTTGGGATGTCTCGATTCTCAATTAATTAACAACTTAGAGATTTATACCACAATCAATCCATCGCAAATATTTTCAAGTGAAAAGATCGATAGATTTGTTCTCAAATAAGGTGAAAATATACCGGAAATTTTCAGAATTGTTCTTTCGCTGATATTCTCCCGAACTAACGAACTATGTTTAAGAAAAGTCCGTGAAAAAGCTGGAAGCTGTATTGATCGCTACTGTCAATGAACTGTCTTGCCCAGTTCTTCTTCGCAATATATTCAATTTAGAATAAGCCGTTCACAATGGGCTGCCTTCTCAGTCACAGAAGATTTACTTTTCCATATCTGTGGATTCTATTGAAATTCCATATAAACTGAATGAATTAAGATTTGACGTGATATAGGAAATGTGGTGAGGTAATCGAAAAGATATTCGGTTGATATAGGTACCCAATATATGATTTTTAAAAATAGATGCTCGTAACATTGGAGTTATATCTACATTAGAAAAATAAGTGATTTAGTAGTAATCTAGTTTCATCCTAAACTTTTCTGTAATTTCGAGTTATATTATTTTGTTCTGTAATGAATTGGCGGTGCTGACGGTGTTTACTACAACACATCACATAGATCATTTTGTTTTCTAGAGAACCGAAATTTCTATCTTAAATCTCTTGTCCCGTATAACTACTTTTTTCTACACTTAATTTCTGGATAAGATTAACTTCCCTCGTTTCAGTTTACTGCTGCTGTTTTTCTGTCCGAGACAGTATGATCTCTCATCTGTTCCAATAGAATATCTGTTTTTTTTATTATTTTATCTATGATATTTAATTTAGTTCATCTCTTATTTCTTAGTCGCTCATAAACCATGGACCTTCTATGACATGTCTTTTGAATGCACGTAGTGCTTTCTGCAAGATCTTCTTTTTGGAGTTTTCCACATGTTTAAAACTTGAAAAGGAAAAACTAAACGAATACACATGTAATTCTTCCAACTAAGCTAACCCCAAAAATTTCTATCTTCCAGTTTTTTGTAAAATGCAGTCTCTTCATATTGTTACGCTTCACTGCGTTAGCATCTTCGGCACCAAACTGAACTATAAATTTTTTTAATATAACTTAAAGTACCTTTTGGAATGTCATATTTCTAACGAAAATTATTCTGGGAACACTATTCTCTACTTTTTTCATTTCTAGCTTCTTTCCGATCATTAAAGGCTTGAGTTTAATCGGCTGCGGCATCTTGCCAACTAAAAACGCTTTCAGATTGAAATTTCTTCACATCTACTTAGGGAAACCCCTCAAAAAGGGGATAACGCTTGCATCGAATCGCTTTCACCTTGTGACTAGACATCAAAACTCTTTGATCTTTATCGAAAATTCTACTTACAGAGATTCTTACTTTGACAGGACGCAGCCTTGGGTTCGAGTTAAGGAGTTGTTTGCGTTATAGTAATTCGAGTTATAGAGGCCAAAATACAGTGGACTCTCGTTAACTCCAAACACCACGAGACCAGGATTTTTCGTCGAGTTACGTATAGTTCGACATAGGCGTAGTTCGAGTTATACAGTTCATTCTTGATTAAATTCGTCTTACAGAGGTAATGAGATATAGAGGTAAACAAAATGAAAATTCCAATTATAAGGTGAAGCAGAGTGATATTTATTTCCTATAGTAGGAGTAGATCGTATATATTTGATGAATTCAGTGAAAAATGTCTCTCTTTGTTACAAATTCCAATTGACAAATTGAATATTTTAAGAGTTTTTCTGATGAAGAAGTCTGATTTAGTTTAGACTCAAAAAAGGTGATTAGTTCAAAGTGTTAATGTTCGTTTCTTTTTAGGCAACAATTTTTTCAACCTGATAACTCCTGACAAATTAATTGCAAGTTTATGCGCAGGAGCATTTTATTTAAATTTTTAATTTTGTTTCAGTG
The DNA here is from genome assembly GCF_914767665.1 of Harmonia axyridis. Taxonomy (NCBI): domain Eukaryota; kingdom Metazoa; phylum Arthropoda; class Insecta; order Coleoptera; family Coccinellidae; genus Harmonia; species Harmonia axyridis. The sequence goes on from NC_059501.1 coordinate 63,513,742, forward strand.
AGAGTGAAAAGTCTGAATAAGTTTTTAGTAAAAATTCCAATCTCGTGAGAGGTCCTTCAGAGGTTTAGTAGATTCGGGATAAAAAACATTGAACAATGTATTTCCTACAGCCTTTAAAAATAAAACTAAACTCCATAAAACCTCACGATGCAATAATTGCATCATTGAATACGCTTGATTCACTGACACGTTTCGACTTGTGCGGCGGGGTTTCGAATCAACTACTGACTTCGAGTTATAGTGGTGATTTTTGTGTGTTTTCGACTTATAGAGGCAAAAATTGTAAAATATATCCGTAAAATCATATCCAGTTATGCATGGAAATTGTTTCTGCTTAGACAGATTTTTCCAAGGAGACTGAAAATAATTCGAGTTACCGATGCTTTCGAGTTAACGAGAGCCCACTGTATTGAGTAAACTTGTTTCAAAATATTTTTGAGTTTTTTATAGTTTTCGCGCGAAATCTCGAAAATCGATATCTGTATTGAAGTTTCTTACGAGCTTTATTAGGAATAATTGTTTATAATTCGTTCTATACTGTTTTTCAAAGCCATAACAATAATTTTTCTTTTTCCAACAAGAATTATTCTTGACAAACCGAACCGTAAAAGGTCGTGGAATCATATTGAGCTTGCATTTGGATCAGTATCGACCGTTGCAGAAGGAAATAATTCAGCGAAGACCTGACCTACGTCAGGTATCACAATGATGCACGATTTGTATTGGCGAATTTGTGTGCTGATAAATACTGCAGATCCGACTATTGGAATTCGGGCGGAGGCGTCACGTGTAAACAAGCCATTACCGAGATATTTTACGAGGCAGTGGCAGCGACACGAATGTACTAGATGAGTTTTCTGCTGGCATCATACTTCGACGAACGGATAGGAGTTGAACGTCGATAAATCTTTTCATTTCCTGTTATGAATTGAGATTCGGTTTAACAGGTGTTCAGATGAAACGGTTTTGAGCGTTTTATCGATCGAAAAAACTTTCACAATAGTTTGGTATTTCCTCATATATCACAGGATCTCAATATGAGATATACCAGTTCTTCATGGTTTATTATATTAGGTGTAGTAAGGAGAAATTCATTAGGTGACTTTAGTTGTCTGTATCTCGCGTTGTATAAGTTCGATCAGGTTTCTTTAGATGGCGTTAGAAAGATGAAATTTCGTACTACAAAAACTTTCCTGACAGTTCAGTGATCATTTGACTCAGTTTAATTAGAGCGTCATAAATGGACACTAGCAAAGAGAAAATACGCTATATTTTACACTTTTTCATTACATTTGAAATTTCGGAGTAAAATGAACAAAACAATGAACTTCTGACTTAGCGCCCCCTATCGAAAGCAGCAAAAACAAATTTATTATGACTCTATTTTGTCCTCAATCAACAAGATATTATCTTTCAGAAGAGATCTAATTTGCTCAAAAATTTTGAGCCAAACTGAAGTTACAGGCGTTTCAATCAGTCAGATTTCTCCCTTTCACCTTTCCTTATTTGATGTCGTTGAATCGAAAGTGACAATTCAAAAACATAGAGAATTTTGCGATATTTTTTCTTCAACTTCATATGAAACATTTTAGAGTAAAATTCATTTTTCTACTCGACGGTAGCTATTACGCTCCCTAGCGGTAGAGGTATGAACTTCAAAACAATTTCCAGTGTGTTCTCTTGTACACTTTAGTCATAAAATTTTTTACCGCAAGTCTCTACGATGAGTGGATCCTGAGATATAGCCGCTAACCTCGCTTATTTGCCCACCCTGTACATATCCTGAAGATGTTTTTTTAATTTTTTCATATGTATTTCGATTTACAACCATTTTGAAGAAATGGTTCTAATCAATTATCCAATTGAATAATCTGTAATTGTTCAGCGCAAAAATCAATTGTTGTTCTCAGTTATTGAAACCTCCTTCTTTATTTCAGTTTATACAAATACCTTTCAAAATTTCAACATCCTTTCAATACTATCAGCGGTCGTGAAACAAATCTACAAATTGTTGATCTCTGAAAAGTCGAATGTTTGCTAACAACCTACACACAGCTGGGGATTTGGAATTAAGGTTCGTTGAGTTAATCCATTAATAAAAGTCAATAGAAATTTAGAAGTGTTGCATTAATTGAAACCTGCAGATGCACTCGTGGTGAACATTGGATTGATATTCGATTCAACGTGAAAACCGTTGGGAAATAGACCGCTGGACAAGAGGTGAAGTTTCTCCCACGGGTTATCTCTTTCTACTGAACGAATGTTGTACGGACGAGGCTGTAAAACAGTGATTGACAAATTTTACTCACTCGTAATGGCACCTTTATATAGACTATAGAGTGTGTGGATAATATGAGAAATAAAATTTATAACACCGTTATTGAGTGTTTTCAATCAAAACGCTCGGACAGGTCAGTTTTAGTTTTTAATTAAAACATAATGGCATAAAAAAATTATTTATGACGTCATACATTTTTACATTGTCATAACTTATGTAATGACTATCCCAGTTCACCTAACTGATGGTAATTCTTATGAATTTTCCGATCTACTAAAATAAACCTTTGATTTCAAATGACCCCACAAATCTAGGAAATACGGTGGCAACCCAATAGTCAGGTCTAGGAAACACGGTCGCAACTCAATAGTGAGAAGGAGATGGGGTACAACTGCTGCGTTATTATTTTGAAAAAAACCTTACAGTAGAACGTTATTTGAGCTTTTTACGGTTTGATTCAGTTGCTGCTCTGGAAGCGATATTTCCTAGTGATAATGAAGCAGATATCATCAGGATTTTGGGCTATTTTGGGGCTATTGCTCACTTTGGAATAAACAATTGTCAATGTCTTGACGCCAAATTTCCTGGGAGGTGGAAAGGACGTCGAGGACCTATTGAGTGGCCACTGTGTTTCCCAGACTTGACCCACTCAGCCTTTTTTGTGGGTCCATTCAAAATCAAATGTTTATTTCAATAGGCCAAATAATTTAGAAGAGTTACGACAAAGAATTCGCTCTGAAGTGGAGCAGATCACTCCTGAAGTCTTTAAGCGGAGAGTACAAAGTGTTCACACTAGTATCGATCAGTGTCAAATAGTTGACGGAGCACAATTTGAACATTTGCGCTAAATTTCGTTATTTTTTTGGGTGTTGAATGAAGATTTTTTTCAATGAAAAATTCATTTTTAACTTTCACAGTAAATGTATTATTCTCCCAAGTAAAAAGTGAGGGTAGTCATTCAAAAATTATGACGTCAATCTATAAAAATGAATGAAGTTAAAGTCATAAGTCAAATTTTTAGGCCGTAATGTGTTTAATTAAAAACTAAAATACACATATCCGAGCGTTTGGCTGGAAAATAGTCAATATCGGAGTTACCAATTTTGTTCCTTACCTTATATTCTGTATTCAGTGATTGAAAGGAGTGATTTTTGACGGCTCTAAAATTTCTTCACTGTTAGCTTATTAGTTCTTAAATTCATGTCCGACTGGGGGACCATAAATAAGATAACTCCGGAAGTAAAAAATCTAGAAAATTGAAATTTTCAGGATAGGTTCGAATTTCGAAAGATGCCTTCAAGTTCGTTAATCCGACTAGGGGTTCCGTTAATAAAATCGTTGGAAATATTGTTTTCCTGTTAGTTTCGAAAATACTTATGCGATCGAGCTCAAAATTTGCCCATTTTGAGTTTCTTCCAAAATGTAGAAAATTTAAGAAGAATATCGGAAAAATATTACCCAATATTTCCGAGACCACAAATTATATGAAATAATAATTTTAAGCTTCGTGCAGAATCTCAAGAATCTCTGATCACAACTCAGAACCATGAACCATACAAAATTCGAGAAGAATATTTGAGAAAAAAATAACTATCTCTACCTTTTAAGACTCGGAATCATTCTGTTATAGTCAGCTCTCATGAATTGTATGCTACATAAAAAAACAAAGACAATTGAGAGGGATTACCACCTCGTGGCTTTCCTCGTACCTGTCAAACATTAGTTACCCATTCTAATCCCCTCTGGCGCTCCTGCGATGACCAAACTTTGTACGGTATAGGAAGTCGTACATTCACTGTATCTTCTTTCTCTCTCCAAAGCATATGAGTAGAGGGCACCACTGTTCGACGATTTTTTCACAAAATTATAATTTTATAATTTTTTTGTAGGTTTTTTTTAGCGAAAATTGTGCTTTATACATTGAACATATCATTAATTATTTTGCGAATAATGAAAAGTAACCAACTTTTTTTTTCATTCGCAAATTAAAAATACATATTGTTGTTTTACAATATAGATTATTGTTCAAAGAAATAATGTGAAATCTTCAAAAAATCGACGGTTTCAAGAAGAAAAAAATCTACAATTTAGTTCTGCACTGATGAGCAGTAACGTGGTGGTATTCATTCTTAACATTAAACCATTGACACGTTGTCAAAAAATCGAAAAAAATATTCAATTAACCAGAATCAGGTTATGCAAGATAACTTTTATAGAACAGTGTACGGCAAGTGTGATATGAAACAGTGTAGATATAAACAGAATATGACCCCTATTCCTGCTCTAATACGTATAATAGGTGATGCATCCAGTACGACATACTTGAAATGAACGTCGCTCGAGAACAATACATCCTGCATTTGAATAGCCTTCAATTGAATTGTATTCGACGATCCAGAATTTCAATCCCCACAACTGCTACTGGCTTGAGCATGGCGGACGATTTTGCTCTCATTACTTGTATATATTTCATATCTATGGAACGTATTTGTGCTAATGAGATCATACAGTTCATGTAAAAATGTTGAGGAACTGGAGTCGAGTGTTGTTAGGGCTTCGTATTATTAACAATTAGTAGGTTGATAATTAGTAGAAGATTTGAATGAAATGCGTGTTTGTCGTTTTATGATTCGCTTATTAAAATATGTTCATTTGAGATACATAATAATTTAACGTCTGTATATTTACATATAAAATTAATTTTCACGGTATTCAGACAATTTTTCAGTTCTAGAAAAAGTACCTCCCCGAACAGGACTCTCTGGAAAGATATGTCGCTGATTCTTCACTTCTTGGGGCACTAGAGTGAATTGTCTGATCATGTAATATTTTATTTTATATAGTAGGTATTAGTCAAAAGTGGTAAAGGATTGCTTCCAAAGGCCACTATGATGATGGCTCTTCCCTAGGAAAAGCTTAAGACTGGCACAGAAACATTTTTTATTGGCATAATTCCACCTGCTAGAGTAGAACTCATTTCTTTACTGGAGGTGAATTATACTAAGATGAAGCAGTAAAAGGCTAATGCCCTAACTTCAAAAGAGATAGAAGTTCAAAGTACGATATTACAATCGTAATAAAGAACTTGTAAATATAAGTCGTAGATAAAACGTGTTAATCTTATACTTAATTTAAAATGAAGAATTCCTAAGAATCTGGAAGATATAAACACAAATTTCTCATCTGATTTTTGAGCCTTCAATTTCAAAACATAAACATTAATTAGAGGGGGTTGATTGTTTTCTCTTGAATTATTTCGAAAGTTTATAATTATCATATAAATGACCGATTTTTTTCAAATCAATGAACCATGTGATTGACCAGATTGCACATCTTTATGCGCAATAAAATCATTGTTTTGAAACTTATAATAAAACGCTTCGCTTTATCAATTACGATGGTACCTGTATTGAATTCACTTACATGTAACAAAATAATTCAGGCAATAGATTGTAGTAGGCGGAATTGATTTCTCAATATTTTCCTGGTTGATCTAAGTGTGTGGTGAGATGGATATTCACGGGATGCGAACAATCAATTCTATTAATGAAAGTTCTATGATAATAAAAGTATACAATTCCCTTCTTCAGAAGTCGGTGATCGTGTTTAAATAAAATAATTTGTGGTTTCACTTTTTCCATTTAAACTAAACCTTTGAACTGTTGAAGATTTGAGGAAAGTTAACAATAATCTGAGAGCAACTATACTTTGTTACTTCAAATTTCTTGGAGATATTTGGTTCTCAATATTGTTTTAAAATGAAGCAGTCACTCAGTAAGTATTATACATTGAATACGTTTTGAGTTCGGATACTTTTCGATACTCGTACAAATTTCATTCTACCAATTCTGTACGTTAACCTCACTTTACCAAGGTAAAGAAACCGTGTTAAGGGCGATAGAGCGATTATAGCAATCTTTCAACTATTCGATACCATTTTTGTAGTACGATTTGTCTTTCGCTTTAAAATAGGCCTCAGTTTCGGTGATTACTTCTTCATTGGCGCTAAATTTCTTTCCAGCGAGCATTCTTTTGAGGTCTGAGAACAGGAAAAAGTCGCTGGGAGCCAGATCTGGCCAATACGATGGATGCAGAAGCAATTCGAAGATCAATTCATGCAATTTTGCCATTGTTTTCATTGAATTGTGACACGGCGCATTGTCTTGATGAAACAGCATTTTTTTAATGATTTCATCCTTCAAACGATCCAATAACGCTATATAATAATCGATGTTGATGGTCTGGCCCTTTTGGAGGGCATTGTCTTGATGAAACAGTCCTTTTTTCTTCAGATGGTGCCGTTTTTAACGATTTCATTCTTTAAACAGTTTAAACGATTCAATAACGCTATAAAATAATCGCTGTTGATGGTCTGGCCTTATTGGAGGTAATCAATGAATATTATACCTTGCGCATTCCAGAATACTGATGCCAATAACCAGCTGACTGCTGTGTTTATTCTCGCTTTGGATTCGGTTCATCGTGTGCAGTCCACTCAGCTGACTGTCGATTGGACTCCGGAGTGAAATGATGGAACCCTGTTTCATCCATTGTCACATATCGACGCAAATATCCAGGTTTATTGCACTTAAACAGCTTCAAACACTGTTCAGAATCATTAACACGTTGTTGCTTTTGATCGATTGTGAGCTCGCGCGGCACCCATTTTGCTCACGGCTTTCTCATGTACAAATTCTCGTGAATGATATGATGTACACGTTCAGATGATATCTTCACAATGTCTGCTATCTCGATCAACTTCACTTTACGGTCATTCAATATTATTTTGTGGACTTTTTTAATTTTTTCGTCGGTGACAGCCTCTTTTGGGCGTCCACTGCGTTCGCCGTCTTCGGTGCTCATTTCACCACGTTTAAACGTAGCATACTTACCAATCAATGTTCGTTGATTTTTCTGGTGCAGACCCCGGAAACTCTACATCAAGCCAAGATTTTGCATCAACTGTATTTTTTCCCTTCGAAAAGCAATATTTTATCAGCTCACGAAATTCTTTTTTTTTTCCATCTTTTTTCAAATAACAAAAGTAGCACTCACAACGCAACTTCTCACAAACTAATGGTCGGACTGCTGTCAAATTAAGACACGTATAGTTTGAAGGTTGGTACCATCGAGATAGAATAGAGAGGAGACGACATCACGTGACTTGTTGCGGTATTTGGCTGTAGTTCTCAGTGAACTTTTGACCAATAACATTTCATAGTAGTGATAAGATCCGTATTCACAATTTTTGCATATCTGCATATACATCTTCACCATACTCTAAACATATTAAAATGGCAGAATATGTTGTATATTATTTGAAACAAAAATTGTTTTTGAACAATGCTCAAACTGCTTAAAAAGTGGCGAATACGGTTTATTTTTGTATTCCTTCGTGAAAGTTCACTTGATCCGACCCTGATCTTTCTCCAATTTTAGTAATAGAACCCCCCGCCTACTGCCCCTACTGGTCACCTTTTTTCTAGCCCGATAACAGCTCATAGCGTCTCCTTCTATTCTAACTAACTAAAAATCATATGGATTTAATACTAGCACCGCCATCTGTGCTTCAGACTGGGGACTTTTCAATTGGCCTTATAGTTCGTATAACAAAAAAGACCGTCACGAAATTATTGAAAGGCGATCTGCACTGAACTCTATTGTCTCTATTGATTCAAATCAAACCCCCAATTAGATAAGCGTTATGAGATTTAAGTCGTTAGTTTCGTATACATGTTTTAATTATTCATTAACGAATCTAATAATCTCTCAATAAGGCCACCGAATACACTTGACATCAGGACAGATGTACTCCTCATATTTAATGACGCTGATATCGATCATTATTGGTTCGTATTTCGTGGTCATTACATTTGACGCAGTTGAACCTCAAGCAATAAGTGTATTTTGAACTGATTGATGACTGAATAATTATTTGATCCGATAGTTAAAGGGTACTCTCGCTTCAGACATCTATGTTTTGTGGAATGGCCTGTTATCAAATTCAATTATACAAACCGGCAAAATAATGGGATAGATAATACAAAATCTCAACGAAGTTAGTAGTTCATTTCCTCTTGAACCCTTCGGCGGATTTTAGCATCCGGATCCTTCGAATTGTAAAGCTTGATTCTTCGGGAACATAACTGTCAGATGTTGCTTCGTCTTTTCTGAAAATTTCCAATTTTTATTATTTGCGATATTTTACTTTGGAGAGAATATACAGCACTTCATATGATTCATATGATAAAGTTTTGAATCGCAAAGCTCTTGAAGTTTATGTCAATTGATACACTGAACAAAAAGTGTATATTAATTCCATGAAAAAGTGAATTATATCAATGAATTCTGTTATAATTTTTCAACTGATGAACAGAGACATTAAAACAATTAAAATCGTCCATCATATTGATTAATTGTTTTCATTGAATCAAAGAACTTCCATTGAACTAATGAAACGTTCATTATCCGATTGGTTATACTTTGAATCAACAATGTATTACAGTTCATTCAATTTGTTGGTAAAATAATGTAATTAATGAAGTATATAAAGTGATGTAATATGCAGGGTGAGTTTTTGACTTGTAGGTACATATATTTTCTTGAGGTCATAAGAAACACTTTTTCCTTTACTATTTTTTCCGATTCGTTTTTTTTTCCTGACTCAGTTCTGAAGCTAACAGGTTTTTGATGAAATTTTATTACATTTTTTATGGATTTTCAACAGCCTGTATCTTTTCAACCGAGCCGAATCGGAAAAAAAGGGTAAAGGAAAAGTGTTTCCTTTGACCTCAGGAACCTGCGGTTGAAATATATCTACAAGTTAAAGACTCACCCTGTGTTATGTATGTCTAATAAACAAAGATCTTCTACCCAATCAATATTTCATCGATACAATGAACACTCAACAGCAACTTCAAAATCGTGATATTGAAGAACAGGGTTTCATATAACAATGATTCTATTCATTGATATGATTGCATAACATAAAAAAAATATATTTTTGGCCATTTTTTACATAGTACAGTTTTTTGGTGCCCCCTGTGTAATTCCAAACAATGTGAGATTGATTGTAGCTCTAGTGATAAAGTGACAAAATAAAAGGAAGAATACGCAATTTTTACATGTCCCCAACATGGTTAGATTACGTTGTCGGATTATGATATATTTTCAAATCCTCACTTTTACTATATCATTATGAATGTATATTTCATAGAATGAAATATATTTATTTGAGTGATTCCCTATTAAATATGCAAATTTGAATATTTGGAATCCGATATTTTTCCTAATTGTCGAATTTATAATAAGCCCAATATTTATTATTTTCTGTATCTACCAGCTCCAAGGTTTGGCACTTTGGCTCTCCTAGTGTCATCGGTGGTTTCACGTTGTTTGGCGCGCTTGAAGCTTATTTCTGAATTTCTGATATATTCAAGTATTTATTAGAGTATTTTGAGTTAATATTAAATGTTGATTCATTATGGGATATGAGAAGTGCGTTCTTTGTGGAGAAACTCGCGAATTGAGTGATATATCGAATCACTGATATGTTTTCATTTCCGCGCGCTTCATGTCAAATTTGATAGTTCATGTTGAAGACAAAATTTGCTCACTGAAAATGACATTATATATGCTCCCTTTATCTATGTTATGTTACTCTGAGGGTGGAACCTGATATATTTGTTTCAGTATCATTATACTGAAACAAATATATCAGCGCTCAATTGTAATAGAGCTTCCGCTCCGTGGTGGAACACCCTGTAAAAGTTTATATTCATGAATGAGGCGTGCTCAAAAATTCTTTGCTTCACGTCAATGTCCAGTACTCAAGTACTTGAGATTTTAAAACTACTACTTGACTTGAACTTGTGTTGAATCAAGTCAAGAAGATTGAATATCGAGTCAAGCTGTAAATCCTTATAAATACTGCTAAATACTACTAATAAATAAAAATATGAACTTCCGTCAAGTAAAGACCGAAGCAATCAAATATTGAATAAATCAACTATTTCAACAATTCTATCTCCATCGTTGGATGAGCCGTGGCTATTGCAAATAATCTTAATGATGATGATGAGATGAGCACCTGATGCAAAGAACATTGAATATAAAACTAATCGATACCGATCGAACTAACTGTGAACTTCTATCGATTCACGGTGTGTGCACAGCAAATAATTGCGTAATGCGGCAATACGTAACGTTACTTAAGCAGATACTTCTCAACAGACTGGTGAGTTTCTAGTTCAAGATCATGGCCTTACGAAAGCGAAATTCAGGTAAGCGGAGCATAAATCTGGTGAACCTGCTGTATACATTCGTTTAATGGGCTAGACGAGATCTTTCATGGTATATCTTTCGCTCTCGATGCGGTCCATTCACCCAGCTATTACTTCATGTATATGATTTGATAGCGCAATCGACATCATCAGGGGTGCCTTCATCGTTGCTTTGTTTCTAGGGAGGGGGTTTGTTTTTCGGATATGCTCGAGAACTAAAATAGGAATATCAGAGATGTTGCTTCATTTATGTATGAACTTTTGACTTCTGATTGGTGTTCAGATCCGAAGGCTGATTTGAGTACTAGGCATAATTTTTCCGAAATTCGAGGCTTTATTGTGAAAAACTGGTTAAACATTTATGATTCAAGGTATTCTCCATCGCTGGCAACTATACTTTCTCCTATCTTTCGGGCAGCGTACGAATCCCGCGTTGAAAAAACGGGTCATCTTTTTAAACGATCCACGAATCGATTAAATTTTTTACTTCTTCATAAGACCAGAAGTGCTGGTCAGCCAGGCCGTGTGTCATTGATCGAAACAAGTTATTCATTTATTTATTTATTTATTTATTTATATAAGCAGGAATACATACAGGTGATGATCACCCAACACAGTATCCACTATTTGGAATCTCAAAGTGTGCTTAATTGCTTGATTAACTTAATTGCAAAACAAAAATATATAGATACACATATAATATAATGAAACAGTATGAATAAAAAAGGAAAACCAATTATTGTGAGACAATAATAAAAAAAAGAACAATGATATATATTGAAACAGCAATGAAAATGATCAAAAAAAAAAAAAAATCTCACTGACTCAAATACAACCTTTTGAGTCTCTGTTTGATTGAATTCTGACTCACATGGAATAAATCTATATCACCTAAATAGTTACAGCATCGCATCATCCTGCAGAGAGGTGAATTCATCGCGCTATTAGTTATAGTCCTAGGTAGCAAAGTTACCTTCCCAATTCAACATTTCCAAGTATGTCTTGACCACTTTCGCAACATGGGGTCGAGCATTGTCATGCTGTGAAATCACTTCATCATGTCTCACGTTATATTGCGGCTGTTTGTCTTTCAATGCTCGGCTCAAACGCATTAACTGCGTTCGATAACGATCGCCTGTGATTGTTTCAGTACTGAGCAATACTGAGCAAGATGAAACGTGAATATTCGGTTTGGCCGTCGACGGGGAAGCTTGTCTGGGATATCGGCATGATTTTCTGCGCTTGGGATTATCATAATGAACCCATTTTTCCTCTCCAGTCACAATGCGATGCTGATATAACTTCCGTCTGTTCACAAGCAAATAAAGGCCATTTAACATTTCTCGGCTTCAACTCGTACGGCAGCCAATTTTCTTGTTTCTGAATCATTCCCATGACTTTCAGACGTTTTGAAATGTGTTGTTGTGTCACTCCCAATGTTCCTGCCAATTCTTGTTGCGTTTAACATGAGTCTTGATCGAGTAATGTCTCCAATTCTTTATCTTCGGAAACCTTCTCTCTTCCACCGCCATGCTGGTGTTCGACGTCAAAATCACCGTTCTTGAAACGTTGAAACCACTCTCGGCACGTTCTTTCACTAATAGCGGCCTCACCATAGGTATTTGGAGAATTCGATGAGTCTCAGCCGCGGATTTCTTCATATTGAAGCAGAAAATTAAAACCTCCTGCAAATGACGAGGATTTGGCTCATAAGCTGACATGTTTAATCGAGAATAACTTTATGATGCAGATACAAATCGATTAATATTTCGATGGCGTTATGTTTACAAGTACCTAAGCTTATTGTATGACATCCGCGATTTATTCTTTTCGACTACCATTTACCGCTACAGCCATCTATTGCAAAACGGCGGAAGCAAAGTCGTACATATTAAGAATTACAAAATAATATAATAATAAACCTTCTGTACGAGTATTTTTTCACTATTCCATTGAAGTTTTATAGAAATGAGTAAAATATTTCCATAAATATCGTTTAGTGATTTTTGCATTGAAAAATATTGGTTGACAGAACTGTTTTCTGTATATCACAAACAGTGGCGATGCCCTAATATTCTGCTGGCCCCCCTAAAATGTGACATATCAAAGCTAAAAATTAGCAGAACTATTGTTTCGCTTCATTTTGGCCCCCCCTGTTTTCGGGAGCTGGCGTCGCCACTGATCACAAATATGACAGATAATAGATTGATCCACAGAATTAGAGAAGTGATTACTTCAACATTGAGTATAAATCAGAACCCAATATGGACACAAATACAGAGTGTTTATGATTGACTGTAACATCCCAATTGGCTGGATTTAAAAAAAAATTGTGCAAAGTGTTCATATTTATAGTAGATTTGGATTTATAAATCCTGCCAAATGTTATGTTACAACCATTTATAAAGACCCTGTATTTCGTACTCTCCATTGAACCGTAGATTGACTTTTCTTTTAGATTAAACCTTAAGACTAGTAATCCAATCAACCATCAGTAAGCCAAGTGACTCATCCAATGAATTCTATTATTTTCAGGAGGAGATGGGACACATCACTTCAAAGTATTGGTCCCCAGCACGGCAGCAGGTGCCATTATCGGTAAAGGAGGCGAAACTATAGCCCAACTACAGAAAGATACGGGAGCCCGCGTCAAAATGTCAAAATCGCACGACTTCTATCCAGGTGAGTTTGTTAAGTTAAATGTCGAGCCGGTTTTATCGATCCACTCTATAATTCCGTATACATAATTCATAGGTCGAACGCCCAACCAGTTTTCGATAATATCGACAATTAAAAAATCGTTCCACACTTCTGATGGGTTTTAAACTCAACAGTAGATCACAGATTATTTATATTCATATACAGGGTATCCGAGAAAATGTGGTAAATCTCTCGGATTCAGATAAAACAGAAAAAAATAAGATGACAAGTTTCCATTTTTTTTCCTAGCTGCTCTCCCTACGGAGATACGGCCTCCTAAATGACGTCACTGGAAATCCATTTTACTGGAATAAATTTCAAACTACTTAATATAATTCAAAGAAAATTTGATATGACGAACAGTAGTAAGGACCTCTTAAAATACAGCCCTTAAATATAAATTAGCTCTTTTAGCTTTTTTCATCTTCGTTTTCAACATGTCCTACGAAATTTTGCGAAACGTCATCGTCAAAATCAGTTAAATCCTCTTTCATTTTCTGAATGATTGTAGAATCATTCGTCGGTGTTTTATTAAATTTTCTTAAAAAGCTCTTAATAACTCCCCAAACCAGTTCTATTGATGAGATGTGGAAGATTAGCACAACTCCCACCAATAAAAGCGACCAAATATCCACGCTAGAGAACGTCTACTATTTCGAGCAATGAAAGTGATCAAATCGACACATACTATTTCGATAGACAAGTAACTATCATACTGGAATTCATTCAAAATTACTGGTGAGAAATAAAAAGAAAATATCATTCAGACAACTAACTCAAACCGAGTAAAAATGCTCATTTCTTTAATTCCCCTACGGACCGCACTGGTATATGCGAATCATAGGAAAAATAATCAAGAAGTGATAGATGTACGCAACTGCAGCCAATGAAAGTAATCAAACCGTCACCCGTCCAAAATATGGACTATTTTAGCCAATAGAAACAACCAAATCGACATATCCTGATTACAGAGACAATCTGCCGAATGACCTGCTGGAAACTTAGACAACCGTTATATAATCGAAATTTACTGGATTCCTCCAAGTTAATATACATACTATACATTCGTTTATGAAATACATGGTATTTCATGCATTTTTTCAAAAACTCAACTGATAATATTCATAAATTTTCGTAAGTAATTGCACAAGTGCATCAAAACTACCGATAATTTTGCATTTCCACCTACGGTGTCGGGCTCTTTCTTCCAAAATGAAAATGACCGAATGCAGTTTTTCGAAGAAAACACGCTGGAATGCGAAATTATCCGGTCATTTTGATGCACGAGTATAATTAACCATATTCACCGTCGCCATATTGTTTTGCGACAATACCAACTACCCAGTGTTCCCAACGGAGAAATTTTGAGTTTACTAGAAAAATACCGCTAATATCAAAAATACTATCAGCCATAGAGACTATTCTTCCACTGACTATTTCCAAAAATGAAGCGAAGCCTTCATTTATACACTCGGCCACAATTAATTTGTTCAGAAAACCACCTTTCACTAATGTTTTTATTTCCAAAAGGTGAAATTTTTGCAAAATATTGTCCCAAACAAGCTTATCTGACGTAGCAGCCAGAAAAGGTATACATAAACTTCACTTAGAAACTTTATATTGTGGAATTTTTCTAGTAAACTCAATATTTCTTCGTTGGGAACACTGGGTAGTTGGTATTGTCGCATAACAATATGGCGACGGTGAATATGGTCAATTCGGGGGAATATTTCCCGAATAAACTGTTAACTTGTCAAAGTGACATAGATTCCATAGATGCCATAGATTCGAATTGTGTAAGATTCATTGAAACTATGCATCTATGAACAGAACAATTATCGCAGTGCTGTTTCGCTTCCTACAATTCAATTATCGCTGTAATTTTCGAAAATTGTTCTAAATATAGAGTAGAGTACCTACATGTTTGGAAATAATTGATTTACTTAGTGATTCTCGCGTAAAAATCGTCGAAAAAAATAAAGACGTCATGCGTCGCTGTCATGTTTTTTTTTTTCATTTTGAATTGAAAGAATAAATCAAGCGATTTCCGCACATAATCGAAATGACCTATGAGAACTCAAGCTATTAGTCACATTCAAGAGGTAAACCATAAGCTAGATATTAAGACGAGTGATTGTTTATTCTGAACCTTATTCCAAATACCGTAACTCGTGAATACCTAGTCAGAAATAGAGTTTTGCGTTCAGTTATTTCAACTGAATGAGGTCCGGCATATTCACCCACATTCTTACATATTTTTATTTTCTATGGAAAATATCATTCATTTCACTCGATTCATATGTTAAGTTCATTGGACTGATTTGATTTTTTCTGTAATTATCACCAAAGTCGCTAAATCTAACCGAAAAAATTGTTATTCATACAGAAGGATGATAAAGTGCTTTTTTGCAATATAGAACAATAGAAACAGTTAAAGCAGCAAAAAAGATCCTATTGTTGAAATATAATAACGAATACTCAATATTTTAGATGTGTTTTTCATTTCAAAATTCATTCGATGTCAGGATTGAAGATGCCCAGAAACTTCTACAAATGTCTCCTGAAACCCTAATCTTCTCAGACGTTCAACAAAAACCGCTTAGATAATGGACTGATCAATTCAAGAGAATATGTTAATCCTGGTCAGAATCTGAATTTATCCATGATTGTATCACAACTGATCTCAATTTTTGGAAGCTTTTATACCTGAGGACACATTTTTCCCATGTCACATGTCGATTTGAAAAACAAATCTTAATTCATACGCCAATCATTTTGTCAAGTAGAAGGGTTTGACAGTTCACTCAATAAATCCCAGGCCTATGCAGTAAAAACACAATTTTTCTTAAAAATTCTAATTTATTCGTAACACTCACCTTCGAGAGGAACTCATGTACTTCAACGCTCCTGACTTTTTAATACTTTTTCTGTAAAAAGATTCGTCTTTGCTTTCGAAATAGCAATTTTTTTAAGTCTGCAAAAAGCCAGTAATCACTGGGGATCAGATCTGGAGAATAAGCTGGCTGATCAAATAGTGGGAAGCGCAATTCGTTCCATTTGATCATAGTTTTCATCGATTTTTGACAAGGAGTATTGTCTTGCTGAAAGAGATTTCTTTTTCTGCATTAAAGGACGTTTTTTCTTCATTCCAAATCAAATAAACCGTGAAAGTGAGTGATTATACAATTTTCCTCTCGAAAGTTCATTACCGAAAAAATAAACCACAATCAGCTTCTCTGTTAATTTTCGAACATTAAAAATAATTGGGAAAAAACGGAGCATCCAACAAAACGTCCTCAATTCATCATATTCTTCCAGCCTTGTCTTCCGGCCACCCTTTCTCACGATGCCCCCTTATTGCCCTTTGTCGAGGCAGCTGGGCGCGAAACAACACATATCTTCGCGATTGCTTCATTTTTCACGGAAGAGGAAATTGTAGTTGATGAAAGTGATATTTCCAGCAATTCATTTGGACCAGGGAATTTATTGCCTAATAGTACTTTCCAATTAACCCTGGTACTTGGCGAATCATCTATGAAACCAGAATGTGTCGATTGGGTTGTTTCTATTGGCTAAAATAGTCCACGTTCCGGTCTGGGGCCATTTTGGTTACTTTTATTGGCTGCAGTTGAGTGCATCAACCACTTTTTAATAATCTTTTTCTGATTCATGTAGACCAGTGTGGTTCGCAGGGGGATTAATGAAATGAGCATTTTCACTCGGTTTAAGTTCGTTGCTTGAATGATTTTTTGTTTTTATATTGATGGAGTATATTTAAAGTAACTTAAAGTATGACAGAATATTTCTAATATTTAAAGGTTTTCCAAGTTCCAAGAAATTGATCAAGGAGCAGGGAATTTATGGTCTTACCAGTACTTCTGAATAAATTCCATTATGAAAGTTGATTGTCAATCAAAATGGTATGTGTCGATTTGGTTACTTTCATTGCTCTAAAAAGTACACGTTTCTCAGTGGGTTATTTGGTCGGTCTTATTGATGGGAGTTGTGCTTATCTTCCACATCTTATCAATAGAACTGGTTTGGGGAGTTATTAAGAGCTTTTTGAGAAAACTTAATGAAACACCGAAGAATGATTCTACCGTCATCCAGAAAATGAGAGAGGATTTAATTGATTTTGACGATGACGTTTTGCAAAATTCCGTAGCGTTAAAACTAAAGATGAATATTTTGCGATCAAATCTATTCCTCCAGTTACTTCCAAAGTCGGTGATAATATGTCGAGGAGTATTGTCTTGATGAAAGATATATATTTTTTGCATTCGCGGACGTTTTTTCTCCATTCCAAATCAAATAAATCGTGAAAGTGAGTGATTATACAATTTTCCTCTCGAAGGTTCATCACCAAAAAAATAAACCACAATCAGCTTCTCTGTTAATTTTCGAACATTAAAAATAATTGGAAAAAAACGGAGCATCCAACAAAGCGGCCTCAATTCATCATATTCTTCAAGCCTTGTCTTCCAGCCACCCTTTCTCACGATGCCCCCTTATTGTTGTCGAGGCAGCTGGGCGCGAAACAACACATCTCTTCGCGATTGCTTCATTTTTCACGGAAGAGGAAATCGTAGTTGATGAAAGTGATATTTTCGCCTCAAGCCCATCCGAGGGTTTACTTTGGAAAATTAAAAATAGTAATTCGCGGGATAACAAAAGGTGCCGGCCTCTTCAACACTTTACTCTGAGAGAGAGAACAAAGAGAAGACAGTAGAAGGAAAAACGAAAGATTGATTTTCTCCAGAGGCACGTCCAATATCATGACGTTGTTTGTTTAAGCTTATGGTATCATATGAGGATTTAACATACGGGCTTTCCAAAACTCCATGGCTTTCAAGAGGATTCTGCACAATAAATAAAAGAATTGAAATTCGACAGATTTCTCAAATTATCTCAAACCAATCGTTGATGAAAAGTGGATATTTTCTATTCGTACAAATATTTATGGAAAAATGGCAATCAAAAAAGTAGAATTTAGAGAGGTCAAAATGCAATTAATAATAATAAAAAAGTTTATTTCGGTTAAATAAACAAATTACATTACACTGTGTCCGTTAAGTATGGAACGAATCCATTTTTAGCTAACCAGACCATTTTAAGAAATAATCCTGAAACACGTCGATTTTTGATTCTAATTTACCGTATTTTAAAATAAAAATCTAATATACAGGGTGAATTACTTCCGAGTAATGACGTCACCGTCATTTTTTTAAATGGAACGCCCCTAAATTGTCTGAATTTTCCGATTACTCTAGCTGTGCTGATTCCAAAAATGTATCACATGTTGATTCCAATTGGTACAGGGTGGACAAAAATTCAATAGTTCATTCTGTTACAACGTGTTTCAGGATTATTTCTTAAAATGGTCTATTTACCTAAAAATGAATTTGTTCCATACTTTACGGACACAGTGTATAAAGATATTACAACCAGTGCCGAGTGTGTGACATTAAATTAATAATTATTCTGAGATCGTCCATTGAGAAATTTAAATTAAAAAGAATGTTCCAGAGAAAAGGTGGCTCTGATAAAAAGTGATAGCTGAGGTTGAAGATGAGTTTTTTTTACGGAAAATGTATTGAAGAGTTACAATATCATTGGAGTACATTTATTACTCGAGAAGTAAGTTGCCGAAGAAAGTCGATTTTTGGAGAAAAATGTGTTTTTACCTCTAGGACTTTCGAATGGAGTGTTATTATGTAGATGCAGATACTATAGTATAAAGCATTGAAAAGGTTGTACATCACACTCTCAGAGTCCTACATATATGTAGGGTTTTATTATCGTTGTCTAGAGGTTTATATAAAAAGGCCGCCGGTACTAAACTATTGTTTATTTACACTATGTACAATTCAACGTCAATTGAATGTACAGCCACTGAACTTTCGTCTATTGTCTGATTATTCGAGTAGATCCGTCTATATCTAACGTCGAATTATCTAACTAGCTGCGTCTAATATATTTTACGTCGAATCATATGCGTCTATCACGTCGAATTCTTACTATGTCCGTCTATTCTCTAACGTCGAATACTAACTATCTGCGTCTATTCTCCAACGTCGAATACCACCCTCGTTCGTATGTATCGTACTCCAGTCTCAGTCTTCAGTCTCAAGTACCTCTTCCCCTTACGTCTCCCTATATCGATGAAAACTGCATGGTCCACCGTTTTAGGATAGATCGTGTAGTTTTCGTATAGTCAAGTCAGTAGCGTATCATTCAGTTGGGTGTTAAGAATTCGGATCCCACATATATCATGTACAACTTCTTTGATATTGGTATTATGTTTAATGAATGGCTTATACCGGGTGGTTCAAAAGTCCGGAAACGGTGAATTTAATTCGCGCACAGGTGAAAAATCGGAGTTCTGATAATGGGTCTTTAGTAATTTCGCCCGATGAATCGATAGGCCCATCAGATTTTGGACCCTAAAGGGCCTTATACGAGATATGAGGCCCACCTTTGAAATTTCAAATGCAAACCCATCTTTTTCATTGCAAATTCGGATTCAGCGGGAGATTTAACATCCGAATTGGTTGAAACAAAATTTTTTTCGTACATTTTTAGGCCCTATGCTGCTTTTTTTGTTCAGATCAGTATGCGAAAATTCATATTCTGATACTGAGGTCCTTGGAAATTTTTCTCGTTGAATCGATTGAGCCCATCAAATGTTGGGTGCAAAAGGAACTTATACGAGATTAGAGGCCCAACTTTGAAATTTCAAATGCAAACCCATCTTTTTTTTAGCAGATTTCAAAATTGGGCCTCAAATTTTTCCACCAGTTTCACTTCTGCTGGCCGAGAAGGTGCTTCATGACAACCCAAAACTGCTTTAGTTGTGACTGCAAAATTTTCACCATTTTAGTAGTGAATTTCAACAATGCGTTGTTGAAGCGTGTATCGCTTCATATTTATCAATGGCGTAGTTTTTACTTGACAAATGTCAAAAGATGACAACTTCAAAAGTGACAGATAGCCGGCTATTTATATAATTCAAAAGTATGGTAATTATTATAACCATATTTTTGAAATTCTCCATTCAGAAAAACAATGAACCCAACACTCTTAGAACCTTCGGAATAAATAGGTATAATACCTAAAGTTTAAGAAAATGGTGTTTATAATTTCCGAGAACAGCTTTATACGATGGGCGAGAAGTATTTTTAATCGATTTTTTTGATTCGTTGAAAAAAGATTATTTCATGAACAATTCCGACTCATTATTGGGAATAATAAACCAAAATAAAATTTAAAATTTTTTAATACTGAAGCAGGAAGCTGAAGTTGAAAAAACTATAAAAATTTACAGTACCTAAACCTATTTTACCTCAACATAAAAGAACCTGTATCTACATAATTCTCGTAGCACGTAGAAGCTTTCCAGAAAATTAATTCCATGTTTCGTTTTCGGTAGATTTGTCGACAAAGCTTGACAATGAAACTAAAGAGGATTGTGAAAAGTTTAAGGAACGCTATTCCAAGCGTACTGAGTGGGTATTTTATCATCTTACAAGTATACGACGATGTAGTCTGAAATAATGCCTTCGGAGAGAAATCATTTGACCTGATTTTCAGTATTATGGTTCAAACAGCACCCAGCACTTCCTAGTGTAATAATATAACATTACTAGTACTTACATATTATGCGAAATTCGATTACAAGCGAAGAATGGGCCTTTTCAATTTTGTAACAAGAAAATTTTTGAATGTGGAATGATGACCATTTTATTCGATCTTGCGAAGATTTAATAGAGAAAAGTCACCAAATATGGAATACCATTTTGTTTTTGGGATATAAAAAAAAAACTTCATATAAATTAAATCAGTTTAATGTTTTTACTAATCAGTCATACATTTATATGTAGTAATTAACAGCCTTTAATCAAATATATTAGTTATCAAATTAAAATCTAACACAAAAAACAAAATCACAAATGAGTAACCAAATATGGAATAGGTATCCATATATGGAATATAAGCATAAATCAACTTAACAATAACAAAAATGGACATTAATATCTTCGAGATCAATCAAATAAATATAATATATTGTGATAAATGAAAGAAGTTACATAATTACTTGCAATAGTCACAGATCCAAGTATCAAACTCTGGACCAGCACAATCATAATGTGCCCAGAGCCCACACATCAAGCATTTAATCCAGATTTTTCCACTTTGATCCATGGAAAAAAGTCTTGAACAGAACAGACATTCTGCATCAGCAGAGTCAGGAGGTAATTGTTCCATCAACTCATCATGTTCACTACCATCATCAAACTGAATAACGTCTAGTTCCTCAGAGTCTTCTTCTTCACTATTTTTCTCCGTTTGTTTGTTTCTCTTCGCAGTTTTCTTCTTATTCTTTGTCTTGACTAGTTTACTTTCTTTTTCTGCTGCCTAATTATGGAATATTCCATAATTAGACACCGACGACTGTCCATATTTGGATTTTTATACTAGTGCAAACTCTTCTAAATATTTTTTAAAGTCACAATATTTTATTGACAAAAGATCACAAAATGGTGGAATAAACATAATACCAATATACTAAATAGTATAACACTTATATAAACAAACATAACAGCTGGTAATACTCGTTTATCACTTACCTTTAAAATTTTCTGCACGACAACAAGACAAAACACGCCTGCCACACGTGAAGCTTTCGCGCAATTGACTCGATGGTGTGGGTGCGATAGTTAGTAGACCGAATGAATCAGAAGATGGTCAAGTGCTGCGTTTCATACTTATAATAATAATAATAGTGCTTTATTTCAGATCATATTCATCACAAATTGCTCAATATAGGTATATGAAAATGAAATGGAATAGTGTCTAAAAGGAAAAAATATTAACCATATCCTATCATGCAAAATAATCTTCATTTCCATAAGGCTCCAACTCAACTAAATATTTATACAGTTTCTTTTTAAATTTTTTGATATCAGAGATCATAGATATATCTTTTGGCAAAGAGTTGTACATTTTTAAGCATCTGTACTCAGCTTGCTTCTGGCTTGTTGTTAAATTATGCCTAGGGTATATATAATTGTTATTCCTTGTGTTATAATAACTTTTTTGATTTTCATATTTACGAAACATATTTGGATTCTTCTTGATGAAAATAACACATTCTTGAATGTATATTCCATATATAGTTAGTAATCCCAAGTTCTTGAATGTACCTCTACATAATTGATCATACCTCATGTTATTCAGTATTCTAATTGCTTTTTTCTGTAATACAAATAAAGGCTTTATGTTTCCGGATCCATAGAAGATTATGCTGAATCTCAGTTTGGCTTCTATTGTTGCGTGATACACCATCTTCAAGTTGCGTTGACAAATGTATTTCGATGTTATTCTAAACCCATAAATTGCTGTCTGAATTTTTGTACAAAAATTTGTAATATGTTCCTTCCAGTCCAGATGATTATCCATGTGAACTCCCAAAAACTTTGTATGCTCCACAAGTTGGTATTTATTCTGATTAAGTGTTATGGAATAGTCTTAGAGAAATGGAGGTATTCCATATTAGGATACTATTCCATATTTGGTGACTTTCCTCTAATCGTTCAAATTGATTTGAATTTAAAAAATTCAAAAAAAGCACACTCTTCGAATCAGTCGGATCTGTTGTCATTGAATTATTATCGTTTTCTTGATGATCTGCATGATCTACAGCGATCAACATGAAATTTAACACGTAGCTTGTAATTGTAATTTTATATCTATACGCACGATCTCGACACGAACGAATCTGTTGTCACTGAGATATTTAATTTATGCTGCATATAAATGCTAAATTTAATTTCATCCGAATTCGTATTTTTCAAATTGTAAGGAAAACAAAATTCGGCATTGGAAATAGGAATCTATCGTACGTTTTTAGATTTTGCTATAAATTCTAATTATTTGGTGTTCTAGGGATATCGTTTTTACATATAGACATAATATTGTAGCATTCGAAATGAATTGGGTATGGGTACAACTATAGGGGAGGTTTTGAAAGAGAACCAGGAACCTGAAAAAAAAAGTAATCGAATTCTTACGAGAAACTGGGATACTGGAAAAAATTTAATATATTTTCTGTTATATTTGTTCCTACATTATATTCGTTCATTTACATAGATATTAATTTTTTTGTTTATTTATTTACACTTCTTTCACATATTTATATGTTTATCTGTTCTCATTCTTCTCTACATATTTATAAATTCATTTATTTACATAGTTATATATTTATATACTCACAGATAACTTATTTATATACTCATTTATTAACAAATAAATGACAGACTAACAGTCTGTCCCAGTATTTGTTAGTGGGTTGATAGCTTTTTCGAATACTATAATTGTTGAGTGACTGTAGTGTTTGAGAACTCATTTTCTTTTCGTATATTTTTACCTTAACACAGGCTAATGACCATAGCAATCGATGCCTTCATTCAAAGTAAAAAAAAATTGATTTTGACGACTTATTCGTTAATAGTGAGTCAAATATTACCGTTTCAAATCCTTCTTGGTTCGAAATTCGAAAATTACTGCTATCTTGACAAAATAAAAACGCATTCTGTTCGAGGGACGATAAAAACGTTGAATAATTTTAATACTCGTTTGAATCTTCCCAGATCAGCTAATGAAATTAGAGTTCAATTGATAGTAAGAATTGAATCATCCATATATTATAATTCTCCTCATCTTTATAATTCAACTTCGAATATCAATAACACTGAAATTATTGGAAAAGTAAATGCTATGCTACAATTAGTTTGAATCAAAGTCCTTTCAAAATTTCATTATTTTCGAAAAGTAGAAGAGAAAATTTGTATTTCCAGCAAGCTTTAAGAATTCGGTCTGTTTAGGTTTAGGTTTAGGCTATTGATACATAGGCGTATAACTTTGCTTCCGCCGTTTTTTTTTCCGAAATTCGAGGCTTTATTGTAAAAAACTGGTTTTACATTTATGATTCAAAGTATTGCTGGCCACTACTTTCTCCCATCTTTCAGGTAGCGTACGAATCCCTCGTTGAAAAAACTGGTCATCTTTTGAAGCGATCCACGAATCGATAAAATTTTTACTTCTTTATAAGACCGGAAGTGCTGGTCAGCCCGGCTGTGTGCTATTGATCGAAACAAGTGATAGTTCAAGGGAGCAACGTCTCGAGAATACGGTGGGTGTGGTAGGACTTCCCATTTCAACGTTTCCAAGTATATCTTGACCACTTTCGCAACATGGGGTCGAGAATTGTCATGCTGTAAAATCACTTTATGGTGTCTGTCGTTGTATTGCGGCGTTTATCTTTCAATGCTCGAATCGAACGAATTAATTGCGTCCGATTACGATCGCCTGTGATTTTGTCAATCAGTTGCAACAACTCATAATAAACTAAACGCTGAGCTGGTTGTGGTTTCACCAAATACTAAGGAATCGTGAATATTCGGTTTGGCCGTCGACGTGGAAGCATGGCCGAGATATCCCCATGATTTTCTGCGCTTGGGATTATCGTAATAAACCCTATTTTCGTCTCCGGTCATAATAATATGTGGAAATCCCTACTGTCTTTGCCTTGCAAGCAGCTGTTCACAAGCAAATACACAAACACCGTTCAACATCTCTCGGCTTCAATCGTACGGGTACGGGAGCCAACTTCCTTGTATCTGAATAATTCCTATGACTTTTGGGCGTTTTGAAATGGCTTGTTGCGTCACTCCCAGTGATCCTGCCAATTCTTGTTTCGTTTGACACGAGTCTTGATCAAGTAAAGCCGCCAATTCTGCATCTTCGAAAACCTTCTCTCTTCCACCGCCATGCTGGTCTTCGACGTCAAAATCACCGTTCTTAAAGCGTTGAAACCAATCTTGGAACATTCTTTCATTTAATAGCGACCTCACTATAGGTATTTGACAGCATTCTATGAGCCTCAGCTGTAGATTCCTTTCCTATATTAAAGCAGAAAATTAAAACATCACGCAAATGACGAGAATTAGGCTTGTAAGCTGATATGTTGAATCTAGAATTACTTCATGATGCAGACGCAAATCGAGTAATATTTCGATCGCCTTATGTTTACAAATGCCTAAGCTCATTGTATCTAGGATATATTTATTTCGACTACCACTTACCGCTACAGGCTATAGCCATCTATTGCAAAACGGCAGAAGCAAAGTTGTACACCTAATATATTACTGAATATAGGTGGTAGCTTTGAATGACTTGTCATTCTATTCTATTTGAAACTTGAAATTATATTGTAGTATCCCCGAACTTGGTGATAGTGTAGTTACTGTTTGCTTGCCCGAGAGATGTAGTCGGGAGCTACGTATTTCTCGGAATTTGAATTAATTTCGAAGAAAGAAAAAGACAAAAAAGACCGAACGAACTATCTACGCATAAGCCTATTTTATCGGCAATTAGTAAAATGCACCAGGATTGGCCGAGAACGCCTCGCCAAAAAAGAAATAAAAATATTCGGAGGAAGGGGAAGATAAACCTAAATGAGAATGATTCAGTTAACATTGGAGCATTTTCGCCTTCTGCCAATCGATTTCCAGGAATCCTCGAGGACACTCCAGAATCGCAATTCCCATCGTTTATAAATGGGGATAAAACCAAAATCGACTGGCAAATGATGAATTGCTTCGTTTGATCCCAATTTCGGGACGAGAGGAGTGTTTTGTCTGTTTGGTTTGTCGCCTCTGCGAGAGTATTTTATCGAAACGTTATTTGAACAGTACCGGAAACGGATGATCCGAAATCGAAATCCGTAAGAGGTTTTGCAATATAAACGAAGAAGTCTGGTGTCCAATTTCCTCTCGCCTACACCTCCGAATTTCCGTCTGATGAAAATCGCCAAATTGGTACATTCTTCTGGAGTTGCCTCGATTTGATTAGGAGAATGGAAAGACTTCAGCGGATGTGCTCTCAGCTGGCCCTTTTGGGCCTGAATAAGAATAACTCATTGATTTTGTTTATTTTTCCTAAAAATAAACTCGAGATCGATAGAGGAGAGAGAATTATTCGCTGATGTTTTGAATGTAAAAGGATAAGAAAATCTAATTGAAAAACACAATGTTTCAATATTTTCTTCTACAGGGTTTTTTGCAATAAGCACCTTCTCGGCCGGCAATAGTGAGACTGGTCGAATAATTTGAGTTGTTGGAACAATTTAATGATTCGAAGAATCATGTGCATCGCTCAAGAACAATAATTGATAAAATTGCTACTGTAGCCGTAGTTTTGCGAAAACCCTGATTTGTCGATTTCTCATCGATTTTGGACTGGTGGTGTGACTAGACCTTACTTATTCGAAAAAAAGGCTGATGCAACTGTAATGGTGAATGGATTACGCTACCGAGCTATAATTAATGAATTTTTATGGGTGACGTTTATTTTCAACAAGACGGCACTACATCCCACTTGACCAACAAAACACCGAGATCTTATATATTTTATATTTCGACACTTTTCTTTGGGGTCACGTGAAAGATAAGGTATACAGGGTGATTCACCGGGATAGCCTATTAGACGTTTATGGAAAACTAATCATAATCTTTCTCCCTAAAATATTTTCAGATATCTACAACTTTC
This sequence comes from Harmonia axyridis, assembly GCF_914767665.1. NCBI lineage: Eukaryota > Metazoa > Arthropoda > Insecta > Coleoptera > Coccinellidae > Harmonia > Harmonia axyridis. The sequence continues at coordinate 63,540,610 of NC_059501.1, forward strand.
GGTTATTCCGGAAACATACTACTATTTCCTTATTGCAAATGAAACACCCAGTATATTATTGCATCATTGAATAGCTTTTTCGATTAAAATTTCGGAAATATGCAACACTCAACTCAATGGTTAATTCTTACAAAAAAATGGTGGCCATATGGACTTCTTTTCCAATATTCATGAAGAGAAAGCGTTTTTCGGAAAAAATTTTGCTTTTTTGATTCTGTAAATAAGTGGTATTATAATTATAAGAGTGTTTGCGGTTTGGACCAAAAATGTACAGGGTGTTTATAAGAAGATCATGAACTTGGACAACCCAAATTCATCAAAACTCATTTCCAAAAATTAAACCCTAAATTTTTCATTATTTTAGTATTCAACGTACAAAAAAGTGGGAGTTACCCAAGCAAACCCTATACCTAAAATGAATACTTTAAGAGTTATCGAGGAAGAACTTCAAAAGAGGAATCGAATTTATGATAGCAAGATTACTAGCAGGGCTCTACCCTAAAAGAGAGTAATAAAGAACGAGATTAAAACGTTGGTGTTGATCACCATGTTGATTATTGAAAAATTCATGACTCCGAAAATATAATTGAGCTAAAACAGTGGGATGAAAGATATTGTATTGAGTATCATAACATCACAAGTTCGCAATCTCATAATTCTGTGTACCTTATCAATTTTTGTAGATATGATTTTTCCATAATTTGATTTCTTCATTTTGGCCATACCAATTCATGGATCCTAATCTCGAGGTAGAAGGACCAATGATCAATTGATTTTTTCATAGGTTTCGACAAAAGCTCTGGATTTTTCAATTCAGAATTTGAATTCAATACAATCCAAAACGTAAACTGAAAATTACAGAGGGGTTTAAATTTTTTTCCTCCAACGATTATTTATTGTTTAAACTAATGAACCAAAGTCTGGAAATTTTATAACTAGAGGGTTTAATTACTTGCTGTCTCTGCTGAGCGCATAATAATTTCAGTAGGTAGGTAAAAATATCTTTCCTCCAATAATTCACACGATAACAATATACTAAAAATCAATCGTTTTTTGAAATACAAATGTAAGTTATCGGTGGGTTATCTTTCGAATAGATAACAGTGAACAGTTTGAAATTTACAAGGTTGAAAGGGACAAAATATCCGGGTATGATAAACCAACGCGATATTTATACCGATAAGATAAGAATCACTTTGCATCATCTTCAACCAGCGTAAAAACTAGAATTGGATCTATCTATCTACCATTTATGTAGATAGGGATTCAAACAATTGTTGATTCATGAATTATAATTGAATGTATACAAGGTGTTTACAAGGACGTTTAGTACAATTCGAACGTCCTTAGTCGTTGATATTTCGTCAAGTACAAAATGAGTCTTATTCGAAATTATGTGTGAGAAAAGTTTTGATAATTTGGCCACAGGTGTAATGGGAAATTCTCCTCAATTTGGATTATTACTACACATTGAAAAACAAATTTAATTATTATGGGTTTCATTCATAATTTTTTCATATTGTTTGTCGGTTACTCAGTTGAATAAAAAAATTCTAATATTGAACTAAAGCTCTCAGTAAATGCTAAAGAAAGTAGCTGCTCACTAGCAAACAAACGCCGTTCCACATCTCTCGGCTTCAACTCTTACGGCAACCAATTTCCTATTTCTGAATCATTCCTATGACTTTCAGGAGTTTTAAATGGCTTGTTGCGTCACTCTCCATGATCCTGTCAATTCTTGTTGCGTTCGACACGAGTCTTGACCAAGTAATGCCTCTAATTCTGTATATTCAAAAACATTCTCTCTTCCACCGTCCTGCTGGTCTTCGACGTCAAAATCACCATTCTTAAAGCGTTGAAACCACTATCAGCACATTCTTCTTCTGATAGCGATCTCACCATAGTTATTTGAAAGTATTCGATAAGCTTCATCCCCAGGTTTCTTCATATAATCGCATAAAATTAAAACCTCCCGCAAATGACGAGAATTTGGCCGTAAACTGACATGTTTATCGAGAAAAACTTTATGATGCAGACACAAATCGACTAATATTTCGATGGCGTTATGTTTACAAATACCTGAACGTATTGTATGACATCTATGATCTGTTTATTTCGACTACCACTTCCGCTACAGCCATCTATTGCGAAACGCCTGAAACATTGTTGTTCACCAATACTTTCAATCATTCAGAAATTCTAGACACCAAAAATAAAAGTTATTGGGTTGAGGTTTTGCGTGTACATGAAATGAAATCCTTTCATACCTATATGGAGGTATCTAACTTCTTTCGTAGGAGTAAATCTGATTTTGCAGTCAGTAGTGAATTTCTGTAGAAATTTCTCTGAAGTTCTATGAAGAATTCAGCTTTGCATCAAATTCTCTGAATCCTTCGTTCTCAACAATCCAGACAGGTTGATAATCGGATAATCATTAATTCTTCATCAAGTTCCTATTTCATTGCATCTGATATTGCATTACAAAGTTTGGGTAATCTGTCTCAATTGGCAGCATCGTTTCGCTTGAATTACATTAGACTCATTGTTCCTCAAATTCTCTCTAATTGTAATGCAACTTGAAATTGAGTTATTCGACATTGCTAGAGGTTATAATGAATCGTTCCTCATATATTTTTCTCTGATGAAACTAATTTGATGAAGATGCTGTTTATGTTATTTTTTTTAATCATCAAGTGGCGATTACAAAACATTTTATTGCTTTCTTGCAATTGGAGCAAGCGTCTTCTTTCATCACGTTATTAGTTGAAAATTATTTTTTTATTTTCATAGAAAATTGGCTAATACTCTGCAAACCATAATGTAGATAAGCTAGACCGAGTTATTTCGTATACTAGTCTCAAAATCAAGTAGGCATAAATCGCCCGATTTGTATGAAAGTTTTACAGGTATAAGAAAACAGAGCAGGGTTTTTATGTTTCTTAATTGTCACTCATAATGACATTTCTTCAAATTATGTGGCTAATTCGTTCATTCTGTCATTTCTTACAACAAAATCGTGCGAGAATATCACAGATTCGTACAGATTTCATGGTTATATTTTATTATTATATGTTAGTACTCGGACTTTTCTGTCACGGATTTATCCATTGTTTATCAAATTTCTTACCTATGCAGAAAACTTTCGGCCAACCCACATTTTTTAATGAAAAAATCACTAAACGATATTCATTGAAATATTCCATTAATTTCAATAAAAATTCGGTAAATCAGAGAAATAATATACACTAACTCACAAAGAAACTGCAACACCCAGAAGGAGCTGTTTGAATATTAATTTTTTTTTGTTAAACAAAGATAGTATAGCAAGAAGTAAATTATTGAATTTGGAGAAAAAAGTCATGAAGGTTTTTTCATGTAAACAATTTTTGTTACTCGAATATTGTAGTAACTTTTTGCAAGTTTTTTTCAAATTTACAACAAACCAGCTGTTCGAGGAGATCCAAAGTCGATGTTTAGTTGTTAAAATTTGTAGAGCACGTGTACGCCGAATTCATCGCCAGCTAAGTGAATTTGGAAGAGGTCGAATTATTGGTCCACGGGAAGCGGGGTTGTCATTTCGAGAAATCGCTAACCGTACTGACAGAAATCCAACTATTGTTATGAGATGCTGTCATGCATGGTTTGATGATGGCCAAAATCGAAGAAGAGTAGGAACCGGACGTCGAAGGGGCACCAATGAAGTTCAAGATCGACGTCTAAGACTTATGGCCATCAGAGACCGATTTGCGTACTCGATCTTTGGCTGATGGTGGTTAGGAGGACATGGCCATCCTGTAACTGTCCGAACGCTTTACCGCTTTACAGATAAGGTCTTTTGGACTGCAGCATTATCGACCTTATCTTGTGTTACCTCTGACGATTGAGCATCGCCGGCAACGATTACAGTGGTGCAGAAAACGTCAACATTGGAATGTGGAATGGCATCAGGTCCTCTTTTCTGATGAATCTCGATTCTCCTTGGGTGCACATGATGGCCGAAGAAAGGTTAGACGACGTCGAGGAGAAAGACGTGAAGCTCAGTTTGATGTTGAGCGTCATGTACACCGGACAGTGGGCGTTATGGTATGGGGTGCTATTGCACATGCAAGGGCATGTCTTTATTCGAGATGACATGACAGCGCTGCGTTACCTTCAAGAAATAGTGGAGCCATATGTTCTCCCTAACCTCAACTGGCTCGAGAATTCAATATTTCCGCAAGACAATGCCCGACCTCATGTTGGAAGAGTTAGTTTAAGCTTTTCAAAGCGACCCCTGTGAATATTTTGCCAAGACCGCTCAGATCCTCCAATTTTTCGCCCATAGAGCATGTTTGGGACATGGGTAGAAGGCTTGGAAATTTACCCCAGCTCCCACGTACTTTGGCGGCTCTGAGACAAGAAGGAAAGGTATCTTAGGAAATAATCCCTCCAGAAGAAATAGACCATCTTATTGCATCAATACCGAGACGTGTTGGAGAGTGTAAAGATAATCGCGGTGGACAAACACAATATTAACAAATTTATTAAAAAAAAAACCCTTTGTTCAAGAAAAAAAATTCAAACAGCTCCTTCTGGGTATTGCAGTTTCTTCGTCAGATAGTATATTCTCCTCGGACGATAGCCATGTTCGTTGCCATGTGTGTTTCGCGATTTCGTAATAATGACACGGTTGGATTATGTCAAATGTGGAATGTCATTGCCGTATCTGGAGAACGTCAAACCGGCGAATTCTGGCCGCCTCTTCCAGCCGACTGGCCTTACATGCAATCCGATCCGAGTGCTCCATGGAACGATCGTAGTTGTGGAAGTAATCGTCGAAAATTGTTGAAGCGATTAGTGTCAAGGTTGCAAACGGCAAGACGACGACGAGCCGTTGCATAATTGGAACATATAACGACCCGTATGTTCGGCATTCTAGAGAAATGTTGATGCGTGTGATCCCGCAGATTGAAACACGGATTGATACGAAACGAGGAAATATTTGGTTGAATATTTCCCTTCTGTCAAAAATTCTATGTAAATGGAATGCAATTATCGAAAATTACAGCGATAATTGCATTGTAGGAAGCGAAACAGCACTGCGATAATTGTTCTGTTCATAGATGCATAGTTTCTATGCATCTTACACAGTTCGAATCTATGGCATCTATTGAATCTATGTCACTTTGACAAGTCAACAGTTTATTCAGGAAATATTCGTAAGTAATTGCACAAGTGCATCAAAATTACCGATAATTTTGCATGACAGCGTGTTGTCATAAAAACTGCATGAGTTCATTTTCATTTTTGGAGAAAGAGCCCGACACCGAAGGTGGAGGGCTCTTTCTCCAAAAATGAAAATGACCGAATGCAGTTTTTCAAGGAAAACACGCTGGAATGCGAAATTATCCGGTCATTTTGATGCACGAGTGTAATTCGGGGGAATATTTCCCGAATAAACTGTTACATCACTTGTCAAACTGATGTAGAATGGAATTGCCATAGATTCGAACTGTGTAAGATGCATAGAAACTATGCATCTATGAACAGAACAATTATCGCAGTGCAGTTTCGCTTCCTACAATGCAATTATCGCTGTAATTTTCGATAATTGTTCTCCAGATACATAGAATTTTTGACAGGAGGGAAATATTCGTAAGTAATTGCACAAGTGCATCAAAATTACCGATAATTTTGCATGACAGCGTGTTGTCATAAAAACTGCCTGAGTTCATTTTCATTTTTGGAGAAAGAGCCCGACACCGAAGGTGGAGGGCTCTTTCTCAAAAAATGAAAATGACCGAATGCAGTTCTTCAAAGAAAACACGCTGGAATGCGAAATTATCCGGTCATTTTGATGCACGAGTGTAATTCGGGGGAATATTTCCCTCCTGTCAAAAATTCTATGTATCTGGAGAACAATTATCGAAAATTACAGCGATAATTGCATTGTAGGAAGCGAAACTGCACTGCGATAATTGTTCTGTTCATAGATGCATAGTTTCTATGCATCTTACACAGTTCGAATCTATGGCATCTATTGAATCTATGTCACTTTGACAAGTCAACAGTTTATTCAGGAAATATTCGTAAGTAATTGCACAAGTGCATCAAAATTACCGATAATTTTGCATGACAGCGTGTTGTCATAAAAACTGCATGAGTTCATTTTCATTTTTGGAGAAAGAGCCCGACACCGAAGGTGGAGGGCTCTTTCTCCAAAAATGAAAATGACCGAATGCAGTTTTTCAAGGAAAACACGCTGGAATGCGAAATTATCCGGTCATTTTGATGCACGAGTGTAATTCGGGGGAATATTTCCCGAATAAACTGTTACATCACTTGTCAAACTGATGTAGAATGGAATTGCCATAGATTCGAACTGTGTAAGATGCATAGAAACTATGCATCTATGAACAGAACAATTATCGCAGTGCAGTTTCGCTTCCTACAATGCAATTATCGCTGTAATTTTCGATAATTGTTCTCCAGATACATAGAATTTTTGACAGGAGGGAAATATTCCCCCGAATTACACTCGTGCATCAAAATGACCGGATAATTTCGCATTCCAGCGTGTTTTCTTTGAAGAACTGCATTCGGTCATTTTCATTTTTTGAGAAAGAGCCCTCCACCTTCGGTGTCGGGCTCTTTCTCCAAAAATGAAAATGAACTCAGGCAGTTTTTATGACAACACGCTGTCATGCAAAATTATCGGTAATTTTGATGCACTTGTGCAATTACTTACGAATATTTCCCTTATTGTAGAATGGACCGATCAGAGGCCGTCGTTTTTCGGATACATTCTGTGGAAAAAACAGAAGAGCTGTTTTATCGGTAGTAATATCATGAGGACATTTTGTTTTTCCAAAAAAAAAAATCGTAAAAAGTTGCTGAATAGTATTTAAACAAAACGCATGAGTGCTGGTGGCAACGCAGGCAACATTGCACGAATGATTTTCGTTAAAAAATATTACTTTGCATTATGTTTTTTCGATTTTTTTGTTTTTTCACAGGAAAAATTTTATGACCGAATTGTATTCGACAAGACCTCAGAGTAATAAACATTGATAGAGGAAGAATATGTCATTTTAGTAATCAAATTTCGTTGCCAACATGAACTATCAAATGTGACATGAAGCTCGCGGAAATAAAAACATATCTGTGATACGATATTTCACTCCATTCGCTAATTTCTCCACAAAAAACGCATTTCTTATGTCCCATAGTAAATCAACGTTTCATATACACTCAAAATTTATTGAAATAAATACCCAAATATATATATCAGAAATTCAGAAAACAAACTTGAACCTCGCCAAACGACGTGAACAATCAATGACACTAGGAGCGCAATAGTTGCCAAACTTTGGATTTCAGCAGTCATATACAGAAAATAATGAATATTCTACATACTATAAATTCGACAATTAGGAATTATTTCTGATTCCAAATCAAATATTCAAATGATCATAATCGGGAATCATTTAAATAAATATTTTTCATTCATAATTATATACATTCATAACGATATAGTAAATTGTGGATTGGAAAATATCTCACATTCAGACAACTTAATCCAACCATGTTGGGGACATGTAAAAATTGCGTATACTCCCTCTATCTATGTTTATTACTTTATAGGGTAAATTCAAAAAACTGCAACTATTTGTAATTCAAAATTGCGCGTTTGTGATTGGTGGTAATTAAGACGAGGGAAATGATCGCGTTTGAATTAGGGCTGGGAATCATGAATGAATGATTTGAATGTTCGAATATTCATTGAATGTTTATTCGAATAATTGCATTTTGAATTTTTCGAATATTCAGTGAATAGTTGTGTATTCACTGAATAGTTGAACAATCAATTACTACTTTTCTATTCATGAATAATCAGTGAATAGTCGAGTATTCACTGAATAGTTGAATAATCAATGACTACTTTTCTATTCATGAATAATCAGTGAATAGTTGAGTATTCACTGATTATACAGTGAAATGTTTTCTATTCAGTGAGTAGTTGGATTCTTATGAATCATTTGTGAAGTTACGAATGAAAATTTGAATGATCACTTAACTCACTATTCAGAAATGATTAAAACAATGGTCGAGCTGCTGAGACACGTTAATTTGAATAAAAAAAATAAAACAGGGTTTTGTGATTTACTATAGACCAATCGTTTTATTAATATTAAAATTACTGGAAATTACATATATTGAAATTGATAGATACAATTGAATTAAAATTATTCATTTAATAGTTGAAACGATCCAAAGAAAAATTAATAGAATTGGGATTCCATCAATGAAAAAATATAAAAATGGAATTTAAGATCTAATAATAATAATATAAGATTCTACATTCGAAATCTAATGCCGTATTTTTAATCGAGTTTTGCTCTCCTATTCCGTATGCATTGCCATTTCTAGACATTACTCTATTTCAGTGATCAAATATTGCTTGATTCTGAATTGCGAATAGACGAATCTTTCTATTCTTTCAAATCTGAAGTTTTAAAATGTACACACATCAACTAAATTAACTTCCTTCTCTAACAAGACTGAATCAGTAAACAAAGTTTTTTGAAAATTTCGTATAATTGAACACGAAGTGTATTCGTGAAGGATTGAATGTTCTCAAAATCCGCTTGATTATTCTTTTTGTACCTGTAGACCTGTTATGGGTCTATGTAGATTGTATTGTCCCAGCAAAGGTTTTACTGCGTCTATTTAAGGATCTATTGTATTTTGTACGTTGTCATGTAATAAAAATAATTTCTGCATTTACTAAACGACAATTTGATTATAAAAATATGACAATTTTTTCTGTAAAACGTAAAACCAGAGTACTACTGAACTATAATTGTAGCGGTAGCGCTGCCTTTTGCAAAATTCAATGACATTTCACTCAGCTTGACTTTTATTTTTTTTTTTTTGACGAAAGTCCAATTACGTTACTGTGGAAATGATCGCAATATGGTGAGAGACGAAACATCAAAACGATTATACCACGTCGTCAAGAGTATATTAACTCATCAAAACGCTCGTATTTTATTGGTTCATTAAAACATGAGTTTAATCAATTAATATTCATTGAGTAATCATTGATTAATCATTGAATATTCATTGAATAATCACTGAATAATCAATGAATACTCGTTGAATATTCAACGAATAGTTGAATATTCATGACTACTCATGAATAATCAAGCATGAATATTTGTTTGAATGAATTATTCGAATAATCGAATAATTTTAAGAATGAATATTCGAATACAAAAAAGCCAAAAAGTCCCAGCCCTGGTTTGAATTTGTGTATGCCCTCTATAGTACTTTTTATTTCGTCATAGATCAATTATTCCCATAATTTTTTCTGAAATTTTATGAGAAATATACTTCCTTGATCCTTCAAATGACCTGAATTAATATTTACCTTTGAAAATTTCAATTTCAATCGAGTTTTCACATAAATATTTCAGCGGAAAATAACATGGTGAGATTAAGACAAAATAGCATTTCGATTTTCTTTTTTTAGTTAATAATGAGGCTCAAGGAAAATGAATATATAATAAGATGATATTGAAAAAAAATAATATATTCTAAGAGAAATTAATAGGTATGCTATTGAAAATGAAAAACGCCAATTTGTCGCCAAGGTTACGGTTGCAGCACCATATCCTTTTAATGAATTTTTCCATCACCAATTCCCACCTTTTCGGTTGTATGTTATCAATAACTTGACGTTCGTTCTTAAGACCTTGAATCGATTCTGTATCATTGGCTTAGACGTTATTTTTCTTGTGGCCAAAGAAAAATACTCGGAAAAATGTTAAATCACAAGATCTCAGTAAACAACTGTGATCACCTCTTCGAGAAACCAGGAAACTTTCTCTGCGAAATTGCGATCGTTTCGTTGCTTATGTCACGTAGCGCCAACTTGTTGAAAATAAACGTAGTCCACATCAATATCTCCAATTCCAGTCATAATAAACGATTAATCCCAAGATCGATCGACAAACCTGGGTTTTCGTCAACACTACGTCTACAGCAGCAATATTTTGAGTTGTTCTTGAGCTATGCATACGCATACAGCACTAACTTGTCCCAAAAATTCAAATTTTTTCGTTTGTTTCACTATTGCCCACCGAAAAGGTGCTTCAGGACGATCCAAAATTGCTCTAGTTTGCAATCTACTCCTATAACTGCAAAATTTTCACCATTTTCTAGTGAATTTCAAGAATTTCATTGCGTTGTCGAAGCGTGTATCGTTCCAGTTTTATTTATGGCGTAGTTTTTACTGGTCAAAAGTCAAAAGATCATAGCTTCAAAAGTAACAGGTGCCCAGATAGGGCCTGACTATTCCTAATGAATATGTTTTATAGCAAAACACTGTTTTTATATTATTATAGTATTTTTCAATTTCATTTGCATTTTTCATGTGGACAAAATAGCTATTGCGGAAGGTTTTCCAATTGGAATGATACAATTTGAAATGGTTATAAGTGCACACAGTGTATGATTTTTGACATTTTTGTGATCAGTTGGAGATTCCATATAATCTAAGAAAGATACACACTGTTCAGATAGTGTTAAATTGTTATATCAAAGACAGTGCTGACCTGTGAATGCGGAGAGAAATTTTAGAAGAATTCATAGACGACATTATTCAGACGGAAAAAACCTAGTGCAATACATGACTTGACCTATGAATTCAAATGGATAAAACTTTCGACATAATTTTCGATAAAATTAGATAAATAGTTTCATGTACTTGCATCAGTTTCAAATAACCCTTGATATCTTCACAGTCTCAACTCTTTATCAAATTATTATACATCAAACTAATTTCGGAGCGAAATCAACTCAAAATATTGTTATATTGGACTGATTGAATTCATAGGTCTTGAAATAGACCAATAACGAAAAACTTCGAATCCACAAATTGTATCGGTGGCTTTAAAGGAGTTTACAGTTTACCCGTCTGGTCTCAAAATAGATTTGTGAAATAAGAGGGGAAAGAAAAAAATGAAAGACTGATAAGGTATATGATGGGGCTTCCCACTAGGAGTAGTTTCAATAACTGATAATTCAAAAGAATTTATGATAATTATAGCTGTTTTAATTTCAAGTTCAGCTACGGGTTTCCCCAAATCGTCGACCTATCGACCAACTACTAGATTTTGATTGAATCCTATGGCGTATCCAAAAATGAATTGAAAAGTAATAGGAATGATAATTGAGTAACACTTTTGCAGTCCAAATTTGTTTAAATAATCTGCATAATATGTTGAATGTCTGATATTAATAAAATTTATCAAGAATATATGCCACTGTTCCAAAGGACCTGAAAAATATCGGAGAACTTATTAAAAAGAGAAAAAAATTGAAAAATTGGGTAATTGATAAGGGCAGAAAATATTTCAATTCGATAATAAATCCCCAATAATTCACACCATTTTCAATGATTTTTACTGAAGGAGATAAATGGATAACTTACTTACCGAAGGCAACCTTCCTCCATGTAAATATATTGACGTGACATGCAGTAAGGAATGAACTTGTGTTAGTGATATATTGTATGTAAAAAAAGATTTGCACTCATCAGTGATCAGTACTGTGGATGATGTACTCTTAAGTTTTTGTTGATTTTTATATCTTTTAGTTCAAATATGTTGTTAGAAATTGATTTTGATTTGTGGAATTATTTGAATACCGACTACTGTTTTGTTTATTTAGAAGTCACGTACAGGCTCACGCCTCTGTGATTATATGTTTATACCCTGTAGCTTACAGAATAAACCATATTATTATTATTATCATTATTAAAAATTTCTAATTTGAATTGCACAAAGTTATGGAATTTACCATGTGTATTGCTATAGAAAGGAGATATCTTCAGAAAGATTTCTAAAATTTAAATCGGCTCATGATTTCAAACAAAAAATAAATTTATTTCTTGGAATAAAGAATAGACTTATGAGAATCTTCTGATAAATTAAGAAGTTTATGCTTGAGGAACTCATATCCGGTTAAACTTTTGAACAAAGTGTTATATAGAACACATAAACGACAAATTCCATCTGTTGAGATTCAACCCTTCAGGGTTGAATAACAATTGATGAAACAGCGAAACCGTCTTCAATTGTTCTTCACCTTCATATAGAGATTTAACAAACAACAAATAATAATACGAGAGATTCAAAATTTGAATTGTTAGGAGGGTACTGTGCGCGTTGAGTATTATAGTTTTCACGAAAATCAGAGATAAAGACCCAGCTTTCAACGAGAACTACAAAATAGGGAAATTCCTATCTTAATTCATTGAAATTTCATTAATAAAAAATTATTATTCAAGCGTTGACGAAAATCCTAGGAATGGAAAGTATGCTCAACTTCATTGTGTAAGATTTTGAATTGCATTCAATGCAAATCATGAGACGAGAATGAGCTATGGAATATGAATATTTTATATGTATACAGGGTGATCCAAAGACACCACGTCAGACGAAAACAGAATGTAGATCAGAATGTAGCCTACCTGATATGAAAAAAACGGTTATATAAAAGTCTCGCAGTTTTCCAAATATTTGATGTTTTATGAAAATGTTGAATTTTTTCACTTCAAAAACTTTTTTCATGCCTCAGGTACAATTAAATACTTCTCGAATGATTTTTTTTCGTGAATATTGTTGAATGATTGCTTCAATTTATGCACTGAAAAATAGCACAAAATAATATTCTGTGCTATTTTGTTATATTATTATACAGAGATTCTGAAGAAAAAAATTGATTTGCTATATTTGGAAATAGTAATTTACGTAACAAGTCCGGAAAATAGGGTTTTTTTGGACGAATAGACAAAATTCCAGGACGAGCGTAAGCGAGTCCTGGAAGTGTGAGTCCAAAAAAACCATTTTCGGGCGTGTTGCGTACAATATTTTTTCGGCAACCATGTAAAATAACACTATCGCTGCTGCTTTCCATATTTTATTGTGATTGCGATCAAAAAACATGCAAATTTTTGACAACTAATTTCATATGAACTGTCAGCCGTTATCTCGGTTGCTATGGATTCTATGATTCTTTTCCGGCCTAGTCCGGGAAGTACGTACTTTCCGGACTAGGCCGGGAAATGCTACTTTCTCAGAGAAAAAGCGTCCGGGAAGTGAGCACTTCCCGGACGGTTGCCGAAAAAAGTGTTTTTTGTACCGAATTCGATCTGAGGTAGTGTAAACAAAAAAAGTGGACCTTTTCTGCATACTAAGTTGAAAAGTGCCCTATTCTGTGAGGATTTTGAAAAGGTAAAATACTGGTGATAACCTTATTCAGAAAAGAAGATATTCAAACGTTCATCAGAAATGGAACATTTTTTCATCATCAGCGATTCAAACCTTTACATTTGAGACCTTTCTCGACTCAAAATTGTTAAATAATAGACAAGGTGAAAAATAACAGAATGGTCGTCCAAAAAAAAAAGCAGTTTGCTGCTGACTTCACTTCAGTGCTCCAGGAACTTTGAAACCTCTGGAGGGAAAGTTTTCTAGCATAATTCTTGATAATTCAAATATAACCACCTTTTAAGTTGAAGGGAAAGGTATCATAAAATTTCACAATTTATGTCACAAATATAATAAAGGAGAACCGTAACAGTATTCTTAAATTGCTTTTGGCGAGGTATAAAAAGAGTTACAACTTTTATTTCGTGAATGCAATAAGCTGGCCTTTGTCCTAAGATATTATACTTACCAGCAACCAACCATTTTCCGCTTATCGATCGCTTTCCTCGCTTGGAATTCGGGCCGATAAAATTCCCGAGGGTGAAAAGTTTTTCTGCGAATGAGTTGTGATAAAATGTTTCACTGAAATCTAGAAGATGGGAAATGAGTCTCTCACAAAATTTACATTGAATATTCAAGAAATCACTAACGCGATACTTATAAACACTCTTTGAGTTTTTGTTAAAGTAAACAAAGCGATCATCCATCTAGACACAGAACATGTCCAACACTGTTTTTTTTTTCTTCTGATCAAAAACCTTCAATTTGGTTAGAAATCCATGGGCTGAAATGCTTCCTCAAACCGTTGCTCAGTTATTTGATTAAAATTGGCAAAACTCTTGTGGACCTAGTTCCTAGTTGTCTAACAGGCCAATTGAACAGTCCCCGGTTTACCACAGTAAAACACATTTTTTTTTGGCAAAATCCGAATTTATTATTCAACATAGTTCCTTCGAGGGCGATACAGCGATTATAGCGATCTTCCAACTTTTCGATACCATTTTCGTAGTACGATTTGTCTTTCGTTTCATAATAGGTCCCAGTTTCGGCAAATACTTCTTCATTGGCGCTAAATTTCTTTCCAGCGACCATTCTTTTGAGGTCTGATAACAGGAAAAAGTCGCTGGAGGCCAGATCTGGCGAATACGATGGATGCAGAAGCAATTCGAAGCCCGATTCATGCAATTTTGCCATTGTTTTCATTGATTTGTGAAACAGCACCTTTTTTTTCTTCAGATGGGGCCGTTGTTTAACCATTTCATCCTTTAAACTATCCAATAATGCTATATAATAAACACTGTTGATGGTCTGGCCCTTTTGGAGCTAATCAATGAATATTATACCTTGCGCCTCTCATAATACTGATGCCATAACCTTGGCAGCTGAATGTTGTGTTTTCCTCGCTTTTGATTCGGTTCATCGTGTGCAGTCCTCTCAGTTGACTATCGTTTGGACTCCGGACTGAAATGATGGAGCCATGTTTCATCCATTGTCACATATCGACGCAAAAATTCAGGTTTATTGCACTTAAACAACTTCAAACACTACTCAAAATATTCACACGTTGTTACTTTTGATCGATTGTGAGCTCGCGCAGCACCCATTTTGCACACAACTTTCTCATGTACAAATATTCGTGAATTATATGATGTACACGTTCAAATGATATCTTCACAACGTCTGCTCTCTCGACCAACTTCACTTTACGGTCATTCAAAATCATTTTGTGAACTTTTTTAATTTGTTCGTCGGCGACAGCCACTTTTGGGCGTCCACTGCGTGAGCTGTCTTCGGTGCTCATTTCACCACGTTAAAACTTAGCATACAAATCAATTATGGTTGATTTTCCTGGTGCAGACCACTGAAACTCTTCATCAAGCCAAGATTTTGCTTGTACTGTATTTTTTTCCTTCAAAAAGCAATATTTTATCAGATCACGAAATTCTTTTTTTGTTCCATCTTTTTTCAAATAACAAAAGTAGCTACACTCTCAACGCAATATCTCACAAACTAATGGTCGGACTGCTGTCAAATTTTGACACGTATCGTTTGAAGGTTGGTACTAACTAAAAATCATACGGATTTAATACTAGCAATCATCATTCTGTGCCTATTATGTCATATGGCGGTTCTCCGTAACGATTTGGTAGCTTTTGCACATTAATCCAGTTGATCAACCTGTGAATATCTTCTCAATCGAAAGTAGACTTGAATTTGTTCACACGTTCTGCATTTTTGAGTCTAACCTGACCGATCTGATACTACAAATTTCGGTCGAATTGCGCAAAAACTGCAATTTCGCTAGGTTCTAGTGAGAATATCCTTGAAATAATGATATAATAGGCGATTCAAAGTGAGTGAATTGTGCAGCCAGAAATAGAAATGATAACAATGTGAACGCATCGTTTTTAGCGATTGGCTTGTTCTTGCCAGGAAATGGCGGATAAATTAAGCAGCGTGGGCGGTTTGGCCGCGTGCGGTTGGCTTAGGAGTTGATGCAGAAATCTGCAGTCCCTTGAACACTTCCCAAAATACAATCTGTTCGGCCAGCAACAATATTATCAGGTTTAAGGTTAATTAAATTATCATAGGTATTCGAATTGAATGATCTATGGTGGGTATCATAAAACTTTTTACGCGATCGAATCATTTCTGTGTTCAATTTCACTTCATTTTTGACGCTCCCATAAATTCCAAACTACAATCAACGAGCTGATGGGTCAATCAAAGTTTTATGAAACCCGACGTGTAAGTCTTCTGCCAAGCTATGCCAAAAAATGTGAAAGCATTCATAAGTGGACACTCATGTTAGGTTGAGGGATAGTTCCAAAAAATATCGCTGTTTTTCTATTGATTTGTTCACATTAATACACTCACCGGAAAAAAAACTCGGCCACCAAAACTTTTGCTGAAGTTCATTCAATACTGTGTAGTTATCGAAGAACTGAACTGAACTAGTTTTGAATTGATTATATCTGAACGGTGTTCCTAAATTGGAGGTTCAAATGAAAATGACAGATTTCTCGGATCATTTAAAAAAAAAAGTTCTATAACATGAGTCCGCAAACACTTTGTTTTTGATATACCGGTTTCAAAGTTCAAGATTCTTCTCATAACACCTTCTCTTCACAAGATATTTATCTTGAATTGGCATAGATATTCCAATTTAAAATTTTCATCTAGTGTGCTTATTTTGTATGCAAATCTACATGGTAATATTTCTTCTGGAAAGGTACCCGCTTCTTTCCTCCAGAACTATTTTTTGGCGAAGCACTGGTACTTTAGAAAAATGTAAAAAGGAACTCTGGTCTAATACCACACTTTTTGGTTCGTTGTAATTTTTTCGTATCTGCTATCGATTTCGAGAAAAAAAAATTCAAATAGCTCTGTAGTTATCCTCAGGAAAATCCAAATTATTATGAACATTCAGTTAGTAAGCTGTGATGAAAAAATTAATTATAAGTTTTGGTACTCATTTACCCCCTCCTGTAGTCTGTAGCGAAGATTAATAAAGATTCGATAAACTGATAAAAGCATCACTAAAAAGTACGACTATACAAGAAACACCCTGTATCTCTAAAACAAAGCATTTGCGGACTTTTTATTTTCAAAATTATACAAAGAATCTCTCATTTTCCTTCGTAACTCCATTTTAGGAAAACCCCGTCCAGAATAAGAACAATCGATTGGTAATAAATAAATTATTTTCAGTAATATGGTTCAAACTTCGTTATCAAAACCTCTTTTTCTCAAATAACAGATATGAGTAAACGTTGTTGTAAAAAATGTTTTTTCCTGAGCGTGTGATTTCTCGAAGAAGTGATCACAATTGGCCACCGAGATTCTGTGATTTAATACTTTTAGACTTTCTTCTTTGAAGCCACGTGAAAGATCAGGTCTATAACCACAGACTAATCTGTGCTATAACAATGCTCCAGAATCGATTCAGGAAACCAAAGATGGAATTAGTAAAGTTATCGAGGATATACAGCCGCAAATGTGCGAGTTGGTCATGGAAAATTCATGAAAAGGATATCGTGCTGTAACCATAGCTGGGCGGCCATTTGGCTGATATCATTTTCCATCGTTGATGGCATATTTTCCTCTTTTCAATGAAATAAACATCCATTGATTTCTTTTTTGTAATATTTTTTTAATACCAGATTGTATTGGAAAACCCTTCATTCATCAATTTGGCGTTTTGAAAAAGCACATAATTTCACAATATTCTGAAATATTCTATTTTACTGAGTGTGGGTTTCAGCATTCAGAAATTTGACCATAATGTTGATGCTTGCAATTTCATAGACCAATGGGAAAAGTATACAATCATCACATTTTCAGATCATGGAGTCCGGAGGTCATCTATTTTTCTTGGCAATAATCCATGAATCGTTTGTAAGCGCATTCATATTTTTCCATGGATTTATTCGGCAATAAATTCAAGATGACATTTTCAGCGGCATTTATCAACTGTGGTGATATCCCGCACATCTAGACACTATCCATTTCAAATATTTGCAAGATAAGTAGATATTAGACCCCAATAATTATCTTAGTTTTTCGACAATGATAAACGAATCGAAATTCAAGGAAACTTCTTCATAGACAATGAGATTGTAGTCGATAGTTGTTATTTATTTTACAAAAAAAAATCTAAATTTATGCTAATGTATATTGCGATTCCAGAAAAATAGCACGTGTACCTAGTAGTGAAAGCACAAGATTTCAACGTCCAATTTACATTGTCCTCTCGGATATCTATCGTTTTCAACACTTGATACACAATGTACTATTTTACGAAAGAAATGTTATGGAGTTTACAGTCTTAAGACGGAGATAATTGAACTTGAATTTGAATGCTTCACCATAAACCTTGTCTAATTGTTTGGTATCACTTTCAAACAAAAATTTGGACATCATCCAGAACAAAAGTCGCCGATGATCTCTACCTTTTGAGTGGATTCGAATGAAAAGTAGAACAGACTAAAAAGCACTGAATGCGACCAAGAGAACTAACAACTGCTATTGAATATGCAGTACAAAAAAGTAAGATAATTTTTTGAAATTTTTCTTTGGGAGACGTAAAACAAATTTCCTCAAGCTCTTCTCGCTTGGCTCTTTTGTGCGTTTCAGTTAAAAACTACTTGAGAGGAGTTTATACCACGTGGTATTCTAGTGATCTCCCAAAATTTAACTACTCCTCTCTCCTCTTCGTTTTTGAGATCCAATCACTTTTCAGGATGAATGAAGCAATCCCAAGCTTTCCTCTGATTTACCGTCCTTTTTTACCACATGCGAAAATACAAAATACGTTTTTACGTCTTTATTTTTAATTTTGAATTAGCGTTTTTTCAGCCTTCGACAAAACGTTTTGTATTATATTTTATGTGGAATTTCATTAAAAAATGAATGTTTGTTTGGAAAGGTCTCTTTGATTTTCTACTTTCGATTTTCTACTAATTTTTGAACTGATCGCTGAAATGGTATAAACCCCCCTACTTGATACGAAGAGCGTTCCCTGTGTATGCTCCCTGACTAGCAACGTTTGGATATAATGCAACGCTTTGCGATCAGATTTTTTTAAGGACTATGGGAAGAAAATCTACGAATGTTCGTACTGCAGGATTCCATGGCCATCGGATTTGTAACAACTTCACCTTGACGTTGCGCATTATTATTAGTGACAACTAAGATGTCTGGAAGATGTTTTAGACATTGAAACGTTACAATTGCCCATGAGATTCTAATGACTGATTTCTAGGGGTGACAACAAAAACAAAACTCCTACCCAGGTTTTTACAAATTTAATAAAATTAAAATAAACAAAGATCAATCCTTTTCACTCTAAACAAATAATATTGAAATAAAAACATAACTTAAAACCGCTTTTTAATGAATTACTTTGCTATTAGGATGGAACCTCTTCTATAAATTATTTTCAGCCTTCTGAACACCAGGTCTTATCAGGAAGCTATAGTACTCCAATTCCCATTCAGGGAAGTTGATGTAATAACGTCAGGTATTACGCAGTTATTCTCTCAGTTTCAGGAACTAAAGTGGTTCAACGTACGTACTATTCCAAATTCTGTTTTTCAATGAAGTACTTCTTGATATTTTTCAATCCCAAGAGAGGTTTCTGTTGTTCCAATCCCACGGGAGGTGCTTTGGGACAATGAACAACGATATTAGAATATGTTTACCTGAATTTTCAACTCCTTCTCGGATTTCTTACTAAGAAATTATAAAGAAATCATTTTATCATAAAATATACCTGAGAAGGAGTTTTGCTGAAATTATTCGACACAAAAAGAATTCTACCAAACCTAAAATACGTTTCCACAAGATGGATGGCTTCAACAAACTACTGTTTCAAAATTGATCCATTCGTTCTGGTGAGAATCAATTGTTGAATGCAAATATTCATGTCAACATTTACCGAGAGTCCTGACACAATTCTCGCCGATAAATCAAATTCTAAAATTCAAATTGAACTCATAATGGCTGAAATCTAAAATAAGTTACGTATCTTTCCTGATGTCTCGATCATTATTAAAATCTTTCAGAAAATTCTCTCTGTTTCTTTATCTAGATACGCGCATCCGTTGGCGCTTCACCGGTGACCAATAGCATACGATTAATTGACAAATTACCGCGTCTTCCAATTCCAATAGCGTAACATGAATTGAAGCGTGCTAACATCTTGGTAACAACCACGATAACATACAATGGATAACAATATCCTTTGTGAGCGCCAATTCAAACTGTACCATAAAGTGTTCAGTGGAAGACTAAGAATATTTTGCAAAAAGTGTAGTGGATTAAAATTGTGGAAAGCGCATCGGAGATTGCTGAATTGTCACTCTCACTTCGGTGGCCACATTTGCTGGTCCTATCGATGTCCGAGATTTTTTTAATACCGTCCCTGTTTCTCGAACGTTTGACACACATTTACCAATTCCCTTTTTATCGGGAATCGTATAATGCTGCCCGAGCTCAAAGTGAATAACGAAAGGCAGGCTGGGTCATTATCGGCGAACCGCCATTTCGAATAAACTCTTCATAGACCACAGCAGATGGGGTTGTAGTCTACTCGTCCTTTCATCTTGTCATTTGAATGTTGACTTGCTCTTTCATTGATATTCTAGGCTTTCGTTTTTGGGAATTATGTGACATTTTCTCATTCTTTGTGTCTTTGTGTATACACTATACAGTATGTCAATTTGAAGAGGTATCATCTTAAATATCTCGGCCTCCATGTAGAATCAGAAAAAATGCAATAGAGGTAAACTTTAACATTTTATAGGTTTGGTTCCAGTCAGTTTGTATCAACCCTATGAGAATGATGACAGTAACTCATAAAATCTTAAATGGAAAGGATAGTTGAGTGACACCTTTTTCCAAAGATAATTCGATTTCCTTTTGAAAAATGCCATATACTTGACCTTGCTTTTTAGTATCTACTTCTGAAAAATAAAAAAAAAATTAGAATAGTTACAATAGCAAGAGTGGCAATGAAACATGTAAATAATGAAAATTTTTTTCAGATTCCCAAATTGTTGTCCATTATTTCGTTATATTAGACCAAAATATAGCCTATTTTCAAATTTGGACCTTACATTTTATGTATACTCTATATCTCGGGACTTTGTTTAATACACAACCTACTTTGAATGCCACCAGAGGATAAAATCTAAAAGTGTCGAGTCCAAGGAGCGTTAGAAATGATTTGTAACTATTCTACTATTTTTTTTTATTTGTCGGAAGTACCAATAAAAAAGGTCAAGTGTATGGCATTTTTGAAAAGACAAACGAATTACCTTCAAAGAGAAAGATATTAAGGGTAGTACCCTCTCAAACTGACACCCTGTGTATTCTCTACTAAACAAGACGAATAAATTGCAGCTCTCATAAGTTTATTTTCTGTTGCTTGTATCTTGTTGATATGATTTTTTGCAGCATATAGCCCCATGCTGCCGATCTATATGTTAGTTGAGGTCTTGAAACTTCTTTCTTCATACAAATGGGTGAAGTCATGCTCATTGCTGAGTCTGTTTTATCCATTACGTATTTTGTATGGCTTTTCTAACTCTATTAACTAATGTTACACCTGAATATTTGACTTCATTTTATCACATCTCCATATATCCTTAGATTTTAATTGATCTCAGTCCTTTTCTGTAGGAGACTAGCCTGACTATTTTTGCCATTTATTTGATTTTTCCATTCATTTTAGTGCTTATTTCAATTTTCCGTATATGATGTCTGTTCGTCGATGTCTGGCTTTTATTCCTGTATCATGTGCATATAGGGCAAGCAGATTCCTTGGGTTTTCTGGGATGTCATATGTATAGATGTAGAGTAGATGTCCTAGAACTGATCCTAGCGGCACTTTTGCTTCTACTTATTCAGTAATGCGTCGTATATTTCGTCGTGAAAATTCCTGCCTCTCAGGTAGTATCTTATTAGGTTAAACGTTTCGATGGTTTACCATGCCTTCCTCTTCTTGTAGGCTTGTCCTTCATTCCAAACTCGGTCGAACGATCTCTCAACATCGAATCGCACCAGTTATGTGGCTTATTTGTTCTGAATCCTTTCAGTAACATATGCAATAAGCCTCAATAGTTGAAGTTTTGATCATCTTCTGAATGAGATGAAACAATAATAATAAGTTTATTGAAACAAAAAATATAACAATGCCACCCTGTATAATTCACGATCCGTTTCCCTAAGGAGATGCTTTCCACGGTTGTAGGCGAACCGATCACGGCTTAAAAACCCGGAATTTCCTCACTCTGTTGGAAAATCTGTACGTGAAAGAATCGGCATTATAAGAACTCCAGCGTTTAATCGATCTGAAGTCCCATAAATCTTATTCCCGAGACACTTTAATGTGTTCTACAAGAATAAGAACTATTTATTTCGTTCATTAGAACTCTCTCGAAAAAGCCGTGACCCAAATGACGATTCCAGAAGAAATTACACGGAATTTGTGCATAAATCCACCGTTCGGCCAACAAACTTAAAAACGCGAAAGTAGGATCAACAAATATTACGGTTTTTAAGGTTCGGCCGCCGTATCTTACGAGAGAGCGAGAATTCTCTCGTCGAGCTTCGCGAGGCTGCAAAATACATATTTACCTACCTATCGGGCGTTATCAAAGGGGAACGGGAAAAAACCGCTTTCGAAAGCAATTTCATCAAGTTCCAACCTCGGCGACAGACCGGGCAAATCAACTATGTTAATATTAATAATAATAATAATCTATTGTTTTACAAATGTTACAAAACATAGGGAAATTATCGTCATAAAAGTCTCATTTACCTCAACAGAATAGAGTTTTTTTCTTGAAAATATTCACATTACTCAATAACTTTATTTGATTCGGTAGATGATTGATTCATAGATGTGTTAACATTTTTTTTGCTGGAATACATCATATTACAATTTTAGTATATGTACTCGCTTCGGCGGTACATGTACTAAAATTGGAACGATACAGAAAAGATTAGCATGGCCCCACGTTGGGCGCCATTTTTCAAACATTCTTTTGCTGGAATACAGAATATACACAAAAATTTATAGTGCCCCCCTTTCTCGTTAAGGAGCATACTTGCCCCAGCTCAGAAGGGTTGGGGTGGATTCGATTCCTCAGTGGTTAATGAAACAATAATGTTGATTTCATTCGGGTGATGCCCTTATATTATTACTATAACCAATAACTCAACACTTTAATGTGTTCTACAAGAATAAAAACAATTTATTTCGTTCATTAGAACTCTCTCGAAAAAGCCGTGACCCAAATGACGATTCCAAAACAAATTAGACGGAATTTGTGTATAAATCCACCGTTCGGCCAACAAACTGAAAAAGTCAAAAGTAGGATCAACAAATAGTGCGGTTTTTAAGGTTCGGTCGCCGTACGGTAAGAGAGAGCGAGAATTCTCGGGCTGTCGTCGGGCTTCGCGAGGCTGCAAAATACATATTTACCTACCTCTATCGGGCGTTATCAAAGGGGAGCGGGAAAAAACCGCTTTCGAAAGCAATTTCATCAAGTTCCAACCTCGGCGACAGACCGGGCAAATTAACTGGGTTAATATTAATAATAATCTATTGATTTACAAATGTTACAAAAATAGTGGGAAATTATCGTCATAAAAGTTCCTCAACAGAATAGAGTTTTTTTTCCTGAAAATCTTCACATTACTCAATAACTTTATTTGATTCGATAGATGATTGATTCATAGATGTTATAACATTCTTTGCTGGAATACATCATATTACAATTTTAGTATATGTACTCGCTTCGGCGGTACATATACTAAAATTGGAGCGATACAGAAAAGATTAGCATGGCCCCACGTTGGGCGCCATTTTTAAAACATTCTTTTGCTGGAATACAGAATATACACAAAAATTCATAGTGCCCTCCTTTCTCGTTAAGGAGCATACTTGCCCCAGCTCAGAAGGGTTGGGGTAGATTCGATTCCTGAGTGGTTAATGAAACAATAATGTTAATTTCAGTCGGGTGATGCCCTTATATTATCACTATAACCAATAACTCAACACTTTAATGTGTTCTACAAGAATAAAAACTATTTATTTCGTTCATTAGAACTCTCTCGAAAAAGCCGTGACCCAAATGACGATTCCAAAACAAATTAGACGGAATTTGTGTATAAATCCACCGTTCGGCCAACAAACTTAAAAAGTCAAAAGTAGGATCAACAAATAGTGCGGTTTTTAAGGTTCGGTCGCCGTACGGTACGAGAGAGCGAGAATTCTCGGGCTGTCGTCGAGCTTCGCGAGGCTGCAAAATACATATTTACCTACCTCTATCGGGCGTTATCAAAGGGGAGCGGGAAAAAACCGCTTTCGAAAGCAATTTCATCAAGTTCCAACCTCGGCGACAGACCGGGCAAATTAACTGCGTGACGTGGCTAATCGAACGCTTCGGCGGGTGGTCCTTTAATGTTGGAAACGTCCACGGATTACCGTTGTCTAATGGACGGCGAATTTAGACTGCCGAATTATTCTGGATTGTTTGAACGGTGCTTACGCGCCCCGTGTGTTCGCCTGCCCGGAGCCAGGAGCGAATCCGGATTTTTTTTGTAGAGGAGAGACGCGCAGCGCCACTGATCGGGTTTTAGGGGTTTTAGCTCCGGATTTAGTAAACCTAATTTCCGTGTAAACCTTTACATTGATATTTTTCATGGCCGAAAGTATTAGGTGTACAATTTTTCTTCCGCCGTTTTGCAACTGTTGGCTGTAGCGGTAAGTGGTAGTCGAAATAAATGATAAATAAATAGATGTCATACAATAAGCTTAGGTAATCGTTAACATAACGCCATCGATATATTAGTCGATTTGTGGCTGCATCATAAAGTTATTCTCATTAAACATGTCAGTTTACGGCCAAATTCTCGTCATTTGCGGGAGGTTTCAATTTTCTACTTTAATATGAAGAAATCTGCGGATGGAGCTCATCGATTGCTTTCAAATACATATGGTGAGGCCGCTATTAGTGAAAGAACGTGCCGAGAGTGGTTTCAACGCTTCAAGATAGGTGATTTTGACGTCGAAGACCATCATGGCGGTGGAAGAGAGAAGGTTTTCGAAGATACAGAATTGTGGGCATTACTTGATCAAGACACGTGTCAAACGCAACATAATTGGCAGGATCATTGGGAGTGATGCAGCAAGCCATTTCAAAACGCCTGAGATTGATGGGAATGATTCAGAACCAAGGAAATTGGGTGCCGTAGGAGTTGAAGCCGAGAGATGTTGAACGGCGTTTGTTTGCTTGTGAACAGCTGTTTGTAAGGCACAGACGGAAGGAATTTCTGCAGCGCATTGTGACGAAAAACGATAATCCCAAGCGTAGAAAATCCCAGCCATGCTTCCACATTTTTTTCTCAAACTACAATGATGAACTGATTAACAAGTTCTGTGTTGACTTAATAGTTATTTATGCAACAAGTGCAAAAAGTGAATGTTTATTGCACTCGACGTGAAATTGTCCGACGAGGCCGTTAGACCCAGTTGGACAACACGTCGATGCAATAAACAATTTTTGCACGAGTTGTATACCACATTTTTTCTACGTTCATGCAAAAAGCAAAAAATGATTTATTGAGGTGCGGCACTAGGTGTAGGAAAATGAAAAGCGCAACTTGAATAATTTATTATTAATATCGATTTGCAATGAAACAGGAACTAATACTCGGGAAGGCATTGTTTGTTTATCTCTGGCTGCTAACATTAATACAAAATAATATAAAATATGTAACTGTTTAAAGCGTATTGCCAATCTCACATCATATCTGATAAATATGTAGTGGGTTTGAACGTTTTCGTTTGTCATGATGACAGCACGTTGAAGTAGAATGGCAGATGAGTGCAATAAAAAACTTCTTTTTCCACTAAATATAGTTCAATAAAGTTTTACTTTTTGCATGAATGTAGAAAAAAAAACATACAATGCCTAAAACCTTCAAGTTTCCATTTTTAGAATTGGCGTAGTTTCATTTGTCAGATGTCAAAAGATGACAGTTTCAAAACTGACAGCTGCCCAGATAGCGGTCTATTCAAAATGAAACCATTTATTGGAAAACTGTGTACTAAAAACACCATGTATTTTGTCAATAATTCATTTCACTTGAATATAAAGAAGAAATATTTCATGTTTGATCCCTTTCGACATTCCCGCTTGTTGAAACTGGGAAGGTCATTTAGTAAAGAGATTTGACTACTGATGGAACGTCAATCAGATGAAAAGCTCAGTATCGGTAGATGAAACAATTCTTATTCGAATTGGTTTTTCGTCAATTTGCTCAATGGTTTTCAAGGTCCCCTGGAATAACACAAGAAAAGAGAGTGCTTTTTTAGATCCCTTTTGTAATTTAATCTACAACCTCCTGTTTTATTGTATTGTTACGATTCTTGATGTTTTACTGATTAAATTTTTGGTATATCCGCTAAACAGAAACACTTTCGTAATTATACCGTATTTTCAATTTTCCAAATGCATTTGAATGCCATCCTTCCTTATTTCATCATCAAGCTGATGAGGATCAGTATTCTTGGTTTTTTTTACCACTATCTTGATTCTCCTCGAGAAAACAATCTCGAATATTCGATTCAAAATGGATACAACTTTAAAGGATGAATTCATATTAGCTTACCCATTACACATTGTACCCTACTTAGAAAGGAACTGAAAAAACTAATAATATTAACAGTGAATTCAAATTGTACCATTTCTGATGGAACTTATCCATTTCAATATGATTTAAATTTCAAAGATACCTAATTCAATTTTTAAAAAAGTGTAAAATGGTACATAATGGCCGATGCGCAAAATTTCAATTTTTAAGCCAGTTTAATTTTTCGCTTCTTCTTCCAATAAATTTGGTCGTTTAGTGTCAAAGGTGACTTGAGTATTGGCTTTCAATGCTTCGAGAGTTGCTGGTTTGTCTGCATAAACCGATGACATTAACATAAAGAGTAATCGAGATGTGATATGTCGCATTTAATATTTAACAGGACCACTTCTGGAAATAAAGTTGTCACCAAATTGATTTTGCAAAATGCGCCGTCCTATTGGAACCAAATGTCGTTGATGTCAAGCTGATTAACTTTTGGAAACAAAGAATCAGTCGATAGCGCTCGCAATTCTCTCCTTCCTTGTTTCGAACGAAATAAAGGACCAATGATGCCGCCAGCGTGTAAACCACACCAAACTATTAATTTTAATGGATGTAATGGTGATTCGTTAATGGCCTGAGGACTGTCTTTGCTCCATATACGACAATTTTGCTTATTGACGAAGCCATTCAACTAGAATTGAGCTTCACCACTGAACTTAATTCTTCGGTAAAAATGCTCTAAGAACTTCACGAACAGATTTATTTTTTTCAAAGTAAATTTCCACAGTATGGAAGCGTTGTTCTGGCTTTGAAAGATTCATGATGAATCGTCAAACCTTACTGAACAGAAATGTCAACACAGTTTGACATTCGCAACTGTCAAACCATAGACAACAACCATTGAAACTATTCTAAAGAAACAAACATAGAGTAATAAACATAGTTAGAGGGAGTATACGCAATTTTTACATGTTACATTACGTTGTCGGATTGTGATATATTTTCAAATCCACAATTTACTATATCATTATGAATGTGTATTATATTGAATGAAATATATTTATTTGAATGATTCCCGATTAAATATGCAAATTTGAATATTTGGAATCCGATATTTTTTCTAATTGTCGAATTTATAATGAGCAGAATATTTATTAATTTCTGTATCTACCTGCTGAATCGGTTGTTTCACGTCGTTTGGTGCGCTTGAAGTTTGTTTTCCCGACTTACATTTTTCTTCTTCTTGTTTACAGGTACTACGGAACGAGTATGCCTCATCACGGGTACTGTGGATGCAATAATGGCTGTGAATGATTTTATAATGGACAAGATCCGCGAAAAACCCGAGGTGAAAGCCATGGTAGAGGGCGACACGAAGACGGATAGAGATAGGCAAATGAAAATTTTAGTACCAAACTCCACGGCGGGCATGATTATCGGTAAGGGCGGAAACTTCATAAAACAGATAAAGGAGACCAGCGGGTCCTACGTACAGATTTCGCAGAAGTCGAAGGACGTCAGTTTACAGGAGAGGTGCATAACTGTGATAGGTGAGTTTTCTTTATCTTTTTTACCCGATTCACAACGAACATTCAATAGTAATCGAATGTGATACATGAAATTGGAATATCCGATTCACATGAAAGCACCCACATAAAGAAACTTAATATTCACATTTACAGGGTGTCCCAAATTCGATGCTCACTGAGAGCATCTCGAGAACTATAAGACTTAGAGAAAAAAAATTTAAAGATCTATCTTTTCCATAATAATAAGATATCAGAAATCAGATGGTGAATATTTTTCTTCATTCTCGATTTACAGGTTTTTTAATATTTTACGATAACTTGGTTTCTATTGGAGATATTCGAAAAATTCCAAGAATTTTTTGTTGTAATTTTTATGGTTTATATGATACTCATAACAAATCATAGGAATTAATTAGTTAGAGATTTAGAGGAGAATTGGTATTTTTTAAATGACACACTATGTTTTCCAATGCACATTTGTTGAAAAGCATCGCGTTAGGGTTTTTCCAAAAATGTCATCATCCGTTCCAAAGATATTGAGTTTTTCGCCTTCATCCTTGAAATGATCCTTATATACAGGGGTTATATTCACTGGGATGGCCTATTAGACGTTTATGGAAAACTAATCATAATCCAAACCACAACTATGGTATCTTTCCAACTATTTTTTATCGAGAAAACTACTGAAATCAATTCAAAAAATTCGATAAAAGCACCAACAGAAGCTTTTGAGTACTCGTTCATTAATTCACTTATTGCGTACTGCAAAATTGTTCACCATGGGCAGAACAGATCATAAGGTGAATGCATAAGAACTTCCCAACCAAACTCCCGCAGCTTCTGGCGAGTCACTATCGATGTGTGAGGCCTGACGTTGTCCTGATGGAACACAATTTCTCTCCTATTGGCCAAAGCTGACCGCTTCTGGACTAATTCTTCGTTCAGACGGTTTAATTGTTGACAGTACAGTTTCGAGTTAACAGTTATGGCGTAGGGGAGCAGTTCATAGTAGATAATTCCCTGCCAATTCCACAAAACACACAGCAAAACCTTTCTGACCGTCAATCATATGGCCACCGTTTCCGCCGGCTCACCGCGTTTCAGTCACAACCGTTTTCGCTTGACGTTGTCGTAGGTGACTTACTCTTCATCGCCAGTCATCATCCGCTACAAAAATGGGTCGGTTTTGTTGCGATTCGGCAGCGATTTGCAGATAGAAATTTGGTCTATGTGGTTGTTGGCGATAACTCGTGTGGTACCCACACATCGAGCTTCTCCTTTAATTCAGTTTTATAAAAATGGTTTCGAACGGTTTTTCGTGCAATCTTTAGCTCTTGGGCAATCGAAAAAATGCTTACCATCAGGTCGGACTTGACAATGCCCATGGTTTTATCGACATTTTCGACAATTGGTCTTCCAATGCGTGGTGCATCTTTGACATCGAAATTACCCGAACTAAATCAAAATTGCACGTGATTGGCTGTTACAGTGTCAGGACCATTAACACTATTCACATTTTCAGCCGCCTGTCTTGCATTTTCGCTTTTATGATAATAATAATATAATAATAATAAGATTTATTTCCCAGAAATTAATACAGATACAATCAATTATGAAAAATCATATTTGTAGGTAATTCACAAAAAAATGCAAGAAGAAAAAAAAATAAGCAATCCAAACCGGGATCGCATGAAATAGTGAAAATTAAAAATCAGATCGCTCTCAATGTCCTAAGAGTGCCATTAACCAGAATTCACGGTAATCCTGTCAATCTCATCCGCGGACATACCGTGGACAAAGAAAAACTCTAAAATATAGGGTATTTTCTCATTGCTAGTGTCCATTTTTGACGCGCTCTCAAACTGAACTGAGTCAACTAATCACAAAACTTTCAGAAAAGATTTTATGGTACAAAAAGAGATACAGATAACTAAAACCATCTATTGAAATATAATGGATTTCCGATTTCTTTTTACTACACTAATATAAATATTTATATAACAAGTACCTACTCTTTGAATTACTCAATGAAATTTATTTATCAATAACCTACAATGAAATTTATTTATCAATAACCTCAAAAGCGCTCAAACACATCTGAAAGTGGAATTTTTCCCTCCAAAAAAAAAAAAGCCATTCAGAATATTTCAACGGTCGAACAGCGAATTTTCAATAGTTCCCTTCACCGAATGGCCAGCTCTTGTAAATTCCAGCGGCTTTTAACAATATATATATCGAACACGATGGGTAGGCACAACTCACAGGCGGAAAGCTCTTTATTGGGTTTCCATATTGAACCATCGATATCAGCAGCCCCTGTTGAAACTGGCCACAGTTGCCTGCACAAGGGCTTCATGAATATTTTCCCAATTTAGGAATTAGCCTAGTCGGTAGTATAATGGACTGTACCGTGTTAGAAGAATCGCTCCTGCCAACGTAATTAAAGCTTCGTGTTCTGCGCCTCTGTCGAAACACAAAAATGAACTTGCTGAAATACGGGACAGAAACGAACAGAACGCCCTCGAACGGACAATATCCGAAATTATTGAGAGAGCGGGAATTTGCAGAGAGGCCCAAAACAAAGAGGAGCTATGACATGTAAACGATGCGTTTTATTCGACGGTTTTATTATTTGCGGATACTAATTGGCTACAGGGTTACGGTTTCGAAGAGAATTATAATTTTTTGTGACCGTGTTCAATTAGACATATTTTCAGTTTCACGAACCCGAGAAGCAAATATTTGCTGAATCATTAAACTTCAACAGTAAACGTGTGGTGCATTCATTAAGTCATATACAGGATGTCCCTCATTGCTTAGTGGAAGCATCTCGAAATCTATAAGAAAAAATTAGAAAAATTAGTTATTGTCTAAAATTAATTATAATATCGAAAAATGAGTTCCCTTCCAACATTAACCTTCCAAGGATATCCCTTACAAACTATGTAGTTTGCAAGGGATACTACTGAATTTGATTCTGGAAAGCGGTTCCTCGGTAGCTCAGTTGTAGGAGCACTGAACTAGAAATTTCAAGGTTGCGGGTTCGAGTCCCGCTCGAGGAGGAACTTTTTATGGAATTAAGAATTGTCTGTAACCCATCATATATTATGCTTTTATAAGAAGAAATCTTCAAGAAACCCCGATCTTTCTTCATGAAATAATAAAATATCTGAAAGCAGATCATAGATATCCTGATTCGTTCTCGGGTTACAGGGCGTTTCTGAAAAAATACTGTTTCAAACATTTTGCTATATCTTTGTTTCTGTTCGAGATATTTGAAAAATTCTAAAACATATTTTTCAGTAATTGTTACGGTTTATATGATAATCATAACAGATCATAGAAATTAATTACCGTTTTAGAGATAATGGGGATATAGGAGATAAAGGGGATATAGGAGATATAGGGAATATAGGGGAGATTTGTTGTTTTTTAAATAGGACAACCTATATATTTTCAACGCTGTTTTTTAGCCGCAGATTTTCGAGAAGCATTAGTTGCTGCTTTTTAAATAATCCCAATATTTTTATTTATTTCGAGATTCAATTCATTTTCTGTATATTGTATAATTGTAATCAAGTTATAATGAAAAGTCCCTGGCCTACCATAGTAAAACACTTTTTTTTGGAAAAATTTGATTTTATTATTCAACATGCCTTCGAGGGCGATACAGCGGTTATAGCGATCTTCCAACTTTTCGATACCATTTTTGTAGTACGATTTGGGTTTCGCAGAATAAGCCTCTGTTTCTGCGCTGATTTTCTTTCCAGCGAGCATTATTTTGAGGTCTGAGAACAGAAAAAAGTCGCTGGGGGCCAGATCTGGCGAATACGGTGGATGCAGAAGCAATTCGAAGCCCAATTCCCGCAATTTTGCCATTTTTTTCATTGATTTGTGACACGGCGCATTGTTTTGATGAAACAGGACCTTTTTTTATTCAAATGGGGCCGTTTTCTAATGATTTCATCCTTTTAACGATCCAATAACGCTATATAATAATCGCTGTTGATGGTCTGACCTTATTGGAGGTAATCAATGAATATTATACCTTGCACATCCCAGACTACTGATGTCATAACCTTGCCAGCTGACTGTTGTGTTTTTCCTCGCTTTGGATTTAGTTCATCGTGTGGAGTCACTCAGCTGACTGTCGATTGGACCCCGCAGTGAAATGATGGAGCCATGTTTCATCCATTGTCACATATCGACGCCAAAGTTCAGGTTTATTGCACTTAAATAACTTCAAACACTGCTCAGAATAATTAACATGTTTCTTGTGAGCTCGCGCGGAACCCATTTTGCACACAGTTTTCTCATGTACAAATATTAGTGAATGATGTATGCGTTCAGATGATATCTTCACAATGTCTGCTATCTCAATCAACTTCACTTTACGGTCACTCAAAATTATGTTGTGAACTTTTTTGATTTTTTCGTCGGTGACACCTTCTATTGGGCGTCCACTGCGTTCGCCATCTTCGGAGCTCATTTCACCTCGTTTAAACTTAGCATACCAATCAATGATGGTTGATTTTCCTGGTGCAGACCCCGAAAACTTTTCATCAAGCCAATATTTTGCTTCGACTGTAGCAATATTTTATCAGCACATGAAATTTTTTTTCAAATAACAAAAGTAGCTACACTGTTACACTCACAACGCAATATCTCACAAACTTATGGTCGGACTGCTTTCAAATTTTGACGTATGTTGGTAATGTTGGTACTAAATAAAAATCATATGGATTTAAAACTAGCACCGCCATCTGTGCATCAGACCGGGGACTTTTCAATTGGCATAATATAGGACATTCCATTCAATAAACGCCACATCCCCTCTATATCTCTAAAACGGTAATTAATTTCTATGATCTGTTATGTGTGTCATATAAACCATAAAAAATACTGAAGAAAAAAAGTTTTACAATTTGTCGGTTATCCCGAACAGAAACCAAGATATAGCGAAATAGTTGAAACAGTTATTTTGCAGAAACGCCTTGTAACTCGAGAACGAATTATATCTACGAAATGCTTTCTGATATCTCCGAAAAAAGCGATCAGATTTTTTTCCCTAAGTCTTATAGTTCTCAAGATGCTTTCAGTGAGAGCATCGAATTTAGGACACTCTGTATCAGGTATCTCCACAACTCGTCTAGTCAGGGGGTCTCAGAATCCTTTTGAGCTAGAAAAAAATGGAAGCCACATTTTCGTGCTCGATTTTTCAGAATATTTTTTTGGTGAAAACCTTCTAAATTCAACTGTTTTCAAGCTATAAGTGAAAATTGTAAAATGACGTAAACTACTGATATTATATTCACAAATTTCCATACTCTTTTTTTACTATTTTATGAAATAAATATTTGAATTCAACTACGAGCATCTCAATCGAAAACTTTCGTGTCGATAAGAAGGTGAATTATTTTTTTCTTCTACTATTACGAAACCAATACTCTAGGTAGTATGTAAGGATCTCTCAACATATCATTAGAGATAATTACAAATTCATCGTCAACAATGAAGATTTTGTAATGAGAATTAATAACCTTGACTACCTGTGTAATATGCAACTGCATGTTTATATTATCCATTAGAAGAATAATTCTTCTTTTTACACAATATAAAGTCCAAGGATTCGCCTTTTTTTAGATTGCATACAATACAAAAGAGTTGTTGTGATAGAGGTTATTTCCAAATTCTGAAATAATTATATTTTTTGGATAGCATGTCGATCGTGAGAAATCGAGTTGCATGTGATAATCATATTTGACAATAATGATTAAATTGTTCAAGCATGAATATGGAATTGTTGGTTTGAGTTATTCGTATGTAGGAAAAAACCCGAAATTATTATTCCGGTATAGGAAAAAACCAAATTCTTACGGAAGAATGGAAGTCCAACGCTCAATTCATAATTTCTCTCAAATATGAATTCCAAGTATATTAAAAAAAAATTGAAAACTTTTTTTCAAGTCGACCATGAAATATTGCCTTTGATATTGCAGTTGATATTTGGTAAACTTTGAAGTCTCATAATTTTCTCATTTTCAGCTCAATAAGATAAATTGTTTATTGGCGTGCAGACAAATTTTCAATTCTGGAAAAAGTATCAATCTTCAAAATTCTTTCAATAAACTCTAGATTAAATTAAATAAATCAGTTTCTACTTGCATAATCGATATTTTGTTGAATGCAGTCTCATTAGTCTTTAGACGGGAGTTTGTTGTTGAACCCTAATTATGAAACATCCTGTGGAATAATTTCGTGGTAAATTTTTTCAAATTACCAATTTCCATCAAGAAACATTTCTTTTCATCATTTTGTTCTTTGATTCTTGGCTTTAAGTGCCTACTTTTTCATTTTTAAGGGACAAATAAACAGTTTACCCAATTCAAAGAAATTATGAAATTTTACGAAATGACTTGCTTCATTGTGCCATACTCTCAGTGCGGAAGCTCAGTTTATGAGTCAACCAATGAGAAGGCAACAATACGCATGTTTTTCAGTTATTATAATGATTATAATCAATCAGTTCGAAATTTATTTATGCGAAGTTATTGAATTCAAGTAAATAATCAAACAAATCAATTCAACTGTAACGTGAAATCTTTTTTTTTAATTCAGATTGATATTTTTTCATTTACTGCCTGCATACGATTAGGTTTTGAAGAGCATCTTGAAGAAAATTTTATTGCTTAAAGTAAACTGTTGATGACAAGTTCACTTCTCTCTTAAAAACGAACTAGGGCACTTTAAGCCATGAACCAAAAAAAATTTTGAAGAGAAATGGTAATTGATGAAAACTGGTAATTTGAAAAAATTTTACTACGAAATTAGGATGTTTGAAAATTGAGTTCAAATTTTCAAATTTCTGATTAACCCTGTATAGTGACTGATAAGCCAGCACTATAACAAAAAATTGAACATGGAAGTTGAAATTAATAATTTCATCTAGTTTACTAAAAAAAATTTGGAAATTGAGCTCAAAATAAGAAAACTATGAGTCTTGTTTTGAACTTGAATGTATTATCATTTACTTGCATTCAAAACAAAGCGCATGACATGCGCTTACCTTGTTTTTGACTTCATCTTGTTTGCTGCTGAACGGTTAAAAATCGAAACCCGTGTGAGTAAAATCATTTCTCACAGTTCAGACTGCGTACAATGATTCTACACTGTAAAAGACCAATGAAATCTCGATGAAAATGTCTTTGAAAGTTGATGCGGAAATCCACACTGTCAAGAAAGGTCATTTTGAAATGAATCAATACTAATTGCCATTCCATTTTGTGAAAGCTATTCTAGGAAAAATATTGTTGGAGAACCACATTTCTCACTTGTATGGTTTCGGCACTCCTACGGAGTTTTTTGGCGCTGAATACGCAACAAATCGCTCATATAATCTGCTCAATGTCTGCAAACTTTTTTAATAATTTCAATATAATTGAAATGAGGTGCACACACTTGGCATAAAAGGAGCTAAAACTCCTTTCATCGGCCCGGAACCTTTCTGTGGCGTAGACAAATGTACCTACAAGAAAGAGATTCAGGAGAAGGAAGTAACCGAAAAAGAAATACTCTGGCGGAATCTTCCTGGTTTGGATCACTCCAAAAAGTTTCTTCGAAACTTTGACCCTACGAGATCCAAGAATATCTGGATCTTAGTAAAAATATGCTACACCTCCTCACTGGATTCCTTACAGGAAATTATCGCCTTAGGAAACACCTCATAAGAATGGATCTAACATAAAATTACGAGTGCAGATTCTGTGGAGAGGAGGAGGAAACTCCGGATCACCTGGTGACAGAATGCCTCGCCATCGCTAGCCAACGCAAAACGTTTGGACAAGAAACTTGAAGAAGTCAGGAATTGGCCTCCTTGAAGCCATCCCAGATATTGGAGTTCATCAGAACTCTGGAACTGGAAGGCGAGCTGTAGATCACGTTATGGAGAGAATAGCTCTATGATGAAAGGCACAATAGACCATTAGGTCGCAGTGAAATGAAAGCTCCTTGATTAATTCTTAAAGTTAATACATAAATAATCAAGAGGCTACGGCGAACCGAACAAAGTAAATACATATAATGTACAGGGTATTCTACTTGCAACATCGAAGTTGTTGGTACTTTTTGAGTTTTTGATATAACCAACATCAGTACTGAAAATATTTCAGATCGATAGATCGGTGGATCCTACTCAAGAAACCAAATCTTCAATAAAATCGTACCTTTCATTCTCAGTAAAAGTCTAGGGTACCGTTAGGGATTCATCAAGCCAAGTAGCTTTTTTAACCCACTACTTGACTTCAAAATCAAGCTCGTGAAGAATTACATACTTGAGCTTGACTTAACTTGATTTTAGATATTTATTGCTTGACTTGATATCAAGCTACTTGATATTATTTGAGCTTGATATGCACGCGTCGCACGGCATATATTTCTGCAATCTCGTGCGCGCTTAGACTGAATAAGGGGATTCCTCGAGCGCCGAGAGACTGTAGCATTCGCCAGTGTGACTTTATTAGTAGTTTTCTCCACGGGCGTAGCCAGGGGGGGGGGCGGGTGTTGGGGGTTCAAACCCACCACTCAAATGTTAAAGATGTAAAAAAACCTTTTTTTTTCTAAATCTCGAAAATATTTTTTAATGGAATTATGTAAAAAGTGAATGAAATTATCACTCTCAGTTCAATTAATTTGTAATGTGAAATTTGAATTGAATTACCTCTACGTAATCCAGTCAATTTGTGCTCACATGTGCCCCTCAAAGAAAAGTTATGGGTTAGTTTGATTTTTTCGATCGTATGTAATGGGTGTTTTTTTTCGAGGTATATAACTTTAAGTTGTTACGTTAAGGAAGTTACATCCGTGCCAGCCTTGTCGGTCATATGCCAGAAATCATATTCAAAATGAAATGCCACAAGATTATCTTGCGGATAAATCAAATTCATATCAATCGAATAATCCATCGTTGTTTTATTGCAATTTAAAGTTCTATAGCTCTAAAAGAAACCCTTTATTTTTTTGGGTTCTGAATCCGAATCTGAGGTTTAGCACCAAAATTCTGTGACGGAATATTAAAAAAAAAAAACAAAAAAATTTAATCTTCTGACGTTTTCTTCCATAAAGTTTTTTGTCCGAAAAACCTGGCTCAAACGATAGTTCAAAATTGGCGTATTATATCTATCTCTGCTAAAACTCAGTTGATGGGGTTGTTTTAATTTCTTCGATTTATTATCTCTGTTTCTGGGGTACAGAATTCGAATCTGAAGTTTACCACCAAAATTTCATGATAAAACATTGAAAAAAAAATGCAAAAAAGGTGATAACTATCATTTTTTACCGGTTTTTTGCCTATAAACTTTCTACTCATAAATTTGAATTTGAGTACTCTGTTGTATAAATACTACGACGGTATTTTTTTCCTGAATATATTTATAGGAATCGATGTAAAGAAATAAACTGAATTTCAAAAAGTGATTTCGAAAATGCTTTTTTTCTCAAAACATACTTGAAAAATAGAACTAGTGAAAATAGACTGAATGGGTTGGCTCTTTTAAAGTTGATATATTTAAAAAGAAAAACATAATATTTTTTTTATAATATGTAAACCCCCCCTCCCCCCGAAACTGAAACCTTGCTACGCCCGTGGTTTTCTCACATTTCTATGAAATCTATTGGTAGATTTTGGCAGTTTCAGAAATATCTTTTCAAACTCGGCCAAAATGGCCAAGGATTTTTTATCAACGCCAGCATCTTCAGCTCCTGTTGAAAAACAATTTTCCAGAGCTACTCTTACAGTTACAAAAACCCGAAGTAGTTTAGGCGACAAATCTATAAGATGCCTCATGTTTCTTAGATCCTGGATGGGAAATTATGAAATCAAACAAAGCCTGGAGGTTTCTCACTATTAAGAAACTTTATTTTGTTATGATTTATAGTAATTAAATTTATGTTTCTATTTCAAAAAATTAGATATTTTCGCTTCTTTTATACAATAAGTTGAATAAATAAATTCAGTCATTTCCTCCCAACTGAAAATTTGTCAAATTGTAGCTAACCCAATATCTAGACGAAAAAATACAACCAGCTGGCTATAGCATGGTGGATTATACGTCAGCTGGTGCCTCAAACATGAAAAAAAAAATATTTTCAATGACAACTCTGACAGCGACTCTGAAAATGAATCAGAGAGTGCCACACTCGCGAGAAAAGGACTTTCTCCACATGTTGCACAATAATATTTAGTTATTTCCACTCTCAGTATCAGAGTCGCTGTCAGAGCTGTCATTGAAAATATAATTTTTTTTTTCATGTTTGAGGCACCAGCTGACGTATAATCCACCATGCTATAGCCAGCTGAATGTATTTTTTCGTCTAGATATTGGGTTAGCTACAATTTGACAAATTTTCAGTTGGGAGGAAATGACTGAATGAATTTTTTTTCTTCGTGTTTGGGGGGCTGCCGCCGAGTCGTAGCTGACGTTCACGAGGCTTTTTATTACTATTATCTGATGCATCTCACCAAGTATCTTTCGAGAGGAAATAATCAACCAAATTTGCACCTGGCTCCCGGACTATAACGTTACCAAACTGATACCTATCAGTAGCGGAGCTACTTACGCTACCGATCTTTCTGCTGAACGCGCCCATTGCTTTTGACAGTTTTAACGAAATTTTTATAATTGATTTTTTGTTTTCAGGTGATAAGGAACAAAACAAAGAAGCATGTCTGATGATAATCAGCAAGATCGTCGAAGACCCTCAGAGCGGAACGTGCCTCAACGTGTCCTACGCGGACGTGAACGGACCAGTCGCCAATTTCAACCCAACGGGTTCGCCATTCGCCAATAACGGAAATGGCTTCAACGCTTCCACCACCAGCCTGAACAGTAATATAAGCTCGACCATCATGCTGAATGGGGGTCTCAACATGAGCCTCAATCTAGGACAGCCGGGACAGGGAGTCGGCAACATAACTGCCCAGTTATTGGATCATATAAAGGTAGATTTTCGTTAACCGCCTGCGCTCCGATACGTATAATCAGTCCATTTGCCTCTCTTAATTGATTTTATTAATGCGCGTATTGGTGTTATTTCTGGCTTATCATTCGCGTTTTGGGGAAAATGCTGACTGAAGGAAAATATATATACAGGGTGTTCCTAAATTGAACGTACAAACTAAAAGGCGAGATTCCTTAAGTGAGTTTAAGAAAAAAAAAGTCCCATAAACATGGGGTCGCAAACGTTTCGTTTTCGAGATACAGAGTGTTGAAGTTTGAATTTTTTTCAAGTTTTTTTCTCATAGTATCTACACTTCACAAGATATTCAACTGAAATTTGGCATAGATATTACATTTGAGAGTTCTCACCACGTGACATGGCAATTTCGATAGAAGATCTACAGGGTGATATTTTTTCTGGAACACTGCCACCTGTTCTTCTGCAGAACTTTTTTTTTGGTGAGCAACTGTTAATTTGAAAAAATGTAAAAAGAAGCTTTGTTCTTATACTAAACTTTTCGGTCTCTTGTAGTTTTGTTGTATCTACCAACGATTTCGAGAAAAAAAATTTTGAACGATTCTCTCGAAATTCTCGTAACTATGATAGGAAGGCCAGTTTGTAATCTGGCAGTGTTCCAGAAAAAATATCACCCTGTAGATCTTCTATCGAAATTGCCATGTCACGTGGTGAGAACTCTCAAATGTAATATCTATGCCAAATATCAGTTGAATATCTTGTGAAGTGTAGATACTATGAGAAAAAAACTTGAAAAAAATTCAAACTTTAACACTCTGTATCTCGAAAACGAAACGTTTGCGACCCCATGTTTATGGGACTTTTTTTTCTTAAACTCACTTAAGGAATCTCCCCTTTTCGTTTGTACGTTCAATTTAGGAACACCCTGTATATGGCCATTTATCGAATAGAAAAGTGTCTGCCCTTTGTAATTAAGTACAATTGAAATTGAAAACAATGGAAATTCTACACTATGGTTTATTATTGCCTATTTCATCGCAGAATATATCAACCATTATGGAAAAATTCATATAGATGGTTTTACAATAGGAGGTTTAATTTTTTTTTAATAAAAAAACGATTTTTTCGGCAACCGTCCGGGAAGTGCTCACTTCCCGGACGCTTTTTCTCTGAGAAAGTAGCTTTTCCCGGCCTAGTCCGGAAAGTACGTACTTCCCGGACTAGGCCGGAAAAGAATCATAGAATCCATAGCAACCGAGATAACGGCTGACAGTTCATATGAAATTAGTTGTCAAAAATTTGCATGTTTTTTGATCGCAATCGCAATAAAATATGGAAAGCAGCAGCGATAGTGTTATTTTACATGGTTGCCGAAAAAATATTGTACGCAACACGCCCGAAAATGGTTTTTTTGGACTCACAGACTTCCAGGACTCGCTTACGCTCGTCCTGGAATTTTGTCTATTCGTCCAAAAAAAACCTATTTTCCGGACTTGTTACGTAAATTACTATTTATTCAGGAGAAATGGATAATGTTTATTTCATTGTAAAGAGCAAGGTATGTCATTAAAGGAAGAAAAATGATATCAGGCAAATAGCCGTCACATCTACGGTTGCAACACCATATACTTTTCATGGAATTTCCTTAACCAATTCTCACATTTGCGGCTGTATGTCTCCGATAACTTCACGAATTCCATCTTAAAAGACTTGAATCGATTTGGAGCATTGACATAGACCTTATTAGGCCAATTGAAAAGTCCCCGGTCTGATGCATAGATGGTGGTGCTAGTATTAAATCCATATGATTTGTAGTTAGTATCTTCAAACGATACGTGTCAAAATTTGTCAGCAGTCCCACCATTAGTTTGTGAGATATTGCGTTGTGAGTGTAGCTACTTTTGTTATTTGAAAAAAGATGGAAAAAGAAGAATTTCGTGTGCTGATACAATATATTGCTTTTTGAAGGGATACAGTTAAAGCAAAATCTTAGCTTGATGAAGAGTTTCCGGGGTCTGCACCAGGACAATCAACCATCATTGATTGGTATGCTAAGTTTAAACATGGTGAAATAAGCACTGAACGGCGAACGCAGTGGACGCCCAAAAACAGGCTGTCACCGTCGAAAAAATCAAGAAAGTTCACAAAATAATTTTGAATAATCATAAAGTGAAGTTGATCGAGATAGCAGACGTTGTGAAGATGTC
This sequence comes from Harmonia axyridis, assembly GCF_914767665.1. Classification (NCBI taxonomy): domain Eukaryota; kingdom Metazoa; phylum Arthropoda; class Insecta; order Coleoptera; family Coccinellidae; genus Harmonia; species Harmonia axyridis. Next base: position 63,581,722 of record NC_059501.1, read on the forward strand.
ATCTGATTGTGTATATCATATCATTTACGAATATTTGTACATGAGAAAGCTGTGTGCAAAATGGGTACAGCGCGAGCTCACAATCGATCAAAAGCAACAACATGTTGATGATTCTGAGCAGTGTTTGAAGCTGTTTAAGTGCAATAAACCTGAATTTTTGCTTCGATATATGACAATAGAAGAAGCATGGCTCCATCATTTCACTCCGGAGTCCAATCGACAGTCAGCTGAGTGGACCGCATACGATGAACCGAATCTAAAGCGAGGAATAACACAACAGTCAGCTGGCAAGGTTATGGCAGCAGTATTCTGAGATGCGCAAGGTATAATATTCATTGATTACCTCCAAAAGAGCCAGACCATCAACAGCGATTATTATATAGCGTTATTGGATCGTTTAAAGGATGAAATCGTTAAAAACGGCCCCATTTGAAGAAAGAAAAGGTGCTGTTTCACCATGCACCATGTCACAATTCAATGAAAACAATAGTAAAATTAAATGAATTGGGCTTCGAATCGCTTCTGCATCCACCGTATTCGCCAGATCTGGCCCCAGCGACTTTTTCCTGTTCTCAGACCTCAAAAGAATGCTCGATGGAAAGAAATTCAGCGCCAATGAAGAAGTAATCGCCGAAACTGAGGCCTATTTTGAAGAGAAAGACAAATCGTACTACAAAAATGGTATCGAAAAGTTGGAAGATCGCTATAGTCGCTGTATCGTTCTCGAAAGCAACTATGTTGAATAATAAAATCGAATTTTGCCAAAAAAAAATGTGTTTTACTATGGTAGACCGGGGACATCAGTATCTTCCAATTCGTTCGTCCATAAAAAATCATTAATCATAGGTCCGTAGCTCAATCCATTCACCGTAACAGTTGCACCAGCCTCATTATCGAATAAGTAAGATCCAATCACACCACCAGCCCAAAAACCGCACCAAACAGTGACATGTTGAAGATGCATTTCAAGGACACAATCAGCAAAGATACGACGTTGTTCGTGTTCAACCATCATTCATGAGATTTGGTTTTGATTCTTTACATCATTAATTTGTCTCAACAGCTCAAACGTTTCCAACAGTTTCACCTTTGCCGGTCGAGAAAGTGCTTCAGGATAACCCAAAAGTGCTTTAGTTTAGGGAGCTGTGACTGCAAAATTTTCACCATTTTTGTAGTGAATTTCAACAATTTCAATGCGTTGTGAATCAGTTTATCAATCCATTTTTAATAATGGCGTAGTATTAACTTGTCAAATGTCAAAAGATGATAGCTGCCCTTATGGAAGGCTATTCTAAATTAAACCTTCTATTCGAAAACCTTTATATGTATTTAATTAAATTTATGTACTACAAAACTTGGTTGATGTAGGTATATTGATTATCCTATCCAGAAAAACTGATTTATCAATTGTGAAGCTAGCATTGAAATAATCAAACTCAAAAATATAGAAAACACAGAATTCTTAATATGTATAAACTAAATACAATATTTTTTTTGAGTCTACCGATGGAAAAGAGAACCCTTGTGATCACTTTCGGGATTAAAATTTTTTTTCCTTCGCAAAATGCATTTCATACCATCCTGAACAACTTTGTTTTCGTGGCTGTTTTTTATCTTGAAAAAAACTGCTAGGGTATATTGCAGTAAACTACTTTGCAACTTCCAGAATTAATTACGTTGCACGAAAAACATTCAGAATTGGACAATTCGAAGTGAAAAGTCAAGGAAACGTTGCAAAGTAGTTTGGTGCTATAGATCCCAGCATTGCTCAACGCATATTGTTGTGAAAAGCATTTGTTTACACTTTGGATGAAATGCAATGTAGTGAACTGGTTGGGCAGCTATCCTTAGTGAGAATAACTCCTGAAGATGCCAGACACTCGAACTGGCGAAACGTCGAGAATAAATAAACGACGTCGACTAAAATACAAAAGAACAAGTATCAACAATTGAAAAGTAGTTTGGTGCAATAGACCTCAGTAACATCATAGTGCTAGGGTTTTAACCATTACACTTGTTTTTTGATATTTTGCATTATTTTAATTATTATAAGATGAGAGAAAATAATAAACTATCGTGTAGAATTTGCATTGCACAAATATTATCTACGAATTTCAATATTTCAACATTGTTGTTCAATTCTTGCCCACAAAATTGCAACCTAATTCTGGTTCAATAAATTTGATCATTAACTTCATCAAAAATCAATGAAGAAGAGAGATTCTATAAAATTGCCTTCTACTGGCATTTATGAGGTTTCAACAATTACATGGATGTAACAGCTGGATCATAACATTGCACAAATTAAGACAAAAAGCTTCCTCAAACTTCCCAAGTCTTAATTTTATGATTATTAATGCTATAGCATTCTAATAGTTTATTTTCTTACATTTTTCAGGTCCAGTTGAGGAGTACCGGTTATTCCGAGAGCCATGTAGCGGAAATAGCTACTGCTTTGACTGTCCTAGCCAAATACGGAATTTTAGGAATGGGTCTAGGTTTGGGCACTACACATGGTGCTCTCCCAGTTTCTAGCTATCTGGGTGTAATGGAACAAACCGGTGCTACTGTAACCAACACTAGTGCTATGTTCGGGGCACTTGGGCAAGCAGCCTTAGGTGACTGTTTAGGTGAGTGCATCAAATGTTTTGCAACCAAGGGTAGACTTTATGATTACTTCTAAGATGGAAAAAATGTTGGCCCCCGATTTGAGAATGCATTTCTGAACAACATTGGTTTTGTGTACGTCTGTGTGTCAGCAAATCCTAGTAAAAACCTTTACTTTCACAATTTTATTCGATTTTGAGAAAGTTGGTGTGTATCTCCACTTTGGGCCGTGGATTGAATCGTAAATAGATCTATAGAAATTTCAGCTCAAGTGCATACATGAAATTCCCGAGATCCATATATATTTCATGTTTAACTGGTGGGATATTGATAACATTTGGAATGGGTATTCCAGTTGGGTTATAAAAGATTCTCATATTCTTAAATAAGAACTGAGGGATGCCCAAAAGTGTTACAAGACCGAAAACAATGTAACAACTGGAGTACTGTGGAGTGCATTTTAAGTAAGAGCGGAGAAAGAACGAGGAAGCTTAGTAAGACAATTGTCGGCAGAGTATTTTTCTATTTTGTCTCTGAATTAGGTCCCAAATGGAAGGTCCTAGGAACTTGAAATATTCAAGGTTCAGATCTCGAATAAAAATCGTCTTCATTCAGAAATAAAAGTACATAAATCAATTACAAAAAAAAAGGTGACATTTAGCTTAAAGGTATTCTTATTTATAATCTATTGACGCGGTTAAGTTCGGTAATGAGCTAAATCCGACTAAGAGTTCCGTAAATATGGTCATTTGAAGTACTGTTTTCCTAATCGTTTCAAAACAATAGATTCAAGCCTCGTGAGAAATTTCTTGCCGATCGCATAATCAGAACCATAGAAAATTGAGGCAGAATATCGAGAAAAAAAGTCAGTGACAATAGATCCAACCTAGTTGAAATTTTGCAAGTGGATATAAAATAACGATTTCAAGCTGTATACAAAATTTCATGTTGATCGCGTCACCAGAACCATATAAAATTCATGCTAAACGTCGTAAAAAAAACCCAATATTTTCCTTACAATAGCTATATCTAACTTGGTTGTAAATAACCACTCGAATGTTCTTGCCATATTTTAAGCGAATCGTACCATCTGAGCTGCTCATCTAGATGAATTAACCGACAACAATGACAGCATGATAAATCCCATATCCCATCTCATATATTCAGTTCTGTGCTCATCAACGGACTAACTTGCAAAAACTGCTGATGCCAAGTCAGTGCTTTTTCGTTGTTTTTTGTTTGGTTTTTTTATGGCTTGATAATATTTCAAGTCTGGTGACTTCAATAGGATGAACCCAGTTCATCTCTGATTATTATGTTAGTCGTTTTGAAATTTCGTATTGCATACCATGGAACCATTTAAACATGGTAATCCTCCTAGTTTTCTGAGGGCCTGATAAAATTGATAAAGAAAAGTATTTCTAAATTTTTCCAGCCTATTATTTTCAGTGTTGTCCTAGGCATATGACTAAGATGTTTAAAATACTGATGTGTTCACTGCTTAGCTTAGATTTTGTTAGATAATTCTGGCGACTATGCTTGGCATGGGTCAATTTTCCCTTTTCTTCCTTAAGGTGGCGCTATACAAAGAATTAATGGCATTTTTTTCAAAATTTTTTTTGTTCTGTCAAAAGAAGTTTATTATTGGAATGATGCGGAAATCAAGAGAAAAGGGACCAATCGCATTAAAATTCAAGAAGGTTAGTCCTATGGAGGGTAGAGATAAAGAAATATAAAGATATCTCTACATTCTCTACCCTCCATAGCAGGTCCCTTCAAAAGTTGCCACTTTAACCTTAATGTTTTCCGAGAGTTATTCATTCATTCATTCCTCTCTTTAATGTGCTCACCATTTTTCGGTATGTACACATATCAAGTCTCGACACGTTTTTATTGCATACTACTCAGTCATACTACATTTAAATCTAGACAATTTTTGTTTTTGTGACAAACTAAGGACATACACAACCATCCATGCCCTTGCCGGGATTCGAACCCGATACCTTAGCTTTGGCAGTCAGGAACCATCCTACTGCTGCCACCAAGGCTGGCTTTTTCCGAGAGTTAGTGAGCACACCTTTGTTTTAGACATCTTACATATGACAAGTGAAGGCACTTACTTGCGTTTTAATTGGATAAATATCATGTGACTTGACATTGAAATGCTGGAACGACCCGCACGGTGATGGTTGATGGTGACAGGCAGTCGCTAGGGGGTAGGCAGGGTAGGCGGTCACCTAGGGCGGCAAAATTCAATAGCGGCATTTAAAGCTTGATCAACAAAAATCACATGTGTAGAAATTCAAAGTACCAAATGAGATTTAATTCAGTCAGCAACAACAGGAAGGAATACCGATAAATTTAAATAACATCAAAAACCACAAAAGGTCCGCATTATACATTATACTCATAAATATCCAGATGTGGCGTGATCCCCTCATAGTGCTGTTTACGAGTTATTGAAGCTAAAAAAACACATGCACCCATCAGGCTTGTCGGCGTTCCCTTTTAAGTTGCCGAGTTTTATGGCCACTTGGGGTTCTGGATTATTTTTTTTCCAATTCCCTAATCAGAATGTTGATTCCTCAGAATGGAATGCAAAATATAAGAAAACAATTCCATTTGATCACTTCCAACATTCCATTATTTTATAATATTCTTCATTTTCTATATCTAATTAACTAGTGTTAGTCGCATTCGAATTAGATAATGGTTCATCCGCATCATCCGATTGTTTTACTCGATAATCTTAAACAAACAAAAAAACAAATTTATTTGTTTCTCATTTGTAAACGTCAGTTTCCAAAAACACAATATTAATCAAGAAAGTTTATTTTATCAAGTCACTAACTTGTAAAACTGACAGTTAACTTGCAAAATTTTTACAAGTTAGTAGTATTATTTACATTAGAAAATTTTGTTTTATCGTCATATATGTTGAAAATCATGGTACAATTGTTATTTCCAGTAACACAGATTTTTCCATGTGGGTATGTCAAAAAAAATCTTAGACTTTCTGTTCCAGGAGGCCGAAGATTTACATATTGTCTGTATAACAAGCAAGGCTTGAAGCTGCAGCCATCATCGGTTATGGTGAATCTTCTTGTTGTTAAATTTTTTGTTTGCCGCAATGTCACAATAACGTATTTTCCCATATCTTCTAGATCATTCATGTTTAAGGAGAGAATTTCGTCACATCGACAACATCCAAAAATCCCAAATATTGTTACAATTTTAGCCAGCAACCACTGGTCATCAGGAGCATGTAAAAGAAATTGTTCAGCCTCTTCTTTACTTAATACCTTGGCCTTTTTTGGCGTATAACGCTCATTTTTTCGTTTCAGAAACGCTATTACCTTTTGAAATCTGCAAATGACAACTAAACGTCATATTTTTCAATAAATTCTTTAAGGAAAACAAACCTGCGAACAGGGGCATTTTCTTTCATTTCCAAGCAGCTTTTCAGCCTAGACCATTTTGCCCATAAAGTATTAGGGCTGAATCTAGCTGATAGTTGATTCAAGTAGACCAACAAACATCTTCACACTATTTTTGTTTTGCCACTTTTTGAAGTCGTCGTATTCTCGCTCGTACCTTGAAGCTGATTTTGCAGGTAATAAACTTGAAGCTACACTACTGGCTGCCTCAATAATTTCTTTTGGTACATTCATTCTCTCTTTCGCCAAAACAAATATAAAGAAAAATAAACAGACATGTTCATGGCAACGCTTCCATAGCTTACATAGACTTGTCTATGATAGCTTACGACATTTGAGACAAATTATTGAGATTTTTTTGGAATTTATCTAACCTTTTTACAAATGAGAAACAAATAAAATATAAAACAATACACGCAAGGTAACGGGTTTTACTGGCTCAAGGAGGTAACTGACTCGCCTGCGGCTCGTCAATTATATCCTCCATTCGCCAGTAAAAACCCTCTTACCTGGCTAGTAATGTTATATACTATTTCAAGCTTCTTCTAAAATCGAAACAAAGCTAGGAACCTGAAACTGCAGGGCCCACTCTAGAGGGGCGGCAAATAATGGAGGGCGATATTATCTACATTTACTGGAAGAATGAATTAAATAATTTTTTATCTGAACGAATTTCACTGATGATTTTTTTCATCAAATTTGCTAATCTTAAACATCTTTCCATCGTGAATAAATATTCATCATATCAAAGAAAAAAACGAAGGATCTGAAACCTGAACTCAATTAATATATTTTATCATAATATATTCTTTAGAATTCAGTTGAGCACGTTTATTGTTCATTACATTCCACTTATCCTAAATCATCTATTGGTTTAAAATTTGAATCCATGAAAAATAGAACGGTAGAAACGCTTGAGCAGGCGCTGGATTATCCAATATTAATTTTTAGCATTCTGCAGAGTTAGCATCTGTTAGGGCGGCAAAATGAGTATCTGCCTAGAGCGGCAAAATGGGTCTCCGCCTAGGGCGGTAGTTTGGCTAGCGACGGCCCTGGATGGTGATGCGAAATCATTACAAACAAATTCACTCACAAATAATTCCGAAAAAACTTTGATGGAAATCGAGCTTGTAAGGAGAGGAAGAAGGATATTCTGCATTCAGATTTGTTCATTTTGGATAAAATTGATCTTTCCATTGAAATTTACAATGCTTTCAAAAATGAAACAACACTCATATTAGCATCTCCCAATCTCAATTTTCGCACCTCAACACTACAGGCTACAGCAGGAATATTCGCAGTTTTTTTTAACGACGCACACCGTTGCTATTGGTCACATCACTAACCTGTCCCAACAGCTCAAATTTTCCACCAGTTTCACCATTGCCGGTCGAGAAGGTACTTCACAACCACCCAAAAGTTTTGCGAAATGTGACTGCAAAATTTTGAATTTTAACAATTTCAATGCTTTATTGAAGCGTGTATCGTTCCATTTTTAATAATGCCGTTGTTTCAACTCGTCAAATTTCGGAAGATAACAGCTGCCCAGATAGAAGCCTATTCAAAATTAAACCTTTTATGGGAAAACCTACTTAAGATTCACATAGCCGATTATAAAATGGAAAAAAAAAGAATTAGTTATAGTAGTAGTAATAGTAACCGTCATTATGTTGTCCTTTGCAAATGGCCATCGACCTACATAAGGTCCTTCATCCTGAGTTATAATTTCTCAAATGATATTTTTCAGGGGCTACTACACCATCGAATCGACAGAGCTTGGAGCGCTACGATGCTGCTTTTGATCCATTTCGGCACCAAGCCTCCGCTGCCACGGCCCCCATATCACTGAACAATAACAGCTTCGGTCTAGGAACAGGTCAGCAGATGACAGTTCTCAGCAAAAGTCCAACACCTGCCGAACTCAGCGGTCCTAAGGACACTAAAAATGTAGAAATTCCAGAAGTTATCGTTGGTGCTATTTTAGGTAATCCATACTATTCCATACATGGTTACAGCAATCCATATCAATATTACCAACCATGGTGACTCCAAGTGGAAGCAGTTGGATCAAATAATTGAAACGAAAATATTTCATAGAATTTATATTATGGTGAAATGGATACTAAGCATTTCACTGAATAATTTCAACGTTTTAACCATTTAATTTGTAGATTTTTTTTTAAGAAAGTAATGTTTATATAATGCAACATTCCTAAATTTTATCGTTTATTTTTCATTGTCAGATTTGTCTTATCAATCGTTTTATTTTAATCTGAATATTTTTCTTCCACATCAATTTTGGATGTAAAGAGGCTGTGATTAAGATATTGGTATTATAAATCATCCATTTGATCATTTAGGAACTCCTAAAATTTAAAAAATCTGTTATCAATTCTATTGACTATTATAGGGCTCAGACTTTTTGAAAGTTTACAATTTTAAATTTTTTATTCCAAAATAATTCACAAGGCCATATGTTGCGATATACCTGAAAATTGAACTGAGTGTTAAACTTATTCAGATTTACCACTGAACCAAAATTACACTATACATATCATAAACAGGATCATTTCATTTACCTGTACAGTTTTAGGTATCAGGTATACATCAATGTATATTCTTCACTTGTGTTACCTCTGCTTCATGACATGTCCATCTAATAGTTTTACACTGAAAGAATGAAGTTTTACTTTTTCAATATTTCACTGCTTGAGTTCACATAATCTCATAACATTTGAGCATTTGTTTGAAAATTTTGAAATATAACAATGATATAGATATTTGGCTGATCTAACTATCAGAATGTTTTAATAGATGTTGTAATCTTCATACATCCCGATTAAACAAAATCCTGCCATTTCCCTCATATCCATTAATTCCTCAGGTCAAGCGATATTTGTGTCAATCAAAATACAGGGAAGGGTTGAAGTTATCTGTTTATTATTACTGTTATATTGTGATTGATATTGGTTTTGTTTGAATAACTTTGTTAATGAATTTTCTGCTTTGTATTAATTCTCCACTACTAAAAAATATAAATAGTAATTTAACTAAAGTCCACATTATATAGCAAGTTATCTGTGTCCTCACATTGTGACTAGACTATGATAAAAAATTAAACAATTCTCTTTTTGAACGTATAATAATGAGAATAATTGAAAATATAGACTCGTGTAAACTTAAACAGGACTGGAGATGCAACATATTTGTTTTATTTTTGTGAGCTCAAGTTAGTACTATGTTGTGTAACAGTGTTATGCGGTTATGATAAAGATGAATTAATTTCATATGCTATAGATATTCAGGGTGTTTTTGATTTGATGCGAATGACTTTTCAAGAGATGATTTTTCGGTGAAAATCAATAGGGTTTTTTGTCAGAATAACAACAAAACACATTAAAAATGTTTCTTCTTTAATAATAATTCTCTATAATTTTGGGGGAAATGTAGACTGTTGATTCTTCTCATTTGTTAGCAAATCCAATTCTTTTAACCTTTGTCATATTAGGGATATTAAATGAAAACAATAATTTTCTTATCTTTGAAGAGCTGTTGCTTGGACGAAAAGAAATACAGGGTACATTATGGTTGGTTGTAGGTGGGTGAAGAATCACCTTTTGAAATATTTCGCATCTGTTTGGAAACACCCCTCACAGTTAACATGAGCAAGCCGGTTACGCAAACTCATAATCGCCTATAGACGATTTGACATCAAAATTGGACAATTTCTAGTAAAACGCGAAGCATCCTTTTGAAGGAATAGTTATTAAGGCGGGTCAATTCTCCAGTTCTTCTCTCAAAGCAGGTCTTCATTCCAGGTCCAGGAGGTAGATCCCTGATAGAAATTCAACAGATGAGCGGTGCTAATATTCAGATATCGAAAAAGGGCGTCTTCGCCCCTGGTACTCGAAATCGCATGGTTACCATCACCGGAAACCCTCACGCGATACATACAGCCACCTATCTTATAGAGCAACGTATCTCCGAAGAGGAGATGAAACGCGCAAGAAACAACGGAGGGTTGAGCATCAACCCTCTGGCCATGCAGTGATATCATCAGTTCACTTCGACGAAATTATTCATTCACTAAGAGAGGTACGCGCAGCAGAGCTTGTAATTAGTTTTCAATTAGATAGCTATCGGGTGGCTTTGAATTTTTCCAATCATACAACACTGAAATTGAATATGCAACTTTCTTCTGATCTTGAATGAATATTTTCAATTGACGTTTCCGATAAAAAACCTATAGCCGATTTGATGTAAATATTCTCAATTAGATTTCAATTGTACCTATGGAAAGATTCCAATTCACCTAATTTTCACATAATTTTCGAAACTAATCATTCGACGAAATTTATAGTCATAGTAGAGAAATATGACAGCAGTCATGTTAAGTATTGATTCTGAATTCGATTTCACTGTTGCAATTCAATATCTTATGAATACTAAAAATTTTATGTGCTTCAGAACACAATGTTTGTTTATTTCTTTTGATAAGATTTGTTGAAAATTTATGTTATAAAGTGTCGGGTAATGTTAAAAAGAAATTCATAGTCTATTATAATTAGATTTTATTACCTCTGTTGATATACCAATTCATTTTAAAAATTTGTTGTTGGTTATTACTAATTAATTTTTTTCATTGATTATTTACATTGTATCATGTCATATATGTGTATATGTCATGTTTTATTGAAATTTTATTAAAAATGAACATTGATAAGTATAATTTTATATATCTTCAAGGAAAGTGTATATGTTATATATGTTAACTGAAGTGGTACTTTGTGATAGGTAATGTTAAGCAGAAGATTATATTTCCAAAATTTGTACCTGTATTTGAACCTCAATTATCGCTTGGCTGGCCAAAATACACAAATCATCCGAAATAGAGTGATATTACCCATCGCAATACCGATATCACATATTATCCCGTTTATAATGACCTGTCACATCTTAACAAAAATGCTTTTAACAGCAAGAACTGAAGTTACCATTATAGGTGTTCAACATAGTCACTCTTTGAATCGGGGCAATTATAAACGGTGATCATTTCATTTCACTCATCTATTTGATGGCATGACATTGTAAATAGTCATAAAGTAGCCATCACATTTATTCATCCAAATTCAAAGCTTATAGAATTATATTGATTGAATAAATATATATGAATATATATTATATAAATATGGAAAATATAACTGAAATTATGTATGTATATTGTTGTTATCGCATGTTGTTATATTGTTAATGTTTGGACACTTTCAGAACAATTTTGAACTGAAGCCGTTGACAAATCGAATATTCCACCTAAATTTCCAATATGCTGTTTTCTGAATTATATCAATTTACAGACAATAATAAAGATTTCCTGATAATTTAATTAAACAATCACTAGAATAAAATGTTACATACTATAGAAATCAATTTTATCACTAAACAAGTTTTTCTCAAAATTGGAAATGGAGACATTAATGAGGATATCCAAAAATTCACTTGCTATCTGTTAATTATGTTATTCTGATTTCAATATCTAATTACATTCAATTTGAATAGTGTTCTTTTTCACTTGTTATTCTCATCCTACTATCGCTAAACATATATTAATATATATTCGTATTCTGGGAGCTTTGTATACAACAGTGTTGATTATTATATTTTTTTCTGTTATATCTATGCAGGTCATAGATTTTAATGTGGCATTCCATATCTTATAGTTATATTAAATTGAAAATTAAGTCATATCAATTTAATCGATTGTTGACGGCATAGTTTACTTATTGAAATGCCGAAACGCTGCATAGTCTCATTGTCTAAATGTAACGTGATTTAAAGTAGTTAAACAATAGTAATGTTGGTAAGCCTCTGCCCAAGAACATCTCTAGTAAATTCATTTTTATTGAATTAAGTTTCAACAATGGTGATTATGTTTAAAATCAACTTAAATCAATTCTGGGATATCTGATTTTATGGCGATAATGCCATAACATAATGGATATCGATTCATAAATTTTAGCAAATACTTAACAATTATGCCTTGAAATTATGGACATAACCTTTGAATTATATGTAAATTACTATAGGAAATGCTCTTCTATATATTCTGGTCTTATCTGTAATTGTCTATTTGATGTTGTGGGCTGAGGAAGTTGTTTCAATTTAAAGTTGTGCTTTTTTAAATAATCTACTTATGAAAATAATTCTACTCATGTTGACAGTTTAGGATATAAGGATGTTATATGTCAGTTTATTGGTCTTTCTTTTTCAAGATACACATGCCTCATACTTTGATATAACCTGTTCTATACAACATACTGTTGCTGTGATATTCATCACGTCACGTCGAGTCATCAAATTTCATAAAGGGAAATGACAGAAGACCTATTAATTTCACAATATCACTGATTATATAATCGTTTGAAATTGCTATTTACTTTATTACATGAGGGCGATGGTGTTGAGAAAATTTGTTGGTATTCAAAAATTTAATATCGTTATAACTGCTTTGTTGTATCAAGACAACATAATATTCTAAAGGTCTAAAGAACAATCAGAAACAAATTTCACATTGTATAGTATCTTTGGAAATGTCTAATCATGGCAAATTATTCATCTATCAGTTTGCTCCATTATTGAATTTCACCTTTAAGTCATACATAAAAAAATTGAGAAGTCATCAAAACTTATTCATGGATTTCTTCAAGTCCCTTGTTTGATCATTAATCAGTTGTATTATATTCCTATCTAAATATACAAAGCGAAATAGATATTTGAGTGCAAATGATCAGTACATTAAAAACTGTCATAGTAAATAATATGTTGGTATGGAAATAAGACCATTCAAACATCTCATGAAGCATGAAAATTTATGTATATTATTGTATATTGCGATTTTTGAAGTTTTAGGTGTAAAAATTTGTGAAGAAAAAGTTCATTACCATTCATTTATATCCATAATCATTTGGTATTGGTTCAAAGGGTTTATATTTTATTAAGAGGATTTTTGTTAATGTTTTCTTCAATATTACTTTGAATACTTCCACTAAGAAATTATGGTTTATTCAAAATGGCCTAAAAATATTTCAATACCTTTGGAAAACATTAATGACTATTCTAATTATTATTTTTTCTTCGTAGTCACTTCATTTCAAACATTACCACTAGATAAGATATATCAAGATTTGACATAGTTATATTGAATAGTATATATGAATTAGACTATTGGTACCTTATGGGAAATTAAATGTGTGCCTAATGGTTATTACCTTGAGGTAACTGAAAAATGCACATTTTTTCTGAATTTTATTTTCATACTGATTTTAAGGATGTGATTATTTACAGAAAATACTGTTGATGCACCTGTTTTCTCAATTTAAGTAGCCATAACAATTTTAAGAAGGCTATATCCTTCAAAGTGAAAATTATGTCAAAAAATTTCAATAATATCAACAAGATTGAAAAAACAGTGTGGCACTTCTAATTTTCTTCATCTATTAGATTGAAGGATAGTAGATACAGTAATGATTGGGTGATCAAATGTTGTGACAACTTTATGTTGTATTCATATTTTTCGTGATAACTTCACCTTATCAAAGCATCAGGGATTGGACTTACTCTGATGATATTTTTCTGTTCTGGTTAAAGTTATACACTACATGAGATATAAGTAGTTAGAGTAAGATTGTTTATAATGGTTATAAGTAAAAGAATTTAAAGAAAAAAAATGGTAAAACGGGTTATGCGTTTAAAATTTTTCAACTGAAAAAGGTAATTTGTAGAAGTCAAGTGATCTACTGTAATGTCCAAAAATTCGCTCTTCACATTGTTTGTTGTTCACGTTATTAGATAAGATTAGTCCACAGCATTGTCAACACATTATATCTTAATAAAATCCATAGTGCCATATATCGTATTATTCATGAACTCCTCATCGTAGATAACAAGCTGGAACCATCAAGATTTTCGAAATTATAGGATTTAGAATATTAAAAATCTTATTACTATTAAGTGAAAGACTTATCTATATATTGATGATTCTCAGCTTGTATCATCAATTAATTAACATACCATTTCCACACAACTCTCTATCTGAAATTCCTCCTGAAAAATACAGCAAATCTTCAATGATCTCAAAGATAGAGAGTGAATCATTGCTTGAGTTTTAATTTTTTGTAGCCTATCACAGACAAATCATTTTCTGAAATGAACATACAACACAAGCTTGTATAATTCCGCTTTTTTCATTTTTATTGGCAATTTCATATATCCGTCCATATATTAATCTAGTCAAAATCCAAAATTTGTAGTTGACTTATAATAAATAATGTTACGAACTATTTGTAAATATATATTGAAGAGAAAAGGCTGAATAAATGATATTATTTGAAATGCGTTTATTGAAACAAGCGTCTCTTAACATTATATATATATTTTTTTTTGTAAATATATAAAATACATAATATGCCTCTAACATTAAAAGAAGATGAAGCAAAATTTTATAAAGCACACATTATAAAGCAAAAGCAAGGAAAACATTTCAAAGATCTTGTTGTAGCCAAACTGATAGATCACAATGAAATTAATATTGATTGAATATAAATTGATTTACTATTATCCCAGTCATAATCTATGGATCCAATACAGCTAAATTGAAAAAATTAAAATAATCACAGCATCGGAGCGAGTGACAGTGACAAGGACTTACTCATAGTATTTATAAACAAAATTAATGAAGCTGCAGAAACTATTGATTTTATAAACGGTGAAGAAGTAAATGTTAATAGAATCAGTGAATTGACTGACGTCAATCTAGTGAAAAAAACTTATAAAATAAGTGAAGAAGAGTTCCAAAATAATGATTTGTTAGATTCTTGTTGTTAGCCGAATTGCAATAAAGTAAGAAATGTAAAACTGAATAATTATTAAATAATTTCGTCTTACAAATGATTTTCAAGCAAGAATAAATATTTTTTTCTATAATATATAAATATAGATTTCAACTAATGAAATGTCACCAATGAAACAAAATTTCAAAAAAACCCTAGCTAAGGTGCACAAGGTTTTCATATATAAAATTTTGGGAAAGAATATTGCAATTGTTAAAATATAATAATTCAAGCTGTGCCATTGAAGAATCTCAAATGATAAAAAAAAGCTAAGCAAACAATTCAATACAAAAATCTATTTTGACCTTTGTCTCTGAACTCCCCAAAAGTTATCCAAGTTTTTGGATATTATATTCCTAAATTTTCAGAGGTAACATATTATGGTAGTGCTTTCTTGAGCTCTCCAAACTGGTCAATATACATATAAAAAAAAATCATAAAATAACTAATGAAATAAAATTTGGCAAAAAGCAACAAATAAATTCAAGCAAAAGCTAAAAATATTGAAATATAAATATATAAAAAATAAGTATTTTTATATCTACAGTGTACATTGGAAGTTGTTTTTTGAGCAAAATTACCAGAGGAAGTTTCGATGTGGAAGTTCCACATGCATGGATAATGAAATAAATAAATTACATCTTCAAAATTCAAATTATTCCAATACAAAAAATTTTAAAATATATGAGAAAAACAAACATATTTTTAAGGGAACTCTAAAGAATTGTGATAAAAAAAATTGTTGCTAGTACCATAAGGATGAAAAATTTGGACCGTTTACAAACCAAATCTGTATACAGGGTGTCCTGTTGCTAGGATAAATAGAATAAAGCAAAATAAGTTGGATTTGTTCAGTAAAAAATTATCATAACTACATCCATATTGAATATACAGGGGGCTGAAAGAGATATTTTTACAAACTTTTTTAAGGCTATATCGAAACTATTTCTTCAAATTCAGTCCACTGAACAAACAACATATTTTGGAGTGTTCTAACTATCCACACAACAAATATTAAGAGTTCAACATCCAAACCAACTATTCATTAAACAAATCCGTAGTATTGAAAAATATTTCAATTACAAAACTATCTTTGGAAAAATTTGAAATTCAAGAACATACCTCTTATTAAGTATTTTCTTTATTTGGGAAGTTCCTGAGGACAATCTGGCTGATTACTTGGATGAGCTGCTCTAAAACAGGGATGGTTCTCAAGCTCTCTATCAACTCTCAATATTGTAGGAAAAGGTCTTAAATCAACATGAAATCTTCTGGCATTGAACACTTGCGGAATAAGACAGCAATCAGCAAATGTAATTTCATCTCCAACGCAATACTTTCCAGCACTTGATGAGAGCAGTTTTTCCACTGCTCGAAAACCTTTATTTATCCAATGTTGAGCCCACTCATTCTTTTTTTCTTCTCCTACAAAAATGAGAACCTGAAGATTTTGCAGTGGCTGTATACCAGAAGAAATAACGTCGCAAATCTCTCTAACCTAAAAACATTTATGATTTCAATCGATACAAAATTAAACGCAAATTGAATTGTGACAAAAGAATAAGAGAATACTAAAAATTCTTGAAAAATCATGTTTTTTCAAATTAATCAACTTACTCGTGCACGTTTCACGACATCATGAGGTAATAATGGTATATGAGGTCTGGTTTCTTCTAAATACTGAAATATACTCAGAGACTCGATCAGAGTTATTCCATCTATATGAAGTGCTGGTACATGTTCCATGGGATTGATTTCTCGATATTCATTGGAATGATGCTCTCCTCCGTTCTTAATAAGTGACACTGGTTTTATATCATGAGGTATTTCTTTCAAATTCAAAGCTGAAACTTTCTGTTTTAGTAATATTATGGTTGATATCAAATCAAATATACCTATTCTCACCCTCCAAGAACAAGAGCTTCTCCAGTAAGAATAAAGCAAAGTCTAAAACAATTGGTCAGATTGAAGTATTTCAACATAACTAAATAAATTGAAGAAAATAAGATGTAAATACTTACTTTAGTTGCCATGATTATACCTTGTGCACTGAACTCAATATTCTGAATGTGAAGAGTGTCTCAACAGGTTATCTCTGTATTGCAAAAGAAATATTGAAACCGGTTCGTTGTAAATAAAGGGTCATTTGAAACTCAATAGAGATAGCACACTTTTTCTATACAAAACAACCTTATCTTTACTGTACCAAAGTTATCTCATTATTTTCATTGTTAACTGTCAAAAAAGCCGGTTGTAGGTCAGAGGGGAACTTGTATCTACTGAAACACTTGTCCTCTCCCTAGTTGGAAACGAGGTGCCAGTTTCTTCGTCTTTGGTCTTTTACCGGTCAGTAGGGGTCCTTTTTACGAGGGTGGAAACCTGTTTATATGAACACAATCAGACAAGTTATTAAATTATTTGTATCATTCTTAACTCTTATCTGTTAGGCCAAATGATCCAAGAATGAATCCTACTTGATGAAGCAAAAATTAATCTTTGTGTCCATATTATTGGTGCTTCCAAGGTTCTGGAGCTTTGCATAGTATCTATATATGCCTCTAGGTGTTTCTATCTTCAATTTGAAACTTTCTGCCGACAGGCAGACAATTTACCAGAATTTGGCCAGAAACCTCATGTTATAAAAGCAAAGAAAAAGTATAAAGTCACTTCCCTCAAAGAGAAGCGCTAACCGTAGTCACATGTTTCGGGCTTTCCGCCCTCATCATAACGGTGAAAAAGTGAGCAACACTTGGTGGAAAACAACAAACAAAGTCAACAATATAAGCCAGCCGCTCATTTGTGGTTTTAGTAAGCAGATCCTATTATATGGGCTACAGGGCAACAACCAATGTCAACACCTAGACAGCTATAGCTATAGCTGCCTACGCATATAGCTATAGCTACCTGCGGGACATATGAGTACAGAACAATGAACATGTAAAAGAAATAATGCGGGCAATTGTTTAAAAGCAAAAGTATAAGGACATCTATCTCCAGGAGAAACACTAACCGAAGTCACGTGTTTCGAGCTTTCGGCCCTCATCAGTCGGAGAAAAAGTGAGCAACACTGGTGAAAAACAATAAACAAACGGAGTCAACAACTTATACTTTTTATCTGCTTTAAAAAAAAACCGCCTCATTATTTCTTTTACATATTTATTTTCCTAGACTCCGGATCTCACGTAGGGTAGCTATAGCTGCCTGCGTGGTGACGTTGGTTGTTGCCCTGTAGCTCATAGGGTCTGGCTTACCGAAACCACAAATGAGCGGCTGGCTTATAGGATACTCGACTGGCTGCACCAGTTCGAATTAATTCGAGCTAATTATGTCATTTAGCTCTACAAAATTCGAATCAATCTGCAATGGTCAGCCAGTCGAATACGCTATTATGTTTGTTCTTTCCCACCAAATGTTGCTCATCCCAACACTTTTTCACTGTACGAAACACGGGTCTTCGGTTAGCGCTTCTCCTTGATGGATATGTACTTATACTTCCTTCTTTGCTTTTAAACAATTCCCATCATTATTTCTTCTACATCTTCATGCTATGTTATGAGACGACCAAAACTGAATCTAATATATGTTAGCTTAAAGGGGGGGCCATATATCGAATTTTTGAATCGATTGCCATTGATTTAAAAACAAACAATTAGGAAGCAGTTGGCGGTTTTGGCAACAAATGTTAACAGCATCTGGGAAATTGTCAGACAGAGAAAATGTTGTACCTTTTTGATGTAATTTGTTTGAATCTACACTTAAAATTTGTATGAGGTGGGACTGCACCAAATGAATCGAATAAGTATCAGTCTTAGTAAACTTTTATGTTGTATGAATGTTTGCTTCATATCACTCCATAAAACTTTTCTCATAAGCAATTTCCAAACACTTCAGATGGGGCGAGTCCTTGAAGGAAATTTTGGGCAAATTCCTGCACCTCTAGAGTAGGTATCTGCCATACCAGTTAGTCTAGGCCGCCGCCAGGACCGGCATACCGAACATTTTGCCGGTGGCACCTTTTTTGGATAATGATTAATTTATGTCCAATGGAAATTTAATTTTAATTTTGAATTGCATTGACGTTAATTATTCCATCAATCTGTCGCAATGTAGTTCTCAATTCTAATAAAAAAAATGACAAAAATATTTGTTCGTTCCCTGACGTGATTTCCATTTTGGAATATATATTTCTCGCCTCATTTAACTATGACAAAATATTTATCTTATCTCTTCTACAAGCAAGGAAGGGCATTGTCTCAAGAACAAGGGATCAAAATAGTATTTAGTGCAGTAAAACAAATAAGATTGGTTGAAGCTGCGCTATTGAAAAATACAGTGATCTACAAAAGGGAATCCTCAACATAAGGTAAGTAAATAGATATTTATTTCATCATCGACTTTTAAATTAATTACGTAAATTACGTTCAACCCTTTAAAATATAGCCCACTGCATCTTTCTCGTATAATATCCCACAAAACTTGAACCTCATTTGTTCCAACCATAGACCTAATATCCATATTAGGATATTAGGTCTATGGTTCCAACTAACAAAATTCTTAAAATTTTGATTGAATTAAATTGATAGGCAAGATCATGACAGATCTGAATCATTGGATCTACTATGACGTTTTATTAGTTGAAACAAGATTTAGGATTGTAGGTTACTTTACTTTTGAGTACTGAATTAAAATAAACAAAGAAACTGGACAACTGCTATTACTCAGAAGTAGTTATCCCATGGTTATGATGATTCATTCTTGATAATTATATCATCTAGTTGTTATCCTATATTTAATGTACAAACCCAAAGAATTTATCTCATATTTACTGATATTTACATCTATATTGTTTTAAATTCACAACAGTATCAAATAGGAAGTAGGTAAGGATTGAAAACAAATTCATATAACTTTACGCCTGAAAAATAACATTTATATGTGCACTTTTCATCCTTATAAGAAAATGAGGTGATAGTTCAGTTAAATTTATTCTTTTATATAGGTAATGAAAAATTTTTCTTCTACTAATCGCTTTTGTGCTTTATATTCTAAATTTGATCAATTTCAAAGTAGAAAGTTGGTCAACATTTCAAGCAAGTTTTGATGAATATATTTTTTCTTAAAAATGTTTTTTTGAAATTTATGTAATTTATGTTTTGTCAAATTTATGTAAAACCATAATGTGATCCATTAGATGAGTGTGATCTAAAGAATTGAGCTAAAATCTTGAATATCCTAACATGGCACTTCAATGAATAATACTACCTATTAAATCCTCTCAAAGAAATATCTAGGTTTTTTGTAAAATATAATAGGTAGTAATAGTAAAAATCGTATTAACTTCAAGCTACAAAGTTTATATTCTCTATTAGTTGGATACCAAAATGTTTCCTGATGATAGTGATTCATTAGAATTCATTATATTTATGTCATTCTGCAATTTGGCTGTGGTTGAGTATTAGTTTTTATTTTGAAGCAATAAAAAATATCCTTCAATTTTTATAGAATTTTTTCCAAAGGAAGGATTTCATTTTACACTAATAATATTATGCATTTCTTGTTTTACTGATTTCCCATGAATGGATAAGTTGTTGGATATATTTTTCTTAACTTTACTTCCTCTTTAACTCCTTGATGTCATTTTCAATATTATAATTTCAGATATCCTTCAAACATGGACCGGTTCAAATTAGAAAAATTTAGGACTCTTATAGAGATACCTTCCTTTTTATCATTATTCAGTGTAATGGTTCAATGTAAGTGAAAAAGCTTATTCTAAAAATATTTTTGTGATAATTCAAAAAAGAAGAAATTATAAAAAAGATGTTTTTTTCAGTACCTGTTTTCACAAATCTTGTTATATACCGAACTTGCTATGTTACCCTAGGGTATGATAAATCTGAATGTGCACTATTAGGAACAGGACATAAAGATAATCTCACAGATAATTTAACACAGTTGGTGGAACCAGATGCAAATTACTTGATACTCTATATACAATTGCCTTCTGGATTTGTATCTTCCCTTATGGGATTATATATAGGATCATGGTCCGATAAGAATGGAAGGAAACCTGTACTTCTTTTGACTCTTGGAGGTGAGTTGGAAATTAAGTATTATCTGAAATAATATATAGGTTTGATACATTGATATAAAAAATATAAAAAGACATATGTATTTCAAATTGGAATATTTTGTGTGTATTTTTAAAAACTAAACTTCCATCGGGATAATAGATGAGGTCTAATACCAAAAACGTCAAAGATGACCATTTTTTCCTATCATAATATAAAATTTTTATAAATGGACATTGCTACTCGTCTTGTGCAGTAAAAAAACAAATGTCAATAACTCCAAATTATTGAAAATTTACTCTTTGAAGCAATTACAAAAATTTGGCAGTATGTCCTTTACCTCCAAGACACAGAGAGGTACTAAGAAAGAAGAACACTGCAAATTTTATTATTCTCCAAACAAAAAATATCTTGACTCGTGAAGAAAAAGTATGAAAATATTAAAGAAAAATACAAGAATACCCTGTAGTGGTATTCAAACTCGAATTATTTGTTCCGAAATTTGAAAAAAAATGTAAAAAATTTATATCTCTGAAATTATAAGTGGACTTTGTACGACTTGCACTGTACTAGGAGTTACAAGCAGTAAAAAAACTTTTTGATCGTTTGACGAATAGTTCGTTTCAACTGTTGACACTACATTATAGCTACAATCAACATTTTTTTCAGCACAAGCTTTAGCTTCTGCTATGACAGCTTTTTACTGCTTATTCCCGAACATGTCACCCTGGTTTCTGTTAGCAACTTGCATACCGGCAATGGTGACTGGCGGTTTTGCAGCAATGTTGACCCTATATCTAAGTTTCATCACTGATATTACTGATGAACATACTAGAGGTACAAGGTAACAATCAACATTCATTAGAAATTCAACTTGAAAGTTCACTTATATATTTTTTATTACAGATTAGGGTCATTTGAAATTACTTTTGCTTTGGGTTCTTTGCTTGGAACATTAGCAAGCTCTTATATATTTAAAGCAATTGGTTATGCTGGCGTTTTCTTAGTTTCGACAGGATTCATGTTAGCTGCTTTGTGCTACACACTTTTTATTATGAAGGAAACGCTGTCCCAAAGTCAAATGGAGGTTTGGATATATTGTTTATCAGTTTATTTACACTATGTCACATATCATTTTCTGAATTCAATTAATTTTACACCATTTCATTTTTCTTTTATACAAGGTGTCTCAAAAAAAAGTTTATATTTGCTAAGCTTACTGTGTGGATTCGAAGAGGAGTGGGTAATATGTCAATCGGTAGCCTGGCTCTTGGATAGAAAGTCGTTATGACGCGTTTCTCGGGAGCTGTGGTGGGATTCTGTAACGGCAAAGCGAAGCGAAAACGTGACGAAACGACAGTTTTGCTCGGTTCGGTATTCTGTAAAGGGATTCGGCAATAGTCGTGTTTGCCGAACCAAAGAACGACCTCATGACGATAACGAAACATTTTAGGGTTCGTTGTCATTACGAAAAGTCCGACGACGTTTTTGATTGGTTTACTTTTACCACGTGACCAAGTCTTAAGCGTCATATTATGACACTTGAATGATTTCGATTTCGAGGTTATAATTTTGAATGTTTTGCTTCACAATTCTTAATATTAAGTTTGAAATTCATTCTATTAATTATTGAAAAATTGCGTTATGAAAGATCAGAATTGCAAATCAACTGCACATTATTTGAGTGATATCCTTTTCTGTTCAAAAAGGAATGCTCTTCTTCTGATGGCTTCAAGATTTTTATGTGTGTACAGTCGATTGCTCCAATTATTCCTGGTATTCCACATTTTTCAAAAAATTTCCCTTTATTTTGGGTCTTCTCAGAATCATTAGGGAATTTAATTCTTCCTTGGAATACATGGTTAATCAATTTAGTCACTTCACTAACACAACGACTGACCATGGGTTGACTTACTGCTAGCAAATATTCTAGTCCAATACCGCGTTGGTAATTTCCACTGGCAAAAAATCTCAGAGTTATCAATATTCGCTGTTCAAATGGCGTTCTCGTGTTCCTCCAATAATTATCCATAAATGGTTTCAATTCATCGAATAGAACGTGAACTAAATGTTTGGACAAACGGAAAACGTCTATGAATCTCTCATCCGTTAAGTTAAATGGATCACTTCTATCTCGAAGAAATCTATTCTCCTCTCTTGTAAGAGTTAGACGAACTCTTCTTGAGATTTCCTCGTCGATGATCAGAATCATTGAAAACATGATGAATATTTCTTTATACCTATACACACTATTAGTTGACTCCCCGAACTTATTTTGTAGTATGGGTAGGTTTTGTAACGGGAATAAGAATGAAGGTTTTAAATTATAATCCATTGAACGAGGTTCAATGGATTCGAAATGGAACCTCGCATTTCGAATTTCTTCCAGTGCTCAAATAAGACTTTTTGTAATACTCAATATTTGCATTCAGGTGCTGTATTCAATTAGCTAATTCATTCTTAATGATAAACTAAACAGTTTAAAATGGTATGAAACCCTTTGTTAAGAAACTTCCAATGAGAGTCATAAATCAAAATATAATTTCTGACAATACTCAAGTTAAATACTGTGGATTATTCAAAGGACATTACAGCTAGAGTCCATAAAAGGGACTCTTATCTCATTGCTCTTATTAGAGATTATCTCAGGTACCTCATATGCCAAAACCTGCAGAATCCTACAGTAGCTTAAATATCTACTTATTTGCAACGTTGCCAATGTTCCTTCGTGTAAAGTCGGTAAGCTCCGACAACGAAACTAAAAGCGTAAAGATAACGAAACGATAAAGAAAAAGACGCTTACAGAATACCGCATTCGCTTCGCTTAGCTTCGCTTCGTAACGTTATCGCTTTCGTTTGCTACGATAACGAAAGTTACAGAATCCTACCCCTGGGCGCCCAAAGTTATTGAAAACTGAAAAGAATGTGTAACAGGTTAATCGGACCTCCATCCCCTTGCAGTTCTGATTTGATGCCTATCAACTTTTATCTGAGGGGTCTCCTTAAATCTGGAGCTTACGTTAGTAAACCAACTTCCCTGGTCCAGTTAAAACAAAGTATTCACCATGAAATGGGAGCCATCTTAAAGCATATTTGCCTAGCAGTCATAAGGAGTTTTAGTGTTAGATTGAATGGGTGTCATGAAATTAATAATCAGTTCTTCGATAAGCAGCTCATTCTTTTATTTGCTTTTTTACATATAAACTTTCTTTTGAGACACCTTGTATTTTGTTTGGAGTAAAATACCTCATTATGAAACATATACTGACAAAAAAAAAGGTTGAACACTCATATATGGCTGCGATTTTATTTGTTTTTTGGAACAAATTCAGTAACTTTCATTATTAAATAATTAATTTGGACTTCATTAGAAAACTACACTGATCAACAATTGCTAGCGATCACTTATGAACTTCTCTTCATTTGTATTTTTTTCAAGTTATCTCGTGAATATCTGTACATTATATGTTCTCTAAGGAAAAAGTAAGATGTTTTGAGTTGATTATATCAAAGTCTTCCTCACTTCATCGGCTCTTGTTCACAAAATCGATTATTATCTGTAGGCTGTTACAGGTGGAGTGAAAAGCAATGTGGTATTTGTTATTAAATCTGTTTTTTTCTCTCGTTCAAACACATAAGGTGACAATAATTGAAGAAATGAGAACAATATCAGCTTATCAGTCATGTCGAGAAGACGTTTGGCTCCTGTGCAACTGGACCAAATCATACGGTGGATACAGGAAGGTTTGTCCCAGCGAGAAGTGTCCCGGCAGTTGAATGTTTCGCAAAGTGTCGTGAGTCGGGCTTGGAATAGGTTCATTCAAAACGACTCAGAAGCTTATGTTCATGGGGGAGGTCGGCAGCGCAGTACAACAGCTGCCCAAGATCGTCTTTTGATCCTCAATGCTAGGAGAAATCCCACTTACCCGGCGTCGCGGCTCAATAGATCACTGAGAGTTACAACAGGAGTTCTAATTTCGAACCAGACTGTAAGACGACGACTACATGTTCGTGGTTTGAGAGCACGTAGGTTGGTACAACTTCCCCGTTTGAATAGGGAACACCGGGTTCATCGACGGCAATGGGCTGAGGAGCACCGTAATTAGACACTTGAAGATTGGAGCCGATGTTTATTTACGGATGAGTCTAGATTTCGTTTGGTCAACTTCGATGGACGTATTCTTACTTGGAGGGAAAGAGGTCGAAGGTATGCAGAACAGTTTATGGTACCCACAACAGCTTTTGGCGGAGGTTCTATATGTGTATGGGGAGGCATTTGTTTGAACCAACGCACAGAGTTGGTTGTTCTGCAGAACACCACCATGACCAGCCAGAGATATCACGATATGATTATTGAACCCATAATTGTTCCGTTTGCGGCTGCCGTGGGCGAGAATTTCATTTTAATTGACGATAATGCCCGTCCACACCGTAGTCGTCTGGTTAATGAAGCGCTAGAAACTCATGCTATTGATAGGATGGACTGGCCAGCTCGCTCTCCAGACATGAATTGCATCGAACATGTCTGGTCTGAGATGTCTAGACAATTGTCAACCTTAGAACAACCGATCAATAAACTGGAGGACCTTTCTAACGCTTTACGGGATATTTGGACCAATTTGCCCCAAAATTTTATAAATCGTTTGATCGAAAGTATGCCTCGTAGGGTAGAATGCTTGAGACGAGCTCGTGGGGGACCAACTAGGTACTAGCTTAACCGAAACTTCAGCCTTCTTGTGGTTTCATCATAAAATTTTTATGTTATTCAAACACAGAATTTTGAGTGTTCCTAATAAAGTCTTTTTTTCTCTCCAACTTTCCATTTTTTTCTCAAGTGAACCATATTATCAACTGAAAATACTCTGATATCTGACTAAATTTATAATCTTGGAGCGAATATTTCAGAAATAAATTTAGAACAAGTAAGTGATCCCTATCAATTGTTGAGCAGTGTATTTTAAAAATTGGTTCTATAGTGTGATTTTTTATGTACTCATTATGCCTAGGCTCGATATATTCTTGGTTATCTAATTAGGGATAATTTCAAATCAAACAATAATATATTTTGTTGCATTTTTAGATGTTGAGTGATGAACATGAGCAATCTTTCACACAACAGCTGAAATCCATGACAGCGTGTGCCTTGAAAAGACGTCCTCGATATGATAGGGCATTAATTTTATTGTGCATAGTGATAACATCACTGTTTGTTTTCGCACTGCTATCAGATTTGGGAGTGGTCCAGCTATTCCTACAGACGAAGTTTTCATGGTCCATGACACAATTTACCATCTTCTCCAGCTCAAAGGACTTTTTGAGTATTATTGGTACATTCGTTGGAATTTACGGACTGCACACAAAACTGGCTGTGACCGAGTCAGTTATGATTTTAGTAGGACTAATATCTAGTTTTAGTTCCGCATTGGTACAGGGACTTGCTGATGTTGACGCTGATATCTATTTCGGTGAGTTTTTGGGTATTTCACACCTTCATTTATATAAGATGAAGCGTTAGGTGGCCGACTTTAGTGAGCCTTGCAATCACTTCGAACTAATGTGATATCTCAAGCCTAATGATTTCTAGAGTGTCCCAGGTTAAGTTTTTGAATATAAAAGAAATGTCTTTGCTAAATTCTAAAACCAAGAGCCAAGAAAATTTACTATTTATTGAGGCGATATCCACTTAACAGAGACTTGATTTTGTTATAATGAATAAATTCATTCATTCATTATGTCAAAACCAAATCTCTGTTATGAATTCATTCATTAGATCAAAATGAAGTCTCTATTGAGTGAAGACCGCTTCAATAAATACTAAATTTTCTAGGCAACATATTCAAAATAAAACTTTTGGGCTTAACTTCCTTAAAACTAGGGATGTGTTGTTCACGAACGAACGAATCAAAAGACCCGGGTCTTCAGAACGAATGGTTCGATCAGGTCGTCTCTCTGAAAATGATTCGTTCGTTCGAACCGATCCGAATGAGCCAAACTTTCACATTCAGTTCATTCAATCTGAGGATCTTTTAGGACCCAATTTCGTAAATGAATCATCGGCTCGGCACTTGGCACCCGGTTTTGAAGAAAGATGATAGATAGTAAAAGAAACTGGGCTCTGTAATTGCACTCTCTAAGTTGCACCAATTATTATTTCTTGAAAATGATATGGTCTTAAATATTGTTCATTATTTTTTGAGAATTTTTTTAACTATATATCTTTGTAAAGTTGATCAAAATGAATATTTTTCGGGAATAAGATATATTAATTAGGGTTAATATCAGTTTAAGGGATTTCAGATCTTCTGTATTCATTTGGTTGGAATAGATACAGGTAATCATCATTAGCTAGTTTTCATTGAATTTAATAATTCAAGACCTCGTGAATTTAGTGTTCTGTACAAAGTACATTCATGATTTACTTCTACTTTTTCATTAGTCATTTAAATATTCCAAAATCATCAATTTGAACGAGGAATATATATTAGATTTTGAAATTAATTCGAAAGGTCCATAATCATCTCATGAACCAGATATCAATTTATTATATTCTGCCATCTCAGTAACTTATAACTTTATAATAATGGATAATCTCCTTTATGTTTATGATTGTGTCTCAAAAAAATCATTATCACAAATTCATGATCCGATTAAAAACATACCGACTAACAAATACAAAGCTGATATTAACTTACTTAACATTCTTTAAAAAGAAAAAAAACAAAGAACGAAAGAACCAGATCTACGGATCTTTGAATCATGCGCAAATCGTACATGATTCGATCTGAGCTAGTGAGCTGAAAAGAACCATTGGGTCAATTGAACGGGTCTTTTGAACTGGGTCGTCTCAGCCATGGATCTGGTTCGACCCAGTTCGTCGAAATTGAACGAACGACACATCTCTACTTAAAACATCAGAAAATAATAGAATAAATAACAAATTCAATTGAATGACTAAACATTCTTTAACAATCTTTATTTCGAACATCATTGAAATTGCTCACTTTCTTCATAATTCATTATAAACAATAAAAGAAATTTTCATCTGGTTGCCTGATAAAATAATGATGTGGTGTCCTCAAAGTAAAGAATTTTATTTTTATTTTTTAATATTAATTTTGTAATGCTTACATATTTATGAATTTATGATTCCAGCTGGAGTACTTAGGTTCTTATCAGGATGTGTGAATCCAATGGTTAGATCTCTCATTTCCAAAGTAGCCCAGCCGGATGAAATTGGTAAAATTTTCTCAGTGTCGGTTATGTGCCAGAGTATCTTACTTCTTGTGGGTTCACCATTATTTACTGAGGTTTACAATGAAAGTCTGAGTACATGGCCCTCACTATACAATTTTGTGACTGCTGGAATTTATTTTAGTGCTATAATCTTAACAATGTGAGTATACGCTTTAAGTACAATATTGTAGGCATTTTCAGGCAATTAATATATTATGTATCAAGAACGGTAGGTATACTTTACTGATCGCAGACTAATGTTTGAAGGAGGAGTCTAGATGTAACATGTATATATTCAATGTAATTTTATCGATAAATTTATTATTTTTGGTTCTTAATTCTTGTGAAATTGAATGTACTCTTATCAAGACGTCTGTAAGTAATTTTAGATGTTGGTAAAATTACTAACCGACACCTTTAGCCTAGCAATAGACTATATCATGCAAAAGTTTTCATTTTCAATTGCATGAATTTGATGAGAATGAAAGATTCATTGTGACAAGTAATGTTTTGCTCACCTCAAGTTTCTGTTTTCTAGTTAGTTAGTTACTTCAGTTACATTGTGAACGTAATGAACCCTTCACAATGCTTACTTCATATTAATTTAATTCAATATTTTCCAGTTACATACAAAATTTTTTTCATTGTTGAAATTAATCAAATTTTTTTTTATACAGAATTTTGATAATTATCCGTGTGAAGTCTGCAGAAGAACCGAAGTTTGCAGTTTTTCAAGATGAGACAGCTACACCTTCTGAGTTATTTGATGATGTTAACTCAAACACAAATGCTTAGAGAATATATTTTAATTTAATGAAAAGGATAAATTCACGCAGTATCAGTCAACAAGTAAAATGAATTTAGTTCAATTTCCCATTTTTCAAGAAGTGTATCAAGATATTTGGTAATTGATATTTTGCGTTTTAACTTATTTGACTAGATTTTCTCTTTTATTCAGAAATATGTTCCTAGATTAGTTCATTGTGTGATTAAACCTGTCTTAATTTATTTCAAAACAAATAATTTATTGTCATAAGGATTTTTATTTAGTGTACTTAACTCATATATGTATATTAGGGTAAATTTGAACTAATCGGTATTAACTTTGAAGTCAGTTTTACATTGTTTTTTACTTTTTAGGTTAGGTGGATTGATTGTATCCAGTCTATTACTTTTGATTGATTCTGCGTGAATTTCTCTCATATACTAATATAAAAATATTTTAAAACTTTTAAAGAATGTGATAATGACACTGAATCAAAATCAGATATGCCTGACATGGTTTTCTTATTTCTTGTAGCTTTTTGTGACTCCAAGAAAAATATTTTAGTCTCTTAAGATTTTGGAATCTCATATTGATGTGGAACACGAATATTATTCGAATATATATGAATTTTTCATTTAACAGATATTAGATTAGAGTTAAGTTTGATCACTTTACATTTTACAAATTTTAGTATTGAACACACTGAAAAAAAAGAATGGACCAAAACATAATTAAACACTTTGCTGATATTGTATGTACATAATTTACATATATATTTAATTAAAAAAACCTATTTTTCTATTATGAGTAGTTTGATAAGTAAGTGTAACTGTAATATTTTTAACCAAGAATTTTATATTTTTAATTAATAAAACATGTTACACATATTAGTTTTTCTTGTGTCTTTTATATCCAAAAATTTCCTGAAAAGCTGTATCCACATATCTCTGAAGAACAAAGACTCTAGTTTCAAAGGGCTAACAATTTCAGAAGGGAAAGAGTCTTTCATTAATTATACAAAACTCAAATGGAAGATATACATATTCAAGAATATTGAAATCTGTTAACAATGCCCCCAGTCGATAGAAAAAATCAAATAACATTTGGGGTGAGTAATAAAGTCGATTCAAAAATGGCTTCAATGCTCAAATAATACTATCAAATCAAAAGATGTCTAATTTGAAACCACGGCACTTGTTTTAAGTTTTTCAAAGTTACAAACGAAAAATGTCTACTTATATATTAGCGATCAGTCAGATTTCCATCATGTCGTATGTGGTTAAACACAAAAAAAAAATCGGGCCACTTAACAACAATTATTCCTAAGATTGGTCTCCTTTTTAAAATGAAACCTTATTTTTCAGTTTTGAAGAAAGCATAAGTTGAATTTTCACAGTATAATAGTTTTTGTTTTTACACATTTAATTCTTTCCGAAAAACCGCCATAGCTCATTAACCATCCATTTTGACTACCAGTTGACTTAATTTGTTGCAAATGACCTCTAGATGACCCCTTCAAAGGATCACGTCGAATTTCCAACCATTCTGTATATTGACACAGATTACTTATATTGATGTACAACTTTGCTTCCGCCGTTTTGCAATAATAGATGGCTGTAGCAGTAAGTGGTAGCCGTAGACCTATAATAACATGTTATTTAACGTGGTCTATGATGGTAGCATTGTATAAGCAAAGGATCTTAGAATATAGATGTTCTAAGCAAAGGATAGTAAGCCAGTGTAGTGCTTTTTTCGATTTTGTTGAGCGCCATCTAGTTGTACTCACGTTTAACTCGAATTTTACTGTCAAAAATTGGTCCGTAAAGTACAGCCCTCTGAAAAAATCGGTGTTATTGTGAAGAACTAAAATATTTGAAATAGAGTGGTCAGAAGATTTCTATATTTTGAATAAATATTCGAATATTCAAATGTTGTGGTAACTTAATAATAACATAAAAATTGTTGGCAATGTCATGCGACCCCTTTTCAACCACGCCACTGAATGAATTATCGTATTATTTCTGCGCCATCTATAGCTCATGATTCAGCGCCATCTATTATCGAGTTACTTCTCCACTTTGGGTAGTCACGAAATCCAACTACAGTAGCGACCCCTGGTGACTATTTCCTTGCCGTCAAACGGCGGTTGGCTTACTATTCTTTCCTTATACTATGGTGGTAGTTACAGTGAATGTATATACCACAGTGACGTCATCCGCCATTAAAGAGCAACGGGAAATAATAGTTTCAAACATTAAGCGGTGTTTCAAGTTTCAGATTATCGCCTGCGCGAAGGTTGGTCGACCACTTCCACCACATTTTGGGGGGTTTGAACCCACTAAACCAGTCACAATCACTAACAAGTCAAACAAGAATGCTTCAAAGCATGTGAAACAGCCCGGCACCCGAATGTAAATAGTGAAAATTAGAGATCTCTGGTGAAAGTTCGACCTTTTTAATTGCGGACAGGGGTCCAACCAATCAAAACGCCGACGAGCAGTATCGTCACTGTAGTGGTAGTCGAAATTAATAGATAGTAGATATCATACAATAAACTTACTACTTACTAAAGGTATTTGTTAACATAACGCCATTGAAATATTAGTCGATTTATGTCTGCATCATAAAGTTATTCTCGATTAAACATATCAGCTTACGAGCCAAATTCTCGTCATTTGCTATAGAGGTTTTAATTTTCTCCTTTAATATGAAGAAATCTGCTGCTGAGGCTCATCAAATGCTTTCAAATATTCAAATAGCTTTGGTGAGGCCGCTATTGGTGAAAGAACGTGCCGAGAGATGGCCGAGAGTGGTTTCAACGCTTCAAGAACGGTGATTTTGACGCCAAAGACCAGCATGGCGGTGGAAGAGAGAAGGTTGCAGAATTGACCATATTCACCGTCGCCATATTGTTTTGCGACAATACCAACTACCCAGTGTTCCCAACGGAGAAATTTTGAGTTTGATAGAAAAATACCGCTAATATCAAAAATACTATCAGCCATTGAGACTATTCTTCCACTGACTATTTCCAAAAATAAAGCGAAGCCTTCATTTATACACTCGGCCACAATTAATTTGTTCAGAAAACCACCTTTCACTAATGCTTTTATTTCCAAAAGGTGAAATTTTTGCGAAATATTGTCCCAAACAAGCCTATCTGACGTAGCAGCCAGAAAAGGTACACATAAACTTCACTTAGAAACTTTATATTGTGGAATTTTTCTAGTAAACTCAATATTTCTTCGTTGGGAACACTGGGTAGTTGGTATTGTCGCATAACAATATGGCGACGGTGAATATGGTCAATTGGAGGCATTACTTGATCAAGACTCGTGTCAAACGCAACAAGAATTGGCAGGATCATTGGGAGTGACACAACAAGCCATTTCAAAACGCCTGAAAGTCATTGGAATGATTCAGAAACAAGGAAATTATGGGTGCCGTACGAGTTGAAGCCGAGATATGTTGAACGGCGCTTGTCTGCTTGTGAACAGCTGCTTGCAAGGCAAAGACCGAAGGGATGTCTGCGTCGCATCATAGGGATACCCCGGCCTTGCTTCCACGTCGACAGTCTTAAAATACAGTAATGCTACGTATTTGTAAAATCGAAAACCACAATTTTTTCACAAGAATCCCATTAACTTATGAACCGTTGAGTTTTTACCCAAGGTATGTCATATTGCCGAAATTGTGGTCAATAATATACTAGGTGTGTTGAAATAAGGAAATAGCAGTCTGTTTCCGATATAACCGGCCGTTGAAGAGATCTGAAAATATTCTAGGGAGAAACATCAACATCATTGTATCAAAACTCAATATGCAAATTTTCAGCAAAATTATGATTAGTTTTCCATAAACGTCTAATAGGCTATCCTGGTGAATCACCCTACTACTGAATTACTAATGCATTAGGAGAGTTCCTGGATTTGATCTAAGGAAAATATTACGGTCTATTATTAATAATATGAAAACAGGTTATGAATATAGCAATAGAGAGAAAAGACATTAAAAAAAAAACAGAGTATATTTATCACAGAAATATAGAATATAAATTATTAATGTTCTAAGAAGAAATATATTTTAACTATATATTAGAAAATCCTATTGGTTCAGAAATATTACCACCTTTGTTGGTTCAGCAATAGTTAACTAGAAATAAAGAGAATTATTGTTATGAATCCAATTTGACTACTGATTTTTATGAAATATTCACATGTCTTACTTTCAAAATGAACATATGTTCATAATTGTTTTTCAATTTAAGAAATTAATATTTTCAGTTTCAAAAATTAAGTTATTTCAAATTTAATAATTTAGACCACCATTTCATGTTCTGGTTACAATTTATGAAAAAAATATACATTCATCAATTAAAATATTTCACTTACATTTACTGCATTCTCCATCTCATCTCTCACCGGCAAAATGTGACGATTATTTTCCATGAGTTTTTTTGATTTTAAGGATAATTTAAGGCGCCTCACTTGATTTGCTAATATTTTATTTTTGATCCTCAAATCGGACAGGGTTCTTTGAGTTAACCAAAAGTATTTCTCTCGCAGCATAGGGTTTTCCAAATGACTAGGTGTATAGTCTCCAATATAGCGGGGATTTGAGAAAAACCGTTTCTTACTAGAGTTACTAGAGCTGCATGATGCACATGCAGGAGAGGTTGAAGTCAGCGTTTCTTCTGAATCATTGGTTGTTGGAGTGTCACATCCCAATTTTTTTTTTGATGGAGATTGTATGTTAGAATCAGATAGATATTCCGTATAGTCCTGTTCTTCAACACTTCCATTCTCTTCTGAGTAGGTCCTACAAATTGCTTTATGTTATATGATGATATTCTGAGGAAGATTTAGTTTTGAATGCAATAGCTAGGAATTTTCCAAATGTTGAATGTGTAAGCATCGGCTTCCAAATAATTCTAAAGCAAAGGTAGTGTTGTTTTTTGTCTTTGTGAAATACATAATGATTTTATCCCTCTTTCAATGAGTCTAATAGGGAATTCTGTTTATATTGCTTGGGCTGTCATGTGTTATTTATTATACAGGCGGTTTGAAGATTTTTATTGAAGGGAATGTTGACAAACGCAGAGGAGCGGTACAACCTCATGTTGTTTATAAGAACCAAGCATGAAATATAAGAAGGCGGCCAGCAAACTGGGCCGAATGGTCGCCTCTCAAATAGAGGCGCCAGAAAAGTCGCTACAACTTACATCGGTATTTCCTCGGGTATTTCCATTTTAATTTCCAATTTAATATCAGAAGGCAAATCTCCTTGGATAAGACTATTCCCTAGGTTCTCAGTGTTGCTAGAGCTGGATGATGCACATTTTGAAGGAGAGTTAACAGTAGTTGAAGTGCCAAACCTCAATGGTGATTGTGTTTTAGAATCAGATTCTGTTGAGTCCTGTTTTTCAATACTTCGATTCTCTTCTGAGTAGGTCCTACAAATTGCTTTATGTTATATGATGATATTCTGAGGAAGATTTAGTTTTGAATGCAATAGCTAGGAATTTTCCAAATGTTGAATGTGTAAGCATCGGCTTCCAAATAATTCTAAAGCGAAGGTAGTGTTGTTTTTTGTCTTTGTGAAATACATAATGATTTTACCCCTTTTTCAATGAGTCTAATACGGAATTCTGTTTATATTGCTTGGGCTGTCATGTGTTATTTATTATACAGGCGGTTTGAAGATTTTTATTGAAGGGAATGTTGACAAACGCAGAGGAGCGGTACAACTTCATGTTGTTTTCAAGAATCAAGGATGAAATATAAGAAGGCGGCCAGCGAATCAAGGATGAAATATAAGAAGGCGGCCAGCAAACTGGGCCGAATTGTCGCCTCTCAAATAGAGGCGCCAGAAAAGTCGCTACAACTTACATCGGTATTTCGTCGGGTATTTCCATTTTAATTTCAAATTTAATATCAGAAGGCAGAAGACTATTCCCTAGGTTCTCAGTGTTGCTAGAGCTGGATGATGCACATTTTTGAAATCTCAATGGTGATTGTGTTTTAGAATCTGATTCTGTTGAGTCCTGTTCTTCAATACTTCCATTCCCTTCTGAGCAGGTCCTGCAAATTGCTTTATGTTATATGATGATATTCTGAGGAAGATTTCTATTGCAAGGAATTATAATAAATATGCAGGGCCGGCGCGAGTATATTTCGGCGCCTGAAGCAAAGAATTTTTCGACACCCCTGCTGAAAAAGCGTTTTTCCTTATCGTTCCTTTCTAAAGCCGTTTCCGCTGGGTTTCTTTTTTTTTTTGGTAATTTTACCTAATTCTTAATAATAATACTTCACGTGTCTGCTATTGCAGAAAATTCAAATCAAATAAAACAAAATGTATGTCTATGTGTCTATTTACTTCATGTTTTTGTCGCTGTAGGTATCTTAATTTATTACTGGATGTATTTGATGCTGATGAATGATATCCAAATGACACTGCGTGCGATCGACGAATGATTACCTATCACATCCCAAGATATAGAGAGCGGTAAAGCATGCAAAGTTTCAGTTTTGTTTCGAAAACTAATCGGGATTACAAACATGTATGCCGCTGAAAACATGCGGCAGTAACTAGTTTCGAATGCAAAATCGTAGAAATTTTCCATATGTAAACTGGGCCGAATTGTCGCCTCTCAAATAGAGGCTCCAGAAAAAGTCGGGGGCTCTGATGAATATGACAAATTATAAAAAAAGTTTTCTTTACTACTTACAGAGGTATTTCCTCGGGTATTTCCATTTTAATTGCAGAAGGCAAACCTCCTTGGATAAGACTCATCCCTAGGTTCTCAGAGTTGCTAGAGCTGGATGATGCACATTTTGAAGGAGAGTAAAAAGTGGTTGAAGTGCCAAATCCCAATGGTGACTGTTTTTTAGAAAAAAATTCTGTTGAGTCCTGTTCTTCAATACCTCGATTCCCTTCTGAGTAGGTCCTACAAATTGCTTTATGTTATATGATGATATTCTGAGAATGATTTTCATTGCAAGGAATTTTAATAAATATGACAAATTATGAAAAAAAGTTTTCATACAACTTACGGAGGTATTTCCAACTTGATTTCAAAAGGAGAAGGCAAACTTCCTGGGATAAGCCTTTTCCTTAGGTTCATATATCGGAAGCAATCTTCAGGAAAGTGATTTGAGCAAAGATAATAAACTTTTTTTTCCAACAATGGTTCGTTCCAAGAAATTCTCTGCAACCATTTTTCTCGTTCAAGTTGATTCGATGGAAGTCTTAAAGAAATTATTAGACGTATAAATTAGTTTTCGGTTGTTTTCAATTATAACTGAATATATGTTTTAAGGAAAAAAATCGAGATTCTGCACGCCTATGGACGATGCATTTTGTTTTGATTCCAACATTCGTCGCTCCTTGTCTGACGGAACACAGCAGTGTTACATAATTTATTTCGAAATTATCAATTCATGCTCAAAAATAATTTGCAATGTAATTTATTTATGAAAATTCTTTCGTGCTTGAAAAAGGTCAATGTTCAAAGGATTCCTTCAACAATTAAATCAGGATTCTGCACGCCTATGCTTGCTAGCGGCCAGCGGGGCCAGCCCGATTGTGACAAGCGACACTTATACTAAACAGTAAACGTCCACGGTCCATCTCACTTCTATCTTGTTTGTATTACAGATCGAGTACATGTGCTTACTTTCCGTTCCTTTCCTTCTATATATATTTTAACTCACCTGTGAACACTAACCTCACCTCCCACAATATAAGTTAAACCACACAAAAAACACTTGTTACCCATGTCTTATATCACTTCTAATCGTTATAAATATAACAATATATAGAATAATACAAAATAATGAAAACAAAAAATAATGAAGATTCAGCCCACTAAGACGCTCTAGAAGCGAGAACACAATTTACACAATGACAAAAAACCCGAATGCACATTGCCACATCGACAATTTATCTTAATGATCAGAAAAATTTTAATCTTTTTATCCTTTCATTCCTTTGTATTGAAAATAGAGATGGCAACGTTTTCAATTCTGTTATTGATTGGCGACACTAAACTTCCACCTCTCTTGTATTAGGGATCGAGCACAAATGTTTACATGTCGTTCCTTCTATCCCTAGAAGCTTAGAACATTAATAAGAGAATTGAAAACGCCTTGTAACTGAAGCATTTGTTTTGATGCCAACATTCGTAGCTCCTTGTCTGACCGGCGTCTATTGCAGTGGCGTAACATATTTTGATTTATTTCGAAATAATCAATTGATGCTCAAAAATAGTTTAGAGTGTGATTTATTTATGAAAATTCTTTCGTAATTAGAAAAGGTCAATGTTTTTCTCAGTTTTATGATTTAGCCATGGTGAAGTTAGGAAAAAAAGATTTCTGATAATTATTAAACATAAATACGGATGATATCTTTCTCTATTCCAGTATCGTAATGAGTTCATTACAGTTCTAAAAACAGTGCGGTAATTAACTCATTACAGCATCGTTTTCAGTTATATTTTTCGTTCTGTGGTTGTCCATTTTGACTTCCAATCCTATCAAATTTCAACAAACGTCAATAATTATTAATATAATATAATTTGGATATAGGGAAATGATTTGCAACATTATTCGCAATTTCTCTCAATTCTGGTGGTGTTAAATCGATTTTGTCAGACATAACTCACGAATTTAATGCGTAATTGTAAATTATTTCAAAATTCGAAACGTAAAATTCATATCCAAATTCCGTAATCTGTCAATTTTCGTAACAGTCACACCAACTTCCAAGATATGATACAAATGTCACTAGGATATATAATCTGAATTTTTCTTTGAATTTTGACAATATTTCACAAAACTCGACTTTTTAGAGAAAATATCGTCTAAAACTCGTTGCAGAAGGCAATTCCAACACTCATGCGTTTCGCATTCGTGTTGGAATAGGAGTCCATTCTGCAACTTGTATTAGAATATACTATTTTTACTGTACGAGTTTCAATTTAACACTCAAATAATTATTTCATGTTTCTTAAGAGGTGGAGGGCAGTCGGAATTCGCAGAAAATCTCTTTTTCTGTTGCATTATCTCATATAAAATATTTTCTGTAAATTTCTCAAGAATCTGATTTCACGATTTATTCAACAATGAATGGCAGGATAGGCTGATGGATTTAAATTGAATTTATTCAATTTTTTTAAAGCATAATGAACTAGTGAAAACTATTTTTCATGAACAATGATCTACTGAAAATTTGCGGTAAATTGTCTTAGGTCCCATTTTATATTTTCAGAAAAAAATATTAGATTAAGAACTAAATTAACTACAGAAATAATAAAAGAAAAATAATAAGGGCAGTCCCTCACAGAGAAGGGAAATAATATTTTAACTGTTGAGAATTTGTGGAACAGGGGCCAACGCATATATGTGTAGCGATAACTCTATATAATTAATATATTTTATTTGGTTGGAATCAAGTTGAAACATGACAAAATGATGTAGTATTGCTACTTTAATAAAATGAATAAAATTACTGACAAAAAATTACTATTTTCCCATGTCTGACTTCAAGTTCCCCAATCTTTCTAAAACATAAAAATCATTTGCAATTTCATGTCTTTCATTTCTGCTTTTATGGGTACAATAATATTCTCAAATTCTCAAATTACTAATGTTTCCAGAAGACTTCCTAGATTTGATATAAGGAAAATATTACCGTATATTATTCAATAATATGACAACAGGTCATGAAAGTAGCAATAGAGAGAAAAGACATTAGAAAAAACAACAGAATATATTTATCACAGAAATACAGAATATAAATATAAAATATTGGTTTACAAATATTATTAAAAAAATCTATTGGTTCAATAAAACAACAGAATATATTTATCACAGAAATATAGTATAAATAAAATTATTGGTTTTAAATATAATTAGAAAAATCTTTTGATTTTCAAATAAAGTTCTTGTCAATCTACTTCTCAACCGATTCAAATCTAATTTTGCACTCTGTCGATTTCTCAATTCGTGGTGAATCCTCAAATTGAAATAAGTTTCCAGAATCATTTAGAATCATTATCATTATAGCAGGAACATGGATTCTCTCTGGTTCATCATCAAACAGTTGCTGATTGAAAACATTGAACAATTTTGGATCAACACTGTTCAATGTAGTGAGAACCAGACGGATTAACAAGTTCGAATAATTTTTATCGAATATATTAAAAACTCTTTCTGTCTTTTCAGCCTGAGTACAGATATCAACCACAAATTGAGAGGCATTGGTAAGATACCCCAAGGTTTTTCTCAATTGTAGTTTTGACTCGGTGCTGTTTGACTTCAGGATGGGCAAATACAATATTTTATTTTTGACCTTGAAATTGGACAGGATTCTTCGAGACAACCTAAAGTATTTCTTTCGCAGCATAGGGTTTTCCAAATGACGATGTGAATAGTCTCCAATACAGCGGGGATTTGTGAAAAACCGTCTCGACCTAGAAAAGCAGAATTTGAAATGGAGTTATCTGTCACTTATTTTTCCAGTACCTAGTTAATGCTATAGACACTACGTCAGTAAAAACTACTTTAAATATTGTCTGTGATTATTTGTGTTATTGATCTTCAGTCGTTCATGAAATTCAATGTTTCATAACCACCATTTCATGCTCTATTATTTTAAAAGTTGAACTTGTGTTTCGTAGACTATGATTATAGGTGATGCAAACAAAATGAGTTATTCAATCCAACTAAGGTGCTATACTTTATAGGACATACCTTGTGAAATATCGAAAAGCGATATCATCTATTGGGCCCTTGGAGACCATATGACTATAGAACAACTTCGATATTTCAAATAGAATACTCTGTATATTAATACTTATTTCGGTTGCTTCTTGATTATTTATGTACATATTAATTTTCTTGTCCCTATCTCTAGTGGTTTTCGAGTAATTGACTGATTTACTTCTTTTTTGTGCAAAACATAACTTTAATCGAGCATTCACTTAGGTACTTGGAATCCTAGAAATCTAAAATTTCGAGTATTGTATGGAAAACAACAGCCAGTGTATCATTAACGTGTAATAAAATGCTTCCCTTATCATACAGGGTTGTTCAAAATCCCAGATTTTCAACGAGACATAGTAAAATGATAGAAATGCGTTTTTTAAAATGGAATTACCTGCATATCATAAGATGTATTTGAAGAAAATTGCAACGATTTTGCACGCTTCAATCCATGTTACGCTACTGGAATTTTCGAAGACGCGGTAATTTGTCAATTAATCGTATACCATCGGTCGGAACGCGGATGCGCGGATCTAGAGAGAATTTTCTGAAAGATTTTCAATAACTATCGAGACTTCAGGAAGGATACGTACCTAAGTTTTAGATTTCAGTCATTATTAGTTTAAATTGAGATTTGGAATTCAATTTATCGGCGAGAATTGTGTCGGGATTCTCGCACCTCCCGTGGGATTGGAACAACAGAATTGAAAAATATCAAGAAGTACTCCCTTGATATACAGAATTTGGAATAGTACGTACGTTAAAACACTTTAGTTCCTGAATCTGAAAGAATACCTGCGTAATACCTGGCGTTATCACATCAACTTATTAAAATATGGCGCCACGCAGCAACGTCGTTTCGGATATGTCGTGCAGAAAATGCTCGAAAGAGGTGAAAATATTTATTAGTTGTGGAAAGTGTGACTCTAAATACCACCCTAGTTGTGTATTGAAGATCTGTGGCACCTTTGTCAATTCTGAGGGTGTGGTTATATGTTGTGAAAACCGAAAGGATTGTAAATGTGAGGTTAAGGATAGAGAAATCGAGGAACTAAAACTGAGAATTTCTGGTATAAATGAATCTTTATTCGAAAAATCCCTAGCATTAGATCGAAATGGCTCCGATGTCGTTGAACTGAATGGAATATGCGACAGTAAAAATGAACAATCAATTATTATGTATGGGAATGAAAGTAAGTTCGACTATCAAGAAATGTTGATCAAACAAAAAGATATGCTGATTTCTGAAATGAGCGATAAAAACGAAATATTAAAGAAGCACGTCCTCCTTCTCGAAAAGTTTCAAAATATGGAATCTCCCTCGATCGAAAACCCCAAACAACCTGAACGAAAAATAAATAATAACATAAATACAGTAAATAAATCAAACAACGCATGTGGAAATGCCGGGGATCCGTATTCGAATTGCGATAATAATGAATTAGATAAGGATGATTCAAATATGACATCGCCAAGAACATGTGAATCCCAGGAATCCTATAAATGGCAACAAGTGAAACACAGGGGTAACGGAAACAATAACAAAGGAAGGAAATCTTTTACGGGAGTCTTTCCTGTCCAGTCTGTGCAAAAATCATCATCGGTGAGGGATGTCAACAAAAAATCTCGTCCTGAAATAGTAAAAGGTACCGGAAAATCCGATGGAGAGGTACAAGAGTTCTGCAGCAGTAGACCCAAAATATGGCTTCATGTTGGTAGGGTCAGCCCCAATACGACTGAGGAGTCCATTATGAAACATTTGAATAGGACCTTCCCAAACCGACCTTTCACTGTTGAGGCTCAGCCAACAAATGCGAACTCCGAAAGCATATCATTTAAGGTAGGTGGAGACGTTGATTTACAGGAAGACCTGTATAAAAGTCATAATTGGCCGGAGGGAGTGACTATAAGACGGTTCACATTTTTTCGAAAAAGAAACTATTATAAATAAAATGAAAAATAAACAAACTAAGCAGATCACACTTTTAAATTTTAATCTGCAATCATTAGCAAATAAAATTGACAGCGTTCGACAACTTCTTGAATCGCGTCATGTTGACATAGCGTGTTTTACAGAACACTGGCTTACAGCTGATATTATTTCGAAAATTAATCTGGGAAATTATGAAGTAGCTAGTTCTTATTGCAGACAGTCTTCACGACACGGAGGCACAGCTATTGTCCTCCGTAAGGATTTACCTTTCAAGGAATTATTCGAAGTAAAATCTAACTCTGTTGAAAAACAAATAGAACTTGCTGGCGTCCGACTGACGAAATACAAAATATTGATACTCTCACTGTACAGGCCGCCATCTGGTGACGTGTCACAGTGCCTTGATGTTTTGACAAAAGTACTCGAATTATGTCAGGCCTTATATCCGACTGATCGATTGTTTGTTTCGGGAGATTTCAACATCGACTTCGGGAAGAACTCGAAAGATCGACAAAAAACCATCGAGGTCCTCAAAATGTTTAACCTGGATGTGGTTTTCTCTGAGCCGTCACGTGTGACTAACATATCAAGCTCGTGTATAGACAACATTTTCTCCAACATCAGCATCGGTTCTGGCGGGAGATTCACTTTTCAGCCTTATCTTTCAGACCATATGGCCCAAATCGTGAGATTTTCAGTTTGCAACCTTGAGCCTGAAACAAGAAAATATAAATTCATACGGGAATTCAACGCAACCAAAACTCACCATTTTCTAGAATGCATAGGAGTCGAGGACTGGACGAAAACATATTCGGATAGTGCGATTGTTCAGTTCACAGAATTTCACGACCGTTTGTTGGATATTTTCCGGTCATGTTTTCCTGAAAAAAAAGTAATTGTCAATAAAAAAAAGAAAAAATACTCTGTAAGTCAGGAAATAACAACAATTAAGGATAGATTGGAGGCAGCTGACACAATAGCAAAGGTTAAGAAGGATCAGGCTAGTGAGGAGCTGTGTAAGGTCTTGAGAAGGTCTCTGCGGATGAAAATCAGGGAAACAGTAAAAAAGAAAAATGCCGATAAACTGTCGATATCGAACAACAGATATCAGACTATGTGGCAGTTGATTCGCGAGGAAACGAATAAAAACGGATCAGCAAGGACAGAGAATAATCTCACTGCCGATGATTTGAATAGATACCTGGTTTCTGTTGGCACGAAATTCAACTGTAGTTCTGACATTTCCATCGAAAAATCAGAAAGCCTGCTTAAAAAGAAACATGAATCAGTTCAGACATCCATGTTCTTGTTTCCCATAACGGAATTGGAAATTGCAAATGCGTCCCATGACCTCAAAAGTAAGAATTCTCGGGACATTAATGGAATGTCAGTCGCTTTGATGAAACAAATGATTCCTTTGCTCTTAACACCACTGTGCAAAATTTTGAACGACTGTATGACACAAGAACGTTTTCCTGAAGAACTAAAAATTGCTAGAGTTTGCCCTATTTACAAGAAAGGTGATGTGGATGATGTCTCCAATTACAGGCCCATATCGATATTACCAGCATTATCGAAAATATTTGAGCTCATAATGAAGAACCGCCTTGTTGAATTTCTGGAAAAGCACTCAATTATCCATGATTCCCAACATGGTTTCAGACAGAACAGATCAACAATAACAGCAATGATCGAGGTGCTCGAGGAAGTTATGACGGCATGTGAGAGAGGGGAGGAGGCTGAGTTTACGTGCGTGGACTTGAGTAGGGCTTTCGACACGGTGAATCACGAAATCCTTCTGAATAAGCTCCATCACTATGGTATAAGAGGAAAAGCAAATAATCTATTCCGTTCTTATCTTTCGAAGAGGAGGCAGGTGGTTGATTGGAACGGTGTGGTGTCAGGATTCGAGAGCTTGGGGAGTGGAGTTCCGCAGGGGTCCATACTGGGGCCGGTGCTGTTTATTTTATACATAAACGATCTGTTTCCAAATGTCAACTCCGATAAGACGGTATGTTATGCTGATGATACTGGTTTTATAAACAGATCAAAGTGTCCCGAGGAGCTCCACAGATCGTCGATAACTTCAGAGAGAGATGCACGTTCATGGTTCGCGGCTAATGGTCTGGTGTTCAACGAGGACAAAACACAGAAATTGGTTTTCACCGGTAGGGACTCTGGTGAGAACTCGTTGATTTACCTGGGATTGCAGTTCCAGTCTTCTCTCGGCTGGGCCACTCACATCGACACACTTTGCAAAAAACTGTCAACTTCGATATTTATGATACGTCGAATGAGAGAAATAGTTGACCAAACAACAGCTAAGCAAACCTACTACTGTGCCTTCCATAGTTTGGCAGTCTATGGAATAATTCTTTGGGGACACAGTAGTCATGCCGAAAGAGTCCTCCTGAAACAGAAGAAAGCTTTGAGAACCTTGTATGATATGCGAAGCACAGAGAGCTGCAG
Organism: Harmonia axyridis; assembly: GCF_914767665.1. Lineage (NCBI taxonomy): Eukaryota > Metazoa > Arthropoda > Insecta > Coleoptera > Coccinellidae > Harmonia > Harmonia axyridis. Next base: position 63,625,886 of record NC_059501.1, read on the forward strand.
GGAAACTTTTAAAAAAGAAGGCATACTTACCATAACCTCCGTGTTCATATTGGCTTGTGTAGATTATATTCACGCAAACAAGGAGAAGTACACAAAGCACTCGTATTATCACACCTACAATACTCGAGAGAAACATAAATATACATTACCCCGTCTAAGAATGAGGAAGGAGGAACTTGGTCCAAATTTCTGGGGACTCAAATTCTACAACAAGCTTCCAGATGAAGTGAAGAGCCTGGGAAAATTGCAATTTCATAAACGAGTAAAGAGTTTGTTGCTGCAGAACACTATATATTTTTTACATGAGTTCCTTGACTGATTCGTTAGTACTTGCATTGTTTTAGATTATGTATAGTGCCAAATTTGTGTTTATATTTTTTTTATCATAGTTAATTATGTATATCGTACCAAATTTGTGTTTGTATTTTTTATCGCAGATTATTGCATTGTAGCGAGAATTTATATATACATATTATATTCATAAGTATTTACATAATTGTAAAAAGTTCTGATTGACATGTCATGTAATTCATTGATGACGTTAATATATATTACTATTACTATTACTAACTTCGCTGAATGGGAATTGGAATACTATAGCTTCCTGATAAGATCTGGTGTTCAGAAGGCTGCAAATAATTTACAGAAGAGGTTCCATCCTAATAGCAGAGTAACTCATTTGAAACCGATTCAAGTTAAATTTTTATTTCATTATTTGTTTAGAGTGAAAAGGATCGATCTTTGTATATTTTAATTTTATTAAATTTGTAAAGACCTGGGAAGGAGTTTTGTTGCCAAATGAGCCAAACCACCCCTAGAAATGAGTCTTTAGAGTCTCATGGGCAATTGTAACGTTACAAAATGAAATTTCCTTTCAGACGATATAAAATGTTCTTATATCTAAATTGTCAGGTTTCCTAATTAAAAGCAAGTTTCCACCCCATTGTTAATATAAAGATGCATTTGGTTTAGATATCCATGAAATGCTATAGTAATCTATTAGGCCAATTGACAAGTTCCCGGTCTACCATAGTAAAACACATTTTTTTGGCAAAATTCATGCAATTTTGCCATTGTTTTCATTGATTTGTGATACGGCGCATTGTCTTGACGAAACAGCACCTTTTTTTTCTTCAGATGGGGCCGTTTTTCAACGATTTCATCCTTTAAACGATCCGAAAACGATATATGAAAAAATCGCTGTTGGTGGTCTGGCTCTTTTGGAGGTAATCAATTAATATTATACCTTGCGCATCTCAGAATACTGATGACATAACCTTGCCAGCTGACTGTTGTGTTTTTCCTCGCTTTGGATTCGGTTCATAGTGTGCAGTCCACTCAGCTGACTGTCGATTGGACTCCGGAGTGAAATGATGGAGCCCTGTTTCATCCATTGTCACATATCGACGCAAAAATTCAGGTTTATTGCACTTGAACAGCTTCAAACAGTGCTCAAAATCATTAACACGTTGTTGCTTTTGATCGATTGTGAGCTCGCGCTGCACCCATTTTGCACACAGCTTTCTCATGTATAAATATTCGTAAATGATGATGTACACGTTCAGATGATATCTTCACAATGTCTGCTATCTCGATCAACTTCACTTTACGGTCATTCAAAATTATTTTGTGAATTTTTTCGATTTTTTCGTCGGTGACAGCCTCTTTTGGGCGTCCACTGCATTCGCCGTCTTCGGTGCTCATTTCACCACGTTTAAACTTAGCATACCTACCAATCAATGTTCGTTGATTTTCCTGGTGCAGACCCCGGAAACTCTACATCAAGCCAAGATTTTGCATCAACTGTATTTTTTCCCTTCAAAAAGCAATATTTTATCAGCGCACCATCTTTTTTCAAATAACAAAAGTAGCTACACTCACAACGGAATATCTCACAAATTAATGGTTGGACTGCTGTCAAATTTTGAAACGTCTCGTTTGAAGGTTGGTACTAACTAAAAATCATATGGATTTAATACAAGCACCGCCATCTGTGCACCAGCCTGAGGACTTTTCAATTGGACTAATATGATGATTTGACTATCGGCATTGCTTGTAAAATATTTTTGAATTCTATAACGAATATTTCATGGGAAAACGAATCAAATGGAAGTCAATGAATAATATATTTTGAAGAAATCGTTTATTGCTCACAAATCAAATTCTTCACGATCAAATTGTAGTAAGATTATGTGGAATGCTTAATGAGATGTATATATCCTGAACTGATGAACAAAAATTTCATCAAAACTACATTTGTGCAATTATTGCTTTCCGTTTGAATCGCCTATCAATTATAGGTAATTATTCGTTGATGAATTCAACAATACTGTACAATAGGTGTTGTTTGTTAAATTATCATAATTTAAAAGTTCTATCGAATTTCATGGATATCTTAAACAAATGAAGGACCTATCTTAATATTGCTTTTGGGATGAAAACTAACTTTCAATTAGGAAATCTCACAATTTAGTTATAGGAACATGTTACATATCGTCTGAACGGAAATTTAAAATCCTTTTAATACATCTTCATTATGAAATTCAGTCATTCCATTTGAAAAAACGCACTTTTTATCGTTTTACTATGTCTCGTTCAAAGCCTGCGATTTTGAACAATCCTGTATGATTAGGGACGTATTTATTACACGTTAATGATACACTGGCTATAGCTAATCCATACAATACCCGAAATTTCAGATTTCTAGGATTCCAAGTACCGAAGTGAATGCTTGATTGAAGTTATGTTTTGCACAAAAAATGAGTAAATCAATCAATTACTCGAAAACAGCCTGATATAGGAACAAGGGACTGAATACATAAATAATCAAGAGGCAAAAAGCAATGGAAAAAAGTATTAATATACAGGATGTTCTTTGTTGTTTGAAATATCGAAGTTGTTAGTACTTTTTGATACAAGCATGAACACCGGAGCGCTGAAAAAACACTGATCAACAATTGCTAGGGATCACTTATGAACTTCTCTTCATTTGTATTTTTTTCAAGTTATCTCGTGAATATCTGTACATTATATGTTCTCTAAGGAAAAAGTAAGATGTTTTGAGTTGATTATATCAAAGTCTTCCTCACTTCATCGGCTCTTGTTCACAAAATCGATTATTATCTGTAGGCTGTTACAGGTGGAGTGAAAAGCAATGTGGTATTTGTTATTAAATCTGTTTTTTTCTCTCGTTCAAACACATAAGGTGACAATAATTGAAGAAATGAGAACAATATCAGCTTATCAGTCATGCCGAGAAGACGTTTGGCTCCTGTGCAACTGGACCAAATCATACGGTGGATACAGGAAGGTTTGTCCCAGCGAGAAGTGTCCCGGCGGTTGAATGTTTCGCAAAGTGTCGTGAGTCGGGCTTGGAATAGGTTCATCCAAAACGACTCAGTAGCTTATGTTCATGGGGGAGGTCGGCAGCGCAGTACAACAGCTGCCCAAGATCGTCTTTTGATCCTCAATGCTAGGAGAAATCCCACTTACCCGGCGTCGCGGCTCAATAGATCACTGAGAGTTGCAACAGGAGTTCTAATTTCGAACCAGACTGTAAGACGACGACTACATGTTCGTGGTTTGAGAGCACGTAGGAGGGTACAACATCCCCGTTTGAATAGGGAACACCGGGTTCATCGACGGCAATGGGCTGAGGAGCACCGCAATTGGACACTTGAAGATTGGAGCCGATGTTTATTTACGGATGAGTCTAGATTTCGTTTGGTCAACTCCGATGGACGTATTCTTGCTTGGAGGGAAAGAGGTCGAAGGTATGCAGAACAGTTCATGGTACCCACAACAGCTTTTGGCGGAGGTTCTATATGTGTATGGGGAGGCATTTGTTTGAACCAACGCACAGTGTTGGTTGTTCTGCAGAACACCACCATGACCAGCCAGAGATATCACGATATGATTATTGAACCCATAATTGTTCCGTTTGCGGCTGCCGTGGGTGAGAATTTCATTTTAATTGACGATAATGCCCATCCACACCGTAGTCGTCTGGTTAATGAAGCGCTAGAAACTCATGCTATTGATAGGATGGACTGGCCAGCTCGCTCTCCAGACATGAATTGCATCGAACATGTCTGGTCTGAGATGTCTAGACAATTGTCAACCTTAGAACAACCGATCAATAACCTGGAGGACCTTTCTAACGCTTTACGGGATATTTGGGCGAATTTGCCCCAAAATTTTATAAATCGTTTGATCGAAAGTATGCCTCGTAGCGTAGAATGCTTGAGACGAGCTCGTGGGGGACCAACTAGGTACTAGCTTAACCGAAACGTCAGCCTTCTTGTGGTTTCATCATAAAATTTTTATGTCATTCAAACACAGAATTTTGAGTGTTCCTAATAAAGTCTTTTTTTTCTCTCCAACTTTCCATTTTTTCATTCTTTTCTCAAGTGAACCATATTATCAACTGAAAATACTCTGATATCTGACTAAATTTATATTATATTTATATTTATTCTTACTCAAGAAATAAAATTTTCAATAATATCGTAGTTTCCGTGGAAGTTCAGGATACTATCATTGTTGTTGAATAGTTCTTGAATCTGTTGTTACAAACAGATTGAAACAAAATTTCAAACGCATTTTTATCGAAGCGTTTTCAGCCATTTTCGAAGATCTCTCAATGGATTGCGGTGTTTCACAGTTTGGCCCTCAGTGATCCCTGCATCCCCATACCAGAGCATTGTGACTTTGACAATAATGAAAAACATATTTTATTTTTGCTTTCTATCGTTTTCATTATAAATTTTCCTAAACTACACATACAAGGCTATTTACAAGGATAAATATACAAGAGGTAATTGCTTGAATAATAGGTTGCGTATTAGCACCTGATCATTGATCTTATCTAATAGTATGATTATGTACAATATGTTTGATTTCTAAATTAATTTGCGATTAGTTTTTACAAGAGGAGTCAATAAAAAACATATTCATCTAGGTATGGTGGGATAAATGTTGATTGTGAAGTTGTTTGAATGAAGTGTATCTATTTTTGTTGAGTATAATTCTCAAAAAATTTTTTTGTAGTCGTTGTAGTTTTTCGTAATTAGTGTCTGAAATTTTACTCCGAATTGGATTTGCATACAAGAATGCTGGCCTAATTTCTCCGAAGTTTGGATTTCCTGCTGAGTTTGCTGTTTTTACTGATTAATGGGAAAATGTTGTTAAGAATTGTGTAACATTTTTGTGAAATGTTATCTAGATGCTCAACGATAATTTTTTTGTAGGGTGACCCCTAGATAGTTGTTGAATTTTACCTTGAAGCTGTTTGTTGGAGTTTTGCGTTTTTGGATGCAGTATGTTAAAGTTGCTTTCTTGGCGTTAATTTTAATTTTTCAATTGTTATAATATTTTTCAAGCTCGTTTACATGAACTTGAATATTTGTTGGCATTATTTGATGATTCCGAAAGTATAACAAGTAAGTGTCATCTTCGAAAATTTTTTGGAATATCATTGATCGACTAGTTGAACAGGGTTGGAGATAATAAAATAACCCCCCCTGTGAAACTACAGCAGAAATTGAATATTTGGTTGAGAGAATATTTTCTACTCTTACTTGATATGTTCAGTTTGATCAGAAGGAGTTTGTAAATGAGGCCATTATATATGCCACACAGTGTCAAAAGCTTTTTCTAAATTGACCATAGCAGGGATTTTTTTATAATTGAAATTTTTTGTGATTGCCAGTTGTAGAACCGTGCTGTGATATTTCAAATCCTTATTGTTCATTTATTATTTGTTAAAATCGTTTTCAATATAATTTTTTCTAAAACATTTGACATCGTACGTAACAAGTTAATGGGGTGGTATTTGGATGCGAATTTTGGATCCCACGCAGCCCACATCGCCATCTCTCGGCCAAGAAAAATGTCACTACATACTCCCCTCCCAGTACCGACGACGTCCCAGAGAAGGTTCGATGGCATATACGAAGAACAAGCGCACAAGAGTGAGTTATGAAGGCGGTAAAGCAAGGCTTAGCGTGCTTTGAAATTTTGTATTTTCCGGAAAACATAATGTATTTTTGAAACAAGGAGCCAACATGACGTTTGGATATTAAGAAATAAAGGATTCCTGACCACCCAAATAAATTTTCATTGAAAGCTACATGAAACCATGGTAGGTTTATACAGGATGTCTATTTTAAAAATAGCCAAATTTCAAGGGGAGATCATACAAGTTGTTTTCAACAAAAAATGTCACATAACACATGGTTGAAATCAACATATTTTGATTTCACGATTAATCTCTATTCGTTTGAATTATTTTGATTCGACAGATACATTCATGATTTCCAAGAGAATTACTTCAATATTCATCATAAAGAGCTTCAAGATAGCGCAAATTTAGGTTTGGAATATCTAAAGCTTTTTTGTTATTTTCTTACTTAGCCATGATATTATGGCAGAGTGGCAGAGAACAAGCAGCTAGCGATAAAACCATTGGAAAAATATGACCGATTTTGTTAACTGCATAATCGTGATACACACCTCCTTACCAGGCCCGCAATAAGAATTTTTTGACACACAGAACTTCTTATCTTGTAGCTAAATTTAATGCCGTTTCCAGATATGTGGTCAAATTTGATGTGTCTGCAAGGATAACTGAAATAAAATTGATTTTATGGAAAATATTAAGTGCTATCAAAAATGTTAAATTGAAGAGAACCATCAACATTTCGACCATGTGTCATATGACATTTTCTGTTGTAACTTGTATTAATTCCCCTTGACGGTTGGCCCTTTTGAAAGTAGACACCCTGTAGAGATTGGTTGCAAGTCAATCACTCACAAAGTAACGTTTGACGATGGCGTTGTCTTGTGGATTTTTATTTGAAGTTAAAACGCGGCTTAGATTTGAATGTTATCAATAGAATATAAGCTTGACAGAGTTCTTGCATTATACTAGCTCGTAACTCCTCCAGTCCCCCAATTCGTATCATCATTCAGCCTACTTCTCACCAAAACAGATCAAACACTCTCTTCTTTATGACATAACACGTGTAAATACACAAAATATTTCTCAATAAGCCGGTACGCCTAAAACCACATTCACCAATATAAAGCGAATATTACCAAAGCATGATCCCCGCTTTGGACAACCGATCTTATAAAGTTTGTTATGAACACGCACTGTCTCCAGTGCTTTGGTTACAATTATCGTTTATTTATCCGATTCTTTTTGTTTGTGCGGTATAGGTACCTACTTGTGATCTTCAACATTCGAGGAGTACCAGGAGGTAGGATTTTTCATTCAAAAAAATATTTTCAATTCATTCATTATTTTTATATAAGGATTATTAGAAATAATTTGAATGTGATTAATAATCAAAACAATCAGTTTTAAATAAATTTTCTGTATTCGGTTACTTTTCCTTAATGAACTGATTTAACTACATGATGAAATTTATTCAAATTTTATACTTTTATTTGATGATTTAGGTTTCGGGAAATATACTGCTCTCCAAAAGTTAGGGTAGTTAAAAAAAATTATATCTATTTGTTTACCCTTTCGAAATCATTATTTCAAGTAGAAAATTAAAGTAAGAAAAAACCACAAAAACTGCCTATGTGAAATTATGTATTTAGTTACATACACACATTTCAGAACTTTATACAGAGTGTTTCCTAATTGAATGTCAATATTTATGGGGTGATTTTGGATCCTTTAAAAAAAAACAACTTACGAAGATATGTCCTAAACGTCTTACCTCTTGAGATACAGGGTGGTAAAGTTTTCAAAAATATATCATTTAATATTAATATCTACGATACTTCAGATATTCAAATGAAATTTGTCATACATATACTATGAACAAAGAGGCATTTTTAATGTATCACTATTTTTTTTATTTCCACCACTTCCTATTTTGGCAAACATTGACGCCACAGATTTTTCCTGAAATAAAAATTTTTTTTTTTGAAATTCTTAATCATTTCTTACCAAAGTTGATCACTTGACTTTTTTCAATCCGATGCACGGTTTTCGCTTAAAAAATAAAAACCATTTCTCTGCATGGTCATAACAATATCGTTAATAATATTTTTTTAGATGAAACCCGTGTGTCAGACTAAAAAAATTCAAGAGATCAAATTTGCTCATAATTGAATAAAGATTTAAGTTTATTTTATTTTTGAAAACTTTACTACCCTGTATCTCAAAAGGTGAGACGTTTAGGATATATGTTCATGTGAAGTTTTTTCTTAAAATGGGCCCAAAAATCACCTCCTAACTTTTGAAATTTTATGTTCATCGTACAGGTAATGATCACTTTATTTGAAAGAAAAAATAGTTCGCCCCTATCAAGATAAAATTATTCTTAAATTTCTCGTTCAATTTGTAATAGAAAAACTCGAATCTATTTTCGACGGGGCTGTTTTTATGCAAAAAAAATGTATATTTTATTTCTATATCTATAATTGGATATCACTCGATAATGTAATAGAGATAAGATGTTTATTTTTTGCATAAAAACGACGTACCTTATGTAAAAAGGCATGGGATATTTAGATACTGTCGAAAATTAAACGAGCAATGAAAAACCATTATCTATTAATTTGGAATATCTTAGTGGCGTAAAATTTTTTTCTTTCAATAAATTGAGAGCAATAAATAAATATCCTGTTGTCGAGAAAAATACTAGTACCCTGTAAGTTTATCGTACTTATTCACTAACATCCTGTATTCAATTCTGTAGCCAAATATTTCATTACAAATAAACGTATCAATCCAATATTGTTATCAGAAAGGTTATACATAGTTGATATTTGTTTGTTTTTTCAAACCCTGTTATATTGTATTCAATTTCAATTTTTTTGCCAAAAGTGGTTTCAAACAATTAGGTTCGAAACGCAGAAATGCACTGTTTCCGGGATAGAATCTTTTGCACGCAGGGTCAATAATAGTTAATTATATTCCACTCATTGAGTTTCTGATAACGTGATTATTGTATGTTTTAATTGTGTTGTTTTTTACTTTATTTATATGTCCTTCTGAAGAATTAATTTTTTCATGAAGGAGATATGTAGCTTAATTTCAGTACAATATGGATAATAATTTCTCAGATATTAAACAATTTGAGACATTTTCTGTTGGAGATATCCTCATAAAATTTTGAAAGAATCTTCGTTTGATTATTTTACAGAACTACTGAATTTCTGTTCGATAGAACCGCTCTTGTATTTTTCAAGTTATTGGGAAATTTCATGTGTCTCTTTTGGAAGTTATCGTGTCTTGAAATTTTCACAAAATTATATATTTCCTTGCTAGAGCTAGAGCACCTAGAAGGTGACTTCAAAATATTTATTATGCATTAAATTAGAAGTACCTTGTCACTAAGCATTCCTATAATTCTAGGACCCATTTATTGACTGCAAATTCTTAAAATTGAGGGACTATAGGACTATGAAATTCGGAATTTCTATTATTTTGATGGAATTCATTTCAAATCAACCCTTCGAGATTATAAAGTGCAGATTAAATCATTCATAATGACTTTTTGAAACGTTAGTGAAATTTTTTTGGTATATGATATCTACAAATTATGATCTATTACGACTTTTTTGAAAACAGTAGAATGAACCAATGAAATGAATAAATTTCGGATTAATCTGGCTAACAGACGTTCTCCAGCGATAATTTCAAGAAAACTATTCATGGTACTGTTTCAGGTGATTATAAGTAAAAATTTCTATTCAAAACTTTCGGTAGTTAAAAACCAAAGCGCCAAGTATGAAAAAAGAAGAATAGAAGCGTTGGAATATATACAATTCAAATGTTGCATTTATGTACCTTTATGTATATTGATATCATATAACATTCTTAATTAATGAAATGCACTCCAACAGTACAAAATATTTTGTAAAGTATGAAACATCGAAATTGAAAACGACTCCATAAGCCGATTTAATCATATAGGTATTTTGAATTATTTCTTAGTCGTGATATTAACCATGTGTAGACATTACGACAAAACTGTTGAGTGGGTCGTATTCAGTTCACCGTGAAGCTATTTATTTCTGCAACTCAATAAAATAAAAAAAAAGAAAAGAACCGAAATGAATGAAATAATCTTCGTTGTTCATCAAAAGGTCTTCCAAAACATGGTAATTTTTTGAATTAAAAAATTATTATGTTCTCATTTTGTTCGATCTACTTAACATCCATATTTATTGCAGTTTGGTTCATTAAATATCCATAGCTATCCATATGGAATTTTGTTAGCGGAAATTTCGAAATTGCAGACATTTTTTTTCATCTTTCTGAGCTTCCTATTACCTTCAGCAAACTCTTAAACAAAATGTATTATTTATCTGATCTCATTGAATAGATTAGTGGATTATCAAAATCAACCAAATCAGATATGTTGGTTGTTTGGCTTTTTGAGTCTCTGATCAAAATTATATGGATAGTCCACCATGTCATAGATGAGTTGTAGTTATCTAAAGATGATTATACCCACCTATAAATGTAACTTGTAACAATTGATTCTCCTTGAAATATTATGGAGAAATCAAAACAAATATTTTTACTAATGTATCATCTCTTCAGTGAGGAAATACTTTCGACTATAGTGCAAACATTTTAAAACTGTACTAAACACAAAGTAGTAACCTTCACACTAGTTATTTAAATTCATATTTGATTTTGGGATTGTGAGTTTTATTTCTTTATGTAAATTATGTAATAGGTACATTTGGTATTTCATTATTAATCAGTCAACAAAATTTGTAGGTATACATATAATGTTCTATATAACTATATGTGAACCTAAATGACATCAACTCAAAATTATATGTAGGTATTTGAAAATTTGCCTTGAATATTTTGAAATCTATCGAGATTTTTCGAATTTATTATAGCGTTTTCGTGAAATTTTTGGGGCTAATACGTTTTGAATCATTTAAATTCGGAATAAGTGATGAGTGCTCACTGGATTGTTTTTCAAAATAACTGTTAATAAATTCTTCAATTTTTGGAAAATTGATTGTTTCGAGAAAAAATACTATCGTTCTTCATTTCTTTGTCCCAACACATAAGAAAAAAGCCAAATAATAAATATCAAAATATGGAAATTGAGTTCTTTTTTTCAAAATGTGTATTAAGACTGAGAATAAATTGTTGATTTGTAAAATGTATGAAAAAAATAAAGAAGGAGAAATAATTCAATATTCAATTCAATTCAATATGTGTTAACCATAAAATGATTCACTTGAAAAAATACAGCAAATTTTACACTATGATTAATTTTTTCCTCTTTTACTTAAAAATATTTCAACACATATGGCAAATATAATTCGAGAAAAGCACTGATTTTCCATCAAGAGCTTTAAGCATTCGTGTGCTTGTTGCGCCATTGCGGACCACATAACGGAACACCTGTATACTTTATACACTTGATCTATTGTGAATAATTTTTTAATGATGATGGCGCAAAAAAATTATTTGCTTTAGGCGCAAAAACCGTCCGCGACGACCCTGATATGAGATGTTGATTATGATATCATTTTTGTGTTAGTTTATCTATTTCTGTATAATATTCCGTTAACATTGGGCACAACCTATTTTTTATTTTCATATTTGGTGATTTCTCGAATATGATAAAATTTAAAACCTAATTATTAAATACAGGATGTGCCTTTTTGTCATCAATGAATAGTCTCATTTTAAGCACCCAAAAGAGTTAGTTGTAAATAGTCATCAAAAAGTCAGTACTTACCTCCGTTTTTGAACTACGAACAAACCTGGGTTCATTTATACCATGCAATTTGAAAATTTAATAAAAATGGGTGTTTCATAAGAAAAAACATATGTTTGGTAATTTACACTTTTTTGGTAAATACTGTATATCCTGAAACCATTGTGAATGTAGCTCTAATGAAACCTAATGATAGTGTGTCGAAAAAAAAATTTTGAACATTTCAGCGTTTAACCATAACAGAGCGTCGAATTAATATTGGAACACGCTGTATACAATACTGTGCTCTCCAAGGGTGCCATTGGTTCATGAACGGGTGCTTAAAAACTCCTGAATTTAAGCCAGTGCTTTTCGCTTGGTTTGAAAGAAATAATTCAATCCAGAAGAATATTGGTATTAAGTATTCCATTAAAATACAGTGTGGAAAAGCTAAATGTAATAAATTCATTAACTTGGTTAGTGTACAAATGCGCAACCCCCTTCGAAAGATAGGTACATCACCCAATTGTTTGAATAAGAAACGGTAAAGAAATGTTATCATTTTCATGTTCATTGCAAAAATCAAAATAGAAAAAATAAAATCATGCGATTAGCGAAATTTGGTACAATATCAAAAACTGAAATTAAAAACTGAATTGCAAAAAATTTTTGAATGTTAATGAAGTAGGTGTTCAAAGTGTTTACCGCGAACGCCTTGGCAACATCCTAATCTCAAATAAAAATTTCTTCCAATATTATTCCACGCACTGTATTCTTTCTTCCTCCTGAAAGATCCATTTTTCACCTATTAATGTGCTCGTTTATTATTATTTACCGATTCATTAATCTTTATTGCTGAATACTTATACCTACACATATAATAAACGTTTTTCGGTTGATAAATTAAGTTTTTAGATATTTGAAAATTTAATCGATCTGTTAGTAATCTATTTCGTCAGAACCGTTATAGATTTTCTGCACTACCTACATCGCTTCATAACATTGCATTCCATGTATTTTAACGAAGTAATTTCTAAAGCGCTATCAAATGGAAAAAAACTGTGACTCTAATTGAAGTCTTATACCTAAGTTGGATTTGAAATGAATAACATTCGCCTACATAAAATATTCGCTCTTTCCAAATATATGCCCCAACATATCTTGTATAATAGACTTAAAGTAATTATTTTACATAATCACAATCATCGGATTCGTTTATTGCAGTAACAGAAACGATCTCGTAGAAATTTCACACATGCATTGATTTCGTCTTTCGTCGAAGGTTTATTATTTCCTCTATCTATAAATTATATCAACCCATAAAGAAGAATTCGCGATGAATTATCTATTGAATGAAAAAAATACAAAATGATTATTTCCTCTTCCTCCCTGCATATTTGATATAAATAAAGGGCATATCAATGAAGGTAAAAATATTTTACTTCTCGAGGTTATAGACATAGGAAATCCAGGAAGAATATTGGGAAACAAATACCTGCCCAATATTTCGTGAGGTCAAAAGAAAATTTTTTTCTTCACTATTAGGTGTACAACTTTGCTGCCGCCGTTTTGCAATAGACTGCGGTAGTTGTAGTCGAAATAATTAGATCGTAGATGTCATACAATAAGCTTAGGTATTTGTAAACATATCGCCATCGAAATATAAGTCGATTTGTGTCTGCATCATAAAGTTATTCTCGTTATTTTAGGAAGGTTTTTATTTTCTGCTTTAATAAGAAGAAACCTGCGGTTGAGGCTCATCGAATGCTCTCAAATACCTATGGTGAGGCCACTATTAGTGAAAAAACGTGCCAAAAGTGGTTTCAACACTTCAAAAACGGTGATTTTGACTTTGAAAACCAGCATGGCGGTAGAAGAGAGAAGGTTTTCGAATTTGCAGAATTGGAGACATTACTTGATCAAGACTTGTGTCAAACGCAACAAGAATTGTCAGGATTATTGAGAGTAATGGGAATTATTCAGAAACAAGGAAATTGGGTGCCGTACGAGTTGAAGCCGAGATATGTTGAACAGCGTTTGTTTGCTTGTGAACAGCTGGTTGCAATGCAAGCATGGCTTCAATGGAAAGAAATTGTTGTCAACAACAATATGCTGCAGTGGGACGACGCTACTTGCCATACCGCCTAGGATAAATTATAGTTCTCGCACGTCTTTTCTCTTAAATGTGTCATCTCCTGGTTTGGACAAAACAGTTTGTTCGTTTGGATTTTCAGTGGATTATATGAAAATATCTTTGAATAATGTCATTAACCTGGCTCTTTATAACAGATTGTAACATCATGGTAGCCTTTGCAAAAATTTTAATACACTTATCGCGGGCTTGGAAACTGAGATAACAAAAAATTGGATTAAGAATTGATAATACCCAATTTAAGATTGCCATTTCCGAAATTTTATCTTCTAGAATAGTCGTGAGTTTGAGTAAAAAACGGTAAATAATATCTTAAAGACTAACTATACCTATAATACTATCTTCAACATTACCAACCTACCAAGTAATATTGGAATAAAAAAAGAACTAAACTCTTAACTGTTTATTCTCCTAGATGCACCATACAACACAGCATCTGTACACCTCTAATAATAAGCTAAAAAAATTGAGTATAGATCAACTAGCCTCTCTCAAATGAATGGCCCCACGTTGGGCGCCACTACTTGAAGTGCTCAGATCAAAAAACTACTCATCAGACACAATACCGCTATCTACCACGTTCGGAACCAGACGGCTAATTTAAAACGTGACAATGTTACAAACGTTTATAAAGCCCTGTACCATGAATTGAAAATAATTTGATTGTGATAATATCATGATTCAGTTTATATTTCTATTTCAGGAATTCGTGAAAACCAAGGCTGAAAATGAAGAAGAAAATCATTGAAATTTCAAAATCAGTCCAGAACTTCGCGGTTCGAAGATCATACGCGACAGACAGAAATTATTCAACAGTTATGAAACTCGATATTTTCGAAGATGACATAGAAGTTATCTCTAAAGAAGCAAACGTAGAAGAAAAAGAATATATCAAGCCATACAGTGACGTTCCAGGTCCACAGCAATTGCCCATAATTGGAAATGCTTGGAGATTTGCCCCCTTTATAGGTATTCGAAAAAATTTTACCTATTTTTCTAACTAATTATTCGATGATAAAATGAAACGGAAAGAAATTTCTCTAATTCTGTGGTTATTCCGTTCATTCTTCCACATCTTGTAGAACAAAATCGTGCGAGAATATATCAGAAACGCACAGTTTTCATGGTTATATTTTATTATTATATGTTGGTACTCCGAACTTTCCGCCACGGCTTTATCTGTCAATTCATCAATTTGCCTTAAAGAAATCTGTTCTGCCAACCAACATTTTCCCATGCAAATATCACTAAATGATATTTATGGAAATATTTCATTAATTTCAATAAAAATGCAATGAATTGTAGAAAAAAATGTATAATACTCGTACAGAAGGCTCATTCTACCACTCGTTCATTCAAAAACTCGCCACTTCGTGGCTCGTTTTTGAATTTTGAACTCGTGGAAGAATATCAATGCCTTCTGCACTTGTATTATAAATAACTATATTGATATTGATATATATCCATTCTTGATTAATATTGAAATTTCAATTTGCAAATTGCACCATATCTATAACGTTTTCGATTTCAGGACAATATAAAATTCATGAGTTGGATAAGGTAATGTGGTCTCTGAAAAAGGAATATGGAAACATAGTTAAAGTTGGTGGTCTTATCGGTCACCCCGATCTTCTGTTTGTGTTCAACGGAGATGACATCAGGAAAGTTTTCAAGCAAGAAGAAGCTTTACCTCACAGACCTTCTATGCCGTCGTTACACTATTACAAGCAAAATTTAAGGAAAGATTTTTTTGACGGAAATGCTGGAGTCATAGGGGTGTAAGTTGAAGGAGTATATAGATCAGATATATTTATTCTGCGAGATTTTTCTAGACATGGTAAAAAATGGGAAGAATTCAGGAAAAAAGTACAACAGATTTTGTTACCCCCAAATGCAGCAAAGGTGTACATTGGTCCATTGGATGACATAGCACGTGATTTTCTATCAAGGTGAGTTGAAAGAAGGGCCATACATCATGAACCTGCATTCTCATATTTTTACGCTTTAGAAAATATTAAATCCAAAAAAAAATTAACCTAACATTAATTAATATTTTTGAAATTTGATGGAGACCACTTGAACAAACAGAAACAGTTAGATTTCTCTTAGGGAGTTCGAAATGACTGCATATTTTCAGTTGAAAAAGTGTCATCAATATTTATCGCTCATATGATGTGCTCAGATGTCTGCAAACATTTTTATTAATTTCAATAAGATTGGATTGAGGTGCAGTTCGATTTGAAAAAAGTTTGCAGATATCTGAGCAGATCATATGAGCGATAAATAATATCGATGATGCTTTTCAGCTGAAAATACGCAGTCATTTTCAACTCCCTAAGAGAAATTGCACATTAAAAAACTTTTCAGAGAAATTATTCATACTAGAAATTTTCAGAGGAAATAGAATAAGAGATACTTTTAGGTATAGTATATCCAAAGTCACTTGGAGGAAGATGAATATTTCGATTATACAAGGTTTGTCAAAGTTTCCAGAAATTCCTTGGGGGCCAGTGAATTTATTGTCTAACAATACTTTCATATAAACCCCGGTATTTAACAGATCGCGGTATCCACTTCAAAGGGACATCTATGGCCAAGCTTTTTTATGGACTAGTTCAAGTGACTTTGGATATACTATACCAAATTTAAGTATAAATTTATAGATGGAAATAATGAACTGAATACTAATTTGTTCAATTATTTGATTAGTCCCTAGTAAACTGAAAAATTTCCAAAGAAAATATCTCAATCAAAATTAATATATCCTCAAATTCTAAGAAAAATTCAAAACGTTCTACTTTTGTCGAGATAATATTACTATTAGAATATTTTCCGCAACATTAATTATGGAATATTAATTAATGTTTCGAAATAATATGCAAGATAAATGACCATCGACTTCATGGAAGGATATCAAGACATACCCGGTTTTGAAAAAATAGGTCAGGGACATTCCATATAGTTGTTCGGAAAATACTTCTAATTATCCTATTTATATTTTCACATTGCATGCTCCATTTAATATACAAGTCTACTCTATCACCTCCACGGTTTTATAATCAATGAACATTTCTATTCAAATTATATTTGGAATTTTCGTTGCAAATAGTACCTATTTTTAGTATTGTTTACCTATTGCTTTGTTGTCTCCACTTCAAATCTATTATCGATATCATTTTGCAGTTTATTCAATTACACATCTTTTTGCCTGGGCTAACCAGCACTTCAGGTCTTATGAAGAAGTAAAAAATTTGATCGATTCGTGGATCGCTTCAAAAAAATACCAGTTTTTTCAACGCGGGGAGAAAGTTTTGGCCAGCGATGGACAATACTTTGAACCATAAATTTATTTATAACCAGTTTTTTACAATAAAGTCTCGAATTTCAGAAAAAAACGGTGGAAGCAAAGTTGTGAGCCTATTAATTTTCTGAGAATTTTGATTGGCAGCAGATATATGATTTTGTTTGTTTTGTGATTCAGCAGCGATTAGCAGATGGAAATTTGGTCCATGAGGTTTTTTGGCGTTAACTCGTGTAATACTCATACATCGAGCTTCTTCTTGAGACCAGCCGAATGGTTCTAAACGGTTTTTTTGCAAACTTAGGAGATCGAATTGTTTGGATCTTCCAAGATTAAAAAAAAACCGTTTGGAACCTTTCGGCTGGTCTCAAGAAGAAGCTCGATTCACGCCCGATTTTCGCATATGAAATTAAGATTGATGTATGATGATGTTTACATAAATCTTAATACCTACATATGCGTAAATCAGAACTTCTCTGATAGTGTTACAAGGCAAAAAATAGCGTACTTATAACAGAGAGATGGTTTTAGCAGCGAAGGATGAGGAATCATAGTATCAATTTTTTATTATTTTTTTTGGGATAACAGTGCTAGGCACTAACTTCCATTGGAATTCAGAAAGATGTGAAAATTTACAGAAGATTTCATGGAATTCCACTAAAACTAATATAAAATGAGGAGCAAATATTGCTCTATAATATGAGATAACCTGCATGCAAACTAGATTTGCTGAAATCTTCTGAATAATTAATGATTTATATAATCCGTTCTGCTCATTACATTGTTGTTAACCAAAAAAGTAGTAAATAGAGCAGTACCCATTGTTTTATTCCATATGTTGATATTTAGCAACGACTTCGTTAGTTATTCACAATTTACATGAAATTTCTACACAACTTTAACAAGAACGACGGCATTATTGGATCAGATGAATTACATCAATTACTTTTTGAGAAAGGTTGATATGGGGTATATGTATATGCAATAATGATTTCTCTCAAATTGATAAACGCTTGCTAACCTAGTTACATTCTTCTAGTTCATGTGTTATATAAGCTGCGTCTGCCATTTACCCATAAAGACTTATAGGTGCAGATACTTACTCTCGAGATGTAGCCGTTGGTCATGTTAGACCAACGAGGAATTCTCCATTTCATTTTCTATAAATAACAAGAATGAGAAGACCACTGACTTCGAGCAGGAGCTTTAATTTCCTTATTCGAATGTCAATTTTTCACGAAAATTGGAACGTGGATTTTTGCTTCAATATATACTAACTGACACAGAAACTGCAACACCCAAAAGGAGCTGTTTAAATTTGGAATTTTTTTTGGTAAAACATAGTATAGTAAGAAGTAAATGATTTAATTTGAAGAAAAAAATCGTGAAGGTTTTTTTTGTGGACAATTTTTGTTACTCAAATATTGTAGTGGTTTTTGCAACTTTTTCAAATTTTACAACAAACCAGCTATTCGGGGAGATCCAAAGTCGATTTGTGAAAGTGAAGTGAAGTGAATTTGAAAGAGATCGAATTATTGGTCTACGGGAGGCGGGGTTATTATTTCGAGAAATCGCTAACCGTACGAACAGAAATCCAACTATATATATATATATATATAAGATGTTGTCCAGCGTGGTTTTATAATGCCCAAAATCGAAGAAGAGTAGGCACTGGAAGTCAAAGGGGCACAAACGAAGTCGAGATCGACGTCTAAGAGTTATGGCTATTAGAGACCGATTTGCGACAACTCGATCTTTGGTTGATGAGTGGTTAGAAAAACAAGGCCATCCTGTAACTATTCGAACGGTTTACCGCCAGATAAGGTCATTTGGACTGCAGCATTATCGATCCCATCTTGTGTTATCTCTGACGGTTGAGCATCGCCGGCAACGATTACAGTGGTGCAGAGATTGTCAACATTGGAAAGTGGAATGGCATCAGGTCGTCTTTTCTCATGAATATCATTTCTCCTTGGATGCAAATGATGTCCGAAGAAGGGTTAGACGACGTCGGGGAAAAAGCCGTGAACCTCAATTTGATGTTGAGCGTCATATACATTGGACAGTAGGCGTATGGGGTGCTATTGCACATGCAAGTAGGTCCCTTTAGTCTTTATTCGAGGTTACCTTCAAGAAATAGTGGATCACTATATTCTCCCTTACCTTAACCAGCTCAAGAATCCAATATTTCAGCAAGTTATGCTTGACCTAAACCTTCATATTGGTCCCAAAAAAGTCTTAAGGTGTTAAAATCACAAGATCTGAGTGGCCAATTGTTATGATTTCTTCGAGAAATAATACGGCCAGGAAACCTTACTTTCAGAATTGCGATTGTTTCGTTGTTTATGTAGCACGTAGCACCGTCTTGTTGAAAATAAACGTCGTCCACATCAATGCATCAACCTCTGAGCCAAAATGATCTGATAGACGCTCAGTATCAGCTCCTTCAAGTTTCTGGGATAGGCACGTTATTAACTGAACTGGAAAATTTACAAGATGCCTTGTCACTGCAAGACCTTCAAGTTGATGGCAAAATAAATGATCAAAAAAGAACAAAGTTACCCATATCAACTTTGTTGCGGACGGTACTGTCCTGAATCTCGCTTCAAAGCAGAGAAACTTACTGTATAGTGTATCACTTGAGAATGCAGTTATTGTTTTCTTTTGCATTTAATATTGTAATAAAAATAGCGAAATAATAAAAATAAAACAAAACTGTGCAAAACAGCGCTGAGCAGTTACGTTTTTTCCTTCCTGTTACTCATAAGTAAGGGTCATAAATATTCCTAAAGAATTAAAAAAAAACCTTAGATATAAATGAGGAGTAGTGAAAAAACTATTAAATTTTGTACGCTTGTTTCAAAAACCAAAGTTATGATAATATTACATTTGTAGCTTTTATCGCTATATCTACATTGAAGATGAATATCTACAACAAACAATAATTTGAAATTTACCTGTACCTAACCATTTTTTATACATTCAGGTGCCTGGTCCTTTGAAACCATCGCATTCGCCATTTTGTATTCCGAGTTTTGTTTTGTACCTTTGTCACTTTGTTTATTATTTTCAATAATGTACATTGAATAGTTTCATCAACCTCCTTAATTTCCACAGTTTACGTTGAATCTGAAAATCGCCGACAGAGATTTTCTCGGGAACTATGAGAGCTTTTTGCATGAAATTTGTAACAAAAATTTTTTGTGTTGTGATTCTTGTTTCCTCGAATTTTGTTCATAAATTTTTTGAATCGTATTCTGAGGCTAGGAGGATCAATGCGATATATCACCCCATATTTTATTATTCATTTTTTTCACCACTCTCTTGAATGATCCAGGGAAAACAGTAAGCTACTTTCGAACGGAATACAAAAAAATATAGTCGTCGTGCGAGAATTTACAGATTCACGTTGTTTCAAAACAGGGATTACAACTTGACCTTCTTAGAATCGTTATAAATAACAATATCGATATCGACTAGAACTGTGATATGTTTATCAAAATAAGCATATCATATAGTATTCCTAGTCCATCGATAAAATAATGTAATATTGAACTTACTGTCAAAAGGTGATGTTGAACAGAGAGTTGAACCGCTCAAATTCAAGAACCTAAGAGTTTTGAAGAATACAAAAATTAATTCCAAATTCTGTATTAGGAAAAAATAATTCCTATGACGACATTATTCCGAAAAAACCATCTGGGGGTGGTTACAACCACCAACATATTCGAATAGGTAGGAGATGTTGATGTGGTTTAGTTTTTCTGTTCTCTAAACATCGCAGTTGAAATAAAAAACTAATGAACTAAACCACATCAACATCTCCTCCCTATTCGAATATGCTGGTGGTTGTTGCCACCCCTAGTTGGTTTTTCCGGAATAATGTCGTCATAAGAATTCTTTTTCCCCAAAAACAGAACTTGAAAATTATTTTTGGATTCTTCAAAACTCTTAGGTTCTTGAATTTGGGCGGTTCAACTCTTTGATCAACATCACCTTTTGACAGAAAGTTCAATAAAACATCATTTCGTGAATAATGAACCGATTTTGAAAATTTTAACGGGGTTGCATATAGAACATGGATAACATTCAAACTAACCAACACTCGACATCTCTTTCCCATTCAAAAAATGTTGAGGTTGATGCCACCTTCATGGTGGTAGTTTCTTCGGAACAAACTCATGATGGAAATTCGCCCCCCTCAAAACAGAAGGTGACCTGTTTTTTTTTAATCTTCGAAAATTTTTCGTTTCAGAGTTCTGCGGGGTCAAATTTTCGTTGGGAGATGGACAACCTGTATATATTTTATTGTCCTCGACTTGTACATTTTAACTTTATTTATATCATCAATAAAAAAACTGTGAACTTGTAATTTCTATTTCAGGATGGAAGAATCGCTGGACAACAACCAAGAACTTCCTCCGCAATTTCTATCAGAAATATACAAATGGGCTTTAGAATGTAAGTAATTATGAGTTTTTCGAAATATCAAATTCAATCTTTATTATTATTATTTATTATTCACAAAAGAATAGGGTAGGGGTTTTCACCCATAAACTCAAAATTATAAAAATAAAATGGAATTCATAAACTACTGAGTACTCACTTAATTAAGTAAAGTGAAACTTATAAAATAAATACTTCCCCATTCCATTCACCGAAAACTCTATTAGGAAGATAAGTTTGACGCTTTGTAGTCCTGAAATTCTCCTTTGCCAGCTTGAAGGAATGGCCGCGTAGTTGTATGCTGCTTCTCAAGTAGAGGTGATCCAAATTCACACCAAATAACCCATGACCCGATATTTTACAATAAGATCACCTCTATCTCGCCGATCCCTAAAGGTTTGCAGATTCAACAATCTCAAAAGAGCGGGATAGTCAGGTCTTATCTTCCCAAAGGGAATCCTTGTTTTCCAACGCTGTAAAGATTCGAGGGGAAGTTGAGAGCTCCAAAGAGTCTTAACAGGACGTATACTTTTTGGCCTGATTTCTATGTGCGATAACAATAATTCGAATAGTTTTGGAGTGATCTTTGTGTAGGAGAAATATTTCTCATGGTCTTCTCAAACCACCAATATAAGGAGGTTTTCAAATGTGTCTAATAATGGGTCTCACAAGTCACAACCCACCTCAAAGAAAAACTTGTCTTTAAAAGTATTAACAATGTAAACGTTGTCTTAATAACCGTTTAACTGAACCTTTTTAAAGTTTTTCATCATGAAAATGAAAAAGTGAAATGGAACCTTCTTTTTAATATCATAATTCGACTCATGAGCATTTGTTCCTCACAATAGCAATAATAGTTCTCAATAAGCATAAACGGTAACATTCTGGCTAGTTGTCAATATATAATTGTAGCATGATATTTGTTACGTATCTACTATTTGATATTTAACGTTGCAAATTGCATACTTACCCCAGATGACACAATACTGTAGATCTTTGTTTTGGATTAGAAACCTTTCTTTAGAATACTTCGGCAACGCATAAGAAGGCACCCAATATTAACTAAAAATCAGAAAAATTAACAGTAAATATTGACGTTGGATTTTGGATTTATAAATCGGTCGGCACCTTTGAACTACTAAGATAACTTCCATTGCCAGATGAGTACCAAATGGTATTTTTTGTGTTTTTGATCGATGTTGGTAGTGTTGGTACCTTATTAGAACGTTCTGAAAGAATTTACAGCCAGGGGATAAGTGGCCCATGTGCCACTGAACCCTCTATTTAGTTAAGTGCTTTCTAACAAGATTCCTGACGGTTTTAAAAAGTTCAATTAGAGAAATTAGAAACCACCAAATTTCTTAATTTTTCAAATCAAATACAAATTCACGTGAAAGTTCTACAGGAGGAATTGTACTAAATATTGTACATGAATATTGAATCGAGCTTAGAAAATAGTAATAAATTAAAAAAATATATTGTATACCATTGATTGAATTAATGATTTTTATATGTTGACTTAGTGTTAACTTTGTGATACTAAATTTGAGTTTTCAGCTGTAGTTCGTGTCTCACTGGATACTAGACTTGGTTGTTTGGAACCAAACCTACCCAAAGATTCAGAACAGCAGAAAATAATAGATTCAATCAATACATTTTTCTGGAATGTTGCAGAAGTTGAACTCAAAATGCCTGTTTGGAGGATTTATCACAATAATGCTTTCAAAAAATATATTGGAGCATTAGAAAATTTCAGAATGTGAGTAAATATTATTTTAATACGATTTTTTCTAGGTAGATTTGTAGTGAAACTGGATATATGTGTGTTATACCTACATAAATTTTCTTAAATTATTTCCTCTCAACAAGAATAACCAGAATTGTTCTACGAACGGTGCAAGTAAAAAGCAAATTATTGAAAGTTGACAGTTTTTGTAATATATGCACATTAAGCTATTTAGCACGTATAAATTGGAAGGTTCAATATGCCACTAGTTTGGTGATATCATTGATATCAATATTAATTTATTCATGTATTCATTACAATTATTTCATATATTTCATTTCATATATATAATAGTTGAATTTAATATCTAATATTGATGTCTTTTAGGCATCATAACTCATATTATTTCTTATAATTTATACACAATTTCAATATTCAAAAAACTCTGATTCCATAATCATACAGCAATAAACTGTAAACAAATCATTCATTGATGGTTCTTAATATTTTTTTCTCCGACTATCCTAAGCAGTAGCCTTGTATTTACCCAACAGCCACTAGAAAAACATCCCATAAATAAATAATGAAATGAAAATTTGCTCGAAAAATAATGAGAGAAGTCATATTTACTCAGAGATTCCAGTGGAAGATGTTGAACCTCAGTATGTACCAATAATTTCTTCACAAGGCACAATGAATAGAATTTACGCTGAGCTGTCTGAGATATTTTTTAAGAGTATTTACTTAAATAAAATATAAATTAATTTCTTAAAAATTAGTTCTATTGTGTAACTTGAATACCCACCTTTTTAGATGATTCCTGAATTTTTTCAGTTTCGTTAAAACTCGGATTTTAGTAACATATTAGATAAATAAATATATTCTTGAATATGCGGTTGTGGTGCCTAAGTGGAGCAGATCACATCCTCGGCATTACCGTCTATACTTTTGACCTCATTTCTATTGTTCACAATTAGATATTATATCTTAAGAAAAAGTAAGAAGCATATACGCAAGGTATTTAATGCAAAATTTAGGCTATTTTTACATAGCGATTGAGATTTAATTCTACCTTAGGGCATTGTCAGTGAAGAGTTCATAAATAACTTAAATAACTGTATGTTGAAATAACAATAAGAGTTGAAGTGATGTTCAATTTCGTTTTCATTTTTTGGCGGATGATATTGACATTGATTCGACTCATTGTAATTTTAAAAGGGAAAATTATATGTAACATACGATCATTAGGTCAGGGAGCCTATTCCATCAAACTATTCTGCGAATTCCCACTTTTTATTTCTGATTTCGTCAAATTAAAAAAAATGCTGTTGCACAACAATGTCCAACAAGGAATGCTAAAGTCTGTTTTTACTTCGAACTTTTCAATTCTTTTCTTTCTTCTTTTCAACTCTGACTACTTTTCAGTCTCTTCGAGAAGCATCTAAGATATACCTACTAGTTACTTTTTTCCAAAAAATAAAATCAACTAATATCCAATTGCTTTTATGTATATCTAAACCTCGAAATAAGTAAGATTCGTTTTTTGAAAGCTCTGAATATGATTACATTTTGTTTGTAAGGTTGCAGTCTTCTTCGTGTAAATAGAGAATTTGATCAGATATTATTTCAAAAGACATTAAAATTTTCTAACTGAACTTTATTAATTCTTGAGAATTCATTTCTTCAGAGAGTTCTCGAGATGAAAAGATCAAGTAACTAGATTTTTAGTGCAAAAACATTCACAATTTTCGAAAAAAAGCATATTACACAAAGTCATAAAAATGTATCATCTTAATATTCATAAACACCACCTTGAAATTATTCTCCTTATTGTTTCGGAGAAATTTTGAATATTATTGTAGGTAATTCATGAGAAAATAGAAGAATGTAGGATTCATCACGTTCTCTAATTGAAAATGAATTTCCTTTTGAAGTTATTCAGTCAGCATCAACATATCAGATTCACTCTAGGGTTCACTGGCCTGAAACTAAAAGGCTAAGATTGTTATGTTCTCATTGAATTGGAGGTATCATTATAGAAGATTTCTTAGAATTAGGTCATTGGCGACCTTTAATAATACCATTTATATTTTTTCCATTCATTGTTTCCATTGATTTCAATTTTTATTCTTTGGCAATTTCCTCCGGTCAAACTCTATTCATGATCAAAATACAATGAGGTTGCCAATATTTGCTTAATTCATTTATGGTTCGAATTAAATGCATTATTTTTCCAGCAATTTGTTTGATTTTTCAACTATTGTTTCATAACGAAAAAAAATATTTGTTTCTGTTAATAATACAAATCTTCCAATTACTGAATAAGTGGTAGTTAATTTCTTCCAACATCCTTTCAATTTATATTGTCCTTCTGAAATTAGATAAGTAGCTGCATACAAAGGGTGCTATACAAGCTAAATTACAAACTGTGACAGATGATAGCTGCACTCGTATTGAACACTATTTTCCTATAGCATAGGTCTGATTAGTTTTCGTTTAGAAGTTGAAAAGAGGAAATTAGTCAACCAATACTAGGAATGGGGAAAATGAGCCATTTAACTGAACTTTGAACAACAATCCCTGAATCCCGGTCTTCCCTACTGTGGGAGATTTCTGATAATAATCCATTCGAAAAATGTGTCATGATTATTCTTTGGCATAAATGTATTATTTTTGGGACGAATCTTATTTGGAGGTAATTCAATAAATTTTGATGAAAAAAGATATGTTTTGTTCATTTATTCCACTACTTTTTGATATACTACAGTAAAATCTCGTTAATATGCTCTTCAAGGGAATGGCGCAAAATAGTCTTCAGCGGGAAAACGTCTCACCTACCAATATTTCAAAAATATTGAGTCAAATTGAATTTACAAATAGAAAAAGCATTAACTTGAAGTAGAGAGCTTTTTTCAAGTCAAAGTTTCCTGGGGTGTAACTTCACGTGATACATTCAAGGGGGTAGATCTTTTTTTTCTTGGGAAGGGGGGGTAATCGAAAAACTTTTTTTTTAAGATGAAGTTTACTCATATCTGTAATTTAATGATAATAATTATAATAATAAATTGCCTTTATTAAGGAAAAGAAAAATACATATCACGAGACGAATACAGTAGCACAGCTACTTTTACGCAACCTCTAAAAAAAACAAAAATTTTGTAATAACAATTAAAAGTACAATTCTTGAGAATAATACAATGAACTAAAAATGAAATTATATTCTGTTGAAAATATCAGGAAAAAAAGAGAAACGATATAGGTACATAATACATATGCAAACATAAAAAATTATTGATGAACCAAAAGAGAAAGAAGGGTTGGATAACGGAAATTCAATCAAAAATTACTAGAAATAATAGTATTTATTTGATTCGCTTGTTCATACCATTTGATTCGCTTATTCATACCATTTGATTTCTTATTCCAAAATTTCTAAATTGGAAGTTGTGCAAAGAAAAATGAAAAATTCCTCGAATAATTTTGAATGTCCTATACATAACCCGCAAATGGTTTGTAATGTTTGTATTCGAGATATTAGGTGTTTCTTGTCGTCCTACTTCTTTGTGATGCTTTTAACAGTTTATCGAATCATTATTGATCTTCTCTACAGATTGGGTAAATAAGTACCAAAACTTATAATTAATCATTCATTCATCACATATTACTGGATCTTAATAATAATTTGAATTTTCCTGAGGATTACTGAAAAATTGTTTGACAAGAACCGACAAGAAACCATAAAGTTACATTTTTCTAAATTACCAGTGGTTCACCAAAAAAGAGTTCTGGTGCAAAGAAGCCAGAAAAAATATCAAATGAATTTGTATTTAGACTTAGCATATCACATGATGAGAACTTAAAATTGGAATATCTATGCTAAATTTATGAGGTGCTATGAGAAGAAAACTTGAACTTTAACATTTGTATCTCGAATGCAAATCATTCCGGACCCATACTATAGAACTTTATTTCTAAAAATGATCCGTTTGTACCTCCAATTTATGAACACCCTGTATAGTAAATTCAAAACTTATGTCTTTACAAATAAATTGCAATTTGAATGAAACACATTAAATTGTAAAACACATCACAGACAATTTTTCGATTCGAATAACTTAGTTCAATTCTTTGATAACTGCAGTACATATGGCAAAACAAGGAGGACGCCGACAAAACGGATAGATGAAGGAAAATAATAAACCTCGGACATAGACGAGCGCGTAGTGCTATAGAAGTAATCATCTTGAAAGCGATTATAAACTCAAAAACCGTAAATGGGTACTAGTTTTTGCTGGCGTATCGATTTCAAAGGAAGTTAAAAAGAGTATTGATTCATTTTATAGAAGAATTTTCATTCTTCGTCTTTGAGAGAATTCTGAAATTTTATATTCTGAATATCTGAGGGGGAGGGTAATTACCCACAGTACCCCCATTTCTACATCCTTGGATACATCACTTGTCACTTTCTTGGAATAATTTTCTTGGGGAAACGAAAACATTATACATTCAAGCTTGATAGTTCGATATTCTACCTTACGATAAGTATATGCTATCAAAATCGGTACTGCATCATGGAAACAGGACGTTTTGCTTTCAAATGTGTCTTTTTCGGCACAATCTCTCCATCAAAATTTAAAAATTTCTCAAAAATGTATAAGTACCTACTGTGTCTGTGTCTTCTGTGTCTTCTTAGTTCTTGCCACGAATCTGGCACCACCTTACAAAAATTCTCTCTTTCTTGCATCTTGTTGTATATTGGCATTTCTTCGACCTTCCTCCTTGACAGATCAGAAAATCTTCGATGGAAAATAATTGACCTAGAATGCTCCATCAATTCTTGAGCAATGAATCTCTCAAACTCAATCGTTTAAAACCAATTTAGGCCCAAAATTCGAAAATTAGAGGCATTTGTACAAAATGATAACTTCCTGTTCTATACTGATAATGCTTGAGATATGGAATTGAAGCATTATTTTTAGTAGTTGGGTATTTATTTATAAAAGCTAGAAACACTCACCTCGGTCAACTAGGAAAATGGTACAATTAATAATTAGTTCATTGCAAATTCATAATATACTGCAAAAACAAGGATTAAATCATACAATTTTGAACTATCAGGTATCATCTTCGATGAATAATGATTCCTTAAATAATAATAAAAAATTCTTTGGGTTAAACTCATGAAAAACCTCACAAAAAACAACCAATTCACGTAAACAAACTTATTGATAGTGTCCAGTATGAAAGAAAATACAAAAGAAGATACCTATACTCCTATTTCCAATACCTGTCCCGTTTGACGAATTTACTACCCATTGAATGAATTCGTTTTTGTCTCAAATATTATGAAACTGTTATTGGCGTTATGTAATTATAAATACGAATATAATTTTATCAGATATCTATTTAACCGGTTGAAAATTGATACCTTAGTGTGAGGTATGAATTATGGGTTTGAAAGTTATACCCTATTAACTTTTAAATGGAATTGCGGAAATAGCATATCACCAACTATTCCATTATGCATGTACAATGTGCAAAACCGTAATATTCAGTTTCACGATCATAAAACTAGACAGACGCTGTGTTTATGGAGAGTCACTTAGAAATGATTGATCACATGTGATTAGTGTGACAATAATAATTGTTGTTGAAATAATTTGGGGAAAATCTTTTCGCTTTCGCAACAAGGAAGTTACTATGATTAAGGTTTGATTACTTTGAGGAATCACCAAGGGCGTAGATCTTTTTTTTTTCTTGGGGACCCCCATCCAAAAGATTTTTTTGAAGACAACGTTTACTCATATCAGTAATATGAGAAAGAAAGGTTCGATAACGAAGTTTGAACCAAAAGCTACTCGAAATATTACCATTTTTTTGATTCGATCGTTCCTAAATTGGAATTACGAAGAAAAAGGAAAAATTCCTTGAATAATTTTAAAAATAGAATGTGCTATACATGGGCCTGCAAATGCTTTGTTTTCGAGATTCGGTGTTTCTTGTAGTCCTACTATTTGTGATGCATATAATAACAGTTTATTCAATCTTTATTGATATTCTTCATAGATTGGGTAAAGAAGTACTAAAACATTATAATTAATTATTTATTCATCACAGCTTACTGGATATTATAATAATTGGAATTTTCCTGAGGATTACTGAAGAATTGTTCGACAAGAACCAGAAAAAAACATGAAGTGTAGTACTGGACTACAGTTTCTTTTTACATTTTTCTAAATTACCAGTGGTTCACCAAACAAAAAAGTTCTGGTGGAAAGAAGCCAGAAAAAATATCACCCTGTAGATTAGCATATCACATGATGAAAACTTTCCCGGACCCATGTTTAGGACTTTATTTCTTAAAATTATCCCAGGAATCTTTGTCATTTTCGTTGGTATCTACAATTTAGGAACACCCTGTATAGTCAATTCAAAACTGATGTCTTCACGAATAAATTGCAATTTGAATGAAACACACATTAAATTGTGAAACACAGCGATGCGAATAACTCAGTTCAGTTCTTTGATAACTGCAGTATAAAAATTTTATGAGGAAAATGATACAAAAAACCGAAAACAACGGGTAAGTTGTATACCGATAACGAATGCAAAAATCACAGATGGAAAAACAAGGGGGACGCTGACAAAACGGGTAAATAAAGGAAAATAATAAACCTTGGACAAAGATGTGCATTAAAACTAATCATCTTGAAAGCAAAAATAAACTCATAAACCGTAAAAGGGTCTGATTTTTTACTGATGTGTCGATTTCAAAGAACAGTAAAATGATTATTAGTTCATTTTATGGAAAAATTTTCGTTCTTCGCGAGAATTCTGTGATTTTATATTTTGGAAATTGTGGACAATGTTTCTCTTCAACAAGATGGCGCTAAGTGCCACACTTGTCACGAAACAAATGTAATTTTGCAAGAAAAGTTTTCTGATATGTTATTTCTAGAAAAGGTGAACAAAATTGGTCATCGAAATCTTCTGATTTCACACCTTTAGTCATTTTGGTCCACGTGAAAGATAAAGTCAAAGCCAATCTCCACAATCGTTTCAAGACCGTGAAGGGCATTGGCTGATATCGTTTTTTATTGTTGATAGTATACCTTTTAATGAAATAAACATCCATTGATTTATCTTAAGGATTTTTTTATTGTCAAAATGGAACCTCTTTTTGGAAAACCATTCTATAAGATAATTTAATAGAGAATGACAATTAGAATAACTTTCATTTAATATCAATGTTTTGCGCTCCAATAGATCCTAACTGGAAATAAACCAAAATTTCAGAAGGGAACGAATAAAAAACTTTTCATCGAGCATTGTACCAAAATAAACCTTTCAGTTGGCATTATCCAAATCTTCAATTCTTGATAATGTAAGAGATAACATTTGTCGGAGATTTGCATAACACTGATCACGTTCCATTTACCATGAGAAGGAAGAAGATTGAATGTCTTGACCAACAATCAACAGACAGAATCTCAGTAGCTGTTTCATTCTATTCATGTTTTTCTCTTCGGAGACTTAAAAGTTCATTGTACTTATTATAAATATTGTGATGGTGTTACGAGTAACATAATTTTCTATATACCTACTTTATATTTCACTGTCAAGTTCAACTTTCACTCCATACCAAACGAAATCGAAAGTTAATCATGGAACTATGTTACCTACTTTTCTCCTATCGGTCAGACAAGAATCTCAAGTTTTTGGGTCGAAACTATTATTTTATGCCGGCAAGTTATATAATGAGACTTATAACTATTTCAATAATGCAATGGATGTGATTGTTTCGGGTCTATAGATTATGTCACAGAAGAAGAAACAACTTATGTTGCTCTAATAGACATGAGAGAATCGGGCTGAAAAACATTAAACAAACAATATAAAATTAATTGAGAAGAATTAGTCACGACAGCGTCATCACTTGAAACAAGGAATTTTTTATTTTTAAACTGTGGATGGAAAGGCAAAGTTCTAAAAAAGTTAGGAAAGTTCTGATGTGTAATAATGAACTTTCGAGCGCTCATTCGTTTCGGTGCCAATTGCGCCCTTGGAGACACCGAATTATTCCGTATGGAAATACACCTTTTCCAATTGTAGTTCATAAAATCAAAGTGCAATTTCAGAAAAGGGAACATGCATTTGAGAATAGGAAAATCGAAAATATGATTCAGAAAAAAAAATTTGAATCCAGAATAGTTAATTTGATTTCTGAAAAACGAAATTGAAATTCAGATTAGGAAGTTGGAATTCAGAAAAACAAAGTTGTAACTGAGAACATCAGAAATTATATTTCAGAAAAGGAAAATTGTATTGCAAAAATTATTAATTCAATTTCAAATAATGTAATATGTAATTCAGAACAGTACCGAATGTGAGGTAGATAATATGCAACAAAGGTATTACATAGATATGGCTACCGAGGCATTGTAGTATTGAATGAAAAGAAAAGACCTATGAACTTTCGAAAAGAGCATCAAGGTTAACACCTGTTGGTCCTGAGCCTTTTTGTGAGCTTGGAAAAAGCCAATATAAGACGACGGTCCAACAAAGGGAGTGTGACAATAGAATAACCTTCTGGAGGATCACTTTCAGTCTTGCTAAGGCAAGGAAATTTGTGCTGCTGTTATAGTATATCCAAAGTTCTGGAGGAAGCCAGAATATTTCGATTATACAAGGGTTGTCCAAGTTTCCAGAAATTCCTTTGGGGCCAGTGAATTATAGCCTAACAATACTTTCAAATGAATCCCGGTATTTAGCGGATCGCGGTATCCACATCTGGCCAAGTGTCTTTATATATGGACTAGTTCAAGTGACTTTGGATATACTGTACCAACCTACACCAGGAAGCTTTTGAAGCTACCACAAGCGGGTGATGGTGCGACTGCTGACAGGACACTGTCGGTGCAAATACCTGTACCTCATTACCGTCTTTACTAAGCTACCTGTTTAATGAATAACACATGGCAACCCAACCAATACAAACAGCATTGCCTATTACCCGAATTGAAAGAGGAATAAAATGTATTTCGCAAAGACGAAAAACAATAATACCTTCGCTTTGGAATTATGAAGCAACAAATGAAAAATTTCTACGATTTTGCATTCAGAACTAGTTTCTGTAAAATGCTAAATATTTTCAGCGGAACACATGTTTTTAATTCCAATCAATTTTCGAAGCTTTGCATGCCCTACCGCCCTTTGTATTTTGTGGTGTGATAGGTAATCTTTCATCGATCGTCTTTTGCATATGGAAATCAGATATATCACTTACGCATTGTTCATCAGCGTCGAAGAAATCCAGGAATTAATTGAAATACCTACAGCGTAAAAAACATAAGGTAAATAAACACAAAGACATACATTTGGTTTAATTCGATTTGACTTTTCTGCAAAAGCAGGCACGTGAAGTATTATTATTATTCTAAATGAAAATCCGGAAGCTCTCTTCGTTCCTTGTTCTTGTCATTCGCTGAATTCAGTAATTAATGATGCAGCTCGTAAATCTGGTGAAGTATCAAATTTTTTCTCTATTGTTCAAGAACTTTTCGTAGTTTTTTCAAGTTCAACTAAACGGTGGGGGTTTTGAAAAAATGTAATTTCTCACTAACTCTTAAAGGTCTTAGCACCACCAGATGGGAAAGTAGAATTAACGCTATGACGCCGCTAAGGCATCAATTGAGAGAAATATATGATACTTCTTGTGAAATCGCAGCAGAATGAAAGCGATACTAGAAGTAAGAGCAAAAATTTAGTTTTGAAAATTTCATGCTTCAAATTAATTTGTTCTCTAGTAACTTGGTTTGAGGTTTAAGTTCACATCAATAACGTTTCTAAGCAGTTGCAAAGTCCCAATATGATAATTGATGTGTGTTAGCGATTTGAGAAATGTATCAGAATATTTGGCAAATTTGAGAACTAATGGTTTCGAGCAAATGATTTGCTCCCCTAAAGTAATGGCAGAAAATATGGAAATGAAACCTGAATTCCAATGCGAATGAGAAATACGCATTCGTAAAAAAAAACAATGCTTTTTCAATATAAAGGAAGGGATACATCGATAACTCATCCTAAAAAAACAGATTGATTTTTTCAATTATTTATTGGACATTTGCGTTAATTTTTTGGTAATTTATCTGAAAATTGTCCCAACATTGTGATTATTCTTCGGATACCAATTACAATGCCCGTAACTGTAGCTATCGGCGGAGAACGTTCTTTTTCGAAAAGAACACAGGGGCGCCGAAAAATTGTTTGCTTCAGGCGCCAAAATTGGTCGCGCCGGCCCTGCCCCTATATCTCTAAAACTGTAATCAATTTCTATGATCTGTTATGAGTATCGTAATATGAAGCATAAAAATTACTGAAGAAAAATGTTTTAGAATTTTTCGAATATCAAGAACAGAAATCAAGGTATAGCGAAATATTTGAAACAGTAATTTTTCAAATGCGGCCTGTAACTCGAGAACGATTCGAGATATCTCAGATGTTTCCTACAATATTTCCGTGAGTTTTTGTATGGATAAAAAATAAAAATAAAAAATTTATTCATAAAAATAAAATACGACAATACGAACTCTGGCAAACTTATTACCCAAATAATGTTTATATTCACATAAAGAATGCATGGACAGAAAATAATTGCTCATGATCTGGGCTTCTGAGATGATAAAAACCTTGAACAAAAAGAAAAATAGCGTTGAAAAAAATCTCCAAAATATCGAATAGGTTTTATTTTAACGCATTCTATTCAATCCAGAAATATGCATATTTTACCTAACTCTAACTTTACAGACTTTGCTCCAAATATATTCAGCAAACCATGGCTAATATGGCTCTGAAGGACTTCAAAAACATGAAAAAAGAAAATATATCCATTGTGGAAAAAATTTTACTCCAAACAGGGAATCCTAAATTAGCGACAGTACTTGCAATAGATCTTCTACTAGTTGGAGTCGACACTGTAAGTAGAAACGAAGCTTTTCATTGAAAATACAACTTGAGAACTGAAAGTCATCAACATACTCTTCATAAGCTAGGTCTCCCAAATTCGTGAGGGTATATCATCAGAATCCTTTCGAGCTAAGAAAAAATGAATGGATATTTTCGGGCCCTATTTTTGAGAGAATCAGTTTGGTGAAAACCGCAACTTTATGAATTCAAAAGTTTTCAATCTAAAATAGAAAAATGGCGTGAAATCAAAACATGAAACAAAAACATTCTACAGGCACTTTTCTCAGTCGAATCCATTGGTGTAAATATTTGTTTTTTATTGCAATCAGTTTTGAAACTGGTGTTTTTTCAAATGTAAAACATAAGAAAACAGAAATTCTTAGGGTTTAAATTAAAACTAATCCCTTGACCAAGAACAAAATGAATACCACATTTTTGGGCCTAAGTTTCATTCTAATTTTGATTCCGATCGAAAATTATAACAGGAACATATAATTTTGAACGTACATATTTACGGATATTTTTTATTTGACAATTAATTTGTCGAAGGTCAATCGAACTCATCGTTCGAAACTATTTCCGAAAACTACAGACATTGTAACAAAATGATGAAACGATTTTTTCAGGGAATGATCGCTTAAAAATGGCAGTTCTGGTGTTTACGACTTCTTATATAATTAACTTATGGCATATTTATCTAAAAGGTGAACATTATTCAATCATAAAATTGAAGATTCGGTTGTTGCAATCCACGTTAATAAGTAAAGAATGATTTGTCAAATATTTTTGCCAAACGTTTCAACATACTACGGGTATCAAAAAATTATTTATTCCAATAATTTTTAATGTTTATTTATTTTTTGTTATAAATGTTCGTTTCAAAAAAAGATTATGTATCTCGGTCGTAAAATGCTCTTTGAGCTATCTAAGCCTAAAAAATTGTTTTTCATGATCTACATACATATGCGTACAACTTTGCTTCCGCCGTTTTTTCCCGAAATTCCAGGATTTATTGTGAAAAACTGGTTATACAGTTATGATTCAAAGTATTGTCCATCGCTGGCCACTACTTTCTCCATTCTTTCGGGCTGCGTACAAATCCCGCGTTGAAAAAACTGGTCATCTTATGAACCGATCCACGAATCGATCCAATTTTTTACTTCTTCATAAGACCGGAAGTGCTGGTCTGCTAGGCAGTGTGACATTGATCGAAACAAGTGATAGTCCAAGGGAGCAACATCTGTAGATTATCGTAATGAACTCATGTTTCGTCTCCAGTCACAATGCAATGTAGAAATCACTTCTGTCTTTGCCTTGCGAGCAGCTGTTTACAGCAAACGAACACCGTTCAACATCTCTCGGCTTAAACTCGTACGGCACCCAATTTCCTTGTTGTTGAATCATTCCCATGACTTTCAGGAGTTTTGAAATTTTATGTTGCGCCGCTCCTAATGATCCTGTCAATTCTTGTTGCGTTTGACACGAGTCTTGATCAAGTAATGCCTCCAATTCTGCATCTTCGAAAACCTTCTCTCTTCCACCACCATGCTGGTCTTCGACGTCAAAATCACCGTTCTTGTGGCGTTGAAATCACTCTTGGCACGTTCTTTCACTGATAGCGGCCTTACTATAGTTATTTGAGAGTATTCGATGAGCCACAGCCGCAGATATCTTCATATTGAAGCAGAAAATTTAAACCTCCCGCAAATAACTAGAATTGGCTCGTAAGCTGATATGTTTTATCAAGAATAACTTTATGATGCAGACACAAATCGACTAATATTTCGATAGTGTTATTTTTACAAATACCTAAGCTTATAGTATGACATCTACGATCTATTAATTTCGACTACCACTTACCACTACAGCCTTCTATTGCAAAACGGCGGAAGCAAAGTTGAACACCTAATACATAAACAACGTTCAATCTGCAAATGTTAAATTCAAAATATGCGGTTATATTTCAGACATCTATTGCTGTAGCGTCTATGCTCTACCAGCTATCCCAGAATCCAGATAAACAAGAAAAATTATATCAGGAACTGAAAACAGTTCTACCAACTGCGAACAGCAAATTTACTGCCGAAACTCAAGAGAATATACCATATTTGAAAGCCTGCATCAAGGAAACATTAAGGTAAGATAATGGAAATTCTGTCTAATCCTACATTATATGAACTTTGGGACAGGGGTGGCTCTAGGGAGGATGCTGGGTAACCAGGCCCCTCAGGGAGGCCAAAAGTTGGCACCCTAACAAACAATTAATCGATTATCTGGCGCCCCTGAGCGCACGATAACCTATTATTGTATCATATTTTCAATTACTGAACTTGAATGAACGATTTTTATATTGCACCATAATAAAAACTTTAGCTACGTTTTAAAAATACATTCGCATTAAGAACGATATATCAATGAAGAGGTTTTTTAAAATCAAACTTTAATTCAAAATGTTTTTTTACTATGGATGAATGGTCATTGAATTGAATTCAAGTAATTTTCTACCAAAATGGGTCGGCATCGAACTTGTTTTAGGAAACAGGCTACTATTATTAGTATTATTTGAGCTAAATGTAGGAGAAGTTTCAACTAATTAAAATACCTACTAATTCAGAATAGTCAGGATCAATTCAGAACAATATTCTAAGAGAAAACTATCTGTTTTTTGTTCCATTCACCATAATTTTTCATTTTTCAATAATTAGTGAATATAAGAAGATATTTTCCTTCAACGGACAGATCAAATGTATATATAGAGTGTTCTACGGAACAATGTTTTCCTTTGAACAACATAGGTCCAATTAGTTTTCGTTTAGAAAGAGCAAGCATTCGAAAGTATTACTTTCCATTCGCATTGACGTTTGGAAAATAGTACTTTTCCGAATTCGTGCGGAAAAAAGCCCTGCTATTCACTTTCCGCATGCATATGCGTGCGGCAAGGGTTTTTTCCGCACGCAAATATTAAAGAGTCGCATCAATCATAAAATTTTGGCATGTCTCTATGCGTCAATCGTAAAATTCAAACGTTTCTCTATGCGGCTGAGCGCACAAAAATATAATTTCTTAAAACGTCAGTTTCATTTAAGCTACTAGGAAAAATATTGGTCCCAACTTATGTGGAAAGTGCCTTTTCCGCACTCGACAGCTTTCCGCAGTTTCTTACGGAAAAGTATCGCTTTCCACACTTGTTAGGCAAATAACTATTTTTGTTAAATTCATAATTGTGTTTGAACTTTCAACATTGTATCAATCTCCTTCATCAAAAAACAATCGTAAAACTGTACGCTAATATTATAATTTTCGTAACCACAAAATATTCATTCATAATAAATATTCTAAATCTCGGCAAGGCACCATGATCCATGAACATTCCCTTATGAGTGAATTTTTTCTAGTTCAATATAACTCTTCTACTAAGTTTACACCCTTTACGAAGGCCACCTTTTTTGTAACCTTTTCAAATTGACACACTTTATAGAAATACTGAAAATGAGAAAATTTGGTTTTTCAAAAAGCACAATAACATATTTTCCACAGGATGTATCCAGTGATCATTGGAAATGGCAGGAGTCTGCAGTCAGACACAGAAATTGGAGGTTACCACATCCCGAAAGGGGTAAAAAAAATGATTTTCATGAAGAATCGCGTTCTGATAATAATTTTATACATTTCCAGACACACGTGATATTCCCGCATTTGGTAGTCAGTAATACAGAGGAATACTTTTCTGAACCACAACGCTTCGAACCAGAAAGATGGTTGAAGAAAAAGGATGAATCGACAAAATGTCCAATCAAACAAGATAAGATACATCCGTTCGTTTCTCTCCCATTCGGTTATGGAAGGAGATCATGTCTGGGACGTAGATTTGCTGAGACTGAGTTACAAATATTGTTATCGAAGGTAAGTAGTTACTCAGGTATAGAGAAACTTTGTGTTCAATTAAAATTTCGATTTTAATTAAATTTTTTAGATATGGGGCTCAGGGCCCCCCTAAATTTCTGTTTACCCCCCATGAAATATCGCATGACCCAAAAAATACAACATTAATTCAATGTAAACTTACATCTTGGCCACCCTTAAAAAAATCCAGTCTTCTTCTTGGAGCCCTATTCTTGGAAGCTTGTGCCGCCACTGATAATTCCAAGCGCTTTTCAGCTTTTCCAGATGTGAGGAGGTGCGCGTTAAACATACGCAGACATGAAAATACGTAGCTCGTGTTCTACTATAGTCAGATTTTGATGATTCGGTATGGATATTCAAATTATATATACAGTAATGTATGGATAATCCGAACAGAACGTTTGCAGAACCCGTTCGGTTTATTCGGATTCGGATTGTAGAATCATTTCTAGAGCGTGCAAACTCATTTTCATGAAAAAATGCTGTACTTTATATCAAAACAGGGTCGGCGTTAGGGGTGAAACAGTAAAGCGACTGTTTCATGCGCCTCTGTTCGAGGGGCGGCAATTTAGCCAAGTTTATGGCTGGCCTTTCATATTTCTGAAAAAATATAGTCTTGATTCTTAAAAACAACATGAGGTTGGTCCGCTTTGCTGCGTTTGTCAACATTCCCTGCAATAAAAATCTCCAAACCTTCTTTACTAAGCCACCTGTTCAATAAATAACACATGGCAACCCAACCAATATAAGCAGCATTGCCTATTAGTATTACCCTAATTGAATGAGGGATGGAATGTATTTCACAAAGACAAAAAACAACATCCGAATTACGTGGAAGTTGTTCACACATTCAACATATGGAAAATTCCTACTATTCTGCATTCGATACTAGCTGCTAAATGTTTTCAGCGGAACATATGATTTTAATACCATTTAGTTTTCGAAGCTTTGCATGCCCTGCCACCCTTTGTATCTTGTGGTGTGAAAGGTAATCTTTCATCGATCGTAATCAGTGTCTTGTGAATGTGAGAATCAGATATATTACTTACGCATTGTTCATCGGCGTCTAAGAAATCCAGGAATATATTGTAGGTAAAAATTTCCGAAAACAATACGCAGTGAAAACGACTTTAGAAAGAAAGATTAGCAAAAACGCTAGAGAAATCAAAAATGGCGAATTATCTTTGGAGCAGGTGATGTGTTTTTTGGGGTGGTGTTTATTCCTACTTTTTCAGCAGGGGTGCCAAAAATTCTTTGCTTCAGGCGCCAAAATTATTCGCGCCGGCCCTGTATAAAAATATGTATTTCTGCTCATCAAAGAAATGAATTTAATGATATGATCGCCTCTTCAGTGAACGCTTTCTGAATAGGTTCATCTTCGTTGACAGAGTTTTCATTTTCCTCAGTGACATCAGTACGTAGCTTATCATCTTCCTAAACCTCTGTGTCTCAATTTTCTTCGTCATCATCTTGTATCCGTATTTGATTTTCTGTTTCATCTATTGCATCATACGATTTACTTTGTTCACTAATTCCACTGAACTGAATCAAAACCTTGATTTAGTCCTTCTCCTGATACTTTCAAAGGAGTTGTGGGTTGTAGTCCTTATACTGTGACTAAAGTTGTTCACGGCCAAGGACAAATTAGGGAAATGAAAGAACGGGATAAAAACAATTATTCAATTCATTTCCAACCCACTAAAAATGTATGAAGAAGATGATATTTAGATCTTATCGTTTTTAAGGGTCGCTGGACACTTGGGTCGTTACGGATCTTCGATCAGTCGCAGGTACTTTTACGCTGATCTCAGGAACAGATATGAAAATCTTTACTCTTCTCGTTGTCGGTGAAAGTGCTGCACATATGTTGTAGTTGCAGACTGGATTGAACTCAATTGAATTATTCGCCATGAAATGCCGATTTTTGAGGGCATTCAGGTCGTTTTAGATTCGACCGTTAGCAAAGCCTTTCTACGGATCCCTTAGGGGTGTGGCTTTGATCATTCCAAGTTTTTACACCGAATTCTTCTGTTTTTAGTATTTTCGAAATTTAACTTAACTTAACTAATATTTTCGAGGGAATCGATAGATTCCCTACATAATCAAATCTTCTGCATTATATTCTTCTGTTCGGATTGCAGAGTTCAGGCTGTTCGGATTATAATTATATATCAATTCACCAATTTTTCCGTTCGGATTATAAAGTACTCCGGATTATCCATCTTTCGGGTAGCGTACGAATACTGCGTTGAAAAAACCGGTCATCTTTTGAAGCGATCCACGAATCGATAGAATTTTTTTCTTTTTCATAAGACCGAAAGTGCTGGTCAGCCAAGCTATTTGTCATTGATCGAAACAAGTGATAGTCCGAGGAAGCAACGTCTAGAGAATACAACGGGTGTAGTTGGATACGAGTCTTGTTCAATTAATGTCCCCAATTATGCATCTTCGAAAACCTTCTCTCTTCAACCGCCATTCTGGTCTTCGACGTCAAAATCACCGTTCTTGAAGTGTTGTTACCACACTAGGCACGTTCTTTCTCTAATAGCGGCTTATTCATATGTCTTTGAGAGCATTCGACGAGCCTCAGTCGCATATTTCATAATATTAGAGCAGAAAATTAAAACCTTCCGCAAATGACAAGGATTTGGCTCGTAAGCTGACATGTTTAATTGATAATAGCATTATGATGCAGACAGTAATCGACTAATATTTCGAAGGCGTTATGTTTAAAAACCTAAGTTGTTGTATACAATCATAGTATAAGGATCCTTATACTATGATATGATCTATTTATCTCGACTTGCCACTTCAGACATCTATTGCAAAATGGTGGATGCAAAGTTGTGCACCTAATATTTGGATTCCCCAAGAATTCTCGGTCATTTGTAGAGGTGGGTCTCTTTTGCAAGTTTTTGGCGAAAATTCTAAACTTAAAATAATACCCAGAAATATTTGCAATTATCCATAAGGCCTATAATTTTGTTGGAAGTTACTATACAAACAGAAACTCACAATCTCATAAATAAAAATTTTACGAATAATTCGAAAGATTTCAGATTCAATTTTCATCAGGATTTATTATTATGAAACTTTATACAAAATTAAATATGTCCCTCACATGTTACTCTAACTGTATCATATTTTTTTCAGATATTTCGTAAATATAGAGTTGACTACAACTACGAAGCACTAACATACAAGATCACACCAACCTATGTACCAGAACAGCCTCTGAAATTCAAACTGACTGAGCGCATGTCTTGATCGCAATATTAATTTTAATTCTTAATAAGTAATTTTATTTTGTTGTATTTTGTTTGAAACTTATTGATTATTATGTAAGACCTTTATTCGTGGACCAAATGACTGAATCTTAAAGACTCAATAAAATTATAATACAAAATATACAATGTAGTTATACTTTTTCAGTTACTGTGTAGAGGTATATACACTGCGCAAAAAAATTAACGCACATTATGGAAATCTCAAATTTATTCTACAACTGAAGGTGTTCTCAATGATAATTATTTTTATCAGAATTATGCATGCATATGTTATCCATTTTCAACGTTTTTCTTCAATACAGATGTTTTTTCCCAGCAGGAATAGAAAAAGATGAGATTATCATATTTTTAGTGTATTGGCTCCATTCTGAAATCAGTTGTTCTC
Organism: Harmonia axyridis; assembly: GCF_914767665.1. Classification (NCBI taxonomy): domain Eukaryota; kingdom Metazoa; phylum Arthropoda; class Insecta; order Coleoptera; family Coccinellidae; genus Harmonia; species Harmonia axyridis. The sequence continues at coordinate 63,667,750 of NC_059501.1, forward strand.
GATAAAGTCTAGTGATCTAGTGATCAATAGTTTTTCTTTCGTTTGATTTTCTACACTCGATCGCTATGCAACGCGAAACACGCAATTTGACCCAAGAGGAATGTGCCCAAGCGGTAGTTTCGCGAGAAGAAGGGTGGACATACACAAGAATTGCAGAAAGGTTTGGAGTTTCCCATACAAGTTTGTCCAGAATGTTGCAGCGATTCAGGGAGACAGGTATGAATGTCCGAAGACCAGGACAGGGTAGACCACGGGCAAGGTCTATAGATTACACTAAATCTATAGACTTTGGACCACGGGTAACAACTGCCATTCAAGAACGTTACTTGAGAGTTTCTTCGTTAAGACAACGGTTTGCAACCGCTCGCCTCCTTCAAAATCAGCTTGAGCAATCTCATGGGGTGCAAATTAACACTCAGACAATAAGAAATCGCCTTAGAGAATATGATTTAAGGCCTAGTAGTGTCGCGGCAAGAGGCCCAGCTCTTACCCTAGCCCATCGAAGGGTGCGTTTGGATTTTGCGAGAGAGCATATCCATTGGGAAGAGGCTGATTGGGAAAGAGTTCTCTGCACAGATGAGTCTAGATTCTGCCTCTACCATTGTGATCGACGTTCCCTTGTATACACGTCCACATGAAAGATATGCTCAGTGCAATTTCCTGAATACTAATGGTTTCGGGGGAGGATCGATTATGGTATGTGGAATATCTTTGACTGCTCACACAGACCTAGTGGTCGTTGATAATGGAGCTATGAATGCTGATAGGTATATAAGGAACATTCTTGAAGAGCATGTAGTGCCATTTGCCCCATACATTGGTGAAAATTTCATTTTTATGGACGATAATGCCAGATCCCATCGTGCGCGCATCGTTCAGGAGTACCTTGAAGAGGTTGAAGTCTCTCGAATGGAATGGCCAGCAAGAAGTCCAGATCTCAATCCGATTGAGCAGGTTTGGGACAACCTCAATAGAAGGCTGAGAAGTTCAGAAAATCATCTAGCTACTCTTAATGACTTAGGAATCCAACTCAGAAAAATCTGGGAAGGATTAGATCAGAACATTTTAAGATCACTCATTTTGAGTATGAACCGTCGTTGCCGAGCTGTAATTAACGCAAGGGGTGGAAATACCAAGTATTAAATCACTTATCAGCATTTTGAAAATTGTTTATTTCTCTTCTTTTACATAAGATTCGGTGAAATCCTGAATTTTTCTTCCATTTAATGTGTCTTGTTTCGTTCAACACCTTCCCGAGAGAACATAAAAGATAAGTTATAAAGTCAATGTAGAGTTAACTTTCATTAAAATTGAGATTTTCAGAATGTGCGTTTTTTTGCGCACTGTAGATATGGAATATCTAACAGGGGATTTTCAAGGTGTCCTCCAGATGATTAACATGAAATATAACAAAATATACCAGAATTCAACTATATCGATGTACTTCATTATTCATCGAGTAGAATGTTGATATTCTAAAAAATCAGGTTTTTTCCGACTCTATATGAAGTTTTCCGAGTTCACAGGGATATAATATTTTACTGAAGTTGTAGTTGCCACTTCGACAAAAGTTTAGACAAAGGATATTGTCATCTTTAGCTAGAATCGTTTAGTTTCTGAAGATGACAATTTTTTGTGAAGATTCCATGGTTTCGTGTGTTGTTATTACAACTTCAGTATATGTTTGTCAATTGGCATTCTTCAAACACCTAGATTTTATATCTGTGAATGGTTTTGGTTTATTTCCAACAATAAACCTTTGGAATTGTTCAGAGAAAAAAACCATTCCTGAAATTTTGGAGTTTATGTTTTATAATAATATAACACCACAAATTTTACACTAAACTTCATTGTTCTCTTTTGTATGGAAAACAAGAATATGTATGAAACATCAATTTAAAAAAAATACCATTGAAATTGTTTTCGAGAAACCCACAATCATTTGTTTTGAAACATGAAAAACTTCATAACTGAAAACTATAAGGTATCCTCAAAGCAATATGTTTTTAATTTTGTGAATATACATCGCCAAGTTTCAGAGAAATTATTATTTTTTAATTTGATTACTTGATTTTATGCCTACAAAAGTTGTGTACACAAACTTACATTACTATAGTATAGGTGTGCCCAAGATATACAGCCAAAATTGGATGTTTAATTCTCAAACTTCAGATGGGAATACTGGATTTAGACGTATTTTGCCAAATAGCAATCATTTACTCTTTGCTCAATTGTATAATGTTGGAACAGTACTTCATCAAATAAAATTTGAAAAATGCATAATTGCAAACCTTGTCAAAGGGTTATATGTTATATCAAGAAATAGTTATTTTCCTAACAAGTGTGGGAAGTGATACTTTTCCGCAAGAAACTGCAGTCGAGTGAGGAAAAGGTACTTTCCACATGAGCTAGGGACAAAATTTTTCCTACTAGCAAACATGTTTATTAATGTTACTGTATTGAATCATGAATAAGTGAAACACTTTCAAGGAGAGTTTTCATCTTGATACTGACTGACATAAGAAATTTTTGTGCGCTCAACCGCATAAAGAAACATTTGAATTTTATGATTGAAGAATAGAGACATGGCAAAATTTTATGATAGGTGCATTTCTTTGATATTGCGTTGCTTTTTTCCGCACAAATTTGGATAAGTACTACTTTCCAAACGTCAATGCGTGTGGAAAGTAAGACTTTCGAAACACTAGTAGGAAAATATTTTTTCAGTTTGGTGAACAAAAATAAATTCTTATCTTTGAAATTTTCACATGGAAAACTATTGATGCTGAAAGGAACTTCTTCTTTATCAAATTTTGCAGTAGGTTGTGGATGTATTGAAATGATTTCAGTAAATAGATTAAACAAAAAAAGTGAATATATTATTTATTAATTAATAAATTTTGAAATATCCACTATACAATGAAAAAACTTTATATGAAATTCTTCAATGCAAAAGAATTCAGTTCTTTTGAAAATATTGGTATGAACTTCCTATGATTATATTCAATTATAAACCTAAATTTTTCCACTTGAAATTATAAAATCACTTGATGAGTAAATGAAAAGTTGAACTAAAATAAAAGGATGGTTCATAATCCATCTGAAAATCGACTGATTTTAAATATGATTCAAATAATCAAACTTGTTCAATATAAAATAATTCGTTATTAGAGATAACAAAATTTAATATTAACCCAAAAACAATGAAATTTCACCTGTATGTTCATTTCAAAGTTTTATTGACACTCTTGTGAACCAATGAATAGGAAGTATTTTCACAACACATAACAAATATCAGTTCATTTATATAAATAAATTTTTCCTTAGTAATTTTCTATCGAAATGTACTCACTTCAAATTTACAAGGATACAAAGTTCTTCATATCGATGTTGGGAAAAAGCAATTAAGTTCATTCAAAATTTATATAGAACCACTCTGTACAGTATTGGAAATAGGAAGATAAAAACAATAAAATCTCAAGTCCTGAACCTCTTTTCGCGTTTTTTTTTTCAAATATGTCCCTATACTGTACAAAACATTAGCTATCATGGCTAAGTTTATTGAAACGATTTCCAAGAGTTAACTTAGGTCCTTCTGAAGCATTCATCCTTGTTTGTTCCAAATGCCGATATGAACTCGATTTGCTGTGTTGCACAACTTCAAAACTCCCTTCATTTCTAGATCTGAAAAAATAAGAAAAATTATTAGAGATAATGAATGTTAGAATGAACTTTTCACTACCCAATACAATCATATCGGATGAATATCATTGGCAAATGGAATATCAGTGCCAATATCCAATTAGTCTCTATTCCTTGAATTAATTGAGCGGATTTCTAATCCAGAGAAGTCTTGATCTGGCTAATCTTATTATCATTTTTAATGGCTACTTACAATGAGTTCTTTCATTATTTAATGCTTAAAAGTTTCTTTGCCATTTAAGACTATCTGAAATTTGTCATGATTTGCTAGATATAATTCAACTAGCTGAAGGTACAATATTCTGCCCATGAGGCAGATGTGGTATACTCTTAATAAAATTGAGAGTATTCAAGTATTCTCAAGGTGAGAATTCTAAAACAAATCAAGAACACTGTTAACCTAATGAATGAGATAATTGTGGTAAGATGAATTGGTTTTTTAAATTGATGGTATTATATTAAAATGATTAAAAATTAGCATCTATTTGCAGAGCATAAGGATGAGTAGAACATAAAAAGCTGTTAAAGAAGAAGATTCAACAAAAACTTCAACATCTCTAATAGAGATTGACAGACAGCATAAAATCATGACATTTGACTGTAGAATAATTGTTTCGAAAATTTTCTCAAAGAAAAGATTACCGAAGTATAAAATCAAGGTAACAATAATCAAACGATACAGATAAATAAGGAACCAACCTTCTCGTTTCATTAGTTTTCGACAGAGTAGGAAACATTTCCTCATTATGAACATCAGGTGCTCCCCTTACAACAGGTTTGGGGTTTCGATTATGAATTTGTTGATGCCTCAATTTTGGAATGACATAAGCTCCCGTTCCAGTTCTGTTTTGAGGTTTGGGCTTTTCTTCAACTTTGGGAGGAGGAGGAGGTGGTGCAGCATTCTCCATATCTTCAATCTTTTTCCAGGGACCAGCCTTTCTATCAGATTGTTGATCTCCTTCCTCTCCTTGTTGTTGTTCTGAATTTGAATCAGTATTTCCTTGACTTCCATCATTGTTCGGGTTAATACTTAAATTACCAATTTTTAAACCTGTATAATCCTTTTTTTCCTCTTCGAATTCTTTCCATTCATCTTGTTCCTATAATGAGAATGTGTCAATATGGCTTCCTTAAAATGTTAGCAACAATATGTTGTTCGACATGAATTTTGTAACGAATAACCTATATAACAAAGTATAGTAACTTACCACCTCAGGTGTGCTGGGTTCCTCTCCATCCGCTGGACGTTCCGGCTTCTTTTTTATTTCCGTTTTCTTAGCATTATCTTCTAACTTTTTTGCCACTTCGTCAGTTGTGGAAAATTTTTTATTACTTTTGCTTTTTTTTCTGTCTTTCTTAGCGAAAAAATCGTCTAAATCTGCCATAATTCAGAAAATATAACCGTACAACAATACGTACACTACACAAGTAATCGAAAGTTGAAAAGAACCTGAACAATTTGGAAATATTTAGTTTTCTACCTTACCGATATACTTGATTGACACTTGTCCATAAAAGGTCAGTAGTTCTTTTTTTTTATATAATAAAGTATTCAAATGTGCAATAGGATTTGAACCTTTCTGACATTTTCGCATTTCACATTTGAAAGGGGTATTTGAGAATTGAATAAAGACATACCATTCTCCAAAATTTTTTATATGTCAAATTTTTCTTTTTTGAAAATAATTCTGTTCAAAGGGTAGAATCACAGTATAGAAACTATACTGTGTTTCTATACCGTGGTATAATACCACATATTACTAGACTTAGTCTGTGATAATACTCCCCCTCACTGCTCTTTTATCACCAATGTTTAGGCACAGATTAGTCTGTGGTTTAGGTAAACAGAAGATATGTTTGGCAGCATTGCATAATTTCGACGGTACGACGAGAAATCAAGAATTTAATTTTCTTAGTTCTGTGCTTTTGTGATGTCAAAATCAACATGAATTATTATTATAAATTATAATTTAGTGAAAATTCATAATCTGAATACTTATTTCAATTTTGAATGTTCTCACAAAACCAACACATTAACAGGAAATGTGACACAATCAGGTTATTTCCAATTTCCATAGAGAAATAATGTCTATGGTTATATCTATAATTCATATGCGTTTTGTTGAATGGATTTCTCAGATTTCTGTTTAAAACTTATCGGGAAGATAAATGTCCAAATTTGCCTGTTTAGTGTATTTGCTGATTAGGCCACAACATGGTGCAAGAGAAACTATAAAGTAATATTTACATATTTAAATGTTTAATAAAAAAAATAAAAAATCAGGTAAACGCTGCAACTGACTGATAAATGTAAACTACCGAATCTGAATACCTAGTATTCAATTAATGACCGGCGGATAATGGCATTCGGCAGAGTCTGTTAAAGTCCTAGTCCGCTGAACGCAGCTATATTATTCTAAGGATTTTCTGCTGAACGCATTTTACTGAATTCCACTCCGTAGAATATTCTCCGTAGCGGTCGCCATATTTGGAAGCGAATTTATTTTAAGATATAAATTCGCTACCAAAACACCTCTTTCTAAGGAGTAATAATCACTCAGGTTGTCTCGTAACTTAGGTTAAAGAATGGGATAACGCGCCATCCGGTATTCTAATCGCCATTGGCCAAGGTCTATAGATTAGACAGGTTGCCTCGTAACTTTCAACCAATCAGCCTCAACCATTCGTGACGTCACCTGGTATCCTCATTCAAAGTTACGAGGCATTCTGTTTAATGTATAGATCTCGGATAAATTCCCAAATGTTTTGATGTTCTAGGTCAAAATATGTATATAACATTACGAATACCCTTGAAAAACTCTTCATTTTCAGTTTTTATTATGTAGCAATATGAAAATCAATTTTTTCATTTGGCAACCCTCAAAGATTTCAGAGAAGCTCCATGCCAAGGATATTTATTATTTTCATGATTCTACAAATTGCACAACGTCAATAACTATGGAAATTTCAGTGGGGATAAGAATGATTTTTCAATGGGAACTTTGTTGTAAAATATGTAGAGACCTTCATAAAATTTGAAATATCCGCACAAAGTTACAGCTGCTTCTCTACTTCTCAAATTATGGAGACGCCACTGAAAAGGGCGATAGTTTTCCGAAAGATCTTCAATAAATTTGCTAAAAATATATTTCCTTCAAATACATACTAATAAATATTATCTATATGTAATTCAAATTGGAATACAATATATTTTCCAGTAGGTTTACATTAACATGTTTATTCCAACATTGTAATTTTAGATAGACGTTCGTTAAGAGGTAATGGTACCACGTGCGTTTGAGCACATCTGTCAAAGTTTACCTATTCAGCTCCCTCCAGCCCCTCTGAGATGCCATCACTTTTCAGGATGAGTGGAGCAATCTCAAACGTTCTTCTGATCTTCCGTCCTTTTCTACCACATCTAAGAATTCAGATACGTTTGACGGCATTCAATTCTTACACGCCAGCCAATGAAATCGCAGCGAACTGTACGAACGGTTGTTCGAACATTTGGCAATGCAGCAACTTCGAGCTCGAAAGACAGGTACAGAGATGGTATTAGGTATCTTTCTAGGACGGATTGACCAGATGTTTTGAAAGGAATAACTCGCTTTTTATGATGGGCAATAAAACCGATTTTAGAGAGGGTTGCGAAGTTGTCAGAAATATCAGTTAGGATCGACAAATTTGATATTTTTACATGATACTCCCAAAAAGCAAGTAATAGGATCAGAATAAATAAATCCTTGAATCTCTTGTTATCCATATCGAAAAGAATTGACAGCTAACTAAACTGAATAAAGGTATGAACAGACCGACGCGTGACTGCGGGAGCGGGAAAGAAACTTTTGTGGGATGGAAATCAACGCCTTTGAGCAGTAAAACTTCTTCATCCGAAAAACTGTCATTTTCATACATAATTTTAGATTCATACTAATAATCGTGTCTCATTATTTTCGCGTAGGTGTGCATGCTATGCAATCTGCCCGCTGAACGCATCGCCCCCGTTCCCGAAGTCCCGCGTCGATCTGTTCATACCTTCAAACTTTCGAAAAGAAACGAACAAGCTGGAAATCTTTCTATTCACCTAATACATACTGTTTACGACTCTAACTGAGAACTGATTCATAACGCAGCAACGTTGCCGGAATTATCAAATTGTAGGTAGTATTGAAGAATCTGGTGATTCGTTGCGAATTTATAAAGTAGGGGCAGCACTATACGACGGTCGATTATTCTTTTTTATTACGAAGTGATTTCAGCTCTTTTGAGATGTTTTTCTGTAGTTTTTTTTTTACGAATAATTTTAAAATAAATCAGTGATAAGCCCTTTCATCCATATCATCAATTCCTTTGCGGAAAACGAAAAGTTACCAACTTTTTTTTTTGTTTTTTCATTCGCAAATTAAAAATAGCCCGTCCCTGCCTTTCAGATCATTGTTTGAAGAAATGATCAGAAAACCCCATACAAATCGGTGATCTGCAAGAATAGTTATTCCCCTTTAAGTTTTGAACTGACCAGTCAAGTGGTACCATTCCCTCTTAATACACTATCTACAAACATCTTTGTTGCAGTATTATTATTTTATTATTATGTGGAAATTAAGTTTATTTTTCACAAATCAGTTTCCATGAAGTGAGGACCGAATCCATAAAGAACAATGATTTATTTGAACCAGTGGCCTGTAATGTCTCTAAGCACAGTGCAAATCGTCCAACGTCGCCTCTTCACTGTGAAAATAAAATTTATCGATTCAAAACCTCATCGTAACTGAAATTTTCTCCTTTTCTTAGATACCTTTCAACGTATTTCGGTGATTGACCATTGTTTGTATAGCATTCCAACATTATATTGTTCAGTAGACGCCTCTGGAAATTCTTGATGAAGTAAATCCATGCCTTGTGAATGTTGGAGTCCTTGCTTGAGATAACATCAACTTCTTCTCTAACGTAAAAATTTGGGTGATCTTCAAGTTCATCCAGAACTGTCAATACTTTATCGTCCACTTCATATAACTCGCCTTTTACATTGTGTCCCGTTCCTATTTGTTAAAATTGAAAATATTATAATGATAAATTGGTGTGCACGAGGAAAAAATAATCGAATGTACAAAAACCGATCTAAACGCTAGCATTAATATATAACAATAAAACAATATTACAATAAAAAGCTACACGAGGTAGGATTCTATCAGACATAGAATCAGGGCCGCCACCAGGAGCGGCATAACGGACATTTTGACGGGGCGCCAAATTGTAGGGGCGCAAAGTCAAAGACTTTTTACACCTTCAAGAACGACGTTTTTTTTATACCAAAGACTTAAAATTAGAGCGTCGTACTTTTAAACAATGCAGGACATTTTTTAATGAAATTGAAAAAACGTCGTATGATAAATTTGACAAGGAGATTTTAAGTTAAAAAATACGATTTCATATGAAATTGTAAAGATGCCTGAGAAGAAGGATTCATATAAATTAGGTGAAGCATAGCGGCGAAATTTTATTTTGCCAGGGTGCTACATTATCTGGTGGCAGCCCTGCTTAGAATATAAGTCATACTACGTAGATCTATGGTTTACTTTGTAAGAAGTGGCGTACTTTCATCTGGTTGGTGTTTCAGATAACATAGCTAAATGCTGTGTTTTTTATTTAATTGAAAATCTTATGAATCTCAATGTTTTATTAAAAATAGAATCTCTGAGACCATTTTTGATTTTTCTGTACTCGAATAAGAATTTGATCGAGCACCGAAAAACTCTTTCCTGTCTAACTGTTTTTCAATTTTTTGATTTTCATTAATTTAACGCTTGAAAAATCCAAAATGATCTACCGAAATCATCTTTGTCGCTACGCTATGTAATTTTTCCGGAATAAAGCCCTCTCAGAATATCCTCCAATGCGTAAAAATCGTCATAAATTTGTTATCTAGTCTTCTACCAAAAAAAAAACTAATTATCCCTTCTGTGGTTTACCACAGTTTACTTTCTCAATACAATCTATATTGCTAGAAAATATCAAATTTACATCACCTGGTTCCTGGAGTAGGAATGGAATATTATATTTTGTTCCAATTATAAGAGGATATTTTTCTACAGTTGCTGCATCACAAAGAAGTTTGTAGCGTCCTTCCATGTTTCCTTTGAATACATGATGATTTGGTTCCCCAGTTTTCAATGTCCCATAAACAAATACCTTGTGATATACATCCATTTTCATGAATCCTGAAACATCACTTCTGCTGTTTATTATAATCTTTTCTCAACAGAATTAATATTTTTTCTAATGAACATATATCGACGTATGAGATACCTCAAGAGGAAATCTATCGTCCCATTGAAAGAGTTTAACAGTACAGTAAGAGTTTTTGAGTACAAAAGATATCGTGGAGGCTCAACACATTATTAAATGTTTATACTTTTTTCAAGGGCTGGATTTTTCTGGAATTTTGATGTTCAAAAGACTTTAAAATTTTTTTTATAATTAGTCATTATTTCCTTAGTAACTAAATATATATTATCGTTGATAGCCTTTTCATTTAGTATTGTAATTTATGTTTGTTCTATTATGATTAACTTGAATTTATAACATTTTTATTGTCAAAATGTTTTCCCAAAATTTGACAGCCAAATATACATACATTCTCATTCTGCTTTTCAACACATCGTTATAATAATTCATTTTTTTAGCAATGACTCCAGCCGAGTACCAAGTATGTCATTATTATTATTATTATTATTTCATTGAATCGGGGTCGTTACGGATCTGTTAGCCTGCCGGGAATTGCGACCAAGTTGATCTTTTGTTCTTAACCCTTCCTATTCATACAAACCCAGGGATGCCGTCGATGCTGTCAATGAAACCGATGACATCCTTAGGAACCATGGCTATTACTTCGTGAGTATCCAGAACTGACTTTCCCATGAGTGGTCCACTATGTGTTCGGCTGTTTCTACCTCCTTTCCACAGAGCCTGCAGATCTCATCTGCTGACTTACCCATACGGTACAAAAAACAAAAGGTATTTGCACCGACAGTGTCCTGTCAGCAGTCCCACCATTTCCCGAAGCTCAGCTCGTGGTATCTTCAGGAGCTTCCTGATATAGGTCGGTGAAAGCTCACAAATTTCTTTTCCTGAGCAAGACCCGGAATACTGTTCCTCCAGAGGGTTTTTCTATTTTCCCTCTCCCATTGTTGGACCGCTGTCTTGTATTGGTCAACCTTGAGGCCCTTTTTGCAAGTTCATCGACTTTTTCAATCCCTTCAATACCACAATGCCCCGGTACCCATAACAGAGTTATTTTATTGCCTCTGGTCAGCTGCTTCATGGTATTACGACACTCCCATTTCAGTAGATACTACTAGTTATATGATTTCAGGGACTTCAGTGTGGCCTGGCTGTCCATAGTGATGTAAATAAGCACCCCTTTGAAGTTTTGTTTAGGGACACTCTTGGGCGCAAGTATAGACAGCTACTGTCTCGGATTGTAAGATAGAAGGCTCACTTTCCAGGGATCTAGAGATCCTTGTTTTAGGCCCATATGCTCCAACACCTGTTCCTTTTCTGATTTTGATCCATTAGTATACCATATAGAGGACTTTTTGTCCCAGCGATTTACTAAGTTTATTGCACTGAGACGGTCTTCAATGACTACATTTCAATAAATATATGTTATTAAAATGATTCTCAATTTTATTAAACTGAAGATAAATTGAGATCTCACATATTTCTTGAACAGTATATGAGAAATAAAAAAACGAATAGGAAATTTGTAATAAAACCAATGTGTCTTGTATCACTGATACTGTGAGCCACCCTTGAATTTCAAAGGTTAAAGATCGAGGAATTACACTATTTTATGAAGGCAACCTACTCTTATACCTTGTGCAAATGCCAAATGGAATAAATTCATCATCTTGGTTACTGTACATATTTATGGAAAATCCTTCAAATTAAAATTTTATATTGTCATTCTTCTTCAGAAAAATGCGACCCCTACCTTGAACAAAAAAGTGATACAAAATAACAAAATTTAGCAAAAAAAATATGAATGTTGAAGTAGATGTTCAGTAATCAACGCAAACGCCTTAGCAACATCCTAACCTCAAATACAAACATCTCAGAAGTGATCGACCTAATTTGATTTTTGCAATGATATTAAAAGCAATAACATTTTTGATTAGAACAAGCAAGCGCATATTTTCCATTTGAAAATAGGGGGTTGTACCTACCTGTCTTTCGAAGGGGGTTGAAGGTAGAGTTTGCATTTTTACGAAGAAGAATGACAATTTGAAATTTAAATTGACGTGTTTCGGGATTTTCCATAAATATGTACCTACAGTAACCAAGATAATGAATTTATTCCATTTGGTTTTTCCACACTGTATATTGTTGTAATGCTATTCAATAACTCAATTGAAACGGAATGAGTTTTTTTGAAGCATCATCCTACAACAGATGTAGAAAATGAAACTGTAGATTGTCACTATTTACACATGTAAAACTATTATAGAAACCAAACACAGAATAAAAAAATTAAAACTCGCACCAAGCAAAAAAGAACAGACAAAAGCTGATTGTTTACCTCAGTCTAACTGATAAAACATTATCTTAATTCCTAATTCCTAATGAAATGAGGTTAGACCAAAGAATTCAGTAATAGAAATATTCGATACCAACCAGTGGCAGCTCGTGAGGGACGGCAGGGTCAATCGACCGAAATGGAAAATCATGTAGGTTCCATTTCTACTAGCATTGCCAGAATAAAATATTTTTTTTCTTTGATGATGTTTTCCCATAAATTATAGTTTATACAAGTCATACACATAAATGAGGTATAATATTATATTGGGTGTTCTTACATTGGAAGTACAAAGGAAAATGAGATATTCCTTTGATAATTTTAAAGAAAATAGGTCTTAAACATGGGCCCGCAAACACTTTGTTTTCGAGATACAGGGTGTTTCTTTATGTAGTAATATTTTTTTTGATTTTATCGAATCTTTATTAATCTTCGCTACAAATTGGGAAAATGAGTACCAGGATTTTTATAATAAATTGGGGTTTTCCTGAGGATTACTAAATAATTGTTTGATTTTTTACTCGAAATCGCTAGAAGATACGACAAAACTACAAGAAACCAAAAAGTTCAGGAGGAAAGACGAGGACACAGAAAAAGTATCATCCTCAGATTTAAAATTAGCATAACACGTGATGAAAACTTGGAATTGAAATATTTATGCCAAATTAAAGTTGACTCTCTTGTGAAGAGAAGGCGCTACTAGAAAAATACTTGAAAAAAAAAAAAATTAAATTTTGCCACCCTGTCTCTCGAACAAAAAAAAAGTTTTCGCTGTCCTGAGTTACTTTGTATTTTGTTATATACAGGGGTGAATAAAACAAAATGAAAAGTATGAAGCATGAATGCTTTATCCAGAACAAAGGTTTATCGTTGATACGCCGGAATGTTTACGAGTTTTTAGATATTTTTCTTTATTATACATTGCGATATCTCAATTTTGATTAATTGCATACTTTGAATAATTTCAGTATATTAAAAAAGATTTATTCGCTGTACTCAGAAATACAGTCATCAACTTGTATTCATTGATTTGAAGAAATTGGCTTACAAATACATGTTTTTTTAAACCTTATACAGATAAGCTTTCAACTTTTTGGAAAACTTTTGTGGAGTTTGTTCAATACCAATGAATTTATCTTCAATTTGACGTAGAAACAATTGAAATCGATGGAAAATTATCAAAGTTCTTGGTTTACGAATTTCAGCAAAATTTTGAGTGGCCGAGTTTTTGGTTGGTGAAAGTATCTTGTTTGTCTTAAACTACATAAGTGGTTCTCTTCTTGTCATTTCGTCACGATTTCTGTAATTTTACAATATTAGACCGGTAATGGTCTCAAACGATAAGATTTGACTCACTGATGCTGATAAACTAGTGGTCAAAAATATCTGTCCGGCCACTCTGCCGGCATTAGACACGATAAGTAAGTAAGAATGAGTAAATATAAGCCCAATTAGCATGAAATTAGAATTATGAAAATATCGATAACGGAAAGATTCATCTACCTAAATTATCAATTATGAAAGAAGAAATGTTCATTATTGCGACCTATAATCTACACAGTACGAGTTTTGCATACTTGACCTAAATTCTTGCATTTGCATTTTCTTGAAACCAGGGCCGGCACGAGCAATTTTGGCGCCTGAAGTAAAAAAATTGTCAGCACCCCTAAAGAAAGAGCATCAATTCAATAACAACATGACATCCCTCATAACCAATTCTAGTGAATGAAGAATCTTGAAATGTTGTCTATTTACCTTATGTTTTGTCGCTGTAGGCATCTCAATTTATTACTGGATTTCTTCGACGTCGATTAATAATTTTCACATCTACATGACACTGCGTACGATCGAAGAATAAAAATTACCTATCATACTCCAACTTACAAAGGGCGGTAGGGCATGCAAAGTTTCAGTATTGCTTCGAAAACTAATTGGGGTTATCAGAATGTGTTCCGTTGAAACCATTTCGCATTTAACAGTAACTAGCTTCGAATGAAAAATCGTAGGAATTTTCCACACGATGAATGTGTAAAGTTCGGCGTCCAAATAATTCGAAAGTGAAAATAGTGTTATTTTTTGTCTTTGTAAAATACATAAGGATTTTATCTCTTTTAAATTGAGGGTAATAGGGAATTCTGTTTATATTGGTTATCAGCCATGTGTTATTTTTTATACAGGCGGCTTAGTAAAGGCGATTCGGAGATTTTTATTGAAGGAAATGTTGACAAACGCATCGGAACGGAACAACCATTGTTTTTGGGAACCAAGGATGAAATATGAAAGGCCAACAAAATGGGCCGAATTTCCGCCCCTCAAATGAGGCGCCTGTAAATGTCGCTTCAATGTTTCACCCCTAACGCCGGCCTTGAAACTACTATTGTCTTACCATATCATCTAAATACAAAGATAATATTGCAATCACTACTGCAGGAGTTTGGTGTAAGTAAAACATAATTTGGTACGAAATTTTTTATTATTAGGTGTTGGAGGCACAGTAGAACATAACATTCTGAAACAGTACAATATAAAGAAGAAATTTCGTTAATATTCTAACATTCTACAAAATCAGTCTAATCTAGTTGATCTCTAATCAATTTTTAACATTTATTTTTCAAGCCTATCAAATGATAATTTATGAAAATGCTAGGTGCAGGTCTATACTTCTGTTTTTGTCTCGTTTAAAACAAACAATTGAAAATTTCAAACAAATTATTCACTGAGACTTTCAAAGTTTGCAATTATTCGGAAAATTTGATGAAGTTCTTCTTATATCCAAACCTTCATAGAAATACCTTTTCCAACACCCAGTACATGTATCAAAACAAGATTCTAATTGCTTTTCACATCTCCCATACAGCATTTTCGATAAAATAATGTTAAGTACTACAATTCAATGGATGGAATAATGAAAATTGCTCAGATTAGGAAAATGGAATGGAATATAAATATTTTACAATTACATTTTCATTATTTACTTTTGACCTCAGAGATCATTGAAGATGAACACTCATTTTTATTTTGGATAAAGTTCAAGAGCAATATAATTTTTTTTCCATAGAAATTAAATGGCACATAAAAACTAGATGAGCATCTATTTTTCATACGAAATTGCTGAATAATCGAATGAAAATCATTTCTTTCAATATCAATAACATGAATTCAATTGCACTTTTAAAATATCAAAATTCTCAACAAATTTATTTTGTGGACCCACATACATATAACTATTTACATTTATTTCTACATACAACATAATGGATTGTCTTTTTAGTATGGTGATTCACATTTTCTTCTACACCCAATAAAAAATATCTACATTTTTTCATTAAAATGAAATTTGAAATAAGTTAGTCGATAGTTCAGTATTTAGTTTATATTAAGGGAAACAACATTTCTACTGTTCCTTTTCAAATCACAAATAAAAGTCTACAGCTGCGAAGTTCAAGCATAATTGAAGTGGTTCTTTTGTAAGTTTTTTTTTAATGTTTGATAAATTTCTATTATGGATTGAATCTTATTCATTATAAAACGAAATTATTCAGGATATCGAAGTACTTAGCCAAACCAAGGCAAAAAGAGATTTTTGCTTTATACAAGCTAAGCTGAAGATTCAGCGCTATATTGAATGGCATGAAAATTTGAAATTTTCCATAGAAGAACACAATGTCTTGATAATTTGGTATCTACATAAAAGATTACTTGATTTTTATGAACACAGATTCGCTTTTGAATGCTTAATTCCATTTTGACTAGAAGTTTATATATTTCTCTTGTTCTTTCCAGCATATTCTCTTTATCAAATCTATAAATAAACCTTGAAATTCGATATGTTTGATCTTACTTACTGGTAATGAATGTTAAATTATTAGGTAATGCTTTGGTAGCTATTAGACTTTGACGTTGAAAATTACAAAGGGTGTCTTATGCCGGAATCTAGTTCGTTGGTTGTGGGTGCCCTTTTATATATACCTAGAAATGATAATTCACCATTAGAAATATCAAGTAGGCTGGTATAAAATGAAGCCAGTAACTTGGAGGGCTCAAAACAAAAAATTATAAATAATACATCTCTTAATTTTCTTTAAGATTCAACTATCAATATTTATTATGTTTTTACTCACTAAAATTCTCTACCTTCCACTCGGCGGCAAACCAGTTGGTCTAAAATTTCTGAAAAAAAAAATAAATTCAACAGAAATAAGATTATTTTATTTTTTTCAACACTCACTTTGTGGGTTTGCGTGGTCTAAGAGTTTCTTGTTGGTAAAGGGGACTAAAGAACCTCAAAACTGGTTGTTGAGACAAAGTTGCTAATGATGGATCATCTGTAAAATAATATCTGCTGAATTTCTTCTGATTATCTTGCACAATGTGCTGGATTCTTGTCTTTTCAAAATTTTCTCCCATAATAGCCTGTAGGCTTTGTCTTTCGGTTGATTTATGTTTATTATAAAGATGAAAGAGGTAATTTCCAGAAAATATTGTTCTACTATTTCGTTGAAATGTTTGTAATTTTCGAATTTTGATTCGGGAAAGGTCTCAAACGATGAGGATCGAATCACTGATGACCAATACGTTCTTAAATTTGATTCTGTCCGTCCAGCAGAATAACGATAACTCTCAAACGGAAAGACCTACAAATTGGAAATTTTCAGGGCAGGTTCTGATATCGAATGCTGAAGTTCAGCTCTTTAAAAGGCAAAATTCGACTGGAAATTTTGTTTTTCTGATAATTTCAAAATTACAGATTAGATCTATACCTTTTCAAGTTCAAATTGGCGCTAATCGTTATCAAAATTGCATTAGTCAAAATCAAATTGGCAACTTCAAATTCAAATTGGCGTTAATCAAAAGCATGTTCGTTACTATGAGATCAAAAGCAAACTGGGAATTTTCAAAACCTCAATGATACTATAGTCGACTACAAATTGACAATAAACAAAATCAAAAGTGAACAGCAAATGAATGATTCTGAAAAAAAAACATAATATAAGATGTAATAAAAATAAATCCATTATTTTTGCATTAAAAACAAGGCTTTAATTACTACAGTTAGAATGATCCGATTTAGGCCAAATATTCCGCCATTTTTTTCAATAACTTGTTGCCATTTTGAAGGTACTATCATTGTGCCCCTTTCATAGAAGCCCTCGTCCCTATTGGCAAAAAATTGAGACAGTCGATTTTCACAAGCCTCTGTTGAAGCGAATTTTTGACCAGCAGAATTGTTCGCCATGGATAGAAACCGATGTTAATCACTTGGTATCGGGTCCGGACTATGAAGTGGATGCGTAAGAACCAAGCTTCTGGCAAGTCACTATCGATTTGTGTGGCCTGGCGTTGTCCTGATGCAACACAATTCCTCTCCTATTGGCCAAGCTTGCCGCTTCTGGGTGATTGCTTCCTTCAGAAAGTCCAATTGTTGACAATACAGTTCCGAGTTAACAGTTGTGCTGTAGGGGAGCAGCTCATAGTAGATAAATCCCTGCCAATCCCACCACACAGCAAAACTTTCCTGGGGTCAATCTTAGCTTGGCCATCATATCCACCGACTCACCGCGTTTCGGCCACGACCGTTTACGCTTGACGTTGTCGTAAGTGATAACCAATTACCAACCTCTTCAAAAATGGGACAATGGGTAGAATTTGCTCGATTTAGCAGCGATTCGCAGATGGAAATTAGGTCCATGAGGACCGAAGGTAGCGTGTGCTACCCATACATCGAGCTTCTTCTCGAGACCAGCTTTATGCAAATGGTTCCAAACGGTTTTTTATGCAATCCTTAGCTTTTGGGCAATCAAAACAGTGGTTATACATGACGGTCACACTCGACAAGGTCCATGATCGACATTTTCGATAATTGACCTTCCAGTGCGTGGTGCATCTTTGATATCGAAATGACCAGAACGGAATCGACGAAACCAAAATTGCGCGTGATTGGCTGTAACAGTACCATAAACACTATTCAAATTTTCAGCCGCCTGCCTTGCATTTTCGCCTTTATCGAAGAAAAACTGTAAAATATAGGGTATACTCTCTTTGCTAGTGTCCATCTTTGACGCGCGCTAAAACTAAAGCGAGTCAACTAATCACAAAACTGCTACAAAATATTTTGTAGTATGGAATCTCATCTTTCTAACACCATTTAATCACTAGTGGAACCCGATTGGACTCATAAAACGCGAGATACCGATAACTAAAGCCATCTATAGGAAAAAATAATGGATTTCTTTATACTATACTTAATATCATGATCGTTTTCCGTTTTTCTTGGCAATATAAAAGCAAAATTTCCAATCAAGTTCTAAAGGGTGATTTTTTTTAGAGCTATGGAACTTTAAATTGCAATAAAACAACGATGGATTATTCGATTGACATGAATTTAATTTATCCGCAAGATAATCTTGTGGCATTACATTTTAAATATGATTTCTGGCATATGACCGCCACGGCTGGCTCGGATGTAGTCCAATCTGGACGTCCAATTTTCGATGACTTTTTCCAATATTTGTGGCCGTATATCGGCAATAACACAGCGAATGTTGTCTTCCAAATGGTCAAGGGTTTGTGGCTTATCCGCATAGACCAATGACTTTGCATAGCCCCACAGAAAGTAGTCTAGCGGTGTTAAATCACAAGATCTTGGAGGCCAATTCACAGGTCCAAAACTTGAAATTAGGCGGTCACCAAACGTGTCTTTCAATAAATCGATTGTGGCACGAGCTGTGTGATATGTTGCGCCGTCTTGTTGGAACCACAGCTCCTGGCCATCATGGTTGTTCAATTCAGGAATGAAAAAGTAAGTAATCATGGCTCTATACCGATCACCATTGACTGTAACGTTCTGGCCATCATCGTTTTTGAAGAAGTACGGACTAATGATTCCACCAGCCCATAAAGCGCACCAAACAGTCAGTTTTTCTGGATGTAACGGTGTTTCGACATACACTTGAGGATTAGCTTCACTCCAAATGCGGCAGTTTTGTTTGTTGACGTAGCCATTCAACCAGAAGTGCGCTTCATCGCTGAACAAAATAAAATGGACGTAGTGCGCGATACGTATTCCGCACAGAACCATTATTTTCGAAATGAAATGGCACTATTTGTTCAGGCGTGAGTTTATTCATGATGAATTGCCAAACCAAACTGGGAATAAATCACTTGACAGCTGTTAAATCGGTCGCCAAATTGAACAGTAATGCCAACTTAAAGTTATATACCTCGAAAAAAACACCCTATATAAAGTTATCGACACTTACGTTGGATCATGCCCGGCATACCAGGGATAACTGACTGTGGAATGGCTACTCGTTGAGCCCCGAAATGTGACATGTCATTGGCTGGGGTTGGAGATCTGCTGCTTCTAGTGGTGCCTGGAGTAGAACATCGGACGGCTATCTAAAGACATATCATCATTCACTCCAACTCAAACTCATATCATCATTCATGAAGAATAATTTTTTTTTAGGTTTTTTATTCGAATTTTGAAAACTAAGGCTGGACTGACATTGAATCTATTTTTCTCCGATCCAATTCGTTAACGTGCTATTACGGTCGACGTCGAAACAGGGATCAAACCACAAAGTTCAGATGGAGCCACCCTCGGGCCACCTAGATTGGCCCCGGTTACCCGATCCAACAACTTCAGATAATCAGACTAGTCCCGATATCTGCTGATGTAGGAATGTGAAACAAAGTGATTTGATTATCAGTCATTGTGAACGAAATAGAAAATTACGTATGGACTCAAAAGTTTTGCATCCACTCAATCTGATATGAAAGAATTTTTCAATATCAACATTTTTTTGGTGGGTCTGTTTATCAAAGTTTCTCTTTCTAAATCGTCTCATACCTATTCCAAACTTTATTAGAATATCTTGTGGAGTGCAGGTTCTATGAGAGAAATACTTGAAGAAAAAATAAACTTTAATATCTCGAAAACAAAGCGTTTGCGGGCCCATGTTTATAGGACTTCTTTTTGAATGATTCTGTCTCTGAGGAATCTGATATTTTTGTTAGTACCTCCAATTTAGGAGCACTCCGTATACATAACCTTTGCATATCCTGAACTATGACACAACAATGGCTGATTTTGAAATTAATATGGCTCCCTCATCGATAATGATGTTGATGAATAAGAGTGCAAAGAATCAATCCGAAAGCAGGTAGAGAATTGAAATCAATCATTTTCTACAATCTCTAAGTGATTTTTTCAACAATTCAGTAATATGATTGAATCATTCATAAATTCATTGATATTTCATTTGTTTCAATCAACATGAAGACATTTTCATTACAGTTTCATGTGAGTGGCATTAAAAAAAATAACAGGTAAATCGACCAAAAGTCTACAAACATATTATGATAATATATACCCTCTGTTTTCATTTGGTCATTGGTTGGGTTAAGCGATACTGATGGGCTCCAAAAAGAGCGAAAACTCCGACGGCACATTTCCCTGTAGTTAACTCTTGATCTAGATTTTTGACACTTTTTTAAACACTTTTGTTTTCTCAATTACTGGAATATTTTGAGAGAAATAAATTATTTTGTTCTGAACAGTTTGGCTATAGAAGGGGAAGAAGTACTTCTTACTTCTAACGCTGTCATGGATTTTGTGAGTAACTCTTTAGTGTGCTTTGAGCCATTCCCTATCTTCCTTTATTGATCTGTCGAGGGTTTTCGACTGTGTGGCCCTCTTGATCCTTTTGGGGAAGTTGGGGGCTTACGGATGCTCTGGTGACAGCTGTGATTTGTTAAGTGCTTATTTGTCTGATAGATATCAGGCTGTTTATGTTAATGAGAAATGGTCAAATCGGAAGAGAATGGAACTGGGCGTCCCGCAAGGGTCAGTTCTGGGACATCACCTCTTTTTAATTTTCATCAATGATCTTTCATCTTATCCTAACGCCTTTGAGGTCACACTATTTGCAGACGATACAACAGTCTCCTTGGCATCTGGGACTCTTCCTTTCCTCTTGAAGGAATGTTTTACCACTAAAGACACGTTGTAAATGAGCAAAAAAACTGTTAAGAGGCTTTTCACTCTACGACACGTAAGTGTTGAGAATCTGTTAGGGGATATAAGATTTTTGGGGTCGTACTTGACTCGTCGATACGCTGGGATGTTAACGTTGATCAGCTTGCGATAAAGCTGTGCAAGGGTGTTTTTTGAGGGTGGCCTATTTTACACTTGAAAAATCGCATTTTAAATATGGTATATTGACGTGAGGGTAACTACTTCTTTCGCTACAGAATTTTCGCGTTGCAGAGGAGAGCCCTCAGAATAGTTTCTGTTGGAGGTTAGTTGTAAACCCCTGTTCAAAGATAGGAAAATTATAACATTCCCCTCTTTATATGATATATTCTGGAAGTTTTGATATTTGCGCACAAGAATGGGGATAATTTCGATATTATTGGGTCTAATCATGATTATTGTAAGCGAGGAAGGCATGAATTTAGAACGGAAAGATGTCGCTCAAGAAAGACTAAGAGTGGTGCTTCCTATGTGAGTATAAAGCTTCTTAATAGGATAACTTCGAATATTCAGGACTTGCCCTCAGATGAGTTCAAGCAAAGAATTAAGAGTCTGCTGCTTCAATGTGCTTTTTATAGTATTGATGAGCTTTTGAATTATGATGTAAGAGCAGTTTGGTCCCGCTGTTAGCTGGTTTTAACCTTTTATTGTGTTTGGCTTTTTAACAAATATTTTATTTTTCCTTTGAAGAAATGTCTGATAAGTGCAAACAAATATGAATTGTAAGGAATTATACTACCAAATAAATAAATTAGTTTATTAATTTTTCATGTAGACTCAAGTGATGAAACAAATATACCATTAATGAATGCATTCTAGTTTAGATTCTGTTATACTTTTTGAAAAGCATTTTCAGAATATGCGATAATTGTTTCGATTAGATTAGATCAATTGATACTGAACTACTTACAGGTCTCATCATCATGAAATTGTTCGGCATGAAAGAAGAGTTTTCAGAAAATTGCCTGCACAGCCTCTGGTTCTGGGAATTGAAATTCGTTTGTACTGAAGTAGCAGGAGAACTGGTAGCTGTACTATTTTGACTAGAATTTAATAGGAATCCCCTAATATTGCTTGACCGGCTTCCATGTCCACCTGCCTGATTGCCGACATTATTGTCTTCATCGTACGACATACATTTATTGGTCCGACTAGTTGGTCGTTGTTGATCGTTGAACAACAAAACTTGTTGCGGAGGCTCCACCGACATGCTTTGGGAAGAGATCGAACAAGGTGCTGTTGGTGTAGTTGTCTGTGGCGCATACTGGGATGTTGGAAAAGAGTTGTGGTTGAACATGATGGGATTTTGATTCGAGTACATGGCAGTTGTTGGTTGAGATGCTGTATAAGCATACTGCATTTGCGGTTGGTTGGAATACACCATTTCGTTATTGGCGTTCGTTTGTGATGATACGAAACCAGGGGATATACCTGAAAGTGAGAGGAGAGAAATTGTACTTTAGTTGACTTACGACTTTAACGAAGTAACAGGTCAATTGAGAAGTCCCCAGTCTACCATAGTAAAACATATTTTTTAATCGAAATTCCATTTCATTATTCAACATATTTGCCTTCGAGGGCGATACAGCGATCTTCCAACTTTTCGATACCATTTTTGTAGTACGATTTGTCTATCGCTTCAAAACAGGCCTCAGTTTCGGCGATTACTTCTTCATTGGCGCTAAATTTCTTTCCAGCGAGCATTCTTTTGAGGTCTGAGAACAGGAAAAAGTCGCTGGGGGCCTGATCTGGCGAATACGGTGAATGCAGAAGCGATTCGAAGCTCAATTCATGCAATTCTGTCATTGTTATCATTGATTTGTGACACGGCGCATATTCTTGATGAAACAGCATCCTTTTTCCTTCAAATGGGCCGTTTTTTACGATTTAATCCTTTAAAGGATCCAATAACGCTATATAATAATCGCTGTTGATGGTCTGACTCTTTTGGAGGTAATCAATGAATTTTATACCTTGCGCATCCCAGAATACAGATTGCCATAACCTTGTCAGCTGACTGTTGTGTTTTTCCTCGCTTTGGATTCGGTTCATCGTGTGCAGTCCACTCAGCAGATTGTCGATTGGATTCCGGAGTGAAATTTTTTTTTTTTATAAGAGTTTATTTATCAGCAATCAGAATACATTCTATGAGCTAATTTTAAGAAAATAAAATGAAACATGTCGTGAAGATATTCTCCCCATTGGGAGAATCTCTTAGTAGTCCATCAGGTCAGTTGGCCATTTCCTTTGCAGTCTTCTTGTTTCGTTGACTTGTGTTAAAGGTTGTAAAAGGATATTTGTGTGTACTTCCAGTTTAGACTGATATTTACTACTTCTTGTTTTTATGACATCCTGAACAGGGGGTATTTTCAGATCTCCATGAAGTGTTTGATTTGTAACATACCATGGTGCGTTGGCACCAAGATACGCAGTATCTTAGACTGGCACCTTTGGATGATAGCTATATTGGACTTGCTCGCGCATCCCCAAATTTCAATTCCGTACGTCCAAATTGCAGTTATAATTGTTTTATATAAAAGAATTTTATTTTCTAGAGACAGTTTTGACTTTCTCCCTATAAGCCAATAGATTTCCTTGATTTTGAGTTCAACTTGTTTCCTTTTCTTTTTGATGTGCTCTTTCCAAGTAAGTCTGGTATCTAAGTGGAAACCTAGATACTTGGCCGTTTCTGCTTCTGGTATTGCTGTGCCATTCAGGTGAATTGGTGGGCATCCTTCTTTCCTCAAAGTGAAGTCTACCTTTTTTGATTTTATTTCATTCATTTTGATTTTCCATTTGCTGGCCCAAGATTCTACCATATTAAGATGTTCCTGTACAAGTGAAATGATGGAGTCATGTTTCATCCATTGTCACATATCGACGCAAAAATTCAGGTTTATTGCCCTTAAACAGCTTCAAACACTGCTCAGAATCATTAACACGTTGTTGCTATTGATAGATTAACAGCTCGCGCGGCACCCATTTTGCACATAGTTTTCTCATGTACAAATAATAGTTAATGCTATGATTTACACGTTCAGATGATATCTTCACAATGTCTGCTATCTCGATCAACTTCACTTTACGGTCATTCAAAATTATTTTGTGAACTTTTTTGATTTTTCGACGGTGACAGCCACTTTTGGGCGTCTACTGCGTTCGCCGTCTTCGGTGGTCATTTCACCATGTTTTAACTCAGCATACCAATCAATGATGGTTGGTTTGTTTCCCTCAAATATTAACACATTATATCTCGAAAACGCAGCTTGTAAGGATATATGTTTATATGAAATACTTTTCATGAAAAAAGTTGTTCTACCTGACGCCAAAGTTATTGAACTAAAATCTGGACCACCAAATCTGCATACTTCAACCTGGCTACTAATACTTGGGTGTTATGATGAAGCTATTTAACTTCTTGTAAAATATGCTGTTTTTATTTTTGTAAATTTTTTCGCAACAGGTTATTCATTATTCATCATTGAGCTTTGATTGAAACATTTAAATGTGATAAGTGTTTGAGAAACTATAAATTAGAAATCAATTAATATTCATGTAGGTAATGCGATGGTAGGTCAGAAGTGTAAAAAAAGAAAACTTTACCTGGTGCGGATTGCGATAAAGGTGGATACCTTGGTTGGTTTCCACCTTGATTCTGGAAATAATTCGAACCATTTGGCCAGAATGTTGGCTGTTGCGTGAATACCATCTGACCACCTAACTGAAGAGGGTTATCCATGCTGCCCATATAACAATTGCAGTTTGTTTCTACCATCTGGGAAGTATCCTGTAAATTTTTTAAATATTATAATTTTTAATTTCATATTACAAATGAGTCGTTTCCAAAATAGATATCGAAGGAAATCTAAAACAGATAAAATGAACAATATAATAATTTCAGAGTACTACGTAAACCTATTAAGATGAAATAAGTGCGTTTTATACAACATGATTGCTGTGTTTTCCAATTTATTGTCTTCGAATGAATGGTGTTCAAATAATAATGATAATGTTAAAAGTTCCCTGTTTATCCATGTTTAACAAACACCTGCTTTTTGAAAGAGATCTATTCTCTTTTGTTTCATGTATACTTGAATGTCTACCTCCATGCGAAAATAGGTGAGCTGTGAGAACAACCAATGTTATGTTATGTTAGCAATTTGTTTTATGGGCCTATTCTTCATTCATATTTTAGTTTCAAAAAAGACATCTTCGCTAGCTAATAAGTCACATAGAAAATCCTCATAGGATAGCTTTGCATGATGTAATCATGCAGGTTGGCGGGAGGCTGTGCACAATTCTTCAATCTAGGTATTAGGAGGTATAACGCTTTTTCCTTACGCGATGATTTAAGACCGTCTAATCATACAGCAATATGAGTTAGGAATCTCACAAAAGTTCTCGTGTCTTTTTTTCCAATTCGAGTCCTAAAAATAATGAATGATCCAAAATATCAAAAATCCCTTCAAATACATTCTCTACAATTGTTAAAACTGGTTTGAAGGAATGATTATCGAACAAAAAAGAATACTGTGATTTAGTTACCATCTTTCTTCAAAATATTTCCACAAAAAATCATCAAAGTCATCAATATCATAAATTCATGTCCAGGACTGCGATGAAAAATATTGTATTATGTAATTTTATTCTTTTCTTTTGTTGTTTTCAGTGAGAGTCGGTGTCGGTAAATGGAAGCATCTTTTTAATTCAGTTTAGGAGTAAAACAGTGTAGTCATCATGGGAGAAGACATTGTTCTTCTTGTTCTGCTGAATGCCTTGGCGTATTCGAAGAAAAAATTCTACTTCCAGAAAACAGTCGTTTATTCTTCTCCAGGGCATACTATTCCTGCACGCTATAAGTAGGTGTGACACCGCCTCAGCATCCTTTGGTATTGGGAAGAAAAGATGATACAGAGATGTATCAGAAAACCCCCGACTTCTCCACAAGATTGGAGATTTTCAAGAACCTCGAAGCAGCTCCAGCTCAAATTGCTGACGTTGGAGAGAAGTTCTTGCTAGCTGTGAAAAGAATGGTAGTGAGGAAAATCTCACTCTACACCCATACCAGACATGTCCATGGACCCCGGACTCCATCAAGTTTTTGTTTATAGATTGTGTACCTATGCTTGTGTTGTTGTGTACAATACTACCATTGTTCTTATTCCATTTATTTTCTCCAATTGATTCTTGGTTATTACACTGATCAACAATTGCTAGGGATCACTTATGAACTTCTCTTCATTTGTATTTTTTTCAAGTTATCTCGTGAATATCTGTACATTATATGTTCTCTAAGGAAAAAGTAAGATGTTTTGAGTTGATTATATCAAAGTCTTACTCACTTCATCGGCTCTTGTTCACAAAATCGATTATTATCTGTAGGCTGTTACAGGTGGAGTGAAAAGCAATGTGGTATTTGTTATTAAATCTGTTTTTCTCTCTCGTTCAAACACATAAGGTGACAATAATTGCCGAGAAGACGTTTGGCTCCTGTGCAACTGGACCAAATCATACGGTGGATACAGGAAGGTTTGTCCCAGCGAGAAGTGTCCCGGCGGTTGAATGTTTCGCAAAGTATCGTGAGTCGGGCTTGGAATAGGTTCATCCAAAACGACTCAGTAGCTTATGTTCATGGGGGAGGTCGGCAGCGCCGTACAACAGCTGCCCAACCTTTTGATCCTCAATGCTAGGAGAAATCCCACTTACCCGGCGTCGCGGCTCAATAGATCACTGAGAGTTGCAACAGGAGTTCTAATTTCGAACCAGACTGTAAGACGACGACTACATGTTCGTGGTTTGAGAGCACGTAGGAGGGTACAACATCCCTGTTTGAATAGGGAACACCGGGTTCATCGACGGCAATGGGCTGAGGAGCACCGCAATTGGACACTTGAAGATTGGAGCCGATGTTTATTTACGGATGAGTCTAGATTTCGTTTGGTCAACTCCGATGGACGTATTCTTGCTTGGAGGAAAAGAGGTCGAAGGTATGCAGAACAGTTTATGGTACCCACAACAGCTTTTGGCGGAGGTTCTATATGTGTATGGGGAGGCATTTGTTTGAACCAACGCACAGAGTTGGTTGTTCTGCAGAACACCACCATGACCAGCCAGAGATATCACGATATGATTATTGAACCCATAATTGTTCCGTTTGCGGCTGCCGTGGGCGAGAATTTCATTTTAATTGACGATAATGCCCGTCCACACCGTAGTCGTCTGGTTAATGAAGCGCTAGAAACTCATGCTATTGATAGGATGGACTGGCCAGCTCGCTCTCCAGACACGAATTGCATTGAACATGTCTGGTCTGAGATGTCTAGACAATTGTCAACCTTAGAACAACCGATCAATAACCTGGAGGACCTTTCTAACGCTTTACGGGATATTTGGACGAATTTGCCCCAAAATTTTATAAAACGTTTGATCGAAAGTATGCCTCGTAGGGTAGAATGCTTGAGACGAGCTCGTGGGGGACCAACTAGATACTAGCTTAACCGAAACTTCAGCCTTCTTGTGGTTTCATCATAAAATTTTTATATTATTCAAACACAGAATTTTGAGTGTTCCTAATAAAGTCTTTTTTTCTCTCCAACTTTCCATTTTTTCATTCTTTTCTCAAGTGAACCATATTATCAACTGAAAATACTCTGATATCTGACTAAATTTATAATCTTGGAGCGAATATTTCAGAAATAAATTTAGAACAAGTAAATGATCCCTATCAATTGTTGAGCAGTGTATTTATAGATTTCAATTAGGTATTCTATGTTAGAAAGATTTATAGTTAGAGCGCCAAAACCTCTTTTTTTAACCAATTTTTGCCATTTTGAAAAACTTCCTTTGATTTTGATACTATCTATTGAGTTTACTGACACAATAAATTTTGTAAAGTTAAGATTCCATAATTCATATATGTAATTCATTCAGCCTCTTATGTGATGTCTTTAAAAAATCTTGATAAAATCCAAATGTACTCACAACTGGTATTCTTCCATCGAACATGGGCGGCACAGGAACTCCATAATTAGGTCCAGGAATAAAATACGGTTGATTATACAACGACAGGGCCGGATCTCCCACCATAGGCGGAGGTGGCAGCGATATATTGAATGGCGGATACGCCAGATTCTGAGGCGTCGTTTCCGCCTGCAAGGGCGGAAACGAGAACGATTTGTTCATGTTCACCGGAGGCGTATACGGCAACGTTGGACTCGTGGCGCTGTTCGTGGTGTTGAACCTCCTGATCGGCGAGCACTTGGACGATTTTTTCTTCGGAGAAGACACTGGCGAGAGTTTCGTCAACCTCCTTGGCGACGTCGGTGGACTCTTTCTGGGAGACACCGGTGATTTCGCCCTAGGTACTATGACGGAAGGAATGTTGTTCGGATCGTAGTGATACAAAGATCCATCTGGGTTCTTAATAGGTTGCCCAGTCTACAAGAAATCATACACAATTATTCATACTAGCACCACAAGTAGTGATGAGCGATATTTCACTAACTGTGAATCAATCACTGTTATCTCCAAATCACAGGTAGTCACAGTTCCTCGCCTGTGATGAACAACGTGAATTGTGATCACAGTTAACAGCTGTGATCGCGAGACGTTCGAACTAATAAGGTTGATATTCCTATATCACAGTAGGAATAACATTGATTATTGACATAATCAGTAACGATCTTGATCTAATACGCGTTTGGTACCAGATATTTCCCTTACTGTATACTGTGAATGTGAATCGTGATAGATACTGTAATAGGCTAGTGACCAGATGTTCAGTTTTTCATTAAGATTGTGTGTTTTTGGAATTATGAATAGGTGCAAAACTAACGAATTTTGGACTTTCTTCGCACAAGTCAATGAAAATTATCCTTCAGGACTATTACATTGAATTTGAGGCAATTTATGGATTGTTGGCGTATCAAAAATTATTTTGAAACCGTGATCCCATCACGTTTTAAAATCGCTGATATATAAAAATCACAGTTATGATTCACAACGTGATTTCAAAATCACGATTATCGCTCATCACTAACCACAAGGCCTTCAAAGCAACAGTGCAGAGATGTAATTTTTCATCACCTGAGGGTTGATGATGAGGCTCCCTTTAGGCACGCTTTCCATGTCCGTTACAGCCCAAACGATTGGATTATCGTGCTTATCGTTTGAGTATTCGCTGTTCATCGAGTCCTGCCTTTTGGACTCCCTCAGCATGTGCGGGGTAGAGGTCGGGGAAGGAGTCACCGATTCTGACATTTGTGATTGTGATTTATAACCGGAACTCGACGGACTCAACCTCCAACTGACGGAACTAGCAGCTGAATCTGAAATTATTTGAGGTTAATTTCGAGTTTCACTGAAAGGGGGCTAGTCAATTTGTGTTGTTAGGTTATGTATCCAGTAAATATAACATATTTATGTAGTATTCCTTAACCACGTATCACACTAGGCCTTTTTTCGTATCAATTTCTAAGTGGGCCGGTCCGTGTTTGAAAACGTATGCCTTTAGGCATATTGTTGAGTGAGAAATTCTATTCAACTTTTCACCCTAAAAAATCAAAATTCAATACAATTTTTATTTGTTCAACGTGTTATTAATCTTTCAAATATTGATGAACAAAAGATACCTCGAAATAACCTCAAGGTTTGTAGTACTGTAATTAGTCCAGTAAAATAGGAATAATATAATAGTGCCAGACATCTGTCAGAAATCAGCCCAGAAAAGACTTGAAAATAGGTGTCACAACAGATATGAAAAAGGTCTAACGAATACTGAATACTATACGAATAATAAAGAAATTTAATATCCACAATTACAATGAAAACGAACAATTGTCCTACAATGGTTCGCATTTTCAATCGCGTCCTTATGAAATATACATTGTGTTTAGGAATCTCAATTTCTCATGGTATTTAGTCATTTTTTTTAAAGCCAAATTAAATTATATTTCTCCTATTCGGCAATTGATGACGTATAATATATTCTTACTTATCATAAACCTATTTAAAAATTCTATTGTGTGCTGTAGTTCGGGCAACCCCCATAGGAACCAGTGAAAAACCCGAATATGCAGGATTCCAAATAGTGACGAGTTAAGCAGTTGCCCTTGGAAACGATATCACATGTGGGGAAATTTCGTAGTACCGAATAAAAAATTCCTAGATCTGCAAGTGCTTGCAGAAGTGTAGATTGTGATCGAAAAAGCCACTGGGTTGTGCATCTTCAAATAGGAGAGAATTAGCAAATAGATCAAAAATGTATAATTAAACTGGCATTAATAGCCAAACCATTTGTTGTAGATAGCAGTCAGGTTTGTCATTTCTCACAGATTTCATGGTTATATTTCATTATTATACGTTGGTACTCGGAATCTCCTGTTACGGATTCATCTATTATCTGTTGAATTTGTGATACAGAAAACTGTTCAGCCAATCCACATTTTTCAATGCAGTAACCACTAAACTATATTTATTCAGATATTCTTTTAATTTCAATAAAAATTGAGTGAATTAGAGAAAATAATGTATAATACTCGTAGGAATCATTCTAACTCGCATTCAACTTCATTCAAAAGCTCGCCACTTCGTCGTTCGTATTCAAATTTTGAACTCGTGAGAGAATATCGATGCCTTCTGCATAAGTATTTTGAATAACTACTAGTTCTTGGAAACAAGGAGATAGTATATTGTGACTAGTTGAGAAAGTTCAACTTTTTTCACGAGTGTGCAAACACACGAGAGAGAAAAAGGGCTTTCTCCACATGTTGCACACTATACTTTTCCTACAATTGCCCAAATTTAAATAATTCAAGTTATGTTCCTGATTCAATTCAACATGGCCTTCGTTGACAGTACCTAGAAAATGCATTCCTTGCGTTTCCATAGAAACGACTTTTCAAAAGCCCAATTTCATCGGTCTGCCAAACGAGGTGTGAGCGAAGTGTCGTGAGCAATAATATTTCTCACAGTATGAGCAATACATAGTTTTAAAATTCAGTAAGCTATGAAGAATACGCTACTTTTCATACTAGTTCTAGGAAAAAATATTTCTTTTAAAGTCTGTAACCAGGTTCAACTAAAACGAGTGTCATGTATATGGAAGAAGGAAAATTTTCTGACAATAATTTAGAATTTTATTATTATATTGCGATTTCACTTAGTGTTACCAGTCTCTGCCCCTTGCTAATTGTATGAGGCTGATTAAGTTCAAATATCGGTTAATGTAGACTTGAAAATAGTAGAAATATCTAGAAAACGGTGACCTATAGCGACTTGGAACTAGAGTAGCTTTATCACGTAGATATGATAGAGGAATCGATTATTCTACTGAAAAATGTGCTAAAAGTACGCTCAAAATGTTATGAATCTCCATAAAAGAAAAAGAGGTGTAGGTGGCAACTCCTAAGAATAACAGTAATAATAATATCAGGTTCGAATTCGACACCTCAAAAAACCTCTCGATAACAATTTTCCTTTAATTAGGGTTAAGAGGGGTTTATACCACGTGACATTCTGGTTATCTGCCAAAGTTCAACTACTCTTCTATTCTCAGCGTTTTTGAAATCTCACCAATTTTCAAGACGATTGAAGCAACCTCAAACGTTTCTCTGATTTGTCCTTTTCTACTACATGCAATAATTCAAAATATGCTTTCATGTCTCAAGTTTCAATTTTAGAAGAACCGCATTTTCATCCTTTGATAAGACTTTTTCTATAACATTTTTATGTGAAAAATCATAAGATTATATTGATAACAAGCATATATTTTTTCTTCAATAAAAAATTCATCTTATTTTTTTCCCATTCCAAAAAAATCAATAAATGAGGACTTTCTGCAATGACGAACTCTTTGAAATGAATAATAGTAAAAACCTCTTGTAAATCGATGGATTCTAGCGTAAAATAAAGCGTACAAATTTTTCAACTGATTGCTGAAACGGTATAGACCTTTCTTAATATTTAGTTATTTTTTTAATTATTCAAAAAAGAAAATAAAAATGAAACTTCAACTCCTTGTATCTTGGAAATTAAGTGTTTCCCGACATATATTTATTTGGACATTTCATATTAGAATATTGCGAAAAATCCCTCCTGAAGTTTATAAAAGAACTTTTGAATCACCTGATACAAAGCTAATTTAAAGGTGTATCTCTAGATGTTTATGAATTTCAAAAGGTTTGAAAAAATTACATATTTAATTCGGAGAAGTGACTTTTCATGACCAGCCAAGCTCTCCATGAAAAGTGACATTTCCGCTTCTATGGAATAATATACTATTTATGAGTATATTCATCTTGATATTCTTTAACATTATTATCGACTGTTAAAATTCAATAAATTTTCGTGATGCGACTCTGTTCAAGAGTGATTTTTTTCTGGTTTTTCAAATATGTGACAAATGGGGGAATCACAGCTGTGGATGAACTCAAAGCTAACCTTGTTTAGTCAACAGCCTGGGACCAGAACCATGACCTGAAATGACACTATCGCCTCTGCTCAAGGAACCTCCGTATCCTCCAAAACTGTAACTTTTTGACACGTGCGGCCTCATTGTCTCGCTCACTTCTTCCGAGTGAACCTTTAACAGTTTACCCTGTCTCCTGGAATGAGAATCTGGCAGTTGAAGTTTATATCTAGTGGACGTTTCACTGTCTGTACTCGACCATGGTGCGACTTCTGACCAATGCAATATGTCGTCTAGAGAATTTATGTCTTTTCTCTAAAAAAAGGTCAGTTTTATTCATCACTCGACAACGAGTTTCAGGAAAAACATGCCAACACATGCAATCACTATCAGCCACTTGGGTTTGATTTCTGATTCAATAGAAAGAGATGATATGAGATTTGATGAATGTTACGACGAGTTTAACTTTGGAAGGATATGAAGAGGTTTTCTGGAAAATTTTGGGTAGATGGATGATAGAATTATTTATGAAACAAATGCCAGTTATCCAAGCGCATGCATGTCTGTTTTGTCGGACTCACCAACTCACTGCAAAGTTTTTCTCAATTATCTGTGTAAAAATCCAACCAAGAATATTTTTTTCTACCTAGGAAAGCCTGTGAGTACATATATGAGCTAGTATTTCTATTCAGTCATCAAACTGTATTGAATCCAGTTCGGTTTTCCTTGTGATGGTAAATAGAAAGTAAAATCTCTATGAGTAATTTTTGAACAATCATTAGTAAAAACACAAAATCTTTCTTTTAGAAAATATAAGAAGACTAAGTTTGAATTATTCGATTGAAAAAGATTATAATACTAATAGAGGCATAGGAAAACGCGAATAATGGGGAAACAATTAAAAACAAGAAGCAGTCGGAAGGTCGAATACACTATGAAATCATATACGAACGAAACATTCAGCAAATTTGTTCATAATTAGTTGACAGTGAAACTAATACCTCAATCCAAACTTGACCGCGCTGAAGATTCCCATAAGGTACTATCGCCTAAGGTGGTTGTAATCTGTGAAATATTAACGAAAGATAGATAAGGCCAATTTATTTTTCAACGCCACTGGACGTGCTCTCCTATTTGCTTCAAGTTGGCAGAGTAATTTTATCGATTAGGATGGAACCAGAGAAATCCTGAAGGACGAGGTTGGGGTTTGAGAATGAAAACATAAAGTACAGATGGCTATAAAATACGAAGTAAAGAGCGAAGTACCCGAACTACAGTTGAGAAGACGTCAACAAATACGTTTACTATCGAACATAGGCATGGAAAAAAAATCAGCAAATTCGACTGGTCTTCAAAATTATATGAAAAAATGATAATTTCTGACAGATATTTTCATTTGGTTTTCCTTCCAGCAATACATATACTTCATATATTGAATCAAGCAAACATGAAATGTTTCCATACTTTTTGAAAACCCAATCAATTATGAATTCGAATATAAAGGGTATTCCTAAATTGCAGATACAAACTGAAATGAAAGATTCCTCGCGTTATTCTAATAAAAAAGGAATATAAGCATGGGCTCCCAAGCGCTTCATTGACTTTTTTCAGGTTTTTGTTACTATAGAATCTGCACTTCAAAAAATAATCAACTGAAATTTGGCATATATATTTCTATTGAGAGTTTACAATAGGTGATATGCCAATTTTGATTGAAAATATACAGGGTGATTTTGTTTTTTGGTGGACTGTAGTTTGAAAGAAATGTAGAAAGAAACTATGATACAATACTATACTTTTTGGTTTTTTTTAAGCTTTTTCTGCTACCTATTTCGAGGAAAAGTTTCAAAACATTCTCTCTAAATCCTCGGTAAAATTCGAACCTTCATAAAAATTAGTGTGTTAGCTCATGATTAATTATTCGTTCTAGTGCTTATTTTCTGATCTGTAACAATGATTCATAAAGATTGAACTTGTATGATCATCATAAAAATGTAGGACAACTGCCTGCATTTCGAAAATACAGCGTTTGCAAGCCCATGTGTATAGAACTTCTTTTTTTTATTATTCAAGGAATCATTCTCAATTGCACCTCCAATATTATATTGGCATTTCATATTTATTTCGAAAATTATATCAAAATCATTATATCATTATATCAAAATCAATCTTCGGAAAATAAATGGTTCAATAAATGCATTCAGAAAATATGGGAAAAAAGTATGTTCAGAAAAAAATTTGTCGTATACGAGAATACTCAGAGTTCGAATGAAAAAAAATTGGTCATAAATTGTCTCTCTATCAATTAATTCTGAAGAACTATCGAATTTGCAACTTTGTTTTGGAAAAAATGTTCAATTTTCCCCAGCGAGTAAGTCAAAAAATTTTGTGATCCGCTTATGTGGAACACAGTGTAATCTATACAGTACTGAAAGGTGGTGTTTAAAAGTTTATCAAGGAATTTCCTCTCAAGATGATAGAGCCTCATGCCTTTCAATCTGAGATCAAGTTCAGTATTTAGATGTGGTGAGAAGGACGCTAAATATTGTGTACTCCGGAATGGAATACAATTTGTAGATGAGTTTGTATAGAATAGGTGTTAAATCTACAAGATAAAGGAGATGAAGGCATAAGTAAGTTCATCAGCTAGTTGCGTTAGGCGAAAAATATATTTTTTCGACATTTTTTCTATTTTATGATTATCATTCTGCGGCCTGAATTTTTTCTAATACCGTCCTGATATCGCGAGTGATTGCTGTTGTCTTTTGTTTGAATTTCTCTGATAATTTGCTGTTTGATCGTCAGTGAGATTTGTCACGAAACTTCTCGTGTTTGGGGTTTGGAACCGTAGCATTGTCCTATCGAGGTACATCCCTGAAGATTATCATACCGGAAATCTTTTTATTGCGTGATTAGGCGCGTTTACTCTTGACCGTAGAACTGAATGATCGAAAATCTCATTGTATTTTTCGGAGCCTGTTGCAGCGAGAATTGCAGTCATCACAAGCTGGGAGCTTTTCTCCTATTGTACAACGAAATGAAAATAAATTGGGTGTTGTTGATTATGCAGATGACTCGAATCTCATAACTAGAAACGAAGAGGAGCAAAAGTTAATGCAGCATGGTGGGTCATGTTCTGAACAATAAACTATACTCCTCCACAAAAGTTAAGGAAGTTCAAAAATGTTGTAGTAGGTAGCTTGAATATCAAGCCAAGCCGTGAATCCCTACTAACGTTTGGACATTCATCCCTGTCCAGTCTCCTATATTCTTCATCCAGGAGCGTTGCCCCCTTCCTAGTCCTCGTTTTTCCTCTATTTCACCCTAGTTCGATCAACTGGCGCAATTGATACTGATCACAACCTCTCATTCGACACTTTTATCCGCTCAAAAGAAAAACTTGTTCAACCTGCGGAAGACCCACATTTCAAATGATTCGATTCGATTGAGAGTTACCTTGACTGTTTATAAAGGGTGTTTTTTAGAGCTATAGAACTTTAAATTGCAATAAAACAACGATGGATTATTCGATTGACATGAATTTTATTTATCCGCAAGATAATCTTGTGGTATTACACTTCAGATAAGATTTCTGGCACATGACCGCCACGGCTGGCTCGGATGTAGTCCAATCTGGACGTCCAATTTTCGATTACTTTTTCCAACATGTGTGGCCGTATATCGACAATAACACGGCGAATGTTGTCTTCCAAATGGTCAAGGGTTTGTGGCTTATCCGCACAGACCAATGACTTTACATAGCTCCACAGAAAGTAGTCTAGCGGTGTTAAATCACAAGATCTTGGAGGCCAATTCACAGGTCCAAAACGTGAAATTAGGCGGTCACCAAACGTGTCTTTCAATAAATCGATTGTGGCACGAGCTGTGTGACATGTTGCGTCGTCTAGTTGGAACTACAGCTCCTGGACATCATGGTTCTTCAATTCAGGAATGAAAAAGTTAGTAATCATGGCTCTATACCGATCACCATTGACTGTAACGTTCTGGCCATCATCGTTTTTGAAGAAGTACGGACCAATGATTCCACCAGCCCATAAAGCGCACCAAAGAGTCAGTTTTTCTGGATGTAACGGTGTTTCGACATACACTTGAGGATTAGCTTCACTCCAAATGCGGCAGTTTTGTTTGTTGAGGTAGCCATTCAACCAGAAGTGCGTTCATCGCTAAACAAAATAAAATGGACGTAGTGCGCGATACGTATTCTGCACAGAACCATTATTTTCGAAATAAAATTGCACTATTTGCAAGCGTTGTTCAGGCGTGAGTCCATTCATGATGAATTGCCAAACCAAACTGAGAATGAATCACCCGACAGCTGTTAAATCGGTCGCCATCTTGAACAGTAATGCCAACTTGAAGTTATATACCTCGAAAAAAAACACCCGTTACTTCCATCCAATATAAAAAGAACAAAGTGTATAAACCGTTTAACTATTCGTTGACGTAGTTTCATGTCTAAGTATGCGTTGCTCAGAATTTATTTCAATCGCTTAAATGCTTACCTAACAAACTGTATTCTTGAACCAATTTCGATGTCTGGGTCTAGACTGTCAGTTATCCAGCATCTCAAATATAAGTATTTAATTTTCATCACTTGGCAATGGCATTCAAGAACGATGTTGGTTGGTTGTTTTTTTAGATTAATTAAAATGCTGAATTCTGACCTAACAAAATATTTTTCAAAACTTTTTTTTTTTAACATTTAAGACTGTTATTGTTGGAGTGTGTTTTATTGTTTTGGTCTCTACTTCGAAGAAATTCATGCTGGATTGATTAAAAGTTAAGTGACTTTATTTTCGAAAAAAAATTTTTAGGTATAGTTAATGATTTAAGTTTACATCAATTTACTTGAATAGACTCAACTCAGTGATAGTCAACCTGGAAGATCTTTTGAACAGAGGAGAAAGGAACGTCAACATTCTTTTATCGAAATTCCTCTTATTTCAATTATCTTTCGGGAACGACCAAAGTCCTTAATGACCAGACAGTTACTCAACCATATTTGATGGAATACTGGAATTTTCAAAATCCCATCGTTTTTACCTTTTATGTGTCTAAGCTAACTGATGTAAGCCAGAATGGAACAACAATTGTTTATTGACGATATGTTGCCTTCATCAAATGTCTAAGGTTACATTGAGGCGAGTAAGGTTATACTCACCTGATGAAGGCAAAATGTAGTCGACGAAACAATTGTTGTTCATTTTACTTTTGATCAATCCATTAAAATTGGTATAGCGGCCAAAAAGATTTATTGAGATAATGCTATGCCTGACCATGAAAATCATCAGTTAAGAATAAGAAATCCTGTCGTGTTGATAGAATCTTCAAGATATGAATGAGATAACTATGAAGAGGCCTATAGTTCCGAAACGCCAGGTGAATAGCTGATTGCCACGACTCGTGGAAAAATCCGTGAAACTTGGAAATGATATATAAATTCAAGACCAAGAAAATGTATAGTCCAAACAGAAAAAAGATCCAAATAAAAAGCAAGTCCTGAATAGAACATCCACAAACTCACATTGAATAATTGAAATAAAAAACTAAAAAAAAAGTGGAGTCTGCTGTCTTTCATAGGGATTGAATGCAAAGTTTTCAATTCAATCAAGGTTAATTATGTTTCGATACTTTTCATTCCGACTTTCCTAGGCCTTTGTGAAAGCCCACACACAACACAGCAATATTACTTTATATGAGATGTAGTAAAAAAATCCAATATTTTTACATGAAAAACAAGGCTTTGATTACCATAGTTAGAACGATCTGATTTAGGTAAATATGTGCCGTTTTGTTCTATAACTTATTGCCATTTTGAAGGTAATATCATTATGTTTCTCTGATAGAAGTCCTCGCCTCTATTGGCGAAAAATTGAGGCAGACGATTTTCACAAGCCTCTCTTGAAGCGAATTTGTCACCAGTAAAATTGTCCGCCATGGACAGGAACATATAGTAATCACTTGGTGCCAGGTCTGGTCTATAAGGTGGATGCATAAGAACCTCCCGGAGCTTCTGGCGAGTCACTATCTATGTGTGTGGCCTGGCGTTGTCCTGATGGAACACAATTCCTCTTCTATTGGCCAAAGCTGGCAGATTCTGGGCGATGGCTTTCTTTAAACGGTCCAACTGTTGACACTACAGTTACGAGTTCACAGTTGTGCCGTAGGGGAACAACTCATAGTAGATAATTTCCTGCCGATCCCACCAAAAACACAGCAAAACCTTCTTGGCCATTTCCGCCGACTCACCGCGTTTCGAAACCACGACCGTTTTCGCTTGACGTTGTCGTGATCGACTTTTCATCACCAGTCCCAACCGCTTCAAAAATGGATCGATTTTGTTGTGATTCACATATGGAAATTCTGTCCATAAGATTTTTTGCGTCAACTCGTGTGGTACTCAGAAATCGAGCTTCTACTTCTTATGCAAATGGTTCCAAATGGTTTTTTGTGCAATCTTTAGCTCTTGGGCAATTGAAACAGTGCTTACAATCGACAATGTCCATGTTTTCACTATCGAATGCATGGTGCATCTTATACAACGCGAGATACATACTCGTACAACTAAAGCTATCTATTGGAAAAATAATGAATTCATTTTTACTACACCTAATATGAACAAATAACGACAATGAAAGCTGGTCCAATTCTTTTTCACCTCCTTCATCTCCTAGGATAAAGAAAAATCAGGTAGCAATAGTACATAAGTGTTGAAATGTATCAATAGTTCTAGAATTGAGAAACATTTAAAGATTTATACAATTCTTGAAATATCCATATTTTAGTTTTGGTATTGATGCTCGAGGTATTAATTTTTATGAGGAGTCAGGTGTAGAAGTTTCGTTACATCAAATAGAATCATGCGAACGAATAAAACGAAGCAAAAATACATGCTGAATACATAATGATTTTCACCTCACCTGTCCCTTGAATATCCTCTTTCTGACCTTCTCGTATTCTTCTTCTCTTTCCTCAAAACTCTTACTACGTCTGTTCTCCATACCGTATCCCCTATCTGGACTCTTAAAATTATAATCGTCGCTGCTGTTGGACTCCCTCTTGAGAATAGATCTTCTCGGTTCTTCGCTGAAGATGATGTCATCCTTTATATGACTCCGAAATGGATGTTCTGGTATTCTGGTGTTTCGGGTTCTATTGACAACGACGCATTTACCAGAGGCTTCTATATTGTGATCCATACCAAAATAGGCGGCGCATCTGTGGACCAGCATGCGTTGGTAACTCGACATTGGAGGAAATTTGAGATACTCTTTTCTGTGGAACAAAAAATATTTTTTTTAAAACTGAAAATGAACCATATTAATTTGAGAGAATAGAGCATACTGACAACAGAAAAAAAACGAGCTTTCATAATGATTCATTTTATTTTCATGTGACAGGTTAAATTATTGACCTTTATAATACGTTTTTATTAATTTTTTTTCAAACCTGATGAAGTCATATAAGAGCGAAAATATCTGATGCATTTCAGCAGCTTGGGAGATTATTTTCTCCACGTGCATGAATAAATTGAAACTCAAATGTTGGATTAATTATTCATATATACATTTAGATGAGAGACAAGAAGTAATTTTGCTTGTCGTTACTATAGTTATTTCATCATTGGCGTCAATTAGGCGTTCGGTGCATAGAGACATGACTGAATTTAATTTACTCTTTAATATTCGTAGTATGTAGGTATTTTCCCAAAACACAAGAGCGTAGGTCTTTTTTTTTCTTGGGGAGGGGTAATCGAAAAATTTTTTGTTGACGACTACGTTTACTCATATGTATCTATAATGTGAGAAGAAGAGGTTTGATAGAATTTTTTGGTTACCTTATACATGGTATTTCTATGTAAATTAGAGGTACGAAGGAATTTAAGAGATTCCCTGGATAATTTTAAGAATGAAAAGTCTAATAAACAAACGCTTTGTTTTCGAGATGCAAGGTGTTTCTTGTAATCCTTTTTTTTTGTGATGCTTATACGAGTTGATCGAATTTTTATTACCAAAACTCATTAATTTATTCATCACAGCTTACTAACTGGATCTTTATAATAATTTTGATTTTCCTGAGGAGTACTAAAGAGTTGTTTGAATTTTTTTTCTCTCAATCGGTAGCAGATACGACAAAACTACAAGAAACCAAAAAGTGTAGTACTGGACCAGAGTTTCTTTTTACATTTTTCTAAACTACTAGTGGTTCACCATGAAAAAGTTCTGGAGGAAAAAAATTCCCTGTGGAATTGCATTCGAAATTAGCATATCACACGATGAAAACTTGGAATATCTATGCCAAATTTGAGTTGAATATCTTGTGCAGGGAAGATGCTATGAGAAAAAACTTGAGAAAATCAAATTTTAATACCCTGATTCTCGCGAGCCCATGTTATAGGACTTTTTTTCTTAAAATGATACGAGAAATCGTCATTTTCGTCTGTACCTTCAATTAAGGAACACCAATTCAAAACCGATGTCTTGACAAATAAAATGCAATCTGAATGAAACACATTTAATCACTCAATGCAAATAACTCATTTCAGTTCTCTGATAACTGCAGTATTGAAATTTTGTGACAAGAATGATACAAAGAACCGAAAAAAACAGGTAAGTGTATAGCGATGACGAATGCAAAAATCACAGTTGGCAAAACAAGGAGCGACGCCGACGAAGCGGATAGATAAAGAAATATAACAAACCTTGGAGAATGCGAATTCAAAGAAATAACCAAAAATAACCACGGTTATCTTTGGTCTTGCCCTCGGTTATAGACCTTTGGGAATAACCACGAATAACCAGCTTTCGCTTGAATATAACCAACTTTCATTTTAGCATCAAACTTCTGCATTAACGCTCCGTTTCAATAAAACAAAGCTTGCTATCAACAGAGAATTGTGTCGGCTGGCATATTCTCGAGTTTGTAATTCATCAAGTCTTATTTGATGACATTCAACTTTACTTCCATAATGTCATTAATGAACAAAAGTAGAAGGGTCCGATTTTTCACGGCCATGTTGATTTAAAAAAAATTAATATGAATTTTTATATGAGTTCATTACAGAAATATAAAACAATGCTGTAATGACCTCGTTACAGTATTGTTTTCAGATATATTTTTCATTTTGTGATAAACTGATATCTATCAAATTTCAACAAACGTCAATTGTCAATATAATATAATTTGGATAATGTTAATTCTGGTGGTATTAAATCGATTTCGTCAGACATAATTAACGAATTCAATGTGTAATAATAAAATTTTTCAAAATTCTAAAAGAGCGGTTCAAATTCAAATTCCGTAATCTGTCACTTTTCGTAACAGTCACACCAACTGCCAAGATACAATAAAAAAGTCACTAGGATGTAGAATAGGAATTTATCATTGAGTATCGACGATAATTCACAAAACTTGACTGAAATAAAGAAAATATCGTCTAATACTCGTTGCAAAAGGCAATTCCAACACTCATGCGTTTTGAATTTCGCATACATATTGGAATAGAAATCAATTCTGCAATTTGTTTTAGAATATACTATTTTGTGATATGGAAGATGAGGCTTTTTCGACGAATATCAAGACTTTTTCATGTTAGATTTCAAGTAAAAAAAGCTGATTACAACAACTTTTGTTGAACAAAAATTTATTACGATACTCACTTTTCATCTCTTGCTAAGCTGACTAGTTCCTTCTCAATGCGCAGCATAAAAGCCCTATCCTTTGGGTTTCGATTCAACGTTTCTGGAATGAAAACATTGAGATCTGTTCCTGTGGTGTCCTTATACTGCTCTCCACTGTCTGAAAATCCACAGTATTTCATCATCTTCAGGCTTTCGCAAATTGAACATCAATAAAAGATATACAGGGTGAGTCAAAAATGTTTACCAATCTTTCTGGGGTGATAGTACATTGAAAAATAAGTATAGTTTGATGAATAAACTCAAAGCACAAAATGCATATTAGGGGAGATATATCCTTCCGAAGTTGATGAAATTAAAAAAATTAATCTTTCTATATGTTGATGATTGAAGCCGAATTTTCAGGGAAAAATGTGTTTTTACTGTTCAGACGCAAGTCGGATTGA
This sequence comes from Harmonia axyridis, assembly GCF_914767665.1. Taxonomy (NCBI): domain Eukaryota; kingdom Metazoa; phylum Arthropoda; class Insecta; order Coleoptera; family Coccinellidae; genus Harmonia; species Harmonia axyridis. Next base: position 63,710,579 of record NC_059501.1, read on the forward strand.
TTGAAGTGATATGCAAATTGACGAAATCAACTCAGATTGTGTTGGACATTATAACTAAAGATTGAAACCGGTCTCAGGTCTGAATGTTTGAATTCCAGCATTCTAGTGCATTTTTCACATAATAAAATCTTGAAAAGTTTTCTTCCGACGTCCGTCCCACTAAAATCTATTTGGCCAGTTGTCTATTTTGAACAATTACCATCAAAGCTGCCCTGCGAAGATCCTTGATGTCTGAGTTTTGTTTTACTGTTCGTTCTAAATATGTTCAGAATATTGGAACTTCCACTAGTGCTGACGCTTGATTTTTCTTTGGAACTATCCATAGAATCCTGATTTGAATCGTTTCGGTATCTTCTTCGATTTTCATTGTGACTAGAAGTTTCGTTTCTGGGTGGTTCAGTATCCCTAAAACAAATTTTTAATTAGTTGTACACTAGGTTGAAGGGGATGATCTTTATTGATATGAATAGATGCAGTGTCAAAAGGAAATTAGGCATTATGGATCGACCATTTATAGATTTGAAAGTTTAAAAAGAATAAAATTTCAAAAAATAATCTTAGAAATATTCATGCAATTCATAATATCTTTTGGTAGAATTTTATTGAACAAAATATTTCATCTACGACCAATTCAAATAAGATGTAGGTACACTTGTGGTTTTTGTACTATAACATCATTTGTTTATATATCATTGTTTATTTACCGAAATAAACTCCATAATTATTTTTATTTTATATTAATCACTCAGGGAATAAGCGAGCGATTAATAGATTTATTTCCATTTTCCATTCATGAAATTCTTCAATTATATCATAATGCAAAACAAAACTCACGTGCCTTGCCAATGACAAACACGTAGTGTAATTATATTGAGAGTTATGGAAATAAAATACTTCTATTTTCAAATGAGAATAAGAAAAATTGTACAACTTGTACTGCAAGAACATCCACTCTTAATACTGGAAACATGAAAATACATTCATAAAAAATATCTTCTCATGACAGTAATGTGCTGTAATTTAGTTGAAAATAAGTCTCCTTGATATTACCGAAGCAGATAAATATGTTTGGGAGATTCTATAAAACTTAACTAGAATTTTATGAATTCATTAATTTAATAAGTTCAAAAACTGCACCTTCTTATACGTCTCCTGCAGGTCAGAATAGACATTTGTTTTTTATGTTTAATAATTGTACTTCTACTTGTTAGGCATATATTTAATTCAATTGCGAGAAACAGCATGAGAAATCAAAATAAAAATTGTACATAATAACTACATTGAATATTTTTTAATATTGTGTGAAGAAGATATGGCCATGATCAAATCATCTTTTACAATAATGCTATGAACAAATTGTGATAAAAATTCTGCAGCTTTACTAATTTTATATTCTTGGCAATTTGAATTATTTTTTGAAATATCTCGAATTAATTAATTATTTGTAGATAAAGTGAAGTATACTTCATGCATCAATGGCTTTTAGTACCGTGAAATGTTACTTCTCCATCGCTTACCAAACTCTATAACTTTTCTAAATGAAAGCTATCAGGAAAATAATATCACGGCATGCAGACAATTTTTCAATTCTTCTTCCCCGAGCGGGACTCGAACCCGCAAACTACGAATCACTAGTCCAGTGCTCCACCAACTGAGCTACCCAGGAAGTTGAAAGATACAACCGCATACGAGGAACCGACTCTCCCAACCTTACAAACTACATAGTTCGCAAGATAACGGTTATAGAATCGTGATGATCACTGACAGTGAATGAGTTCCTTTCCAACATATTCAACCTTTCCTAAACCCTTGCGAACTATATAGGTTGTAATATATAAAATACTACTAACATTGGATTCTGGGAGAAGCGATTCTTCGTATGCATTTGGATTTTTCAAATCCTCGGTAGCTCAGTTGATGGAGCACTGGACTAGCGATTCGGTGGTTGCAAGTTCGAGTCCCGCTGGAGGTGGTACAAAAATTGTTCGCATGCCGTGATATTATTTTCCTTATATTCACAGACGCTAAATACCATTATATAATAGCTATCATTGTTGACCCATTTATAAACTACAATTATACCACAATCTTGATTTGGAATGATGTAGTTTCTGAAACGAATGATCTTGTGTTTAAACCTTGGATAAAACTTACTAATATATAATTTTTGTGTCAAGCTGAGATACCGATATAAAGATGAATAATGCACAATCTGCATTGTCAAAAAATGTACAATTTGCAAAATTCTTTCCATCCTTCCATTTTGAAAGATTTTACTTCAAAATATTTATACGAGTATATAATTCCGAATAAAATATACATTTCATCACGGAATCTTTCAGAAATCACGTTACTGAATTGATTTGGAATCATAACAATATTTTTAGAATTTTAATTGAACCATATAATCGCACCATCAGTTACTGGCCCCATTTTCGAGGAATATTCAAGTCGAATGAAACATTTTGTCATCATTTTGGAGCTATCAATAGCACAAACACGAACTGTGTGGATATTTTAATGAGCGTTGCATGTCACTGCGTGTTTAATATCATGGCTCGTATAGAGTATTTAATTATTTTTGCGTCTTAAGAAGAAGGGTGCCCAAATGTGTCTTATTACGATTTTTTATACGAAAATGTTTTAAAACGGCAGGTTAGGACTCAATGATGGAAAACTTGTTGACAAATTGTATTCAATCCGGCCAAAAAACTATTCTTATTGACCTAATTGGATAGTAATCAGTTATAAAATAATGAGATCAAGGTTTGTGCAGAATTTCGTTAAGCTGTATCACGAGATGATATTTTTTCGAAAATTTCAATTTCAAGCATAGATAGAGCGAGCCTCTCTCATTGTCAGTAATAAAATTTTGTCTCCATCAACTATGAAATTTGACATGAAGCGCACGGAAATTAAAACATATCAGTGATACGATATTTCACTGAATTCGCGAGTTTCTCCACAAAGAACGCACTCCTTATGTCCTATAGTGAATCAATGTTTTATATCAAATAAAATATATTGAAATAAATACCTAAATATATCAGAAATTCAGAAAACAAACTTCAAGCGCGCCAAACGACGTGAAACGACTGATTACATTAGGAGAGCAAAAGTTGCCAAACATTGAATTTCAGCAGGTAGATACAGAAAATAATAAATATTCTGCTTATTATTATTCGACAATTAGGAAAAGTATCGGATTCCAAATATTAAAATTTGCATATTTAATCGGGAATCACTCAAATAAATATATTTCATTCAATATAATATACATTCATAACGATATAGTAAAATTGTTGATTTGAAAATATATCACAATCCGACAACGTAATCTAACCATGTTGGGAACATGTAAAAATTGCATATTCTTCCTCTATCTATGTTTATTACTCTATGAGTCTATGAAATAAAGCTATTTCCTTTCATTGTTAAAAGCTTGCTTAAATGGACATTCAACATCCAAATGCAAATTTTCGTTTCTAACGAATCTACAGTTTTGAAATTAACAACAACAAAATTTGAAACTGCCATATTTACGGAACACTAAGTCCAATTTTGTCCATTAACATACTCAACTGCGTTGTTCGAGATTTGAACCCATTGATATGATCTTTAAAACGTTTCATCAATATTCGTTTCCACCCTACTTGTAAATGAGTCTACTTGATGAAGGCACTCTAATATAAATATCAAAATAATGACATTATTGGGCCAAAAGCTTCACTTTCTGATATATCTTTTTGATACTCATTTTGTCCAAAAATACAATTACAACTGACAAAAAATCAAAACCAACCAAAATAAATTAACCAGAACTGTAAAAATTGAGTAAGCAGTTAATAGATTGAAAAACTAAATTAACATAGAGACAAACATACTTTTTGGAATTTTTGTATTATTCGATACAATTTTCCTCATCAGTGTCTAATATTTCCAAAAACTTATTGAATTTACAAAATGTCAACTTGTACATCGATTTCATGAACTTGCATTTGAGAACACTGTACTATAACTGAAAAAACTAAATCTCTGGTAGAATATACGAAGATAACAATCTCTGAAATAGATAGTCAGATAGTCACAGATCTTCTCTCTTACTCCTCTGTGAAATGGGTATACAAATCGACATTTACAAATGAAATAACAATTTTGAGAATTTACTTTTATTGTTTGGTTGATGTTGACCTTCACTGTCTGATACATCTTTTGGATAATATAAATTTTTTCGTCTAGAAATTTCATTAAATAAGCTTGTTTAAGTTTTATGTCCGATATAACGTAACCGCTTTGAAGAAACATGCAAAAGCTAAGTGTTTCTTCACAATGTAGTACAGTTCTTACCTATCTAGATTAACATTCCTCATCCTCTGATGAAGGTCATCTTCTAAGGGAGAAAGGCATCGGGGTGAACACTTTTTGTTTGGAGACACATTCAACTTAACACTAGAAGGGGACCTAGAAGGAGAATTTCCTCTACTAATAGAAGGACTTAAAACAACAACGGGATTAGACGGACTTACAGGAGAGGGCTGGGATAGAGATGATAACTTAACATGATGGGGGGTATTGTTTCTTGGCGAGGGGGGACGCGGGGGAGATTGTTCTTCGCGCATTGCATGGCTTCGGACCAGAAGTTTTGCCTTCATGCTTCGCTGAAAATAGAAATATTTCGTTAGTAACTGACAGAAGAATGAAATCCAATGATTATTTTCAGATTAACGAAATGTGTCATTTTGAGTAGTATATGTATACTTCCCCAATGAAGTAAATACAAAGGCGTACAACTTTGCTTCCACCGATTTTTTTAGAAATCCGGGGCTATATTGTGAAAAACTGACTATACATTTAAACATCAAAGTAGTGTCCATCGCTGGCCACTACTTTCTCCTATCTTTCAGGCACCGTACGAATCCCGCGTTGAAAAAACTGGTCATCTTTCGAACCTAACCACGAATCGGTCTAATTTTTTACTTCTTCATAAGACTGGAAGTGCTGGTTAGCCAGGCCGTGTATCATTGATTTAAAGCCCGAGAGAGCAAGGTCTGGAGAATACGTCGGGTGGGGTATGACTTCCCATTTCAACGTTTCCAAGTTTGTCTTGACCACTTTCATAACATGGAGTCGAGCATTGTCATGCTATGAAATCACTTAATCATGTTTTTAGTTGTATTGCGGCCGTTTGTCTTTCCATGCTCGGCTCAAACGCATTAATTGCGTTCGATAACGATCGCCTGTGATTATTTCAGTCTGTCAGTTTTAACAACTCGTAATACACACGACCAGGATATTCCCATGATTTTCTGCGCTTGGGATTATCAGAATTAACCTATTTTTCGTCTCCAGTCACAATGCGATACAGAAATTCCTTCCGTCTTTGCCTAGCAAGCAGCTGTTCACAAGCAAACAAACGCCGTTCAACATCTCTCGGCTTCAAGTTGTACGCCACCCACTTATTTCCTTGTTTCTGAATCATTTCCATGACTTTTTGGCGTTATGAAATGGCTTGTTGAGTCTCTCTCAACGATCCTGCCAATTCTTGTTGGATTTGACACGAATCTTGATCAAGTAATGCCTCCAATTCTGCATCTTTGAAAACCTTCTCTCTTTCACCGCCTTGCTCGTCTTCGACGTCAAAACCACCGTTTTTGAAGCGTTGAAACCACTCTCGGCACGTTATTTCGCTACTAGCGTATCACAATAGGTATCTGAGAGCATTCGATGAGCCTCAGCAGAAGATTTCTTAATATTAAAGAAGAAAATTAAAACCTTCCATCTTCAATCAACAATAACTGTATGATGCAGACACAAATCGACTAATATTTCGATGCGTTATATTTACAAACACCTAAGTTTATTGTATCTAGGATCTATTCATTTCGATTTTCGACTAGCACTTACCGCTACAACCATCTATTGCAAAACGGCGGAAGCAAAGTTGTACACCTAAAGTATATCGCTTGTAGAATGACACAACTCTAAATTTTTCAATATTGAATTTTTCCTTTGGTACCGCTAAGTGTCCCACAAAATCGGTAAGATTGTTGCCGTAGTACAACTCAGACATTTTTTTTTTATTTGATTAAATATTATGTTTTCTTAATAATTACACAGAATTAGATTCCCTAGATCCTTGATACCAAACACAATCAGAGATTAAGGATATAAGATTAATATGCTACACCGAGTGCTACACCAAGGTTTTTAATCGTCATTAATCAGGGATTGCAATTTTTTCAAACTGGCATTCCTCATTATTACTCTTTCGAATTGTGCCATTATTGGTTCAGCTAGCGATATACCCTCAGCTCTCTTATGGTGTAAGCGTAGAAAAAAATGTATGAAATCACTTACCGAGACTCGTGTCTGCGTTTCAGAATTGTCCTCCTCCAGTTCCTCGTCCATGCTGGCACGGGTTTCCCCCTGTTTCATTGTGTTAACTAAGTTTATTATTTCTGAAAAAAATTAAGGTTCTTTTATTTTATTCATGTTTGACATTGAAATCATATCTAAGTTTACTTTTTCAATTTATAATTCACACATAATGAATATTCCAACAATTTTCGAGTAAAGCTATAGATACACAAAAAAACATACAGGGTGGGTTTTCAAAAACATGTTTCAATATCATAGAGAAGGAATAATGAAGGCAGCTTTAAGCCCTCACCCCGATACACCCTTTAAGCCCTAGGCACCCCAAAACAAGAAATCCTAATGAGAACCATCTACTTGTGATACATCATTTGAAAGCACATAGAGAATACTGTTGAACATCAATGAGTGAATTAGATGGCACGTCAATTGACACAGTGCCAAAACAGTAACGCAACAAACCTATGATTCTTGTACGAAAAATCCTTGCACCGGTCGCTTTTTCTTTTCAAAAGTAAATTACGTTATACATTTTTGATTTGATATTGCTGAAAGGACATTCGACTAACCATTCAGCGGTGTGACTAAAAGGAAAATTGGTTTTGTCATTCTCCAATATACTATGGAATAAAGAGTATTATTATTATTGTAAATAAAATCTATCGATTCCTCATGTTGAAGGATAAATACCATTTCAAGTATAATTATCTTAAAATGAATGCATTTGAAAATTAAATTTAGTAAAGCTAATACTGGCGCATTCGCCATTTTGCAACTTTAAGGTTCTACTTGTTGGGTAAGATACGAGTATATACTGCTCCAGAAGTTAGGGAAGTTCAAAAACTTTGTGACCGTTTTCAGAAGTTGCCCATTCTTGTCTACCAAATGAATTGTTTTTTCTCTCCTCGTTTCATAACTTTTTCAGTTTCAGGCATGATCTTCTCGTTTGCGTTTCTAAGAATTTCGACTCAGTTTGTTGTTTTACGTTCTTAAAATCAACTTTGATTCAAAATCTGAAAATTCGTTTTGCCTAGACGTAAACTAAGTGCGGATGAAGCCAATAGGGCGATTGGTATGATCGAGGCGGGACGAAATCAGAGAAATGTCCCGAATTTCTTTCAAGTTAGTGAAATCATAGTTTCCCTAGTCGAAAGGCCGAGAAGTCGACACCCAAGATCTACCACTCATGCACAAAATAGGCCTGACTGCGTCTTCACGTAGAGGTGCCTTTGATTACATGTCTAATCATGCAACAGCGGCTTTTGAATGCATCTAGTGTTTTGGTTTCGTTTGAAACAGTTCGTCGAAGACTTTGAGGCATTACCCAAACCACATTCTCGACGACTTTTGAGAAGGATTCCATTAACGTAAAATCATATGCGACAGAGATTTGAATTGGTCAATGAACACGTGAATTGGAACGATCAATGGACGGTTTTCGAATAGTCAGTGTTCGGGCATGGACCGATCCTCTGGTGCCCAGGAATCGCAGATCGGTTCAGGAAGTTAATACATTCAGAGTTGGTACAATTACTGTTTGGGACGTATAGAATTGTTGGTGCTTGAGGCTACCATGAATGCGCAAATTTACATAGAGCAAGTTACTGACGATATTATTCCATTGTTTCATGCTGCTATTAGGCCAAATTTCTTGTTTTTGGGCGATAATGCGTCACCTCATCGTGCGTGAATTGTGGATGAAGCTCTGAAAATCCTTGGTAATCCACATTAGTCCTCCCCCCCTCGGTTGCCAGACGTCAATCCCATTGAATACGCTTGGGATCAGCAACAAAGAGCCAAACCAACCACCTCCTCATACTCTCCAAGAACTCAAACGGCTTTTACCGCAACTCTGGTGAGAAATTGATCAAGTCTTCTTCAACAATCTGATCGAAAGTATGCAAAGGCGTTGACAAGCTGTGGTTGATGTTTGAAGAGGCCATACTTTTTACTGAACTTTATTCTTTCATTTCTTGTTTTTTTAGTGAACTGATTTTGTACTTGGGCAGAAAATTATTCAGATAAGTGAGCAAACATTTAGAGTTTGTTATTAGTTGAAGCTATACAAGGTGTTTTCATAAGTGAGTATTTTTCTTCACAAAACGTAGAAATCTTCACAATAAATCGTTTTGCCAAAATTCGCCTACACAAAATATAGAAGATGAGGCTCCCGAAGTCGACTGAGATTTCACGAAATGTCTATTAGGCCCAGTTTCGCCAAACAGCACTTGATCCCAGATTGATTAAACTCCGCTTGTTACTAAAGCAGGCTTAACAGTGTTTTCTGTTTCACCATGCATCAACCCGTCCGAAGATGATCGCGATTAACCAAATCGCGATTAAATAGTCAAACCATTTGGCAACGTTGTGAACAAAAAGTTATATAGTGTTCTGTATGGTATTAGCAGTGATGACCACCATTGGCGCTAGGTGTCAGGTGTCATTCATTCATAATTATAACATTTCAAATCATTTGTCATCTTGTAAACAAAAAAAGTTTATTTTTGCCGAAAATGTCGAGTGATGTGCTTCGAAATGTCGGAAACTTGCAGAAGTTATAAAGAAATTATCCCATTTCACAAAACCACACATTCTGGAAAAAAAACTATATAAGTAATTTTATTAACTTATTTATTTTTATTAACAAGTTTAACTGCTTCTCAAATAATATTTCAATCAAACATATCAATAAATTATTCTTTGCAATAAATTTCATAAAACACAAAAACAAAGTTTACGTGTATTTTAAATGGGAAATATTGAGCCTATGCATATAGTCATATTTTGATAAAATTGACCCAAAAATTAGAAATTTCCGGAAAAATAATTACATAGACAAGAGTTCCATACTGATAAATAATTATTAATCTCAACTTGAAAGGTTATAATCCTCCAAAAATGGCCGATTATTGCTAAATCGCGATTGGTCGATTAAATGGCGCTTTGGAATGTGGTGAAACGCTACATTACATTAATCGTGATCTAAGGCTTCACTTAAGAGCCAAGTCAAGATTGAAGCATTTGGTGAAACTGCGCCTTAGGGCTCTATGTTTAATCGCATGTTTACTGAATATCGATAAACATCGAACGGTTCAGACAATTTATCGCTTATTGTGATTTTTTCTTTCAAGATGCCGCCTATTATGCATTTCTTTGATGTCGTTTGAAAACCTGGATGTGAGGTAAAGCACAGATGAATACTGTTGAAGTCGTTGCATCTGAAAAGCGTGTAAAGTTATTTGTGGACAAACTGATTTTATTGTTGCTGCTTGTAATCCGTCAAACTGCGGACAAAACTGTGCGCACAAATAACAGTGATAACTTCGAACAATTTCTATGAATAATTCTGATCAATTACGTCGTAGAGGTTTTGAACATCGTTAAACTCGAAGATTTATACGACTGTTTTCAGACCGGAGTCTTTTTTGTCAGGTGAAGCACTCTAATTAAAATGAAAGATATCACTAGAAATCGTAAAATAAAATTTTAAATAGCATTAAATTGCCATTTCAAGAAGAAGCCAATTCGTCATTTAATTTCAACATTCAAGTTGAATCTGAATAAATATTTTGATTTGATGAAAAAAAAAACAATTATCGCGAGATGAATACATTTCCTCTCATTTCTTTTTCGATTTTCAGTTGAGTTCTTGGGGAAATATTGAATATTTTTTATAGGAGATATCTGATGATGTTACGCAAGTATTGTGGCTTCTTATTGTTGTCTAGGTACTTGGTGAGTGACGTCTGGTAGGGAGAATAGTTTTACAGGGTGTTACATGAGTGGTTGGCCATAGCCTAGAGGTGAATGCAGGCATTTCGGAAAAGTAGCTTGTTGTGTATCCAACGGCTGCTAGTTTCGGACATACAGGGTGATTCATGAACGGGAATCAGCATCCCGATTTCGTTTGAAATTTTAATAATTTCAGAGGAGTACTCAGGTTTTTCTTTCTAACTTTGAAATCACTCGTTTTAGAGAATGTCGTTGTTACCATGAAAAAATAAATAGTTCAATCTAATGAATTCAATTTTTACTTGATATGGCACACTTTTGTCAAAAGAGTAAAGAAAATAAAGGAATTAATGTATTTTGTAACTACGGTCATGCTTTTATTTATTTCGTGGTAATATTTGATGTTATCAGCCTAGATTCTGGATTTTATAGCTTTCTGTTCAACTCCATTCTATTGTGAACTTTTAGCACCAACTGAGTTTTGTAATAAGCTGTGTGAAATATTAAGTTAGAAATTGAATTTAAAACAAAGCGACCCATTTTGGAAAATGAGATCTGTGCATGTATTTGTTTTACTGCAAAAATAAATATTAACAATTAGTTGCTTGAGAAAATTACAACCTATTCATTTAATTTCATAATATAGTATTGCAATGGAACTATCAAAAAAAATTTTGGAAATGATGTCCTTTAATTTTACTAGTCTCAAATTGAAATAGGATACAAAGCACGGTAATGGACGTGGTCAGCAATGTATCGTACCATTTATGTGATGTTTCGGCAGAAAACATATTCTTGCTCCTCAAAATAGCTGTCTAAATCGAGGACTGAAATTCAAAATTGATGCATGGCTTAGAAATACGCGACAGAGAATATTAAAAGCTTGCGCAGATGTAGGAAACAACCGTGATATGATTAGAAGAACAATAAATAATTTCTTGTTGAGAACTAGGAAAGGTGTAGAAATGGGAGGTTTTCATTCAGAATATTTTCTCACGGGTCCCATTTAAAAAACACCAACTCTCCTCTATCTCTTTAAAACGGTTATTAATTTTTATGGTTTATATGATACTCATAAGAGATCACAGAAAAAACGTTTTAGAATTTTTCGAATATCTTGAACAGAAAAGTCATTTTTCAGATAATTTCGAGAATGAAGTGAGATATTTATGATCTTATTTCTGATATCTCATTATTTCGAGAAAGGAGATCCCTGAAGATTTTTTTTTATAGTTTTCGAGATACGCCCAGTGGGCATCGAATCAAGGACACCCTGTGAAATTAAATGTGAAAAAGAGGGACAAATAGAGAAACCAAAGTGATGTACTTAAAAAGTTTCAATTTACCATATAATTACGTTTGTCAGTTCACGATATCATGTGAGTTGAATTACTGATCCCAAAATGTACTAGTTCGATATCATATATCGAATTCAAACTTCGCTGTATAAGATTCCATGCAACCTAGAAATTGGTAAGGTGCCTTCCCCTGAACTCATACGACGCGACGTGCCTCTAGCTTTGTTGAGATATCCATCCAATTTCCGCTATTACTTAAAATCCATAATTCTCATTTATTTACACCTTACATCATTATTTGATGATTGATACCACTCGAATATACTATAAACCACTGTTAATGTACAGGGTGGGCAAATAAGCGAGGTAAGCGGCTATATCTTGGGATCCACTCATCGTAGAGACTTGCGGTGAAAAATTTTCCCACTAAAGTGAACAAGGGAACACACTGGAAATTATTTTGAAGTTCATACCTCTACCGCTAGGGGGCGCAATAGCTACCGTCGAGTAGAAAAATGAATTTTACTCGAAAATGTTTCATATGAAGTTGAAGAAAAAATATCATCACAGTAATCCTTGGAAAATTCTCTATCTTTTTAAATTGTCACTTTCGATTTTCCCTCATCAAATAAGGGTAGGTTAAAGGGAGAAATCTGACTGATTGAAACGCCTGTAACTTCAGTTTGGCTCAACATTTTTGAGCAAACTAGATCTCGTCTGGAAGATAATATCTTGTTGATTGAGGACAAAATATACTAATGATATATTTGTTTTTTCTGCTTTCGATAGGGGGCGCTGAGTCAGAAGTTCATTGTTTTGTTCATTTTACTCCGAAATTTCAAATGTAATGATAGGATTTTCTTAACAGAAACAGAAATTCCATCGAATTTGCATGCAAAAACCTCAAGGTCGCAAAGCGATAATTTCAGGCGTTCTGAAGTTATGGCCGAAAGAAGATATTCTTCAACTGATGCACGGCGAAAAACCAAATTGTGTCTTTAAGTTCTTACAGAAACAGAAATCTCATCAAATTTGTATGAAAAAACCAAAAGGTCGCAAAGCGATAGCTTCAGGCGTTCTGGAGCTATGGCCGAAAGAAGACACAATTTAGTTTAGCAGTGCATCAGATGAATAATCTCTTTTTTCGGCCATAACTCCAGAACGCCTGAAGCTATCGCTTTGCGACCTGTTGGTTTTTTCATACAAATTTGATGGGATTTCCGTTTCTGTAAGAACTTAAAGACACAATTTGGTTCATTGCAGTGCATCAGTTGAAGGATATCTTCTTTCGGCCATAACTTCAGAACGCCTGAAACTATCGCTTTGCGACCTGTAGATTTTTTCATGGAAATTTGATGGAATTTTTGTTTCTGTTAAGAAAATCCTATAATTACATTTGAAATTTCGGAGTAAAATGAAAAAATCAATGAACTTCTGACTTAGCGCCACCTATCGGAGGCAGCAAAACAAATTTATCATGAATATATTTTGTCCTCAATCAACAAAATATTATCTTTCAGACGAGATCTAATTTGCTCAAAAATGTTGAGCCAAACTGAAGTTACAGGCATTTCAATCAATCAGATTTCTCCCTTTCCCCTACCCTTATTTAATGTCGTAAAATCGAAAGTGACAATTTAAAAAGATAGAGAATTTTCCAAGGATTACAGTGATGATATTTTTTCTTCAACTTCATATGAAACATTTTCGAGTAAAATTCATTTTTCTACTCGACGGTAGCTATTACGCCCCCTAGCGGTAGAGGTATGAACTTCAAAACTATTTCCAGTGTGTTCTCTTGTTCACTTTAGTGGTAAAATTTTTTACCGCAAGTCTCTACGATGAGTGTATCCTGAGATAAAGCCGCTTACCTCGCTTATTTGCCCACCCTGTACAACCTAAATAACTTGCATTTTGTAATTTAGTAGTAACTTGGTATCTTCCTTTATTCTTTTTAATTTAAGAATTTGTAATTGTAATTTGAGAGACTGTGAATTCACCTAGCGCCCAATAATTAATTTTTCCAGATTTAACACACACCGCCTCCACTGTAAACTAGTACTGGTAGCTAGGCATTTTATGAGACCTCACGGTTAAGGGTGAAGTCTTGAAGAGTTTATTTCAATGACTACTTGTTATGGGATAGTATATTGTGCAACAAGTAGGAAAGTCCAAGTTTGACTGTCTCCACATGTTGCACACTATACTTTTCCTACAACTGCACAAATTTAAATAATTCAATTAATGATATTTTTTTGTTAATTTTGTTTTGGGACAATAAACATTATTCTATTCTATTCTATGAACCTAATTCACTTCAAAATGGACTTCGTTGACAGTATCTGTACAAAAACCCAAAATCATTGGTCTACCAAGCGAGGTGTGGGAAAATTGATTGTCTATTTCAGTATCGTAATGAGTTCATTACAGTTCTAAAAACAGTGCTGTAATGAACTCATTACAGCATCGTTTTCAGTTATATTTTTCGTTTTGTGGCTGTCTAGAGTGATTTAATTCTGGTGGTATTAAATCGATTTCGTCAGACATAATTCACGAATTTAAGGCGTAATTGTAAATTATTTCAAAATTCGAAACGTACGATTCAAATTAAAATTCCGTAATCTGTCAATTTTCGTAACAGTCACACCAACTGCCAAGATACAATACAAATGTCGCTAGGATATAAATGTAGGCTTGGTTAATCGATCGTCTAGAGGTATGATTCGATTACCTGGCCTTTCGTCTTTTCTCCGTGACTTTGTTGGATTTGTAATAATGAAACTCTTTTGAATTATTCACATCTATTTACAAAGCCACAATTATACAGTGAAAACTCAGTATTGAGAAGATCCCAATAACGTCCTAATAACAAGTTTCTTACTACTATACGGTATACGGTACTGAATTTCGTCTTTAACTCTCGTTTAATTGATTACTCGAAACGTCTTCGTCGTACTTCAAGTTTTCGGTCGTCTCGTCTTTAACTTGTTCGCGACTCGTCTTAATCTAGTCCGCGAACCGTCTTTACGTCGTGCGTCTTAAGTTGACCGACCGAACTTGTCTCGTCTTCGACTTAAGTTGAACTGTACCGTCTGTACCCGTCTTTGGTTTTTTCTTAACTGTCCCCGTCTTCGGCTTAATCTCAACTGTGCTCTCTGTCGATTGGAACTACCCTCTCGAATATCCCTTCTTTTCGTTTTGGCCACACCCGTGGGGGAAAGTACTATCTCCTAGTCCAATGAAATCTTTTGCCTTACCGCCCCCAAAGATCTTCGCTGATTCCTGGAATCGAATATTCTAGAAGGACTAGAGCCTGAGAAAACATATGGCACGACCGTATTGTCTTCGAACCTTATCAACCCCCCAATAAATCTCTGACACATTCTTCGACACCCCGAAGAATCACATCCTTTGTGCATTATGTACAATAACCATTCGTTCCCTGTAAATTCATTGAATTTGTCATGCCCTTGGCACTTGAAGAGACTAATAGGGCTCCACGCATCCGGTTGACCATCTCAATTATTTACAGGGAACAATAAACCGGATCCTACATATAATCTAAATTTTTCATTGAATTTCGACAATATTTCAAAAAACTTGACTGAAATATCGTGTAATAATCGTTGCAGAAGGCAATTCCAACACTCAAGCGTTCGAAACCGAGCGACGAAGGAGCGAGTTTTCGCATTCGTGTTGGAATAGGAGTCCATTCTGCAACTTGTTTTAGAATATACTATTTGTGGAATAATATTTCTAACAGTATGAGCAATACATAGTTTTGAAAATTCAGTAAGCTATGAAAAATATTCTACTTTCCATAGCAATTGTAGGAAAAACATCTTTGAAATCACTATGTGTACATTCAATGCCGTCATAGATCCTCCCCATTACTCAATATTGAATTTCATCACATTTGTTTTCATTTCGAGATATCTCAAATCTACTTACATATTTTGTGAACTGTCCATCGGAACCATTTACCAGAACTTCACACTGGAATCATCTAGAACAAATGAAATTGTCAATAACTCCTAAAAACCAACACAATAGTTGAAAATCGATAAATATAGGGACGCACTCGAAGTCTCGAACAAAATCAGATATGAGAAGAATTCTGTTCTGGACAGCCCTAAACATGAATAGGTACAAGTGGTAAGGTAATTATATATTTGGAGGAAGATGTTTCTCTACACTGTCAGAAGTTATATAAAGTTTTAATTAAAAATTAATATCGATGAAATGAATATAAATTTATACAAAATGGTAGATTTACTTTTGATCACACCTCATTGACGAGAACATGCATGTGCATGCTCGAATACTGTAAACAACTTACTTAATATTTGTTTTCGGTACTATGTACTCATACAGAGTGTTTTAGCGATAACTATATACACGCAGGATAATTGAGATAGTCTGAATACGTGTTAGAATATTTTCTACGTGTCGTTTATCGTTTATTCATTATATCAAAAATGTTCAACATGTATAACTTTTTACGCTTTCATAGGTTTTGATGAAAACTTTGAGGAACAATTCTTGATGTTAATAATAGTGAAACACCCTGTACATCAATTTTTTCACAAACAAATTCACGCTTATAAACTTCTCTAAATACTTCATTGAACAAGCCTATTAACAATAAGTTTCCACATTTACTGTATCATTAAATATCGACAGTAGACACTGCAAATCATTGTAAACACTGACCAATTAATCTCTGCCTAACGAAAAATATTCGACACTGTTTCAGACTAAATTGCACTGCATTTTCACTGGAAGTAGGTATACAGTTATTTATGAAACACACTGATTAAATATTAATTAATATTAGAATTTTCAATGGTGGATTTGTTTGTATTGATACAAGAGCTATTACAATAATTATTACGGAATAATGCCTTGTTAATTGAACATAGATTCCTCTGAGAATGTTAAAGCAGAAATATGTAATTGCTTAAACTCTAGAAGACTTCATAAACCTTATAATAATTCACTGAATGAATCTTCCAAATAGAGTGACAAAGTTGTTCTATGAGATCTCAAATTGTAGCAAAGCATTTGGAAAAGAATAAATGAAATTTTGTTATCACTGTCATTGAATTCTACAAATTTCTTCCAACTGAAATTTGTTTTTTCTTAATCGTTCGAAGTACCGAATAGGGAATTATAATTACTGTTCAACCTTTCTTAGGTTTATTCCTAATATGAATTGATTTAGAAAATTTTAATATTGTTGTAATATCCACACTGGTTGTTCGAAAGATTAATTTTGAGTGTTACTATATATATGTCATTTGATACATTAATTACTTAAGATCCTCATAATTCCAATGTTTATATTTTCCATACATTTCTTATGTGAGATACAGATTCCTTTAACAAATATTTATTCTTTCAGTCAGATAATAAAGTATAATTTTTTCGAGATTGAATCAACTGAGTCCTTGGAAAACACTGAGGAGGATATTCGTGTTGATCACGATAAATATTCATTTCAAATTATCCAAACCTGAAATATGTCCCGGAACAATCTACATTGCTTCAATCCAGGACAGAAAAAAATCTCTCTTAGCTGATCAAAAGAGACGATTACCAGCACTCACGAGAAATTTACAATCTCAACAAATTACCTAGATTGCAGATAGCGAGAATTGAACTGCAGAACTTAAAACGATCACAAATATACCTTATCATTCATTAACACTGCCTGAACACTGACTTAGGTTGCGTGGTACCTAAATTTAGAACCGATTTACGACATGGACTTTCATGCCGTAGGATATTTCTATTTTTACTCCCTAGAATTGCCGGCCGAGAAAAACCCCTGTGTGTTCACCAGGTCTGAAAATCTCTTGATTGATCTCCTCGTGGCAAATGACCATTGCTGGTTTAGAAGGAAATGATTCGCGACGAGAAATACAGGGTGCTTCATGAATAACTGTATCGGTTGTCCCAAATTAGTTGTCTACTGAGGGGATCTAAAAATCCCCCAGAGCTTGTGAAAAATGAATCGATTTTTGAGAGAATTATTTTATTGGTGAAAACCGCAATCTCATAAATTCTACTGTTTTCAAAAAAATTAGTAATAGTTTATGTTTCACACGGCAAATCAACCAAGTGCCGTTGATAATCTGTGAACTTCAGATAATTGAAATATTCGGTGGACACCAAGGTCTCCTAATTCAACACCTTTGCATTCTTTCCTTTGGTAAAATTCATCAATTTGAAACTGTTGTATTACTTGTATTGTTGAACAAATCTGAAGGTGTTTCATCCTGACACCTTGGTTGCTACCGAATATTCTAACAATCTAGAGTTCACAGATTATCAAAGATGGGCCCTTGGTTGATTTGCCGTGTGAAACTGAAAGTTTTGATGATTTTTATAGTTTGATGAGAAATTTATATATCATGATGTATTTTTGAAAAGTGAATAAAAACGATATTTTTTGTAATGTTCATGTTTTACATTAAAAAAAAAACACAAATTTGTACATAGGCGTACAACTTTGCTTCCGTCGTTTCTTTTCAGAAATTCGAGGCTTTATTGTAAAAAACCGGTTGTGTATTTTTGATTCAAAGTATTGTCCTTCACTGGCCTCTACTTCCTCTCGTCTTTCGGGCAGCGTACGAATCCCGGTTGAGTGCTGTGAATTCACGTTATCATGTTTTTCGTTTTAGTGCTGCCGTTTGTCTTTCAATGCTCAACGATCGCCTGTGATTGGTTTTAACAACTCATAATACACTACGCCAGGCTGGTCACCAAAAAATAATGAGCATATCCTTGGAACCGTGAATATTAGGTTTTGCCGTCGACGTGGAAGCATGACCGGGATATCCCCATGATTTTTGCGCTTGGGATTATCGTAAAAAAACATTTTTCGTCTCCAGTCCCAATGCGATGTAGAAATCCCTCCTGTTTTGCCTTGCAAGCAGCTGTTCACAAGCTAACAAACGCCTTTCAACATCTCTCGGTTTCAACTCGTACGGCACCCAATTTCCTTGTTGCTGAATAATTCCCATGACTTTCAGGCGTTTTGAAATGGTTTGTTGCGTCACTCTCAATCATTCTGCCAATTCTTGTTGCGTTTGACACGAGTCTTGATCAAGCAATGCCTCCAATCTTCGAAAACCTTCTCTCTTCCACCGCCATGCTGGTATTCGACGTCAAAATCACCGTTTTTGAAGCGTTGAAACCACTCTCAGTACGCTCTTTCACTAATAGCGGCTTTCCATAGGTATTTGAGAGCATTCGATGAGTCTCAGTCGCAGATTTCTTCATATTGAAGCAGAAAATTAAAACCTCCCGCAAATAACGAGAATTTGGCTCATAAGCTGACATGTTTGATAGAGATAAACTTTATGATGCAGACATAAATTGACTAATATTTCGATGGCATTATGTTTACAAATACCTGAGTTCATTGTATGACATCTACAATCTACTTATTTCGACTACCACTTACCGCTACACTTACAGTCCTCTATTGCAAAACGACTGAAGCAAACTTGTACAACTAAGTAATATTATAATTTCAAAAGTAACTGCAATGAAAAACAAATGATTACATCAATATATTCCACTAAAAAGTGCCTATGTTTTTGTTTCATGTTTCTAGCACCAATAATGAAGAAGTTATGGGAACTTTTCAATTCACGCCATTTTACAATTTTCTCTTATAGCTTGAAAACAGTTGAATTCATAAGGTTGCGATTTTCTCGAAATTAATTCTCTAAAAAAATTGAGCCCAAAAATGTGCCATTCATTTTCTCTAGCTCTGAGGGATTCTTAGATCCCCTCACTAGACAACGAATTTTGGACAGCGGATAAATACTGTTTTCATTGTAAATGCAGGACAATTTGAATTTGGGTAGTCTTAATCAGTGTTGGACATTGTGCTCAAGTGAGTTCATGAGATACAAGTTGTGTTATGCATTTTATCAACTCTTGAACGATTTTCCATGAAAATTTCAAGGATTAAGTCTGAAACAATAAGGAAAATTCAGTTTTATTTAATTGTCAGTAGCGAACTGGAAAAATTGTATTATTGGTGTTAATAACGTAAAACAAATCAAATAAGTCTTCTTCGTATTCCATGTGAAATATCGAATTCACCTCAAGTAATTGTGAATACGGACCTGCTTATCTCTGAATAATGTGTTGATCCATTTTGCACAACAATTAAAAGATTAAATATCACAGTAACAGGTCCCAAAATTAATCTTACTTCATCCAAATATACACATTATAGGATTTGAGGTCTTGTCTCTTCACAAAAATTATTTCGATGATTTGAAAAGGTAAAGGCTACGTAAAAGTGTAATAATAGCTATAGCTAAATTTTTGCCCAAAAAAGACGGTTATTATTATTATTATTTATTCTACATGAATACTATAGACCAGCAAGAAGAAATCAGTAGGAGAAGTCGACTAAAGACGTATTTAGCTTTCAATTCTTGTGATAAGTTCGTTTTACGTTTTTGAATAGTTTTTTTTTATTCAATTTTATTTTTAAATGGGTTCACTTGTATTATTTTCTTTTTGATTTGCAACAATGCTGTTTCGCATGAAATCTACCCTGAATAGCTCTCTTTATCATTCCATCGGAGAAGGTATTCGAAGATGCAGAATTGGAGGCATTACTTGATCAAGACTCATGTCAAACGCAACAAGAGTTGGCAGGATCATTGCTAGTGACGCAACAAACCATTTCAAAATGCCTGAAAATCATGGGAATGATTTAGAAATAAGGAAATTGGGTCCCGTACGAGGTGAAGCCGAGATATTTTGAACGGCGTTTGTTTGTTTGTGAACAGCTGCTTGCAAGGCAAAGACGAAAGGGATTTGTACAAAGAATTGAAGCACAGACCAAAATCTAACGATGTATTCAACTCAGTTTAACTGGAAATGTCGCTTATGCCCTTTTGCCTTTCAACAGTCAATATTTGGAATAATCACTCCAATTTTTATGCCGAATTACAGGAGGATCTCATCAACTCATCATGTTACTTGTATAAGAGGGACAAATTTTATGGGGTAAAAAAATAATAACAGTTTGCTATATAATTTTTGTTCGCAAATATTTCTTTTTTCTTGAAAACTGACTATACATTTATTGCTCTGAAACCGGTCGAGATATTCGAATGTGATTTGGTGTGTTTTTCGAAAGGTAGTTATTGCGCATTTATTGACATGCAATTAAGAATCATCATACTGGTAATAATCTCCGTTTAAAAAAAAAGGTACCCTACTGAAATATTTCAGCTGAATGTCATTGTTGAATTCCTCGTTCCATTTGTGACAAACAATCTCTCATCCTTTTTTTTAGTGTCGGGCTCCGTACGTAGTTTTCATTTGTGCAGTACATTATGTATTGTTGTTATGTTTTTTTTGCATAAAAACGCCCCAAAATAGACATGACAGATTTTTTGTCACTAATTGAACGAGTCATTCAAAAATTTATCTTTATTTTGAAATATCCCTGTGGCGTACCATTTTTTTCTTTCAAAATATTGGGAGCAATAAATCGTCAGTTTTCAAGAAGAACTCCATATAAAGTTATATAGTAAAATGTCGACATTTTCCATGCAGAATCACTCCCTGAAGTTTGTCGCACTTATCCACTAACACACTGTATAGATATTAGATATATACCGTTTTGAGACACATCAATGATTTCACTGCTTTCTTCGAATCCTCCAAAACTCAAATGACCAATTCGAGTCGATAAAACACAAAAATAATTATTAGTCTACCCAAAAAACGATATAAATTATTTGAGTGAATGAAAACATAATCTGTATTTCATTGATCAATTTCCGGTACGTTCTTGTCACACTTGCAATAACAAAAATTTCAAACTTGGAGTTGTATAACTGAACAGTGTAGAAAACAGATGATCCGAATAACTTTATTTGAAACAACATGCATCTCGAATAGCCACGTGGAGAAGAGCCGGTCTCTGGTTCTCCGCTGAATGCTTGGAAGAAAGTTATGTTTTTTCTAATAACATTTAAGACGGTAAACAATTTGTTTCCCATTCATCCATTCGAAAAGAAAAAAAATAAAACAACAAACAGAATATTCCTCTTCCTATACAACCCCAAACGAGTGACTCACCTTTCTACATCGTAAAACCTTCAATAGAAATATCTCCCGATTAATCTCCAAAACAAATCGACGAGAAGAAACGAGGGGAAAAACAGCCGCGAACTAAGCAGGCGATGATCCGAGCAGAGCGGCAAACAAAACACAACCGCTTGGCAGGACGGCAACCGAGCGTGTGACTGTGTTCTCCTGGCCCACTGAACTGTAGCAATGAACTTGATATTGTGGACATGCGGACCATAGACTCATCGATCCTTGCCATACCTGGAATTCTATGGCATCGATCGATTTTTCTGTGCGAGGTCGAACATGTGCCTAACCGATTTCCCTTTCTTGAAATTCTGCGCCAGGACGCGCGTAATTGGGCCAGACGTCTTGACGAAGGGGTGAGAATCGACACCGCGATCGCTGTTCGATGGGTTAGGGCGCTGGAATTTGGATAGGGGTCGATTCTGAAGTTTCAAGGTCGCGTACGATATTTACGATGGGGATTTAGGGATTTTACACTGAATTATCAGGAACGCGATCAATTTGACAGTTGTATTTCTTCGAATGTTACAACTGCATAAAAACGCTTTTTCAGATGTTCGTTAGATCTGATACAACTTCCACCAATAAGATAAGAGCTATCAAATTGCCACGTGGCAGTACGTGTACTATTTCGAGCAATGAAAGTGACCAAATCACACATACAACACATTTCGATAGACGAACTAGCAAACAGAGATTTATTCAAAAGGACCGGTAAGACAATAAATTCCCTGCTTTTGTAAAGGGTGTTTTTTTAGAGCTATAGAACTTTAAATTGCAATAAAACAACGGTGGATTATTCGATTGACATGAATTTTATTTATCCGCAAGATAATCTTGTGGCATTACATTTTAAATATGATTTCTGGAATATACCGCCACGGCTGGCTCGGGTGTAGTCCAATCTGGACGTCCAATTTTCGATGACTTTTTCCAACATTTGTGGCCGTATATCGGCAATAACACGGCGAATGTTGTCTTCCAAATGGTCAAGGGTTTGTGGCTTATCCGCAATGACTTTACATAGCCCCACAGAAAGTAGTCTAGCGGTGTTGAATCACAAGATCTTGGAGGCTAATTCACAGGTCCAAAACGTGAAATTAGGCGGTCACCAAACGTGTCTTTCAATAAATCGATTGTGGCACGAGCTGTGTGACATGTTGCGCCGTCTTGTTGGAACCACAGCTCCTGGACATCATGGTTGTTCAATTCAGAAATGAAAAAGTTAGTAATCATGGCTCTTTACCGATCACCATTGACTGTAAAGTTCTGGCCATCATCGTTTTGGAAGAAGTACGGACCAGTGATTCCACCAGCCCATAAAGCGCACCAAACAGTCAGTTTTTCTGGATGTAACGGTGTTTCGAAATACACTTGAAGATTAGCTTCACTCCAAATGCGGCAGTTTTGTTTGTTTACGAAGCCATTCAACCAGAAGTGCGCTTCATCGCTAAACAAAATAAAATGGACGTAGTGCGCGATACGTATTCCGCACAGAACCATTATTCCATTCCATTATGGTCCCAGATACGATCTGTAACTTCTCCCAGAGCTTCTGGCGCGTCATCAAAGGTGTTTTGCATGAGAAGTTATGGCTCGAATTAATCGACCTCCTTCGATGCTTTTTTTGAACCCAGCCTTCTGAAAATGGTTTGAAACGAAAGTTCAAAATATACTCAATATCAAAAAGAAACCTCTCATTGGAAACCCCTTTATGTTATTGGATACAAGCGAAAAACACATTTGTTTCACATCTACGAGTATTGACATTTACAAAAGGGCGAGGGCTCTAAACTTGATATGAATTGCACAAAACGTCCGAAACTTCAAAAGGTTAAAAATTCCAGGTACGTCATTGTGTCTTTCCACTATCCAGATACTAATTCGGAATTGAAACTGTCAGGCATCAACATAACCTCTGGCCAAATTAATAATCCGAATTCTCAAAGAAATTTCTACGAATCTGAATTGTAGTTATTCCTGACGTGTACAATGCTTTCATAATTGAGTCGAATTTTCGGAAAGAGCGAAAGATTGACAGCGAGTGGAATTGTTCTGTAAGAATGGATCCCGGAATTCGGAGAAGAATACATTGTTTTCATTTATGATCAGGGCCGGCGCTAGAGTTGAAAAGGTCAATTCTTCTTCAAATATCTTGCAATTAGCTCTTATAGTTTCTGAGAATATCTCTGAATGGCGGTCGCATCATTTTATTCGATTTTGGATAATTTACATTCCAAAACATGAATTGAACAAATGGCACTAGAAAAATGTTCTCTGGCAAATCAAAATGTTTAATAACCCAACCCAAGACACAAATCAAAAGTGACAAAATAGTGGATGCGCCTATTTAGTATTTCTACGAGTAAATTTTTCAAGAAATTTTCAATTCGGCACAAGCCTTTTATGACAAACCGTTTCCGGAATGCACTCTACAACTTCTCAAAGTTTCATAGTGATCAGATGAATAGTGTAGTAATAAAAGGGGACAAACATACATTTTAAGTTGAAGATGTGGTTTTATTGGAACGACTCGATCTATACACAGTGTATGCAATGAAATTAGTTTTGAGAGTGTGGCGATTCTAAATATAAATTTCTTTATTTAATGGACTGAGTCCTTATTTGTTGGAAATTCATATTGATTTGATGAAAATAAATATAAACACTTTTAATTTCCATTCTGAATTAATATTTGATAAAAATCTGTAGAAATTAAAATTGTTTATTTTTATCAAATCATTTATTTCTCGTTTAACAACGGTATCATAAGAAGTTCTGTGATTTCTCACAAAGTTGATAAATGGCAATAAATAATAGTTCTTCATTGTACAAGATGATACATTTTTACTTTATCTTTGAGAGTGTTTTTTAGTGTCGAGACTTCAGTCGAAACGCTAATTACGCTCGAGAGTATAATGCAATTTTATCATCGTATGCAATACAACATTCCAATAATAAGACTTCAAATTCAAGTGGAAAATAAAATTTCGAATTGTAAAATTCTTGGCACAAAAATCGAAATTGAGTTGTTCCGTTAGGGATATGAATTACTGTTTCAACAAATGTAAAAAAATTACGGTTTTTGCGCAGTATTCAGTCTTTTTGCGTTTCTTGTACGAAACGAATAATGTACGAAAAAGAATTATTATAACACAACAAGAAGAAAACGTGCCATCAGATGTAAATTTAATTGAATACAAAAGTTATAACATTTTATCTACCCTTGCTGTTAAAGTGTTTTTTATCTAACCTTGCGGTAAAAGTTATACTTTATCTACTCAAAAGAGTTGCTATAACAACATTTCAACATATGCTATAGAAAATAAAATAAAATAATCAAAAATGATAAGACTGTGTGTTCGCAAACAATCTCTTCTGTCAATTATTCATCCCTGTATATAGGGTGATTGACCCTATTAAACGTTTATAGAAAACTAATCATAATTTTGATTTGAAAATTTGCATGTTGGGGTTTGAGATAATGATATTTCTTCCTAAAATATTTTCAGGTCTTTACAACCTGTTATACCAGAAACACACTACTCCTTCCTTATTTCAAATGACACACCTAGTATATTATAATAATAATATAATAATAAATTTTATTGCATCATTATATAGCTTTTTGTTGAAAATTTCAGCAATGTGCCATAGCTTGGGTAAAAACTCAACGGTTCATGAATTAATGGGATACTTACGAAAAAAATGGTGGTCACAGGGACTCACATTTTTTTGAATATTTCTGCAAAAAAATTTTTTTTGAAAAACCTTCATTTTCGATTCTACAAATACTTAGTATTATAGTATTATAAGACTGTTTTCAGTTTCGATCAAAATGGTACAGAGTGTTTATAAAAAGATCATGAACTCAAATTCATCAGAACTCATATATTTTATTATTTCAGTCGATTCTATGTTGGAATTGTTGAGAAATCACTAAACCAATACAATTTTTAATTGAGAATAATTCATTACAATTCTTGAAATATCGCAGACTACTCCACACAGTTAGGAATTGCTGATTTTCCTCAGTTAAAGTTCGTTCTCGATAACTCTTAAAATGTTCATATTTTTTTCATTTGCTTTAGTAACCCCCACTCTTTTCATATATATATATATATATATATATATATATATAATAATACAAAATATAGATTATAATTTGAAAATCTTGAGTTTTGATGAATTCGAGTTGTCCCAGTTAATGATCCTCTGATAAACACCCTGTACATTTTTGGTCCAAACCGCGAACAGGTTTATAATACTACGTATATGCAAAATCGAAATTGATAAAGATTTTTCCAAAAAAACGTTTTCTGCAAAAATTTTCAAAAAAATTTGTCTGATCGTCACCACCATTTTTTCACAAAAATCGCATTAACTCATGAACCGTTGAATTTTCACCCCAGGAATGGCATATTGCTGAAATTGTCAACCAAAAAGCTATCTAATGATGCAATAATATACTGGGTGTGCCATTCGAAATAAGGGAGTAGTAGTAGAGTAGTTGTAGTAGTAGTCTGTTTCCGGTATAACCGGAAGTTGTAGATATCTGAGAATATTTTAAGGTGAAAGATTTGTGATCAGTTTTCCATAAACTCTTAATAGGCCATCGCGGCGAATCACCCTGTCTGTACAGGGTGGGCAAATAAGCGAGGTAAGCGGCTATATCTCAGGATCCACTCATCGTAGAGACTTGCGGTAGAAAATTTTACCACTAAAGTAACAAAAGAAAACACTGGAAATTGTTTTGAAGTTCATACCTCCACCGCTAGGGGGCGTAATAGCTATCGTCGAGTAGAAAAATGCATTTTACTCGAAAAATTTTCACATTAAGTTGGAAAAAAAATATCATCACTGTAAACCTTGGAAAATTCTCTATCTGTTTGAATTGTCACTTTCGATTTTGCGACATTAAATAAGGGTGGGGGAAAGATAGAAATCTGACTGATTGAAATGCCTGTAACTTCAGTTTGGCTCAACATTTTTGAGCAAATTAAATCTTATTTGAGAGACAACATCTTGTTGATTAAGGAAAAAATATACTCATGATGAATTTGATTCAGCTGCTTCCGATAGGGAGCGCTGAGTCAGAAGTTCATTGTTTTGTTCATTTTTCTCTGAAATTTCAAATGTAATGATAGGATTTTCTTAACAGAAACAAAAATTTCATTGAATTTGCATGAAAAAACTTGAAGGTCGCAAAGCGATAATTTCAGGCGTTCTGAAGTTATGGCCGAAAGAAGATATTCTTCAACTGATGCACTGCGAAAAACCGAATTGAATCTTCAAGTTCTAACAGAAACAGAAATCCCATCAAATTTGTATGAAAAAATCAAAAGGTCGCAAAGCGATAGCTTCAGGGGTTCTCTAGTTATGGACGAAAAAAGATATTCTTCAACTGATGCACTGAAAAACCAAATTGTGTCTTCTTTCGGCCATAACTCCAGAATGCCTGAAGCTATCGCTTTGCGACCTTTTGGTTTTTTCATACAAATTTGATTGGATTTCTGTTTCTGTTGGAACTTGAAGACTCAATTTGGTTTCTCGCAGTGCATCAGTTGAAGAATATCTTCTTTCGGCCATAACTTCAGAACGCCTGAAATTATCGCTTTGCGACCTTCAAGTTTTTTCATGCAAATTCAATGAAATTTTTGTTTCTGTTAAGAAAATCCTATCATTACATTTGAAATTTCAGAGAAAAATGAACAAAACAATGAACTTCTGACTCAGCGCTCCCTATCGGAAGCAGCTGAATCAAATTCATCATGAGTATATTTTTTCCTTAATCAACAAGATGTTGTATCTCAAATAAGATTTAATTTGCTCAAAAATGTTGAGCCAAACTGAAGTTACAGACATTTCAATCAGTCAGATTTCTATCTTTCCCCCACCCTTATTTGATGTCGCAAAATCGAAAGTGACAATTCAAACAGATAGAGAATTTTCCAAGGTTTACAGTGATGATATTTTTTTTCCAACTTAATATGAAAATTTTTCGAGTAAAATACATTTTTCTACTCGACGATAGCTATTACGCCCCCTAGCGGTGGAGGTATGAACTTCAAAATAATTTCCAGTGCTTTCTTTTGTTTATTTTAGAGGTAAAATTTTTTACCGCAAGTCTTTACGATGAGTGGTTCCTGAGATATAGCCTCTTACCTCGCTTATTTGCCCACCCTGTATAACAAAAAGAAGAATTAAATGAGGATGAGATCTTAACAGTATATTCCCAAGGATTTACATTTTTTTTTAATTTTCGGAAATTCTCTGAGACAACACTGAAAGATTTCGCTACCCGTACATCAATCCACAGATGTCTATGAGAAAAACCCTTCGTGTCCCCATTCTCAATAAGCCCTTTTTCCGAGGAATCGTGGAGATTACAAGGGAAAGGCACGCTCGACTACGGCCATGAATCAGGCCGCAGGCAGGCACCGGCTTCCGATGAGTCAGTGGCGTGCACACAGGGTCAAGGTCGAATGAAGCGCGAGATAATCAGAACAATAATTGGGGTTCGTGAGCGAGGTGAAATGTTGAAAGTGATTGGTATTAATCTGAAACGATTAAAGAGCAACGCGTTGAGGGGTTTCATCGTGATTTGCGACGGGGGAAGATTTGATAGGACGAGAAGGATGTAATGACGGTCATGCAAATAACGGGCAATTTTGAATTGTCCACAAATGCTTGTTGTGAACAATGATATTGCGATATCTCATAACAGAAGGATTCTGCAAAACTTGAACGATAATTTATTTTTCTACAAGCGTGCCCTTTAAACTCTTTTTCCACACGTATTTAAAATCATATTTCTCACACAGTGCGGAGAAGAAATAGCAGGGGATTTTCCGCACGCAAGTATTGAAGAATAAATTAAATTCTTTCATGTTTTTATGCACCGAACGCCCAATGGATGACATAAGTATGGTAACGACATGCAGAATTACGTTTGTCATTCATGTGTATGTAAATTATTATTAATCAAATCTTTTAAGTTTCAATTTATTTTAAGAGCTTGTAGAAATAATGTTGTTCCTAACTCTTGCAGAAAGTATCAGTTTCGTGCTGAAAAGTATCACTTTCCGCACTTGTTAGGAAAATAACTATTTTTTTCTATAGCTAATGTTGAAATGTTATAGCAACTCTTTTATTAGATAAAGTATCCCTTTGACTGCAAGGGTAGATGAAATAAAACTTCAACAAGGGTAGAAATTTAAGCGCTATGGCCATTCATATGCTAATTGCACTCTTGAATACACATACCAACAGTTCTATGGTATCCAAGGGCGCAATTTGCCTATAAATCAAGAGCTCCAGACTTCCAGAGCTCCATGTTTTCTACACTTTAAATTCGATATTGATATATGCGATTAGTTCCAGATCAATTTCATCCCTGAAAGCTCGATGTATGGACAGTTCTGTGGTATACAAAGGCGCAATTGGCGTATGAATGAACAAGTTCCGAAAGCTACCGGCTTGACGGTAATACTTTCCTTGGTTTTTGCAACTGAAATTCGATATCAATATATTCGGTTAGTTCCAGACCAATTTCAAATCGTTGTGTAAACTACATACCACCTCAAGGACTTATGGGTCTATTATTGATTGGGAATTGGGATACTTATCGGAGGGCTGCTGGCGGCAATATGAGGCCATAGAGAACTGGGAATAATCGAGTATTTTGTACTTGAATTTACATATTTCTTGAGAGTACAAAGGAGATTATCTAAGAATGAACGTACTAATGTTTTAACAAAATGGCGAATGCGCAGGTATCTTATCTTTTCGTTTTCAACAGAATTCCAACGAAGGATGGTCCAAACTTTATTGGAATATGAAGAACGTCGATGCAATTTAATATAATTTCCTATAACTGGTGAGGTTGTCCCAAATTCGATCCTCGCTGAAAGCATCTCGAGAACTTCAAGACTTGAGAGAACAATCTTCAAGGAGACTCGATATCTTTTTTCAAAATAACAAGATATAAGAGAGCAGGTCATAGATATTTTGATTCGTTCTTGAGTTACAGGGCGTTTCTGAAAAATGACTGCATAAAATATTTCGCTATACCTTGTTTTCTGTGAAATATAACAGGCATCGATTTCTTTTAAACTTTACTCGTTTTTATCAAAATGAAAGCTCTTATAAGAGAATCCTTTAAAATGACAATTTCAAGATTTATGCAAAATTTCGTTTTTTCATAATCATAGAAAAAGTTCGGGTTACTGAATTTTTTTGACAGATTTCATGCACACAACCGATTTTACCGTAAACTAGTCAGTTTTCAATTTCCTACACTGATTTGAGTATTCATATATTGATATACTAACTGACAGAAACAGCAACACCCAGAAGGAGCTGTTTAAATTAATTTTTTTTTTGGTAAAGTATAGATAGTATAACAAGGAGTTCCTAAATGGTTGAATTTGCAGAAAAAATCGTGAAGGTTTGTTTCTTATGAACAATTTTTGTTATTTAAATATTGTAGTCATTTTTTGCAATTTTTTTAAATTTTACAACAAACAAGTTGTTCGAGGAGATCCAAAGTCGATGTTTAGTTGTTGTTAAAATGCCTACAGCATGTGTACGCGGAATTTATCGCCAGCTAAGTGAATTTGAAAGAGGTCGAATCATTGGTCTACGGGAGGAGGGGTTGTCATTTCGAGAAATAGCTAACCGTATGAACAGAAATCCAACTAGTGTTATGAGATGTGGTTTGATAATGCCCAAAATCGAAAAAGAATAGGCACCGGTCGACGAAGAGGCACAAATGAAGTTCAAGATCGACGACAACTCGATCTTTGGCTGATGGAATAGGATAGGAAAGGAGAACAAGGCAATACTGTAACTGTCCGAACGGTTTACCGCCGGACTGCAGCATTATCGATCCCATCTTGCGTTACCTCTGACGGTTGAGCATCGCCGGCAACGATTACAGTGGTGTAGGGAACGTCAACATTGCATTGTGAAATGGCATAAGGTTATCTTTTCTGATGAATCTCGATTCTCCTTAGGCGCACATGATGACCGAAGAAGAGTTAGATGACGCCGGGGAGAAAGACGTGAACCTCAGTTTGATGGTATGGGTTGCTTTTGCACATGCAAATAGGTCACTTTTGATCTTTATTCAAGGTAACATGACAGCGCTGCATTATCTTCAAGAAATAGTGGAGCCATTTGTTCTCCCTTGCCTTAACCGGGTCGAGAATCCAATATTTCAGCAAGATAATGCCCGACCTCATGTTGCCAGAGTTAGTTTAAACTTTTTCGAAGCGACCCATTTGAATATTTTGCCATGGCCGCCCAGATCTCCCGATCCTTCGTCCATAGAGCATGTTTGGGACATCATGGGTAGAAGGCTTGGAAATTTACCCCAGCCCCCACCGACTTTGGCGGCTCTGAGACATCAAGTACAGGTAGTTTGGGATAATACCCCTAGCGAAGAAATAGACCATCTTATTGCATCAATGCCGAGACGTTTTGGGGAGTGTATAGATAATCGCGGTAGACAAACACATTATTAAGAAATTTATTAAAAAATAATTGTAAACCCCTCATTTTTTTTATCCAAATTTCAATCATTTACTCCTTGCTATACTATCTATGTTCTACCAAAAGAAAATTAAAATTTAAACAGCTCCTTCTGGGTGATGCAGTTTCTTTGTCAGTTAGTACACAGGTAGTCCACAGGAAAAAGAACACTCAGAATATTTCGAGTTATTGGGGAATAAAGCTCTTCAACAGGCTTCCTAATGAAATAAAGAATTTACCAGAAGAGCAAGAGCAAAATTAATGAAATATTGGTGAAGGGTGCATATTATTCTTTAGAAGAATTTTTATGTTTCAATTTTTAATATGATTGTTATTTCGACGAACCATGAAAAATTTTATTCTTTAGAAGGATTTTTATGTTTCAATTTTTAATATGATTGTTATTTTGACGAACCATGTAAAATTTTATTCTTTAGAAGAATTTTCATGTTTCAATTTTTAATATGATTGTTATTTTGACGAACCATGTAAAATTTTATTCTTTAGAAGAATTTTCATGTTTCAATTTTTAATATGATTGTTATTTTGACGAACCATGTAAAATTTTATTCTTTAGAAGAATTTTCATTCTTCAATTTTTAATATGATTGTTATTTTGACGAACCATGTAAAATTTTATTCTTTAGAGGAATTTTCATGTTTCAATTTTGAATATGATTGTTATTTTGACGAACCATGTAAAATTTTATTCTTTAGAAGAATTTTCATGTTTCAATTTTTAATATGATTGTTATTTTGACGAACCATGTAAAATTTTATTCTTTAGAAGAATTTTCATGTTTCAATTTTGAATATGATTGTTATTTTGACGAACCATGTAAAATTTTATTCTTTAGAAGAATTTTCATGTTTCAATTTTTAATATGATTGTTATTTTGACGAACCATGTAAAATTTCATTCTTTAGAAGAATTTTCATGTTTCAATTTTGAATATGATTGTTATTTTGACGAACCATGTAAAATTTTATTCTTTAGAAGAATTTTCATGTTTCAATTTTTAATATGATTTTTATTTTGACGAACTATGTAAAATTTTATTCTTTAGAAGAATTTTCATTCTTCAATTTTTAATATGATTGTTATTTTGACGAACCATGTAAAATTTTATTCTTTAGAAGAATTTTCATGTTTCAATTTTGAATATGATTGTTATTTTGACGAACCATGTAAAATTTTATTCTTTAGAAGAATTTTCATGTTTCAATTTTGAATATGATTGTTATTTTGACGAACCATGTAAAATTTTATTCTTTAGAAGAATTTTTATGTTTCAATTTTGAATATGATTGTTATTTTGACGAACCATGTAAAATTTTATTCTTTAGAAGAATTTTCATGTTTCAATTTTTAATATGATTGTTATTTTGACGAACCATGTAAAATTTTATTCTTTAGAAGAATTTTCATGTTTCAATTTTTAATATGATTGTTATTTTGACGAACCATGTAAAATTTTATTCTTTAGAAGAATTTTCATGATTCAATTTTTAATATGATTGTTATTTTGACGAACCATGTAAAATTTTATTCTTTAGAAGAATTTTCATTCTTCAATTTTTAATATGATTGTTATTTTGACGAACCATGTAAAATTTTATTCTTTAGAGGAATTTTCATGTTTCAATTTTGAATATGATTGTTATTTTGACGAACCATGTAAAATTTTATTCTTTAGAAGAATTTTCATGTTTCAATTTTTAATATGATTGTTATTTTGACGAACCATGTAAAATTTTATTCTTTAGAAGAATTTTCATGTTTCAATTTTGAATATGATTGTTATTTTGACGAACCATGTAAAATTTTATTCTTTAGAAGAATTTTCATGTTTCAATTTTGAATATGATTGTTATTTTGACGAACCATGTAAAATTACATTCTTTAGAAGAATTTTCATGTTTCAATTTTGAATATGATTGTTATTTTGACGAACCATGTAAAATTTTATTCTTTAGAAGAATTTTCATGTTTCAATTTTTAATATGATTGTTATTTTGACGAACCATGTAAAATTTTATTCTTTAGAAGAATTTTCATGTTTCAATTTTCAATATGATTGTTATTTTGACGAACCATGTAAAATTTGATGGTGAATAAATATTATTATTATATCTACCACTGGTAAAAAGTCAAATAAGCTCCATACCCAATCATGCATGTTATTCCACATTTTTCATCTGATATTCGGATCAATAGGCCCCCCATTCAAATTCGATCGTTTGCAGTTGCAAAATTTCAAGGTCCTCGAAATACCGCAGGAATAACGGATAATTGTTATTGTACGCAATCACTTCTGAACGTATTGAGCGCACGCGATCCAGGAATTTATCAGCTTTCAGTAGTTTTTATACATCAAAACGCTTGCATCGCCATCATGATTCATCCTGATGGGAATCGATCGGACGGTCTGTCGCTCCGATTCGATTTCACGAACTTTTCTGAGAATCAATCATGGGAATACGTAAAGGTGAAATGCGATAACGCATGAAAATTTTCGAAATTCTACCGCGGGATCGGCAATCAAACTTGAAGATAATAAAAGAGCGAGATTCCAGGGCTTAGACTTTTTTTTTCTTGGGGGGGGGGGGGGGGTGCGTTGTAATCGAAAAAAATTTTTTGGAAGACAACGTTTACTAATATCTGTAATGCGAGGAAGAAATGTTTGATAACGAAATTTGATCCAAAAATTACTCGAAATAATAACATTTTTTGATTACCTATTCGATTGTTCTTACCTTATACAGGGTGCTCCTGAATTGGAGGTACGAAGAAAAAAGAGAGACTTCTTGAATAATTCTTAGAATAAAAAGTTGTAACCATAAAATCACATACAATTTTCTTTATGTTTGAATTTAAAATTTATTCATTACATTTGTTGCACCACCACCGAAGCCATTTGTACGTGCATCGATGAAATATTAGATTTTCAGATTTGGCGTATGTTTTCAATCAGATAAGATATTAATCGCTTATTCGAAGATTTCATTCTTTCTTTCTGCTTTGTCTGGTGAATGAGAAAGTCATCAGAGTTTAGTACTTGATCTAGATATTTTTGGTAATGCATTTTGAGATTAAGTTAATTTTTCATAGTTTATATTGGTTTAGTGGAATTCAATGGAAAATTGAGTTTTTGGGTAGAGACCAGAAGTTCCATTTGCATACATATTTTCAAGATTGAGCTTCTTCGACCAACATCCTCAATGAATCCATCACACCTGAAAACGTGATCGATTTCACCTGTAGTCATCAAAACCTGGAAGTCATTATATGAGGCTGTGGACAGTATCGTAGCAAATCAGATGGTTTTTTCTGCATAGGAGCACTTACATTTCTGCAAAATAGGTTCCGGGCTAGCTACAACCTATCAACCCAGACCACCTATTCGACTGAAACTAGTAAACGCTTGGTTTTCTAGATACAGAGGGTGTCATTTGTAGTCCTACTTTTTTTGTGATGATTATAACACAGTTTATTGAATCTTTATCAATCTTCTCTACAGATTGGGTAAATAAGTACCAAAACTAATAATTGATTTTATTCATCACAGCCTACTGGATTTTATAATGATTTGAATTTTCCCGAGGATAACTGATGAATTGTTTGACAAGAACAATTAACAATTTTCTAAACTACCAATAGTTCACCAAAAAGAAGCCGACACCCTTTCAGAAAAAAATATCGCCCTGTAGATTTGAATTGTAAATTAGAATATCACATGATGAAAACTTTAAATTGGAATATCTATACCAAATTCAAGTTGAATATCTTGTGAAGGTAAGGTGACATGAGAAAAAAACTTGAACTCTTGAATTTGAATGTCGAAAACAAATCATTTGCAGACTTTATTTCTTAAAATGATCTGAGGAATCTGTCATTTTCGTTTGTACCTCCAATTCGGGAACACCCTTTATAGTCAATTCAAAGCTGATGTCTTCACATAGGTATAAATTTCAATTTGAATGAAACAGTTACATTAAATTGTAAAACACGCCACAGACAATTTTTCGAAGCGAATAACACAGTTCAGTTCTTGATAACTGCAGTATCAAAAGTTTGGGACGAAAATGATACAAAAAACCGAAAACAACAGCTAAGTATATAAAGATGACGAATGCAAAAATCACAGATGGCAAAACAAGGGGGACGCCAACAAAGTGGGTGGATAAGGGAAAATAATAAACCTCGGACATAGACGTGCTCGTAGTGTAAGAAAAGTAATCATCTTTTATGGAAAAATTTTCGTTATTCGTTCTTGAGAGAATTCTGAAATGTTATATTTCGAAAATCGGGGAGGGGATAATTACCCCCAGTGCCCCCAAGTTCTAAGCCCTTGTGCCTCAGAATGTCTACATTATTTTTACATTAAGCATTTACATGTACATTTACATGTAAGCAAACAGTGCTTCAAGGTTGCTCAATATTAAGAAACGGAAATTTTTTTCAATATTTTTCATTTTGTTATGATTCATAGTGATTTAGTTTTGTTTCTTTTTTGAAATATTTGATATTTCTGGTGTTTTTTGCAAGGTTACTTCTCATTTCATCATGTTTTTATTGATGTGCACAATAAATAAAATTGCTAAAAATTGAGTAGCTTGATAGGATGTATTTCTCAAGTACTTGATTTGACATTGAGAAACTACTGCTTGACTTGAACTTCACTTGATTTGAAGTCGAGTAGCTCGAATATTAAGTCAAGCCGTGAATTTCTAATGACAAGCACAGCCACAAATGTGCGAATTAGTCAAGAAAAATTTCATGAAAAGTATATGGTGCTGCAACTTTAGCAGTGGCGGCCATTTGGCTGATATCGTTTTCCATCATTAATGGCATACCTTCCTCTTTACAATTGAATAAACATCCATTGTTTTCTCCTAAAATATAATCATTTGTTTGATATCAAAATGAAATTTATTGTTGAAAAACCCTTAATAAGTGTTTTCCTCGAATATTCAATTCCTTAAGTTTGGATACAATTCCTTAATTCATTATTTAAAATGATAATCCAAAAAGACAACACACCAAATCTCATCATAAAGAGATTGATTAGGAATTTATTCCTTGGTAAACTGATGATTCATGTCGAAAGCATGTAGGTATGGAATGAGATCGATACTTCAGCATTCTGAAGTCGTGAAGTAATGAATAATGAAAGCGATAAATTCCTGGAAATCGCATGGCTACTTTTTCATTACATAATAGACAATAAAGAGGAATGGATCATAAATTCCTCTAGTTTTGTTCTCGCCATTCAATATCACCTATAAGAAAAGAAAATTATCTGGTGATAAAATTTTCCTTCAATCTCCCCCAAAGTTATTGAAGAAACATAAATACAAAAAAGAAATATATGAAATTAGAAGTTGGATTTTAAAAAGTTTCTCTTTTCTTATAAAAGGTTTTCCAATAGAATCTGTCAAAACCACAACATAAAAATGTTTACATCTCTAATGATTAAATAATCATTAAATATATCAAGAAATAACAGACAATTTTTCAATTCAATTAATTCTGGGAGAAGCGGTCCCTCGATATACGGTGAACGTTCAGCTCGGAGCTCGGTAGCTCAGTTGTTAAGAGCACTGGATCAGTGATTCGGAGGTTGTGGGTTCGAGTTCCGCTAGAGGAGGTACTTTTTCCGGAATTGAAATATTGTCTTCTATGCCGTGATATCTTATTATGAAAATTCAATTTAAATTTGTGATAATGGCAACACTTTGTTTAATATTTGACATTTCTGATGTCATTTATGTTCAGTAAGTTATGCCATTCAATCATGACAACATACACGGTTCAACAACTTTAGGAAATTGTTAAATTGTTTTATCAAAATGCTGATTTGTAAATACTGAGAGAAATTTGAGAAGAATTCAGTTAATAGACTCACTATTCTATTCGTCATATTGAATACAAATTTGATACCACTCAACTAAATAATTAAGTGTTTTTAAGAGGGATTACCACCACGTGGCTTTCCGCGTATCAGTCAAACATCAGGTTCCTATTCATTTACCCTCTGGCGCACTTGCGATGGAAAAACTTTGTACGGTTTACGAAGTTGTACATTCACTTTATCTTCTTTCTCTTTACGAAGCATATATATGTAGAGGAGAGCACCATAGATGGTCAATTCTTTTTTCACAAAATAATAGTTTAACTAAGAGGTTAAAAATATTCTTGAAAATATATCAGTGTTTTGTACATTGGACATATCATCAATTCTTCAGCGAAAAACGAAAAGTTACCAATTTTTTTTTTCATTCGCAAATTTGAAATATTGTCATTTTACAACGTGTATTATTGTTTGAAGAAATTATGTGAATCCTCTCCTAAAAATCGATGGTTTTAAGAAAAATATCTTAAATTTCGTTTTGAAGGGAGAAGTCATGTAGTGGTATTCCCTCTCTCAGTATTCACAAATGAGCACTGATTCTGATGAAACAATTTAACAATTTCTAAACGTTGCGGAACCGTGTACCTTCCCATGATTAAATTGCATAGCCTACTGAATACAAATGACATAAGAAATGTCAAAAATGATACACTGTTTGCAATTATAACCATTTCAAATTGTATCGTTCATATTTGAAAAACATAAAGATTTCATTTTGTCTCATTCGTGAGGAATTTTATAATTTCACATGTTGATTTTTCTATGGTTCTTTTACACCTAACCTTAACGTCTCCAACTTTCCACGACAATGTTTTCTTTCGTGGCATCACATTTCCAAGAAACAGCGGTGAGGTAGGGCTAATGACGTAGTTATTCATATTTCGATAACATTTCGAAAGTTCAGGGGTATCACGTGAGCTAATTTCCAACAGTAGCCTTCAAGTTTCGAGCGGACGGAAAAATAATCGTTTTCGCTTGGCAATCTCGTGGGAAAATCAATAGAGAGCGACCTGCTGGTGGTATGGAATTTTTTAATTTAGTCTTGAATAAAAAAAATGTCTACTCCGCGAGAAGAATGATGAGGCGAAAGTCCGACAGCTATTTGATCATGTGATACTTTCTGGATTATCATTTTCACACTTCAAAACACACAAGTGCACCAGAAAGGACATGGCACTTGAATCTATGAAAATGGTTACCGGTTAATTTCAAATGTTAGTACCTGTTATTTTTTGTAGACTCAGAAGAAACTGTTTAAATTTTGATTTTTTTTTTGATAGAACATAGATAGTACAGCACGCAGTAAATGATTGAATTTGGAGAAAAAGTCGGGAATGTTTTTTCATGTAAACAATTTTTGTAACTTGAATATTGTAGTCGTTTTTTGCAAGTTTTTTAAATTTTACAACAAACCAGCTGTTGGAGGAGATCCAAAGTC
The DNA here is from genome assembly GCF_914767665.1 of Harmonia axyridis. NCBI lineage: Eukaryota > Metazoa > Arthropoda > Insecta > Coleoptera > Coccinellidae > Harmonia > Harmonia axyridis. Next base: position 63,749,014 of record NC_059501.1, read on the forward strand.
GATTTTTAGTTGTTGTTAAAATGCCTAGAGCACGTGTATACGGAATTTATTGCCAGCTAAGTGAATTTGAAAGAGATCGAATTATTATTATGGGAAGCGAGGTTGTCATTTCGAGAAATCGCTAACCGTACGAACAGAAATCCAACTACTGTTATGAGATGTTGTCAAGCGTGGTTTGATAATGCCCAAAATCGAAAAAGAGTAGGCACCGGACGTCGAAAGGGCACAAATGAAGTTCAAGATCGACGTCTAAGACTTATGGCCATTAGAGACCGATTTGCGACAACTCGATTTTTGGATGATGAGTGGTTAGGAGTACAAGGCCATCCTGTAACTGTTCGAACGGTTTACCACCGGATAAGGTTTTTTGGACTGCAGCATTATCGACCCCATCTTGTGTTACCTCTGACGGTTGAGCATCGCCGGCAACGATTACAGAGGTGCAGAGAACCTCAACATTGGAATGTGGAATAGCATCAGGTCGTTTTTTCTGATGAATCTCGATTCTCCTTGGGTGCACATGATAGCCGAAGAAAGGTTAGACGACGCCAGGGAGAAAGAATTGTCTATTTTTAGCGTTGAATTAAAACGATAAATATTGTAGATGGAGTTTCGGGAATAGGGAGTTTTTAAAGAAATTTTTTTTTGAGAATTTTTTTTCAGATTTCTCAAATATTAATAATTTTTCATATTTAGGCAAAAATCTAAATACTTTTTTTTCATGTTAATTTCTTTATGACTTTTGAAATTTTCTTTATGCTACTAAACGCTCAAAATGTATTTCTCTAGACATCATTACGAATAGAATCAGCTGGCATACATATTTTTATGAACATTATGGTTTGTAATTTTAACAATGATTTCATTAGAAGTTTTCTATCTATCCCTATTTCTCATTGCAATATTGACATGAACTAGTAATGTTCACAATTTTAGCCAACCAGAGAAACCCTACCCTCGTAAATCATAAGAGTGTCATTCATTTTGAGCCATAAAATACAGTTCATGATTCCATTGGTTTATGCTACAAAAAGGCGTAAACCTTTGGGAGCCGTTCCAAAAAGCATAGTTCTATTTGAAAAACATCAATAACTAGAGCAAATCAAGCAATTTTTAAAAAATGTTTGCACCAATTCAAAACTCATAATATTTCTGAACATTTAACGTTGATTTACTTGAAATGAGAAGTCTCTCTAAAGCTGAATAGTCATTTAAAGAATGTGTTTAATTTCAAAGTTCAATTTACAGAATACTATCGATTTTTTTCTGAAAATCGAGACGACACGTTCAAGTTCACTATCACGTTATTGTTCACTCAAAAAATGAAATGAATCGGACCTGTATTTTGGAATTCAAAAATACAGTTGATTAGCACTGAAATAGCAGTGGTATGAACAAGGTATTGAACACCCTTAAGAAGAAACAGACCATCTTATTGCATCAATGCCGAAACGTGTTGGGAAGTGTAGAGATAATCGCGGCGGATAAACACATTTACAAATTTATTAAATAAAAATTGTAAACCGTTCGTTTTTTTTCTCCAAATTTCAATTGTTTACTCCTTGATATACTATCAATGTTTTGCCAAAAAAAAAATTAAATTTAAACAGCTCCTTCAGTTTCTTCGTCAGTTAGTATAGTTCATATCAAAAACCAATTTCTCAACTCCGTCGGTTTTGTGTTCACGAATTTATTGGTTGATTTTTGTTCGTATTCTTCTTGTATTTCGCCATGCCGAAAAGAACGCCATGCCCAACAAAGGTGTAATAAACGAATGATGCGATCCTGCACAGCTTCCCCGAGTCGATTTCCCGGAAAATTCTAAATTCTTGGAGCCAGTCGGCGCCAGTTTCTAGCGAGAAATGTCAATTATCGTTTTCGGCAAAACATACCACAACATCGAACTGTTCCCAGAAACAAATCATCCACAACTGGGGAACAGAGGAAAATGTGGGTCAGCGATAAATGATTTATTATCATTCATCAGATTTTTCGGTCCCTTTCCGCTTCTCCTTTCCTACTGAGACATTAAATGCGGTATTTTGTCCAGTTCTTTCATTTCCTGATGGAGAATAAATGATGGAAGAATAGTTATTTATAATACAAGGGCTGAAGGAATGGGTATTATTTATGGTGAGTTTTTGAATGAACGAGTGTTAGAAAGAGACTTATGTACGGTTATTATACATAATTTTCTCTAATTCACTAAATTTTCACTGGAATTATTATACAGGGCGAGCCTTCGACTTGTACTATATTTCAACCGAAGATTCCTGAGATCAAAAGAAACACTTTTTTCCTTTACATTTTTTCAGATTTTTTTTTGTCCGGACTTTGATGAAATTTTATGATCGGAAAATATTCATCACATCACAAAAAACTGAATTCCGAAAATAATTTCCTTCGATTCTATTCGCGAGATACAACAAAAAAAATTACATTTTCTTATGGATTTTCAACAATCTGTATCTTTTCAACCTTGCCGAATCGGAATGTTTGTCAAATACAGGGTGACCCATCTAAAAATATCACTGAAATAACTCCAAGGAAAGAAACAGAATCCAAAAATGTTTCAAGTGAAAGTTTTTCAGTTTTCGGGAGAGATGGAATGCAGACATGAAATGTGACCTCGAAGTTTGACTTCGAGGTCATTGCAAGGTTCAATTTTTTGAATAGGGATTATACATTTTTCTTTACAGAATCTAATTTTCCGTTGAAAACTGGTAATATTTTGTCTTCTCCATTTTTGCATTAAAATGAATATTCGTGGAGATATGAAGAGTTTTATGCTTAGAATGGTTATGATCCTGGGCATCTTTGGAGTATTCGTGGAGAGACAAATAACGAATCAAATTTTTTTTTCAGTGGAAAAATGCAAAACAAAATTGAAAAAAACACATTCCACCTAATTAAATGTTCAAAAGATTAGCAATACAGAGTTTTATCCTCTGTTCAAAGTCTCAGGCGGTTTATAAAAGCAATATAATAAATAGAAGGAATAAAAAGGAGAAATAAATGAATAAGAAAAAATAAAACTGAAAAAATTGTCTGGAATTGCGCAAAACTAAAATTCACAATTAAGTACGAATGCATCTTTTTGCAGTGGTGACTATTTCAAAATCATTTGACCTAGTGCTTTTCGTATTTCACCGAAAATCATTCCTTTTGTGGTATGATGCGAAATCCTTTTTTTGAAAACTTGAAGTACCATTACCGATTTAAAAATCAACTGGAGGTATTCCTCCAGAATAGATTTGATCGCAAAATAAGTTTTTTAAGATGTGTCACAGAATTTTACCTCGATATTATTAAAAAACTCTCTCTTTTTCTTGATGACTGTAGAATCTTCGGTGTTTAATTAAATGTTCTTTAAAGACCTTTAAAAACTTCCGAAACCAGTTATGGAGATGAGTACAAGTACCATTAATAAGAGCTATCAGATTGCCACGCTGTAGCATATGTACTATTTTTCGGCAATGAAAGTGACCAAATCGACACATACTATTTCACATGACGATCAACTAGCATACTGGGCTGGGATCTTTTCAAAAAGACTGGTAAGACAATAAATTCCCTGCTGGCCCTGCTTGATAATAAATTTGAAACCAAATCGACATACGGTGGTGCGTGAAGTATATAAGCCAATATAAACAACCAAACCTAAACATTCTGGGACCAGAGAAGATACGCTATAATACCAGGATTTATTTAAGTATGGTTAGGCAATAAACACCTGGCTCCTACTGAAATGCTGGAAACTAGGATAACCTTCGTTCAAAACATTCTGGCTTGCTCCAGGTGACTTTGGATTTACTATACCATAATAATCGCCTCATTATAGCTGTTCTAAAAGTAAGTAATAACCCTACCTCCGCATCTTCAAATCCCTATATCTCAAAAATTTTCCGATAGATAATATTGTGCTCAAGAAGACATGTGATCAAGACATCAGTTACTTATCATCAGACATAGTAAATTTCCAGCCAATTCGACTCGTACTTTTTCTTCATGAGAAACGTTGACAGTAATGTTGATGTTCCATTTACAGGGTTAGGACTATTAAAATAAGTCGATCAATTCGGACTAAGCCCACGTTTCGTCTATATATTCAGACTTTAACAAGGCAAGTTCATTTAGTCGAATACAGATGAATTAATCTGAGTCACGGAATATTGGAAATATACATTAACACTTTCTTAAATGTATGAAAACTAAAACAGAATGGCATAAATACTAAAAAAACTTGCCTTGATAAAGTCTCAATAAAGGGTGTTTTTTTAGAGCTATAGAACTTTAAATTGCAATAAAACAACGATGGATTATTCGATTGACATGAATTTTATTTATCCGCAAGATAATCTTGTGGCATTACATTTTAAATATGATTTCTGGCATATGACCACCACGGCTGGCTCGGATGTAGTCCAATCTGGACGTCCAATTTTCGATGACTTTTTCCAACATTTGTGGCCATATATCGGCAATAACACGGCGAATGTTGTCTTCCAAATGGTCAAGGGTTTGTGGCTTATCCGCATAGACCAATGACTTTACATAGCCCCACAGAAAGTAGTCTAGCGGTGTTAAATCACAAGATCTTGGAGGCCAATTCATAGGTCCAAAAGGTGAAATTAGCTGGTCACCAAACGTGTCTTCCAATAAATCGATTGTGGCACGAGCTGTGTGACATGTTGCGCCGTCTTGTTGGAACCACAGCTCCTGGACATCATGGTTGTTCAATTCAGGAATGAAAAAGTTAGTAATCATGGCTCTATACTGATCAGCATTGACTGTAACGTTCCGGCCATCATCGTTTTTGAAGAAGTAGGGACCAATGATTCCACCAGCCCATAAAGCGCACTAAAAAGTCAGTTTTTCTGGATGTAACGGTGTTTCGACATACACTTGAGGATTAGCTTCACTCCAAATGCGGCAGTTTTGTTTGTTGACGTAGCCATTCAACCAGAAGTGCGCTTCATCGCTGAACAAAATATAGCGCGATACGTATTCCGCACAGAACCATTATTTTCGAAATAAAATTGCACTATTTTCAAGCGTTGTTCAATCGTGAGTCTATTCGTGATGAATTGCCAAACCAAACTGAAAATAGCTGTTAAATCGGTAGCCATCTTGAACAGTAATGCCATCTTAAAGTTATATACCTCGAAAAAAAACACCCTATATATAGACGAAACGTTGACTCAGTCCAAATTGGTCGACTGATTTCAATAGTCCTAACCCTGTTAATCGAACTCCAACATGTTGGCTCAAGAACGTGAGAGCACAATCTATTAATGGTGGAAATGCTGTCATGCTCTTCAACAAAAGCTAACTGATGACAGGAAAAAAAGAGACTGACTTGAAAGAAAATGATTTATTCAACGAGATAAAAGCCCTAAGATTGTTTTCATTATCTGAAGCGAAAATCCTCTTGAAATTCTACAATATATTTTTGAAAATAATCTAACTTCTTCTCTACCGAATCTTATTATTGCCTCAAGAATTCTTCTCACTTTACCTGTGTCCTGTGTCTGTTGCTTCTGGTGAGAGATCATTCACTGAATTAAAATTTTTTTAAAACTATTTAAAGTCCACCATGTCTTAAGAAAGATTTTCTGGATTGGCAATCTTAGATATAGAGCAAGAGATACTCGATAAAATTGATTGATTGATAATATAAAAGAATTTGCAGCAGCCAAATCTAGAAAAACATCCATTCAATTTCTGGATTGATCCTAATTAAATGTTTATGCCTTTATGAATAATTTATAGAAGAATACAGCTTAAGTTTTGAAACACATTTGAAATGTATCATGTTACAAATAACGCCATAAAGTTCTTAAGGCAATGAAGGTTGCTGATAGATTTTCAACCATTCTACACTAAATTCTCAACAAAACTTCAAAAAAAATTTCCGATTATACAGTAGTACTTTTCTCCACCTCCCCCCTTTAAGGGGCGCCAAAATATGTTCCGCACGCGGGCGTTGACGTCCCTTGCAGGGGCCCTGCCAACTGTTAACTAGGACCTAAGGGCTCAGGTAAAATATAGAAGTGCACGTGCGCCGCATAGAATTTCAATATTAACGAGTACCAGTTTTTATCATTTTATGTTTTTTATTCGTGTTTATCGATGAAAAGTATTAGGTGTATTTGAAAAAATTTAATTTAATTTTTTCACAATAATTATCAACGTCAAACATCAAAGTATAGAACAAATAGAAAGTAGTTCGAGCACGTGCGCATGCCTTAACTAAGAACTAACAAGAGAATGCATAAACGCCACTGAATTCTTAGGTTTAGTTCTTAGTTCATAGTTCTTAGTCCTTAGTTCTTAGGCATAAATCCACCATAAGGGTTATTTCGACACATAATTACAAAACGCGTTGCATAATATGCCATCTCAGCATTCCGAGAAATGTCAGGCTTTAAAATTCCAGGAACCGTCAGAAACAATACACCTCCCCAATGTGCACCAACGCACTCGTCGTTCATGAGAGGAGTCGATAATTCCAGCTACGGGAAACAGTTGAAACACGGCTAACCTGGTGACCCAGATCTGCCGATTCCCGGAAAGGATTTTCGACTTTCTCGGAAACGATAAGTCTCCAGAAGTTTTGTGCGGTATACAGAACCCGAATTATTGAAAAGTGGCAGAGTTCGAACTTGTTGGAAAACCTTTGCAAAACAATCGACGAATACTTATGGTTTTCAGGCCCGGCTTTAGGGGTGAAACAGTGAAGTGACTGTTTCAGGCGCCTCTATTTGATCGGCGGCAATTCGGCAGAATTTGCTAACCACCTATTCATATGTCCTCTTTGATTTTCAAAAACAACATAAGGTTGTTACGGTCTGCTGGGTTTGTCAACATTTCCTTCAATAAAAATCTCAAAACCACATTTACTAAACGGGACACATGTTTGTAATTGTAATCCCGATTAGTTTTCGAAGTAATACTGAAACTTTGCATACCCTACTGGCCTTATCGCCCTTTATATCTTGTGGTATGATTGGTAGTCCTTCTTCGATCGTGCGCAGTGTTATGTGGAAATTGGATATTTTTATGTTTACGATATTATAATATGTGTATTTTGATATTTTTGACTTATGATTAAGTATTTGTTCTGTTTTATTTGATTCGAAAATCTAGGAAAAGCTTCGTTTCAATATTAATATATCTTGAAACATTTCAATATTCTTCATTCACTAGAATTATTTTTTTTTGCACTCGATTGCAAAATTCTTCATCGGAAGAGGGAAGTTCTGTATTATTATCGGAGCAAGTGCTACTTCTTTTGGGACGGGGTTATAAGGGTGGTCAAGCTGTTATTTAAGCTTTTTCAGCAGGGGCGTCAAAAAATGTTTTGCTTCAGACCCCAAAATCAGTCGCGCAGGCCCTGATGGTTTTCACATTAATTGAAATATACTTGTTGACGTACAGGTGTGAAGTTATCCGCGAGCAAGGGCTGATGCAAAAGTAGGGTGCAAGCAAAAAATTGTATATTTATGACCTTCAGCATTGTCGCCCCTTGTTTTGCCATTAGTGATTTTTGCATTCGTCATCTGTATACATTTACCTCGTGTCTTTGTCGGTTTTTTGTATTTCAGTCACACAATTTCAATACTGCACTAAAGTTGTTGAAGACCTGAACTGAGTTATTCGCATCGAAAAATTGTCTGTGCTGTGTTGTATCGGGTCTCCCAAATTAGTTCTCTAGTAAGGGGATCTCAGAACCCCTTAGAAAATGTGACATTCATTTTTTTTTTAGCTCAAAGTGGTTCATAAATTTCCTCACTATACAACGAATTTGGGACACCCGATACAATTGAATGTGAATGTGCTTCAATTGCAATTGGAATAAGAAAAGAAAAATATAATTCTGGTTTTAGGCAGAATTTAACGGAATCCGTTAAAATTTCAATAAAACACTATCATTTCTAGTTCAATGGTTGTGGTATAAAAAATGCATTAGTGAGACTGCCAGATAAGTCAATATATCCGAGTTAGGGAATTAACAATATACTCGTATATACTCTTTGTACTAAACCTATTAAACATGGTCATAAAAAGGTCTTATGCTATTAAAAACATACTATAGTACCTATAAAAGTGTTTATTTCATGGGAACAGCTGTCAAGTTTTGCCGCGGGTAAACTCGAAAAATCTGCCGACTAGTTTTTCCAACTATCTAGAAACCATTTGTTTTTCAAAATTGAGGGGTTTGTGATTGGTGGAAATTAAGTCGAGGATCGAAGTTGTAAACAGCTTCCAAGTAAGTACCCGTACCCCAATTACGGCTGCATTCAAAAAGGGTCATTCCATGTTTTAATAACTGGTCAAGTGTTGTTCCTACTCGTGCAGCCATAGAAGAAGCCTTTGATTCTGGTACCCACGCAGTACGAATACTATGATTCGCTTCCTCTTCTAAATTCAAAGCCGATGGTTCACGTCTCGTTGCTAGATTAGATAGGTACTTTATCCTCATCGGCTTAAGTGAAATGATTTTCGGTTTGGGATTATGTTTTGTCTTCTAAAGACGTGTCTATTTGCTCCTGTCAGTCAAATCCTTAATTTCATTTCGTGAGGTTGGTTTGCTATGAAGTACAAATGTATCTTCTTGGCCATTTGAACACTGACTGTTATTCCAGATATTTGCTTGATGTAGACTAATGGGGTCATGAGCGACGGGGCTTAATCTCTGTAACCCCGGCGCATATTAAGGCACGACAGGATGGCATGGTGTGGTACCGTATTTTGTCAACCACTATTCCTAATGGTGAGTCGTATATTGGAGCACAGGAGCAGTACGCAGTGTGGCGGCTTCTCATAAAGCTCCACATAGCAACAATAAACACAGCACTCGGTGGGCTAGAAGTTAAGAGTGTAGACTCACTCACCGAGATGCGACAAGGTGCCGGGTTCGAGTCCCGTCGGCTCCCGATAATAATAAATTCCCCAAGCGTCTGTGACACGGCACACACAAATATACCAAATAACACTGATGAGTCCGGTGTGTGTGCCAGGGACGAAACGCAGAAGTAGGCATATGTGAAATGCTACATTGGTGACCCCGACGTGATGGCGATGGCCGTCTTAACGATGTGTCCTGGAAAGCAGAAGGTTGATGCGTAGCTCCCATATATCTGCAATTCCCAACGAAACTCTAGACGCCCATTTCCATGACGTGCAATACGTGCTCCTTGGTCTGCCGCGGTATAGCGGACCTGAATAGGCGCCATTCACCGTCCGCACGATGCCGCGAGGTGCAGCTCTGATTAGGCGGCAATCACCCGGCTGCACCGATGACCTCGTAAAACGCATAAGTTCCGTTTCTCCGTCACTGAGGAGGGAGTCATGTGGCGGCTTCTCATTAAGCTCCACATAGCAACAATAAACACAGCCATCGGTGGGCTAGAGGTTAAGAGTGTAGACTCACTCACCGAGATGCGACAAGGTGCCGGGTTCGAGTCCCGGCAGCTCCCGATAATAATAAATTCCCCAAGCGTCTGTGACACGGCACACACAAATATACTAAAGTCACACTGATGAGTCCGGTGTGTGCGCCAGGGAGGAAACGCATAAGTAGGCATATGTGAAAACCTACAGCAGAAAACAACCCGTGTCTAACGCAGCTGTAATACGAAGGATAGTACAGCTGTTGTGATCTATTAAACTGAATAGGAACGCGCAAATTGACGTGTTTTATGGCTTCTACACGAAACTTGTGGAAGGAACACAGCGTACGTGCCAGTGCAAGGTCTATAGATTTAGACAGGTTATCTCGTAACTTTCAACCAATCAGCCTCAACCATTCTTAACGTCACTCGGTTTACACATTCAAATAAATAACAGTTTGATCGCGTATATCGTTCGTAGTATATCCAAAATAGTCTTCAATATCTTCAATCATAAAATAGCTACGATAAATTGTCTGTCAATGATGCCCAATGGCGATACAGTCACTTTATAGACCTTGACAGACACCGGATGACGCGTTACCCCACTCTTCAACCTAAGTTACGAGGCAGCCTGTGTATCTACACCTACAGACCTTGGTGCCAGTGCAAGTTGAAGTTGCTAGCCGACGGAAGAGATATATATGATATATGAAAAAATATAAATAACATCAAGTTAATTATTGCTATTCTTTAATACAATAAAAAAATGCAGTGCACTCAAACCAAGACTCAAATCATTAAAAGTGCTGTAATTTCTCTCGAAATTAAGCTATCAACCTGATTACTAAAAAATAAAAATGTTCAGAGAAGATGAGGCAATCTCTAAGTTTTCGTGAACATTCTCGTCTGTCAAAGGGTGTTCCATTAATTTTGTTCATCACTGTGTATAACAATGCAGTAACTGAGAATTTAAACAGTTATGTTCCCGATGAATCAAAACCACAAGCTACAATTGAAACAAAATTGCTCAAATAAGCCAATGGGTTCAAGAAAAAATGAACCACAAAATTCGTTGAGATTTTGCGCTTTCCACGAATTTTGCCGGTCTGTATAGTTTCGGAGATGTGAATTTTTGACATTTTTATTTGAATTTCGAAACCAATAACGGAGGATTCGAAACCCGCCGCAGGATACCCATCAATCTTTTTTACATTATATTATATATTTTTTTTGCGTTGAGGAAATAATGAAGCTGCATTTATTGTGCAAACAATATTGGTGAGGTCGGGATAGGTCAGTAACCTGAGGATCCGTCCTGTTCGATCCACCAAAATTTGCGGGATCGCTGGAAACTGTGTCAGACGCGCACGCACGTCTCTCTGCATCTCACCTAAATACCGATCGAAATTAATTTTTCCAGGTTGAAAATAATGATGACCAATATTTAATAATAAAAAAAACACGCGTACAGTAGACGATAGCAATCGCTGAAATGTCTCTCTCTCCTGATGTGATTCATAATTTTTCCTAAATTTATATCTTTCACTCCAATTTTAACGAAAATTCATATTGCTGGAGGCACTCCAAAAATATGAATACGGAAAATAACGTAAATAAACATTTCAAATCCTTATTCATATACGCCTATTTGTAATCAAATAAAGGACTACAACTTCAGAATTCAATGATATGATAAAGTAAAAAGATATTATTGTAGACTGTAATTTCTGACAAATTTTCACCTTCCATGAAAAAAGATAACATTGTTTGAAATCATTTCTGATACTAATAGGTAAATACAATCAAAAAATTAACTAAATTTTTCTTCCTTACATTCTTCCATCTCCTATTTGATCAGATCAAAAATATATAACCAGATAAAAGATAAAATACCTCATCTTGAATATCAGCTATAACAATAAACATTTATAATTGCATATAGGTAATATTCTTACCTGAATTTATTAAACAAGAGAGCACAAATTATCGAAAATCAAATATGCTAGACAACACAATCACTTCAGGATAAGCAGAAAAAATAAAATAGTTTTGATTTCCGAAAAGGCATCACAACGTCATAATCGAAATCGCATCAAAACATTTGTTCAAAATTGATTTTACATTAACTTGTGATATCTAACCAAAAATAGTCTGCAAATGACTGCAATGTCTGAATTTGAAGTATTTGATTTTTGATTTGTCAAATCCTGATAAAACTGTAGTGTCCTGCAATATCCGTAGTCCTTACAGCTGTAGTTCAAATCGAATAATATTCGATTTCCGGAGATTGTCAATAAATCCAAACAAACACGATTTGACAAAATAAGTGTATTCCATACAGTTGATTTGTTACTGAATAAGTGTTTATTATTACTTCTGAAAATTACTTACTTCAATTATGTCTAAAAGTAAGAACAGTCTATTACTATCGAAAATATTAAATAATGCTGTGTTTAACAATTCAATAAAATATTATTTTATTCAAGAAATTAACTAGGACAAGCTACCAAAGTTAATTCATATGATTTTTTTATTGCTTAGAAAATATATTTATTACATCCAATAATATTTCTGATTATAGCTATTTTAAAAAAAGTTTATCAATGACAAATTTTCAGGATACCAAAATAAGAAATATGGAAGATCCAGCAATGCTTCTGTTGGAGATAAGGCTAAGGAAGTTCTATCAAATATTGATGAAAATAATAGAGTATTCAAAATGTTCAAAGAATTTTCGAAAGAATTAGATACAAAGCATGATCGATATGAAAGAATTGTTAAATTGAGTAGAGACATTACTATAGAAAGTAAAAGAATTATTTTTGCTCTACATAGCACAAATACAGATATGTAAGCATTTGTTCTTATAAGTGAGTACATTATATTCAAATATTGTTTTTTAGGGATGATAAAAAACAAGCAGTTTTTATTGATGTAGAATCTAGATTAAATAATTTGGTGCAGACAAATTTCAAGCAAATTGCCCTTGAACTACATGGATTAGATCCTTATTTGTATCAAAAAGCATATACAAATGGAATGCAAGAGTTTATTGAAGCAATGGTTTTCTTTCAATACTTAAAAAATGGTTTCATCGAGTCTTGGGAAGTAATTAATAAGAACTTTACTTATGAAGATGAAGAAAAAGGTGAAATTGTTCTTCACTTTTCTCATAATGATTTTATCTTGGGTATAGCCGATTTTACTGGAGAATTAATGAGAAGATGCATCAATAATCTAGGCATAGGGAATGTTGAGGATTGTTTCAAACTATGTGATTGTGTTAGATACATTAATGCAGGATTTTTGGGTTGGTATAAATAAATAAATTTCATTATATTAGATTTTTTAAATCATATGAGAATAGCTTTCAATATTGATTAAATATGTTTATTTTGTAGGGACTATCACACATGGGCAGAAGGAAATTGGACGAAAAGTTTATACTTTGAAGCAGAGTCTGGCAAAAATGGAGTTGGTATGTTACAATTTGAGAATTAGAGGAAGTGAAATACCTAAACATATGTTAGTTTCTGTGTTGGATAACCAACAAGATTTGAATGAAGACGATGAAGGATTTTATTAATAAAGACTGATTAATTGATGTCTTTTTTATTGAACCATTACATTACTGAATGAACCTTTCCTCCATAACTTTCCATGTTCCATGCCGTCCCCTCAGAAATAGCGAATTGTTCCATATTCCCTTTCGCAAAACTAATAGCGCGATGAATTCACCTCTCTGCAGGATGATGCGATGCTGTAACTATTTAGGTGATATAGATTTGTTCCATATGAGTCAAGATTCAATCAAGCAGAGACTCAAAAGGATGTATTTGAGTCAGTGAGATTTTTTTTTTGTGATCATTTTCATTGCTGTTTCAATATATATCATTGTTCTTTTTTTTTATTATTGTCTCACTATATTTTGGTTTTCCTTTTTTATTCATTCTTTTTCATTATATATGTTTATCTATATATTTTTGTTTTGCAATTAAGCACACTTTGAGTTTCCAAATAGTGGATACTGTGTTGGGTGATCATCACCTGTATGTATTCCTGCTTATATAAATAAACATCATTAAACAATGATCAAATAAGTATTTATTATTATTATCATAACATATTATAATTTGCTTGTCATAAAAGAATTTTTTTTATATTTTTTTTTGAATTTGTAAAAATAAATTGACTAAGACCTAATGATGATTTGTTTCACCTTTCTCAAGGTGTATTTTGACAAACTACTTTTCATGTGTTCAGTTCAAGTTTACTGCTTTCTCTTCACTACAGAGCCTAAATTTCTCAATAGCTGCTAAACTTTAGCTCACTGTCAATAGATACTTTCTGAGGCTCATAAAGAAACCCCATGAAATTCTGATAGATAAAGCTTTGAGCATTGCATAAGGATTACAATATTTTGAGATCAGTTCTTACAAAAGAAATCAGGGTCCTTTTTTCTATCTATAGATAAATTTATTCTCAAGTGCTATGCGAATTCTTTAGAATACCTAGGATTCTGTAGAATTCGCAGAAACTATCAAATATGCAAAGAAGAGAAAAGAGTTTCCAAGCGATGTATACTTGTAATATGGATTGCAATTTTATAATATTTAAGATCAAGTCCACTACTCTTGAAGAGATAAAATAAGACTCTTTACTCTATGTATTTTGTATCCTAACCAAATTTCATCGATTAAACTAAACACAGATATCCTTGAAAAGTTTTGCTCTAATTATCAATAAAAAATCAACAATAATTTATCTTCTTACTAATAATTAAAATTGGAATGGATATAACTCCTCAAGAACCCACTATCGAGTTACAAAATTCTCTGAATACTGAAACGAAATTAGAGGATAAGGTACCCGACAGTTCTGAAAATTCCGTGGTACAAGGTAATAAAAATAAAGGAAAAAAACGTAAAAAGCCGAAAGATAGCACAGCACCCAGACAACCATTGACTGGTATGGTAATATTAATGTTGTTCGTGTTCGATATATAATAATTATTAAAATTTAAGGCTATGTTAGATTCTTGAACGACCGTCGAGAAGCTGTCAGAACTGAAAATCCAAACTCGTCTTTTGCTGAAATCACTAAACTTTTAGCCAGTGAATGGAGCAATTTACCTGTAGAAAAAAAGCAACAGTACTTAGACGCTGCTGAACAAGATAGAGAAAGATATACTAAAGAATATAATGCCTATAAACAAACGGAAGCTTATAAACTTTTCACAGCACAACAAAATGAAAAAAAATTGAAAGAAAACCGAGATGAACCTAAGGTAATAATATAAGCTTTATTAAGTTAACAAAATGTCAGTTATAGAGCTTTTGAATGTTTGCAGGTTCAACCGAATCCTGTAATTTTACCCAAAGAAAACAATGAGTTGGATTTCAACAATTTCGATATTCCCATATTTACTGAAGAGTTTTTGGATCATAACAAGACTAGAGATGCAGAATTGAGACAATTGAGGAAGGCAAATACTGATCTTGAACAACAAAATGCTGTCTTACAGAAGCATATTGAAAATATGAAATCTGCAATCACTAAATTGGAAAATGAGATGTCACAACAGGATAAAAATAACTGTGCATTACAGAAACATTTAGATCACATTCGTACAACACTAACTTCAGGATTTTCTGCAGTTAAATTACCAGGTAATTTAAAAATCCATGGTCTGTCATGAAGAGAATTGGTCAGGAGATATAGATTCCATGTTTAAGATACGTCACATCAATTCATAGCCATAAACCTTTAAGCATGGCCTTTTTCAATGAGAACCACAATTTTAGAGTACGGTCAATCTCACTTACCATTCTACGATTCATTTCATGCAAAAACTATGTGACAATTTAGAAATAAAAACAGTGATAAACAAAAAAAATTCCTTCCTATGAGAATAAGGTGATGTAAAACTTTTGAATCTATGTGTAAATGTCCGAACAGTTGAAGTTGTATAACGTTGGTGAGAAAAGAAACCTTGTTTCAGATCTTGCTTGACATTTAATATAGATGATATCTGATTTTGCATTTTTATATGCAAGGTCCTCATCATTTATAATTATAATTATAATAATAATAATAATACTGATAATTGAATTAAAGATATCATACAATTTTGAATTGTGTATTTTATTAAGACAGATTGATTTCCGGAAATTTACCCATATGTAATTCATTAAAAAGATTTTCATTTCAGGTATCAAAGATAAGCCAACAATTCAAAGCATAGATGCTTACATGACAAATTTACATTCCATCTTATTGGAGAATAATACCAATGATGCAAACCTCTTGCAGACTGTTCGGGATGTTGTCGCAAGGTTGGATTTTAACGGATGACAGGGTGAAAAACCTTCCAAGCGGAGGAGAAAAATAAAAAGACAGTACTGAATTATTATTAACACTACAGTTTTCTTTCTGATAAAGTTTTGAGAATGATTTGTAAATAGGAAGTTATATAGTTGGTGTACATGTCAGTAGGTTTTATATTATTATTTCCATACTGGTTTTGAAGTTTTTAGAATTATTAGTAATTGATGAGCTTCTATTTGATGTTTCATAGCTATGTTCTTAAAATAATGCAATGAGGTTGAGTTGAAGTCACTAGAATCCTCCTCAGGTTGTTTTTCTTCCATGTATTTCAATAAAGACCATTTTTCATATTAAACATTATTATGGACTATGATTCTACCAAAAATTATAAATGTTCTCCAAATGCTTTCACTATAAATTAAACAATATACAGGATGGCCACTTTTTCAATGGGATGTATTGGTAACTTTTAAACCATAAAAGTTAGAAGGTCGGTCAAATGGAGTTGCATGCATAGAAGCATTATCAAGCAGTTCAAACAAATTGTGATTATCAGGGCCGGTTATTGAGATATCATAAGAAAAGTAAATTCTTTCATTTTGATTTTTCTTTTTTTCCCACTTTATTTCAAATATTATCAACAAATGTTTCAGGAATTTTTTATTCGACAGTAAATTATCCTCAATATGATGTAATCAGATTTTGTATCCAACGTTCACCCTCAACCTCATTATTTTCAATACGGACCTGCATATTTTATGACATTTTTTTAAATAACTTTGAAGGCTGGATTCAACGATATATCATACGATGTCATTCAATGTTGATTTTTAGGGGATTTTGACCCTCATCCGAATTTCTTTGGGTCGGATCTGTATTACATTTAGGTAACTTCAGTTTAATTAACAACATGCAATACATTTCGATAAGAAAATCAACTTACTCATCTTGAACTGAATGGGACATATTAGGATCAAAGCAAGAAACAAGTAAAAATTATTTACATATTTCAGTTCATACTAATTAAACGGAACTATCATTTAATCAAAGAAAAATCAAATGACTATTCAGAAGTAAATGAAAATTAATGAAGTAATTGTTCGAAATGCCCATCATTTTGTAAAATGCACTTTAAGGTTCTGGAACCCATACTTCTTATACATTTGCGTATTTCATCTCCTTGAATACCTTCCAATACATTCTCAGTCTTCTCGCGAAAAATCTCGGGTTCGTAGTATCATAAATTTTATTTTTGGGATATCATTAAATTTCATTTAGGTAGTTACTTTCGAATAAAAATTTGATTTATCTTTGATTAAATGATAGTTCCGTTCAATTAGTATGAACTGAAATATGTAAATAATATTTACTTGTTTCTTGCTTCGATTCTAATAGTTCCATTTAATTCAAGATGAGTTAGTTGATTTTCTTATCGAAATGTATTGCATGTTGTTAATTAAACTAAAAGTACCTGAATTTAATACAGATCCGACCCAATGAAATTTGGATAGGGGTCAAAATCACCTGAAAATCAACTTTGAATGACATCGTATGATATATCGTTGAATTCAGCGTTAAAAGTTATTTAAAAAAATGTCATCAAATATGCAGGTCCGTATTGAAAATAATGAGGTTGAGGGTGAACGTTGGATACGAAATCTGATTACGTCAAATTGAGGATAATTTACTGTCGAATAAAAAATTCCTGAAACATTTGTTGATAATATTTGAAATAAAGTCGGAAAAAAAGAAAAATCAAAATGACAGAATTTACTTTTCCTATGATAACCGGCCCTGATAATCTCGATTCGTTTAAACTTCTTGACAATGCTCCTATGAATGCAACTTTTTCTCCATTTGACCGACCTTCTAACTCGTATGGTTTAAAAGTTACCAATACAATCCCATTGAAAAAGTGGCCACCCTGTATATTGTCAAATTTCTAATTACTTCACAATTCCTAGAATATTGACACAACCATTTTTGATTGATACATTGTTTTCAAGTGCATGTTACAATATTTGTTACATATTAATTGAGGTTTGGCAAACTGTTCAGCTCTTAATTGGATATTATGTTTTTGTACATTCTGACAAATTCAACTTATGCCTTGTTTTTGATATTGTTAATATCTGTCAAGTATCTACTAATTGGCAGGCAGATTGAAACTCGAATGAGTGAACATTTGACATCAGATATAATATCGGTGGTATTCTTACACAGGGTCATTTAAATTATTACCAACTTTAAAAATTATAAATTAAATTTTTTATAATGGTTATATTTAAGGGTCGAATTTGTCACAAACCTTCTTTTTTTAATCAAAGTAGCACACACTTCAAATTGTAATCAAGACATTACAGTTAAACAGACATAATTTTTGAAATAAATTAATTTGGAAAGTCTTTCATGAATTGCTAGCAAAAATAATAAAAAAAACATTGAGAAATACTTATCATTTATGTAACTGATTGTATGAAGGAAGGATTTATAATAAGTCCTAGGCCTAACCAGTAAAGACAATTTTCTCAAGATTTAAAAATACATGTACCTAGGTACACCAACACTCCTTACCTTTCAACACCTTTGCTGTGGGATGATTCGTCTTTGCTTTCGAAGTAAGCTTCAATCTTTGTAATCATTTCTTCATAAAAGCCAAATCTCTTTTCCTGGGATATTTTTTCAAGATTTGCAAAAAGCCAGTGTAATCACTGGGGGCCAGATCTGGAGAATAAGCTGTGTTCGATTAGACCATGGTTTTCATCGATTTGTGACAAGGAGCATTTTCTTGGAGAAAGAGTACATATGATCTTCTTCTGCATTTCTTTTTGACTTGCTTTTCTTAATTTCTGAACTGAATCAATACAATAACGTTATGTAGTATTCACTGTTGATGGTTTTCCTTCGTCAAGATAATTCATGAACAATATATAGCATGCTAGAATATACCATGCCAAAATCGGATGCTATAAACTTCCCAGCTAATGTTTGAGATTTTGGTCGCTTTGGACAGCGCCTAGGCCGGAATTTATTGAATGACTTAGTAGAAAGGATTATACATTACTGATAGATATACTCAAATGGCGTTTTGGTTAGTCTTTGTGGCGCCAAATTAAAGGTGCGCTCTTTCTCTAGGGATTGCGGTGTTTCATCCCGAGATCACTGGTGGAATCTTCAGTTTGGCAATCCAGTGATTTCTGCCCATTACACCTTCCCAGCTCCCACTCCATCGTGGAGGGGTAACTCTGCTGTAATGCGGCGGCCACTATAAAACCACAGAGTAATCTGTGATAAAACCCACCAGGGCCGCACTAGAGTGTGGCTCGAGGCCCATAACGCCAACATGAACTATCAAAATTGCTGTAACAAATTGCTTTTTATAATAATCATCAAAAATTTCAATTTCACACGGCAAATTAACCAGGTGCCTATCTATGATGATCTGTGAACTTAGATAATGTTTTTGTTTCATGCTCATCAGGGCCGGATTAAACTCTTTTCCGCCCCTAGGCCAAAAACAATTTGCCGCCCCTATGAGTAAAGAGAATTTTAAAAATTCAAATTTTTTAAATACGTGATTTTCGCAGAAGTTGATAAAGACAATTTTCTATCTGGAAATAAAACAATCTAATGTTTCAGAGTTATATTTCATAGTAAAAAATTACAGCTTTCATAATCAAACTAATAATGGTTTTCTTCTTGCCTTCTTTTCCGCAAATTGTTGCAACACAGCTTCGAAGTCTAATTTTTTCAACAATTCAGCTTCAATGCACAAAACGGCCAGAGAATTCAAACGCTCTTGAGACATGCTAGATCGCAAATAGGATCAAATTCGCTTCAATGCTGAAAACGACCTCTCTGCTGAACAGTTCGTTGCAAAAGTGCATAAAAACATTCTAATTGTAATATCGATGTAGGGAAACACTTGCACTAAGCTTTTATCACTTCTAATGAAGGTACTCATCTCGTGTAGAGTTTTTGGAGGTTGTTCTAACTGTGCTAAGTAGGATTTGAAGTGCAAACATTCATCGTGGAGTTTTTCATCTAAATCCTGAGGAAAACTAGAGATGAGATTAGTAACCGCTACTCCTAATTCTTCAGAACTAATCGATTGCAGTTTAAATAAAAAGGAGAATTTCGCAGCAAAACCCTTGTAGCAATTTTTACGTTGATTCAATTCTCTTATTAGATAGTCAATTATAACAAGATAAACCCCTACTCTGAAGTTTTCCCTCCCACTCAAAGCAGTATGTCCCACTCGAGTTTCATCAGCAGGAACAGTTCTTGTTGTGGCTCTTCTTTCTTCACTTCGATATTTCTCAAATCCAGAATTGATCTTCGCTCTCTCCTCAAATCGATCAAATTGATCTCTTAATCCTAAGATATAATCAACCAATGACTCATAATACAAAACTACTTCATCTATACCAATGCCAACTTTCTGTATTGCTTCGCTCACTTTATCAAATCTTTCCAAAATTGGACTCCATACAGCGAACATTATTGCGGTTTCCAGAGATGTTAGCTTGATTTTCAATCCTTTTGCTTCACTCCCAGTCTTAGACCTGTCCCGCTCATCAATTTCACTCAAAGCTGCGACAACTTCTTTCCAATTTTGGTTCATGCTGTTGCAAGCTTCATATCTCGCCGACCAGCGAGTTGTAGATAATCGTTTCACTGAAGGGCCAGTCAGATGTTTCATTTGTATCCCCCAGCGAGCAGTCGAGATTGAGAAGAAAACGTAAATATCCTGAAGAAGTGAGAAAAAATTCCGAGATGCCTTACACGATCCAGCAGCGTGTTCTCCGACGAGGTTCAGCGAATGAGCCGCGCATGGGATCCAATATGCCAAAGGAGAGATTTCTTTTATTTTTGCTTGCAGTCCATTATATATACCTGACATATTTGCCGCATTGTCATAGGATTGACCTCTACAATTCGCAAAATTGAAATTATGCTCCTCCATCATCTTAATAACAGCGTTATAAAGGTCTTCAGCCTTGTGTCCCGGATTTGGTATAAATCCTGTGAGTAAAATTACCTAAGTTAGTACCAAATTATTCAATGAGCTCATAAAGATAACTATTTCTCACCCTAGTAAATATCAGTAATTATGTGTGAGTAGAATACTAGATTTTATCCACGACTTCCTGGGTAAAATTCGAATTAATCTGCATTTTCAAAAATTAGAGTAGTTTCCAAAGCGATGACAACATTTTCTGCGTTCGCACTGAAAATTGCAAGCTCAAAATGAAGTTCAAAATTTTCACGTGACATCGATTCCATCAGTAGCCTTTTTTTTTACCGCGCTGATAGCTTGGTGGTTGATCTTACTGTCAGTCAGTCTATCACGATGCTGATAAGTTATTCACTGCTATAATTCATATGTGCATATTATAGAATAGTCGTGGACAAGAACAATTACATTGCATAAATCAATTCAAATTTTCAATTTTATGTCAAAATTATTATAATATGTAATGAATTTGTTATTTCAAACGTTTCGATCATTAATCGCTCTTACTAATAAACTGGAATTGATAAAATAGCTACACTTAAAAACATTTTTTGAAAGTAACATCATTTCAGTATTGGTAAATGAGAAAACATTAAGAAAAAAATACAACTTTTCTCAATCTTACCTTAAAATCTTTCCACTGGTTTTCATTCTTCTTTATTATAGCGAGTAATAAAAGCCAGTTGATCGGTATGCGTTATATCTGGTGTGGAGTCTACGCTTATTGAATAATATTTGGCTTCTGTAACTTCCTGATCAATTGATTTTAGAACTTCTGTAGCCATAATTTGGATAATTTCTTCACAAATCGATGATGACAAGTAAGAGACGTTCCCTCTGCCTTGATTTCCGTGCTTTTCAATGTGATCAGCAAGAAAAGGGTCAAATTCAGCTAGAAATTCTAATAGCATCATATAATTGCCATTATGTAGACTACCAAATACTTCCGTCGAACCCCTGAATGAAAGTCCTCTTGATGCCAATGCCTTGATCGCTGCAACAACTCTCTTTAAAACTTCTCTCCAGTACTGTACTTCCCGCTTGTATTCTTTAACATGAAGTGCATCTACCTGGCCAGCTGCTTTTTGCCTTTGGAGTAAAATTAGGACACAATTTTTGTGATTCTGTGAATTCTCGTGCTGTTCAATAGTAATAGGATTTTTCCAATCATTAAATCCGGTAGATGCAAATGGACCTTTTCCATTGAATAAACGGCATGGCAGAAAGTAGAGACGTCCTTGACACGTTTTCTTGACATTGCGAAAAAAAGAATGAACAAGTAGATCTGAAGATAAGTTCCCACAAAATTTATTTATACTAAAAATTGCACAAGTAATGTTTAAAAATGACTGGCGACAACTCTATAGTGGTTAGTTCTCGATTCTGAGTGTATTGCATGGACGGAAAAATAGGACTGACGAGCTGCCAGTGCCGATTCCGAAATTCACGCAAAAAATTTAACTAGTTACTTGCATCCATTGAAAATAATACCTACTAGGGCAACTCATCAAACGTGCCGCATTCATATTTTAAATATTATGCCAGTCCTCTGATTTCCCTGACAGTAATCCGTGTTTTATTAGTAGTAATTACAATTTACGATAGGATAGGTTTTCCACGTTCTCTTTGATGCGCTTAACCGCCGACAGTGCCGACTGCTGTTCGGTTTTAGGGCGGCTCCTTTGATTTTCAGATTACCGAGGGGTGTGAAAAATGCAACAATATTTCTATCTTTTATTCAAAAGAATTATACATCGGTAATGAAAAAATGTGCGAAATTTTCGAAGATGGCTATTTCTACATTTTCGTAGAGGAGTTGAAGAATTTTTTTTTATTCACCGAAAAATTTGCCGCCCCTAAAATTGTGCCGCCCCTAGGCCATGGCCTATGTTGGCCTAGGCGGTAATAGGGCACTGATGCTCATAGCAGCGCAGTAATAAATAAAGTTATGAGAACTACTCATATCACGTTATTTTTCAATTTTCTCTTATAGCTTAAAATCAGTTGAACTTTTAGGGTTGCTGTTTTCAACAAATTAAATCTCTCAAAAATCGAGCCCAAAAATATGGCATTCATTTTTTCTGAAATTTTCTCTGAGGGATCCTGAGATTGGTAAGATGCCATCACTAATAACGAATTTGAGACATTCAATACATTGAGGAAGTCCAAAAAATGTGGTGCCCTCCTATATAAGGTTGAAATCTGAAGAAATTTGATGGTCTATTGAAAATTAAGAGATTTTTGTCTATGTTCATTCCACCATTATTTTGAAACTTAGGTAAGCTAATATTAACCAAACTCAACCACAAAAATTACTGAAAAAAAGTCTTAGAATTTTTCGAATCTTTCGAACAGAAACAGTAATTGATCAGAAACACCCTGTAACTTGAGAAGGAATCAAGATATATGTGATCTGCTTTCTGATACCTTAATATTTCGAAGAAAGTGATCGGGGGACCTTGAGGATTTTTTCTCAAAGTGTTATATAGTTCTTGGGATGCTTTCAGTGAGCATCGAATTTTGGGACACCCTGTACAATCTATATTTTCTTCAAATTAAATAAGGTAGTTGTTTTATTTCCGTTTGAATAAATCTATCAAATCGTAACTTCTGTGTCTTCTGATATTTAATGAAAAAGCTTAGAACAGCAATATTGTATATGGTTCTGGTGAAACGATCAACCTAAATTTTACATGAATGCTGCTTTATTTCTATTGAATTCGTTGATGAATATTCAATGAATTATAAGAATTATATGGATATTGCCATTTAATGAACTAAATCGCGAATCTATCTTGAATATTTCACGTTTCTACGTTTTTAGGACCTGTGTTTCAGAAACTTATTTTCAGTTTCAAGTTGAAAACTCAGTATTGGCATCCTGAGTATCTTATAAACTTTTCATTAACTCCAAAATACTTTCCAGCTCAAACTACCTGGCGCCTGGATTAAATGAATGGATTCATTTTTCGCGCTAGGAAGATCAATCTTGTGGAACAATTTCAATAATAAATCGGAGAAATCCTTCAGTGAGAAAATGTTTATCCTCTTCTTGCACTGAAACTTTCACAGTTCATGTTTTGTAATATGTCGATGGCTGCATCAGAAATCAAGCCGAATATCGAAAGAAAATGAGGAAAGTCGGGAGTTTTTGTCCACTTGTTTATTTATGCGTCAATTGAGCCCTTGGAGAACACATCATTGTATGTAGATATATACAGGCGGGTGATTCACCGGGATGGCCTATTAGACGTTTATGGAAAAATAATCAAAATTTCGAGCTGAAATATTGCATATTAGAGTTTGAGACATTGATCTTTCTCTTTTAAGTATTTTCAGATCTCTACAACTTCCGGTTATACCGGAAACAGACTACTACTTCCTTATTTCAAATGGCACACCTAGAATATCATTTGCATCATTAGATAGCTTTTTTGACGGCAATTTCGGCAATATGCCATAACTAAGGTGAAAACTCAACGGTTCATGAGTTAATGAGATTCTTATGAAAAAAATGGTGGGGGATGAGGACTCGCATTTTTTCGAATTTTTCGTCAGAAAAAACATTTTTCGAAAAATTTTCAATTCTGCAAATACGTAGTATTATAAAACTGTTTGCGGTTTGGATCAAAAATGTACAGGGTGTTTATGAGAAGATCATGAACTTGGACAACTTAAATTCATCAATACTAAAGATTTACAAAATAGAACCTATATTTTTTATTAATTCAGTCATGCAATGATATTCTGGGTGTGCTATTTGAAATAAGGAAATAGTAGTCTATTTCCGGTATAACCGGAGTTGTAAAGATCTGAAAATATTTCAGGGAGAAAAATCATTGTCTCGAACCCCAATGTGCAAATTTCCAGCTCAAGATTATGATTAGTATTCCATATACTTCTAATAGGCCATCCCGGTGAATCGCCCTGTATAGGTGATCTCCAAGGGTCCAAGCTCTCTGAAACCTCCTAACAGTCCTCTTCACGTCAGTGATTTTGAAAGAAAAAGATAGATTAAGGCAACAATCACCTTCAAAAATGTGTTATTTTACTCATATTGCCGTCCAAATTTTGAGGTGATGGGGTGATGATAAGATTTCACACTTGTGGGTGTGAAATCACTTCATCTCCTCATCATCTCAAAATTTGACTTTTCAATCATATTGTACCTCTCCATATAACAAATTGACCTTACTCGACGTTGTTTGGTAAAACTCATGAATACAGAAACATTCTGGATGATTTATGGGGGCCATACTGTATATGGATAATTCGGTAACCATTTCACCGAAACTGTGATATTTGCGTTTTATTGAACATATGGCGATTGATAAGAGAAAAAAGATTTGATGCCGCCATAAAACTGTAACAACGGAGACAATTGACAATCTTACATATTTGCCCAAGTTTTATATTAACTGATAATTAGTGATAGGGTACATGTAACTGCTGATGTCTCTTTCTACCTATTTGCTCCCTAATTAGTTGTTCAGATAAAATACAACAATGTTTGCTTGATGTAAATGAATTGATTATCAGAAGCAAATTGTTTTGACGCAAAAGAGAATGGAAAAGTTTATCCGTTTCCAGGATTTTTTATTATTGGTTATTTTGATTATAAGAACGTGATTTTTAGGAAAAGACAGTTCAAAAACTCAAAAATTTATTGAGCTGATTTATCCTCTTCTTGGAGTATTGATCGATTCGAATAATGAGTAATACCTAGTAATATAACTGAATTGGAGCCACAAACGAAAATTACAGATTCCTCAGATCATTTTCATCAAGAAAATCCTATAATATACCAAAACATAGGCTTCCTTTGTTTCCGAGATAAATGGTATTTTAGTTTTTTTTTCATAGCACCTTTCATAAAATATTTTGATCCGGCACTATTTGTAACTCGAAAAACAATAATGCACTTGAGACAGACCAGTTGATCGATCAGTTCAACGGTTTCGACCGAGGGCGTAGAAATAGCGGAGTACTGGGGTTAATTAGCCCCCTCAAAATTTCCAAAATATAAAATTTCAGAATTCTCTCAAAGACGAAGAACGAAAATTCTTCCATAAAATGAACCAACACTCTTTTTACTCTTCTTTAAAATCGACACGGCACAAAAAATCGAACCCTTTTACGGTTTATGAGTTTATTATCGCTTTCAAGATGATTCCCTTTTATTCCCCTACGAGCACGTCTATGTCCGAAGTTGATTATTTTCCTTTATCTACACGTTTTGTCGGCGTCCCCCTTGTTTTGCCATCTGTGATTTTTGCATTCGTCATCGGTATACACTTACCTGTTGTTTTCGTTTTTTTGTATCATTTTGCTCACAAAATTTCAATACTGCTGTTATAAAAGAGCTGAACTGAGTTATTCGCATCGAAAAATTGTCTGTGTTGTGTTTGACAATTAAATATGTTTCATTCAAATTCCAAATTATTTGTAAAGCAAAGACATCAGTTTTGAATTGAATATACAGAGTGCTCCTTGATTGGAGGTAACTACAAACGACAGTGACAAACTCCTCGGATCATTTTAAGAAATGAAGTTCTATAACATAGGTCCGGAAACGATTTTTTTTCGAGATACAAATATTGAAGTTCAAGTTTTTTTTTTCATAGCACCTTCCCTTCATAAGATATTCAACTTAAATTTGGCATATATAAACCAATTTAAAGTTCTCATCATGTGATATGCTAATTTTGAATGCTAATCTACAGGGTGATATTTTTCCTGGAAGAGCACCTGCTTTTTCGAGAAATTCTTCATTAATCTTCTGGAAAATTCAAATCATTATAAGATCCAGTGAATAAATAATTAATTATAAGTTTTGGTACTAATTTACCCAATCTGCAGAGAAGAGCAATAAAGATTCGATAAACTGTTATATGCATCACAAAAAAGTAGGACTACAAGAAACATCCTGTATCTCGAAAACAAAGGATTTGCCGGCCCATGCATAGGAAATTCTATTATTAAAATTATTCCAGGAATTTTTCATTTTTCTTCGTACCTCCAGTTTAAGAAAATTCGAAGAAAAAAAATGCTATTATTTCGAGTAATTTTTGGCTCAAACTTCGTTATCGAACTTTTCTTTCTCATAATACAGATATCAGTAAACGTTTTCTTAAAAAAAGAGTTTTTCGATTACCACCCCCAAGAAAAACAAAAGATCTACGCCCTTGTTTTTGACACACGAAAAGAACAAGATGGGTATTTGGCTGATTCGATTTCGTTCATTTCTGTTCAGCGATGAAGGAATATGAAATCTTCAGAAGAATCTGTTTTCCACAAGAGCTCCTATGGATATGTTGCTCCACTGATAGGAATCTTAGAAAATGGAAAATCAAGGAAGGAACAAATGATATCGATACCATCAGAAATCATAATGAAAGCAATTTATGCTGGTTCAATAAATCTAAAACCCAAAAAATTGCAGATTGAAACTCCTCACACGATTTTGCTACCTACCCTGCGCAAGAGTTTTATTCAAAACTCCTGTTGTTTTTTAACAACAATTCTGATGGCATTGAAAATGATGAGATTCCAGTTAGTGCAATAGTTACCCATCTAATTATTTGTTTCTAAAATATCAACCAAAATATATGAAATGCTTTATAAAAAAATAAATAAAACAGAATCATTTCAACATTATTTTGGTGATGGTGTCTGCTATTCCATAAAACAACGATCGGAGTCCTGGACTCTGATCATTTTGCATAGAATGTTCTGACAGAATATGATGAATAATTTTATTTTGAGAATACTACAAATCATACCAAGTTGAATTATTCTAGTGAAATACATTACACATGTAATTTGAATGAGAGTTTTGAGACTCTGATCATATTCGCGTGTACTCTTCACTTGAGTTTCTGAAATTTTACGTTTCAAACTTGATGCGAAATATAGTGTTGATAGCATTCTCAGAACCATATAGAAAATTCAAGCAGAATATCGAAAAAATAATACCTAATTGATATCTCTTTCACAACAAATCCTACTCCGTTCGTCCATGAGCTAATTTTACCATTGGAGACCACAGTAATGCGATCTCGGTCTCCTAAAGCTTAATATATTAAAGAACGCTCAAAAGCTCTCAACTTCAATTCAGTGCTTTCCGCATTTTTTTTTTCGAAATTCTGTTTGAATTTTCTACGACTTGATCAACATAAAATTTTGCATCTAGCGATACCACTGGGTATATTTCGTGAAACACCCACGAACTTTGAAATCATATTTACCGCTAACGTCAATTGTTCAAGCTCAAGCTGTAAACTAATATCCTTAAATTTGCGGCCTCGAATAACCAATTAAAGCACCTAACAGAATAATGCAAGCCGTAATATTTAATGGTTGGGATGGATATTACTCATTCAAAAATTCTTTCATATATGCTAAATAGTTAGAGAGCCATGGAATTTTGAATAGCATTTCGAGTTTGAACACTTAAATGAAGGTTGTATGTTCAACACGATTAGCGATGTTGATTAATAAGTTCGATGTTCGTGTGTGTAGTCACGTGTGTGCCCCACAATTTTCAGACTGAGAATTATATGGAATGGGAAAAAAAGAAAGCACTGATGTGAAGAGAGGGGTTTTTTTTCAGTTCGAAACTAATTTTAAGTGCCTACATTTAAGGTCAGAAACAAAAAATATTCACATACATTCCATTATAAACTGGGTGGATATAGGGTGTGCAACGTCATTTCTGAGCAATATTCTATTGAGTGTGCTCAGTTATGTATAACCTTTGTTACGATTTTTGGTCAAGGTGAAGAACTCTGAAAAGAATATTCTAAATGGCGGAAAACCTGCAACCTGCAATGTTCGAGATTTTTTTCTCGGTTGCCAAATTGAATTTCATTTTCTGAATCAACTCAGTTTTCTGTGAGAAAAATTTTTCATGAATAGAACGAAATTTCTTTTTTACATGTCTTGGTATACAGTGAACGAAAAATTTCACCCGAAATTGTTGAAACCTAACCTAAACCTAATTGTTTATACCTAACACGAATATGAAAAAAGAATCGAAAAAATGAAACGGTTCCTTCATTTAAGACATTAGTACCTTTGGATTACTTCAAATTTACATTTCACAGGTAACACCTCAAGGTCGAAATTTCGACTCGCAATAAAGATTCATTGAAATTACAGTGAATTTTTTTTTGTGAAAGCTTTATATTACCCACTGAAATATTTCGACAGCCCAATTTCAAAATTTTGGTCCTCATAGCCCAACCAGTTTTTTTATCAATCGTGTTAGAGGACCGAAGGAGGACCGTAATGAACGAACCGTTTGATATTTTTCGATTCTGTTTCATATTCGTGTTCGTATAAAAAAAAAAGTACATAGGCGTACAACTTTGCTTCCGCCGTTTTTTTCCGAAATTCGAGACTTTTTGTACAAAACTGGTAATACATTTATGATTTAAAGTACACACATCGGAAAAGTCTAAGGATATTTCAGTATATCTCGCATGGTAAATCGCATATTGCTTTTATCTCAAGTTTTTTGCAGACTATCAATTGAAATCATCATGCGGAATGAATTTTGGTTGTATACATATGCTAGCCAAGAAAATATGGGAGATATTATAAAAATAAAAAAAATGAATGTCGCAGTTAAAATTTCTGTATTTGATTTTAATCATTTCATGCATTCGTTAGATCGATTTTGGGTTATAACATCGACAATATTTTTCTATCAACTTCTTTCTATTATGGAACGACATCATTTAACTTTGGAAGAGATGAATCGAGTGGTTGGTTTACTTGAAGGGGGCATGAGACAAGTCGATGCAGCTGAGCGAATGGGTGTTTCAAAAAGTGTTATAAGTCGTTTGTGGAGGCGTTTCAGAACAACTGGAAATCATGCCGAAAATCATCCAGGACGTGGACGTTGTACAACTGCTATTCAAGACAGATTTTTGGTTTTGACCGCCCGAAGGCAACCCACTATAACGGCTCCTGAGTTGGTTATGGAATTTCAACGGGCTCATAATTTGACCATTGGGCGAGATACTGTGAGGAATCGTCTTCATGAAGCCGATCTTCATTCCCGACGGCCCATTAGGTGTCCACCACTTTCCAGAGGAAATCGCGCTGCAAGATTGAATTGGTGTCGTGAGTTTCAAAATTGGGGTGTCAATGAGTGGTCCACAGTTTTATTCACAGATGAATCAAGATTCGGATATCATCCAGATTCTCGTCGAATAAGACTATAGAGACGATCTGGTAATTTAGAACGCTTGAGACACGTCCAGGAAGTACACCGTTATAGAGGTGGTACAATTATGGTGTGGGGAGGAATTTCCATTGGACGTAGAACAGAGCTCGTTTTTCCTGATGGTTTTCTAAGAGCTCAGCAATATTTGGAAAATATTCTGCAACCTATTGTACAACCTTATGCAGAAGCTGTTGGTGAAAACTTCCATTTGATGCATGACAATGCTCGTCCCCATACCGCTCGTATTGTGACACAATGGTTGGATAATGAGGGAATTGATGTTTTGCCATGGCCAGCACAATCTCCGGACCTGAATCCGATAGAACATGTATGGGACATGCTTCAAAGAAGGATTACGCCAAATATGGGAAACGTCCAAAATGTTCTAGAATTCAGGGACCTTCTGACAGCTGAATGGACAAATTTAAATCAGGAAGACCTACACAATCTGATTTTGTCTATGAATCGTAGGTGTAGAGCCGTAATTAATCAACAAGGAGGCCACACATTGTATTAAATGCCAAACTTGAATTGATTTTCGATAAAATATTACTAAGAATAATTACTATGTTTTTCGCAATTTAGAGACTTCGATTTTTTTCAGTTTTTCACTTTTTCATTATAAAAATTTCGGTTTATTTGAAGTATATAAACAATTATTGAATACATCTATACATAATTTCCTCGAATTTTCTTTCATTTAACTCAAAACCAATCATTTCGAAGAATATCCTTAGACTATTCCGATGTGTGTATATTCTCCATCGCTGGCCACTGCTTTCTCCCATCTTTCGGGCAATCCCGCGTTGAAAAAACTGGTCATCTTTTGAAGCGATCCATGAATCGATTCAATTGTTTACTTCCTCATAAAACCGGAAATTCTGGTCAGCCAGGCCTTGTGCCATTGATCGGAACAAGTGATAGCTCGAGAGAGCAACGTATAGAGAATACGGCGGGTGGGGTAGGTGCGATAACGATAGCATGTGATTGTTTCAGTCGATTTCAACAATTCATAATACACTACACCGAGCTGGTCCCACCAAATACTGTGCATGACTTTGGAACCGTGAATATTCGGTCAACGTGGAATTATGGCAGGCATATCCCCTTGGTTTACTGCACTTGGGATTACCGTTATGAACCCAGTCACAATACGATGCAGAAATCCCTTCCGTATTTGCCTTGCATGCAGCTGTTCACAAGCAAACAAACACCGTTCAACATCTCTGGGCTTCAACTCGAAGGAAATCCAATTTCCTTGTTTCTGAATCATTCCCATGACTTTCAGGAATTTCGGAATGGCTTGTTGCGTCACTCCCAATGATCCTGCCAATTCTTGTTGCGTTTGACACGAGTCTTGATCAAGTTATGCCTCCAATTCTTCATTTTCGAAAATTTTCTCTCTTCCTTTTGGTCTTCGATGTCAAAATCAACATTCTTGAAAGCATTGAAACCACTCTCGTCACGTTCTTTCACTAATAGCGGCCTCACCAGGTATTTGAGAGCATTCTATAAGACTCAGCCGCAGATTTCTTCTTATTAAAGCAGAAAATTAAAACCTCCCGCAAATGACGAAACTTTTGCTCGTAAGCTGACATGTATGATCGAGAATAATCTTATGTTGCAGTCAAAAATCGACTAATATTTCGATGGCATTATGTTTACAAATACCTCAGCTTACACTATGACATCAACGATCTATTTATTTCGACTAACCCTTACCGCTACAGCTGTCTATTGCAAAACTGCGGAAGCAAAGTTGTACTCCTAATATAATCGTGAAAAATTTCATAAATATCGAAATTTTCATTACGCTGTAGAAAGGTAAAAAATTTTTTTTTTCGATTTATGAAAGAAATTCTCCACAGAAAACAGAGTTCAATCAGGAAATGAAATTCTATTTGGCAACCAAGAAAAAAATAACGAACGTTGCAGGTTTTCCGCCATATTAATTTTTTTCTTGATAAATTTTTCACGTTTTGTGATTAACCTCACTCAGAAATGACGTTGCACCCCTGTATCTCGCTTATGCTTAAAAAAAGAGGTATATGTTATAAGGCTGAAATTATTTTGCCAGTCTCATCTACACTACTATATTTGTTTTTCCAGTTTATAATGAAAAGCTCTGTATATATGTACCGAAAAAAATTCAATTGAGTCAGAAAAGAAATATCGACAAATTTAACTATTATCGGCATGTGCTCCCACGCACTGCATTATTTTTAGGTGTTCTTTATGCAATAAATCAACAATATTTTCGGCCTACTCTTTGAAAGACCTCGCCAAATATAGTTGTGTTTTTGAGGCGGCTTCTTTCATATTTCACAAGCAATTTTTATTGTGGATTTTTCAATGGGACTATTGATTTGTGATAGAATGCAGGAAAAACATTTCTACTTCCATATTCCATATTCTGATGTAATTATTGAATATATTCTGTTCGAATTTTCTATAGTTCTGTCTTTGATACGCTATCAAGTTAACGAGTTAACGAAAAATCTCAACTCGGTCGGATCTGTTGTTACTGACATATTATTATGCTAACTTTTTTTCACTTTTTTTTTTAAATTTGTCCCCATTTCATGTTTTGTAGGAATTGGGGCTGGCAGTTTACTTTTCACGAATTTGTATCCGTATGTCTCTAAATATTTTGATAATTGTTTTGATTTGGCTTTTTTTAATGATATTACTAGTAGATATTGGGTAGAATTCAGTAATATTATCCCTTTGAAATTGCATGCGTGAAAAGTATACTGTCAGTCCCAATACAAAACATTAAATGCACAAAACATGTCTCAATAAAAAATGAAGACTATTCACTAGGGTATCCGACAGACAAAAAAGATCCAGGGCTTGCCATTTGAAAAAATGGACTCATCAACATTTTTTAGAGGTCATATTTTAAAAATTTCAGTATCTTTCGGATCACATGTAGAGAGATCCATAAATTTGCAGAAGACTTGAAAAATTATCAGGAATTCAATTGAAAAATAAATCGTACAATTAACTTTAACGGTTTTCAATATATAGTATTCAGTTCAAACCATTATATAACCATGAAATTTTTCGAAAAAAGTGGCATACGTAAAAAAGTACCACAGATGAATGATGACAAGTGGGGTACCTCTTTCGAAATCAGAATTCCAAGGAGATTATGAGCATGATATAAAAATTGGGTATAAAAAAAGGGTGGTATCGTGTTTCAACACTCTCGGACCAGTGTCAAAGATTATTGAAATTTTTTCGCTGAGTGCTGTCGATTCTCCTGGTCCAAAATTTACGAGAGTTATCGACTGATCTACCACTTACTCACCCTGTATTATACAAACAAGTTCAGCTCAGCAGTGTCGGTTTTTTAGTCACGAAAAAATTTGCATTGTGACGAAATGAAAGAGCTATTAATTCGGAGAATCTGCGCTTAAAATAAGAAGTGTTTCGTTACGATAAGGTATAATAATAGAGTTAATGCATAAAAGCCCCATAACTCGATTACACCAAAGAATACCGAATATGAGTTATTGAGGAATACAATTACAGTTCAAATGCTGACCTCTATCAGTGAAACATAATATACAATATACATATAGGATGATTCATGAGGAGACCGTCAGATATTAGCAGAGGTTTACACTTGTGAAAACAATTTCGAAACAATGTTTGCTTGACGGTTGGGAGCCTGTATTGAGACTCTACAGAGTGATTTATCCGATTCGACTAATTTTTCTTCAATGATTAATTTTAATAGGGCTCATTCGATTGTGATGAAATTTTCAGTGTAGTACAGGGTGCGGCAGAGCCGATTGACGAGTTTTGACAGGTAATAACTCGGGATGTGGAGGGGGCAGGTAAGTGCGAAATGGGTCTTTGTGTTCCTTAGAGTCAGTAGTTTTTAGTCAACACCATGATTTGGACCCGAGTGCATCGAGATTTTGCCGTCCGCACGTTTTACGAAAATTACCGTTCTGTGATCGCGACTCGGCAGGCATTCCTGACAACGCTTTAGTCCACTCTGCAAACACAATCGAAACTTGGGCTCGTCAACTTTACAAAACAGGAAGTACACGACGAGGGTGAGGACATGGACGACCGAAAACGGTAAGAACACCGGAAAATGTGCAGGCTGTTTGAGTAGCAATCGAGCATTCACCAATACGCTCTGCGAGGAGGCATGCTATAGCTTTAGGAATGTCAGACCGATCTTTGAGAAGTATTCTGCATGAGGATTTATCATTCCACTCGTATGAAATCATACGTTGAGTGCTGCTGATTACGTGAAGCGCAAAAATCGTTGTGAGGAAATGATTCAGCGCATCCCCCCAGAAGTATCATACCAGCAGGCATTTTATACATTGCCTAGTTAAGGTTTGAAATGGACAAACGCATTAATATTATTTCAAACTTTGCCTAGGCATTGTATATACACATTGCCTCTAACATACACACATCGGAAAAGTCTAAGGATATTTCAGTATATCTCGCATGGTAAATCGCATATTGCTTTTATCTCAAGTTTTTTGCAGACTATCAATTGAAATCATCATGCGGAATGAATTTTGGTTGTATACATATGCTAGCCAAGAAAATATGGGAGATATGATAAAAATAAAAAAAATGAATGTCGCAGTTAAAATTTCTGTATTTGATTTTAATCATTTCATGCATTCGTTAGATCGATTTTGGGTTATAACATCGACAATATTTTTCTATCAACTTCTTTTTATTATGGAACGACATCATTTAACTTTGGAAGAGATGAATCGAGTGGTTGGTTTACTTGAAGGGGGCATGAGACAAGTCGATGCAGCTGAGCGAATGGGTGTTTCACAAAGTGTTATAAGTCGTTTGTGGAGGCGTTTCAGAACAACTGGAAATCCTGCCGAAAATCATCCAGGACGTGGACGTTGTACAACTGCTATTCAAGACAGATTTTTGGTTTTGACCGCCCGAAGGCAACCCACTATAACGGCTCCTGAGTTGGTTATGGAATTTCAACGGGCTCATAATTTGACCATTGGGCGAGATACTGTGAGGAATCGTCTTCATGAAGCCGATCTTCATTCCCGACGGCCCATTAGGTGTCCACCACTTTCCAGAGGAAATCGCGCTGCAAGATTGAATTGGTGTCGTGAGTTTCAAAATTGGGGTGTCAATGAGTGGTCCACAGTTTTATTCACAGATGAATCAAGATTCGGATATCATCCAGATTCTCGTCGAATAAGACTATGGGGACGATCTGGTAATTTAGAACGCTTGAGACACGTCCAGGAAGTACACCGTTATAGAGGTGGTACAATTATGGTGTGGGGAGGAATTTCCATTGGACGTAGAACAGAGCTCGTTTTTCCTGATGGTTTTCTAAGAGCTCAGCAATATTTGGAAAATATTCTGCAACCAATTGTACAACCTTATGCAGAAGCTGTTGGTGAAAACTTCCATTTGATGCATGACAATGCTCGTCCCCATACCGCTCGTATTGTGACACAATGGTTGGATAATGAGGGAATTGATGTTTTGCCATGGCCAGCACAATCTCCGGACCTGAATCCGATAGAACATGTATGGGACATGCTTCAAAGAAGGATTACGCCAAATATGGGAAACGTCCAAAATGTTTTAGAATTCAGGGAGCTTCTGACAGCTGAATGGACAAATTTAAATCAGGAAGACCTAAACAATCTGATTTTGTCTATGAATCGTAGGTGTAGAGCCGTAATTAATCAACGAGGAGGCCACACATTGTATTAAATGCCAAACTTGAATTGATTTTCGATAAAAAATTACTAAGAATAATTACTATGTTTTTCGCAATTTAGAGACTTCGATTTTTTTCAGTTTTTCACTTTTTCATTATAAAAATTTCGGTTTATTTGAAGTATATAAACAATTATTGAATACATCTATACATAATTTCCTCGAATTTTCTTTCATTTAACTCAAAACCAATCATTTCGAAGAATATCCTTAGACTTTTCCGATGTGTGTATATAACATATATTCTTTTGGGAAAAATATTAAGTCCAAATAATAAAGCACGTGTAGATAAAATCTCGGGTCTATCAAAGGACATGCAAACGAGGCATCATACATTTCAACGTATGATACAAGAATACAGATAAAAACCTCAGTAAAAACTCTCTGTCCCCACGTATAGGTGTACAGGTGTAGTGAAAGGTTTGTGTATGTCTAATAGAAACAACAAAGAGAACAATAGTATTCAGCAGCACAAAAAACCAAGACCAAAGCTGCCGTACGAAGAGTGCTGACATCAGCACCCTATGAAAAACCAGCTAACTTTGGAGAAATATTATTCCTCGACTTGAATTTCATGAACACACTGTCCAAGTGTACCTTGAAATTCAAAGAAGTTTAACTCCAAAATATTTAGGAGTATAATTGTGGTGACAGCACCAGCAATAAAGAAGTTATGAGAACTTTTCATTCACGCCATTTTCCAATGTTCTCTTATAACTTGAAACAGTTGAACTTATTAAGTTGCGTTTTTCATCAAATTAATTCTCTCAAAAATCGAGCCTTACCATTCATACTCTTTTCAACTCGCACAATTAGTCTATAAACATCACAAGCCTGTATTTTGAAAAATATTGAAATCAGCGAATATACTCATTGATATTGTGGGTACTACACTGAAGATTTCATCACAATCGAATGAGCCATACCAAAGTTATTAACAAGGGCGTAGAAATTGGGTGGGTACTTGGGGTAATTACCCGCCAAGATTTCCAGAATATAAATTGCAGAATTCTCGCAAAGACGAAGACGAAAATTTTTTCATTAAATAAATCAATTACAATAAACACCCTGTATTTTGAAAACAAAGTGGTTGCGGGGTGATATCCATGGGACTTTTTATTCCTAATATTATCTAAGGAATCTCTCATTTTCCTTCTTAACTCCAATTTAGGAACACCCAGTATAAGGTAAGAGTAGCCGAATTGGTAATAAAAAAAATGTTTTCGAGTAAATTGGTTCAAACTCCGTTACCCAACTTCTTTTTTCACATTACAGATTTGATTAAACGTTATCGTCAAAATATACTGCTCCACAAGAGTTGGGGATATCGTATTCAATCGTTTTGAAAAGTATGTAATCTTCGAGAAAATCGCTGTAAAATCATTAAAAACTCAATAACAACTTGAATCGATCCAATAAAAATCAGTATGAGACATTTCGTCGATCTGGTCGTCTTTTTTTTGAAGTTTGGTTCTTTGCATATGCTTCATGAATATTCTTATTTTGAAATGGAGTCAGTTTATCAACGGCTTCGATTTGAAACGAGTTTTCTGAAAATGCCAAGACGTAAATTAACAAACGCTGAGGCTAATAGGGCTATCGGAATGCTCCAGGATGGCCTAACTCAGGTTGCTGTAGCGGAAAGGCTCCAAGTCAGCCAAAGTGTGATATCTCGACTTTGGAATAGGTTCAGGGAGACAGGTGCCGTGTTGGAAAGACCAAGACTTGGTGGGCGACGAAAAACAGCACCTGCTTAGGATCGTTTCATCACCGTTTCGGCGAGAAGAAACCCTACATCTACTTGTAGAATGCTACGAAATACTCTTCAAAATGCAGATGGGGTCCAAGTTTCCATCGGAACCATCAGACGACGTTTGAGAGCGGTGAATCTAGGTTCTAGACGTCCATTAAGAGGAGTTCCATTAACACGTGACCATAAGCGTCAAAGACTGGGATGGGCAAGGCAACATATCAATTGGAACGATCATTGGCGTAGTGTCCTTTTCACTGATGAATCCAGATATGGATGATTTTCAGATTCTCGAAGAATAAGGGTATGGACAATCCCACGCATACCCCGTAATCGTCGCTATGCCCAAGTCCATCCATTCCGAGGGGGTAGTGTTAAGGTATGGGCCGGGATATGTTTCAACGGGCGCATAGATCTACACATATTTCCTGGGAATATGACCGCCTTAACTATAGGGAACATGTCATTGACAATGTTGTTCCAAATTTTCACGCTGCTATTGGTGAAACTTTCCAATTTCTAGACGATAACGCTAGACCGCACCGTGCAGCCATAGTTGAGAATTCGCGCGAGGAGCTTGGTATTCCACATTTGCCAATACCTCCGCACTCACCAGATTTGAATTGCATAGAACATGCATGGGATATGCTCCAAAGAAGATTAGATAATCATCAACCTACCTCAGAATCCTTAAATGATCTGAGAGCTTCTGCCCCATTTATGGATCCAAATTCCTCAAGAAATGTTCAAGAACCTCTTGTGTAGTATGCAAAGAAGATGTCAAGCTGTTATTGATGCCCGTGGAGCCCATACATTGTATTGAAAGTCTTAAAATGCTTGAATACTCTGAGAACAAAATTTCGTTATTTTATTCGATTCTTCTTGACCACCCTGTATACGCTGCAGACTTACAGGCTAAAATTAATTTTATTTCCTGCAACTTGAAATCATATTAATATGAATTTTCATCACAAAAATTCCATTTAAACTTTATTTTTTTGCAATTTAAGTCAATATCCCTAACTCATGTGGAGCAGTTTATTTGTTTTCGATTAAACCCCCCCCCAAGAAAAAAAAATATTTAAACCCTTGGTTATTAATTTAAGTAGAACCGTTCGCATAGGACAAATAAACATTATACAGGGTGGCCACTTTTTCAATGGGATTGAATTGGTAACTTTTGAACCATAAGAGTTAGAAGGTCGGTCAAATGGAGAAAAAGTTGCATTCATAGGAGCATTGTCAAGCAGTTCAAACAAATCGAGATTATCAGGGCCGGTTATTGAGATATCATAGGAAAAGTAAATTCTGTCATTTTGATTTTTCTTTTTTTCCCACTTTATTTCAAATATTATCAAAAAATGTTTCAGGAATTTTTTATTCGACAGTAAATTATCCTCAATTTGACGTAATCAGATTTCGTTTCCAACGTTTCGTACTCCCTGGGCCACCCTCAACCTCAATATTTTCAATACGGACCTGCATATTTTATAACACTTTTCGAAATAACTTTTAACGCTGAATTCAACGATATATCATACGATGTCATTCAAAGTTGATTTTCAGGTGATTTTGACCCTTATCCAAATTTATTTGGGTCGGATCTGTATTACATTTAGGTACTTTTAGTTTAATTAACAACATGCAATACATTTCGATAAGAAAATCAAGTAACTCATCTTGAACTAAATGGAACATATTAGAATCAAAGCAAGAAACAAGTAAAAATTATTTACATATTTCAGTTCATACTAATTAAACGGAACTATCATTTAATCAAAGATAAATCAAATTTTTATTCGAAAGTAACTACCTAAATGAAAATTAATGATATTTCAAAAATAAAATTTATGATACTACGAACCCAATATTCTTCGAGAGAAGATTGAGAATGTATTGGAAGGTATTCAAGGAGATGAAATAAGCAAATGTATAAGAAGTATGGGTTCCAGAACCTTAAAGTGCATTTTACAAAATGATGGGCATTTCGAACAATTACTTCATTAATTTTCATTTACTTCCGAATAATCATTTGATTTTTCTTTGATTAAATGATAGTTCCGTTTAATTAGTATGAACTGAAATATGTAAATAATTTTTACTTGTTTCTTGCTTTGATTCTAATATGTTCCATTTAGTTCAAGATGAGTTAGTTGATTTTCTTATCGAAATGTATTGTATGTTGTTAATTAAACTAAAAGTACCTAAATGTAATACAGATCCGACCCAAATAAATTTGGATAAGGGTCAAAATCACTTGAAAATCAACTTTGAATGACATCGTATGATATATCGTTGAATTCAGCGTTAAAAGTTATTTCGAAAAGTGTTATAAAATATGCAGGTCCGTATTGAAAATAATGAGGTTGAGGGTGGCCCAGGGAGTACGAAACGTTGGATACGAAATCTGATTACGACAAATTGAGGATAATTTACTGAAACATTTTTTGATAATATTTGAAATAAAGTGGGAAAAAAAGAAAAATCAAAATGACAGAATTTACTTTTCCTATGATATCTCAATAACCGGCCCTGATAATCTCGATTTGTTTGAACTGCTTGACAATGCTCCTATGAATGCAACTTTTTTTCCATTTGACCGACCTTCTAACTCTTATGGTTTAAAAGTTACCAATACAATCCCATTGAAAAAGTGGCCACCCTGTATAGTTTATTCAAGAAATCCCCTTGTAGAGTCTCAATTAAGCCATTAACCATCAACCAAAAATTGTTTCGAAACTGTCTCGACTAGTGTAAACATGGCCCAAAATCTGAGCACCCTGTATAAATAATGAAAAATCGTCTTGCAACGTATACCTCCGTTTGCAAATTGCCGAATGCGCCGGTTGAGCGAAAAATAAAGAATTCGCAACTCTATTACTAGCCCCTATGATGTGCGGCCAGCAACAAGTGGGCTGAAAATGTTTATCAATGGCTTACTGGTAGTGGGTTTAACGCACAAGCGTCCTAGGCTTTATATAGAACAACAGCGTGAACAATTTTTCATTTGCGCATTGTTCTCCACCTGGTCTAGTTGTTACCACCAAACATACCTATTAGGTGCTGCGAGTGCGAAAGGGTTTTCTGATCATTGGAAAAACCGAAACAGGTGAGTGAAATTATAAGAACCGTTTGAATTTTGGACACATTTTATTGTTTAGTTGAAAAAAATTTTTTTTGGATTTTTTCGAAAAATATTTATTTTATCTTATTTACTGAATTTCATGAGGAATAAAGTCGAGGAATATATTAAATTTTTCAAGCCTTTCCGGATAATCAGGAATAAGAAAAATTTAACGTCTTCATATTTGTGCGTAAATTTGGGTTTTGATGATGTCTCGTAAATTGCTTTTTCAGAGCGTTTCATCATTGGGATTGATTTGAATTTCAATTCGGTTTATTTGAATTTTTCTTTTCATTACTTAACTGACACGTCCTGAATAATACTTTTTTCAATTAAATCATTCATGTCAAAAAATGAGGAAAATATTGGCAAAATTATGAAAAATCACTATAATCATTCTGACCGTTTGGTTTTCATATTCGAGATTTGCAGTTTATAATTATTAATAATAATTCATTTCAAATTCTAATTCATACATTTTTCGAATTTCAATCATTTCTGTAATACCTATTTTCAAGTTTCATGGAAGTAAATATTTTTTTGATTAATGAATTTTAAAATCTAAACAATAATAAGGAAAAATGATATCACACAAAATCCCAAATTACGGATTGTGAGGATCATAATACATGACAAAGTATACTGAAAAACTATACTACATTACTATCTGAATATAATCAAATATTATTATAGCAATACCTGTACTCTGTGAAAAATTTGGTTTGTAGATCGGTAATGACTTTACACGATTGTACGAAAATAAGTATAATATTTAACAATCATCAAAATACTTGGTGTTCCTAAATTGGATATGCAAACGAAAATTCCTCAGATAATTGTGTTATAAAAGTGTTATATACATAGGCCCACAAAAGCTTTATATTCGAGATATAGGGTGATAAATTTTAATTTTGGATTTTTTCATAGCATCTCAAATTCGGAAATTTCATCATCATTTCATCACCAAAATAGAAAAATATATAGTTTTATCATACTTGCTACCGATTCCGAGAAAAAATCAAATATTCATCTCGAAATTCTCAGGAAAAACAAAATTATCATGAAATATTTGAGATTTGCAATCCTATAATTATTGATATATTTCATTTAAAATTATAATTCATACATATTTCTAAATTCAAACATTTCTGTAATAATTATTTTCAAGATTCATAAAAGTGAATATTTTTTGATCCCTTCGTTTAAAATACTAAATCATTCTCTGCTTCGATCTATGAATATTGAAGCCTCAACAATAATAAGGAAAAATGATATCACACAGAATCCTGAATTATGAAATTTAAGAACCATAATACATGAAACTGCATACTGAAAAACTGTACAAACCAATTATTATCTAAATATAATAAAATATTATAGCAATACCTATAATGCGTGAAAATTTGCTTTCTAAGTATGTGATAATTTTACATGACTGTGCCAAAATAAGTACCTAAATATTCAACTTATATCAATATACATAGTGCTCCTAAATTGGAGGTACAAACGACAATGAGATTTCTCAGATAATAATTGTAAGAAAAAAAGTCTTATATACATGGGCACACAAACGCTTTGTTTTCGAAATATAGTGTGATGAATTTTGATTTTTTTTCGAGTTTTTTTACATCCTCTGAAATTCAGGAGATATTCAACTGGAATTTGGCATGGATGCTGCGAATAAGATTTTACCTCACGTGAATTTTAAATGCAAATTATACAGAGTGATATTTTTTCTAAAGCAACGCCTGCCTTTTCCTTCATGAAACTTTGATTCGATATTATATTTTTCCTTATAGTTTTATCGTATCTGCTACCAATCTCGAGAAATAATCAAATACTCATCTCGAAAACTTCAGGACAAACAAAATTATCATAAAAATCCAATTACTAGGCTGTGATGAAAAAATTAATTATTTTAATTTTGGTGTAGTAATGAAATCTTATGGACGTAGGACTATAAGAAATACCCTGTATCTCGAAAAGGAAGTGTTTGAGAGTCCATGTTTACAGAACATTTTTTCCTAAAATCATCCAAGGAATCTCGCACTTCCATGTGTACCTCCAATTTAAGAAAACCCTTCATATAGAATCACCTAGGAGAAAACATAGTACAGTACCTAATGCTACTAACGTTTTGCATGCTAAGTTTGATATTTGATTATTACAATTTCTTGTGTCAGTGCTTTTCACTTGAGACATCATTTCATCTACCGAATCAGATCAGTTCTGAATTTGATTGCCATCCTTTCCATCTAGTTGAAAGCATGGATACCTATATAGAACAAAAATTCATTTCTCTAATCATCTTTTATAGTTTCCAAGAAAATATCAGTGGTAAATGAAAATTCACCTACCGGAAATCATTTATTTGATTATCGTATTATACACAACTCAAAGTGAAAACATTTCGAGGGCATATAAATTATTTTTCTGAAATGGTTAGAAAGATTTATTATTTTAAACGATTCCGTTATATGTTTCGCTATAAAATAAGGTGTAAAACGTAGATTAAGATAAGATGAATTGTTTTCGATTTATTATTTTCAATAATATAGCTTTAAAATCGTTCCAGAGAATAATCGTATATCCACCGTTCCGCTATCCAGAGAATTTCTCTGGAAGTAAGTATTTAAAAAAAAATTGGGTTGCTACTTCGTATCGAACCTTGATAATAATGGCCAAACATTTAACAGGTTGAAAAAATCAGATAAAACAATTATTACTGGACAATTATACAACATAGAACCTAAAAAAGAAGTCGAGGTGATTATGAATAAAATATTTTTCATTCGTGATGAATATTTAGTGATGAATTTGGAATTACATATTTGATTCAAGAGAACTTCAGTATCTTTTCTTCAGTAACTATTTGATTCACGAGGACGAGAATTAGTAAAACATTGGGTACCTACCTTCTACAATTTCATACGTATTCACATTTATCGGATTATCGAAAATATTGACAAGATATTACACTGAAAAAATAAATAATAGCAAATTCTAGGAATGCATCGACTTGGCGTCACGATAGTACTGCGGTCTTGGACAAGACAGAACTGTATATGGATATACAGGGTGTTTCATGATAAACTGGACGAACATATATATCCGTGTAGATCACACCGGAAGAATCATTTTTGCCTCAATATTAATAATAACAACTTTATTTCCCAAAGCAAATAATACACAATACACAGAAAATCGACGTCAATGCAGAAAGAAAACTAAAAACATAGAAATTCTTAGACAATTCAATTCATTCATAAAAAAAAAATTCAAATCTTCAACTAAAAAATAATCACGAACATTGCAAGTTTTCCGCCATCTTCATCAACTTTTTCTCCGGGTTCTTTACCTTTTCTGTATTGAGCACTCAAAAATACTTCGATATTACCAGAACTCGTAACTTCAGACCTTATACATAACTGACCTCACTCAGTAGAATATTGCTCAGAAATGATGTTTAACACCCTGTATCTCGATTATGCTTCGAAAACGAGGTATATCTCATAAGGCAAAAATGATTCCCACGGTGTCCTCTACATGACTTTATATGTTTATCTAGTTTATGATGGAACACCCTGTATTTTACATGCGAGTTTTCATTGTTGTCGGTCAGTTCATTTGTATGAGACAATCCTCTTGAGATAAGGCATGAAGATCATATTGATTACATATTTCAAATATTCAAATTAAATATAAACTCTGTCGGATTGTTC
Source organism: Harmonia axyridis (assembly GCF_914767665.1). Lineage (NCBI taxonomy): Eukaryota > Metazoa > Arthropoda > Insecta > Coleoptera > Coccinellidae > Harmonia > Harmonia axyridis. The sequence continues at coordinate 63,793,335 of NC_059501.1, forward strand.
CTAGGAGACCCTAATACCACAAGTGATGCAATTATCAAAAACGCGTCACCAGAAACAGAAAATTTCAGCAGAATAACGAAAAAATTACTTGAAGCCAGTCGATTTTGGGTGCTTGTTCGTTCATGTGTCAATTATGGTCTTGAAAATCACATATAGGTACCTATATATACAGTTATGTGGTGTCCAAGGGCGCATTTGGCGCATGAATGACGAGCGCACAAAGTGACTGGCTTCACATCAGCGATTTCTCATTTTTTTCGTTTTACTGCTTTAATTTTTTATGACTCTGATACGCAATTCACTCGACGAATGTTATTGTGCTTTTCAGTTTTGCGTCAAACAAATACCAAGAAGATGCAAGCACATAAAAAAAAGACAAATTTTGCGTTGGTTTTTAGTTCATGGTAGTTAATTTACATGATCACAGATTTGTGTTCACAATACTGAATTATGAGTAGTGAAACGACAATCTTCCTACAAAATTTCTTGGATAAAATTTAATGAATATCTACGAATTTGAACAAGCACTCAAAATCAGATCAGTGCTTTTCTCATTGAATACCTATAATTTTCATCAGTAGGTGCTAAGATTTTACGATGCAAGAAATTCTGAGGATCCTTAATCATTGCAGATGTGTATTTAGTACCTATTTCCATTTATCAGATTTATTCATCACCTAATGTACATTGGATATTTTGATAATGTATTCATGTATTCAGTATTCTTCGGTGAGAATGTAATGGATAATGCAGATCGAAATAGGAATGTCATCTGATAATGGAAAAATGATGTCTATAAGACAATCATTAAAAGTCTGATAGAGTAGATTCTTAAATAACCTATTTACAATACCAGCTAAAAAAAATGAAACTTTCTTTATAGAAATATGTTCAACTGAAACTAAACCACACTATGCTATTACGGCAACCTTTATTTAGGGTTGAAGATAAAATAATATGAAATTTCAATAATTCAATCTTGATTAAACTTGAAAATGTATGATATTTTTTTATCAAAATGAGGGATGTTAAAGTTTGAGTTGTATAGAATTAATATAGAGAATATTCTATATTGTATAGAATTAATATAGAGAATATTCTTTTAAAAATTGCAATAGGATACCTACCTCCGATGAGGTGTAAAGAAATAGTTCCCTATAGAATAATTGATCAGCTGATAGGAAAGTAATTTAGTCAGTACAAATCTGGTTCATTATGGATTACATATTCCTCGAAATAAATAATATTCACAAATAAATGAGAGGTCATTTATGTAATTTAAATGAATTCGACGAAAGCAATGATGTGCAGAAAGAGGGTTCATACATTCATACTTCAAATATTCTCTTTTGAGCTTAAGGCTATTTGTCAAAAAAGCGACAAATGCATTATATGCACTTCACTTGGCTCATTGGGGGCGGAAAATAAGAAATAACAATATTATTTGAAGAATTTTGCTAATAAAATGTTCGCAATTTGAATCAGTTTTCTTGGATAAACGAGAAATCAAACACTCTTTCTTTCATTGAATTTTCAGATTGCAAGAACTCAAGTTGGTTAGAAGTTTCATATGCTTAAAACTTACCATTTTTGAGATACATATATCGATTTTTCATAAATTGGAGAGTCTTTGGAAAAACCTAATAACTTCGAAATGAATAAATTTATTTGAAATTGTTTTCAAAAGTGACTTAATAGTCACTTTCGAAATCTGATTCGAAAAATTAGTTCTAACTAGAAGAACGGAAATAAGAACTGACTTTTTGAGAACCTGGGTTCACAAAATGGGACGATTCATTAATGACTTATTCAAATGTTAATATTGGACTTATTTCAAATACATAATATATATTTAAATCCTCATTTGGTAGATAATTTTTTAAGATTTATAGGTTAGTACTTTCAATTTCAAATTATCTTTTTTTAAAAAACAGAAAAAATACAGTAAAATATCTTCGTTTTAGATAACTCATTCATCCAACAAAATTACAACATTATTATGATAAACAGGAGAGGACATACTTTACTATTATAAAAACACACTTCTTTAATCAACTTATGGCCAGTTGCACCATTTACCTAAACATTGATTAAAAATTTAAACATTAATTACTTTCTGAATCAATGTTTAGGCAAATGGTGCAACTGGCAAAATTTAAACATTGATTACTTCTGAATCAATGTTTGAATTTTAATCAATGTTTAGGCAAATGGTGCAACTGGCCATAAGAATATTAAAGTGAGATAGTAAAGTAACTCCCAATGCTGCTAATTTCAAATAATGTTTTATATTACTTATTAATGTGAATGAAGAAGCCTCAATTTTGGGAGAAACGTCAGGTGAACGTAAATAAAAAACAACAACCACTTCTAATGATAGTGTGTCGAAATAAATTTCAAATATTCAGCGTTCAACCGTAGATAATAAAGCATACCCTGTGTATCGGCACTAAATAGTTATCAGTTCGATGAACGAGCCCTCAAAAATTACAGAAAGGGCTGCAAACTACTTTTTCGAACCATTTTGCAGGTAATGGAAGGAATAAACCAATATGATGATGAATTTCAAGAGTGTATGATTATTTGGTGATTCAAATAGCTATTTCGTCCCATTAGGTTCAAATACGAAAACATTTTGGGATTAATTTCAGAATGCCTCCATATCAAATATATTTTTATCCTTCACAATATTCTAATGATCGATCGGTTTTTTCCTGCTTATCTGTCTCCCTTTTTATAAATATGCTTTCATCCTTTTGTCCCAATCAAGCCCTTCCTACGTTTGCAATCTGCTAATTAGCACTTAGCAGATTTTTATTTTGTTCAACTAGAAATTTCTCGGGCTTAATCTCTTCTCCGGAAATTCACAAATTACGGATTCCATGCCACAAAATTCATGCATGGCTAATTCGAATACTTTCAGTCTGTTCATTTCATTACGGTTTATATTAATACTAGTAAGTATTTTACGTATTTTCAATAACCTTTTTGATGAAGGTCATTCATCGATATTGATGATTTGAAAAGTTGAAGATATTGAGCAGATGAGGAATTTGAAATTGAGGGTATTAAGATTTCGTTGTGAACTCGAATAGAAATCAATTTCTCGAATATTACAAATTCTGAATATCCACCCTAACATGCAAATTCCATGATTGTATGCTTTGATTGAAACTATTTATAAAATTCATTAAAATAGTGATGATTGACTATTTAATTTGCATCAGTTGTTTCAGAAATAATTCGTAGGCAAACGTTCCCTATCGAATATAGCTTAACATAACAAAATTAGGTATATTTTGAAAAAAAAGTAGAAACAAGTATAAGGGAATGTGATTTGAATTGAAAATATTGAATTAAGTATATAAGGGTAGTAAAAAAATCTATCAGTACTCCTTAAGTTATCTATATCTCGCGTTGTATGAGTCCGATATAGTTCCACTATATGGCATTAGAAGAATGAGATTTCGTACTACAGAAACTTTTTCGACAGTGTTGTGATTAGTTGAAGTTGGCTCAGTTTAGTTTGGGTGCGCGTCAAAGATGGACACTAGCAAAAAGAAAATACGCTATACTTAACAGTTTTTCTTCGATAAAGGCGAAAATGCGATAGTTTATGGTCTTGCTACTGTAACAGCCAATCACGCGCAATTTAGGTTTCGTCGATTTCGTTCTGGTAATTTCGATGTCAAAGATGCACCACGTACTGGAAGGCCAATTGTAGAAAATGTCGATAAAATCATGGACATTGTCGAGTCCGACCGAGTTAAGCAAAAAACCTTATGGACCGAATTTCCATCTGAGAATCGCTGCTGAATCGCTACAAAATCGACCCATTTTTGAAAAATTTGAGGAAAAGTGGATCACTCACGACAACGTCAACACTGATCAACAATTGCTAGGGATCACTTATGAATTTCTCTTCATTTGTATTTTTTTCAAGTTATTTCGTGAATATCTGTACATTATATGTTCTCTAAGGAAAAAGTAAGATGTTTTGAGTTGATTATATCAAAGTCTTCCTCACTTCATCAGCTCTTGTTCACAAAATCGATTATTATCTGTAGGCTGTTACAGGTGGAGTGAAAAGCAATGTGGTATTTGTTATTAAATCTGTTTTTTCTCTCGTTCAAACACATAAGGTAACAATAATTGGAGAAATGAGAACAATATCAGCTTATCAGTCATGCCGAGAAGACGTTTGGCTCCTGTGCAACTGGACGAAATCATACGGTGGATACAGGAAGGTTTGTCCCAGCGAGAAGTGTCCCGGCGGTTGAATGTTTCGCAAAGTGTCGTGAGTCGGGCTTGGAATAGGTTCATCCAAAACGACTCAGTAGCTTATGTTCATGGGGGAGGTTGGCAGCGCAGTACAACAGCTGCCCAAGATCGTCTTTTGACCCTCAATGCTAGGAGAAATCCCACTTACCCGGCGTCGCGGCTCAATAGATCACTGAGAGTTGCAACAGGAGTTCTAATTTCGAACCAGACTGTAAGACGACGACTACATGTTCGTTGTTTGAGAGCACGTAGGAGGGTACAACATCCCCGTTTGAATAGGGAACACCGGGTTCATCGACAGCAATGGGCTGAGGAGCACCGCAATTGGACACTTGAAGATTGGAGCCGATTTTTATTTACGGATGAGTCTAGATTTCGTTTGGTCAACTCCGATGGACGTATTCTTGCTTGGAGGGAAAGAGGTCGAAGGTATGTAGAACAGTTTATGGTACCCACAACAGCTTCTGGCGGAGGTTCTATATGTGTATGGGGAGGCATTTGTTTGAACCAACGCACAGAGTTGGTTGTTCTGCAGAACACCACCATGACCAGCCAGAGATATCACGATATGATTATTGAACCCATAATTGTTCCGTTTGCGGCTGCCGTGGGAGAGAATTTCATTTTAATTGACGATAATGCCCGTCCACACCGTAGTCGTCTGGTTAATGAAGCGCTAGAAACTCATGCTATTGATAGGATGGACTGGCCAGCTCGCTCTCCAGACATGAATTGCATCGAACATGTCTGGTCTGAGATGTCTAGACAATTGTCAACCTTAGAACAACCGATCAATAACCTGGAGGACCTTTCTAACGCTTTACGGGATATTTGGACGAATTTGCCACAAAATTTTATGAATCGTTTGATCGAAAGTATGCCTCGTAGGGTAGAATGCTTGAGACGAGCTCGTGGGGGACCAACTAGGTACTAGCTTAACCGAAACTTCAGCCTTCTTGTGGTTTCATCATAAAATTTTTATGTTATTCAAACACAGAATTTTGAGTGTTCCTAATAAAGTCTTTTTTTCTCTCCAACTTTCCATTTTTTCATTCTTTTCTCAAGTGAACCATATTATCAACTGAAAATACTCTGATATCTGACTAAATTTATAATCTTGGAGCGAATATTTCACAAATAAATTTAGAACAAGTAAGTGATCCCTATCAATTGTTGAGCAGTGTATTAAAATCAACAATTTTAAACTCCGTGCAAAATTTCGTTTCCAAATTCCATTACGTCCATCCGTGATACTCAAGAAAGGCTTATTTAGTCGGTATTCTTGGGGGGATGAAATTCATAAATATCTGTCAGATTAGCCGTTCCAGAACAAACGGCTGAATCATATGTTCTTAATCATGGGAGAACAGAATGAAATCAATTTGCTTGTTACTATCCTTGTTTGATTAGGTAGGAGGTGATGAATGAATGCGTTTACCCAGTAACTGGAAAGATCATCATGATGTCCTTTTCAACAGATGATGAAACACGGTATCAGGGATGAACTTGCCCACATTTTCAAAATTACAATTATACCATGTGAATCCTGAATTTGGAAGTCGTTCAATATCAATTTTGCTTTATTATTTCCTATTGCTATGTAATTATGCGACAAAAAATTCTGCATGCCTCCCTGAAATTATCTAAATTCTCATCTAAGAATATGTTAAATTCTTAAAAAATGGATGAATGTAATCCAAAGTTTTTTCGGTATTCTCTAAATTTTGTACATGTAATACATACCTCATTGATCTATCTTGGTTGGGGACCCAATGCGTGAATATTAAAGTGAAAAATTATTTATCTTAAGACTGATGTTGAATATCTACGAAAAACTTTGGATCGAAATTTTTTCTCAGAATAAGGATGTTAACACTGCTAGTAGAGCTATAAATGCTTTGATGGCGTGCAGATTTCTAGCTGAGGAAACTTGGGGATATTATCCTAAACTATGATTGTGAGACAAATAATTACCTATAGAGCAGTAGTATGGAGAAGCCAAAGTAAAAATAGCATGATGAAGATCCTCTACAAAAGACAAAGGCTGGCTTGTATGTGCATTATACTGTCGCTAGGAGAACGTGCCCTACTAGAACACTTGGATTTTCGTAGATGACTTTCTCAGAATATCTGAGGAAGATTCAGGTAATGAGATAGTTACATTAGCGAATATCTTGGTGACGAAATGATCAGAAAAGTAAGCATCTCAAAAAAACTTTAATATGACGCAGAATAGCAAAATTTACGAAAGAAATAGCATCAAATACACAGATAATTCAAAAACGGCAATAAGGGTCGATGCTGTAGTATTTGTGACAGGCACCAAATGCTCACTATCGTAAGGCTTCTATTCAAATGCCTTTCAGGCAGAAACACATAATCGAAAGATGCGTGGGAATCAATCCAGAAAGAAATTAACAAAAATATAACATAGTAATCCATTATTATAGTCAATTTTAAAGCACTGAGCTCCCATTGTCACCAATTCAAAGATGATATGAGGGACCTAAAGAAAAATAATGAATTAGACAAGAAGAATGAAGTATTTTTACTATAAGTTTCTGGTAACTCACACCTTTTAGTGGTTCGCAATCGTTCTGTGTTGTAGAAAAATATACCTATAAGAAAAAGTTTCGAAACAAGGTGAAAACCGCAAGGGAAATACTCTGGTGGAATCTTCTAGGGAGTTTTTTCGGACCTTTAATGAAGTAAGATCGAAGAAGTATCTGAATTGCAGAAAAACATGCTATACCTCCTCACTGGCTTCCTTACAGAGCACTGCCACTTCGACTGCCACCACAAGAAACACCTGATGCTAATAGGGATATCTGATCAATCCATATTCTGTGGTGAGGATGAAGAATCTTAAGAAACTCTATATCGATTTTCCAATTCAGATTGCATCGCCAAAAATTCTTTGGACGGAAACCTTGTAGGGGTGAGGTTGTAATCTCTTTGAAGCCATACCAGATAATAGAATTCATTAGATTTCTAGAACTGGAAGGCATACTGTAGATGCAGCTCTGATGGAGCGTTGGTAGACACCAACATCACGGTGAAAATTAACTTCTCAACAGTAATCAGTAATGATACTTATTAAAATCTCGGGTCAGTGACTTGATGGAAATTGGAGGTATTTTGTAGAAAGTATGGTGTCTCTGAATTCATAGTTTCTGCCAACTTTAAAATTATTTCAATAGAGAAGACAGAAGAAGATTCTTTGGAAAAAACCTTTTTCAGTTTTGATTCTGCCAGAAAAATAGTAGGTCCAAAAATATTTTAGGGATTTCAAAATCTATCAAGCAAATTTTCAGCAGTTTTCCATAAACATATAACAGGCTATCTCGGTGAATCAGCTATATCTCCGAATCAGATTCCACTGAAATTTTGTGTGTAGGTATATGGAATTCGTCGATGAAGTGACTTTTTCGAAAATTCATCTTTGTAGCGCCCACACAATAAAATAATCAAATATTTATAATTTGAGATCTCTATGAACCAAAGAATTTTTTTCGGACAATGGTTGGATCAGACATGATATGATATTTGAATAATCAACAAAAACACAGAAAATTGAGAGTAACTTTCAATAATTCCGTCTTGAATCATAATTTTGCCCCCAAATATCTTGGAGTTAAACTTGATTCTTCTTTGAATTTCAAGGTTCACTTAGAAAATTTGCAGGATCTTCATGGGGTGCTGATGCCAACACTCTTCGTACAGCAGCTTTGGCCTTGGTTTTTTCTGCTGCTGAATACTGTTGTTCTGTTTGGTTTAATAGTGCTCATGTTCATAAAATTGATGCACAGCTTAATGTTTCTATGAGAATTATTAGTGGGACTATTAGATCTACTCCTTTAGATTGGTTACCGGTGCTATCACATATAGTTCCACCTCATATTCGTAGACAGGTTGCAGTCAAGAAATCTTGGGATAAATTTCATTTCTATCCGAACTCATTTCCTATTTTATCCTATTTCCCAGATTCTAGAACTGCTAGATTGAAATCACGCAAACCTTTATGGACTAACACCTTCCTTGAATTCAATGAAAGCGACAAGGAAATTTGGCGTTCGGGATGGACTTCTTCTAACGTTTTCAACAAAAGTCTTATTGTTGATCCCTCAGAAAAAGTTCTAGGTTTCAATCTTCCTAGGAAAATTTGGTGTATTTTGAATAGACTTAGAACTGGTCATGGTCGTTGTAATAGTACCCTCTTCAAATGGCGTTCTATTGATAGCCCACTATGTGAGTGTGGTGTAGAAGAGACCATTGACCACTTGGTGAATGATTGTCCGATTTATAAATTTCATGATGGTTTCCAAGCTATCCATTCAGTTTCAGATTCTTTTTTAGAATGGGTAGTTAACTTCAAATCGATATAATGAAACCTAATATTTAGTACTCCTTTCTGCTTCTTTTCTTTTTGTTTTAGGATCCAATTGGAAATTATAGAGTCGTCAACCGAAAAGAGAGGATAAAGGAAATTTTGTTTTGGTTGAAGAGGAAGTCCTTCAATATAAATTATGTCAGCTTATTCTGTAAACGTTTACACAAACCAGTCACTACACCGATACGGGGAGACAGAGTTTTTGCTGAGGTTTTTATCTGTTCTCTTGTATCATACGTTGAAATGTATGATGCCCCGTTACATTTCCTCTGCTAATACTGAGATTCATCGACACATATGCTTGATTGTTTGAAATTAATATTTTGTATTGCTCTTTCTCAAAAGAATATATATATATATATATATATATATATATATATATATCGAATAATCGAAACCTTTCAAGCATGGATTTATTGATTATATAGACTTTTTTGTGTAAAAAAATTTTCCAAAAAAGTTGACATCATATAAATGGAATGATAGATATCACAAGATCAGAAATATTCTTTATGAATAATGTAAATTATTCAGCTATTACAAATGAACGAGCATACAAAATCTTCTTACCCATATCGAATTATTCACCTGAATTAATTAAAATACCACTCATTTACGGAAAACCCGAAGAAATTCTCTAACGATTTGAAATTTTCATTGTTATAAATAATTGAAGAATTCAAAATACCTATCAATAAATTAAATATATATCATAGCATAAATACTTTTCAATATCAAGTTTGTAGCTTAAAATTAATCTAATAGATTGATTCGAGGTATTCTTGTGAGAAGGCTAAATGATATCAGAATGTTCGGGTAGGACGATGTTCAGGATATGCGTCCCTTGATCTTAATAAGACTTGGCAGCATATCCCAATCTCGACCAAATTCAATTCTCTCACTTTTGTCAACTCTTATATTCCATCAACCGACAGAAAAAAGTTTTGGTAGGTACCACTGCTGCTTTTCTTGTGAAAAACGCAGTAGGTAGATGAAATATATAGTTAGACGACTTATTCGCTTGTATATACAGAATAGCCAAATAGCTCAAGTACGTTAGTTTCATGAATAATAGGCATTCAACCTTAACATTCAAAAAACCAAATTCAATTCCATTGAATGTCGATATTGTAGATATTGCCATCACTACCACCCAAATTCCTCAAAAAAAAAATTAACGTAGGTATAGCGTATGTGATCTTTTATCATTTTCAATACTCCATAATACCAAAAATTAAATAACCCATAAGAACAATAGTTATAAAAATTCATTAAAAAATGCTGAAAATGTGAATTCCCATATCTTCGTTGAATCGGCAAATGTTTCGATATATGTATTACAGAATTGTTACTATATGCATTCCCATCAGCTCATAAAAAAATTAAAATTGCAGGTTCGTTTCGAAAAATTTCAATTAACATGTCAAGTGAAAAATATCACTCGGTATATGCGATGAAAATAATCAAATAGAAATTTGAAAAGAACGAAGAAATTCCCTCAAGGTCAGGTTTTTATTTGAATTGCGCAAATTTTGTATGTTCTTCATGATATTTTGTTGATAGAGATAACGGTGTAGATGAAAAAACAAATTGTTCAGGAAAACTGGGACTTGGAAATGTCATACTGAAATAGTAATTTACGTAACAAGTCCGGAAAATAGGGTTTTTTTGGACGAATAGAGCTTACGCTCGTCCTGGAAGTCTGTGAGTCCAAAAAAACCATTTTCGGGCGTGTTGCGTACAATATTTTTTCGGCAACCATGTAAAATAACACTAACGCTGCTGCTTTCCATATTTTATTGCGATTGCGATCAAAAAACATGCAAATTTTTGACAACTAGTTTCATATGAACTGTCAGCTGTTATCTCGGTTGCTATGAATTCTATGATTCTTTTCCGGCCTAGTCCGGGAAGTACGTACCTACTTTCCGAACTAGGCCGGGAAATGCTACTTTCTCAGAGAAAAAGCGTCCGGGAAGTGAGCACTTCCCGGACTGTTGCCGAAAAAATATCATTCTGGTTCTTAATTTTTTCACAGGATATTCAGAAATTGAGCTCAAATTCAATTTTCTGTTTTGCCTTGTTTGCCATCGTTTTCATTTATCCTGTTCGTAAAATCGATACCTGGATATGATGAAAAAGAAAGCATTAGCAATCTGTAAAAAAATTATCGAAATCGGTATCATCATTAATTTTATTATATCCACATAATTCTGAGGAAATTTCCGCAAAAGTATAGGTTTATTGAGATTATCATAAAGGGATTTCAACGCTTTCAGAGGAACATTAAAGAACTCAGTTTTATATGAATTTTTTCCTTATTTCGACCTCCTATTGAATCACATCGTGAAATATACAAAGTTTCAACATTTTTTGGTGTTCTCGTCATAGGTTTTTCAGTTTTTGAGAAATTAAGATCATAAAGGTCATAAAGACAATATAGGTCCGTTAGATTTCCTATTTTTTCGGGGAATCTTATTTTTTAGATCACAGACCAAATACGTAGATTTTTTTATTCATTGTCATAATAGGTGCCTAAATTTTTATTAAATGTAGCGAATTACAAAAAATGATTCAACCCATTCCTCGATAACGATCGCAGATGCGTAAAAATTAAAAGAAAAAAAAATTAAGAACAAAATATAGAATTCATTTCATATGTTTGAATGCACCAGAGGCGTACTAAAAAAAGTTTATGGGACAAAAAAGGGCTTGACCTTGACGGAAAAAAATAACTCCCTGTAGTTTTCTACAATTACTCATGCCAAATGATGTGAACCCTAAAACGTAACCTATATTTAAAACTTGATAAGAGGAAACTAAAAAATATATGCCTCTGAAATCTTGATACTGAATTTTTAATAACTCTGTATTTACGTAAAATTGGGAGACGGTCTGTATTATAACTTTTTTTTTATAGTCTTTTCAGGGTAAATTTTGAGTGTATATGGACAGATGAAAATCCTGCAAAAGCAGTCAGCTCCTTTCAATCCTTCTTGTCGACGAATTTCACTCAGTTTAATCAAATTATTGAAACTCCTACTAATTAATCAAAACTCAGGTAGAATAGCAATATTGATGAAATGTCAGGTATTTAAAAATTTTTCGGATTGACACATTCAAATTTCGAGTCATGACTGCCTGTGCAATCATGATTGCCAACCGTAGCACTTTGTGACCCCACAGGCTATGGATCGTTCACATCTGGTAATTACCGGAAATTATAATCATACACGGGGTGATATTGGATATCACATCGTCATAATTCAAGATCGATGGTATAAGGAATTAAATTAATATCCCACTGGCAGTCTTTCCTACATCAGAAAAAATGGGAAAAACACTGAGGTGAACCCAGGAGCTTTTAGCGCTTGTTCATTCATGCGCCAATTACTTTCAGAGTAATAAACATAGATAAACTTGACTTGAACAAGGCATTTGACAGTGTTTCACTATTAAAAAATTACACGCTATAACATACAATGTTATATATTTTTGAAATCAGACAAATTAAGATTTCAAAAAATGGCACAGAAATCTAGTGTTCCCATTTGAAAAAACATAACCTTATTTCATAGCTTCGTAATTGAAAATCCTGTTAAAAAAGTGAGCACGCCACTGGATTCTACGTAAAAAAAGTGCCTTTGAGATGTTCTAATATCAGAGCTCTATCATCAATATTAGCGGAGATATATATTTTTCTCGATATCGCCATTTTTCCAATTTTTGCTTATAACTCGAAAATAAAAGGAGGTGACCAAAAATGAATATTACTCTTGTTAGTTCCTCAGAAAAAGAGAACGAGTATGGGGTATCAAATTTTGTCTATCTCCTCTGGTTTGTAAGTTGTAGTGCTAAAACATCGAACTTTGTCCACCCTGTGCATCTTAACGTTAACTCTATTTCAATGATAAAATCGACAGGTTGGATATTGCTCTCTCAATATTCAACCAATTTCTTCAGAAGGTTTCAGATCTATTCCTAGAAAACTTGAAAAAAACGAGAGCCCGATAGAATTGGGGGATTTCCATGGATTTCACGAGGTTATCATTTCTGGATTATTCAAATTCAGTCTTATATGTGGGAAGGGATACTACTTGAATTATATGACTAATGGTTTATTATAGTTCTGCTTTTATTTCAGAACAGCAACTATATTTGGTTGGTAATGATGAATTTTTTGAGAACTTTTCAGATATACAAATTCTAAGAACGCTTCAATTTCAACCAGTTAACTTCTGTTGGCGGTCACGTCTTAATTCGACATTATTTCCCTTTTGCTGATTTGAGTTTGAGAAGCTGAATAATTTTAAATGCAAAGGGATTTTCAATATCATCATCATCAGTGCCTCCTACACCCAAGTGTTCATTAGTTCATTTTGTTATTTGTATTAACAAATTAACATTAATATTGATTGACGGTTATTAAATTTCAACAATTGTTTTGGTATACATAAGCTTCTTGGAATTTTTAAATTTCGAATGTAAAGGAATGATGTGCAGGATTTTTCCAATAAGAAGTTTCATTTTGATATAAAAAAGGAGTATAAGGTGTTACATCAGAAGACTTTGGTGGTCAATTGTGATAAACTCTTCGAGAAATGACATGACTAGGAAACTTTTCCCGCAAAATCGTTTTTGTTTCGATTGATTGTGTGGCACGTAGCGTCGCCTTGCTGAAAACAAACGTTAAGACCTAATTATTCCTGCAAAATACGGTGTATCGTTTATATATCGTTTTTGCAATGCCTAATTCCCTAAATATACAAACCTGGGTTTTCATCGACACTACGGTCTACAGCAGCAATTTTGGAATCCTAAGCCGGGAGGAGTCTCAAAAGAAAAAGATCGACTCAATGAAGAAGAATTCGTGCTCAAAAACGATTCTTTCTGTCCATATATAGATAATTAAGAACATAGACATTTTCCAGACAATTTCCAGAGCTGGTTCGGATATTGCGGTAGAGTTCGATGATGACCAAAATCCAAAATTTGTATTCCTGTGCTACATATTCGATTGAGATTTAGATATTGAATGATAATTTAAAGCATCTTGCAAAATTTCATGTTGATAGAGCCTCAGAAAATTAAAAAAGAATGCCGAGAAAAAATTCTATACCAATTTACATTTTTTCGATGTTATTCAGATTCATCCTGTATATAGAATATCACCTGAGTCGAATATACGGCGGTACGGCTGAAATAATGTTTCGAAACAAATTTTGAACCATGGTAGTTAGAGATATGATTCTTTCTAGAACAGGTGTTGATTTTCTGATGAAAGATGAGGAATAATACGAGATGACTGAGATACTTTCGGATTTTTTTATAAGCTTTTTGATTTCCCCAACAAAAATTTTCCAACAAAGTTATAAATGACATGATGTTGACACTGTTGATAGTAAGCTTTCTTATTCCATTTTTCCATGGCAAGTCACTATGAAGATAAGTTGAGTTATTTTATTCCACAATTATTACACTTCAGGTGCACATATTTCGAAAATCTGGAGAATTTGTACACGTCATAACTTTTCATCCGTAGATTTAACTAGATTCCATCCTGAAGATGTACCAAATTAATGTGTCCTTTTTTCTATAAGAAGGTCCACGTAGCACGTCAACATCGATATTATGTCAGGTAATCTAATGGAAATGATTAATATGCATCGTGTATAATTCAATTTTGCTTTCAATAACACCAGTAGACGGAATAAAATGTAAATTCAGGATACATTTCCAACTCCTTTTTTTCCTGGTGTTAAAAAAAAAGTTTATGTGAACTCAGTTACGAACTAGAACACAAATTAGCAGTTCAGCATAGCAAATAGATTACTGTTCACAATATTCGAGCCAATATGGCTTGTGCGGTGTATTGTAAACAGTTATTAAGATTTAGAATCGTTTCAGCAAAAGGTTTTTCAATTCCATTTGATGAAATGGTTAGAATGAAAAAATTTAATTTAAAAAAGTCCTGAAATATGTATCTTGATCAACTTTTATGTCTCACAAAGACATATATATATATATATATTTTCAGTCCGGACGAAATCCCAATTATACAGAGTTGTCCATATTCGATGTCTTACGATAGGAACTACTTAAGTTAGAAAAAACTGAATGAAACATTTCTGGAATCGAAAAAAAACTGAATACCCCATTTCGATGATATTCTTCTTCATATTAAGGTATCGTTTTCCGAGAACGGTGTTAGGACCAATCCATTCAAAATACTTTGCAATTTTTTCACTTCGCCCTTTACATTTTGTTAAATTTTCCAAATGAGAATAATGCACAAAATCATGCATTACTTATGCATTTTACAAAACTATTTGCCAACTTCTGATTGATATGTATTTTATCTTTGCATTGTTCAATTCTGACTGTTTTTCATACAAAGTTTATTTAAAAAGTGAAAGTTGCAAAGTAATTAGGTACAACAGATGACTGGTCTCAAATGATCAGTTCATTTTTGAAATCTTGGTAATGAATGACAGTTTTGAAAAACCAGTAAAGGAATGCTTTTCAAAAAATCTGCTGTTGAAAAAATGCCTTGAAAAATATAGGGCGTCTCATTTAAAAAACAACACTTCTCCTCTATATCTTAAAAACGGTTATTAATTTCTATGATCTGTTATGAATATCATATAAACCATAAAATGACTGATAAACATTTTAGAAGTTTTCTAATATCTCGGACACAGACCAAGATATAGCGAAATATTTGAAAGAGTCGTTTTTCAGAAACGCCCTGTAAGTAGAGAACGAAGCAAGATATTATTTTACGATCTATTCATGATATCTGATTATTTCGAAAAGAGAGAGGAAAAAAAAGGATCCTTATATAGTCTTATAGTTCTCTATATACTTACCATATGTTGTTTTGAAATTTTGGGTATTCGAGAGGAAAAAATTAATTATTCAGAAATGCTCTTGGAGAAGACCATTGTACTCATTACTCATATTATTTCCATTACTTTCGTCATCTCACCTGTTTCGGGAAAAGACAAAAATATTCAGACAATGGAATATGAGACATCTATTCAAGTCATCAATCAGAATATTGTTTGGTGCTTTTAACGAATACATTTTGATTTCGAGGTGGTAGATAAAATATATAATGACTGAAAGAATTCAGATTTGATAATTTTTTTCTATAATAACTATCATTTTAACCAAGAATTCATTGAATTGCGTTACCTTACATGTTACAATTATCTGTTGGTTATTGATTTTTCTTTCTTCAGATATTGTATATCAAGACTTTTTTTGTAGTTCAATCTCTTATTCTCCCATTCACTTCTGGATCATCTTTCTAACTACAATAATTTTTCAGAAAAATAAGGAAAGCATTGACGTCAGTGAAGTCAGGAGCTTTTGAACGCTTGTTCATTCATGTCCAATTGGGGCCTTTAGAGACCACAGAAGTGTATACACTCGAAACGTTCGCAAGGGCGCAAATGTCTGCAGACCTCATTTTTTCAATATTCTACTTGAATTTTCTTTTGTCTTGACGACACTATCATTAAGAAATTTTGCACTAGAAATTTTATATAATGGGTTTTTCTTTTCCAATATATTTCTTGGATTATTTATGGTTCTGATTATGTGATGAGCTTAAAATATTGTATGAAGTTCTTATCTCATTTCGATGAATTTTTATGTTTTGAATTTATCAGAAAAACATAATTTTAAATTGTGATAATTACGAAATCCTTAGTTGGGATTTCCCCTAATTGAACGCGACATTCGTGATCTGCTTCGAAGTATTCAATTTACTCTATCAAATTCGGTTCCGATAGTAGTAATTGAAGGTCGAAGTATGTAGGTACTACACTGTTTATTATATTATGCAGTATGTCCCAACGAAAATTTGACCGCCCCAGAACTCAGAAACAAAGAATTTTCGAAGACTTTGAGAAAATAGGTCAACTTCTGTTTTGAAGGGGATGATTTTCCATCATGAGTTTGTTCCGAAAAAACCACCCCATGAAGGTGGCATCAACCCCCAACATTCTTTGAATAGGGGAGAGGTGTCGAGTGTTAGGTAGTTTGAAAGTTATTTATGTTCTGTGCACAATTCAGTTAAAATTTTCAAAATCGGTTCACTATTCTAGAAGTAATGTAATATTGAACTTCTTCCCAAAAGGTGATAATGAACAGACAGTTGAAGCAAAATCTTGGCTTGATAAAAAGTTTCCAGGAAAATCAACCATCATTGATTGGTATGCTGAGTTTAAACGTGGTGCAATGAGCACCGAAGACGGCGAACGCAGTGAACGACCAAAAGAGGCTGTCACCGACGAAAAAATCAAAACAGTTCACAAAATAATTTTGAATGACCCTAAAGTGAAGTTGATCGGGATAGAGGACATTGTGAAGATATCATCTGAACGTGTACATCATATAATTCACGAATATTTGTAGATGAGAAAGCTGTGTGCAAAATGGGTGCCGCACGAGCTCACAATCGATCAAAAGCAACAAGGTGTGAATGATTCTGAACAGTGTTTGAAGCTGTTTAAGTGCAAAAAGCCTGAATTTTTGCGTCGATGTGTGACAATGAATGAAACATGGCTCCATCATTTCACTCCGGAGTCCAATAGACAATCTGCTGAGTGGACTGCACACGATGAACCGAATCCAAAGCGAGGAAAAACCAACAGTTAGTTGTTAAGCGAGGAAAAACCAACAGTATGCAGGTTATGGCATCAGTATTCTGGGATGTGCAAGGTATAATATTCATTATGATTACCTCCAAAAGGACCAGACCATCAACAGCGATTATTATATAGCGTTATTGGATCGTTTAAAGAATGAAATCGTTGAAAAACGGCCCCACCTGAAGAAAAAAAGGTGCTGCTTCATCAAGACAATGCGCCGTGTCACAAATCAATGAAAACAATGGCAAAATTGCATGAATTGGGCTTCGAATGGTTTCTGCATCCACCGTATTCGTCAGATCTGGCCTCCAGCGACTTTTTTCTGTTCTCAGACCTCAAAAGAATGCTGGCTGGAAAGAAATTTAGCGCCAATGAAAAAGTAATCGCCGAAACTGAGGCCAATTGTGAAGCGAAAGAAAAATCGTACTACAGAAATGGTCGCTATAATCGCTGTATCGCCCTCGAAGGTAACTATGTCGAATATTAAAATCGAATTTGCCAAAAAAAATTTGTTTTACTATGGTAGACCGAGGACTTTTCAATTGGCGTGTTATGTGTCGCATATATCCCACTTGGTCTATTTGGGACCAAGATATAACTATACTGTTCATTATTATTTGTTTCGTTTTGTCGAGTCAATTTAGAAATCATAATATTTTTCATACTTGCCAGTATTGTATTGTATTGAATTGGTTGCGTATGCATGGGACTGGAAGAAATGTCACCAGGTGAAGAAATGCCCAATGAAGAAGATTCCCAAATGGAAGACATACATTACAAACACTTCTGGATGAAATAAAATTAGAGCAGCCATCAAGTCTGCAAAAGACAAAATCCTCAAAGAACCAACCATTAGTTCTAATAGACATTCACAACACCATTTAGAATATTCAAATAGTAAAGAAGTATTGAGCAAAATTAATAACAAGAAAAGCAAAATGAAAAAAATACATAATCGAAGAGAATAGAAAATTGAATCTAATGATTAACAACAAAAATCCAGTCATTCAAAGAATTGCACAGTATAATTTTCTTCTGCGTATTCGATCCATTTTCCAAGAGAAGTAACCGTACAATGACCAGTGAAGTTGCTATTACAACTTCGCTATCATTAAGTAAATACTATAATTTTCTTCTTGAATCGAAGTTTCTGCTGTTAGGAGTACTTCAAAGTGTAGTAAATACTTTTCACGAGGGTGCAACTTGATATAGTAGCTTTCGGAAAAATAACAAGTATCTACTTCGAAATAAAGTTTGAAGTATATCCATTATAGCAAACGCTAATACTTCTTACTTCTAGCAGTAACATGTTTTTCATTTTTATTCATACCACCCAGTGTAAGCGGTCTGTTCAGGGAACGAACGTTGAAAAATGGACGAAATTGATTAACGAAGTTTTATGATTCCGAGCTAATCGTTTTTTCAACTAATGTTTCGCCTACAACCATGCTTTTCTCATTTCATACTATTGAATAAAGATTATATGACATAAGACTATATTTTCAACAGAGAAATTTCATTATTATTTCAATTCAGAAATAAACCTTTCAAGTTATTTTGTGGCGATTTTAAGATTAATCCTCACAGCACTGCTAATCCAAGCGAATTCATTACTGATTCTTTGAGAGTTTCACACTAAAACTTTATTTTTGATACCCATTCGAGGAGGTTTTTTGTGTGAAAAAGAATGAAAAGGATAATTTGCATTTTCTCCGTTCGTCAATTACGTCATTTCTGGTGAAACAATAATTCTCTCGTGCCTGGAATCTTCAATTAGGAATAATGAATGCCCTCTGTCTAAGGTTGTAACATTTTTACACTTTCTGCGGGAGGCTTCAGAGGGGTTGCATATTGGTAGACCGCCGAACAGCAATCTTAATCCTTGTATTTGAATTCACCCAGCAAGTTGCTTGATGCTTCGCAAGCCGATTTATGTATTATTGTGTTATTTCACGCATCAATTAGTTCACTAAGATCTGTTAGTTGGGTACATCCTGATTCCTGAGTCATGAAGTATTCCTTACTGATGAAGTTCCATAATAGTTATACGACTCCCACCTTGCAACAATACAAGCCGAGGTAATATACCAACTGACAAAGAAACTGCAACACCCAGAAGGAGCTATTTGCATTTCAAATTTTTTTTGGTAAAACATAGATAGTTATTTATTGAAATTTGGAGAAAAAAAAAGGGTTGACAATTTTTTAGTAAATTTGTTAAGAATGTGTTCGCTCACCGCGATTATCCATACAGTCCCCAGCACGTCTCGGCATTGATGCAATAAAATGGTCTATTTCTTCTTGAGGGATACCTACCCAAGCTACCTGTTTTTCATGTCTCAGAGCCGCCAGAGTCCGTGGGGGCTGGGGTAAATTTCCGAGCCTTCATGCTCTATAGGCGAAAGATCAGGGGATATGTGCGGCCATGGCGAAAGATTCAAATGAATCGCTTCGAAAAAGTTTTTAAACTAACTCTGGCAACATGAGGTCGGGCATTATCTTGCTGAAATACTGGATTCTCGAGCCAGTTAAGGTAAGGGAGAACGTATGGCTCCACTATTCATTGAAGGTAATACAGCGCTGTCATGTTATCTCGAATAAGGACTAAAGGTGACCTACTTGCATGTGCAATAGCACCCCACACCATAACGCCTAATGTCCGTTATACATGACGCTTAACATCAAACTGAGGTTCACATCTTTCTCCCCGACGTCGTCTAACCCTTCTTTGGCCATCATGTGCACCCAAGGAGAATAGAGATTCATCAGAAAAGACGACCTGATGCCATTCCACATTCCAATGTTGACGTTCTTTGCACCACTCTTCTTCGATTTTGGGCATCATCAAACCACGCTTGACAACATCTCATAACAGTAGTTAGATTTCTGTTCGTACGGCCTTCCGTAGACCAATAATTCGACCTCTTTCAAATTCACTTAGCTGGCTATAAATTCCGCATACACGTGCTCTAGGAGTCTAGACATTTTAACAACTATTAAACATCGACTTTGGATCTCCTCGAACAGCTGGTTTGTTGTAAAATTTAAAAAACGACTACATTATTTAAGTAACAAAAATTGTTCATATGAAAAAACCTTCACGATTTTTTTCTTCAAATTCAATTAATTACTCCTTGTTCTATCTCTATTTTACCAAAAAAATTCTAAGTTAAACAGCTCGTTCTGGGTTTTTCAGTTTCTTTGTCAATTAGTATATTATTTAATGTAGGGGATGTCCTGATTTGGATGTAAAGAAAGATAGAGGAATACGGTTTACGCGAAATTTTTTGACACACTATCGCAGATTTACTCTGAACCTGCAAATATTGAAATATTACAGTTATCCGTTTTGATATACTGTTTTTTTGGAAATTCGACATCATCCTTTGAAGGGGTCATACTACACCTTTTCAATTATAGTTCAGAAAATCATAGTTCAGTTGCAGAAAAAAAACTTGTATTTCAGAATAGGCCAGAATAATTTAGAAAAGAAAAATTGGATTGCAGAATAGTTAGGTAATTTGATTTAAAACAAACGAAATTGAAATTCAGAGGAACAATTTGGTTCTGTGTAACAAAATCGTGCGAGAATATCTTATATTAGTATATGTTGGTGCTCGGAACTCTCCTGTCATGGATTCATTTATTACCTGTCAAAATCGTGGCAGAACGAACGAAGTAGTCACAGAATTAGCGGAATAATTGTGTTCTGCGTAATTATTGAATATTTATATTTGAAAAACTTCAAAACGAAAAGACTCCAAAAGATTCATTTTGTGGTTCCTAAAGTAAACGTAAATTGAAACACACTTTCCTGTAGAATATCGATCAATATCGATTTTATATCCTTATAATGCTTGAACATTAGCATTATGTGTAGAAAACAACATAATTCAAATGTACTCCGCGTGATCTCTTACATAAGTCGATCTTTGTAAAGTAATAACTTGCCTGGAATTTTGGGGATTTTTTCACCAATAACTTGACGACGATCATCAGTAGTCTGAAGATTATCGGTGAGAACAGCAAGCAAATAAAAACCAAAGCAGATAAATCACAAGATCTTGGTGGCCAATTCACATCACCAAACGATAATTTCTCGCAATAAATCCAAAACGTGTCATGTTATGTGGTTTGTTGCACTTCTTGCTGGAACCACATATCTTCCAATTCCATATCTTTAATTTCTTGCCTTGAAGGTTTGAGTGACACTTAATTTTCAAGGTACAGGCCAATCACTCCAACAGACAAAATTGCACACCATACAGTGACTTTTTGTGGATGTAGCGTGCCGTAAGAGAGGCCCAAATGTTGTGCACGCCTAGAAATGGGTAAATTTATATTTTCTTCAACACATTCGAGTGTGCAAATCCATGATGCATGGCCCTTGAGACAACAGTGATAGATCCAGTGTCTTCGAAGTTTTTCACTGTCTTGCCGATTTCACGATCAGATGAATGATTATGTCGACCATAATCTGCCCGTAATGGCAAAACTACAAAATCATTATTCGTGTAGTAAGTTCTCACATTTTCAGCAGTAAATAAACGAGCCATATAGTCAAATCGCTAATCTTCAACTAAAAATATGACGCTTCGGATGACAGTTCTATTTGACATATGTCATTGCAACATGGCTGTCAAATCCGCACCACGACATGAATATCCCAGTATTATGTTTGGAATTATTATCTATAGCAATTTTACAATTCGCTGTTTTCTGGAAGAACGCTATTCTAATCAAAGTTCGCATTGCTTTTGTCTGTATTTCTTTATCAAGCCCCGAATAGGAAGTTACATTTTCCGTCCAACTTTGTGTGGTGCATAAAGCAAATTTTTCAATTAGCGGCAAAATCAAAGGAGTTCGGAAGAAATTCTTCATCTCATTTTTTTTTCACCGGAACTAAAGAGATCGCAGCTTTCGTTGAACGATCTCGTTTTTATTCATTTCTGGCCGTTGAACTCTTGTTTCACCCACATTAATCGCGCAGTCATTAATGAGAGTTGTTTTTTGCTTCCCACATTATCACCTGGGTTGAACTAAATATGTTTTTAGGGTACCTGTTCTTCGGAACCTCAAAGCATACTTCCTATGACGATTTGCCTCTAGGTACAGACTCATTTGAATTTTATAATTTGCAATGCAAAATATGGTTGGTACAAAGTGTATTCAGATAATTTATGTTTTATAAGAAAATGTGGAAGTTTGTTATGTATGGTCAGTTGGTTCGGTTGCTAGGGCCTTCTATTCTTGAACCGAAGGTCTGGGCGAAAAAGGGTTACAGAAAACCGCTATTGAGTATCAAAATTATCAATACAAACTTATAATGAAACTACCGGTTCTTTCAACTCGTCCTGCCGTAAACACGATAACTCCCCAACGTAAAAATCTAGAAACAGATTGTGCGTGTATACAGGGAGATCCAGATTTTAGGTCAATAAATTTGGAGTTGCATAGAAAAACACTTTTCATGAAAAAATGTTCTTTTAAACATTTATCCTAACAATCTTCTTTTTAGAGATACAGGGTATTGAAATTTGAAAAATAAAATAAGTTTTTACCTATAACTCTAGTAATATTATATTCATTCTTTTGATTTTTAGGCATTGAAGTCTAGATAATTGATGTTATGTTCCGAATTAGTTGAGTGTCTTCTGTCAAAATCGATAAAGGGGTAAGATGATCATTTTTCTATTGAAAATCCACACCACTGTCTTTTTTTTTCAGAAAATTATATCATTACTGACAAATGTTCTTTCTGAAATATTCAATTATATGCCATCTGAAAGCGTTATAATACTCTACGACAATTTTTGTACTTTCATTTATCACCAATGGGGAAATTTGAAAAATTAATTTTTGTAGATTTTTGTAGATTTCGTGTAATGGATCATCTATGAAAAAATTCAAGATCCTTTTTTTTTAGTGAAGCTGATTTCAGAAATGAAATAATTTTCCCGAAAAAAGATAAATGATAAATGAAAGTACAGTCGTAGAGTATTATAACGCTTTCAGATGGCATATAATTGAATATTTCAGAAAGAACATTTATCAGACACTCAAACAATAAACAATTAATATTTTTTACTGGTACATTCTGTAAAAAAAATGTAGGAGATCTTTTTTTAGTGGACCGTTTTTGATTTCAGTAATGATATAATTTTCTGGAAAAAAAGACAGCGGTGTAGATTTTCAATAGGAAAAGGAATATCGCACCCCTATATCTACCCCACTGGATAATTTTGGCGGAAGACACTTACCTAATTCAAAACATTTCCTTATCTAGACTTCAATACCCAAATATTAAAACAATGAAAATATTAATACTGGACTAATAAGTAAAAAACTGTTTTTTTTTCAAATTTCAACACCCTAAATCTCGAAAACGAAGCTTGTAAGTAAAATGTTTAAGAGAATTTTTTTTCATGAAAAGTGTTGTTCTATCCGACGCCCAAGTTATTGAACTAAAATCTGGACCACCATCTATTTAGAATAATAGCTTCGAGCGAAATTTCGTGTTGATATAGTCATAAAACAGAAAAAAAATAGCATTGGCATGCAATCAAGAATCTTATGTTCATCAATGGCGCACATTATGTTAATGATTTTTTTTCAAAGAAAAAAAATTATACGCCATTGGGATATATCAAGCTAAAAATAATTTTTGAATACATCCTTCAATTTGTGACAAAAAATCTGTCATGCCTTTTTTTGTATGGGGCGTCGTTTTCATGCAAACATATGGGTAACATCTTAACGCAAATTTTTGGTCTTTTTAATGAATTATTTATTTATTAACAGGTAGTTCTTGACAAAATATTAAATTCGAGATGATTTTTTGACATTAAAGCATTGCCCCATACGAAAATAAGGCACGGGATAGATTTGGTCACAGATTGAACGAGCAATTCAAAAATATTTCAGTGGAGAACAATTTTTTTCTTTCATAACATTGAGAGCAATAAAAAGTCAGTTTGAACAATTAAAGAGCAAAATTAGTTTTTCATGCAGAATCGCCCCTGAAGTTTGTCGGACTTATACACCAACACCCTGGATAAAAGAGTGGAATAATCCTTGAAAATAAAGTCATCATCACCTCCCCGTTTACTTAGTGTCAAGAAGATTTAAGAAATTAACATTTTTTATATTGTGAAGAGGACCCACATAAATAGCAAAGCAATAATTAGGACTAACTATACAGTTACCATCGTCAGGATTGAATTCTAGTCACAAAGACCCATTCTTGCCTTTTACTAATTGCCGGCTACTATTAAATGATTATCCTTTCATTAATTATCATCCAAGCCCCTTGCTCGTCCATGTAATCTCTGGTGTCAGGTATAATTATATCGATTTTATCCGAAAACGGAACAACCTACCTTCCGAAGTTGCAGTTGAAGAAGGGAACTTCATGTCTTAGATTTGCAGTGTCGATTTTCCTACATATTGAGAATGCATTCATTGAACTATTAAGAAACTCGTAAAATACAAGCTTATCAAGCGTGCATTTCTGCGAAGGAAAGGAATTTAAAGGAATCGAGAGGATAACATTCAATTCACATCGAAAGTTTAAACACTGTGTCCGTAAAGCATGGAACAAAATCATTTTTAGCTGAACAGACCATTTTAAGAAATAATCCTGAAACATGTCGATTTTTTATTTCAATTTACCGTATTTTAAAATAATAATCTAATATACAGAGTGAATTACTTTCGAGTAATGACGTCACCGTAATTTTTTTTTAAATGGAACACCCCCATTTTGTCTCAATTTTCCGATTACTCTAGCTGAGCTGATTCCAAAAATGTATCACATGTTGATTCCAATTTGGTACAGGGTGGACAAAAATACAATAGTTTTGTGTGTGCTCATAAAGTAACGCGTAACATTCTTTATCAGTTAAATTAACAATATTATCAAAAATACTTATTGTCTAGCGGCAATGGGTTTGAATATAACACCCTGTAGGTTGTTACATTTTTAGTTCAATAAAAATGTATAAAAATAATGAATAATTTCTTTCATATTCTGTCTGCTAGACCACAAGTACCAAACATGTTTGGAAACAGCTCATTTTTATCAATCTAAAAATGTAACAAAGTACAGGGTGTTACATTCAAAGCAATTGCCGCTAGACAATGAGTATTTTTGATAATATTGTTAATTTAACTAATAAAGAATGTTACGTGTTACTTTATGAGCACATACAAAACCATTGTATTTTTGTCAACCCTGTACCAATTGGAATCAACATGTGATACATTTTTGGAATCAGGTCAGCTAGAGTAATCGGAAAATTGAGACAAAATGGGGGTGTTCCAACAAAAAAAAATTACGGTGACGTCATTACTCGAAAGTAATTCATCCTGTATATTAGATTATTATTTTAAAATACGGTAAATCAAAATAAAAATCGACGTGTCTCAGGATTATTTCTTAAAATGATCTATTTGGCTAAAAATGAATTTCTTCCATACTTTACGCCACGGACACAGTGTATATGTTGTCAATAATATTATTAATAATATTGTTTCTAGAAGCATTAAGATATAAAATATCCGAAATCTCGCAAAGACGAAGAACGAAAATTTCTCCATAAAATGAACCAATAATAATCATTTTACTTTCCTTTGACATCGACACGTCAGTAAAAAATCGGACCCCTTTACAGTTTATGAGTTTATTATTGTTTTCAAGATTACTTTTATTGCAGTAGGAGCTCGTCTTTGTCAGAGGTTCATTATTTTCCTTTTTACCTACCCGTTTTGTCGGCGTTCCCCTTGTTTTGCCATCTGTGATTTTGCATTCGTCATCGGTTGTTTTTGGCTTTTTATAATTCTTGTCATGAAATTTCAATATATAGTAATCAAAGAACTGAACTTAGTAATTCGAATCGGAAAATTGTCTGGGCTGTGTTGTACATTTTATTGTGTTTCATTCAAATTGCAATTTATTTGTGGAGACATCAGTTTTGAAATGACTATATCTACAGGGTGTTCCTAAATTGGAGGTTCAAATGAAAATGACAGATTTCTCAGATCATTTCGAGAAAAAGAAAGTCCTATAAGAAGAGTCCACAAACGCTTCGATTTGTGTTACAGTTCGGGTTTTTCTCTCATAGGCCCTTTCCTTCACAAGATATCCAACTTGAATTGGCATAGATATTCCAATATCATGTGATATCCTAATTTTGAATGCAAATCTACAGGGTGAATTTTTTCTGGAAGTGTGCCCGTTTCTTTCCTCCAGAATTATTTTTTTGTGAACCACTGGTAGTTTAGAAAAATTTAAAAAGAAACTCTGATTGGGTACTACACTTTTTGGTTTGTGGTAGTTTTGTCGTATCCCCAATCGATTTCGAGGAAAAAATTTAAACAGCTCTCTAAAGTAATTCTCAGGAAAATCCAAATTACTATAAAGATCCAGTTAGGTAGCTGTGATAAATAAATTATAAGTTTTGGTACTTTTTTACCAACTTTGTAGCGAAGATTAATGAAGTTTCGGAAACTGGTTAAGCATCACAAAAAAGTACGACTACAAGAACACCCTGTATCTCGAAAACAAAGCGTTTGCGGGTTTATGTTTATTGGCCATTTTATTTTTAAAATTATCCAAGGAATCTCTCATGTTCCTTCGTAACTCCAATTCAGAGACACCCAGTATAAGATACATAAGAACAATCGAATTGGTAATAAAAAGAATTATATTGAGTAATTTGGTTCAAACTTCGTTATCAAACCTCTTTTTCTCACATTATAGATATGAGTAAGCGATGACGTGAAAAAAATTTTTTCGATTATCCCCCCCCCAAGAAAAAAAGATCTACGCCCTTGCAATATCCACAATTGTTTCGTCACATTTTTGACTGACATCAAAGTAGAACTTGTAGTCAAACTCATACAGGCGACAAAAAAAAACATTAATGTGGATGAGTTTACATTTGTTCATTCAAAAGAATATTTTGGGAATAAAACCTGTTTATTTATTTGAAAGTTATAAAAAATCGGTCATTTCTGATGGAAGTATCGGAAAAGATTTTATTAGTTGCTTTACATAATACAATAAAGCTCAACACACACGTTACAAAGGGACGAAGGCGCCAGTTTGAGTTTTCCTTCTAGATTTGTAAAGTACTTGAAATTAATAGCAGTAAAAATTTATACATTCATTCAAAACAACGTCTTCAGGCGAAATCTTTTAATTGCTCTGAAATACGAGATCTGCGAAAAATTCAATCTTTTCGAATGAAATTCAATATATCTCTTGGTGAACCATCTCCTCTTTCTTATAATCGCCTCGAAAGAACCGTATTATGTCTTCAATAATATCATGAGTTTCTCATGGACAGTTTAAAAACTAGCCCTTGAAATAGAATAGTTAATATCCGATTTGAAGACTCATTGTTCATTTCCTCCGACGAA
The DNA here is from genome assembly GCF_914767665.1 of Harmonia axyridis. NCBI lineage: Eukaryota > Metazoa > Arthropoda > Insecta > Coleoptera > Coccinellidae > Harmonia > Harmonia axyridis. Next base: position 63,821,088 of record NC_059501.1, read on the forward strand.
ATAGAATTTTTGCCGAAAACACAATCTCAATGTATATTATTTACATGAGAATATGAAAAATATTGGTTCGGACAATGTGACCATTAAATTTATCCTTATATGTAGAAGAGTTCGTTTATTATCTCTGAAATATATCGAAATTTTGGGGTTATTTCTTCAAATCTGAAATTCAATATTTTTCTATCGGTAGGTGCAAAATTACATTCTACAGTAAAGTGTAGTTCGTTTATACTTTGAAAAAACACTTAGAAATCGTTTTCGTGAAATATTCCAACCATTTTGTTTTTTCACTCATCTGTCTCCATCCTTAGATTTTTATGGACAATCATTAACAATAGTTTATTGAATTGAATTTCGTGAAAATGAGTTGATACAGGGTATTCGGTAGAACGTTAAACATATAAAAATAGGAATTATTTGGAGTTGTCTGCTACTCAGTCTCAAATATTTGACCTTGTCCTCTAGGATTTTTCTTCTTATTTTTTTTTTCAATTTTCGAAATTTTAAATGCAACGCGGAAATGATCTTCAAAATGTTTATTAACTCTTTTTTTATAATCTGAAGGTCCATAACTGTTTCTAGCTATGACTGGTAACAAATATAAAATTCAAAAAGACAAACCAACCATTAAGACTCGAATTCAGAAAAGAGTTACCAAAAATTTCAAAGATTAACTTCGCGTTGCATTAAAAAAGTTCTTGGAGCTTGGAGCCCAGGGCAAACCTTTCGGCTCGATTGAAAAGATAGAGGATGTTGAAAATCCATAAAACATTTCAATTTTTAGTTATATCTCTGCTTGAACGGTATTTTCCTCATGAAAACACTGTGATGACAACAATTTTCAAATGTTACTTTGATAGATGTGTAATAATATTCTTTACGGGAAAACTGCAGCATTTTTGAAATTATTTCAATCTTCTAGGATGAATTGGATCTACTGGAGAATGACACTCCTCTGTTTCATATTAAGCCTTATAGTTTCATCGGTTATATCACAGGAAGAATGCGACAAACCGTTACAGTTTAAGACTAGAGCAATGCTAGACAGATACATACGATGTCTAAAAGCCAAAGCAGGACCAAGGTAAGAAAAGTTGATATTCTCAGTGACCGTTAGAAGTAAGGTGAGTCAATTTGAAGATCCATTCATAGAATTTTGGTATCAAATTGGTTTGGGTGGTTTTTGCCTATTTTGTGTCAATTTGTAATATATTTTATGAATTTTGTGCCCGTTCAGTTTTCGATAAATTTCGAGTTCTTCTTGTGAGTTACCTACTTGACGCTGTGACTCATATAAGGGAATATGAAAATTCGGAAATTTTCTTCTTCCGTTAAATGGTGCTCACTTTGTGCCCAAAACAGTTTGATACCTACCGAAATTCTAGAAGTGGATCACCAACTTGACGCACTTTTACAAGAGTTATCGTACTCCAGAAGGAATATTTTTAACTACTTGATTTTGTTAAAGCTCAATATAAAATGAAACGATAACTTTCACAAAAATTTTCAATGATTTTTAATATAAACAAAAGATTGTACAGAAAATGTGGAGCTTGAAAATGTCCTTAATGTAAGAAATATCATTCAGATATTAAATTTGTTTCAAGGATATTCAGGAATTAAGCTTAATATACAATTTTTTTGTGCTACCCTGTATGTCAACGTATCCATTCATCTTGATCGTGAAATCGATATCAAGATATGATAGAGATAAAAGAATCAGGAAATTTAAAAAAAATGATCGACATTGGTCAAAAACACAAAAGTTATTCAAGATTGAATTCAGGCGAATTTTTTCCAATCATCAGATTGATTTTGTGGTGCATCAAGTTTGAGCAACTCACGCTATTTTATGCTCTATTTCCCCAACAATTCCTTTGAATATACCAGCCTATCTATTTTTGAAGGGTCGTTCCCCGAACAAAGCTTTCAACTTTGGAATGTCCAAAATTCGACATTTTATAAGTAAAATTGATATAAATTAGAATGTGATCAACTACACTCGCCAAAAAAAAAAACTCGGCCACCTAAAATTTTCGTTGTCCAAGAACTTTCAATTGTTTTCACGTCGAATTGAAGATAAATTTTTTGGTATTGAAACAAACTCCTGAAAAGTTTTCCAATATTATTGATAGCTCATTCATACATGGTGAAAAGAAAACATGTATTTGTAGTCCAATTTCCTATTACCCTGTGTAACAGTTCGGGGAATTTGAAGAGTTTACGCCAAGTTTATTAAAAGGGCCATTTCGCCATCTTTCATTTCATTTTGATATCTTGATTTCTTTTAAAGATACTCGTATTCAAATGAAATCCTGGAACTTTTTAAACGCGCCTAGCTTTATTAAAGAATAAAAACGAAGATGTATTCTGTTATGTTATGAGCACGTATCGAATTATCATTGAAAACGGAGCTCTAAATGCTCAACGTTACGTACAAAATGATCTCCAGGAAGCTCTAGTTCCCTATGCTTCATTTGTTGGTGATAACTGATAACATCATTTTAATACAGGACAATGCAAGACCGCATGCAGCAAATATTTTTAACCAATATTTGGATGAGTTTGATATCCAACGATTAGAATGGCCTGCAAGTAGCCCGGATTTGAGTCCGATTTAACATATCTGGGGTGAAGTTCAAAAAAGCATTCATCGTCGTCCTCACTATTTGAAACACTTGTTGAGCTGCATTTTGCGTTGCAATCTGAAAATCACATTATTCGTCTAATCAATTCGATGTCTCGGCTATTGCGTGCAGTTATTTCCACTAGAGGTGCATGAGCATACGAAACATTGAAAAATGCCAATTTTGTTTTTCTTTTTCTTTCGAATAACTGTTTAATTCAAACATTACTAATTACATTTTTCCCCTAAAACAATTTCAGGATTGTATTTGAATACGTGTCGAAAGAAATCAAGATATCAAGGTGAAAAAAACTGATAGATGGCGAAAAGAATAGTCTTTGTAATAAACTGAGTGTACACTCTATAAATTTCCCGAACTGTTCCACAGGGTGTTAAGAAATTGTACTACAAATACATGATTTGTTTTCACTCTCAATGAATAAGCTATCAACATTTTTGGAAAACTTTTCTGGAGTTTATTTTGATATCAAAGAAGTTATCTTTAATTTGATGTAGAAACAATTGAAACCCATTTTATTTTCAAAATCATCCAAGGAATCTTTCATTTTCCTTCGTAACACCAATTCAGAGACACCCAGTATAAGATAAGAGCAATCGAATTGGTTCAAACTTCGTTATCAAACGTCTTTTTCTCACATTATAGATGAGTAAACAATGTCGTCAAAAAAATTTGTTTTTAATTACACCCCCCCAAGAAAAAAAAAACATCTAAGCCCTCGATATTGAGTAGAGCATCACAGCGGTCCTTTAAATTTTATCTATGGCCAGCTTGCATTCATGCTGAAAAATGAAATTCCATTCAGAAGCATAATAAATCGAATTTGTTTGGATTCAATAAACTTTTCGAATAATTTTTATGATGAAGCCAGTTGAATACCGGAACTTAAGCGCCTATGGTAAAACGGAATCACGTATGTTGCTTATCTGCAACTACATATTTCAATTTCGTTTATTAATCGATACCCAGTTATTTCGCGGGCCAACAGCCATCCTTTCTTCTATTTCAATTGAATTGAATCACCCTCATATTTACAGTTCCTATTCGACCAAGTGTTAATATTTCATTATGGACTAGCTTCTACCTATTTCTCCAATGGGATGCTGATCTCTGAAAATTCACTTTTACACCTAGATATTCACGGCTTGACTTGATATTCAAGCTACTTGACTTGGTTTGTTTTTTCAATGTCAAGTCAAGTAACGGGTGTTTTTTTTTCGAGGTATATAACTTTAAGTTGGCATTACTGTTAAAGATGGCGACCGATTCAACAGCTGTCAAGTGATTTATTCTCAGTTTGGTTTGGCAATTCATCATGAATAGACTCACGCCTGAACAACGCTTGCAAATAGTGCAATTTTATTTCGAAAATAATGGTTCTGTGCGGAATACGTATCGCGCACTACGTCCATTTTATTTTGTTTAGCTATGAAGCGCACTTCTGGTTGAATGGCTACGTCAACAAACAAAACTGCCGCATTTGGAGTGAAGCTAATCCTCAAGTGTATGTCGAAACACCGTTACATCAAGAAAAACTGACTGTTTGGTGCGCTTTATGGGCTGGTGGAATCATTCAAAAACGATGATGGCCAGAACGTTACAGTCAATGGTGATCGGTATAGAGCAATGATTACTAATTTTTTCATCCCTGAATTGAACAACCATGATGTCCAGGAGCTGTGGTTCCAACAAGACGGCGCAACATGTCACACAGCTCGTGCCACAATCGATTTATTGAAAAACACGTTTGGTGACCGCCTGATTTCACGTTTTGGACCTGTGAATTGGCCTCCAAGATCTTGTGATTTAACACCTCTAGACTACTTTCTGTGGGGCTATGTAAAGTCATTGGTCTATGCGGATAAGCCACAAACCCTTGACCATTTGAAAGTCAACATTCGCCGTGTTATTGCCTATATACGGCCACAAATGTTGGAAAAAGTCATCGAAAATTGAATGTCCAGATGTGACTACATCCGAGCCAGCCGTGGCGGTAATATTTAAAATGTAATGCCGCAAGATTATCTTGCGGTTAAATAAAATTAATGTCAATCAAATAATCCATCATGGTTTTATTGCAATTTAAAGTTCTATAGCCCTAAAAAAAAAACCCTTTACTTGATTTTTCAAGTACTATATTCTATCAAGCTACTTAATTTTTAACAGTTTTATTGTGTAGTGTGCGTATCAATAAAAATGAAGAAATGAGAAAAAACCATGCAAAAACGCCTTTATATATAAAACTTATTATGTACAAGAACCAAAAACATCAACTATTTTCAAATGGAAATAGGAATAAAAGCACAATAAAATAAAAAAAATATAGTTTCATAATATTGAGAAAATTTCAAGCACTATTATATCATTTTCCTCCTAGGATCGAAACACATGGGGCTTGTTATAGGTTTTTCCGTTTTTATAACAGTCAGAGCACCTCTGGGAAATTGTCTTTCAATAGGAGCTGTAGATTATGACATTCAGAAAAATTTTTTGGCCATTTTAGCCAAGAATGGAAAAACGTTTTCGTACGTCTTACACCATTCTAAAATATAATCAGAACTGTCAGCACGTGGTTCAGTTAGGAATTTGTCTATTTTATAAAGCCAAGCCACTCGCCTTTCAGGCTCGTCCCACAAACTCCCACACTTGTGTGAAAAATTTGACTTTCCCCACAATTTGTAAGTGTGCTTTTATTTGTTGGATAACATATTCTCAGCCACAAATTCTGTCTGCAAACTGTTTCAGTCTCCCTATATTGACCTTAAGTCTGCAGTTCATCACTTTGCAAATATTGTTCCACTTTGAGAACATTCTTTAGTTTTTCAAGATTTTCAAAACAGCAGAAACCTTAACGAGTCTTGTTGATAAAGAAATTAATTTACCAAGGCTCGCTTATCGACAACGTCATAAATGTTACTACTCACGATCCTCAAACTTCTTTCATGATTTCTGTAGCAATCTGGATCCTAGACGATCTGATGGATCAGTTCAGAATGCAGATTCAGAGACCACGAGAAGATTCTGGAAATACTTCAATGCTTCATTACATACTCAACAACTGAGACAATAAAAGTTGAATCTTTATAACAATACAATAATACAAATACAGGGTGGCCATTTGAAAACGAAACAGACGAGATTACAGACGAAATAAAGTTTTTCGATAGAAATGCTCGGACAGGTCGATTTCTGTTGCGAGGGGGACAACTTAAGATGTAGGTTACCCCAATTTTTGAATAGGGAAGATGGGGTGAGTGATACCTCAATTTAAAGGTATTTTTATACTGATTTCAGCACAGTAATTGTTTTTTCATTTTATGCATTAGTTCTCGAAATATTCATGCGTTAGTTAGTTAGGAAGGAAGCCACAGTCATGGTTGTTTTGAAGCTCAAAATGTCGATTTTTCACAAAACACTACAAGTGCCATGAAAACACTACTTCATTTTCAAATACTTAGTTAAGAATATTTCGAGAACTAATGCATAAAATGAAAAAACAATTACTGTGCTGAAATCAGTATAAAAATACCTTTCAAATGAGGTATCACTCACCCCATCTTCCCTATTCAAAATTTGGGGGTGAGGGTTGTAGTAGCAAGGGTTGAAGCGCTATGCATCCGTAACCTACATCTTAAGTTGTCCCCCTCGAAACAGAAATCGACCTGTCCGAGCATTTCTATCGAAAAACTTTATTTCGTCTGTAATCTCGTCTGTTTCGTTTTCAAATGGCCAGCCTGTATATCTGGCGAGTATTCATTTTGGAAATTGTTTTGGTGAAGAAAAATGGAACGACACAAACCTTATTCTGCCATTGAGGTCTTAAAACGAATCTAGTAGATAATGAGTGGATTCTTTTTTTTCATATTACTAGCCGAATTTACCATACCACTTTTTTCTCGTTGGTACCAAGCTAAAAAAGATGCTTCTCAAAATTTCGGAACATGTCAGGTTCGAGATATTGAAGATTAAGTGACGATACATTTGTTGTTTGAAGAATGGATGAAAACGAGTTTCATGTATTGATAAACACTGTTTACCCATGAGTAAGGTTTGTTCAAAATATGTGCCGCCCTTGCTCACCGTTGATCAAAAACAAAAACGCATCGTTGATTCCGAACGCTGTTCAAGCATAATAAATTTTTTGAGTCGATATCTGACAGTGGATGAAGTATAGTTTCATCACTTCGGAGTCAAAGAGAGTATCAGCTGATTCAGAATGTAATTTGTGAAAGTCCTTCAAAGCACCCACAATATCGAGTATCATCAGGCAAAATTATTGCATCCGTATTTTGATATGTGCATGTTAAATTGTTCATTGACTATCTTGACAAAGGTAAAGCCATCAACATACCTTATGGGGTTGCTTGAGTGCAGAAATTAAAAAAAAATGTCCTCAAAGAAAAAGAAACTCTTTCACAAGAACAAATCGTTGAAAACTATGGCCAAATCTAATGAATTGCGCTTTCAACTGCTCGACCAGCCAGCTTTTTCTCTTGATCTGATCCCCAGTGAGTAGAGGTTTTTTGCAGAAAATGCTCCAGGAAAACAATTTTGGCACTAATGAAGAAGTGAGTAATGAGTAATGAAGTAATGAATAATTGATGCCTATTTCGAAAGCAAAATGTTATGTGTTCATGTTATTGGCGACAGTTTTGATTCAGTATCCGATACTTCCCAATTTCAAGCATAATAGATTTATATGCGTTCCCCAATTTAGAAATTCATCAATATTCACCCCTAAAAATTTAATAGTTGTTACTGGAAATATTGTATGATTTTCAAGCTCGATTATTTCTGGTTTGGACAAATTTGATTGTTTGGTTCTAAATAGCATTAAATTGGTTTTAGATTCATTAATTTCCAGCTTATTCATATCGAATTAACCAACGTTTTGCGTCAACAAAGATGATTTCTGCTTTTTAGAGAACTTGTGGTATATTTTTCCCGCCCACTAATATATTAGTGTCATCGACATAATTCGTCGTAAGGGAAAAAACTAATGATGAAGGAAGGTCATTTATGCAAACTGTACCGGTATTGACAATTTTAATATCACATTCGCTCTTCCTCTTATATTTATCTAATTTCAGTTATAGAAGCTCATAGTTAACGCAATCGGAAGCTTTGCTAAGATCAATGAAAACATCTAAAGCTAAATGTTTGTTCTCTAAGTGATTCAAAATTACATTTATGAACTGATATATGGCGGTTTTCGTTGATTTGCCTTTTGGGTAGCCATGTTTGAATTTGGAGAAAATATTGTGTTCATTGATAAAATTGAGCAGGCTATGAATCATCACCATTTCGAAGATTTTTGAAAAAGCAAGCAATAATCTAATCGGTCTGTATTTACCCAGATCTTCAGGATTCCCCGTTTTAAATATTGGTTTGATAAGAGCAAATTTTAATTGATCGGGATAAATTGAATATTTCATCGAGTTATAAACATAGATAGAAGGAGCATATGTCATTTTCAGTAAGCAAATTTTGTCCCCAACATAAACTATCAAATTTGACATGAAGCGCGCGGAAATGAAAACATATCAGTGATGCGATATTTCACTCAATTCGCGAGTTTCTCCACAAAGAACGCACTTCTTACGTCCCATAGTGAATCAACGTTCCATATTAACTCAAAATATATTGAGATGAATATACCTAAATATATCAGAAATTCAGAGAACAAACTTCAAACGCGCCAAACGTCGTGAAACAATGGATGACACTAGGAGAGCAAAAGTTGCTAAACCTTGGATTTCAGCAGGTAGATACAGAAAATTATAAATATTCTGCTTATATTATAAATTCAACAATTAGGAAAAATATCGAATTCCAACTATTAAAATTTGCATATTTAATCGAGAATCAGTCATATAAATATTTTTCATTCAATATTAAATACATTCATAACGATATAGTAAAATTGTGTATTTGAAAATATATCACATTCCGACAACGTAATCTAACCATATTGGGGACATGTAAAAATTGCGTGTACTCCCTCTATCTATGTTTATTAACAGATAATTTCTGGCAGTTCTCTTATTGCTGATCTCACGATGGCATTAGGTATATCGTCATAACCAGAGCAAAGTACAGTTTTCAAATTATGAGACAAAATTGAAAGTTCAAATGGAGTAACCGGTTTAAGAAATATAGAGTAATTATTTTCTTGAATCATACAAGAAACATTTATTGCAATATTCAATTGTGTTCATTCTCGAGTCATTCATCTTTGCTTTAATTTGAAAATTTCTTCATACTTCTACAAAAAGAAAGGAACATCATTCATCCAATGGAATACACATAATTTTCACGAAACGATACCTACTCAAGATTTCATTTGCGTTTTTCCACACTCCGATGTTGTTTTCCACAGCAGGTGGCAATCAAATTATCCTTAAACGGTTGTTGATTATGTACGAGTAAAGTTTTCTGTTGAATCGCGAAAACACTCGAAGTAAAAATTGGATTATAATAAAAGCAGTGCCCTTTTGCGCCCATTTGCAAGCCATTTGCTACGCAGACAGGAATTAGGACTGAATTACGGAAAACTTCCATTGCTGATTTTATGCTAGTGCAGCAAAGGTAGAGAGTTCAATTGTGCTTTTTTATTTCTAATAGAATCGTTCTAGTAGAACAACTTTCAATCATATCTAAAATTTTAGAAGTTTTCGTAGATCTAAAACACATAATCGATTGAAACACTCGGTAAATTCCACAGAAGAATTTATCATTTGTCTCTTATCATCCTAACATCTCATGAATTATGAATAATAATAATAAATCGATGTGTTCGGGGAACGACCGCACAATATAATAAATTCCATCAAAGCTGCTATACTACTTGAATTTTCTGTGCTTCTGATGATGCGATTAACACAAAAATTTTAGAACGGCAATGCTTGATAGGGTTATTATTTATCGGCATCCAAAATCTCAACTTGATCAAGTTTATAAAGTTTTTTAAAATCATAATAGTCATATATGTTCTCAATTTCATGTTTTATAGTGAAAAGTATTCAAGAAATTATTGTATTTAATTTGGTTACCTACTCAATTTTTAGCCTTCAAATATGATAATAATTACTATACTATTTCTTTCAATGATAATGAGTTATAATTGATGAAATCCTTCTGTAATTCTCATATTCTTACAATTATTGTGAAATGTCAGCCAGTCATCGTGTTCATGTAGTTAAGTGATTTTTGAACTATTTTCTTCAATTTATTATTCTAGAGCAATGTTTCCTCAACTTTACAATATGGTTACCCCTATGACTTATTATAAAAACTGATTTTACCCGACCTTAAAATTTTATCAATGCGAAGAATAGAAGCAAATATTTTTATTTATCACAAAAAAACACATTTTCCTTACAATTTTGATGTATTTTATATACAGCGTGTTTCTCAATTGGAGGAAGAAATGAAAATGGGGGAATCCTTGGATAAATTTAGGAAAAAATGTCCTATGAGTATGGACCCGCAAACGCTCTGAGATACAAGATGTTTCTTGTAGTCCTTCTTTTTATACGATCATTGATTAATTTATTCATCACAACTTACTAACCGGATTTTTATAATGATTTGGATTTTCCTGAGGATCGAGTTAAGTGTTTTTTTTCACGAAATCGGTAGCAGAAACGACAAAACTATAGAATACAAAAAAGTTTAGTATCGAACCAAAATTTCTTTTCACATTCTTCAAGCTACCAGAATATCACCCTGTAGATTTACATTCAAAATTATCATATCAAATGATGAAGACTTCAAATTGAAATATCTATGCCAAATTTGAGTCGAATATCTTGGCGAAGGTGCTATCAGAAAAAAACTTGAATAAAAAACAAACTTATAGGTTTGTGGGCCTATGTTTATAGAACTTTTTTTTTCTTGAGATGATTCGAGAAGTTTTTGTTCAATAACACCCTATATATTTTAATAACAACCCTATATATTTTAAGTACAGAAGGTCGCAAGTGAACGCAATACAATATCATAATTCCATTCATTGAAAATCTGAAATGAATATTGAGTAAATACAAATCAGCCAAAAAGAAAAACAGAGTTTTTCATAATTATAAGATCGAGAAGTCATCAGAAGAATTTTTCTCTAATTCTGTGGTTATTCCGTTCATTCTTCCACATCTTGTAGAACAAAATCGTGCGAGAATATATCAGAAACGCACAGTTTTCATGGTTATATTTTATTATTCTATGTTGGCACTCCGAACTTTCCGCTACGGCTTTATCTGTCAATTCATCAAATTGTCTTAAAGAAATCAGTTCTGCCAACCAACATTTTTCAATGCAAAAATCACTAAATGATATTTATGGAAATATTTCATTAATTTCAATGAAAATGCAATGAATTAGAGAAAATAATGTATAATACTCGTACAGAAGGCTCATTCTACCACTCGTTCATTCCAAAACTCGCCACTTCGTGGCTCGTTTTTGAATTATGAACTCGTGGAAGAATATCAATGCCTTCTGCACTTGTATTATAAATAACTATTCAAATTGCCTTTTTCGATAACCCGAATCCCTTTTTATAGTGATCAAATTTCCAAAGAAAAAATGAATAAGTTACTCATATTTTCATGGAGAAGTGATGATTTTTTGCTTCAATTTAATTTCTACACTTCTAATACGTACCTCTTTCTGTTTCAGATATGGAAAAAGAACAGCATCCACAGCAATAACAAGATCTAACTGGCTCATCTCCGAAAAACCTTCCGATACTAGCTACAATCACTTCTACCGAATGTTCCAAGCTTACGACAATTAATATGAATGAATTTCATGTATAAACCTTCATTTAACTCAAAAGTATTCATAGATAAAGTGATATGTGTCAAATCTCATTTCTATTCGACGGTATCTACATTAGATTGATTTTTCCTATACCTTTTTTGTATTGATTACAATAAAATACATCGACCATTTGCATTCCAATTCATTATTTTGTGATCGACATAAATCTTCGTATTAAGGTAAATGGAAAAAAATTGTATAACGAAAATATACATACTAGGACAACAGCAATGCCGAATGATTTCACTTCTTTCTGAAAGGGTTTTATTAGGTATCGAAGACAAAATTAATTGAAATGAGAAAATAACGTGATTTGAACTTATTAAACTCAGAGACATATTGAAAAAACAAAACATTCAAAGATTCTGTTTAAATTGCTAACCTCGATTTCTTAGGCAAACATGTAACGTAACATATGGCGGATGTCAGTGACTGTTGCCCGTTGAAAATCTTTATTTTATATGCTAGGCGGCCGTCAAAATCCTCTCAACAGCCGTCTTCAAAGACGGATGTGTCTTGTTCCTCTTCCTCTACCTCAATTTTTCATTTGTACTGTTTGTAGATCTAACTTTCCATGCAATCTCCGTAATGACGAACTCTTTCAAATGAAAAATAGTGAAAATCTCATTTAACCCATTAATGCCCAGAACTATGAACTCGTTTTAAAATGATTACTAAGTTTTGTCAGAAAATGTTTTACAAAAAAAAATATATAATATATTATTTTATTCATATAATTTGAAGTGAAAATAAGAAGAAAAAATCAAATTCATGAAATTCGTCAAAACAATTATCATGTAGTGGAAATTTACGACTTCCACATGCCTTAGTTGTTTTATTTTGACAAAGCGAGCATCTTGCTTGGCGACAGGTTATCAAGGGGGGTCCATTCAAAGTAGTATGAAACGTAGAAGCCCTCCTAGGTTTCATTTTATGCCTACGATAAAATTTTTTGCCTACAAATCATGAGTTCTACTTCTGCTCTAAGCTGTCGGCAGCTCAATCTAGCAGAATATGTCTCCTCCTCGTCTCCTAAATCACAGTCCGTAGTTTTGCCATTATTTGCAGAGGAAGTTATATATTTCATCACTATTCCTGAAAAAAAAAACAGAAATATGAATAAATAGTTCGATAGATGTCCTAGGGGTCGTTAACCCATCGACCCATCAGACCAAAATGGCTTGTCATCCTCGTATATCGAACTCAAATTAAATCGAATAAAAACATATATCTGCGAGAACATCTGACAGAGCTATAAGTGAAAATGAAACAAAAAAGTAATAACATGGAAGCTTCTTACCAATAATAATCTGTACATCTGAACACTTTTCTCATTTTCGTCGGTGTTTACTGTTAACAAGCACCTTGAAACACGTATGTGCTTCTGTGCGTAGCGCGTAAATGGAATAACGATGAAGGAACTGTAGTGAGTATAGTTTTTTATATCAACAGAGACAACAACTTGTCTCTTATCAATGCAATTGTCGCACCATCTAATCTACCACTTGTACTGGGAGATAGAATAATTCCTAGTCCATGGGTCTTTTACTACCCTAGGGGCATTGGGTATTAGCTAAGATGTCTAAAAACCAGGTGTATGAACTGATTAGCTTTTGTTATGCCAATTTTGAGAATATTAGTTAAGTTATGATCTATGGAAGCAATTCTTGTAATTGAAATACCAATAAACTCTCTTTCTATTTCAAATATTTGAATTCATTCCAGTAAACGTTTCGTGTTTTGTTTCACGACTTTGCTTGATCCTACTCGGTTACACATCGCTTTTGATTGGTCAGTATCGGGTTTTAATTAATGTATTCAATCAAAATCAACAGAAAAAGATCTAAATGACATTGCGGCGCCGCCTCGAACTGAAACATATATTTTCAATTTGGTCGAATGTCATTGCATTCAAAATTTGAGGAGTGCACACACCATGTGCCATGGTTATAGACATCTTAGTATAAGCGTGTGAAATCGATGGACACACTTAGCTGAACCGGTGTAATATGTTATAGTAGACACAAAACAGTTACACCATTTAAAATTAATTGAACTAAATGGAAGAATGTTCATTCTTCCGTACTGGATAAATTAAACTTATAATATTAGATCCAAGAATCTAATTTTCGTATGTTCTGTAGAGTATCCATCTATTTTCGTTAGGATGTTTGAGAAATATATAAGTAAGAGGCGCCACCTAGTGCAATATACTAGAACCGCCAGATCACTATTACAGAAATCTACTAAAAAAATGAATGCTACTACAGAAAGCTTGAACTAGTTACTGTAAATCAATCAAAACTATTGTAAAACAATTATATCAATTTCCGATTGCTTGAATTATTTTAAGTAATTTGACCCCTAGAAAGCATTGTTTCTGCATGAAAATATTTTTAAAATTACAACTGGGATAATCGCAGTTACACAAAATTATGATAGATGGAACCACCATCGAATATCTCTGTCATAGATATAGAATAAATGCATAGACCAAAGACTTATTATCCTAATTTTGATTTGATTTCGATACGTCTATGGCATAGACCTATAATAACATATTGTTATTATAGGTATTATATAATAACATGTTATTATAGGTCTATGAATAAATGTTATAGGTCTATGATCTCGTACTCCTCTTTTCAATTTTGAGCGCTCGTCACCTAAATGATCTATCATTTAGTCTGATTTTCGATTTTTGAGACAGAGATGGACTCAAACGATAAGTTTGAACTCACTGATGAGTGATGACGAATTCATGTTCAAATTCAATTCTGCCGTCTATCCGGCCGGCCGTAAATTACGATAATTGTCGAACAAAAAGATCTAGAAACATTAAATGTTCAGAAATTTTGCAAAATTTTTAACTGGATCCAATTGGTAGTTTTAACCTAGTTGGAACCCCTAGTATTGGCCATTTTTCAACTCAACTGAGTTCAGAATACACCATTAAATTTCAAGTTTCCAGATTTTTCCGTTCGAAATTTATCTTGTAGATATAAGGACCGGACGGATGGACAGAATTGAAGATGATCATCAGCGAGTCGAATCTTATTGTTTGAGAACATTCCTGGTTCAAAATTTGAAAATTAATAGATACATCGCGACTTAGGAAGAAAGACTCTTCTTTGCGATTCAAACATTTTTGTCGTATGTACTATTTTTTGGTTCATTTGTGGCGAGTAACCATCGGTTTAAAAAAAAAATTAATTTATTTAAAAAAAAATGTTCACCGCTTTCCAACACCAAGAAAAGTCACACTATAATTTTTCCGGTCAGCTATCAGTGAAGACGGCGTGGGTTCAAGATGTTCAAAGGGCGCCAACGTATTTTGAAGTGACTCTTCAACAAAAAAAAACTATCGGCTAAATACGTAAATACCGATGAAATTTTCCAAAAAAAATATTATGTGACAAGAGATAAAGAAAAAAATATTCAAATAAATCCTAGAGATTAAAATGATTTAATGAAAATCTTATGTTACAATCTCAGTGGAATTTCCACTACAATCCTTGTATTCAATTTTCAGAAATAGCCGTTTATTATATTTCAAAAAGAGTCAAAAACAAAAAAATATGAATAATCACCTCACTTCATCAAGATCAGCTCACAAATTGTTACGTACAGAAATTAATAATAATAAATAGCCAAATTCATATAATCTTTCTTGATTGTCTAGAATTTCAGATATCCACTTATTTATGGAAAGAAAATTCTACTTTACAAATCTTAAGAAATTTTGAAGTCATCACTTGAGTTTCGAAACAAACAAAAAGAATCACCTGATATTGAAGTTGAAAAATATTAAAAAAAATATAGTTAAAGCTACATAAGGATTTTGAAATATAATGATAACAATGATTAAATGAATGAACGAATATAAATTTAAAGAGTTCAAAATTTCAAAGTTAATTTCAATGGAAAAGTTCACTTTATTGTCCCGGTATAGGTACTCTGTATCACCAATTATAACTCGGATCTTTACATACCAAATGATCAGCAGGGTTGAAACTATTATTAAAACTTTCACCACTTCCGAATCCTGTGTCCAAACCAAGGGAAGAAAATTGTACGTGAACCAAAACTTTGCAGCATTCAATCGATTCGATGTTGATGGGTCGAAATAAATTCTCAATCGTCAGCGATCTTGTATTTTAAGTTATTTTTTTGATGTTGGACGGCCTTAGAAGATAAGTAATCCTTCTACGTACTCAAATGATCCCCAAATACGGGTATTATATTGCTCCTTCACAATCACAACTCGCAATATATTTGAAAGAAATAAGGAAAATATTCTAATCCCAAAAACTTTTTGGATTTCCACAATTGAAATGCCTACTTTCCGAATTTCAAAGTACGAAAGTGAGTATCTCTCGAAAAAAAATTCCAGTATCGGCACATATGGAGGAAAAAAAAACATAAACATTTCACGAGATCAATTCAACCCATAGGACGACTAAAAATATGTGTAGGCAACCAACATTTACACACTAAGTATTTTGTGCTGCAATTGAACGCTACATATTTCAAACGGGATCCAATAAATTTTAATTAAAAACACATATTTCATGTTTCATTATCGAATATCTGATCATTTTTTTGACATATAATAGTACCTTCTGCAGTATATTAATGAAAATTCACAAATATTTTTCCACAATTTTTAATTGTAAGATTCAAACAACATGAAACTTAGTAAACTGATTTATTCATATTCATCATTAGCATTCTACTTTCCACGCGTAATCACATAACTTAGTTTGCCGATTGAAAAATAAACCATCAGGACAAGGCATAGAAACTAATCCTAAGCTTGAACATTCCAGAAATCTTCCACAGTTTGAAGGATCAGGAAACAATTCATCATAGTTATTTGAAGTACAAGAGGGTTGTTGGTTTTCTGAAAAATATGAAGGTTCAATAATTCGTTAGATTTTAGACAGACAATATTTTCAAATGAAGGGTTACATATAACAACAGACTATCTATTCCATGGAGGAAAACTGTTAAAATATTGTGCGGTGAAAAATTTAGAGTTCAGAAGATTCCATGCATGTTGTACTCAATTATTATATGTAATAAAAAGAAATCAATTATTTTTCCATCAGATGGCTTTAGTAATCTGTATCTCGAGTTGTATAAGTCCGATCAGGTTCCACTAGAAGGCGTTTGAAAGATGATATTTACTATAAAAACTTTCGTGACAGTTTTGTGATTATTCGATTCAGTTTAGTTTGAGCGCAAGTCAAAGATGAACACTAGCAAAGACGAAATAAGCTATATTTTATAGTTTTTCTTCGATGAAGGCGAAAATGCAAGCCAAGCTGTTGGAAATTTAAATAGTGTTTATGGTCATGATACTATGTAACAGCCAATCACCCGCAATTTTGGTTTCGTCGATTTCGTTCCGGTAATTTCGATGTCAAAGATGCACCAGACACTGGAAGGCCAGATTTCCATCTGGATATCGCTGCTGAATCACAACAAAATCGACACTTTTTTGAAGCGGTTGGGACTGGTGATGAAAAGTGGATCACTTGCGGCAACGTCAAGCGAAAACGGTTGTGGTAGAAACGCGGTGAGCCGGTGAAAACGGTAGCCAAGCTAGGATTGACGGCTAGGAAAGTTTTGTTGTGAGAGAGAGAGAGAGAGAGAGAGAGAGAGAGAGAGAGAGAGAGAGAGAGAGAGAGAGAGAGAGAGGGTGCACCTTCAAAATTGGCTGAGAATATCTCGTCATGCCTATTCACGATTCAGGATTCTAGTCCAAGACGAAACAAATCATCAAGTATCAGAAAAATTTTTTTATTTCTTCTAAATTTGAATATTTCTTACTTACTTATTATTTTTTGAATATTCTTCGAATATTCTAGTTTTGCTTGTTCCTCACGTGAAATTTTCACACGTGATTCATTTGTACACTGAACATTTTCGGGGTAGTCACACTGTAGAGTTTTTGGATTGAACTCTAATCCAGGATAACAGAATAAACCAACCCAACCATTGAGAGTGCATTCATAGAACCTGCTGCAGTTCTTGGGATCTGGGATCAACTGGTCTACTTCTAAACATGGCTCCAGTTCAATATCTGCGGATACAAAAATACAAAAATTATTTAAGAAACAGCTTATCTTTAGCATATACAAACTTCTCATTCGAATTTACAAGCAGTGGCGAAAACGGTTTTCGTTATATTATATTTAATGATAATGCTGTTTGGAGTGCAGAGCTTTTCTTGGAAACTATGAAAAACATTGAATTTCGCACAAAAATGAATCAGGACTCTAAAAATATAATTTCAAAAAGTCTAGAAAATTTAATCGTATAGCATCATGAAATTAAAATATGCTGGCAATAAAAATAATTTTACTAGGTTCCACTATTCAATAACTTGAAAATTACTGATTTTCCTCATTGTAAAGAATTCGTTTGTTCTTACTTTATACTGGCCACTGGGTGTTCCTTAATTGGAGTTACGATGGAAAATGAGAGGTTCCTTAGGTAATTTTAAGAATAAAAAGCCCCAATAAGCATGAGCCCGCAAACGCTTAGTTTTCGAGATGCAGGGTGTTAGTTGTAGTCGTACTTTTTGATAATGCTCATATCAGTTAATGGAATCTTTATTAATTTTCGTTACATAGTGGGTAAATAAGTACCAAAATTCATACTTAATTTATTCATCACAGCTTACTTACTAGATCTTTATAATAATTTGGATTTTGCTGAGGGTTTCTGAAGAATTGTTCGATATTATCTTTTCTCGAAATCGGTAGCAGTAACGTCAAAACTACAAGAAATCTGAAAGGGTAGTTCTGGACTTAAGTACCTTTTCACATTTCTCAAAACTACCAATGGTCCATCAAAAAAAAATTCTGGAGGAAAGAAGCGGACACCCTTCCAGAAAAAATTACCCAGTAGATTTGCATTCAAAAAATTAGCATATAACATGTTGAAAACTTTGAATTGGAATATCTTTGCCAATTCAATTAAAATATCAGTGAAGGGAATGTTCTATGAGAAAAAACTTGAACTTTAACACCTGTATCTCAAATACAAAGCGATTCGAGAAATCTGCCATTTTCATTTTTACCTCTAATTTAGGAACACCGTGTAGATATAGTCAATTCAAAATTGATGTCATCACAAATAAATTGCAATTTGGATGAAACACAATAAATTGTACAACACAGCCCAGACAATTTTTCGATGCGAATTACTCAGTTCAATTCTTTGATAACTACAGTACTGAAGTTTTGTGACGATAATGTTACAAAAAACCCAAAACAACGGGTAACTGTATACTAATGACGAATGCAAAAATTACAGATGGCAAATAAGGGGCGACGCCGATAAAGCGGATTGATAAGGGAAAATAATAAACCTCGGACATAGACGTGCTCGTAGGGCACTAAAAGTACTCATCTTGGAAGCTATAATAAACTCATTAACAGTAAAAGGGTCCGATTTTTTAATGCCATGTCCATTTCAAAGAAAAGTAGAATGGTTATTGGTCCATCTAATGAAAAATTTCGTTCTTCGTCTTTACGAGAATTCTGAACTTTTATATTTTCAAAATCTTGGGGGGGGGTAAGTACCCCAAGTAAAAAATTATCTTCAATTAATGTTAATAAGTCTATCTATTCGAAGTTAAGAATTTCTGATTTTGTGAAGATTGGGCCAGCATTCGGATCTCGCAGCGTGACATTTATGTTGATGCCTTTTTCAACTGGAAGCACGTCCCAGATTAACTTACCATGTTTAGTATTTTCAGTAGCGCACTTCACATTTGCTGGGTAATCACACTGGAGAGTGTCAGGATTAAATTCAAGACCAGGATTGCAAGCTTCTCCCACCCAACCAGCAAGGGTACATTCGTAGAATCTACTGCAGTTTTTAACATCGGGTTTCAATTGGTCCACTTTCTGACATGGCTCTAGATTCACTGAAATAGAATAGTATAGTTGGATTTGCGATTGACTAATTGTATTCTAAGACTGTGGTTGAATGAGCAAATTCACAAAGTCTAATGCGAAATATCTGAACTCATTATTAGAACAAATTTCACCGAACACCGTGCTGAAGAAGAATAGTTTAAACTCGAAATGCAGAATACAATTTTTCAAAATCCAATATTCCGACAACCTCAGAACTGGGATATTATAGATGTCCAATGTAATTATCAAAATTATGACATCATTGTGGCAAAATCTTCACTCTTTGATTTATCTTTTTGATATATTTGATATATATTTGCAAGCCAAAAAAGCCTCAAGAATTGCCGGATATCTGAAAGACATAATCTGGAAGAACGACTATATGACCACTGAGAGTAAAGTCAGAATATATAAGACAACAAGGCTGAAAGACAGTTAAAAAGAAGACTGTCTTATAAGCAAGTGAAAAAAGAAGAAAATATTTTCGATATATCTGATTTTTGCACAATGATGTCACAATTTTGATAATTATATTTATAACGAACAGTGCAGTATTCGAACCTCAAAGCGTGATATTTATTATAATGTCTTTTTTCAACTGGAATCATTTCCCAGACCAACTTACCATATTTAGTATTTTCAGTAGCGCACTTCACATTTGCTGGGTAATCACACTGGAGAGTGTCAGGATTAAATTCAAGACCGGGATTGCAAGCTTCTCCCACCCAACCAGCAAGGGTACATTCGTAGAATCTACTGCAGTTTTTAACATCGGGTTTCAATTGGTCCACTTTCTGACATGGTTCTAGATTTGCTGAAATAAAACGAATAATACAGTTGGAATGCGATTCACTAATTGGATTCTAGACTTTGAGTATAATGTTGAATATAGATTCAAAAAATCTACACTAAAGAATATTTGAACTCATTAGAACTAATTACACCCAACCTATCTTTCAATCTCAGTTGTATTGCTATGAGATTTCAAAGAACAGGGGGAAGGGACAAAAGGGACCATGATGCCCTTCTTGTAGGCCACTGGTAGCAACTAAAAATTTTTTTTTCGAAATAAAGCACCTATTGAACACGAACATTCTTATGTTATATATAACAATTAGATACTTTTATTTTTTTATACTCAATGCTTTGTATCTCTGCAACGAACGATATTTAAGAAAATGAATATTGGGAAAGTCTTATTTATTTTTCAAGGCGAATCTTCTGTTTCTATCAGTGACCATAGTTTCGGAACACCCTGCAGTTAGAACCGCAGACTGAAACTTATCTGAACTCACTTAATTTTGTATTGAGATCAATTTCACATTGGACATTTTCGGCCAAATCACACTCTTGAGTTGCTGGATTGAATTGCAGTCCAGGATAACAGAATAATCCAACCCAACCACTGTAGGTACATTCATAAAATCTGCTGCAGTTTTTAGGATCCGGGATCAATTGGCCTACTACTCCACAGTCTACATCTATAAGAGAAGAATTATTTATGTATCTGTATGGTCTGTGAAATAATGGTTCTTGTTCAATGAATCAACCGCAAATATAAAATTGAAAATCACCGATAACATTGTTGTAACATGTTTTAAACAATACAATAAGACATAATACCTATAGGGTCGACATTTTTGAAGTTATCAAATTCTGTTTTATTTTTAGATTTCAACAAATCTTATATTGAGCTCTACAATTATTGACATGAACAAAAAGTTCGAAAAGTAGGTACGTAAATCAAAAGATGTTACTTCTTGTGTAGAATTTATATTGGTTTATTACTATCATGAGGAGATAATATTTTTTGGAAGAAATGTAATGGTCTTATCTGATAGAAAAAACAATATATGAAATTGTGTTAGTAATTCGCTTATTGAAAGTTGTATTTCAAACTGGTTCAAATCTATGATTCTGAAAGCAATCAATGATAGGTTTTCAACATTTGAAAATTGTTATTTATCATTACATTTTAATGACATTTCCTGGTTTCCACCGATATTTCATATTTTTGGCAACAGCGCATTTATATGAGAACAATTTTTCTTCATATTATTATTGACATGATTGTATAAGGCTGTTCATCCATCCTTTCATTTTGCGAAAAAAAAAATTATTTTAATGCTGAATCAGAGAAAATTTTCATTTTCACAGTAATTCGCCTACGTAACTTTGTGTAATGTGCCCAGATAACTCACAAATATTTTTCCTTCCATAAATGATAATAGTTTTAATCTATTTCATTATGTACTATTGTTGATATCATAAATAGCTAACGAAAATAAACTAATAAAATAAAAATGGTGTTGCCGAAAACACGAAAAATCGGAAGAAACCAGGAAATTTCATTGAAATGTAATATTATATATTATCATTAAGAAAATGGTTTTCGTAGTTTCTTTTTGTCAGATAAACTTCCATAATTATTGATTGCGATAGTATTTAATAATTATTATTTTAGGGTGGTACTGCTAAATTAATATCAAGTTAGCAGAGCCACCCCCTAGAAAATCTATAAGAAGTGCCACAAATTTTGTCCATTCATCATTTATTGAAACAGATACAAACTTTTCATTCGAATTTACAAACAGTGGCGAAAACGTTTTTCGTTATATTATATTTAATGATAACGCTGTTTGGAGTGGAAACTATGAAAAACATTGAATTTCGCACAAAAATGAATCAGGACTCTAAAAATATAATTTTAAAAGTCTAGAATATTTGATCGTATAGCATCATGAAATTAAAATATGCTGGCAATAAAAATAATTTTACTAGGTTCCAATATTCAATAACTTGAAAATTACTGCTTTTCCTTATTGTAAAGAATTCGTTTGTTCTTACTTTATACTGGCCACTGGGTGTTCCTAAATTGGAGTTACGATGGAAAATGAGAGGTTCCTTAGGTAATTTTAAGAATACAAAGCCCCAATAAACATGAGCCCGCAAACGCTTAGTTTTCGAGATGCAGGGTGTTAGTTGTAGTCGTACTTTTTGATAATGCTCATATCAGTTCACGGAATCTTTTTTAATCTTCGCTACATAGTAGGTAAATAAGTACCAAAATTCATACTTAATTTATTCATCATAGCTTACTTACTATATCTTTATAATAATTTGGATTTTGCTGAAGATTACTGAAGAATTGTTCGATATTATCTTTTCTCGAAATCGGTAGCAGTAACGTCAAAACTACAAGAAATCTAAAAGTGTAGTTCTGGACTTAAGTACCTTCTTACATTTTTCTAAACTACCAATTTCAAAAATTCTGGAGGAAAGACTAGGAGCGAGATCATAAGAGAAGAACTCCAGATAAAGGATATGGTGCAGTTTGGCACAATGAGGAGACGAAGCGACCACGTAGAAAGAATGAGATTGGCAAAAAAGGCTAAAGATCAAAAACTCAATTCAGAAAGACTTCCTGGCAGACCACCTGAAAGATAGTATGAAAGCTGGTCATAGGCTCCACAACTAAGACTAAACCCATAAACTAGGCTGGAAGACAGTTAAAAACAAGACTGTCTTATAAGTAAATGAAAGAAGAAGGAAAAATATTCGATATATCTGATTTTTGCACAATGATGTCACAATTTTGATAATTATATTTATAACGAACGGTGCAGTATTCGAATCTCAAAGCGTGATATTTATTGGAATCACTTCCCAGACCAACTTACCATATTTAGTATTTTCAGTAGCGCACTTCACATTTGCTGGGTAATCACACTGGAGAGTGTCAGGATTAAATTCAAGACCGGGATTGCAAGCTTCTCCCACCCAACCAGCCAGGGTACATTCGTAGAATCTACTGCAGTTTTTAACATCGGGTTTCAATTGGTCTACTTTCTGACATGGCTCTAGATTTGCTGAAATAAAATATGAAATAATACAGTTGGATTTGCGATTCACCAATTGGATTCTTAGACGTTGAGTATTATGTTGAATATGGATTCAAAAAATCTACACTAAAGAATATTTGAACTCATTAGAACTAATTACACCCAACCTATCTTTCAGTCTCAGTTGTATTGTTATGAGATTTTAAAGAACATGGGGAAGGGACAAAAAAGGCCATGATGCCCTTCTTGTAGGCCACTGGTAGCAACTAAATTTTTTTTTCGAAATAAAGCACCTATTGAACACGAACATTCTTATGTTATGAAGGACAATTACTTTCAATTTTTTATACTCAATGCTTTGTATCTCTGCAACGAACGACATTTAAGAAAATAAATATTAGGAAAGTTTTATTTTTTTTCAAGGCGAATCTTCTGTTTCTATTACTGACCATAGTTTCGGAACACCCTGTATTTAGAACCGCAGACTGAGACTTATCTGAACTCACTCAATTTTGTATTGAGATCAATTTCACATTGGACATTTTCGGCCAAGTCACACTCTTGAGTTGCTGGATTGAATTGCAGTCCAGGATAACAGAATAATCCAACCCAACCACTGAAGGTGCATTCATAAAATCTACTGCAGTTTTTAGGATCCGGGATCAACTGGCCTACTACTCCACAGTCCACATCTATAAGAGAAGAATTATTTATGTATCTGTAGGGTCTGTGAAATAATGTTTCTTGTTCAATGAATTAACCGCAAATATAAAAGCAAATATGAAATTGAAAATCACTGATCTTCAATAAACTTTCCAATGAATGCAATCCAATATTGTCAATATAACATTGTTGTAACATGTTTTAAACAATAGGTACAATAAGATAATATAGGGTCGACATTTTTCTTTCGGCATTATGTCTCTATTTTTTCAGTTTTTATTATTTTATTTTCAGTTTAATATTTTTGGAAGAAATGTAATGATCTAATCTGTTAGGGAAAACAAAAAAGTGAAAAGGGTAAGAATAGCTTTAGCTAAACTTTCTCCTAGAAGACCGTTATTATTATTATTATCTAACAGGTATATGAAATTTTGTTAGTTATTCGCTTATTGAAAGTTGTATTTCAAACTGGTTCAAAACTATATAGCGCATTTATCTATATAATAACACGTTTTCTTTTGTTTTCATATTATTTTTGACATAATTATATAAGGCTGTTCATCCATCCTTCCATTCTGCAGAAAAAAAAATTAATTTTAATTCTAAATCAGAGAAAATTTTCATTTTTACAGTAATTCACCTACGTAACTTTGTAATGCGCCCAGATAACTCGCAACTCTTTTTCCTTCCAGAAATGATAATGGGTTTAATCGATTAGGTTCGATTGTTGATATCATAAATAGCTAATAAAAACAAACGTGGTGTTGCCGAAAACACGAAAAATCAGAAGAACCCAGGAAATTTCATTGAAATGTAATATTATATATTATCATTAAGAAAATGGTTTTCGTAGTTTCTTTTTGTCAGATAAACTTCCATAATTATTGATTGCGATAGTATTTAATAATTTATTATTTTAGGGTGGTACTGCTAAATTAATATCAAGTTAGCAGAGCCACCCGCTAGAAAATCAATAAGAAGTGCCAAAAATTTTGTCCATTCACCATTTATTGAAACGGGTTCCATTAATCTTTGAGAAAGTGGCTCTTCTACCTTTATAGGGGTTGTTCTTATTTTTTGGATCGTTTCAGGATACCTACATAATAATAGTTTCACGGTCTTCTTAGAGGTTATATTAAAAAAATGAAAATATTGAAGTCAGGAACAATAATCGCATTGACACATTTTATAAATCTTACCAATATACTGAATATTATCTTCTGGAATCAAAAATACAGAGCTTGTAAAAAATCAGTTTTGTTTGGCGACTCACATACTACATTGTTGATAAATAGTAACTATTAACCAATAATTAATAAGTGAATTGCATAGTATTCAAAAATAGCTAACTTTTGGCCTCGAAAGTCATGTAAAGAGAAACATTGTAGTAGTATTGGAAAAATTATGAGGAGGAAAGTTTTGCATCTCGAAAAGAATCCAAAAAAAAAAGTAAGCTCACCCTGAACCTTAACATCCAATGAAGCAACCGAAGTTGCTAAAATCACCACAATTGCAATATGCCCAATCATTTTCTCACCAAACTGATTTTCTTGCCAATATCAACAATGTTTTATATTGAAAAAATATCAGGAGTATCAAATTTTATATCAGATAATTCGCCGAAATTAGAATGGTCTTTTATCTTGGCAATCAATTAACTCGGATTAAATTTTATCTCTAAGGCAGTAAACGGATGCAAGGGCTTGAAAAAATAAGGATTTAATTACAGATAAAGTAGGGAATTCTGAATAGTCCTTGATTCGTCATTTCAATTGAATTCGTATTCATCATTTTTGGTCCTTAATAAAAATTAATGAGATAAATGAGAAATTTTCAAAAGGACATGCACTCACTGCATTAAGTGTTTAAAATACTTGAATGAAAGCAATCCATTAATTAATGACATATTTTACATAATTCATTTTAATGATTGATATTCATTCGGAGAGAATAGTACCTTATTTCTCATTTTCTATTCATATATGGACATTTATAGCAATTTTTGTCATTCAGAAGGGTGTACTCTGCTTTTCTCACTAGGTTCTTTAGTGCAAAAATAGCTTAATCGATTCTTTCAATTTTATGAAGAAACTTTCGTTTTTTTTTCAAATTTGAAAGGTTTTTCAATCGTATCTCAATTATTTCAACATTTTTACATTCTGATGGAAAAATAAAAAACAAGCCATGTAGAGTTTTTCAAAAATTACACGTTTTCGTGTATTCAAATTTGAAAATTCAGAATATCAATAAATGGAAATATTATCAAATAAAAAATCGATAAATTACAATTGGATCATGATAGTGTGCTAGAAAAACTAGTAATTCCATGATAATGAGAACATTTTGGAATTCATCATTGGAATAATTGAGATACGATTGAAAAACCTTTCAGTTTTCGGAGTAATATAAAACAAAAACTATGAATTTTTTGTGAAAAAAATCAGTGAATTTATTTTAAACTGTCATACGAAGGTTTCTTTCAAAAATTGAAAGAATCGCTCAAGTGGTTTCCGCAAAGAATCAAAATGAATCTGCACTGAAGAACCTAGTGAGAAAGGAAGTGTACACCCTTAAAAAAACATTACATTCTAATTGTCAAATAACTAAAAAAGTTTTTTAGTATATGATAGTAAAATATAATAGTTAGTCATGTACCAAGGACATTAAGTAGATGTATATGTCAAAAAGGTAAACCCAGCCAAGGGGCCTCTGGTCTGAATGTTCGTAAATTGCCAGAGGGCATCACATCTCTTCACTCTGGTGGTGTAACAGATATTATCTTCCAACCACCATGATGTTTCAGCTTATTCATACTAGCTGTGTGAAGCTGGCACCACCAAATGCAAATTTTAGGATCGTTGTTCCATCGTAGGTTCACGTTTGTACACCCTTTTTCTTTTTCATTTGTCCAGGCACCGTTCGAGAGATATAAGAAAATTCATCTTTTCTGCTCATTTTCTGAGCTGCACCTCCAAATTGCAAAAAAGTGTTAAAAATGCCATAGATCGTTTGTCGTTTATATCTCTGGAACAATTCCTGGTCAAATGAAAAAAAAAGGGCGGACAACGTGGACCTAGGATGGAAAAACGATCCTGAAATTTTTATCCCAAAATTCGCATTCAAGAGTGCCAGCTTCACACAGCTAGTTTCTGCCATGTTGCTGATGTTCGACGCAAACAAAGTCCTGTATATTTTTCAGGTTATATAAGATTTTGTTAAATATATTTTTTCAGCTGGTTGTATGAGGAAATAACCTCGTATATAGATTTTTCTGGTCAATTACGGCCTGTATTTTCTTAACAGATTTAAATCAATAATTTCTCCTACTTCAACAATTACGCACTTTTCATCGGTTTTTGTCTCTTATCCATTTACCGAAAGAACACTGTTCTTATCTTCAACGTAAATAACTAGCATATTGACATGATATTGTGATCGGCATCCACTAAAAAAACCTTTCTCACTAGGTTCTTCTGTCATCTGTGCAGATTGTTAAGGCGTACAAACTTTCATCGTCCTTCGAGCCGGATTCATATGAATCAGTGAAGATATATCAAGCAAACAAGTGATCAACAGGAAAGTAACACAGATTTATTTTGATTCTGAGCGAAAAACGCTTGATCGATTCTTCCAATTTTCGGAAGAAACCTTCGTAAGGCAGTTTATACTCACAGTTTTTTTTTCAAAAAAATTAATAGTTTTTGTTTTATATCACTTAAAAAATTGAAAATTTCCCCAATCGTATCTCAATTATTTCAGGGATGAATTTCAGAATTTTTTCATTATCATGAAATTAACATTTTTTCTGAAACACTAGCATGACCAATTGGCATTTATCGCTTTTTTATCTGATAATATTTCTATTCATTGAAATTCTGAATTTTCAATATAAAATAACTCTAAATGGCTTGTTGTTAGTTTTTTCATCAGAATGTAGAAAATTTTGAAATTCGTCATTGGAATAATCGAGGAACAATTGATAAACCTTTCAAATTTCAAAGTAATTTAAACAAAATTATAATTTTTTTTTGTGAAAAAAACTGTAGATTTATTCTTATAACTGCAATACCAAGGTTTCTTTCAAACATTAAAAGAATCTATCAAGCCATTTCCCCACAGAATCAAAATGAAACTGCACTGAAGAACCTAATGAGAAAGCTGGTGTACACTCTTAATGCAACTTCATACATTAAAACTGCATAGTGAAGAAAAATAACATATTACTTTATGATAATGAAAGCATACTAGAAAATTGAAGGGAATATATGGAGGAGCTATTCGGGGAAAAAACAAACATTTTTAAGGCCGGAGATACACTTAGCGAAGAAAAACACGCAAGAAAACGACTAAAAAACAGTAAGTCGCCTGGTACACATGGTAAAATTCTAAATCTATTCGAAAATGACCAACTTACAATTCTTACCAGACTGCTCAGCAACATTTATGAAACGGATAAACTTCCTATAGACTGGTTAGACTCTACCTTCATAACAATTCCTAAGAAAGCAAATGCCACCGGAGCAGTAGGACTATAAGCTTAATGAGCTATATGCTTAAAACCCTTCTCAATATTTTACATTCTCGAGTATAGGCATAGAAAGCTTGAAAAAATACAGGCAACGTCCAGTTTGGCTTAAGAGGTTAATTTGAACACTAGAGGCTCTCTTTTCTATTCGGGTTCTGGTACAAAGAACCTAGAGACATGAATTGCATAGGTTTACGCATCTATCGATTTTCAAAAGCAGGATAGCAAACTGTTCCAAATATTGAAGGACTCAGGCATACTCTTTGCTGATTACTCGAAACGTCTTCGTTTATCCCGTCTTCGTCATACTTCAAGTTTTCGGTCGTCTCGTCTCTAACTCGTCTTAATTTAGTCCGCGAACCGTCTTTTCGTCTTACGTCTCAAGTTGACCGACCGAACTTGACTCGTCTTCGGCTTAAGTTCAACTGTACCCGTCTTCGGCTTAATTTGAACTGACTCTCTGCCGATTGGAACTACCCTGTCTCGAATATCGACCTCCCTTCTTTCGGCTTGACCACACCCTTAGGGAAAGTACCATCCCCTAGTCCAATAAGAATTTTGCCGTACCGCCCACAAAGATCTTCGCGGATTCCTGGAAATCGAATATACTCGAAGGACTAGTACCTGATACACAGATGTAACACATCTGGTACAACCGTCTTGTTCTCGAACTTTCCCAACCCCAGTAAATCTCTTAAGTTTTACAACCGACATGACACATCTTCGACACCCCGAAGAAATACACATCCTTTTTACATTATATGTACAATAAAAATTCGTTCCCTGTAAATTCATTGAAACCGTCATGCCTTCGACACTTGAAAAACTAATAGGTCTCCAAGCATCCCGTTGATCATCTCAATTATTAACAATAACTGGATCCTACATACATATTCAGAACAGCTGTCCTCTGTCAGTAAAGCAGGGTCGTCGCTAACCAAACTGCCACCCTAGGCAGAGACACAATTCTGCAGAATGCTAGAAATTAATATTGTATAATCGGGCTCTAAGGCCTGCTCTAACGTTTCTGCCGCCCAGGAAAAAATACAAGTCGACGACTTCCTTGCAGATTTGCAGGCATTGTACTAAACAAAAGACCAGTGGGGGTTGATTGAATTGCTGTATTTCAAGAAAGCAAAAATACACTGAATGATAGTCAGAGGAATCCAACCATTAGAGAAAAGTGCCAAAGAGACGATGTTGTAAGGTGGATAAGAGGGAGAATGGAACCAGCATATAGACAGGATGGCCAAGATTGCAAGAGACAACATACGTCACGGAAGAAGACCACTGGGACACCCACCAAAACGATGGCGAGACTGCTGACAATCTACATCCCAGGAAACAAATACATGAGGAAAACCAAAATTGAACAGGCAATATGCTCTTTAAAAGAAGAAGAAGAAAATCTGATCAGTGAACACACCAGTATTTTAGGAATCTTAGTCGAACCCTACCATTTAATAACATTCTCGGGTTAAAATCCAAAATTTCCTTGAACAAGCGCGCCACATTGACTGATTTTCCTGATTTGTGAATTGCTGTTCTATTTTGATCCTCGATTCCAAGAAAAATACCAAACATGATGCGGAGCAAAGTTTGTTTTGTTTTCAACGAATGCGACTGAAATCTATCAACGCCATCTGAATAACATTATGATTCATAGAAACGGGAAAAAAATCGAAACAATGGTGTTGTCCAAGCAGCACTTTGGATATGAACGATAACCGCTGTGCAATCCATTCATTGCGACAATTTTATTACAGAATTAATGCAAAATTTCAAAGAAAATATTTAGCAATACGATATCTAATCTATCAAGGATTCTCTGTATTAAATAAGTATTAGGAATTGAAAAAATTTCAACGAGTGGTTCACAAACTGAAAATAATCTTATCTTTAGTTGAGTTATAGGGCGAGTTCAGAAAGTCAGCGCTGTGTTTGTTTTGGACAAATAATAAGTTTTATTCATTATAAACTACAAATCTTTCATAATATAATGTATCTGTAAAGACAATAAATAAACCAAGAAAGAAGTCACTAAAGGTCATACCTGTACGTGACATACCTATGAATACATGAATATAAGACGATAAAACTACAACAATGATAATATATACCCAATAAAAATAACAATAACATAACTATTTAAACTTATTAAACTGACCAATAAACAGTTAAACCAAAGTACAATAAAAAAAACACGGTGAGGGGATAATTTAGCCCAGAACTGATGGAGCAAATTATATAAAAATTCAGTCGGTCATTTACTGAAGCGCCATCAAAAAGCTCATCATGAGAACAAAGCAGGTGTAAACATTTCCAACCAGGATAGTGCATGCATTATATTCTTATTCATTCTATCATTCTGTGAATCATTTCTCTAGAGTTTTCAAAAATATAACTTTTCAGTAGATTTTTGAAATTTTTCAATGTATTCTCACATTTAATATGGTCTGGTAGTGAGTTATATAGTTTGGGGCTTGATAAGTGTAACATTTTTGGCCAGTCGCTTTCTTTGTCTTCTTCAGTACGTATGTTTTATTTTTGTTTCTTGTGTTGTAATCATGGTCGTAATTCTTAAGCTGATATCTATTTTTATGTTGGTAGATGTTTGTAAAATAATAGTATAGCTGCCGTATGTCCATTATAGAACTTTCCCGAAATAGACTGTCCGATGGATAGGTAAAATCTTTTTTATACATTACTTTGATGATCCTTTTTTGAACTACTTCAAGATTGGTCAAAGTAGTTTTACCAACATTACCCCATGCAACTATACCATACATCAGATGGGGCTGGACAAGTGAGATATAGACAGTGTGTAGCATTTCAGGATTGAGAATCTCTCGTAAAACTCTGAACTTGAATATCAGAAATCTAACTTTCTTAATAATATGCTTGACGTGTTTATCCCATTTTAGGTTTGTATCCAAGACAACACCCAGGTATTTGAATTCTGTAACAGCACTTATATATTCGTTATTCAGAATATTTATTGTTTGGAAATCTGGTGATGTTCTACTGTCAATATGTGTGGGAAGGAACGATGTTTTTGTGAAGTTAATGGTTAATAATTTGCTATTGAACCATTTTTGAATCATAATGAGATCCTTTTCTGCCAGTATTTTGACCACCTTCCAGTTTTTTTCCTCATAGAAGATGCAAGTATCATCAGCGTAGGCTATAATTTCTCCGGCCGTAGGAACCGAGAAAAGATCATTCAAATAAATGTTGAAAAGGATCGGTCCCAGCACGGATCCTTGAGGTACACCGAAGGTAATTTCCTCTTGCTCGCTCCTGATGTTATTAATTTGTACCAACTGATATCGTCTTGTAAGATATGTTTTGAATAACTGTAGACCAACGCCTCTGATACCCACATCCTCCAAAGATTTTAGCAATAGTGTATGGCTAACGGTGTCGAACGCTTTCGAAAGATCAATGAAGACACTCAAAGCCATCTTATCAGTGTCCATTGCATTATACATTTTGGATGTTAGGTGCAATATGGCATCTTGTGTGGAAACACCACTTCGAAATCCATATTGTTTGTTGGACAAAATATTGAATTTGGTTAGGTAGGAGCACAACCTGACCTTCAGAAGTTTCTCAAATATCTTGGCAAATGTAGTCACAAGTGAGATAGGCTATAATTAATAGCCTCTAGGGGATCACCGGATTTGAATATTGGTTTCACCAGAGATATCTTAAACAGAGAAGGAAAATATCCTTTTTCTAGGCTTCTATTCACTAAATTTGCTAACGGTTCAGAGATATGTTTCACTATACATTTTAGTGTTTCACCAGTTATTTCATCTTCTCCCGGAGACTTTTTGTTTTTCAATTCCTCTATGACTCTCACTATTTCTGTAGGCGTAGTAGGTGAAAGGAAAAAAGAGCTTGAGTTATTATATTTCCTTTTAGGGAGGGCATAGTTTGGATCCACTTCAATTCGATTAGCTAGGTCTGGGCCTACTGCAATATAATGTTCATTGAATACATTGGATATTATTTTTCCATCAGTGACAATATGACCATTTTTTCTTATTTGATTAATTGATGTCCTATTTTGTTTGCTGGATGTTATTTCTTGGATTGTGTGCCACATCGCCTTATTATTATTAACGTTTTCAGAAATTTTCTGTTTATAGAAATCATTCTTGGTTTTCTTTAAAATGAAGTTAAGTCTGTTTTAATATTCCACATATTTTCGATGCAACTCGTAGTTGAAGTTTGTTCGTAGAGTTTGATACATTTTATCTCTCTCATTTATTGATTTGATTAATCCTTGGGTTATCCAACTCTTGCGTTTTCTTTCTCTATTTTTCACCGTGTAGCTACAATCTTTAATTTCTGTGGTAACCAACATTATAAATTTTTCCACTGCTGTGTCAATATCTGTGATGTCATAAACAGGGTTGAAATTAGTATTTTTCATATTCATGGATAATTTTTTGTAATCAATTTTCTTGTATGTGTTTGCCCTGTTTTTGGTGGTGGTAGTTTTTGTATTAGGAAATATAACTTGTAATAGAACGGAATAATGGTCTGTTATTCTAGATTTTATGACAAAAGGCAAAAGCAGTTCTAAGTCATGTCTCGTGCGAAGAAAAATATGGTCCAGGCAGGATTTTGAGTTCTCAGTTACTCGAGTGTGTTCATTTATTGTGGACACAAAATTAAACTCGCTCAGTGTATTAATATAGTCCATAGCGTCTCCATCACTATCATTAAGAAGGTCAATATTAAAAGGATGATCTGATATATACCATTGTTCCATCATTTTGATTAAAAGTGCCATAATTGTATACCAAGCTATATCCATCTATATTCAAAATATCTATATCATCTATTTGCCAGGTTTCAGTCAAGATTATACATTCTGGTTTGTCTGAGAACTGTTCGAGGCAGCATAACAGCTGATCAAGATTCTTGAAAGCGCTTCTAATGTTATTGTGTAAAATTTTAAAATTATCACTATTCTGATTAACCCTGAGCACCTCATCGCATTCGTAAAAATTTTCTAGGACTATTGTTTCCACCTCACTTGCTCTGAAGTCCCTGATATAATCATCCATGTTGAACTACCTCCGAAAAACTCAACAAACTGTAGATCACCGGTTAGCTTCCCCAATTCAAGACCCAGTATAATGACACCGTATGTACACACAATATCATCGGGGCCACAATCACGTCAACACGAAAAATGAAAGAATACTCGAAATGTAGGGCAGACAAATTGCTTAGATGAATTATGTTATTACCCCATTCAATCACCAACCAATACAAAGGATAAAGAAAAAAAGTAAATTGTATTTGATTGTAAAGTTTTGCGACAACAATAAAACGAAAAATTAATTTTATAGATGTAAATGAGTCTGTGGAGTTATTTTCTGCTTGCTGAGCGAAGTTGAAGTTTTTCCGTGGATGCTTGGCCTGGGTTTGGGTTCGGTTTCAGTGGTTTCCTGGGCAAATTTTGGTTTGTTGATAATTGTACGTTCTCTATTTGCTGGATGCCTGTTATTTTCTTTTGTGTTTTAATTTGCGTTTTCGTCTCTATTCCACAGTCAGATTCCTTATTTCGGGTCCTGGTGTCTGGTGTTGCGGGTGCACTGTGGTTTTGCTTCTCAGCAGTTTCTTCCTCTTTCTTTTCTCTCAATGTTTCTGCAGTATAGGCGGTCCCATCCACAAACAATCTATTTCCTCTTATATAACTTATTATCCCAGTGTTTTCCCTAGCATTCTTCAAGTGGTATCTCAATAGTTTGTTATCTTCTCTCTGTTCAAACGTCAGGTCGTGCGCAATGCTGATCTGGGTACCCTTCAGCTTCTTGCAGTTTCTAAAAATCTCTTGTTTCTTTAGGTTGGATACTAAGTTGAGTTTGATCGGGTTGTTTCGAGCATTTTTAATCCAAACAAAATTGTTGACATCCGACCTCGATATAGCTACACCCAGTAGTCTATGAATTTCCTCGAAAACAAATTCCAAGGATATCCCCTCCTCCTTTGTTTTCATTCCAAATATGACAATACCATTTTCTCTCGATTTTCTCTCTAACGTTTCGACCTTACTCTTCAATTCTTTATTTTCCCTTTCCAAATATCTAATTTTCTCCTTCAATGACTCAATTTTCAATACAACTCTTGCTTCACTGGCTTCTATTACATTTCTCAGTTCAGTTCTGTTGTTAACTATTTCGTTCAGAAGTTTGCCAAATTGTTCATTTTCATTCATTTTACCACGTTCCCTTTAGTGGAGGTGTATGGTCTCCTTTAATTTGTATAGAGTTCCGCAAAAAATGGACGTGACTCTCAAGGACTGACATGTGATGGGGGTTTCCCTGTGTTTATCTTCTTTCTAACTTCCGTTTCGAGTACAGAATACTATCAATTTATTATCCAAATGTGTCCTTTAAGTGTTATTTCATACGTGTTTGAGTTTCAGAATTATATGCGGACTGTTACATACCAAGATATAATAATTTTTGAGCACGACGTTCAGGTGATGTTCACACTATAAAGCAGCACATACACAAAAACCTAGGTTTTTCGATTCCTCGTCAATATTGGGCATAAGGCATTCCACAAACAACATTACACCTTAATTGGCATAAAGACTTAGGTCTTGAGGCTTCTTAAGTTCATTGAACACAACGGCTCGAGCCGGTCGATCATCAAAATCGTCATATCTTCGTTGGTTGGGTCCTTGAAATCTATCAAAATGATCTAATCTATCAAGGATTCTCCGTATTAAATGAGTATTACGAATTGAAAAAATTTTAACGAGTGGTCCACAAACTGGAAATAATCTA
This sequence comes from Harmonia axyridis, assembly GCF_914767665.1. NCBI lineage: Eukaryota > Metazoa > Arthropoda > Insecta > Coleoptera > Coccinellidae > Harmonia > Harmonia axyridis. The sequence goes on from NC_059501.1 coordinate 63,856,332, forward strand.
ATTTTTAGTTGAGTTATAGGGCGAGTTCAGAAAGTCAGCGCTCTTTAATGCGCTGAAAGAGTTGCGCTGGACAGCGCTGGCCGCTGAACCAGCAAAATGGGGTCCAGAACCAAACCCCCTCCCTTCCACGAATTTTTTTCACAAATACAGGATTATAATCTCACGGAAAATATTACCATCTGTTTCTTTTTTATTATTATTTTTTTTAATATTTTTTGTGATCGTAAACTCCACAATATTTTTCTAGAGCCCACGTCAACGGACCCTACCCGAAATTTTCTTCTAGCTACGGCCTTGTAAGTGATTATTCATTTTGGATAGCCCGCTATCTATGCTGCTGTCATATTTTGACGTTTGACCAGGAAAAACTACGCCATTACTAAAAATGGAACTATACACGCTTCAACAACGCAATCAAAATGTTAAAACTCACTGCAAAAATGGAGAAAGTTTTGCAATCTTGAGTCGTTGTGAAACACCTTCTCGACCAGCAATAGTGATACAGGTTACGAAATTTGAGCTGTTGGGACAAGTAAGTGATGTGAAATATCGAAACCAGGTGCGTCGCTCAAGAACAACTGAGGATATTGCTGCTAAAGCCAGAAGTGCGGATAACATTGGGAATTAGGCATTCCACAAACAACATTACACCTTAATTGGCATGAAGACTTAGGTCTTGAAGCTTCTTAAGTTCATTAAACACAAGAACTCAAGACAGTCGATCATCAGCATCGTCGATCCTTCGTTGGTTGGGTCCTTGAAATCTATCAAAATGATCTGAGTTTTCATCAGAATATCATCTTCAGTGATAAGGCCCATTTTACCTCGGAGACTACGGGAAAATCCAAGAATAATTGTTGAAAAGCCTCTCCACCCTCAACATGTCATACATATGCTTAGTGATTGTTATGGCTTGAATTGGAAGATGTGGACGACTTTTATTGTAATCTTAGAATATAGATAGATAGATACATGTAGATTATTAATGTTTTTAGGGCCAGTTGCACCATTTGCCTAAACATTGATTAAAATTTAAACATTGATTAATTTCTGATTTCTCTTGAGAAATCATAGAGTAATCAACGTTTAAATTTTTAATCAATGTATAGGCAAATGGTGCAACCACAGAACACTAAATATATAGTGCAACTGGCCCTAAGATTGTCATCAAGACATTTTGTTTGCACCACAGCCGCCATTAATCAGCTGATTGTGGACGTACCGTCATGCGGATCATTATTGACTTGACAGGTCTCTGTGTTCAAACCGGTACTTTCAACTTTCCAGCAAACCTAATTAAATTCCAAACTGGTGAATAGTTTTTTTGATCCAGAGTTCTGTTCAAATCTTATTTATGCAAACGAATTCAAGAAATATGAAAGAAATATAAGTTGTCCCTAAGGATTTCAGGGAAACAATTTGATACAAATGAAAGAAAGTATGATTTTGTTGATGAAAGTTTTGAATTATTATAATGGCTAAAAAAATATCTCCTACAGACAGCGGAAGGTAAAAATGTACAGGTGGAATTTTTTAAGTCTCTTAAATTTATATTACAGGAAGTTATGGTATACCTTTGGTCTTGTTATTGTATTGACTATTGCAACACGCTTCCACAAAATAACTGAACCTGATCATGTTTGGTGAGGTGATCACATAAGAAGTTATAGAATTTTTATTTATTCAATTATGCTTTTAGTTGGGATGAAACTCATTTTGGAAAAATGGGAAGTTGGTATATCAATCGTACATTCTTTTTCGATGTTCATCCCCCTCTTGGGAAGGTAATAATTACCTTCTTCCCTTCATACCTTAGTTTCAATACATCTTATTTCAGATGCTCATTGGTCTATCAGGCTATTTAACTGGATACGATGGTAAATTTGCATTTGATAAACCTGGAGATAAATATGAAAACACAAGTTATGTTGGTATGCGTATTGTGAGTATTTCATTATTTTGACCCATATTTAGCAAAATAAGATGCAATGTTTCAGTTTTGTGCATCTTTAGGAGCGTCAGTTGTCCCTATGGCCTTCTTAACAGTACATGAAATGACAAATTCGTTGACTTCTGCACTTTTTTCTTCCTTGTTAGTTATTTTTGGTAAAAATATTACAAAAACTATTAGCCAGAGATTCTTACAATATTTTGTTGCAGATGTCGGCTTGATCACACTTTCTCAGTATATATTACTTGATCCAATTCTTCTTTGCTTCATGGTGGGTTCACTTCTTGGTGCTGTAAAAGTTACTTCAAACAAAATTCAGGAATTTTCTGTAAAGTGGTGGTGTTGGTTATTTTTCACAGGAACAATGTTATCCTGTTGTATGGCTGTGAAATTTGTTGGTCTTTTTGTTGTGATTCTCATTGGATTAATGACTATAGTTGATCTATGGAACATATTAGGAGATCTTTCAAGGCCTGTCGTGAGTATTGAATTCAAGTTATTTAGCAGATATGAAACATTTGTCGTTGCATTTGAAATGGTAATTAGTTCAAAGATAACATTTGATTATTTGAAACTTAACAAGTACTTCCTATTATCAAGAAAAATATTGGTATATGTGGGCTCTGTGATCCAAAAGTCATTAATTAACCTCAAAAATTATTGTAGGTTAAAAACAAAACACATAAAAATGAGTAATTAACGGATTCAAATTAAATTTGCGTTTATAAAATAGTACTGACAATGTACACACATAGAATTTTGAGATGTGCTCATTCAAATTACCCTAAAATTTTATCGCTGACTAAAAAGTTGGAATTGCAAAATATCACGAAATTTAGAGAATCTGCCTTGTATTATTCATCGCAAAAAGAGAATGCTGCAAGCTATAAGATTACGAATTTACCTGAAAAATTAGTGTATTCTTCACCAAAAATATTGCAACCATATTTAAAATTAATGAGACTTGACAAACCAATTGGATCATGGTTGCTGTTTTGGCCTTGCGGATGGAGTATAGCCATGGCAGCACCTACAGGGTCATTTCCAGACCCTTATTTACTAGCTCTGTTTGGAGCAGGGGCAGTAGTAATGAGAGGTGCTGGATGCACAATTAATGATATGTGGGATAAAGACATTGATGCTAAGGTGGAAAGGACAAAAAATAGACCTTTAGTTAATGGAGATGTCTCAACGAAACAGGCTTGGGTATTTTTAGCTGGACAATTGAGTGTTGGATTAACAATTTTACTACAGTTAAACTGGACAAGTGTATTTTTAGGTGCATCTTCTTTAGGACTTGTTATTTGTTATCCATTAATGAAACGTTTTACATATTGGCCTCAGTTAGTTTTAGGTTTTACTTTTAATTGGGGAGCCTTACTTGGATATTGTGCTGTGAAAGGATATGTAGATTTATCTATATGTTTGCCATTGTATATAGCTGGTGTATGCTGGACAATAATTTATGATACTATTTATGCTCATCAAGATCGATTAGAAGATATAAGTATAGGTATTAAGTCAACTGCTATAAAATTTGGGGAAAAAACTGATTTATGGTTAACTGGGTTTGCTGCTACTATGGTCAGTAATTTAATATTATCGGGAATTATGAGTGAACAAACTTGGCCATATTATTTAAGTGTGGCTGCCGTTGCAACTCATTTAACAAATCAAATTTATAATTTGAAAATAAATAATGGAAAAGATTGTGCAGAAAAATTTATTTCTAATGCGAATGTGGGTCTAATTTTATTTCTTGGTATTATCAGTGGCATCCTTTTGAAAAAATCTGAAAAACATCAAAGCAAAGATTTTATTGAAAAACTGATATAATTTTTATCAATAATTATAAATAGTATCAACTAGTCACTATTATGTTTCAGAAAACTGTTAATGTTGTTTGTTGGCCTCATATAAAGTGAATATAAAAAATTCATTTAATATAGTTCCATCCTTAATTAATTAAAATATTTTGATCATATTCAAGAATTTATGATGAAAGCTAATAAAAATGAGATACCATTGAGAATAATTTCATTTTACATTCCTTATGCTGGTGTAGTATTTTCAGTTTTGTTATATCACTTTTGCTTAAAATTGACTAATGATTTTGCCAATATCATTTTAGCAATGACATATGAAATATTTCGTGTACTGTACTTCAAAATGAGAATTCTATTTCCAAGAAAATGTTTTTGAAGCAATAATAGAATTTATTTCTGAAATAGGATACTACAGAACTTTTAGAAAATATATGGAGGATAATATCGATATATTTTGGTTTATTATTCCTGATAAGAAATCTCCATAATATTTTGAGGGAAAATATAACTGTTTTGTTTTTCTTTTTTAAACTTAATTACAATTTTTTGTGTTCTCTGCTAGACTAAAAATCAAGCAATAACATTAAAAAATAGTTATTGCAGGTGAATATTCTTACAGGCATCTAAAATGCATAATAAAGGAATCTGCAAAGCTCTATTGCTAATGATGCATCAGCCTTCGAGTTTTGAAGATAAGCCAACATTTTTAAAATTCTTTTCTCTGGGAACACTTGAATTTACATGAAATAAGGCAATCAAAGATCTTATCAATTTCTGGCACAAGCCACTGTGAACTTAGAGGGTGAATCATTAGGTCATTCCTATGAACATACGTCTGAAATTGTTTCGTTTCTAAGATATAGTGTGCTGAAGTTGGAAAAAAGGTTTTCAAAAAATTTCATGAATATTTTTGAATTGATTTACTTGAAAATGGGTAGTTATTTGAAATAATAAGACGCTTATTATCCCCAACTAGATTGAAATGATTAGGTCCATCTCAGTGGGCACCACAGCCAACAATTTTGGGAAAAAAGTACACTGCTGATTTTTTTTTTAGTATTCTATTCTTTTCATTGAGCAACTAAAAATTTACCTTTTTGCTCTCTTGTGTTTTCTTTATATCAGGCTTTGTTTTCGAGAAAGAAAATCAAATTCACTTTAACACTTTAAACTATCCATGAACAATATAAAATAAAAACTAGTAAAAAATCAACAATTTCGACCCTAAAGCAAATGAGCAAAATGTCCACCTTCTGATAAAATACAGGACTGCATTCATTTTGTTATAGTTTGTAAGAGTATTTTTTAACTTCAATAGTATCTCAGAAACAAAGTAACTTAGGACATATGTTCATAGAAATTTTTTTTTTTCAAAGCGACCTAATGAATCTCCTTCTGAAGTTTCGTACCTTAACACGTTCACTGCGACTATAGATTTTACCTATTTCAATCTATGTGCGGCACATGCCCCAAGGGATACGTGTATACATTTTTTTCCGGGCTCCACCTAACAAAGGGGTAATCTTTTATTCAAGGTACCAACTGTTGGAAATCATTTTGGAAGTAGTAATCTACCTAAGGACTCAGTCGCACTTGCGTCCGGGAGGCATGTACCGCATTAAACTAATGAAACATTAGTTGTGTGCGGCACGTATCCTCGGGGGCATGTGTTGTGATAAATAATCAAATAAGTATATTTTTCATATAGAAATCAATTGCTATTTGCATCATCAAATCGGTAAAAAACAGTGTTTTATCAGTACAAGGCACTCGTTTTTACCCATTTTCAGACAACATCAAATGTTACAAATAGTTTTACTTAACCTTCAATATCTCTATTCAGATTTAACTGTTCTAATTACCTTGTATTTGAGAAGAACAAAAGCTATCTAAATACTATTCCATAACTACTCTGCTTTCATAAGAAGTTAAATAAAATCCAATTTATTTTATTTTACAGATGGATACTGCAAAACATTTCATTGCACGAGCTATTTTCCTCATTATTTGGCCAACTATGCTGTATGCCTTATATTTTTATATTCATCTGAAGGTTCTCAATCACAGGTATCAGCAATAAAATTCAGTTAGTTATGGTTTTTACATGTGAATTTTTAGTGGGAGCGGCGATGGTTTCTACAGTTCGGCATTTCAATCGCAGCTCATAGAAAATAGTTTGCATAATGCAAGCATGCCTAGACATGTTGCCTATGGTGCAGTTATCACCTTGAAAAATCATAAAACAGGTGGTGGATATCTTCATTCCCATTATCATTTATACCCAGAAGGAGTGGGAGCAAGACAGCAACAGGTAATTCTTCATATGGATTTTGCACAGGATTTTTATACTATGATAGATCCCATTAGACTGCATACTGCTCCATACCCATCAGTTCTATTATTACTTGTAAATGCAAATGATGAATAGAGTTTTAATTGAATTTTGTCAGTCCGTCCATCAATAAATAATCCTCTAACAGAAAAACCTATAAACCTGAAATATTCAAAGAATTTTTGAACCTTAACTACGGTTAAGTTCGTTGATTTGCTTTATCCGACTATGAGTTATAATCATTTTTCACTAATTTTTAGCGTTACTCGCAAACAATGATTTGTTCAATTTGTTATAGATAACCACTTATACTCATAAAGATGATAACAATAAATGGATTATAAAGAAGTATAACTCTGAGATCAAGGATATTGAAATAATTCGAAGTGGTGACTTGGTACGATTGGAACACTCGGCAACTAAACGAAATCTCCACTCTCATAAAGAACAAGCACCTATAACTAAAAAGCATTATCAAGTCACCGGGTATGGAGAAAATGGTACAGGTGATGTGAATGACGTTTGGAGAGTCACTATTCTCAATGGAGTAGAAGGTGAAAAGCTCAAAACTGTTACCAGCAGGATTAAATTTGTTCATTATTTACAATCCTGTATTCTCACAACTAGCGGCAAACAGCTGCCAAAATGGGGTTATGAACAGCAAGAAGTATCTTGCAATCCTAATTTGAGAGATTCGAATGGAGTGTGGAACGTTGAAGAAAACTTTTTTCCCAAACGTAAGTTAATTCCTTATTGTTAGTACTATCTACTTATCTATGGTTAGTACTCCCAATTTTTTTTTTTTCAATAGTTTCGTCATTCACCCATCTTGAATTATTTAATGATCTCTTCATGTAGAAGTTAACAAAAGGGTCCAAATTATCATTTCACATTATAGTTCAATCAAGTCCATGATTTTCCCCACTTTTTAGGAAGATGTAAAACTTTTATGTAATTTCAGCACATATTCGTCTATTATAGATTTCTTTGAAACTTTGCAATGTTCATGCCAAGTTTCAAGAGGATACTTTATCATAAACCCTCAATTATCTAGATAAACTAACTGACAACATTTTTATTATGAATAATATTGTATATAACTAACCTGTGTGTGAATCATAGATCTTCAACAATTGATGAGGAAATAGTTGACTTATTTATAATTTCTTCACAGTGGAGAATGTTAGTTTTGAAGTATATGCTCCAAGTTTTTTGGAAAGATTTTTGGAATCCCATGCCGTAATGTTACAAGGTAATTCAGGGTTGAAACCAAAAGAAGGAGAAATAACCTCGAGGCCATGGCAATGGCCTATTAATTATAGGGTATGTTATTTTCAGATATTGTGAAATCTAAAGTCTATTCTTATCTTCTCATTACAGGGACAATTTTTTTCTGGTTCTACTTATAGAATTTACTTGTTAGGGAATCCTGTTATATGGTGGAGTAATCTCATATTTCTCCTCATTTTTGTCATGATATTCATAGCTAATGCCATTAAAACTCAAAGGGGATATATTGAACAGTTCAAAGGTAAATTAATTAGGAATATGTAATATATCCACATAACAAAGAATAATTTCAGAGGAGCATAGTTTGAAGTTGAAAGCATGTACTTGGCTTTTTATTGGATGGTTGTTGCATTATGTACCATTTTGGGCAATGGGAAGAGTACTTTATTTTCATCATTATTTTCCAGCAATAATATTCAGTTCTCTTATATCAGGTAAGGTTTTCATATTACCCATCAGCAGTGATATCTTGATCAGCTTTTTAATGGATTTCATTAACCAATTTGTTTACGACTGATGTAACGTCATCAAATCCATCAAAAATGCACATATCATTCTTGTTTCAATTGATATGAAAAAAAAAAAAAGAATCATAATACTTTTTTCTCAGGCTTGCAATTTCTAAAAAAGAATTTACAATTGAAACACTCGCAACAGTAGTAAAGTTAACTTAAAAATTCAATTCTCTTAATAAAAAAAAAAATTCCGATGGATCGATTGGATATTTTGATGAAAACAAAAATATGTATATCTATAGTGATATCAAATTTTTCAGAATACTTCAAAAGAGTATAATATTTTTTAAATTGCTAGTCATTTTCATGATGAGAAAGATATATACATTCTTCGGAACTTTTAGAATAAACTTTTAAAAACAATTGAAATTAACTTTTATGAATAAATATATTATGTTTAATCGAAATAATTAATATTTTCTGAAAATTTATTATGAGTTTCTATTTCTCAAGGAAATTCTGCTTCTCTTTCTATGAATTTTGAGGAATCATATCGATAAAAAATATTACATAATTACATACATATAGGGTAAAAGTTAAACAATGATTAAAAAAAATAATCTAGTAAACAAAAAAAAAATAAACTGCAATATAAAAATGTAAAGCTTCTATGTGAAATTTTATGTTACACCACTTATATAAGTTATCTTCACCTTACAGGCATCATCATAGATTATTTTCTAGAAGACATTCCAAAACTGTTTCCTGCAACAGTAGCCAATACAGTCTATCATACAGTCCTAGGTGTCATTTTGTCTTCTATTCTATACAGTTTTTATTTGTTTTCTCCTCTCGCCTATGGAATGAATGGACCAACATCAAGTGAAAGTAATTCGACAATGTTTGGACTCAAATGGATGGACAGCTGGGAATTTTGAATAATATTCAGACTGATAATTCTTTTTTATTCAAGTATATAGTTTATTTATTTGTTGAAATTAGGATTAATTCTAAAATCATTTATAAAGAAGATAGAAATATGACCAGGTTGATATTTTATATGTAATTGTTGATTTCATGAAAACATGAGTAACAAAAATCTTATTTTTATACTTATTTTGATTATATAATTAAATAAAAATCAGTTCAAAAATATAGTTTCTTTCAATTGAAAGATTGGATTAAATCAAGTGACAACTATTAATTAAATGCTGTGGTTATGAAAGTAGATAATTTAAAGGAAAAACTGAGAAAACTAGCTCCAGTATAAAAAAAAAAAAAATTATAACATCTCGAAATTACAGTGAATTGGACAAATCTTTATGTTGATAAAATAAGTGGGTGATTTCAAACTTTTAAACCCTTTTTTGAGCTGACATTTTATAATACAGAAAATTGTACTATATACAGGAGGTGCACATAAACGTGTTAATGATATGAATATAATTGGATCTCCATAAACCAAACTCTGGGTAGGTACAATGTAACCTTAGTATAACTAATATCTTGATTTGAAAAATATATCGCAATCTCATAGCACTATCAATATTCGTTAATGTACCTTCACATTGCTTCATTATTACAAACTCATTTGTCAATAAAGTCTTCATAATAAATTTTCAACCATAGCAGAATATACATAGCAATCATAATTTTGTCAACTAAGAACCTTTATATATCCTACCCTACCAATCAAAAGTAAACAATAACAAGGATTGTTTTCTTACCTTATCAAATTTCTTAAGTAGTCTTAATTTTATAGGATTGATACCCATGCTTCTTCAAAATATACCTAACTGTACGGGCAGGAATGCCAACTTCTTGAGAAATTTCAGAGCTGGACATAGGCCCATTTGCTTCAACAAAGGCACATACTCTTATATCCCTCTCGTAATTTTTGTCAGGTATAGAACGGGTCTTTTTATTGTCTTGATAGCAATTTTTACATATGTTAATGCAACCGGATTTTTCGAATCGGTGAAAAATATTCAAAACTGTTTGAACAGACGGAACTTGTTGACCAGGATAAGCAAATATAAATCGCCCAACCACTTCATCCGCGCTGTCAGCTTCTAAATACCATTTAATGATATTAATTTTTTGTTCAAGGGAATACATTTCCTTTAGAACGATAATTTATACTATATACAAAAACAAAACAACAAAAGCCCATAAATTAAGTATACAACCACAGACTACAGTCTTAGAGTAGAGCGTATTCGACTGGCTGCAGCAGTGCGAAGCGAATTAATTCGAACTAATTATGTCATTTAGCTGATTTAGCTCTACAAAAATTCGAATTAATTCGCATAAGTGCAGCCTTTTTTTTAGTCTTTGCTAAAAGCCAACGTGTGTACCCAGTGTGTCTGTGAAGTAGATCATATATAGTTCCCAATGAGGTTATGTGTTTGCAGCATAGACCTAATATCCATGGACCGAGTGTCACGTGATTTTTCAGAAGCTCGTAGAGGAGAAAGACCTAGAGAGAGAAGAATATATGATTTCTCTTGATTCGAACAGAGATGCTACTGATGGAAATCTGTAAAGAACCTAAAAGCAATAAAATAGGTGATTTATTACTCTGAGATGGTCAAATGTCAAAATCATCTGATTGAAAGATATAAAGACATGATATTTATTTATACGTTTTATGAACTGAATAGAATGAAATTTACATACTTTTTTATATTTATCATTTCGATTTGCCTAATTCAATGATGGAATAAAATATGGCATATATTTGAATGAACTTCTACCATGTGAATCAGGAAAATTGAGAAATTTTAGACCATACTTCTTTCTGACATTGTGGGGACAGAACAGGATTTAATGTAACAATGAGTTGGACTCGTTGATATCTCAAGGAAATATAATATACATATAAATAATTGCTTATAGGAATCAGCAATACTCTTATTGGCTATAGGTGAAGATAAGTAATATTCGATTCAATCATCTTTTGAATTGGTAATATTTCTTTTACTTCAGGTAGAAAAATTATGCTACAGAAAATTTTTATTAGATAAAAGAGAACATTCATTCATCCATGATTATCGAAATACCATTAGGATTGAGCATTGAGGTTATCGGCTGAAAAAGAAAGCTGTGGGTAAGATATGGACTTGAGGTATCTTAAAGCACCATGATACTATGATTTAATAAATGACAAATTGAAAATAAATACTACTAAATTCTAATGTAATATGAAAAACTCAACATGATATTATCTTCTCTTGAAAATATTGTTTTTATTCATGATGGGAAAAAATGATATATTGCTGGAGATTCTTCAACTGACGCAGTTTTCCAGTTAGTCCCTTCGTTTTCATAAACTGTTTCGGACTTCAAATTTGAAATAACGATTTAACGTTCAACTCTTCGAGTTGAAAGAGATGTATATTGTTCTCTTTCTCTAGGGCAATAAATCAAGAGAGTTGACAGACTTCCATCCGATGTTCCATCTCATTCGTTCTCTCGACTTCTCTCTCTAACGCGACGTCCATGGATATTAGGTCTATGGTTTGCAGCTATAACATATTTGTTTTGACAAGTATCCGGCTCATTAGAATTGAGCTTGAAATGTGTAATAAAGGCAATTTTCGAATTGAAGACTTCCTAGTTTCATTGAATTTAGAAAATAGCTCATTTCCCTTTAGGATTTAGATGCAATGAAATCATTTTACAAACAGTACAAATTTGAATATTCAGTAGCCATTAAATATCTGGACAAAAATGTCCAAACTACTTTTTCTTTTATTTATATTTCGAATTTCATGTAACGCTCAGGAAAATTTAGTGTTATTAACCAAAAAACGATCTTCTTTTCTTGATAATTATAGAAGTTATGCTAGTTTGGCTATATTTCAAGTAGACATTCCAGCGCAAATATCATTTGTATCTTATAAGTTATCTGCTGAACCGTTTGATCTCTCTATTTTTGGTAAATTCCAACCAGTTTCTCAATAAATGTAGTCTAAATATGAAATGATTTTAGGGTGTTCTCCCGAAAAAGTGTATGTTTATGCAAAGAAAGGATCGATTCCTGTACTGAACCCTGATAATTCAAGGAATCCAAAATGGGTAAAGAATATAACCAAGTCAGAACTTTACGGCTTAGAACTTTACACCGATAAGGAGTATAGTTATATCAATATATCCTCTCCTTCTCCGGGTATATATTATTTTGCTGCATTCTTTCCATATGTAAATCCTGATGCAGTTGCCATTAAACAAAAAGGTATTTTGTATTGAATTACCATTATTTTCTATATCACAATTTTTATTCAAAATTATATGTATACATTTTCATGTGATCAAGTTATTAGCATTAAATGGCCACTGGAGCTTAGCAAGTAGGTATTATGTTGTAATTTCAAAGTAAACAACACTGGACAGTATTCATGAGATATTGCATTTATTACCTTCATATATTATGTCCGCTTTAATTTATTAATATTGTCTTATTTTTAGGTTTATCCCAGCATTGCACAGCTTTCATAAATATTTTGGTTTATATTTCGAAAGCTAAGTATTTGAAATTACTGACAGAAAATTATAGTTACCATATAGATTCAAAAGAAAGTGTGAGTTATTATTATCAATTTTTAACAACTCCTAACATCAAGCAAGTGATTCTAAAAATAAAAAATAGAGGAAATGCAAATTCTCCTAATATAACACTTCGTTTAAGCTCCGATAGCCTGCCTGCAGAAAACAAATATATAAATACAAAGACAATAAATTTAACTGGTAGAAAGATAGAAATACCTTACTGGTTAAATAAAGATGGACAATACTTTTTAGAATTTGATTTCAGTAAAAATCAGGTGGAAACATCTCTTGATTTTACACTTGACACCATAAGTTTGGATCAAACTTTCAGGAGGAAAAACATACGTACATCCTTGAGTAATAAATTAGATCCCACTCTTTATAAGAGTGCTATCATTGACTACTATGAAAATCAATATACAAGATCAATTGACTCTTATACTTTGTATGAATTAATCAAGGAATCAGGTTCTGAAGCATTTTTGTATACATACAATTTAAATCACGAAAATGAGAGAGAATTTATGGTTCCCATACCTCTTAACATGACAAGTGATGATTTTTCTGTCTTGAAGTTCAATATAGAGGATATAATAGATGTAGGGGGTACTTTTGAATTCAGTATAGATTTCCGAACACAGTCAAATGAAGCAGGTCTTGTATTTTTTTCCCCAGAAGCTGTTGATCAAATTATTATAGGATGCATTAGTCAAGACATGTATCAAATACCAACTCTACCTCGTTTTTGTGAATATAATGGAGTGAAAACTTTGGCTCCAGTTGTTATAAATAATACTGTTAGCAATTCAACGGTTCTAATACCATTTCCTGAATCAGGGATATGGTATGCTACTATTAAACTTTTTTGTAAACCTTGTCAAAATTGTCCATGTTATAAGACATGCAGTGAAAAGCTTAGGACATGCGTTTCAAAATGTAGTTGCAGCACTGTACATTCATGTAATGTATGCTCTAAGAACTGCAAAGCAGAGCTTGAAAAGAAAGCTGAATGCAAGGATTGCAATTGTGATGATAAATGTGCAAAATCTCAAGGTTTCTGCAAGAGCTCGATTATGTTTGATTTGAGTTCTTTTCCCTGTGTAATGGGAAAATGTGGACCAAATGGACGATGCCAATACATTTTAGTTGATGGATATATTTTTTCTGCTTGCCAGTGTAGAAATAAATATAGAGGTAGGAAAATATAACGAGACCTTAAATTATTTTCTTGTACCTAAGATAGATTAATTAAAGCTTTCTGATATTATTCCTTGCAGAATATTAAAGAAGAATTTTTAATTTGTTCCTTTTTTTTGCTATTTTTCTAGGTAGGTTGACAATATTATGATTTCAAATATTGTTTTTTTCAGGAATGGATTGCACAGATGACTCGAATGCTACACCATTTTGGAAAGTAGTTCTTGGACAAATATTACTCATTTCTAGTAACGCCATAATGATACCATGTGTTTATTTTGCTGTCAAAAGGAAATACTATCCAGAAGCAGTTATGTACTCAAGTGTTCTTATTTTTTCCTCATTTTATCATGCTTGTGATGTTGGAGATGATGCTATACAATTCTGTATAACTACCCATTCAAGTCTTCAGTTTGCAGATTTCTTTAGTGCACTTTTTTCGATTTGGGCAACAATGCTTGCAATATCAGATCTCAAAGCTAAACATAGGTCCACACTTCATGTGCTTGCAGCAATTATATTAGCTTATTGTACTGTTATTGATAAAACAGGTGTTTGGATATTTTTTTTAATCACAATCCCTGGTATAGCTATTATAGGAGTGTGCTGGTATTTCAAATTTAGAAAATCTGGCAAAAATTTCATTAAGATGAAATATCTGAAATTTTATTTTTCTACTGGAATAATAGTCATGCTTATAGGTATAATGATTTTTGCTTTTTTTCAAACTAGTGGAAATTATATGTATTTGCACAGTCTTTGGCATTGTATTGTGGGTATCACTGTGTTGATAATTTTACCTCGACCTGATACATTTCCCACTTTAGAGCATCTTGGAACATCCGAACAATCATGAGAGTAAGTTTTTGAAATTGAAGTGAGAAATATGAAATTCTTTTCCAAATTATCCTAAGGATTGAATTTAATCCAATTCACAAAACAATTAGTGGAAGTATTCTTGTGATTGAATGAGAAAATACAAGCCGAGTCAATAAATGAATAATTTATTTTGTGCCTTCTGAATATGATATATTTCAAACTAGGTACCAATAATTTAAGTTTATCATACGTGTACAGTACATACTGTGATATAGTAATTTAATGATCAATTTCTTTTGCTGCTGTCTGAATATTTACGAAACTATAACATGACATATTTTATCAATTTATTCTATTTTGTTTAAGTCTTCTTTTATTTTAGATTTTAGCACCACCAATATATATATATTAACTTTTTTATTTCAAAAATATTTATATACAATTAACTTTAATTTAACGATTATAAGAAAGTGTTGTGTAATAATAATGATTCAGATTATTTTTATAGTGACAAATTTATAATTCAGTATCCTATAACCTGTTAAATATTTTCTAAAATTAAATGAAATTATTTACAGAACCTAGTTTTATTTTTAGTAGACAACTAAAAATTTTAACTTTTCTCCAAGTTTGTGATAGACAGAATTCTTATAAATTCAATAAATAATCAATTTCTTTATGGACATTTCATAATAAGTTATAACAATTATTAAAAAAATATGTTTTCATTTATTTTATAGTTAACCTGTATTCACAAAACTCGGTGCATGTAGTTTGTTAATTTTAGGGTTTATTGGTTATACCCCTTCTTTTATTTGTATATTAATAATATATTCTGTGCTGTGAATGACCAATCACAAAGTCAGTGGCAGTTTATGAATCCAGGAAAACCGTACATAATTTCTGTAAATGAACTATCTTACAGAGCCTGCTCCAAACATAATCTCTCTCTCAAACTGTTCGGCTTTGAGTGTACCATCTATACTGATACAATCTTTGTTAAAAACAGAATAAGCACTCACTTCTCCAGATTTTTTAGGAGTTGTTCCAGTATTTAAGTACATCAATATTAAAGCTGATAAAATTAAATAAACGGTACCAAATTGTAAATTGATAAATATCATATATAATAGACCCCAAAGTAAAAAATAAAGAAAATAGTAAAAGAGTTGCAGCCATGAACAACACCAAATACTGTCATCTGATAAACTTTCTTCATCAACAGAGCATGCATCTTCAGTTATAATAAGGCTCTTTGCTTCATCCGAATAATCCATTTTTCTTTTTTTTGGATGGGATAATTTCACAGATGGAACAATCTTTCGAAATTGATCTTCGTTTTCTTTTTGTTCTCCATCTTTGACATTTTTTTTTCGTTCAAATATATAAGAGAATATATTTTTTAGTTTATCTCTGAACCTATTTGTTCTATTCAATTTTTGCTGTTTAGCTCTATACTCTTCCAATTTTTTTTCCATTTCCATTACTTTGATACATTTTTCTCAACTTGAAATTTTCAAATCTTTTTATTTTAATTTCTAATTAACTGTTTAAACTTGCCAACTATACATTTTAATCATAGTATCACAGACTAACTAGTAATCTGTGATAGTATTTTGATTTTGAAAGAGGTTATGTTATGGCTCAGAACACAGAAACTAATATAGATAGATGGAGATACATTAGGTCTATGATCGTAGATCCAATTTACAGTTGTTCTGATAATTGTGATGATTGATCAAAAATATATTTGTTTGTTTATTAATTTTATCATATTCTTCCTGGATGATGAGTAAATTTATGAAGGACTAATCTGTAGTCGGCAATGTATTTATAATTAGAACGTGATTATTAAATACATATCAACTAAAAAGTGCAATCAACAGGAAATCGTTTCAAGAGTAACAAAATAATGTTTGCAGACTTGTCAGATCAATGAGAATTATTTGATACATACCTAAATATAGAGGAATAAGTAATAATTGTGATTTCATCCAAATTTATAGATTTCAGTTTTTTGAATATTATTTTCAGGTTCCTTTTTTTCCATCTAGAAAATAGAAATGGAAAACTCCAAAGTTAAAGGTTTTAGAACATTTATAGAACTACCAGTTTTCTTCATATTGTTCAGTATCGTTTTGCAGGGTTGGTATAATAATAATAATTCCATTAGAAATAATACGAATGCATAGCCATAAATGCCATGTTTTCAGTTTTCAATATATATTTTTAAGTTGAATGTACCTTTGAATAATTAGCTCATCTATTTATACCATTTGAATCAATATATTATTCCAATGTTGATTACCCAAAGATAATTTTGAAATCAATCAAGTCAAGTGACATTTCATGAAATTAATAAAAAAGCTTACAAAGAACACAACCTGTTCTCCTAAATTGTACAAGCTATAAGTTTCTGAGAGGTCTCCCAGAGGCCTAGGAAAGTCAGGATAGAAAACAAACATAAAAACAAGCACATTATTTGATCAATTAAGTTTATGCAAAACATTTTCATGGGCTTCAAGTGATGTCTTTATTTTATTTCTTTGTATGAAATTATCTTTCATTTGTGAATGAATAATGAAAGTTAATTTTTTCAGGACCAGTATTCACAAATTTAATTATTTTTCGCACTTGTTATGTTAACCTTGGATATAATGTATCGGAATGTGCACTACTTGGATCAGAAGATAAAGATAATTATACTCAGAAATTGGAATCTATCGTTCAACCTTATGCAAATGTTATATCAATGGTAGTGGGGATACCGTCTGGAATTATTTCCGTAATTTTAGCTTTATTTATTGGATCATGGTCGGACAAATATGGTAGAAAACCAATTATAGTATTGACAACGGCAGGTATGTCAAAAAGTCTTCTGCATTTCTGCACTTGAATTCCTTGTTCAAAAGTTTTCAAAGTTTTTATTTCCAGGTCATGTTGTATCTCTGAGTATGATCACTGTTTTTTGCTTCTTCAAAAATATGTCGGCTTGGTATTTGACCCTCACATCAATTCCTATTATTCTATGTGGAGGTTTTGCATCAGCACTCACTGTTTTATTGAGTTACGTCACTGATATTACTGACGAGAACAGTAGAGGTTTAAGGTTGGTTGGATGGATGAGAAACATTTTCATCAAGTATTAAATTCATTTATCTCATGATAAATTCTGCTCGTCATTATCCATCATAAATTTACTCTTGTTTTTTCACTCCTTGATACTTTTCAGAATGGGCATATTTGAGGTGGTGCTATCGATAGGCATGCTTGTAGGAATGATTTCTAGTTCATATATATTTAATGCAGTAGATTATGTAGGAGTCTTTGTGATAGCAACTGGATCATATCTTATAGCCTTATTATATTCAATATTTATTCTTGAAGAATCTCTTCCCAATGTACAGACAGAGGTTGGTATAAAAATCCTTCTGCCAAGTATTGCTTTTAGAAAATCTAACAATTTATTTTGCTGCATACAAAATTGGGTTTGAATTTCAATTTTTGGATTCAACCATAATTACTCAATCAAGTTCTCATATTAGTTTCTTTTATTATTAGTGCATATGTCTAATATGAATATATACATACTAAGATTGTGCCAAAAGTAGCATCTATCAACATTGATCTGGTTGTGTAAAGATGATATTCATATTTTCTTTGTTGGATATGTTAAGGAGGAATAATGTATTAATAAGAAAATAGTTGCAAAAAAACTATTCCAGTAGAAATTTCTGAGGATGATGATTCTATGGAAAACTGGAATCATCTCTTATTTTTAATTTAATGGTTGAGATGTTGAAATAATAACGAGCGTTCATTTAAATTCTTGGTCAAGAGTGTTGTGGAGAAATTAGAATTGATTTTCTGCGATTACAAGTAGCGCTTAGCTTGTAACATATGTAGTTCCCAAATTCGAAGTATGTGAATAAATGTTAGTGATATGGTACAATCTAAGCGCTAATTGTAATCACAGAAAATCCACACTAATTTTTCCACAGCACTCTTGACCACGAATTTTAATGAACGTTTTTTATAATACTCCTAAGCTCAAGGCCAGAGAAAGAAATTTCCTAGTTATGGGGACCATATAGTCATCCACTGTTGACAATGCTGTTTGACGTGGAGATGAGACACAGTGTCAAAGCATACACAGAAAATAGCTTCTGCTGACTCATGCAAGCTCTAAGCATCTGGGAGGAATCGCAGAGTCCTAGGATAATTGGGATAGAAAATATTGAACATATGAAACAATTTTTCATCTGAGAATTAAAAAATTTCTCTCGCAAAATGTATTTCCAATCATTATGTACAATTGGTCTAGTGTCTGCCAGTCTGGTTGTGAATTCTTGTGACTCAACTGCTACGATTCTTAACAGAATCTGTCATAAGTGGCATAACAGCCGGCCGTCTATACGTAAAATCGAAGAACAAAGAAATTAAAAATTTTCAGAGTAGGTATGGATCTCGAATGCCGCTGCTAATTCCGTTAATGAGCACAAAACGACTAGTGGTTCTGTATACAGGGTGATTCACCGGGATGGCCTATTAGAGGTTTTTATGGAAAACTAATCATAATTTTGAGCTGAAAATTTGCATATTGGTGTTTGAGACAATGATCTTTCTCCCTGAAATATTTTTAGATCTCTAAAACCACTACTTTCTTATTTAAAATGACACACCCAGTATATTTTTGCATCATCAGATAGCTTTTTTGACGACAATTTCGGCAATATGCCATAATTTGGGTAAAAACTCAACGGTTCATGAGTTAGTGGGATTTTTATGAACGAAATGGTGTCGATGAGGACTCAAATTTTTTGAATTTTCCGGCAGAAAAGGCTTTTTTCGAAAAATATATTTTTTTTCGATTCTGCAAATACCTATAGTATTATATGACTGCGGTTTAGACCGAAAATGTACAGGGTGTTTATAATAAGATCATGAACTTGGACAACTCAAATCCATCAAAACTGAAGATTATCAAATTAGAACCTTAATTTTTGTTATTTCAGTCGATTCTACGTAGAAAAATAGTGGGGGTTACTCAAGCAAACCCTATACCTAAAATGAATACGGTAGAGCGGTGTAACTTTGCAAACGGAGGTCACTTTGCCGAACTGCCCAATATTTTAAGTTTCACTTCGTTTTCGTAAAGTTGGCCACATCTTACAGAAATCACGAATCGGAACCTTTAACCACACTATATACCCACCTGTTGCAACCGTCGCAGTCGTCTGGCGTACTTTGAATGGTGTGCTATGGTATGTTATATGTGAGCGGTTAATTTTTTAATGTGGGTATATATGCGAAATACTAGGAGTTGTGCAGAAAATATATTTAGCAGCTTACTTCACATTCATTAAACGTCACGTTAAAAAAAAACTGAAAACTTTTGGTTGAGAGGATTTCGACATTTCGGGAAATTTTCATCTGATTCTAACCACAGCAGTCGACAACTAAAATGTTCAAATTAAACATACTTTGCACAGGACTCATTTCACAAAAAAAAAAGTTACACCAAGAAAACTATAAAAACTGGTGCAAAGTCACACCGCTCTACACTACTTTAAGAGTTATCGAGAACGAACTTTAAATGTGAAAAAACCGCAATTTCTAACTGTGTGGAGTAGTCTGTGAATTCCGGAAAACACAGAAAGAAACATTCGATGTTTGGATAACTAAATTTGACATTTCAAGAATTGTAATGAATTATTCGTAATTAAAAATTGTATTGGCTTATGGATTTCCCAACAATCCCAACGAAAAATTAATTAAAATTCATAAAATGTAGAATTTAGTTATCCAAACATCGAATTTTAGTTTCTTTCTGTGTTTTCCGGAAGTCACAACTACTCCACACAGGGAGAAATACGCTCTATTAGTGATGACGTCACACACCGCCATTTTAGTTCTTCTGTCAGTGTTCGGAATCCAAACAAACAAACTGTCATTCAAATTTGTACGTTGTCGTTGAAGAAATTGGCTTATTTTGATAAATAAGATTATTTAAGCAACGATTTTACTATTAATTGATAGACAGAAGGCACGAGATTAATGCCAGTAAGTTCGAACTTGAAGTTCAACTAATAAACATGGCTTTTTACAAAATCTGGGGAACGATACAGGATTCAAACTTACTGGTATTAACCTCGTTCCTTCTGTCTGTCAATTAATACTGAAATCCTTCCTCAAATACTCTTATTTATGAAAATAAGCCAATTCCTTCAACGACACCGTACTAATTTGATTGACAATTTATTTGTTTGGATTCCGAATACTGACAGGAGAACCGAAAATGGCGGTGTGTGACGTCACACTAACAGAGCGTATTGCGGTTTTCCTCGTTTAAGGTAAAATATCATCCTGTAGATTTGCATTCAAAATTAGCATATCACATGATGAAAACTTCAAACTGGATTATCTATGCCGATTCAAGTTAAATATCTTGTGAAAGGAAGGTGCTATGAGAAAAAAAAAACTTGAAATTTAAACATCTGTATCTCTAAAACAAATCGTTTGCGGACCTATGTTATAGGAAAACGACGGGTAAGTGTATACCGATGACGAATGCAAAAATCACAGATGCCACAACAAGGGGGACGCCGACACAGCGGATATATGAAGGAAAATAATAAACCTAGAACATAGACGTGCTAGTAGTATAATAAAAGTAATCATTTTGAAACCGATAATAAAGTCATAAACCGTAAAAGGATCTGATTTTTGCTGCCGTGTCGTTCTGAAAAGATTGAAGGCAATAACGGCCGAATAGAAGATAATACAGCTGGAACAGTCCGGTTTTCAAAGCCAACACTCCACTGTGTAACAAGTGCTCCGAGTGCCAAATCGTTTGATAAAGTATGGCACAAAGGTCTGCTTTACAAATTACTGACAGCCGATTTTCCACTCTACATGGTTCAACTTGTAGCGTCTTACCTGCATTCTCGCAAGTTTAGAGCCAAAGTTGAAGCATCTTCAGAGTGGGCACTTTCAGCCGGAGTTCCGCAAGGATCTCTGCTGTTGCCGTTATTGTTTACATTATATGTATCCGACATGCCGAAAACCTCCATGACACTGTACGCTGACGATATCGCAATTCTTGCCAGTTTGTGGTGTCCTAAAATGGCAACGAGTTACCTGCAAGAAGCCATCTTGAGACTTAAATCATGGTTCGCTCGATGGAAAATCAAAGTGAACCCGGAGAAGAACGAAGCTGTTCTCTTCAGCCGAAAGAGGAAAGATCCCCAAGGATAAGGATACGTCGTAATGTTCGGTAGGAAGATCGAATGGAAAAACGAGGCCAAGTATCCTGAACTGATACTTGACAAGAAGCTTACTTGGAAGCAACACGTCACATCAGCGGTTACGAAGGGAGAGACAACAGCGGCAGCGTTGCAACCGCTACTTTGCACAAGCAGCAAAATGTCTCTTTCCAATAAGCTTTTCTCTGTAAGTCCACCATTCGTCCGGTCATGACTTATCCATGCTCGGCGTGGGGATACGTTGCAAAGACCCATATGTATAAACTTCAAGTCGTGCAGAATACGATCCTGAGATGAGGATACAAGATCTGCAAATACCATTACTAAACGATCATCCAATAAAACTGAGTGTGAAGACCTTCAACAAAGTGAAAAATCACGCAAACTCCCTTGTAAGGAAGGCTTGCGATTATGATGAAAAAGCCCATGGCACTTCCTTAGGAAGTGCGCCTTAAGCCAAACATCGTCTGGCACAGAGATTGAGATTTTTCATAAATACTTTTATTGGTAAATTGTCAACTGCTAGAGCAGAATACAATAATTCCAGCAGAGGTGATTAACAATGAGATGGAGCAGTAAAAGGCCAATGGCCTGACTGCAAAAGAGGAAGAAGTCCAAAGATTTGCGGGAAACTTATAACCCTTGCACAATCGAAATATATTGTCTTTGGATATGTACTATATATACTATGTTTTGCCTGACAGTTGTGGGCTCGGTGGAGGGTTGATTTAGTTAAGTATTGTGTATATTTTTCATATTTCAGGGAAAGTTTGACAACTTATTCAATTTCAACGAAATTAAGGAAATGACTGCTACAACTTTCAAGAGAAGACCAAACCATAAACGACTCCTCATCATGCTTTGCCTCACAATAACTTCTTTATTCATATTTGCGGTTATGTCAGAAGGAGGTTCTTTATATCTTTATCTACGCCTGAAGTTCGAATGGACCCTGAAGGAATATACATTGTTCACTAGTGTCAGAGATGTAGCTTCAATTGGTGGCACAATTTTTGGTGTATACATGCTACATAAGAAACTCAAAGTTGATGAGAGCATTTTGATTTTAATGGGTTTGATTTCTTGCTTGGACGGAACACTTGTTCAGGGTTTGGCTAGTACAAATATGCATATCTATTTCGGTAAGAAAATTTAGAAAACATATTATTCTCTTTCACCATAAAGCGTCAAATGTAATGACATATTTGAGTGTTTCTGAGTATTTGATGCTGTTTCTTTTCAAAGCAGGGTAACTGTACACTACTATTAATAAACCCTAGATAATTTTTCACCAGAAAATCTATTTCTGTGTCGTGAGATATTATTTCTTTAGATGACAAAAAGTTGTTATTGATTATAAAACCAAATAAAAAAAAATAAAATTGTCAAAACTACAGAATTGAACGAGATATCTGAAATATCAAAAACTAAACATAAAGATTGAAGTATTGTACTCTAGAAAATTGAATTGATTGTTTAACTTGAAAATATTGATTCAATGTATTGAAATTCATAAAGCTGTAAAAATTCTGCATAAGGTAGTTAATATCACTATAAATTAATATTGATCTTATTTATTTAATACTCCTATACGAATTCATTTTATGTATTATAGTCATATCGTATAATCTTCTCAAGGCTCCCACAAACAAACGCAGCAAATGCGAATATACTGCTCCACTAAAGTTATGGAAGTTCATACATTTTGAGACCGATTTTTTCACCAATTTTGGAAATATAAGAAATCTGAATGTTTACTCACTCTAAATAATTTTTTCGCCCATTCCTTTATGAGTTTCACAGTTTCAGTTGAAAATTTATTTTTCATTTCTGTAGTACAAAATCAGTTCACTCATAAATTTGAAATGAAATGAAAAGGAGAATTGAAAAGGATGGTCTCCTCGAACATCAACCACAGCTTGACAACGCGTTTGCATACTTTCGATCAGATTGTTGAAGTAGTCTGAGTTCTTGAAGAATATGAGGAAGTGGTTACGGTGAGAATCTAAATCTCTTTGTAGCTGATCGCAAGCGTGTTCAATGGGATTGAGGTTTGACGACTGAGGTGGCAAGGCCAACTGCGGAATACCATGAATTTCCAGTTCTTCATCGACAAATTACACATGGGGTGACGCATTATCGTCCAAAAATAAGAAATTTGGCTCAATAGCAGCACGAAACAAAGGGTATCGTCAATGAGTTGATCCATGTAAATCTGCGCATTCATGTTATCATCAAGCCCCAACAATTCTGTACACGTGGACTATCCGAAAACCGTCCATATCTCGACTCATCTGTGAACAAAACAGACATCCATTGAACGTTCCAATCCACGTGTTCATTGGCCAATTTCAATCGCAGTCGATTATGATTTTGAGCCAATGGAATACTTCTCAAAAGTCGTCTGGAATGTAGATTAATGCGTCGAAGTCTTCGACGAACTGTTCAATCGAAACCAAAACACCAGAAGTGTTCAAAAGCCGCTGTTGCATGATTCGACAAGTACTCAAAGGCTCTCTACGTGTAGACACAGTTGGAAAGCGATCTTGAGCATGAGTGGTAGATCTTGGGCGTCCACTTCTCGGTCTTTTGGTCACATTTCTAGTTTCTCGATATCAACGGACGAGTCGGAAAACTACGATTTCACTAACTTGAAAGCCTTCGATCTTACCAATAGCCCTATTGGCTTCATCTACACTGATTTTAGAACGTGAAACAACTACTGATCCAAAGTTCTTAGAAACGCAAATGATAAGAACATGCCTGAAAAAGAAACAGTTTTAAAACAAGGAGTAAAAAAATCCATTCAGATATAGAAAGTAAACATTTCATTTCTCATAAATGAACATTTGTTAGATAAGAATCGGCAACTTCTTGTACTTCTTTAACTTTTATGGATCATCAATCGATAATAAATTAGTAGGATCCAGGCTCAGATGCGGTACGAATGAACTGCCCCTCTAAAGTTAATTAATTTATTATAATTTGTTAACTCACTGTCAGATTAGGATGAGAATACCCTTGCATCAGATGCTCAGAATTACCAGTTGGATTGAATGTTGACATAAACTAAAGCCAATTGGTGTGATGATGTTTACCATTATGATTTTGTTTTAGGGGGTTGTGTCAGATTTTTGACTGGAAATGTGAGTCCCATGCTACGTTCCTTGATATCAAAAATAGCTGAGGCAGATGAAGTGGGTAAAATTTTTTCCGTATTGATTATGTTTGAAAATATTCTGCAAATGTTAGGTGGACCGCTCTATACATTCATTTATAATTATACGTTGGATACACATCCTGAATTCTTCAATTTCGTTACTGCAGGAATTTTGGGAGTGACAGTCATACTAACTATGTAAGTGAGATGGTATTGCTCGATCTAATGAAAAATAACGATATAAAGGGTGTTTTTTTAGAGCTATAGAACTTTAAATTGCAATAAAACAACGATGGATTATTCGATTGACATGAATTTTATTTATCCGCAAGATAATATTGAGGCATTACATTTTAAATATGATTTCTGGCATATGACCGCCTGGCTCGGATGTAGTCCAATCTCGACGTCCAATTTTCGATGACTTTATCCAACATTTGTGGCCGTATATTGGCAATAACACGGCGAATGTTGTCTTCCAAATAGTCAAGGGTTTGTGGCTTATCCGCAAATGACTTTACATAACCCCACAGAAAGTAGTCTAGCGGTGTTAAATCACAAGATCTTGGAGGCCAATTCACAGGTCCAAAACGTGAAATTAGGCGTTCACCAAACGTGTCTTTCAATAAATCGATTGTGGCACGAGCTGTGTGATATGTTGCACCGTCTTGTTGGAACCACTGCTCCTGGACATCATGGTTGTTCAATTCAGGAATGACAAAGTTAGTAATCATGGCTCTATACCGATCACCATTGACTGTAACGTTCTGGCCATCATCGTTTTTGAAGAAGTACGGACCAATGATTCCACCAGCCCATAAAGCGCACCAAACAGTCAGTTTTTCTGGATGTAACGGTGTTTCGACATACACTCGAGGATTAGCTTCACTCTAAATGCGGCAGTTTTGTTTGTTGACGTAGCCATTCAACCAGAAGTGCGCTTCATCGCTAAGCAAAATAAAATGGACGTAGTGCGCAATACGTATTCCGCACAGAACCATTATTTTCGAAATGAAATTGCACTATTTGCAAGCGTTGTTCAGGCGTGAGTCTATTCATGATGAATTGCCAAACCAAACTGAGAATAAATCACTTGACAGCTGTTGAATCGGTCACCATCTTGAACAGTAATGCCAACTTAAAGTTATATACCTCGAAAAAAACACCCGTTATCTATTATATGATGGAGGTTAACGTTTGAAATGTTTCAGAATTTTGGCTGTGATTCATCTCAGATCGCCAGCTGAACCAAGATTCGCAATTTTGTATGACGATCCTTCGACTACCAATGAAATTACTAACAATGGGTGTTGAGGGAGATAACCTTTAACTTTTTAGTATACAGATTAACGTACCTGCGAAATGATTATGTTATTTTTTCAAGAATAAAGTAACTGTGATAGTGGAGGAATTATGTGATATGGAAAGGTATATAAGGTTTTAAATTGGATGGAATATGTTACTTATTATATTATACGAATCCTATTGATATTTTTATATCAGTTTTATATATAGGTACGATATACATAATTAATAAAATAATAAATAAAAAAATAAAATATTTTCAAAATGAAGCTTCAATAAACTACTAAATTATATAATCCCTTCAACCTTAGGCCCTTTCATGACTAGTCGGTACGTCAACGGTACGGGATCGCATTCTTAGAAATGAGCTAAATATATTGTATTCAGTTCCTTTCTATACAAAAAAAGTAAAATATTTGAAAACATTTATTTTGACAAAATGAAATGGATACCACGAGAAAATAGGAGGAGCGTAGTCTGAATTTTCTTAGGGAGTTCGAAATGACTGCATATTTTCAGCTGAAAAAGTCTCGTCAATATTTATCGCTCATATGATCTGCTCAGATGTCTGCAAACTTCTTTAATAATTTCATTATGGTTGGAATGAGGTGCAGTTCGATTTGAAAAAAGTTTGTAAACATCAGCAGATCATATATGAGCGATAGATAGTGATGATAATGTGTATAAATGCGCCATAGTTTGTAACAAATGAATCCATACATAAGGATCTCAAAATTAAAACAATGATTGAAATCACTGAATAGTGACGAAAAAACATATGAGGATTTGAAAATACATTATAATTCATTTATAAATGAAATTGCTACAAAGATTTAGGAAACACCAAAATCCTTTTACAGCTCCCAATGCTACTTCAAGAAAAATGAAGGAATCCAACAGAAAATTATTTAAATACTAGAAAAACTCAAAGAGAACAAGTTACAAGCTGGCGGAAAGAGAAGATTGGAGATGGAAGGTGTATATGGTAGGGATCAAGGGATCACCGAGTTGACATATTGACGATTCCATCTGTGGCCCCAGGATAAAACACTGCAATCCTCTGAGAGAGGGTCCACCATAAAAATTAGTTAAAACGCCTCGACAAAACAACAATCAATAAGGAAGGATAGTTAGAAACTATTCATTTCATTTCCTTTATACTTCTAACAAAGTGTCCGTCAAGCGTAAAAATCACGAGTACAAATCGAATGAATCAGAGACGAGTGTACCCGATCCAACTATGAAAAACGGTAAATTTTAATTTACCTATTACCTCTTTAGCATGAAAACAGTTATTTTTCAACGCTCTTTTCCGTAACAGAGTAACATATCATAATTTTTCGAATTATGAGTTTCCTACCTAAGTTTAACTTCAGTTTTAGAGTCGGCGTATACGCTTCCCCGGAATATCTCTCACATGGCCTACTCTTTCTAACTGCCCAGAATGATGCCCTGAAATGCAGTGATGCCAATTCTATGCTGGAAGGTCATCTCGTAATACCATATTTTTTTTACATCAGCCATTGGTGCATAGATTGAGGTTAAAGTGATAAAACGTTCTGATTATTTGCTTAGTTATTTTGGTGTTGGAAGAGAAAATAAATGAATTACGAAAAAATGTGTAAAAATTGTTGATATCTGCGGTAATCAACAAGTAAGTTATTAGAATTAGAAACCGATGATTTTAGTTCATTGTTGAGAAATGATAATAGGTATTATTACATGTTCACAAATGGAATTTCTCCATTATGACGAAAATGTAGATACAAATATTTTTGTAGTGGGTTATCATCTTTGTTTTCCATCGCTGGATACTTCTTTTAGAGTTTAGAGATAATGAAATTAATTTTATTGAAGCTAATAATCAGAGGAGAGTTTTGAAATTTACATTTATGAAATTTTTTGAAGGTTGGTATAATTTTTTACGACAAATGTTCATTACGCCAGCAAGTTTGATTGAATCAGTTTTTTTTCTGTAAAATTCTGGTTTGATAGAATTTAAGTTTGGGATAATAGAACAGAATAAAATAGTTTTCGAGTGTCGATCGAGAGTCAATCTTTGTACTTATATTTATGATTGATTTTTATTTTATGGAATGTTTGATTGAGTTTGAATGTCCAAGAAATCTGAATCTTCCCCTTAAGGAACTCATTATTATAGCTGCCTCGTCATGTTGTGGTCTAGATTATTTGCGGTAAAATGATTATGAAACTGATCACAAATAAATAAAATGCTTTAATTTTTTGAGGAATTACATCTCAAACTGTCTATACACCCCTCCTACTTTCCATA
Source organism: Harmonia axyridis (assembly GCF_914767665.1). NCBI lineage: Eukaryota > Metazoa > Arthropoda > Insecta > Coleoptera > Coccinellidae > Harmonia > Harmonia axyridis. The sequence goes on from NC_059501.1 coordinate 63,884,776, forward strand.
TCTCCGGTATTTCATGACACTCCGATGTTATAGCGGCAACGTCTAACCTTCCGGCCTGCTAGATAAAGTAGGTAATCCCTCCTAATCAATTATCGGAATAACGTGTATACTACAAGGTCAAACTGATTGGTCACGAATTTCTACAAGTTGTCCTGATCCGATACAGTTAGTTTTTGATTTAAGATAGATTCACTCGTTTCTAAACCAGTGCAACATGGAGTGTGAAGTGCGTTCGTGGATATCTGACGTATTCAAAGCTCGCAATTTTGAAACGATAGAGGTCGATATTATCGATGATGATAACAAAGGTGGATCCCTAGGTGATATTATATTCGTCAAAGTGGTAGGACGTGCAGAACAAAATATACAAACCTTCAATATATTGATCAAGCGGGGTAAATCAAATAGTGTGATACTTGATGATCTGAACTTAAGAGTTGCATATATGAATGAAATAAACCTATACTCTAAAATCATACCATTCCTTCGAAAATTCGCTGAACACAGAAACTTGACACCTTACGAAAATATACCACAATGTTTCGGAACAATAACAAAGGAGGACCTGTATGTTATTCTAATGGAGAATCTTAGACCAAAAGGTTTCAAGATGTGCCAATTAAATGAACCTCAAAGCTTGGCATGTGTCAAGCTTGTCCTGGAGGCCTATGCCAAATGGCAAGCATTGTGTTTAGCTGTTAAGGATCAAGAACCAGATGTATTCAAGACTTTTGGAGAAATCAATAAGGATTTTCAAGAGAAGAAAATGAATAAACTTTACAAAGCATCTGTCAAGAAAGAATTAGATTTTGTAATTGGATTGTACAAAGAACGATGTGAGAAAAAAATGGTAGACAAATTAGAAAACGCCAAAAACAATTTGGAAGACATTTTTCGTCGCAGCTCTACTTCTGAAGACTGCAGCTTTTCTGTGATAAGACATGGGGACTGTTGGAACAACAATTTCTTATTCACATTTGTAGGTTCACTTAAGGTTTTTATTTTCATTAAGAGGGGAGTAACGCGGGATGGAAAAACTTTTATACTTTTCAAAAAAAATTCCATTCTTATACGAAGGGTGTCCATAAAAAATAGTGCAATAAAATATTTCCGCAATGATTAATTGTAGACCAAAGAATAGTATTTAGGTAGAAATGAGATGTGATTCATCATGATGTCATTGTTGTCGGTTAGCTTATTTAGGTAAGGGGTTCTTATGATATGTTCCTTTCAAAATTGGCATGTTGTCTCGGTCTCGAGTTATCGTATTTACGGCCGGACGGTACCACGGAATAATGACTGTCATCGCAACGACATAATAGAGCGATCTGTTCGGGGAACGACCTCTCAAAAAACAGATGGAACTTTATCTTTGGTACAGTTTCCTATGATGCTCTTCATATAAAAATATTATTAATTTTTCCAAAAACAATACCATTTTCATTAAAAAAGTTTGAAACGTTGATCGTTTTTTACCTACTATACAGGGTGTAATTATCCCCCTTTACCCTATATCATAGATACATTTGAAATCCTTTTCAAAAACGACTTCACCCACTTCCTATGATTTTTAAATATTTTTGATATCTCCGAAAATAAAAGCGCCATGAAATATCGATAGCGTAATTAAAAAAATAGTGAAATTAGTGCCCCTAATAGAGTCTTAATAAACGAGTTCAATAATATGGATATTATTGAGTTTAATGGAAATAGGCTGATTTTCTAAATTGCCTTCCTTGTATCTCAGAAACAAAATGCTGTTACATTTTTAGCTATATCTGTTCATGTTAACAGAGAACATGATATGTTTTTCATATTTTTTCTATATGTCTTATAAGACTTCATCTTTGGGTATATAATATGATCTCGAAGTTGAATTTCAAAAGTACTATACCATTTATTTTTTTTTTTAGAATGAAGAAACATTAGAGCCAGAAAAAGTGGTCATAATCGATTGGCAGAACTCATTTCTTGGTCCTCCACTGGCTGATATCACTCAGTACCTTCTTTCCACATGTTCTCTGTCAGAGTATGAACGCATAGAAGATTTATTGAAATTTTATTACAATATTATCTCATCAAAACTCATCGAGTTTGGAAGTAATCCTGAAAAATGTTTTTCTTGGAGTGACTGCTATGATAATTTTAAAGAATGTCTGCCAAGAGCGGTTTATTCAAAACCAATTTTTGTAAGAGCAAGTCTCACCACTGCATTCAACACTTCATTTGATATCAGCAAATCCCCAGATGATGGCGATTTCCATGGAATGTTCAGTGATGAATTGAAAGATTCCGAAGAATATTTCAGAAGGATTGATAATACTCTCAAAATATTCATGGGAAAAGAGTTACTTTGAATAAGTTTACAATTAAAGTCAATTCAATATGTGAAAATTGTATTATATCAGTATTATATAATATTTTTTCATAAGAGAAAACGATCGATATCTATTACAGTAGTTTTTTTCAATTGCCTTGATGGTTTCGACTCATCAGTCGATATAATTTTATAAGTATTATTATATAAGTATGTCTGATCGTCTACTGAGGTGTTGAGTCATAATTAGCATATCGTGGATACGAGAATAGGTATACCGGGTGATTTTTTTAAAGTAGCAAAAGGAAGCATCTTACGGAAAAATATTTCGAATCAAAGGTTGCTGATTTTGAAGGGGAAGTCTATTAATGTTGTTTCTTACATTTATCACCTAAGGTGTTTTTTTTTCTTCATTTTTGTATGAGATTTATAGGCCATCATATGGCCTCATCTCAGTATCTTTTTATAATAATAATAATAACCATAAAAAATGAAGTCCAACTGAGGCTACATAATAGGAACCTCACTAACAACAAAACGACAATTGAAGAAAACTGCGGTTGTGCTGAAAACCAACACAACATCAATGCACATATGAACTCTGAGGAACAAAACAACGCAGATGTGATAGCAATAAGTGATGCTCAACGACGGAATATATATGCTGCACCCGTCGAAAATCCAGAAGAAGACCAAAGAGAACTACTGGAGCGATTATTTGCCGCAATGAACAGATGCGTTATAGATTTTGAGGGCACAGATCCATTGAGACGACCGATTCTGCCAAGATTGAGGACATCCAAGAAACTATCTCATCTTCTGGTCATGACCAACAAGGAGATTATACCCAAGTATCTTTCTGACTACCATGATCTCGAATCATTAGGCATTGTCCTAATAGAACGCGAATGCGCGATCATCGTAAGTTCGCGCGAATTTTACTCGTACGAACGCGCGATCAAACATATTGAACTCTAATAGGTGTCCTAACTGACAATCGCACGACGCGGTCGCGCGACTCAAATGTTTGAAACCCTATTCGCGCGAACTTAGTTCGTACGAACGCGCGATCAAACATATTGAATTTGAATAGGTGTCCTAATTGAAATTCGTGCGAAAACGTCGGAGTGGTACCGCGCCCGCGCGATTGCAATCGTCTCTGATCATATTGCATAGGTAGTCAAATGCTTCTGGTGACATAGACATATAATCATAAAATGCAGACTCATCTTCTCGTAAGTCAAAATATTGATTGTGAAATTCACCACGATTTGGTCTCATTTTCAACAAAGCACTTTGCGTCCCACGTTGTTTTTTTTCATTTCCATCTAAATCCGCACAAAACGTCATCCAAATATTTCCCGACAGAAAACATTTTGCGTGTCTGACGTCCAGGGTTGTTGGTATCGACCGTGCCACTGCCCGGTCACGCTCGCTCCCGTCGTCAAATCGCGCGAGCAAGATTCGCATAATCGCTTATTCGCGTTCTATTAGGACACCCAGTTTTTGACGTCGCGCGAACACGCGATGGTCGCATCGCGCATTCGCGTTCTATTAGGACAATGCCTTACACCTCATCATATACTGTGCAGCATTTTCAAAAGCAACAGTGCTAGGTGTGAAGCCATAATAATAATAATGCCAGAACCTCTTCCATTTAATTCCTCCTTGTTAAGGGGGTCAAATTTGAAATTTCAATTGCAATCCCCCTTGTCTTATTGCAGATTTAAATTTTATTTTGTAAGCAGTAAAAATATTTTTTTGTTAATCTGGCAACGACATTTTCCTTCGAATAGCAGAACCAGAAACCTTAATGGCATTTGCCTTGAAGTGTTCACTTCGAAGAACCCCGAAATTTCAATAAGGACTCCAAAGGAACCAATATACAGGGTGCGGCAGAGCCGATTGACGAGTTTTGACAGGTCATAACTCGGAATGTGGAGGGGGCAGGTAGGTGCGAAAGGGGTCTTCGTGTTCCTTAGAGTCAGTAGTTTTTATTTAACACCATGCATTGGACCGGAGTGCATCGAGGATTTACCGTTCGCACATTTTCAAAGAAAACAAAACAACGTCCAATTCCTTCTAGTCGAACAGTTGGTATTTCGTCCCAACTCCCAACTACACCACCAAAGATCAGCTGCTTAGAGTCGAATATGAATCAACCAGTTTCAAATGGAATCAGGTAACATGCAATATTTCTCCATATCTCTAAGGCTCTCACCGTACCGCTAGCTAGCTATGAAGAGATCTAAAGGGGTGCCACTGATTCTTGAGGAGAAATGCGACCACGTCAAGGGGTGGGCTTGGTGAATCAGAACCTGAAATGCTACAAGGGCGGATAAGAAGGGCATATAGGGGTGAATCATAATCACTCAAGCACTCTTTCTCTGAAATTATAATTATCTAATCAATCAACAAATATATAATTTAGGGTATCACGTTTTCGTGGGGATAATTAAAACACTGATGGACGACAGACGACAACTTTATTGTAGTACAGTACTTACTGTTCAGTTACTACCCGTAACTTACTCCATTTTTTCCAGTTTTATACCTGGATTACAAACAAAAAATCATATTGTACACCGTGAATTTCTTCTTCCTTTTCTTATTCTCTAAGTTGCATACCTACGCAATGGTGTAATGGTGCCTGCAGACTAATTAGGATAGGGGAAAATTATTCTCTATTATATCTTTCTGAGACCCTATGAATGAGAAAATTGTATGCACAAGTACCACGAAAGACCATTGTTACACTAATGCAGGTACATTTATATTAAGTATTATAATAATAATAATTAAAATGTTTATTTGACCCACATACAAAACTTTCTTACAATCTGTATAACATTATGCACTAATTAAACTAACAAGAGTTCCTTTAACCCTCAAAATGTCAAAAAAAACATTAGAAAAAAAATATATCTTTCCATTGGCAAGCCACTGGATCTGCCTTGTGTGGGAAATTATTATTTCATTTTTCATTTACTCAAAAACAAAGGGACACTCAAAGAGAAACAAATCAAGATGATACAGAAAAAAAAAACATCTTATCTTGAAAGGAAAGAAAAACTGAGCAAGCAGGCATCTAAACATGAACAAATGAATTTTTATACAGAGCATTTCTTCGACCGCTTCTGCCGACATCATTTTCAACCAATTTTTGATTTTCCTCTTGAATTCATTGAGAGTTGCAGAATTTTTTATTGTTGTTGGAACCTTATTGTAAATAAAGGGGGATAGGTACGTATGTGACCTCTGACCTATCGTATTGTGACGACAAATTCGGCTAGACTCAGACATTATGTCTAATTGCCTTTTGTCTCCACAATAATATACAGTGGAATTTGAGGGGATCTGTAAAATACCAATAAGTGTAGCAGGGAAATATTATCGTTTTTACTGTGGTAACCTCTGTGAATAATAATGTAATACCTAAGTTGATAAAAAAGGACCATGTTTACTACTAAATAATCCGGTCATATCTGATCGAATTTAACAGATGTTCGTACATAGAAATAGTATGCGAGAATTTATACCTAGTTAATACTTATTGAATCAGAAATTACTTACAGTTTTGTTAACTAAATTGAATTGGAACTCGTTGACTTCTTATGTATGAACTAACGTCTGAAACACATCGGGGGTTCAAATAAAACTTCGATTCCTGGACTCGAACCAGTCTCCGGATGCTACTTCCAGGACCGCCGCCAGACATTTAGGCGCCACGGCGAAATAAAATTTTGGCGCCCTGCTTAGCCTAATTTCTCTCAATTTTCGTTGAAAGAGCCTCTGGAATCGTATTTTTAAAGTTAAACTCATCTTGTCAAATTTATCCAAGGACGTTTTATCGATTTCATCAAAAAACGTTCTGCATTATTCAAAAGTATGATGCTCTATAAGTCTATACTGTCCATAGTAAACAGAAAACGTAGTTCTTAAAGGTGCATTCAAGTACATAACAATAGTTAGAGTCTATTCAATCTAAAAAAAATTGGCTCCTGGTAATTCTATTATTTTACTACAAAAAGTGGTCACTGAAAAAGCAGTTTTGTGTCAATAAATATGTCTCGTTTTATTAACTAACTGCGCCCCGGAAAAATGTCCGGTTTGTCTGTCCTGGCGGCGGCCCTGGCTACTCCTCCAATACTCAATGTTTATCTATTCTGTTCAAAATTCCACACGGTTTTACTATTGAATCGCTCCTTGAGAGTAAAATCTCCAAAAGAAACCCTTTCAGATCAGGCTAAAGGAATCTATTAACAATTATAACCCTTGGTTATAGCCCTTTGGGAATAACAACGATAATTAATTTTCACTTGAATTCAGTGTGGATTATGTTATTATAAAAAGAAAAACAACCAACTTTCTTGCCATCGACAGATAATTGTGTAGGCTTGCATATTTTTGAGTCTGGAATTCAACAAGTCTTATTTTGATCTCAAGTCTTCTTTTTGTATAAAGACGCCTCTATACTCCTATTTCTCCGATTTCCTTATTTGGTCTAAATGGGAGACTTTTCTCCGTACTGCATGTCACTTTTTTCTTCTATTTGGTTCTTTGAAAGAGGTATTTCCTCTTATCTGTCATTCTTATTTCAATCTGTAGTATCTTTCTTAATTCCTTATTTTCATGCTCTTTCAGCGTCTCTATTTCTTTTTTTTTTGTCTGTTAAATATTTCGTCCATAGTTTCAATTTTCAATTCTTCTCTAATTTGTTGGTTGATTATATACTATGGGGCGCCAACCGCTGTTCTGATTACTGTATTTAGTGTACTTTGCAACTTGTCTTTATTATTTTCTTTCATATTATACCAGGGTACTCCTGCATACGTAATGCTTGGTACCAGCACTATTTTTATTATCTCAATCTTGTTTTCTGAGGAAACTGTTCGTTAAAGTTCGTTCTTTCATCTAGAATTACTGCCGGGTGTTTTGCTTCCTTTTTCCATTCTATCGTCTGATTTGAACCAAGCTATCGAGTGTGGTAACGTTTGGTTCTGCGGTTGAATCGGTGACGTAGAAGGGTTAATTCATGACGTCACTTGTGATTTTTATGAGTTCATTTCATGATACGAGTACGTTTTCAATTACATTTTATTTCTTGGCTTTTCCAATTTTTTTCTACTTACTTGGTTCCGAGCTTGCTTCCAGTTTGGGATTCGCCTCATCTGAGAAAATTCGTTTATTTAAACGAAACAATTCGATAAAATCTTATCAATGAAGATAACAGGTATGAATTGGAAATATTGATAACCTATAGATATCATAATAATTTTTCATCATCATATGAGTCAAAATAACTATTGTTCATGGAAAAATAGTTTATCAACAATGTATCTGGTGAAAATTGTGTTATTCTTAATAGTACTTGCAGTTGTTAGTGCAGACGATTCTTCAGTCACTTGTACTGAGAAGTATTGCGATGTGAGTATGACAGATGATACATTTGTTTCAGCAGTCTAAATAAAACAGAAAAACACTGTGTGAGTTCAGGATCTTTGAGCGCAAGTTTATTCAGCCGCCTCTTGCGCAATTTGTAGACCACTGAACTACATAAGGTATACAGGGTGGGCCATGGTCGATGGTACCCTAGACTTTTACGGCGACCGGAAGGTAAAATTTCATTATTATCGATCTAAAATATTTTCAATTCTACGGTGTAGCTGCTTATATCCAAACATACTAACAACTTCGATATTTCTAGTAGATCATCCTGTATATTATTACTTTTTTCGGTTTGCCCTAGCCTCTTGATTATTATTGTATCAACTTCCTTGTCCCTATATCTGGATTATTATTATCACGTGTATTATTCACAGGGCCGTCGCTAGCCAAATTGCCGCCCTAGGCAAATACCCAATTTGCCGCCCTAACAGTCTACTCTGCAGAATGCAAAAAAATTATTTTGGGTTATCGGGGTCTTCTACCGAAATATGAGAAAGTTGAAGGCGACAGTTTGTAAAATTTTAATTATAATAACATAGAAAAAATATAAACAAAACCAACAAGTTCAAACTTGTACAAAAATGAAAATCATTTTAGGATTGGTAAGGAACAATAATAGGAATACATAATATGAATGACTAGAACAAAAAATATCTTTCCGGAAAAAATATTCAACGAATTATTCAAATATTAACTTTTCGATCATTTGAATAAATCATCGAAAAGTTAATTAATTGAATGTCAAAATTGGCATTTAAGGATTGGTAAAAACAAATAATATACATGACGAGTATAAATAAACAAATGTAAAGATAGAAATACATAATATAAATGACTAGAAGAAAAATATAAGTACAATATACATATAATGAGATAAGTTGATTAGTGATACAATTCGATTCGAATTCGAAACGTTTTTTTTTGCCGATACTTCTAAGTTCAAATTATGCTGTAAATTGTAAAGAATCAAAAATATGGAGTTTGCTACCAATATCTTCCATATTTCATAATAATATTCAATAAGGACCCGCTCTAGCGTTTCTACCGCCCCGGCAAAAATACAAGTCGACGCCCTTGTTCGGGATGAGATTATTTTATAAAAAGTTAGAAGGGTTTTATGGACGGAAAATGTATTGAGTGTAATGTGTAATTATTTCTTAAAAAAAGTAGAAAATACCTTTCTCCAATATTTGCCGCCCCTCTAGAACAGGCTCTGCGGTCTCAGGTTCTTCTGCTGAGTTCCGACTTTATAAAACGTTTGAATATTTTGTTTTTTTATCTTTAAGATGATAGTGTGTAACAATCGGATGATACGGATGAACCATTATTTCAAATTCGAATGCGCCCACCCCCAAAACTAATTAATTTGATAAAAAATCATATGTGAAATTCTTTGAAATTAAAAAAAAGTATTCAACACTTTCTTCTTGGAATTCGGATTTCTGAAAAAAATTGAAAATGCCGCCCTCCAATATTTGCCGCCCCCGGCAAAATGCCAATTAGCCAGCCTCCAGAGCGGGCCCTGATTCATTATTTAATTAAGAAAAATTTCTTCAAGGGGCAATTGAAAGTTCCGGGCGAGGGAAGTATGAGAACGTTTTAGAAAAATATTATTTTGAAATTTTTGTTTTCTCTTTCGGCACCTTACATTTTGAACATGTGAATTTTTGTTCATAAAGTAGAATATCGTAACTGAATTTAAGCGCCCCAATTTTTCTCCAGGGGGCGCCTGGACAGTTTTGGGGCGCACTACTACCACCCCGGAAACGTAACTGAAAGAAACACGGATCATATTTCTTTGGGAACATTATACCTATTTTCAAATAAATGAATATGATTTTTTCTATTAAGTCTATCTCATCATCCGACGCTTCGAACGTAGGTAGGTACTTCCCAGTGCCGAAAAATGATAATAATAAGGAAATGATGAAAATAAAAAATTATAGAACTTACCTTCAGTAATCTACTTTGAAATCCTTAAATCCAAAGGCAAATCGAAAAATTCAGAATATAACACTCACTTTGCACATACAGTACGATCAAAAAAATATTGTTATATAATGGAACGTGGTATAAAATAAAATAAACTTCTCAGATATGTATTTCTTAGGAAGGATGAGATGGAAATGATGAAATGGAAACGTTTCTCGTATATTTTGCACTCATCTGGGGAATCAGCATTCTGGTTGAAGAATTGTAAAGAAAAATATCACCGGCTACCCTAATAAAGCAATAAAATTGAGCATTGTAGCAAAGAGAAGGTCGACAAGCCTGATTAGTACATGTGTTTTTAGCATCAATATCTCCTAAACAGTAAACAGCTGTGAGGGGGTTTACACGACATCTGGATATTTATGAGTTGTTGAGTATAATGCGGCACCTTTGATGGTTTAAATTGTCTGTATATTTTCGTGTTGTTTCTAACCGATTTAAATCTCATTTCTTACTTTGAATTTCTACACATATGATTTTTGTTGATCAAGATTGAAATGCCGCCCCAGAATTTTGCCGCCCTAGGCGGTCGCCTCCCCTGCCTACCCCCTAGCGACGGCCCTGATTATTCAGTTGTAATGAAATACACATAGTAAAATGATGAAAGGGGCATTTTTTCAAATGGAATGACATGCATATCATAAAATGTATCAAAGGAAAACGAAATTTCCTTTCAGATGATATAACATGTTCGTAAACTTAAGACTCCCTAATTAAAAGTAAGTTTTCATACCAATGGCAATATTAAGATACAAATGCTTCAGATCGCTCATGTGGTGTTTCGTGAATTACGTCATTGAACTTGAATTGAACTTTTTAAATATGGTAAACATAAAAAAAAAATTCTGAAGTAAATGCTACCAGATGACTCGAATTTAATGTTCGACACTGTTGGTATATGGTATATCATAGTATTTATGTGATTTTTTCACGAAATTTCGAATGTAGAATTTAAATAGGTATAAATGAATACATGTGGTCTCCAAGGATAAAATTGAAGTATGAATTAATGAGAGATCACAAGTTCCCGACTTCACATTATTGCTTTCTTAGTTTTTCATTGTAACATATTTCAATAATTTTATTGCTCGAATAAAAAAGTTTTTTGTTATTTTATTCGAAGTTCAATGGGTATAGACACTGAAAAAAATCAACTTGTTTTTATTATGCTTTTAAATCCTTTGAAAAATGCAAGAATCCCTTTCCCTAATGATAACATGCTGTGAACGGCGGGGCATGCTTTGGATCAGATTTTAGAAAATTAATTCCTAATTTATTTACCAATAAATCACGAAACTCTCCAGAATTTTTATAGCCGGCTTATATCTCCGTAAAAGTTTTCTCATCTAATCCCAAATATGTTTTATCGAATTTAAATCTGTAGACCAAACGAATTTACCGATTTGGAACATCAGTAACTATCCCAACAAAGTGGGGCTGCAACATTATGCGCACAAAAATTGTTTTCCAATATTAATTGTTTAACATGGCATATATCGAAAGATAAACAATAGAAGAGAGGTAGGTGGGTATTTTTTTCATCTATTTTCTTTTTGCTCAAGAACAATTTCTTTCTCCAACAAAGTGATGAATAACGTCGTTTGGAAACTGATTATCTGTGTTTTCATCTTATTACTCACTTTGCAGAGTAATTGAGTGATTATATTCTTGATTATCTATACCACACGACTTTCCCGTGATCTGACAAAGCTTTACTATTCCTTCCTCCTCGGCGTTTTTGATATTCCAACTCTTTTCAGGATGGTAAAGCAAATTGCAAATGTTCCTCTGATTTACCGTACTTTTTATCACATAAAAGAATTCCAAATACGTTTTTACGTCTTCATTTTTAATTTTAGAAAAACCGTTTTTTAGTCTTTGATAAGACTTTTTGTATAATATTTCTATGTGAAAATTCCTGAAATTTTTTCGGAGTTATATATGTTGAAATGTTAGATTTAGAATGTAATGATCATAAAATAAGTAGTTCAAAGAAAGGATATTTTGTTCTATGAATAAAATGTCAAATATATTTTTCTATGTATGTAAAAGTAAGTCATATGTATAAAAATTACTATTGAGAAAAAATAAAGTTTAAGTTAATCGTTCGATGAAGTTGGAGGATTTATTGACCAAAAAACCCACTTAATATAAAATAAAACCCTTAATATTTCATCAGGTCATGGGTCCAGTTTAAGCCCCAAAGTGCTACAAAAGTAAAAACAAGCCAGAGAAGATTTTCTGAATAAGAATACATAGGCACGTGGCGTTCCAAGCCGAACAATAAAATCAAGAAATTCAAAGGATTCGAACCCACAAGACCACAGGAATTTACAAGTAGAAAACCATGCAGGAAGAATCAAATGAAATAGGCGCAATTGAGAGGCTGGTGGAAGCTGAATCTTTTGAGATGTGGAATTTTCAGATGACAGTTTATTTCAAAGCAAGTGGACTCTACGCTATAGTGACTGATTGTGAAAAATTTGAGGTTCTAACCGAGGAAAAAGATAAGAAGTCGTGGATACAAAGGGATGCAAAGGCACAGAAAATTATCATCTCTATAGTTGATAAAAAGGTACTTGTACACATGTTTAATTGCCAAACGTCTGCAGAAATGTACCAGAAATTGAAAACGATCTTCAAGAAGGATAACGAAGACCAAAAGTGTAGACTTTTACAGGAGTTTTTTAGTTCTCAATTCGAAAAAGGGAGTGACATTGCAACACATGTAAGTAAACTACAAAATTTAGCTTATAGACTGAAATCATTAAAACAAGATGTAAGCGATGAAATGATGTGTTCTAAAATTTTGAGTACATTACCTGGAGAATACAAATTCTTTAAGACCGCTTGGGAATCAACTACAAATGCTGAGAAGACACTGACGAATCTAGTTTCAAGATTGCTTTCAGAAGAAACTATGAATAAAAATGAAGAAAAAGGGAGAACACCTGTAGCGTTCCAGTGTTCTAGTCTCGATAAAACTTGTTATATATGTAAAAAGGTAGGACATATTGCTCGATTTTGCAGGAATAAAAATAAAAACTATGCATGCACTGATAAATACCAGAATGCAAATCAAACAGGTTATAATAGTCGTATGGTGAATACAACACAGGAAGTGAAATGCAGAATTTGTAAGAAAGTCAACCACACAGAGAATAACTGCTTTTTCAGGGATAAACATAAGAATTATAATAAAACCGAACAAAGTAATAATAAAATTTCTTTTTTAACAGAAAGCAGCAGCTCCAGAGAATTTAGTCGAAACGTGTTTGTCCTAGACTCAGGTAGTACAGCCCATATGGTGAACGATCATAAGATATTCAAGAATCTTACGAAAACTAACAGCGAAATATGTGTAGCCAAAAAAGGTACTAAAATCACAGCTAAGGGAATCGGAGAAATTGAAATGAAAGAATGTACATTAAAGGATGTTTTGTACGTACCAGATTTAAGTAAAAATTTACTCTCAGTAAAGGCCATAACAGAAAATCATGGTCAAGTAATATTTGAAAACGACAAAGTACATATAATGAAGGAAAATGAGAAAATATTAGAAGGAACGAAGAACGAGAAAGGTCTGTATATAATAGAACTCACAAAAGAAGACCACTGGGATGAAACTTTTCTCGTTTCAACAAAAGAAGAAAAAATAAAAAATTGGCACAGTAAGTTGGGGCACATTAATATAAAGGATATTAAGAAACTCATCGATAAACAAATGGTAACAGGAATGGACATTAAAACAACAGACTGTGATTATTTTGAGACACCGTGTGAGATCTGCATAAAAGGAAAGCAGGTGAGAGCTCCGTTCAATACAGAAAGAACAAGAGCTGGGAGACCCTTGGAAATAATTCACTCAGATCTATGTGGACCAATAGACCCTCCAACATGGGATAATAAGAAATATATCTTAACTTTAATGGATGATTATACACACTATGTAGTTATATATCTTCTTGAATACAAGAGTGAGACAGTTGATTTTATAAAAGAATATGTTGAAGAAGTAGAAAGAGATAAAACTATGAAAATAAAAAAGATAAGGAGTGACAATGGTGGAGAATATAGAAATAATAAATTAGAAAATTACTGCAAAGAGAACGGCATAATTATGGATCCCATAATACCTTATTCACCACAATTAAATGGGAAAGCTGAACGTCTCAACAGAACTCTAATAGAAAAAGTAAGAACCCTATTATTTGACATGAACGTAAATAAAAAGTTTTGGGGTGAAGCAGCTAGAGTTGCACTTTTATCCTAAATAGAAGTCCAACAGAGTCATTATCCCTTGATTTGACACCAATAGAGATGTGGACAGGTAATAAACCAGATTTAAAGAGACTACAAATTTTTGGATCTGAGGTGTATGCTAAAACCTTGGGATATCTGAACAAATTAGATAGCAGAAGTGAAAAATTTTTGTTCATGGGATATGCACCAACGGGATACCGTCTATGGGATGAGAGAAAGCAAAGAATAATGATAAGAAGAGATGTGGTATTTAAGAAGAAGGGAGACAATATGAAGAAAAACATGGTAAGAAAGTTTAATGAACATGAATTGACCGAAAACGAAGAGTGTGACTGGAGTATTCAACACAACAATGAACAAGAACCTGATATGGAAATACAACAAGACATTGAATCAGAATGTATTCAACAACAAGACAATTGTAAGGAACAACAAAATGAAACATCAATACATGAAAATGAAATAGAATACATCTATGAAGAAGTCTCTGACAACGGTGATGAAGAAGATTTGAACTCGGGACAAGGAAATTCAACCGAAAGGCAAGATACTAGAACCAGATCAGGAAGAAGAATTAATAAACCTAAGCACTATGACGATTTTGCTTTGCTAACATACAATGAGGCAAAGCAAAGTGAAGAAAGAGACAGATGGAAGAAGGCGATAGAAGATGAGAAAGGATCATTGGAGAAAAATCAGACATGGGAATATATAGACAAGAAGGAAGCTAACGGCACAAAAGTACTTACCAATAAATGGGTATTTAAAATTAAAGACGATGGCACCTATAAAGCAAGACTTGTAGTAAGAGGATGTCAACAACAAAAAGGTATTGATTACACAGAGGTGTTTAGTCCTGTAGTTAATATCAGCTCGCTACGAATGCTATTAGCCATATCAGTAAAAAGGAACTTCATACTCAAAAAGTTTGATATAAAGACTGCATTTCTTTATGGAAAAATCACTGAATATATCTACATGAATGTACCAGAGGGATATGAGGAACAAGAAGGAAAAATCTGCAAACTTAAGAAGTCGCTTTATGGCCTGAAGCAAGCGCCAATGAAATGGAATGAATGTTTCACAAAATGTCTAAAAGAATATGACATGAAACCTTTGAGTATTGATCAGTGTATATTTACAAACCAAATTGGAACTTTAATGTTAGCTATTTATGTGGATGATGGATTAGTAGCAGGAGAAAGAAATGAAGATGTAGACAGTTTATTAAGAAAACTGGAAGAGAATTTTGAGATCAAGAAGTTTGAGGAAGTCGATATGTTTTTGGGAATTAGATTGACGAAAGGTGATAACTGGATGAAATTGGACCAGAAGAAATATACAGAAAGCATTTTGGAGAGATTTCATATGGAAAATGCTAAGTCAGCAGCTACTCCGATAACCGATAATAATGATAATTGTCAGATAGAACTCAAACCAGAAAAATTCCCCTATCGTGAAGCAGTTGGGAGCTTATTATACCTATCTAATAAGACGAGACCAGATATAGCATATGCAGTTGGGTTTTGCAGCCGAAATCTAGAGAATCCAACAAGAGCAGATATAAATAATGTTAAGAGAATTTTTAGATACCTAGTGGGTACAAGAGATGATGGAATCATATACAAGAAAGATGAAAAAGATGAAATGTTGAAGGCATACAGCGATAGTGATTTCGCAGGAGACAAGATGACCAGAAAGAGCACTACAGGATATGTTGTGTTCTATTGTAATGGACCAATAAGCTGGAGTTCGAGAAAGCAACCAGTAGTAGCGTTGAGCAGCACCGAGGCAGAATTTATTGCGGCAGCTGAAAGTGTCAAGGAGGTACTATATGTGAAAACTTTATTTGAATCTATAATTTTGAGAAATATTAGTGCAACTTTGAACATTGATAATCAGAGTGCCATAAGCATCATTAAAAACGCTCAGTTTAATAGACGATCTAAACATATAGATGTGAGATTTCACTTTATACATGAAAAAGTTAATGAAGGTCTAATCAATGTTAAATATTTGTGTACAGAGGAGAATATAGCAGATATATTTACTAAAGCTTTGAATAGTGTAAAGTTTATGAAGCATAAAAATGAATTAGTTATATGAAGTTAATGTTTTTTTTGAAATTTTGTGATCATTAGGACAAGGTGTTGAAATGTTAGATTTAGAATGTAATGATCATAAAATAAGTAGTTCAAAGAAAGGATATTTTGTTCTATGAATAAAATGTCAAATATATTTTTCTATGTATGTAAAAGTAAGTCATATGTATAAAAATTACTATTGAGAAAAAATAAAGTTGAAGTTGGAGGATTTATTGACCAAAAAACCCACTTAATATAAAATAAAACCCTTAATATTTCATCAATATAATGCATGTATTTATTCTTCAATAAAAAATTCATCCAATTCTTTTTTTCCATTTGAAAAAAAAATAATAAATAAAGACTTTCTGCAATGGTGTACTCTTTAAAATGAATAATAATGAAAACCTCATTCAAAGCGATGGACACTAACGTAAAATGAAGGGTACTAATTTCTGAACTGATTGCTGAAACGGTATAGACCCCTCTTAAGTACTCTTTTGACTGAATTAAGTGGAAAGATCATGCAGAATTACATGAATACGAATTTACGTCAGGGTTTTTTGGGGAGATTAGTTTTTGGAGCTTTTTTGAAGTTATTGTAGTTATGAGATATTTTGAATGAAATTCTTTTTTTCCATTGCAGAATTATCCAGGACAAACTGATCCTGCATGCCCTACACTACCATCCTTATGCAACAAAACCAATTCTGACAGCGGATTGTTTTTGCTATCTCCTACTCCTTGCAACTGCTGTGAATTCTGTATTGCGTATTTGAGTGAGTATGAAAAACATTTCATTATGCATGATTTTGTCCTCATAACAAGAAAAATGTAAAAAAAAATAATTAAAATTCAACATTTACCGTTAACATCCAACTTGTGAATGTTGTGCCAAAAAAAGTGGAGCAACATCTAACTTGTCATTTTCCGTTTTCCTACCGAAGACGGTTGAACTACAACGTTTAAATGAAAAATTCAAAAAAATCCGTAAAGTACAAATCATGAATTCTGTATTGCGTATTTGAGTGAGTATGAAAAACATTTCGGGGTTACATAGAAAATTCCGCATGGCAGAGAACCGGAAAAGGTTTTGTTAATTACTTAACTTATCGACAAATCTTTCCTCATCTGTGTATGAAGGTCGAAAAACTTACTGAATTTACAAACTTATAATTTGAATATTCATTTCACTAACTTGCATTTAAAAACACCGTAGGCTAACTGAACAAATATTGTTTCTCCGGTAGGATTTGAAGAGCGGTAGTCATAGAGGTTCTCTGTTACTCTTCTGTGAAATGGATATACAAATCAACACTTAAAATTGAAACAACAATTTCAGCAGAATTTTAGGGGTCCCGGGCCCCCTCTGGTTCCCCCTAGTGTCGCCACTGTCGACTACACTTAATTTTCAAGAAAAATTAATGAAAAAAGTATTCGAAAACAATGAAAAGGAAGTAAAAACTATATAACATATAACATATAATTTTTTGATTTTTTTTTTCAATATAATCAAGTTCAAAAGTAAGATAAACTTAGGGTCAGTATAGCCATATTCACCTGAAGGCAAAATGTAATTGGAGAAATATTTATGTTGAATTGAATAAATCAGTATATGAATTTCCATCAAGGTTTTGTGTTATAATTGAAAGTCTTAGGTTTTTTTATGCCAATCAAAATTATTATATTTGTATTCATGTTGAGTTGAACCGGACATGTAGTAAGGTGCATTACTGGACACCTTTTCTCACACTGAATTTTCAATTTTTTTTTCTTTGTAAAATTATTTGTATTAATCTTGTATTGTGGAAATAAAGTCAATTATTATTATAATATTATTATAATGTAGGGACAGAAAAAATTATATATTAAATGTCTTGAAATTCTTCTTTATTGTTCTTGTGGTCTGCAGCCACATTTGTTTAATGAAGTTTAAATTATCATCATTTGATAAGCAGTACTGGAATTGTGCTATACATATTAGTAAATTCGAATGAGAGTATATGGATATGTAATGTATGCATTGAAAAAAAGTTTATAAATTCATTTCAATTTGTTTCTTCAAAATTAATATGTGATTATATCGGAATCATTTTCTTTCTCTAGATGAAGGTGATACTTGTTCTACCGGTGAAAAAACGAGTGATTCTCCTACTGAAATTTGTGGCCCAGGACTTTTTTGTGATCCGAAAACAGAAAAATGCGTTGCATGTGAGTCGAAAAAATAACTATTTAAGCTAACCATTTTCACTTGCTATTTTGTAGTGACAGGTACACTTTGCCTAGATGCCCAAGCAAAATATGATATGGATAAAGATATGGGTAGAGTTGGCGATTACCAAGTAAGGCCAAACTGCGATGGAGATGGATATTATGTTCCATATCAATGCATTCCTGGTGGCATGTGAGTGTTAATTTAGATTCAATCATCATACACTATGTCCGTAAAGTATGGAACAAATTCATTTTCAGCTAAACAGACCATTTTAAGAAATAATCCTGAAACACGTCGATTTTTTATTTTAATTTACCGTATTCAAAAATAATAATCTAATATACAGGGTGAATTACATTCGAGTAATGACGTCACCGTCAATTTTTTCAAATGGAACAACCCTATTTTGTCTCAATTTTCCGATTACTCTAGCTGAGCTGATTCCAAAAATGTATCACATGTGATTCCAATTGGTACAGGGTGGACAAAAATACAATAGTTTTGTGTGTGCTCATAAAGTAACGCGTAACATTCTTTATTAGTTGAATTAACAATATTATCAAAAATACTTATTGTCTAGCGGCAATTGGTTTGAATTTGAATAAAAATGAGCTGTTTCCAAACATGTTTAGTACTTGTGGTCTAGCAGACAGATTATGAAAGAAATTATTTCTTATCAATTTAAAAAAAACATAGTCAAAAACATAGTTTTTTGTGAAATGTCATTATTTGTTTAGTAATTTATTGGTGTTCAATGACAGTTTAGAACTACAATATTTCTGGTATTCGTGAATGTTTCAATTATTGCTTAGATTTAATTTATTATTTTTGTCCACCCTGTACCAATTGGAATCAACATGTGATACATTTTTGTAATCAGCTCAGCTAGAGTAATCGGAAAATTGAGACAAAATGGGGGTGTTCCATAAAAAAAAAAAATGACCGTGACGGCATTACTCGAAAATAATTCACCCTGTATATTGGATTAATATTTTTAAATACGGTAAATTAAAATCAAAAATTTCAGGATTATTCCTTAAAATGGTCTGTTTAGCTGAAAATGAATTTGTTCCATACTTAACGGACATAGTGTATATGTCGTGAGCAGCTGTTATATGAAATTTAGTAACGTTTTATTGTCATAGCAAATTGAAATACTTATTTCTCATAACCACAAGACTTCCTACGTCCTCTAGCACGTTCAAATTTGGGTCCCTTTGACCTTACGAATGGCTTAGTGTGAGAGTGGGAAACACATGGAGCTGGGCCGAAGTTTTTCACAGATTTCCTAGCGTTTCTACACCCTTGCATTAAGACTGTCTTATGTCCAAGTGGAGATGTGAGAGCAAGTTGATTGAATACCTCCTACTACTTACTTAATAAAAAATGGAAAGCTCCTTCCTGGAAACTGGGTTGGACATATGAGGATACTGAATCAATTAGATTCAAACCTCTTAGCAAAACCATCGGATGTTATGCCAACAACTTACGATTTTGAAACGCCCTTTGAAACGGTTATAAATGACCGTCCTAGTGCAATAAGTCTCGTAAATCGTTTGAACAAATAGTTATCCATATGGTTCACCGATGGATCAAAATCAGAGAAGGGCACTGGCATTGGGATATATGGACCTTAACTGAGGATCTCTAAAGCCCTGGGAAGTGAGCCCTCGATTCTACAGACCGAGATAATGGCTGTTTATGTATGCGCTCAGGAGTGTCCCAAAATGAACCTCAAGGGGGCAATATCTACATCACCACAGACAGCCAAACCACGCTGAGATCCCTGGAATCGTATTGCCAGGGGTCTCTGCTGACTTGGGAGTGCCGTAACACCATAAAGCAACTGGCCAGAGGCAATAAAGTGACTCTACTATGGGTACCAGGGCACTGTGGGGTTGAAGGAAATGAAAAAGCTGATGAAGTTGTAAAAAGTGCATCAAGGTTAACATCTGCCGGACCTGAGCATTTCTGTGGGCTAGGAAAAGACCAATATAAAGCTGCGGTCCAGCTATGGGAGTTGAACAACAGGACAATTCACTGAAATAACATTCCTAGACTTGTTCAGGCAAAGAAATTCGTGACGATTTTACCTACCTACGCCAGAAAGCTCTTGAAGCTGTCACGAGCCGAGCTTCAGGTGGTGGTAGGACAGCTGACGGAGCACTGTCGGTATAAAAAACATCATTTGTACCGTATGGGAAAGTCAGCAGACGAAATTTGCAGGCTCTGTGGATCAGAAGCAGAAACAGCCGAACACATGGTATGCAAGTGTCCGGAGCTGGCTGGCCTAAGAACCATTCACATGGGTAAGCTGGTCCTGGATACCAGAGAGGTAACGGCCAAGGCCCCTAAGGAGGTTGTCAGTTTTATCAACGCCATTGACGACCTCCTTGGGTTTCCATGAATGAGTAGGGTAGAGAACAAAAGATCTACATGGTCGTAGTTCCCGGAAGGCTTACCGAACCAAAACGACCCCAGTTCAAAATAATAGTAATAATAATAATACTTAATAAAAAAACACCACGACCAATTCTACTTTTAGCTACATCGTTGAACAGGTAATCAAATTACCTTTCATTTGATTAATCGCAATCCATTTATTTCCATTTGAAAAAATTAAGTAGAGGGGTGCAGGACATAGGGGGTGAGAAATATCATATTAAAAAAAGCACAGGATAAATTACTTTGGAAATTAAAAATCGACGAGTTCGAGGATTTTCCTTAATATTTCATCGTACAAGAATAATTGAGGAGTTACATTACTTTTTTGGCACGCTGTATATTTGTGATATATACCTAGTGGGAATTAGGTTTTTACCACACCTTTCATAACAAAATTCTCTTTTTTCTTTCAGATGTTATTGTGTCGATAAAGATGGAAAAAGAATATTTGGCAGTATTGATAACAATGGAAGAGCAGAATATGATCTACCTTGCAGTAAGTAGATGTCTGAGTGCCTTTGTATGTATATTCCACATTTTATCGCCCAGTATGAATGGAACCAAATTGAATTTCATATTTATCCCCGCATGAGAATACTTTCAAGGATTGAATGAATGGACTTCATTAATCATATTATTATAATTCAGATATCTATCTATATGTATATGAACTTGAAATATCACATGAATTTATAATTCTTAATAATGTAGGAACGGTCAAGAAGGATATTATGTGAATATTATTAATCGGAGTAGAAACTGTTAAATAAATACTACAAGAATAGAATTTTTAGTAAAATTTCAAACAACTCTTTTTCAATTTCAGCTTGTTCCCGAAAATTCGATGATATGAGTTACGTCATTGGAAGATCTTTGAGACCAGGGGAATACCTACGATGTGCCCAGAATGGAGCATATGAAACTTTGCAATGCATTGACGATAAAACTTGTTTATGTGTCGATACTATTGATGGAGCTGCCACATTCTCAAACGCTGCACCAGTGGAGATATATGCTTTATCCAATAACAGTTTATCTTGTTGTAAGAATCGAAACTTCTTGTTGACCACGTCATCAGAATCATAGAAAATTCACGCAGAATATCGGAAAAAATTAGGACAGTACTGACGTCAAATCAGGAGCTGTAGGCACTCTTTTATTCATGGATCAATTGCATCCTTGACTCCATATGTACCTATACCTATAAAGGGTGTCTCAACGAAAATTTGACCAGCCAGAACTCATAAACGAAGAATTTTTGAAGAAAAAGGTCAACTTTTGTTTTCAAGGGAACGAATTTCCTTCATGAGTTTGTTCCAAAGAAAACCACCCTCATGAAGGTGGCATCAACCCCCAACATTGTTTGAATAGGAAAAAGAGACATCTTTTTCCTTTTGTGGTTTACTTAGGTAGTTTTTTCTGTTCTCTAAACATTAAAGTAACACATCCTCCAATTCTTTCCTATGAAAATATATTGGGTGTTGTTGCTACCCTCGCCCCTCACACTCTCCATCTCTTTCCTGTGAAAAAAAATTGGAGGTTGTTGCCACTCTCAGGTGGTTTTTTCGGAACAATGTCGTCATAGGAATTCTTTCTCTCTAATACAGAACTTGGAAATAATTTTTGGATTCTTTAAAACAGTTGATGCCATCTTCATGAGGGTAGTTTTTTTCAGAACTAATTCATGGTGGAAATTCGTTCCTCTCAAAACAGAAGTTGACCTGTTTTTTTTTAATCTTCGAAAATTATTCATTCTGAGTTCTAGGGGGGCAATTTTTGTTGAAACACCCTATATACGCATCAGTGTTGTTTTTTGGAAATCGAAACCATTTCTATTCCTCCTTTTCTGCTCCACCAATGTGGTAGGATTACGATTTGTCGAAAAATTCATTCTTATGTTCAGAAAACCTTTGTCTAAAATATATCAGACACATTGGACAATAGCAAGTGATTTTTACTCATAGATATTTGGCCTTGGCATGAGAAATTAAATTCAAAATTTATTTGAATAATATAGGTCGCTGCTATTTTTAGTTTGTTGAGAGATTTACTTACATCATTTTTCATTAACAATTTGTTTAAAATTGTAGTTAATGAAACAGTGGATAGAGAAGGAAAATTTTATAGACGATGTGAAGAATTATATATGAATTTGACGAAGGAAATCGAAGAAATAGAGGATAATTACGATATAGCGCTTGCTTATGAACTTCCAGATTGTACACCAGATGGAAATTATGCTCCAGTACAGGAGGATCACCAGTAGTAAGTAAAATCGTTATACATACAGGGCGTTCTGTTTTGTTTCCGACAAACTGAAACGGGTGATAGATCACATCATTTTAAGCAAAAAAGTTCCTATGAACATGGGTCCGGAAATGCTTCGTTTCCGAGATACAGGGTGTTAAAGTTGAAAAAATAATTCGCGTTTTCTTAAATATCTTTCGACTGATTCCAAATAATTGCATGAAAGTTGGTACATGGGGTTTTTTGAGGTGAGAAATTCAAATTTGTGGTCGATTTGGTTGTATACTCTAGAGGGCGCCACTGGCAATCATTTCGTCCCCTTTAAGCCGTAGCAACTTTTCTGTGCTACCCTGAACGTCATTCTGAACTAAAAAAATCGATTTCCCTGACTTTTATAGTTAAAAAAGGTATAACTCATTTAAGTTGCTAGGGGCAACCGTTTCAGAGAAAAACGTATTTAAAGCCAAATCCATATTTTTGTAATCTCTAAAACATGTAGAAACAAATTTGTAATAATTTTAAATTAAATATTTTTTAGGAGTAACAATTTAGAACAAAACAAAATAACATAATAATTTTTAAAGAAGGTGTTCGAAATGTCCACCGTTCTGTTGAATGCACAAATGATATCTTCGAATGATTGATTGTTTTACATTCAACAATTGTTGCGGCAATAGATTTAAAATGGCTATACACAATGACAGATTTTAAGTGTGTTAGGTTCAGATGTCATTGATTATAATTATAGTTAACTAAGTTAATAGCTTATCAACAAATACAGGAAAATGGTATTGGTTACCAAAGGCCCGAACGAAGCATACAAAGAAGAAATCATCTACAGAGAAATAGGATTTTACAGACCTTCGAAGAAAATAAAAACTCAGTATTCGTAAAGCATCCCAACAACGCAATATTTCAGGAAACAGAATATTCAGAACACTTAAAAACAACAATTATATAGCATACCACTTCTACTTATTAGTGGGCAATAGAAAATCCGCATGCATTTCGCCTTAGAAATTTTCAAAAAGAATTCAAATTTAATATTTGAATAGGAATAATTTCATGAAAGGATTTCGAAGCAGTCAAAACATATTAAAGAAAACGCGAATTATTTTTTCAACTTTAACACCCTGTATCTCGGAAACGAAGCATTTCCGGACCCATGTTCATAGGAACTTTTTTGCTTAAAATGATGTGATCTATCACCCATTTCAGTTTGTCGGAAACAAATCAGAACACCCTGTATACGTAGGTATTTATTTTAGAAATGGTATGACGTCACAATGGCATATCTGAGATGTCTACTGTATTCACCTTGAATACGCACACAAATTCGGCTAATTCCTAAATTTTGTACTGTCAACGCTTTGTTATGTTGCCGATATTGATATTGATATCTATTAATGTTTTCTTCATTACTCTAAGAAAATTCATTTACAGTTTTCTAAATATCCCTTCAATGAACTTTTTTTCAGTGGTCTCTGTTAAAGCCACAAGTGTGTTTATTCTTCATAATAATTTGCCTAGTCTTGATTGACGGCAAGGGGGTAGAAATGGGGGGGGGTTAATTTTCAAAATATAAAATCTCAGAAATCCCGCAAATACGAAAAACGAAAATTTCTCCATAAAATGAATCAATAATAATCATTTTACTCTCCTTTGAAATCGACAAGTAAGTAAAAAATCGGACCTTTTTACGATTTATGAGTTTATTATCACTTTCAAGATGAGTACTTTTGTTGCACTACGAGCTAGTCTTTGTCCGAGGTTCATTATTTTCTTTTATCTATCCGCTTTCTCGGCATCGCCCCTTATTTGTCATCTGTGATTTTTGCATTCCTCATTGGCATACAACTACCCGTTGTTTTCGGTTTTTATGTATCATTCTCGTCACAAAATTTCATTATGTAGCGCCAAAGTGGAATTTCAGTTTTCCCCTTCAGAAAAATGTTGGTACAAGGAAGTAAATGAGAAAATAACATTTAACTGATAATATTTGATCTTCAGAAGTTCTCATTTTGCAGCAAATACTGTGTGACACCAGAAGGTATTCGTATGAGCGATTATATTGTGGAAAAGAATTCTTCCAATAAAGAACTTCTAGCTGACATGAACTGCAGTGAGTACAAATCTTAATTTCTGATAATAATTTTCTATTTTTATTAGTATTTGTTGAAATAAAGTTTTGTTTTTTTTTCATTCACTTCATCAAGAATTTATATACCGGCGCATTCGCCATTTCGTACAGTCACGTTTTTCATAACGTCCACTAAGTTACTTTGTATTTTTGTAATATGTAATATTTTCCAATTGGGACGAAATGATTCGAATAAGATTACCTGCTTTTTCTCGTGTTACAACCATTAGTAACACAGACATACAAAAATTAAAAAAGTGTGTATTAATAATATATAATAACCATTATACAAACGAACACCCTCATAGAACAAGGACTTCTGTAAAGAAGTTGTTCTCACTGTGCAAATATTGAAGTTTTTTGCTGACCTAATATTGTAGTGCGAATAATCAGAAAATCGCATATTAACATATTGAAATGGAATTCAAAGTTTCAAAATGACAGAGGTATAGCTTCCCTGAATATTAATTTATAACTTAAGGTGCTTTTTTTTAAAGGTTCCCATCACTACATATTTTGTTTAGTTTGGTTTGAGATTTCTTTATGGATACACTTGCTACTTGCACCAGAAAAACGCTTTCAAAATGTTTAAATTTTTACCATAATAATATTTCTGTTTGTCAAACTTATCATGCACTTTGTCCATTTTGAGTCGTATCTTCCGAGCAGTCAATTCGAATGACTAAATTAATATAAAGACAGACGTAAGACTCGGAATTTTTGTATTAATACAATTTAAGGCAAAGAATTGAATAAATAACAATTGAAACAAAGAATAAACTCTAATGTTTCTTGCACACTCACAAAATATACCTTTCTGTTTCAGAGTGTGCTATGGCTACTGCAATAATGTCGTCTGTTGAAAAACCATCATGCTTGAAAAATGGTAATTATGATCCTAAACAATGTAGGAGGGGTTCTTGTTACTCAGTGGATGAAAATGGTAATCAAATTATATTGACTCATCCGAATAGAGAATAATAAATATATTTCTAAAAATTGTTTAATTTATTTACTTACAAGTGTTTACCCTCGACTTCGCTCGCATAATAATCTCTGAAAAGACCATTGTTCCTCTCTTGAAGATTGATTTCAATCTTTTCGACCTTCCAGTATCATTTTAATAGGATGCCTCAATGATAAATTCGTCAAAAAAAAGAACTTAAGGAAAGAGCAAACATTGAGAATATTTCCTATGAAATCAGCATTCCAATTATGAATAGCCGACATTTTAACTAGTGACCATAATTCGAAAGCGAAATAATAAGAAAACTCTTACAAAAAAAATCTAACTTTCTAATTTTAAAATTCTGTAGGATTTCATCAAATAAAATTATTACAAAAACTTCATTGTTTGAATATTTTATCCTCAGGATTATTTTGAAACATTATTTGAAGATTGATAAAATTAATGTGGAAGTATCGTATAAACTAAAAACT
Source organism: Harmonia axyridis (assembly GCF_914767665.1). Lineage (NCBI taxonomy): Eukaryota > Metazoa > Arthropoda > Insecta > Coleoptera > Coccinellidae > Harmonia > Harmonia axyridis. The sequence goes on from NC_059501.1 coordinate 63,911,367, forward strand.
TTCTAGGAATAAAACTAGTTGAAATATAACTCAACACTAACTTTATTTCTAACAGCATAGAACCAAAGTAGTTCTGTGGTACATGGAATATTTACAAGGGTGGGGTTTGTGGTACATGGTATACAAAATTGATTTACATCCAACAATGATAAATAAATATCAAAATTATGACATCATTATTCCAGAACGTACAATATCTGATATATTTTTTGATATATTATTTTTTGTCTAGAAATACAATAATTCAATCTGACAAAATAATGAAATGCATCATTCGAAAATGTATCAATTTAGTAAATAATCAATAAGTTGAATAACAGAATTAACATGAAGACCGACGCACATTTCGGGTTTTTTCATTTTTCAACACCATTTTTTCCTCATCAGTGTCTAATAGTTCAAAAAACTTACTGAATTTACAAACGTACAACTGTAAAAACCAGTGGCGGCTCGTGAGCTTTCATTCAGAGGAGGCCAAGCAAAAAAAATAGGTTTTTGACGTCCCAGAGAAGACAGTGACATTATTCAAAAATTTTGAATCATAGCGGCTAATGAAACACAATAGCTTTTTAAAATTTCCCCTATTATCCGAATCTACACTTTCATCATGTCCTCTAAACGGCAATTCTTGAAAACAAAGGAACATAACTGCGTCAAATAATCTTTTCAAAATATCCCTGTTTTCTTTGACCTTTTCGTTATGATCTATGATAGTTTGCCTATGACCCTGATCAAGTGAATTTACAATATTGAGTTTTCCGAACAATTTAAATTTAATTGATGCGCCTAAATGAGATTTTGATCTGCCATGTCTTTCAATAGACCTCTGTAAATTTTTTAAATCCGAATACCCTAATTTTGACCACACATTGTTTTCTGAATCGTCGGAGGAAAGTAAACAAAACCAACAAAATAATTTATTCCGAACTGTACTTCCGGTCAGCCACTCGCATTTAGTGTACCATTGGACGCAGAAGGAACGATTATAGATAGATAGATAGGATTATGCCTGGAATTGACAATTAAATTTTTCATAGCAGGCTGAGGTGTTTTTGTAGTTTTGGTAATGAAAATTTTGTCATCGTAAGGCATTTGGCTGAACTTTTTAATCAAAATAAAATCTACAATATCTTCAGTAACTCTGAGTTCCCTACTGACACTATCATTTTCATTTCTAGTTTCCGACGTTTCCGTTTCCATTTTTCTCGATAAAATATATCTGAATAGCCAGCCAATATCCTTCCTTACCTACAAACTTTGCCGAACAATCCTAACACGAAACCACAAACAAGACGCCGAAAGGAATAAAAAGTACTGGCCTATCTTTATCTTTCCCTAATTCTTGCGCTAATAAACAGAAACAGCTGAGCTGACCCATCGTTAATCGCCGTGGATCATGTTCGGGCGCTTTCGGTCAACGGAGCCAGGGCCTCCGGCACGTGATATCCAGCTCGAATTTAGACTGGCTGGAGCTTCGTATCGGGAGAAATTTGAAATTCTACGTTCAAGACAAACGCGACTAGAGAGGAATTGGGCCTCCGCGACCCGCGTCTGGAGTCTGCTGTATTCTTTAGCGCATCGCATGCCTGTAGTACGGTGCAGCGATGCGCAATCTTCTCAGTTTTGAAGTCTGTTGCGGAGAATGTATAAATATTGGGGTAAAAAGTATCCAGAAATTTGAATATTCTATTGATTTAGGTTAACATAATATAGTTGGACTTGAACTAAGAATTATAATGCGGTAAAATTTGGGGAGGCCCGGCCTCCTCTGCCTCCTCTGAGCGGCCGCCACTGGTAAAAACATTTCTCTAATTTGCATAAGAGAATAACCGAAAGAAACTTTTTCTCTATACTGAGAAAGCAATCTTAACAGGTATCTAGTCATAGTTCTTCACTCTTATTCTTCTGTGGAATGGATATACAAGTTAACATTTACAATTAAAATAAATATTTGGAGAATTTAATTTTATCTTTTGGTTGATGTTGACTCTAATTGCTTATATTAGGATGGTCATATGAGTCTACTTATAATAATAATAATTTTGATATTTATATTAGATTACTTTCATCAAGTAGATTCATATGACCATCATAATGTAATTTATTGAATACAGTAAACATCATCCAAAATATAAAATTAAATTCTCTTATATCGTTATTTCAATTGTACATGTTGATTTGTGTATCCTTTTCACAGAAGAGTAAGAGAGAAAATTTATGGTTTTGCAAACTCAAAAGTCTCGTTTATACACTTGTATCATGATATACTTTGGCAAGGCGTTCTCAACCAATTTTTATGGGGCAACTTCTCTCAGGAGATTGCATCCCGAGACCTCTGATGAAAACATCAGTATGGCGATATACACCTTTCACCTCCATAGCTCATATACCCACATTGATTCATTTTCCGACAAAATGTTCCTAGTTTTTACGAATAATGATATTCTCTAAGGAGAAATGTATATTTCTTATTAATAAAACTACTTGACCTTGAAATCCAACAACAAGGTCATATTGAATGATTGAATTCGGTCTCCTGAAGATACAGTCTTTCCCCAAGGAGTGGGTCTTTTAAAATGTATAATAGGTTATATCTTATTTTTTATAATTATTCGTTGAAACTTATTTATCCCATTAATATAATATATATAATATACATTATATAATCAGATTTTTTATAATGTTGCTCCTAATTATTTTATAGCTTCAATGTTAGCTGGTAAGATCCAAATCTCGAAAATTTATCTGAATAAGTTGGGTACAAATTTAATAGTGCTGTGGCTAAAATGACGATGAGACATAGTAACAATTAAAGTCTACAGAGAACTGAGAGAATGCAAGAACACACCACAATGATATTGTGAGATGAGTAAAAGAAAATAATAAACAGTAAAATATGTGCATTGTTTTCAAATGGCAATCTTTGATAGCATATCACTTATTACCATGTTTTTCATACCTATTCAGTTTTGAAATTGGATCATAAGAAGGTTGGTAGGTAAGCGTTGTAAAAGAGTTCGTGGTCGAGGAAAATTTACAATTTTCTGCGAAATTCCATTTATTCAAAACAAGACTTTTTGAGAAATAACAATAAACAAATTAAATGAAAGGAAGTCTTCCTCAATTACTTCAACTTCTTAGATAGCACCAATAAGGGTGGTCATATGGTATTACCAATTTATAATGCGAAGGGAGGGATAAAAGCTTCATTGTATCTGGTATCTTGTTCTGGAAATCTTCCTTATTTGCGATCCAACCATAGGTATGATTCATAGATTCTGGAACAGGTCTGATATCTCTGTTATCTTCTTCCTTGTCCGTAAAAACTTCTTTCAAGAATTCCGACTTCTTCGACATTTCATTCAACTGTTTCTCCATATTCCTGTTGAAGGATGATAATTCAGTTTGTAATTTTTAATAATTTTTTAATTCTTTAATTATATATAATATCTCAAAAAATGTTTTAAACCCCTTTGAAATTTTCAGAATTTATTTGATATTAAAAAAAAGGGTATACTTTAAGAGAAATCAATGGATGTTAGTTTCATTGTGAAGAGGAAGGTTTATGTCATTAACGATGGAAAACGATATAAGGCAAATGACCTACACGGCTACGGTTGCAGCACCATCTCCTTTTCATGAAATTTTCATTACCAATTCACATATTTGCTGGCACCACTTTATATTTCAAGTGGCCCCAAAGAAAAAAGTCTGAAGGTGTTAAATCACAATATCTCACTGATCTTGGAATTGTGGTTGGCGCTGAATGAATGACCTGTGAATTTGAAGGTGTTTTTTCTACCACCTAAACTTCACAGGTCATTCATTCAGCCTAAACCACAATTCCAACAAGATCCTCCACAGGATTGCAAGAAATATTTACAAAAAGGAATAAGATAATGGGTAGAAGACCACTATGTGTAAATCGAACAAAAGATTAAACAAAAAATCAATCGTTTCAAGACAAAGACAAACCTGCTGAAAATGATGTAGAGGAAAGGTACATAATTAAATTTCGCTGGCCATAATAGTACAGTTAGTAGGTAGAAGCAGAAATAAGTAGGTATTCAAAGTGAAATATAATTTTTAAATTCCCTACCCATACATATCCATCATCCATTTATATTTGTTGGGCCAGTGATGTGTGGTTCTGATTTCCTTTCTCACGTGCGCTTTCCATATCAAAGTCTCTCGCATTGATATTTTACTCATTTTGAATGAAACTTTTCTACTCCCGTCTAGATAAAAACTCTACCGTAAACAAAAAAAATGAAATCACGAGAATTCAATGACAATTACTTCAAGTTTTATGACATGAAAAAAAAATGATATCCTATTGCATCCGTGGAAATCCCATAAGAGCTACTTATTTTGTATGAGATGTATTACTGACATTTTATTATTTTTTTTCGATAGTCTATTTGAATATTTTATGGTTCTGATTGAGCGATAATATTTTGCACAAAGTTAGAAATTGCTATTTATATTCACTTGCAAAATATCTGCTTGGTAGACCTCTTATAACGGAAATATTGAGTATTGTTTCTCAATTCTTAGTTAATCTTTTTGGATTTTTTTCCTGTTGTGGTGATGCGGTCGAAATAAAATATTGCATAAAGTTTGAAATTGTACATTATACGTCTACATCCATACCTTTTCAACTTCGAATTGAGACTCAACAAAATCAAACTGTTGGCTAAACAATTGTTGATATTGAAATATTTGTGGTGATCAATTCGTGCATAATTGTGAGTTTTAGATTGTGCGTAATTTCAGATATTTCCTTTAGTATTAGTTTTTATTGTTCATTTATTTCTCTTTATTGTTTTTTTTAATCAATTGCTTTTTTCAACTGCCTAAAGTTTTGAACGAAGTGCATGCATTGCTTATCATGGAGAAACTTTTGAACTTCAGATAATTTTCTTTAGTATTTTTTTTTATTTATTCATTTTTCCTTATAGTTTTTTCTCATCAATTGCTTTTATCGATCATCTAAAGTTTTGAACAGAGGGCATTGCTAATCATGGAGAAACTTTTGAGCTTCAGATAATTTCCTTTATTATTATTTTTTCTCATTCATTTATTTCTCCTTATTGTTTTTTCTCATCAATTGCTTTTATCAACCGTCTAAAGTTTTGAACATAGGGCATCCTAATCATGGAGGAACTTTTGAACATTTAATTAGGAGAAATGTGTTATCAATTTAATTATTGTGTGCATTTTTAATCGAAAAAATAATTTTTGATTTCTTATTCGTCTCTCCATGAATACTCATTTCTTCAAATATGCCTAGTATTTTGTGTTGAAGATTCTCATCATAACCATTCTAAGCATAAAACATCTCATATACTCACATTGATTTATAGTACGACAAAATTTTCCTAGTTTTTAAGAAGAATGAGAGAATGAGATTCTCTAAGGAGAAATGTATATTTCCTATTAAAAAATCAACTTGACCTTGAAATTCAACACCAAGGTCATATTGAATGTTTTAATTCGGTTCCCTAAAGACTAAGAAATTTGAATTTGATTTTTTTTTTGATACATGCTTTCCCCAAGGAGTAGATCTTTCAAAATGTATAATAGGTTATATCTTATTTTGTATAATGTTGCTCTAAATTATTTTATAGCTTCAATGTTAGCTGGTAAGATCCAAAATATCGAAAATTTATCAATATAAGTTGGGTAAAAATTTAACAGTGCTGTGGCTTAAATGACGATGGGGCATAGTAACAATTAAAGTCTACAGAGAACTGAGAGAAAGCAAGAAATTCTCCTAAATCGTATACAAGCTCCAAACTTCTGAAACATCCCAAAGAGGCTTTGGAGAGTCGGTATAGAAAATATTGAAATATTGATCTCTACAAAAATGCAATTCCTTTTTTCATTTTAATTAATGTTTTATTCTTTTGGAAGATTCACTCACCGAACATCTTGTCCTACCCAACCCCATCTTTTCGGATACGCTTTTGCAGCTTGAACTTCCTTTGCAACCCTTTGACGCCAACTGAAATCTCTCTCAATGGGTGTCAGGTAAACCATATTAATATTTTATATTATACAACAATAGAACTATATATTATAAATGCACTTAAATACGTATACGTATATAGGTATATAATGAATTCACAAAAGTATACACAAGTCAATGACACATATTTGACTTTATCTCAATTTTGATTAATAATCACAGATAATCTACTGCTCACTACCTATATTGAATAATTTTAGATGAGAAGAAAGTAATTATTTAATATACAAGTGGGATAAAGGCATTATTACTATATGAGAGTGTAAGTTAATGCGACCGAGTGCGTAGCAGGATTTTAGTGTAAGCACGCGAGTAAGTTTTCAGAACTTTATTTGGAACTAAGGAATTTATTGCCTAACAATGAATAAGCTCCAGTATTTAGCAGATCGTCTCTGGAACCAGAATGTGTCGATTTGATTGTTTCTATTGGCTAAAATAGTCCACGTTCCGTCCGAGGGTGGTTAATTTCATTGGCTGCCTATGCACTTCTAGCACTTATTAATTATCTCTCTTATAATTCGCAAAGACCAGTGCAGTCCATAGAAGGATAGGAAGAATGATATGAGCATTTTTACTTGATTTCAGTTTGTGGGTTGTGGTCCTTATATAGTGACTAACACGTAGTTCACGGCCAAGGAAAAATAAGGGAAATAAAAGAACGGGATAAAACACTTATTCAATTTAATTCCAACCCACTAAAAGAGTTTGAAGAAAATGATATTTAGATTTTATCGATTTTAAAGGTCGCTGGCCACTTCTCGTTGCGGCTCGGTCGCAGGACTTTTCGCCGATCTCGGGAACAGATGTGAAAATCTTTACTCTTCTCGTTGTCGGTGCAAGTGTTGCACATATGTTGTAGTTGTAGATTGGACTGAACTCAATTGAATTATTCGCCCTGAAATGCCAAGTATTATGGGCATTCGGGCCATTTTCTTTTCGACCGTTAGCAAAGCCTTTCTACGGATCCCTTAGGGGTGTGGCTTTGCTGATTCCATTCTCCTGTTTTTAGCATTTTGGTTCGAAATTTAACTCAACTCTAATATTTTCGAGGGAATCGATAGATTCCCTATAAGTTTTTGTGCGACTCATTTTTCTTTTTATTTGGATAAAGTTTATTCAAACTCACATGAAGTGGGCTAGAATATTTCTAAGATATGAGGCCTTTCCAAGTTCCTAAAAATGTATTAGGGAGCAGGGAATTTATTGTCTCCCCAGTCCTTTCGAATGAATCCCAGTTGATCGTCTATCGAAATAATATGGGTCGATTTGGTCACTTTCATTTCTCGAAATGGTACACGTGCTACCGTGTGGCAATTTGATCACTCTTATTGGTGGGAATTCTGCTCATATTTACATCTAATCAACAGAACTGGCTTGAGGAGTTATAACAGTCATTTGAGAATAGTTATTTGCAGAAGGAATTGATATTCTTCCACGAGTTTTTGAATGAATCAGTGTTGTTAGAATGAGCCATCTGTCCTATTTGTTTTTTTTTGTTACATTCATTCTATATTTGTACCAGTTCTCATAAAAAATAACGTGTTGACATCCGCCTATTGGATAAATTTGAGGTCGAAAATAATTTCAACCTCAACAACTCAGGCGTATTATCTGTTGATATTTTTTCTCTCAAAAACCGTGAATTTTAGCAAAAATTACCACAGACCTTATTCGTTAAGAATGGATCAGTCTATCCAAAATTAATTTTTTTATTTTAAAATATGAATAAAGAAAAATTTATTGCGAAACAAGTTTGAGGAGTGGCTTTTTCTACCCCTTGAAATCATTGAAATCCTGGGTATTTCACAATTGAATTTGAACAAAGCGTACCGTACATTTGAGAAAGATAAAATTTCCACAAAACTACTTATTATCCGACTAAAAAATTCATTCAAATGTAACAAATGATGTGCGGACACACAGACAGACATAGGTATAGACGGACAGATTTGAAACCAAAGTTGTTCATGATAGTCTGAAATGCATTTTGCGAATGGAAATTTGAAACCGAAGACTAAAATTTTTTTTTGAGCACAATGATTCCAATACCTTCGATAGTCTCGTTAATCGGTATAAGATAATTAGAATAATATTTGAAACAATCTGCCAGTAAGGTGCAAGACTCAATTTTCCATAAACTCATTGTAACAAATTAAATTGAATTAGTTTAGGGACTTTTAAAATTTGATTTTCTAAGGAATCACTGAAAACTAAAAATCCCAAAGTTATTTAAATTTCTTCTCTGGTTATCTTCCTGTCAGAATTGGGAATATAACCTATATTCAAACACGTCAGACTTGAAATTTTAACAGACTGATAACAGTTCGAAAATGATCACATAATCGAAGAATGTTGATAACATCTCGATTTTGAGTTGAAATATCGACGTTAGCATTCATTTACAAGTCATGTTTTGCTTCAATTTTCTTTGATATACTTTGTAGCAGGTTCTCGTATCCTTGAGTATCCAAAAAATTTCAAATAATGGAAGTAAATAGTATTGGACAAACAAAAGCCCATCGTTTCGTTTTGGGTTCAATTCTATTGTTATTAGTTGATTTGTTTTGGGTTTCTTCCTCAGAGTTAACAAAGGTTTGTTGTTTTAATATAGTATATACAATATTAGACATAGTTTTTTTCAGTTTATGGAAGTGAAGGAGACATTTCAGAAACCTTTTTTTTGTACTTATGTCAAGAATTCAATGTTCACTTTGTATCTTTTGGGATTTTTGTTTTGGCCACCATGGAGAGAATCATATACAAGACCACCTATAGCCTACACCTACTTAGATGAAGAACCTGATGAAGAGATATATAATAATGATTTGAGTAGGAGTCTTAGCAACCCTGTGTTTGTACCAATAAAAACTTCTGAATGGGACATAAGAGATTACAATTCTGGAACGGAAAGTGATGATTCTTCTGTGAAATCTGTTAGGTATGTTTTCAAATTTATAAGGTTCTTTTGATTTTGTTGAACACTTCAGTTTATTTTGGTTGTTTGATAGAGCAATGACACAGTAAATATTTTGTTTTTTATTGTTTAATGTTGAATCAAAAGCAGAATTGGACTATGAAGCCCCAATAATTTCATCTTATATTATTATAATGAAGATTGACCCAATTGATATTTCAATGTTCATTTACAGATTCAGTAAATTAGCTGAAGTGAGACAAATGTCGGAGACTGAGGCTGCAGAAGCTTTACTAGCAAGGTTATCTTATCAAGCTAGCTTGAGGGCTGGGGAGTTAGCTCAAAGAGCTGCAGCAAAATTTACCATATTTCAAGTAGCAAGCATTGCTTTCTTATTTTGTCTTTTGGTGAGTTTATAATTTGCTCATAATATTTTCTTTGTATTTTGATATGAATATTGGCTCAATCTGATAAATTGATATAAGTTGATACTAAGAATTTGAACAAGGACCGCATCATTGTGTTTCTCTCTTGAAATTGTTCATCAGGTGGGTAAAATTTAAACTTTAGAAACTGACAATTAAAAATCTATCACACATTGACATTAACAATATCATTCGTTAATTTGTATATTTATGGGGCCAAAGTATTGCATACTTTCCAAATTTATATTATAACTGATGACAATTAATATTGAACATTATCTTGATAAAATAATAGTGTATCAGAAAAAATTTAATATGTGCAAGATATAACCAACACAATTGACCTAATATAGAAACTTGTACTGCAAATTAGCCCATTTTTAGCATTTCTACTTAGCTTTAACTTGGTTTTAATCGATCAGCCAGGAAATAAATTCTCAAAAATAAGATTTGGTTGCATGAGAGGTCTGAAGAACCTAGTATAGAAGTCAAAATAAAAATATAACATAAAACTCCTTCGAAATTGTGCAATAATAATACTGAATGAGTAATAATTGATATTGATCAAAAATATATTTTATAACTTCCCTTAAATCCATATATCTTTTGAGATTAATACCAAAAAAAAAGGAAATAGATAAAATATAATTGATGACATGTGTGCAATAGTTAATCATTTTTCTGCTTCAAAAAAGCAGTTTTTGATTAATTAAAACTGAATATCTGAGAATAAGTATCTTCTCAATTGATTTATTTCATTAATTTTGAACCCTTGGTAAGGTTTATATTCTTAAGACTGAATCTTTCAATATAAAATTTGGAAAATTGAAATTTTGAAATGTTCTTTAATAGAATTTTCTTCCTTAATCTAATGCATGAATATACTGGTGTTCCAGACTATTACATGATCTATAGAATATGTCATCCTATTTTCATTGGATTCTTGAAAACTAATTTCAAATGTTGTTTCCTTGTAGTGGTTTACTGGTAATTATTTTTATCAGTTAGCATTGATGAAGACAGAAATAGGTATGGTAAATGTGCTCTCATCCACCTCCAGTTTGTTTACACTTTTTTTAGCTTCTCTCTTTCCATCTGGAGGGGTGGATAGGATGTCTCTTTCTAAATTATTTGCAATTGTTATGAACATTGTTGGAATAGTAAGTAGAATATTCTGGTGCAATTATTCCAAAATTTAAAGTTTTTTTTTTGCAGGCCATAATAAGTTATACAGATATGACGTTGAGGAGTGAAATAACTTTAGGGGCCATGTTAGCACTATTTAGTGCAATCCTTCATGCTTCTAGTTTAGTTTATTTGAGAAAAAAAGTGAATAATGAGGACAAAATGGATATTCCATTGTTTTTTGGTATGTTGCACATGAGTTTTTCAAATTATCTCAATGAATCTTGATTTGCTTCTCTCTTTTTTCTCCAACATTGATAAGTGGATATTCTTTCAAATCAAGTTTTCGAATCATTGTATCTAATACCAGAGACTGAATATCATTTTTGCTTAACATTAACATCATAAATTATTCTTCATTCAGAAAAATTTCATAGTTTTTAATGAATTTGTTTCTCAACTTGTGTTCCACTAATGTTGAAGTAACAACACTACTATCTATGTAATCTTTGCATACCTTTAACAACTTTCGACAACAGTGTTGTCATTTTCAGAAAAAATCTCTACTTTGTTTTGGAAAATGCCACATCATTGCTGAAACGTTTTTGAATATACGTGAAGATTTGATAGATAAAAGTGGAGGTACTTCTATTTTAGTATGTTTCTATTGAAATCAAATTTTGCTTACAGGATTTATTGGATTTTTCAATCTCATTCTCTTGTGGCCTCTTTTCTTTTTCCTACACTTCAGTGGTTTGGAAAAATTTGAACTGCCCTCAAAGGAGCAAACTCTATTTTTGCTATTAAATGGCCTCATGGGAACTGTGATTTCAGAAGTTGTATGGTTGTGGTATGTTAGAGATTACTTCACATCTCTTTTCAGTTTACAGAAAAGTATATATTACCATCACGAAAACTCGAAAGTTTTTTTACAATCTCCTCATCATATACAAAACATGCTAAATTATTGATTTAAAAGATTACTAGAATTATTTCGGAGGTAGTAATCCCAATTACCAAATCTAATTTTTCTCACAAATTAACAACTTATGTAGAAGATATTCATTTATTTTTTGTGAACTTTTTGTGGCAGATTTATTTTTCGTCAAGCTAAATCTGATGAGTACATAGTATTTCCATTCAAAATTGTCAGGAATCCGCTAATGTTTGTTGATCTATTAATATTTGGAAAAAATATACAATATGGAGCAGAAATGTATTTAGATCTATTTTACCACTTCATTATGGAATTATTCATAAGATTAAAACATTAATGCACATTTGAAGTATTTGCCTCTATTTTTTGATTAGATAAAAAATGAATCTGGATTTTCCAAGTTTTTACTTTTGTGATTATTCGCCCACGTTTTTTTGTATAATTTGGGTTTTACTGTACATACAAGAAAAAAATGGAATATTTTTTATTTTTAGGGGTTGCTTTTATACGTCCTCCCTTATTGCCATAATGTCTATCAGTTTGACGATTCCAATGACTACCATGGCAAATGTTTTACTCAAGAAGATACCATATTCCAACTTGTTCATGACCGGGACAATACCAGCAGTTACTTCATTTTTCGTTGTAATAATTTTTTCTCATTATGAAAATTGGGATCCCATCCTGAATTTGTTACGTTGTGTCTACTTCAGTGTATTTAGAAGGACCAGGCTTATACGGTAAGAATTTATTTAAATGATGAAAGTTGAGGATTCTACGCAATAATATTTGTTTGAAATTGTTTGAGGAGCATTTTTTTTTATTTAAAAAATCACCACCTCAATTCTTTGATCACATATTGATTTCTCGAAAGCAAATAAAAAATCATAAGAAGTCATATGCTAAGAAGTATTTTCGTTTTCTTTGCCAACGAAATGACTATTTTTGGAATATCCTTCAGTTCTAAATGTTATCTTTCATAATTTTCTGTAGAAAAATAATTCAAAAGAACCAACTTATAAAAGCTGATTATTACAGATTTTTTCAAATGATGCGCCTCTGTTTTAGGGCTGAGCATGATGAAATAATTTGATTCATTTTGTTTGCCAAACATCAATAAAATTATGTAACAATACCAATGTAATTAAGTATATTTTCATTTTTATATAGCTCCAGCCCCATACCCCTTTGTTTTTGTTCCAAAAAAGTTTGCTTCAGTTTCAGATTCTCAGAAATGCCTTCGGAACAAACAGAATCATTGATAGGCATCAACAGCAATGAACATGAGGCCTAACTGAGTATACTGATGGTTCCTGTCTATAGTGGTGCTTCATTACGTGATGGCTTTAATTATGTAATACATTCCTATTTTATTTAAAGTGATATGTTATTTTTTATTTCACAATGAAATACTGAAGTTATAAAAGAGAATAATATGAAAAATTTCAGCATTTCAATGGTTTTTGCCATTTTAATTTCAAAGTGATTCCTACATATTAAAGAGCACAAAGATTTAAATTATATTATGAGCAGATGCAATTCACAAATTTTGTTCATATTTTAGACTTTTTTATTGTTTTTAAAAACGTATAGTAATGGACAATAATGTTTGTTCATTGTTTGCTGTTTACAATTTTCTTTCCTCTCATCATAAAGAGGAAAGTAGATTATAATTACAATGAAAAAAAGCAGTGCTTGTCACACCATTTTGGCACAAAGTTATTGGGAAAAATATAAATAACTTATATCTGATTTTTTATTAATGTTGAAAAAAAAACTTGTGGTATATAATATATTAGTATTTTCATTAACTTTATTCTCTGTTTTGTATATCTAATCATCAAAAAGTTTTTTTGAAATCTCTAGTTTTGTATATAGACCATTAAAATTAATTTTATTTTATATAATATAATGTTGAGATTTTGTGTTCCTATTACCACCATATGTTGTACAAAAAATTTTATAAGAAACATTGCTCCTTGGTGTATAATCTATTTGAAACAATATTTATACTAGATATAAATGAATATGATTAATGATACCTTTAGATAATTATGGGCTTGCTGTATGTGGTGAAAATTCCACATAAGATTTATCCTACAGTTATGGTAGGAGCTTCCAAAATATCTAAGTTTGTATCATAATGATATTTTTCTTATCAGACGCCTCTCACTGATGTATTTATACCTCTACTGAATTGTCTTTAACAGAATTATTTCATTATCTTCTTTTTTATTTTTATTGAAACTTTCTTATGTCGTTCTGATTTTATAACACTTTGTTAAGGTTGTGAAAAGTCCATTCAAACCTTACCGTGACCGTAAATGACAAAAAATTCTACAACAGAAGTGATTTAGATAATGTGAAAGTTCAGCCATTATACTCGATCTTACATAAACATTTAAAAGCTCAAGTAGTTCTGAGAGTAAAATCGAATTTTCAAGTAGATAATGATTAAAATACTCAAAATCTTTCATATATTGAATTTGGTTATAGAACCTATTTCAGTTTGATGCTCAAGAATAGTGATTCTCAATTTTCAAATTTTGGTCAGTGCATCGTTTTTCTACACTGTCAAAAAATTTTTGTTTCAAATCTTATATTATAAATCCTCTGTGAAGTTAGAGCAACATTACTATTTTTCTGAATTTATGTGTTTTTGACTGAATTTTTCTTGATGAAGTTTAATTCTTAGGAATTAGTGATGCATATATCATGTATGACCTTATGAACTACACGAATTGAATAAAATTGAGATGAACATTTGCTTCATATTAAAGAAAAATTGGAATATTTGTGGATATATCATAAATATATTTCACTTTCAATCAATTTCAAGATGAATATTCATCTAGTGGAGAGAAAACGAAACAAAATATATTGTTTTTACATATGGTCTCCTTGAATGAAATACAATTTATTCTTGTTCTACTGCCACTGATCACATTATGAGAAAAAATGTAGCTATTTCTCACTCACTGTATGATCTTGCTTTTTGTAATTTTATCTAATCAGTATAGTGAGTTATATGTTGAACATTGATTATAGATAATTGGAGAGCCTATTTGCAAATTTATATTTCCAATTTGGTAATATATGATTGGATAACAGCGTATAGTTTTGCAATGAAGTAATTTTCTAACAGAATTTGATTTTTATATCATAGATTCATCAAATCACATCACATATGCCCCACAAAAAAATCAAGGGCATTATCATCACATACTTCGTGTTTATTTTGATCTAGATGTTAAACACTGTAATGTATTCAAAAATAGAAATTAATTGTTTCAAGTTTAGTATCACTATACAAGAGAGTTATATTTTTTTAAAACTAGAATATCACAAAGATGTATTATTAGAATAGATTAGTTAATTCTAAAGAATTTGAAAATTTTGATTTCACATGAAATTCTTTAATTTTGAATCTGTGATCTTTTTCTTCTGCTTATGATGATTTTAGTAGTTCCATTCCATTGTATATTTGTTATAATAATTGGTTTTAATAACCATACAGCATTTCATGAATATATTTTAAATGATTTGTAGAAAGTTTATACATCAAATATATATCTTGTAAATATTTAGTTTTTTTTGTATTTTTATGAAATTCCTGCATATAACGTTCATAGATTTGATTTTGAACGATTATCATACTCATGGAGGGACTGTTAGATTTAATCATATAATAACAGTAAAGCTCATTCGAAAAATCAACAACCAACAAAAAACACTGCAAATTTGACAAAATGGTTCATTATTTCTGCTTGAAAATTATTCCAAATACAAATATTATAAAAAAAATACTGCAGATTGTGGGTTTATATTCATATATCATATTATTATAATGTTAACTGAACGCTAAAAGCTAAGTTTTTACACAAAATTTGGTGTAATGTCGTTTGTGGAATGACTAATTCCTAAGGTCCCCGAGGAATGGACAAACCAGGGTTTTCATGAAAACTACGGGCTACAGAAGCAATATTCTTAGCTGTTCTTGCGTGGTGGACACGGTTTCGATTCTTCACATCTCTAACTTGCCCCAACAGCTCGAATTTTTCCACCAATTTCACTATTTCGGCGGAGAAGGTGCTTCACGACGACCCAAAAGTGCTTCAGTTTGGCGAATTATGACTGCAAATTTTCCACCTTTTTGTAGGGAATTTTAACAATTTCAATGTGTTATTGAGGGGTGTATCGTTCCATTTTTAGCAGTTTTCACTTATCAAATGTCAAAATATGACAGCTTCAAAAATGACAGCTGCCCAGATAGCAGGCTATTCAAAATTGGAAAACTCTATACTTATCCGATTTTGGAGAAAACTATGAATAGTCGCCGATTGGTTTAACAATAATTGGCTAAAAATTTAAGCTGGAGAGTGCGTGTGAAATTTTTTGGACCTAAATATTTCGAGTTTTACTGGTTCGATATATGTTTATAAAATTCAGTAGTGATATTGAGTCTGTGTATCGAAACCTATTTCCGTGCAAATTTAAACTTTTTAGATATATGGTTTGCATTATGCACTCCCAAACTTCAGATTTAAATATACTGTTCGCATTATATAAGCATGCACAAATAATCGAAAACGTCTCTATAAAGAACTTATTTTAGGAATAAGGGACGAGGAAGCATTCTGATAGAGCCATATACCTATTATAAGTTTTTCAACGATTCACAAAGTTCATATATTATATTAAGTAAAATAAACCTCAATCCATTGTGAAACTATGTAGGTATAGACCTATCGATTTCATATTGAAAGCAACTCTCATTAATAATTTTATTTTTATTTATGAGCTAGGATTCACGTGAGATAATTGTTTCCATCATGTCACATAGAAAATGATAAGCGTTTTTTATTCAAGAGTACACTTTTCTTGTCAAATGCTCTATCAAGGGGGAATTGAGTTGGTGTCATTCTTATTCTTCTCCCACTTAACATCCATGATGTACTATACTAAAATAATTTTTTGTTTATTCAGTATTTCATTTTTTTCTACTGAACAAACCGATGATTCTATGAAAAAAATAGCGAGAGATTTCATGGAATTGAAATATCTCAATTATATTTCTATATTTGGTTGTTTTGATAGATACGGTAAGTGATGTATTTAAGCCCTATTCAATTGAGAAAACTACCCAATGGGCACCGTTTGAATTTTCACGTTGTCATTTTGGTTTCAGAATTTAACGTGTTTTAGATGCGTGTAGATAATTGAATATATTCAACCTATTTTTTCAACGGTTAGTTTGGAAACTATATTTTATTTTAACTATAATACGTTATTCTGGTTCATTATTAATATGCTGATAGTAGACGTTATTTCAATATTGCATTGAAACCATTCAATAAAACCACCTATCTATAGAACACGTTGATTTTACGTTTTATAATAACTACTTCTAATAACACGTTTCCATTCAACGTTGATCTAAACATAATCTACTCTTTATTATTTATTTCGGTAACATACATGTTTGTGTTCAACATTATATCATCGTTCATATTGGATATATCTTTTAATCGACCTCTCAACCTTTTTTTTTGACTCAAATGGTTGATAGTGATAATGAAATATCCGTTTCAATCGATTATGAAACTACGATTTAATCAAGTAAGTCTATCACGTTGATATATGCCCTATTATTCCAAGTTATTCGTACATTATCAAGTAGCGGTATATCCCCATTATCTCAGAAGCTTTCAAAAAAATTTACATTTATGATGAACCCGGAAGTTCAAATAGAAAAATTAGTCTGAAATTGTCTCTAAACCATTTAATTCTAAAAACAGGGCCAATTTGCAAAAAAAAAATTTTTTGGAAAACATCATATTGACGGGTCACTTTCAAATTTTGCTCGAAGAATTGATCACCAAATCCAGTGAACCACCTTTTACAAAATTTGATTTTCTCTTATGTTCGTTATAAGTAAGAATATTTAGAATACATAGAGCTATTTTGAATAAACTGGAAGTACAAGAATGATATTTCTTTATATTTATCAAAACATCTACACAACACATTCACTTGATAATTTAAACGGTTGGTTAGTATATTATACATTATATACATTTGAAGTGACTCTTTGCTATTCCAGCAAAGTCACCCATAACACACTGAAATTGTCAGTTCACTTTAAAATACTGAAGCGAAGTAGCGCCGATTGCGGTTAGGACTTAGATGAGAACACTGCGTGCTGTAAGCTTTAAAATTATTTCCTTCAGACAAAGTCTTCCGCTGTGAAAATATAAGGTGTATTTTGCAGATATCACTGAGTGCTAAACTGACGATTCTATCATTGATCTCATGAAACAATGAAATCCCTCCAAACGATTCCTAAGGCTAATTATTGAAAATCATAAATCAAGACGCTTTGTTAGTTCTTCTCAGCCAGTGCTGAGTAGGCCAATGGCGATTCTTGTTCCAAATACTTTCGAGTCTGCAAAATTATAGATGACCTGTTTCAAATGAAGGATATCAAGCAAACTAAATAAACAATGGGTACCTACCATATATACGGAAATTTTGCTTTTGAAAAGAACTCTTTTGTGAGCTTTTATATACGCCGGTATTACATTTTTCTCCCCTAAAAAGACGCATATTTCAATTTGCTTGACATTTCAATTAATTTTATTTCTAATAAGTAGCTACCGTTTCCCATTTTATTAATTTTTTTTTCAGAAAAACTCAGCATTACTAAATACATGTTTAAGAATTTTTTCTACGTCGAAATGATATCATTAAGAGGTAATGATTCAATAAATATACTCCCGAACAAATTTCATAGTGCCGTATTCTTATACGCTAATTGCAAGGAAATTGAGTATTTTTTGTTAAGGGTAAGAAGAGAAATTTCATGGTTAATCATTATTATTATAAGAATTATGTATGAATGGAAAATTATAAACAAAAAATTAATGAGAAATTATAAGAAATATTCCGTGTTGCATTCACGACTTTGTGACTCGTTCACCAAACAGACAGGTACTGGGTTATCCATGTCGAACAAAACTCTCATCCGAAGCTTCATATAGTTGAAGGTCAGCCATTTAAAAATATGGATCGTTTAACGTGTGAAAATTGTGAAATAATGATTCCGTAGTAAGGATCACGTTGATCTGTAACTGATGTCTTAAGTCCCATACATCATCGAAATGCACACTCGATCGAAAATATTACTGCTGCAAGTCAAAGTGTTGAAGAAGACCTAAATTCATCCATTCCTCGGTGCGCACAACATTTGGACCTCTCTTACGGTATGCTGAGTCGATTTTGCATCTGTATTTGCACTTGGTGGCAATGTAAACAAACAAAATTGTCTTAAACAGGCTAGTGAAAATCCTCATGTAACTGCTAAGAGACATCACATCCACAAAGAGTCAGTGTATTTTGTGCAATTTGGTCTGGTGGAGTGATTGGCCGTACTTCTTTGAAAATGAAGGTTTCACTCAAACCGTTAATTCTCAAGGTTGAAGCCAAATTAATTGATTACCGATTTTTCGGCCTGAAATTAATGATAGGTATGGAATTGGAAGACATGTGGTTTCAGCAAAAAGGTGCAACAAGCAAGAAAAATTGCTAGGACACGTAATTTCTCGTTACTAATACACTGCTCAACAATTGATAGAGATCACTTACTTGTTCTAAATTTATTTCTGAAATATTCGCTCCAAGATTATAAATTTAGTCAGATATCAGAGTATTTTCAGTTTATAATATGGTTCACTTGAGAAAAGAATGAAAAAATGGAAAGTTGGAGAGAAAAAAAGACTTTATTAGGAACACTCAAAATTCTGTGTTTGAACAACATAAAATTTTTATGATGAAACCACAAGAAGGCTGAAGTTTCGGTTAAGCTAGTACCTAGTTGGTCCCCCACGAGCTCGTCTCAAGCATTCTACCCTACGAGGCATACTTCGATCAAACGATTTATAAAATTTTGGGGCAAATTCGTCCAAATATCCCGTAAAGCGTTAGAAAGGTCCTCCAGGTTATTGATCGGTTGTTCTAAGGTTGAAAATTGTCTAGACATCTCAGACCAGACATGTTCGATGCAATTCATGTCTGGAGAGCGAGCTGGCCAGTCCATCCTATCAATAGCATGAGTTTCTAGCGCTTCATAAACCAGACGACTACGGTGTGGACGGGAATTATCGTCAATTAAAATGAAATTCTCGCCCACGGCAGCCGCAAACGGAACAATTATGAGTTCAATAATCATATCGTGATATCTCTGGCTGGTCATGGTGGTGTTCTGCAGAACAACCAACTCTGTGCGTTGGTTCAAACAAATGCCTCCCCATACACATATAGGACCTCCGCCAAAAGCTGTTGTGGGTACCATAAACTGTTCTGCATACCTTCGACCTCTTTCCCTCCAAGCAAGAATACGTCCATCGGAGTTGACCAAACGAAATCTAGACTCATCCGTAAATAAACATCGGCTCCAATCTTCAAGTGTCCAATTGCGGTGCTCCTCATCCCATTGCCGTCGATGAACCCGGTGTTACCTATTCAAACGGGGATGTTGTACCCTCCTACGTGCTCTCAAACCACGAACATGTAGTCGTCGTCGAACTCCTGTTGCAACTCTCAGTGGTCTATTGAGCCGCGACGCCGGGTAAGTGGGATTTCTCCTAGCATTGAGGATCAAAAGACGATCTTGGGCAGCTGTTGTACTGCGCTGCCGACCTCCCCCATGAACATACGCTACTGAGTCGTTTTGGATGAACCTATTCCAAGCCCGACTCACGACACTTTGCGAAACATTCAACCGCCGGGACACTTCTCGCTGGGACAAACCTTCCTGTATCCACCGTATGATTTGGTCCAGTTGCACAGGAGCCAAACGTCTTCTCGGCATGACTGATAAGCTGATATTGTTCTCATTTCTTCAATTATTGTCACCTTATGTGTTTGAACGAGAGAAAAAAACAGATTCAATAACAAATACTTTTTGCTTTTCACTCCACCTATAACAGCCTACAGATAATAATCGATTTTGTGAACAAGAGCCGATGAAGTGAGGAAGACTTTGATATAATCAACTCAAAACATCTTACTTTTTCCTTAGAGAACATATAATGTACAGATATTCACGAGATAACTTGAAAAAAATACAAATGAAGAGAAGTTCATAAGTGATCCCTAGCAATTGTTGATCAGTGTATTTATCGTCTTTGGACTTTTTGTGGCGTGATGCGAATGATTGTTTTTATACCGATAATCCTCAGACTATTGATCTAAAATCCAACAGCAGTCAAATTATTGGTGAGATACTGCCTGAAATATGCCGCCGAGTCGTCGAAAATAACCTCACAAGGATCGAGTTCTATAAGAGATCACGAGGAGGATATTTGAATGTATTCCACATATAATGGCATTATATTGAAATAAAATTCAATCGATGTTTTGAATGGAAGTGTGTTTATTCACATTTACTTTCGGAACTTTGGATAATTCTTTATCATTTTGTAACAATCAGCCCTATTCTGTAACTTCAAATCGAATAGAAATAGTATGGATGGAGTAGAAATGCACCTATCGTAAAACATTCCGATTTCTCAGATTACGATTCGATTCGTTCGTTTCTATTCGAGTTACAGATTAGGGCTGAATGTCTGAACTCTCAAACGATACATTTTTAGAGTGGTGAATCAAATTTCTTTGGCATTAAACATCATTGGTTGATTCTTGGAAAGGATATTAACATCACAAATATATTGAGAGTGACTCAGCTTAATATGGATAGTGATGTTTACGTACTAATACCAAACTTTGATCAGGAAAGCAGATATTTCGATGTATTCGATGTCTACAATCCTGCTTTCAATAATGGAGGATCCTTAAACAAAACAATAATAGGAAAATATAGTGATGAAAATGGTTTTCAAATCAAACCAAGAGGATTGAAATATACTGAAAGAAGAGATATGTCTAATGTTAAGCTAAGGGCGACAATAACAGTCAGTATATTAGAAAGGTTTTGACTCACATTTTTGTTTTTTCATTTATATTGATTTTTTTTTCATTTTATCGATTTCAGAAAAATTAGGTATTCGAAAAAGAATAGCAAAATTGGATAAGTATTCTCGATTCTCTAGAGATTATTTGATTCTTGATTCTCTAGAAAATTTTTCTCGAGTTTCTGAAAATTTTTCATTATGACCATCAAACCCTAAAGTTGTAGATTGCATGTGACCAATAACGAACGAGATATACTCAGTGAAAAAAAAGGCAGTAAATATTATGAAATTGCTTTTCTACCGACCTCTGTATATGGTTGAGAAGTCAATCTGTTTTGACAAGTTGAATACCTTCGAAGGCTAGGCTAAGTAATCATATCACTTTTAGGCCAATCTTTATTTATTCTTTTGTGAGGATTTCGTTTTCTTTATAAGTCCCATTTCAGGAATAATTTTGTTTTCCAGTTACCGGTGAATTTTTCCCTACCCTTATCAGAATATTTGGTGTATGACGGACAAAGAGAGATCAACACATTCAACCGATTTCAAGGCAAATTAATATTATTTTGTCAAGATTACCACAACTTCTCGTGAGTACATTGCTTGTTTTGATTTATTAGGTCAATTCAAAAGTCCCAGGTCTGATGGCAGTGCTTGTATTAAATCCATATGATTTTTAGTTAGTAGGTACTACACCTTCAAACGATAAGTGTCAACATTTGACAGCAGTCTGATCATTAATTTGTGAGATATTGCGTTGTGAGTGTAGCTACTTTTGTTATTTGAAAAAAAAATGGAAAAAAAGAATTTCGTGTGCTAATAAAGTCTTGAGAAAAATACAGTAGGAGAAAAATCCTGGCTTGATGAATAGTTTCCGGGGTCTGCACCAGGAAAATCAACTATCATTGATTGGTATGCGAAGTTTAAACGTGATGAAATGAGCACCGAAGATGGCAAACGCAGTGGACGCCCAAAAGAGGCTGTCACTGATGAAAAAATAAAAAAAGTTCACAATATAATTTCGAGTACTGCTCTGTGCTTCGATATACCCTATCAGAAATAGTAGTTCCTCTATCAGAAATAGTACGGTACCACACTATGTAGTGCTGTCGTGCTGCAATATGCGGCTGGGCTGATTGTTGAAAAGCCTCATCCTCATTGTTTAGTGCTGTTTTTGGGATGGTGATATAATTGGGCCTTATCGTTCTTGCCTCATCAAGGTACAATCGACTATTTTGATTTAACTGGGGAAATCAATGGAAATTTTGTTCAGGAAGCAATATGTGTAAGAAACTCTATAATAGTATCACTGTTATCATGAATGGATACAAGCAGAGAATTCATAAGTCTTCAATCTCAACAAATATTATTTCCCATTGTCCTCATTCTGTAATTCAAAACAAATTGTTTTCCTTTTTCCTACATCCAAGAATTCATCTCTAAACAAAATATTTCGGCTGTAAATTCTAGATGATATACAGCTTCTTCGGAATGTTTGCCCTCGGACAACATTGCCAAGGAATTGGGAAAGAATCCGGCATTGTCTTTCAAGCGAATGGAATATGAAATATGAGGGTTGTTGTAGGTGAACAGAATATTAGATATATTTATATAGAGAGGATGCAAACAAATAATGGAATGTTCCAGGGAACTCTTATTAATCGGGGCATATGCTCAATATTTCATGGTGAAATAATAGTAGAGTCACGATGAAAATTCCATCAAAGCACTAATATATTTGTTTGATTTATGGTTGATATGACCCTTTACTTCACTACATTTCTGGATGTGAAATTTTTTTTGTACTAGTGCGGAATTAGAGTATGCCATAACAATAGTTGTAAGTAGCATGTTACGCATCACTCGAAGTTACTAACTAGTCACTAAGCGGCGATTGCGTAATTCTACGAGTGCGAGATATGTTGAATTATAAAATCGAATTTTGGCCAAAAAAATTTGTTTTACTATGGTAGACCGGGGACTTTTCAATTGGCCTGTTATATACCAGTTCAATAATACCTACAATCATTTTAGTTGGAAGAATATTGAAGTAACTGAATCATGGGGTTATTTACTACCGAACAATTCGTTTGACGGTCTTGTTGGTCAATTGGAGAGGAATGAAACAGATATTTCACTTTCTCCATTATTCTTCAGATCAGATAGATTGGAAAGAATCGATTATGGTAGAAGAACATGGATTATGAAGTATGACATGAACTTTGTTATCGAATGTCTACTGAAACTTTTCACACTTTTACAGGGTGGCATTCATTTTTAGAAATCCGAAAGTACCAGCGTCTTTCACTGTTTTCATGAAACCACTTTCTTCATCTATATGGTTAGCAACTTCCGTTATATTTGTGATTTCTGTATTACTTTATAAACTGATAAGCAAAAAAGAAAATGAGCACTTAGAAGTTAGTCCAGCCAGTTGGAGTGAATTGATTCTTTTCATTTTTGGAACTTTCTGCCAGCAAGGTAAGTGAATTAATTATTAATGTCTTTTTTCTTATTCACTTACAAAAGCATGCCTAGGTATTTCCATTTCCGTATAGGTGAGAGTTCTATCGCGAAATACATACGAAATACATACAATGAATAAACTTATTATTATTATTATTATTATTTAAAATTTCACCAAAGCATTTAAATGACAATAAAGAACGGTTTTGAACTGGAACAATAGTCTACGTGCATATAGAATTTTTCACATATACTAGGAGCATATAATTAAAAGTGGCTATATATTTTTCAACCATTTTCCAGAGCAGAGCCGTATCTAGGTGCAATTGCGCCTGTGGCAATATGTTAGACAGCGCCCCCCATTTTCGATGATTTTTTTTTCACCCATTATATTTTCTTATAATATTTTTTTATTCATAATTTGAGTCATATGCTTTCGATGAAGTTTTAAAATAATAACCAATATTATACAGGGTGTATATGATATAGTTGCTAAAAAATTCAGGGAGAAATTACTTGTCAAAAAATAGGGTGGGTTTTTCATATAAACTTTTTTTTTGCGCCTCCATCTCCTTAGCTGTAGCCCCCTAAAGATGGCTCCCGAAAAGTAGTTTTCAATTTGTGAAGGGTTTATAATTGTTGTTTTTTATTGTTTCATTCATTTCGTATTTGTACCATTTCTCAATAAAATCATCGTTTTGACATCCGCCTATTGGATGAATTTGAGGTCGAAAATAATTCCAACCTCCACAACTCAGACGTATTATTTGTTGATGTTTTTTTTCGAAAACTGTGAATAAAAGCAAAAATTACAAGAGACCTCATTTGTTAATTAGTCTATCCAAAATTAATTTACTCATTGTAAAATATGAATAAAGAAAAAGTTAAGTTTGATAAAACGCAAAAAACTCGTTAAAATAGGGGTAATAACACATGTCGAAGCTCGACCCTAATATTTATGATCTGAATGCGGCACCTTTGAACATACCGACGCTCAACAAATATATTTATGACTAGATTACGGCACGCTTGAACATAGCCATATTTATATTATTTCTTCCCTTAAATTAAAGTTTTGTTGATCTTGAGATCATTTTGGGCAAATTCTATGGAAGGCTAGCAATATTTTAAATGTTTCCAGATTTCTCGGCATCGCTCGTTGCGAGGCGTATATAGGTATAACATGAAAACCGAATTGTGATCTTCCGAATTATTTCGCCTGGACCTCCAATATTTTTTCTTTTGATATTTTCGGGCGCCTCTGTGGGCCTTGCGCCCGTGGCAAGTGCCACATTTGCCACGCCCTAGATACGGTACTGTTCCAGAGAATTCATTCAGGAAAATGGATATCCCCTCAGTATTTCACTTTGGTGAATCGAACTTTTAGATTAAAATGAGGGTTATCCATGCGAGCTTCAACCAAATAAATTTGTTCTACGACTTTATATACATGGTGAAAATCAATCAACGTAGACACTCTGATTCTCATTCCTGGAATCTTCTGATACATCTTTTGGATATACCTTTTTGTCCAAAAATTCAATACCAACTGACAAAATAGTCCGAATCGTGTCATTGTCTTTATACTAGTTGAGTTATTCAATTTCTTGGCCATTTACTAAATTCTACACTATTGGATAATTTATTTTTTTTCGATTGATTTGAATATTTTATTAGTTAGAATTATATTTCTCAACAAAAAAGTATTTATCAAAAAGATATATTAATAACAATTATATAATAATTTTTATTTTTATATTGGATTGCGTTCATCAAGTTGACTCATTTGATCTTTGAAATTTATATTGATAATATATTGATTAAAGTCACCAAAAGCCAAAATTAAATCATCGAAAATTGTTATTTCAATTGAAAATGATGATTTGAATATCCATTTCACAGAAGAGTAAGAGAGAAGACGTACGACTTCACCTATTGAAATAACTATCTCTATAAATATTAGCAGACATTTTCCTTTCAGTAAAACTACGTTGTTCTCAAATGTAACTTAGTGAAACGAATATAAAAGTTATAACTTTATAAATTCAATAAGTTTTTTGAACTATAAGGCACTGATAAGGAAAAATTGTCTGAGAAAATACAAAAATTCCGAAGCGCAAGTCTGTCTTTATTTATTTTAATTTGGTTATTCAATTTATTACGCGTTTACTCAGTTGTATAGTTTTGGATGTTTGTTTTTCTTCTAGTTGGATTTAATTTTTGTTAGTTAGATTTTTATCTTTTTCGAGACGAAAAACTATATTTCAAAAAGATGTATCAGATAGAGAAGATTTTGGCACAATTATATCATAATTTGGATATTTTGGGGGATTTTCTTATTCATTCATAAATTCATGAGTGAGTTGACCCCCTGAACAAAATTCGATCAAATATAATCACAAATTACACAGGCCAACACACATTTTGGTGCCTGCGATTTTTTAACTGTTCCTGAGTAATTTTTGGATGCAGAATGTAAAAAAGTTCTCAGATTTTGTCTATCAGATCTAGTTCTTGAGATTTTTTAAAAAATTGTGTATATAATTTACGTTATAACTGTTATAATATATAATATTACTATTGACAGTTAAAAAAAAACAAAGACACATGGATTTAAGTATTTATTGCAAAAACTTAATTTACATAATTACATTAGTCACTAATCACATAAAAATTTTCTTTTATACGATTTTCTAGAATGGAGTTTACTAGGGCAGTCTCGCTGAAGGCTCCAGCAGTAGTCCACCATCATGTGGCTATCCCATCGTCCTTGATTACGATCTTCCATAGTTTTAATATCCTGGTGGAATCTTTCCCCCTGTTCTTCACTACAATCACCTAAGTTTTCTGGAAAACGATCTAGGTGGCTGTGGAGGTAGTGAACTTTTATACTCATGTTACAGCCGAGAATATTAAAATTTGAAAGCATAGTTTCCACTAATTCTACGTAATTCTCTGCTTTATGATTGCCAAGAAAATTTTGTATTACTTGAACAAATGAACTCCAAGCGTTAGATTCAGTCTCGTTCATTGATGTGGTGAATTGTGGATCTTTAACAAGTTGCCTTATTTAAGGACCATCAAATATACCAGCTTTTAGTTTTTCCGTGCTAATGCCAGGAAATTTACGTGACAAATACCAAAAACAATTTCCATCTCGATTTAAGGCCTTCACAAATTGCTTCATTAGGCCTAGCTTGATATGCAAGGGCGGAAGTAAGATTTTTTCTCTTGAAACCAAAGGTTCGTTGATCACGTTTTGTATTCCTTGAATCATGACATCTCTTGAAGGCCAATTTTTGTTAACCCAGTGCTCATTTTTAGCTCTGCTGTCCCAAAGGCACAAAAAACAAGGATATTTTGTATAACCATTCTGCTGTCCAAGGAGGAAGTTAACCATTTTTAGATCAACACAAAATGACCACTGATGTTCTTCGTATTTAATTTTTCTCAAAACTAATGCTATTGTTTCATATTCTTCCTTCATGGTAGTAGAATGATCAATAGGAATTGAGCCATATTTGTTACCGTTATGTAAAAGAACACATTTTAAACTACGTTTTGAACTGTCAATAAAAAGGCGCCAATCATCTGGAGTGTATTCAGGCAAACCCATTTTTTCTAAGAGCCCTTTTATATTGTTACAGAATACCAAGTCATTTTCCTGAGTGAAAAAAGGCAGCAGATCCTTATCTCTTTTACGATAAAATGTAATATTAGTACCTCGACAAAGTAGATTTTTTCTTTTAATCTGGATGCAAGTAATTGAGCGGATTCCTTTGAGAGATTCAGGTCTCTTATAAGATTTAACCTGTAACTCAAAAACTAGAGCTGATAGAAAAAATCTGGTGGCATTTTTTGGAATCAGCACATTAAAAACATCTAAAATCAGATGTTAGATTTCTGGCACCAAATTTTTTTTTTCATTTTGTTGGCCTGTGTTATAGACAAATGTATTCTCAACACTAATTTCAATCATCATATATCACCAAAACGGAGAACTGTTTGTGTTTTCGGTTTTTAAATCTACAAGATAGGTCCCTTACATCAATGAACAATGGCTGTCAAGTTGCGGGATACCTTATTATAAACCAAAAATTATTCTCCTGATGACTCCTAAAGTGTTTTGCATCAAGAGGTTTAATTTTTCTATTGAAAAAAGGGGATGTTTTAAGGAAAAGCAATGGACCAGTGATTACTGACTAAATGTGAATTTTTAGGAACAACATTGAATTCAACGCTTGTTTGTGGACGTATTGTTATACTATTTGCATTTATATTATCTCTAGTCATCTATCAATTTTATTCTGCAAGTATTGTATCGATTCTTCTGATGAAACCTCCAACTCCGATTAAAACGCCTGAGGATCTATTGGCTTCACAAATGGAATGTAGATCTGAAAATATTCTATATAATAAGGACTATTTCAAGGTAAATAGCTTTTCATAATTGAGATTGAATACAGGTACTATAAAGAATACTCCATTCGATAATGATTTATCAGATATCTATTTCCTGAGAACATTTATGTAATTTAGTCTCAATGTCAGTAAAGCACTATAGACACCTGAATGTATGAAAAATGGTTACCGAATTATTTCAAATGTTATTAGTGTTATTTGTAGACATTTATGCCCTTAATGACAAAACCACATTATAAGTTGTGCAAAGTAGACATAACTACTAAAGCTACAAATGAAAGATTATCATAATTTTTGAACCAGGGAACATATTTGAATACCTTTTTCGTACTTTGCAGCTAAAAAGGCTATTTTTTTCATTGATCGCTAAGGTTTTTGAATTTTTTAGGGGTATTTATCGTATTTATTTATGAGTTTCATGGCTAGAAGGAAATAGTATATTCTAAAATAAGCTGCAGAATGGGCTCCTATTCCAACACGAATGTGTGTTGGAATTGCCTTCTGCAACGAATATTAGACGATATTTTCTCTGTTTCAGTCAATTTTTGTGAATTATTGTCGAAATTCAATGAAAAATTGCCTTATGCCTTCCCAAAACATAACTGATCCTCCTTAGTATGAAACGACTTCTCCAGCAAAAGATAGTCTTTCGTGATGCCCCTCTCCAAAATCCTCAGCAGAAAATTCATTCAAGATAATTGACAAAATGAAAAATTTAGCTCTTCTTTTCAAAGAGTTTTCGACTTTAATAGTCCTCGAGATACCTATTTTCACTAGACAACAAATTTTGTTTGGACGGATTTACACGCAGAGATTATTTCAACATCGAATTCTTCGAATTAAGATATTCAGGCAAAACGATAGGCAGCTGGTTTCATAGCGCAAAAATGAAGAAAATTTGAAATTCTTTGTTTCAAAATATATCAACATTAATTGTAGTCTTATAGAGATAAGATTGAAGTAGAAAATGTGCTTGGTATTTTTAGAGAGCGAAGGATAAAACTTCATTAGACATATTTCGTTATAAACTGAATGGTGATGAAGGTTTTGATCATTTTCTTACACCACAAGAAGGTTTGAAACTTGTTTCTAAGGAAGGATATGCTTTCAACGTAGAATTGGCAACTGCATACCCAATAATAGAAAAAACCTTTCCGGAAGACATCATTTGCGAATTGAAAGAAGTTCAATTGATGAGAGCCCTTCAAATGTTTAGCTCTTTCCAAAAAGGTTCTCCGTTCAGAAAAGTAATAAGCGTAAGGTGAGTAGAACTATAAATAATAATTGTGATATAGATATCGCATGAAACATTTTTCATACGATATAGCACAATCAATATTCTTCCAATAAAAAAACTGGTGGGTGTAGGGGTTAACTTCAAAGTGGATAGAATTAATTTTGAGAATAGAAATCGACAGGTGAAAGGATTTTTCTCAATTAATATTGTGTGGCTCGTCTGACTTCGTTGAATGTCAAATCTTCTTCTTCTTCATCGTCCATTAGGACAGTCCTGTGTTCACATCAATGATTTCCTAGTTGTAGCTGCGATGAAAAAGATCATCTTTTATACCATTTTATAGGTGGTCATCCTGAAGGTCGAGATGCATTTGTGTTTTTCCTTTGCAATCTTTGCCAACCGATCACCCAACATTCTGTTTACGTAGTCTCTCTATACCCTTTGCCGGTTTCTTGCTCATCTTACCACATCCTGGATGTCACATATCGCTCTTAAGTCTTCGCTCCTCTTGTGGTCAAGTAACTTGTATCTCGCTATTGATCTCAAAGTGCTCATTTCATTTTTTTCAGAAGCCGTTTAGTTATGGTCTGGTCTCGAACGTATTTCATCATTGGTCTTACGCTGGTCTAATACAGGGTGAGTCTTTAACTTGTACATATATTTCAACCGAAGATTCCTGAGGTCGAAAGACACACTTTTTGCTGTTACCATTTTTCTGATTCAATTTTTTTTCACACTTAGTATGGCGGCATTCTGGATTTGTCTGGACTTTGATAAAAGTTTATATTCAGAAAATATTCATCACATCAATAAAAAACTATATTCTGAAGATGATTCTCTTCGATTCCATTCCATTTGCGACATAAAAATAAAACAACATTTTTTAAAGGATTTTCAACAGCCTATATCTCCTCAATTAAGCTGAAAAGAATGTTGGAGGAAAAAAATGTTGTCTTTGACCTCAGGAATCTTCGGTTGAAATACGAGTATATGTATAAGTCAAAGACTCACACTGTAGATTTTGATTTAGCTCCTTGTGCTCATATATTTATTCCACCAAATTATTATGTATATCCCAAGTACCCTGATGTTAATGTTTGGGCTTTGACTTTATTCTTCAAATTCCTATTACTAGTTATGTTCATTCCTCGATATTTGGATTCCACAACTTGTTCCACACTCTAATCGTAGGTATACAGCAAGTTTATATCTTCTTGGTTCTTTAGAAACTGTGAGAGATTTTGTTCACTTCACGGATTTTGCATGTTAAAAACTTTCCCTTTTTGCTGCAATTCAAACAGAAGCCTTTGTAAGTTGTCTTCATCTTCTGAGATGATCACTTCGTCATCAGCATAACACACTATTTTTATTTCTTTGTTTCCCATGCGGTATCTCCTTCCAGCTTCTTTTCTTTGTTTATTATGTCATCCATTATGATGCTGAGTATTAAATCACGCATAAATATCGCTGTTTAGTCGTAATAAAACAAAATACCCTTCATTTTGCAGATTGCAGAGATTCGCAGAAGTTGGCATCCTCGACCGAGAAATAAAACATTGGCTGCCAAAAAAGCCAGTGTGTTTGGATACGTTGAGTTCTTCTAAATTCACAGTGGGAATAACCGATTTATATCCCGCTTTTGTAATGCTTTTTCTTGGATTGATCTTCACATATTTGATTTATTGGATGGAAGTGGGAAGCAAAAAGTTTGATTTGCATAAATTAAATAGAAACAAGATACCATTCACTAACTAATTTGAATTGTTTTTGTAGCGCAAAACAATATATTAGATATTAAAATCACCTAGACTATTTTTCCAAACTAACCATCATAAGCCAATTTGCAGAAAATCAAATTCATAATAGTTTATGTGATTTTATTCGTAATTTAGGGTATTTATATTGTATTTGATTATATTGTAGAAACGTTAAAATCGATCACACTCCTTATGAGTGGCAATATGCTCAAGACTGGTTTTGAATATTCTGGTAAAAAAAACTACCTATATTTTATACTCCTCGTCTCCCCCATTTTTTTCATAAGAATCTCATTAACTCATGAACAGTTGAGTCCTGAAAATATTTTAGGGAGGAAGATCATTGTCTTAATACCCAACATGTAAATTTTCAGCACGATATTATGATTAATTTTCCATAACTGCCCAATAGGCCATCGCGGTGAATCACACTGTTTTAAAAAAACTTTGTTCAATAATAACAGAAAATCCAATGGGTTTCTATCTTCTTAAAAATGGTTAAGATTTCTTCTTTTCAGTTTACAATGTCGATAGTGGTAGATAATATTTTTATTATATGTACAATGAAAAACACTCATAAAAAAACACTCTGTGACAGCTTTTGCTTCAAAAAATTTTTTTAATTGAAAATAAGACGTACAAAAGGGATCAGTATCACTGGACTCAGAACTAAGATGCATCCTACAAAGGATCATCAGAACAGAACCATAGATAATTCAAGCAAAATATCGAAAAAATAGTTAATATTTCTGTGGCAGCCGATCTGACCGAGTTACGATTCAAAGTTTAAGTATAGAACAAGCTTCAGACAAAATTTCAAGTTCATAGCGTCATAAAAATCATAAGAAATTCAATTAGAATATCTAGAAAAATTAGACAAAACCATTGACCAAAGTAGGGAGCTCATTCCTTGGAGACCACAGAACTGTATAGGCATAATATGTGACATCACGTCAGTGCTTTTCTTATTTTATCCTTTTTAGAACTCTCGTTTTTTGAGTTTTGATTCAAAAAGTTCCTAATGAGCTCAAAAGATCTTCGAACAAATTACAAATAAGCATCTAAAGAAATGACATTGAAGGGAATAATTATTGAAAAATTTTCATCGGTACCTATGCTGTGAACATTTTATCTATTCGAAATTTCGATTTGTTGCGTTATAATATGTTTTATATTGTCAGTTTGACATCTTGAAAATAAACATTTTGTTAAGTTGATTTATTCATAATTATGTGTGAAAATGAGAATCCAAAAGTAATAGGTGAGAGTGCAGAACTGGTAAGATATAGCAGAATTGTTTATTGAGTCTTTTTCAGTTGATGATGATTTCTTAGACCTCAGAAATGATCAAGGAAATACTTACAGAAGAAGACCATTGAGGTGAGGACCCGCAAAAAATGCAAATACCTACGTATTATCTATAATAGAAATAGGTTTATGTATTCTTAGCATTGATTTAATGCAATGCAATAGTCATCTTTTTTATTTGTAGTTCTCATTCAATAACAAGAGGTTCATCAGTAAATACTCAAGGAAATGTCAGTACTACGAAAGAGTAAGTATTTCTGTTCAATTTATTTCAATCATTATTATTTAAAATTATTATTGTGGACATTGGGGATAAATACTAAAATGAATATCTTCTTTTTTCGTATTTTCATCTGAGATTGTTTTAAATTGACTATTTTCGATTCATTGCTGACAAATTCGACGCCAAAACCAATGGACGGCTCTCATGTGCACAACAACAATGAATGAATTGTGCTAGAAAATTTTGTTTCCTCAATAGCTTCAGATTTAAGGTTGTTTCATTGCACCGTGAACTCATGGCCTATTGTACGCCCATCAGAGCTGTTCTGGCTTTAGTCGTCGTTGTCTAAAGCTTTCCCTCCAGTTCCAAAGTTCTGAAAGCATCTCAGATGGCTTCAAAGAGCTTACTTACGCACTTCTACAAGTCTCTTGTCCAAAGCATTCTCAAGATTCTCAAGAGGTGCTTCCTGAGGCGGCAATGCCCTGTAAGGAATCCAGTGAGAAGGTGTATTCTTGCTAAGATCCAGGTAGTTCTTAGATCTCGCAGTACCAAAGTAACTTCTTGAAATGATCAAACCCAGAAAGATTCCGTCAGAATGTTTCTCATAAGGTTTTTATTTCTTCTGAAATTTTTTCTTGTGAGTAGTGACTGGACTAAACAGGCCATGTTATTCTTGCCTTTTTTGTTGAATTTCCTTCGACACTCCAATATCATCTTAAAATCGATGATATAAGCTCAATATTTTGATTGAATCTTGATTATCAGAATGTATCGGTATATCACGGTATATGTGTCTTTTACTGTATTCATTCTTCGATTACAAGTATCTCTACTCGAAATACACTTGGATAGCGTCCTAACGATAGTGAGCATTTGATTCCAGCTCCGAATATTCCAGTCTCCAGTCGTGGTAGCAGAAGCATGCGTGTGCACCATTTGATGGTATTTTTTTTGATAGATGGTATTGTGGACCTACCCAATTTTATTTTTCACTTGGTATCGTAGGAAAGGTTTTCTCGATGCTAGTCCCCTGGATAGTCTTTGAATGGCCTCATGGGCTAACCTATCTCAAGCCGAGGAGGTGGGAGGTCTGTAATGATCTCCAATGCCCTAGTTGGGTACATTCTCATAGCTCCAGTAATACAAACACATACTAACCTTTGTCTTTCACCAAAGGCACTCCTCCTGCTGTTCTTACTTGTTTTGGTCTATCTCAAGATGAGGAGGTGGGAGATCTGTAATGATCTCCAATGCCCTAGTTGGGCACATTCTCATAGCTCCAGACATACTAACCTTTATCTTCCACCAAGGGCACCCCTCCTGCTGTTCTTACTTGTTTTGGCATGCTAACCTATTGCTCCATGAGTTATCATCAGTCTCACAATCATGTTTTGAGAAGGGCACTCCTCGTGTTGTTCTTACTTGCTTTAACATGCTAGTCTATTGCCCCATGAATTATTATCAGCCTTACAATCATGACGCACATTCATCGTATTATTTTTGAGTTATATCTCCTAGTCTTAACAGCCAAACTTCTACACGTTATCAAGGCCTTTGTTTGTTCCAAAGGTGCTTGCTATCTAGGGTTATTCCCAGATATTTGATTTCCACTCTGATGTGTCCATTCAAAGAGAGAGATTTCAGGCTGGAAGTTTCCTATTTAAAATCCATGCAATTCTTCAATAAGTTATTAGAATGATACCAATTCATTCGAACTTAAATTTAGGAATCAGAGACATAATACGAAAACGAATAGAATCATATCGTTGGGACATCTTATCTATTTAATTTCACTGAAATTTGGTGATCATATGAAGTTATCCGATTATTTAGCTATGTAGCTTTTACATGGTACTTGAAAATAATCAAGATTTTATGATCTAATAACTCAAAGAACCGGAAACGGAACTGTTATTTCAAAATCATTTAGTTATTTGCAAATAGATCCTTTTTGTTCTTTAGATGACCGAAATGTGTTTCCCACATCTCTATTATCATTTTACCATTTTCTTCTACAGTAAAGCCTAACATACTACTCGTTGTAGTTATTCAATCTTGATTAGCGGTGTCCTTTTGGCAGCTTTTCTAGCCGGGACTTCCGAAATTCTGCTTGTTTTGTTGTTTGTATGGTCTTTCATTCGATCCAATAGTTTTTTTTTATATTTCTTTAATACTTCTTCTTCAATTTTTTCTATCTTCAGATTGTTGAGATGAAACTCCTGTGGCATGCCTTATAATCTTATTCTGTCCATTCTGTAGGATCTTCTTCTTGGAGTTTTTCCCATTGTGCCATGTGCTTCCTGTATACGTGATGTTAGGAATTACCACTATCTTCATCATTATTTTTCTTTTTTGGGTTTTGTTTGAACTGTTCTTCCAGTGAGTCTGCACACATCTCGGCCTTTTCTTTATTGGCAACTGAATTCAGATCTCCATAAAAAATGCGTGGAATTTTAGTTTTATATTTCTTTCCGGTTATTGTTGATGCTATTCTTCGCAATGATAAGGTATCTTCTTTTTTTAGTTTTTTCTCTCATAAATGTTTTATGAATAGCTAGTTATCTGACTATTGTTTTGACTTCATTCGTCAGCTTATCTAGGACATTCTGGTCCTCCGGATGGAGTGTTCTTCTATACTTTCTCTTCAATTCAATTTATCCATAAAAAAATGATTACATTACTTGTAATTGATTGTATTCTATTAACAAGGGAAATTTGGGGCAATAACATTCAAAACTTTGATTAGAAGACTGAATTTGGTTGTGAAATGACGGTTCGAAGCTTCATGCGAAATTTCGATAAAAATTTACATTAAAAGACGGGTGCAGAAGCTCCTAACTTGGAAAATAAATTTTACTTCTAGAGTTCTCCCAGGATTGCAGAGATTCTTGAACACATATGGTCAGAAAAAGTCAAACTCTTTCGGTTACAAGAAGAGTAATCGCACCAATGCTCAACCTGTGGATTGCAGATTTCGCAGGTTTGGATTTATATTCATGATATATTTTTGGAGATTTCTTTTAACCCCCTTTTGTTTCTAGGAAGGTGGAAAAGAAAGTGATAAGTTCAAGGTCTACGTCTATTTTACAGGAAAATGAGAGAGAGGAACAAAAAAAAACGTCCGAAAGGTAATATTGTCTTTGTCATATCTTCAGATTGAATTTATTCACATACATTCTAGAAAAAAAGGAAATTTTCTCTGTTCATATTGAGAAATGAATTAAACCCTAAGGGCCAGTTGCACCATTTGCCTAAACATTGATTAAAATTTAAACATTGATTAATTTCTGATTTCTCTTGAGAAATCATAGAGTAATCAACGTTCAAATTTTTAATCAATGTTTAGGCAAATGGTGCAACTGGCTTAAGTTTCTGATTTCTTGCTGATGTTTTCCTGATTTTTATTCGGAATACCATTAAGTGACTTTTATTAATTATAATTATTTCTGCGAATATATATTCTTCGTATTTATATATACTTTTTTAGTCATATCTCCGAAGTTTCGTCGGTTCACAATCACTCATCAGAATCCGGAAAGACGAAGAACGGACAAAAAATACAACCAACACATTCCCAAATCAGTCTCAAAGATGAAAAATGTTCGAAAATTGCAAAAACTAAAAAACCCACTCGAATTATAAGTGAGTCGAAAAAAAAAGAAGATAAAGAATCGCCTGGTAAGAATAATTTACAAATCAACGATGTAATGAAAGAATGTAAAAAGGAATTCGAACAGCAAATGAAGAAAGCACAGACTGTTCTGAAAAAGGATATCCTCGATGGAGAAACTTTGGATCCAAACAAGTTCAGCACTAATAATAACAAAACGTGAGTAACATATAATATATACTCTTTTTGATTTAAATTTTTATAGTTTCAGTAGGGCAATAATCTTGATTATATAATAATGTAAGTGTCAGATTTCAATTGTGCATGATATTTGTGCTATATTAATGATAGATTGATTATGTCATAATCATTTATTACATCCCATGATGAGACAAATTTTCGTAAGTAATTGCACAAGTGCATCAAAATTACCGATAATTTTGCATGACAGCGTGTTGTCATAAAAACTGCATGAGTTCATTTTCATTTTTGGAGAAAGAGCCCTCCACCTTCGGTGTCGGGCTCTTTCTCCAAAAATGAAAATGACCGAATGCAGTTTTTCAAGGAAAACACGCTGGAATGCGAAATTATCCGGTCATTTTGATGCACGAGTGTGATTCGGGGGAATATTTCCCGAATAAACTGTTACATCACTTGCCAAACTGATGTAGAATGGAATTGCCATAGATTCGAACTGTGTAAGATGCATAGAAACTATGCATCTATGAACAGAACAATTATCGCAGTGCAGTTTCACTTCCTACAATGCAATTATCGTAAGTAATTGCACAAGTGCATCAAAATTACCGATAATTTTGCATGACAGCGTGTTGTCATAAAAACTGCATGAGTTCATTTTCAAAAATGAAAATGACCGAATGCAGTTTTTCAAAGAAAACACGCTGGAATGCGAAATTATCCAGTGATTTTGATGCACGAGTGTAATTCGGGGGAATATTTCCCGAATAAACTGTTACATTAGTCCGGTCAATTTAGACCAAAAAATGAGAGTGAAGTTACATAAAGTCCCAACAAGCTGAATTTCTGTGAAATTGTTTAAAATATAATTATAAACGATGTCTAGTAGTTCCCCATCATTCCCCTGTGAGGAAAAAATTTAATTCAAGGTCAAAGGTCAAAAAAATGAGTTTTTCGCGATTTTCAGCAAAACGGTAAGTTTTATCATAAAAGTACCTCAGACAAAAATTGTAGATCATAAAATTATCTATAAAAATGTATCAATACTTTTTTTCTTACGAGCCACCGTTTCTGAGATATAACGATTCAAAAAGTTATAAAAGTTGTTATCGTCATAATATGCACACATTTCCACGCCACCTATAAGGTAGTGTACTTAGCGCTTTTTTTTTAACGTGGTTTCCCCAGTAGGCCTTCTCCACGGGTCAGTTGTGATCCTGTTTAATGTAAAACTATTGCAAAATAACGGAAATTTTCAAAGATTGGGAAAGATAAAAGCGATGTAAATGAAAAAAAAGTGTTGAAGTTTATTCATTTTATTCGTAAGTTATTATTTATTATTATTATTATTTTTACACGCAATAACTGGCTGTGATACGACATCTGCATTTTACAGGAGGGGTAAAACAGCAGTTTTCAAAATGTTTGAAAAACAAGATTTAATTCAATGTGCTGAAGTTTTCAAAAAGAGTAATTCAACTCAACAAGAAGTTATTACCAACGGCATCCGCTTTCTTCTTTCTATGTACGGAGCTCCTAAAAAAACTACCTGTTTAGATAAGCATCGATATGCATGTTTCGTTAAAAATACTAAAAATAAAAAACAAGTTCAATTAGCTTGTCTTCCTCCAACATCTTTTTCGAGTATATTATCAAGTTCAAGTGTGGCTTGGTTATCAGCTAGACCCTACAAACTGGGGTTGGAAGTTGGTCAACAATATATTAGAGCCAGTTCAAACTTTACTTCCACCTGCGCCGGAAAAACTGCTGAACACAATTTTTTGCAACTGCAAAAAGGGATGCAGTGCTAAATGTGGTTGCAAAAAAGTCGGACTGTCTTGTTCTTTGGCATGCACAAATTGTCAAGGCCGGTCGTGCTCTAATATTGAATCACAAACAATGGAGGATTCGTTTGACTCCGACGAAGTATCATGCGATACATCGCTATTGACGCAATTTACTTGCATCCAAAATGAAGATGAAGAAGAAGCAGGAGAAGAACAAGAAGAAGAACAAGAATTTGAATAAGACGAATAAACTTCAACACTTTTTTTTCATTTACATCGCTTTTATCTTTCCCAATCTTTGAAAATTTCCGTTATTTTGCAATAGTTTTACATTAAACAGGATCACAACTGACCCGTGGAGAAGGCCTACTGGGGAAACCACGTTAAAAAAAACGCGCTAAGTACACTACCTCATAGGTGGAAACGTGTGCATATTATGACGATAAAAACTTTTATAACTTTTTGAATCGTTATATCTCAGAAACGGTGGCTCGCAAGAAAAAAAGTATTGATACATTTTTTATAGACAATTTTATTATCTACAATTTTTGTCTGGGGTACTTTTATGATAAAACTTACCGTTTTGCTGAAAATCGCAAAAAACTTATTTTTTTGACCTTTGACCTAGAATTAAATTTTTTCCTTACAGGGGAATGATGGGGAACTTCTAGACATTGTTTATAATTATGTTTTGAAGAACTTCACAGAAATTCAGCTTGTTGGGACTTTATGTAACTTCGAATGTCTAAATTGACCGGACTACATTACTTGTCAAACTGATGTAGAATGGAATTGCCATAGATTCGAACTGTGTAAGATGCATAGAAACTATGCATCTATGAACAGAACAATTATCGCAGTGCAGTTTCGCTTCCTACAATGCAATTATCGCTGTAATTTTCGATAATTGTTCTCCATATACATAGAATTTTTGACAGGAGGGAAATATTCGCTGTAATTTTCGATAATTGTTCTCCACATACATAGAATTTTTGACAGGAGGGAAATATTCATTCATATGGTACTGGATCCAATCAAATTTTTACTATACTCGCAGGTTATGCAGTATGCACGCATATTCCATTGAACAAACATGAGTTGTATACAATATTGGCGAAGATACGTCTTGACAGAGTAAATATCTAATGCGGGGAAGAAATATACAAAATTAGTTAGTTACAAGTAGGCGTGTTTCAAATGATTCGGTCTAGATCAACTAAATTAGTATTTTGTATGAAATGATAATGATGTTTCCATATTTTAATCTTGCGATTTTTTAACACTTAATCATAATCATAATTCGATCATGTTGATACGGTTGTATTCAAGAAAATGATGCCAGAATGAGACTAAAATTTCGAATAGTAATCAGCCTAAGCAAAAAAACGAAATAAAAATGCATCATGGAAAAATATTCTGAAAATTATAAATGAAATGAATACATTAAAATCAACTTATCAGAGTAGACGTTCAATCACATGTCCCCCTTGAGCCTCAAAATAACCGCTGGTGTAACCGAGTTGCTTTAACAGATACTCTTATTCTCAATTTTTCCGATTTTTTAGGCTCCTCGTGTGAATTTTTTCAGCAATTTTTTCACCATAAAATGTGAAGTGGATTTAAATCCGGTAACCTTGCTGGCCAGAATATTAGCCTGGCCTGGTGTTACGACTCGTATCGAATACAGCTAGGAAACGTACAGTTTTTTGATTTATGAATAGCAATAGGAGCTCGCGAATTGGCGCATAGGGCGGCATAGGGCATTTTGAGTATTGGTGGATTCTATACGACACTTATGAAAGAAACAATGTCACTGTGTAAGTGCAAGTATCTAGGATACGGAAACGAAAATACGAGAGATCAAAGAACAAGCATGGAAGATCCTATATGATATATTTTGAATTCGCCCTAAAAAAAATTAATTGAACCATCCTTGAAGTTTTCACAGATAACATTTTAAAATGGGTATAATCCAAAAATCTATCGCACAAATTAATGATTTCCTTATCCACAGCAAAATATTTTGCTGAGATGATATCATGAAATAGAATTAATATACATTTTTACGATTGTAAAGTATACAATACTTTTTACATTTATAGTTTCGGCGATGAGAATTTTTGAAATTTCTTCTCGGATTCTTGAACCAATGCTGCAGACTTCAAATCTCGCCGCTGAATTGCAATTAAAAATCATTGAAATTCCATTTTTTTTCTTAACGAGTCGATATATTCTGCGTTGAAAGAGGATTTAATAAAATATAGACTTATTTGAATTCCACTCGGTTCAGATGAAAATAGTTTCTGAACTGTTCACCAAAAGTTTTTTGCAACTGAAATTCCATTAGTATTCCTTTTTTTTGTGAGTTGCTCACTCTTTGGATTTTTTACTTACCTGGCGCCCATCGAACATCTCTTTCTAGCTAATAGGGATCCACTTCCATCTTCACTGCTTAGCCGGCAAATACCCACCTGTCTCGACTGGACTATTGACCTGAACCTGTGACCTCAGTTGGAATGTAGAGATTTTGGCGCCCAACGTGGGGCCATTCATTTGAGAGAAGCTAGTAGATCAATACTCAATTTTGGAGATTTCGAAATTTTTTTGAAATTATCTTTTTTCTATTTGATTTGTTGAGATGCTTGTTCCAGCACAGTCATACGGCAATTTATTAGATGTGTTGTTTTTACCCGATGTTTTGGTACAAAAAATTTTATGTAACTTTTAACCGAAAAATCTTTTGTAGATATTTAAATCGAGTCATATCAAATCAAAAATTACTATATAAATTGAAACAAATAGCTTCATTTTTCTTCACCTAACCTAAAAATCTTGCACTTTTGTAGATATTTAAATGAAGTCAAATCAATTATTACATAAATTGAAACGAATAGCTTCAAATTTTTTCACCAATAAAATTGCACAACGAATGTATTTATACGCAGATTCAGTCTTTACAAAATCAAATTAATTTTATTGTATCTCAAACCATCTTATCAATGTTCCAGAAAATTTCAGTTAGAAGACCCGAGACTGCCAGCTTCTTATGGATATTATTTATTACCTACATTCAAGAAAAGCTGGACCATTCCATCGTTGCCTTTGCTCAAAAGACAATTTCCATGGGCAAAGCATTATAATGCATTATGTGCTAAAGTAGATCGGAAAACATACGAGTTTGATACTGAAGAATCCGTGTCAGATTCTGAGGATAACGTATCTGCATATTCTACAAGTGAGTATTTCAACTCAACATCGAACCTTAGGGTGCATAGATGGAAGTAATGTTAAAATATTTCTAATTTTTCTATTTCAGTTTCTACAAGTAACTTCATGAATCTTATTTTTTGCTTAGGATGTATTTGTGGAATCTTCCTCATTGGAGGTATTCTTACGGCCTCTGAAATTCAAGCTGATTATTTTAGGCCTATGGAATCTGAAATGGGAATGGTGGAGTTCATCTATGGTCAATTTACGTATATGATTCGTGTGATATTCAGTGTTTTCCACAGGATATTAACTCTTCCAGTAAGTGAATCTTCATTCAAACCTTTCGAAATCGATGCAAGGAAAACTCTTAACAAAATGTTCATTTAATTTCATATAGCGTGCTTTCTGGGAGTTCATTGAGAGATCTTTTGAAGGAAAAGTTGTTTAGGGAACAGATGCTTTGTTTCAAAAGAGTTCACTATTGTTATCATGTTGCTTCTCGTTTATTATTTCTTGTTTCTAAATTTTTTTGTATTTTCCTTGATTTTATTATTTGGGGTTGAGTTGAGTTGGTGCAGCTAGGCTTATGTATTATTTTCTCTTGAAAATGAAGGCCCTATTATCATTATTATTTTTATTTTTCAGGGTACGAAGTTGTTCAGATCGAGTGTGGAGCAGCCGGGACATTGGAGCTTTTTTAACAAATATTTGTATTTCATACCTCAATAGATCTCAATTAAATCGAAATCAGTTTTCATTATTCGAATTGATTATCAAATATGTCCTACGAAATATTTCCTAAGCATAGGGTTTTTACACAAACCAGTCACTACACCGATACGGGGAGAAAGAATTTTTGCTGAGGTTTTTATCTGTTCTTTTGTATCATACGTTGAAATGTATGATGCCTCGTTTATATTTCCTCTGCTAATACTCAAATTACATCTACAC
This sequence comes from Harmonia axyridis, assembly GCF_914767665.1. Lineage (NCBI taxonomy): Eukaryota > Metazoa > Arthropoda > Insecta > Coleoptera > Coccinellidae > Harmonia > Harmonia axyridis. The sequence goes on from NC_059501.1 coordinate 63,953,939, forward strand.
ATGCTTTGTTGTTTGAATTTGATAATTTTTGTATTGCTCTATCTTGAAAGAATATATAAATATATCTTCCATTAAAATTGGAACTTTGTTTGAGTGGGTTATTAGGAGACTAATAATAAAATTTGATCAAGTATATAATAATTGAATAACAAATTAAAAGTAATTCTTATAATATTATTATAGTTAATAGAAATTGGATATAAAATGCCAAGCTTTCACCTCTGACTAATGAGATAGATTCTAGATGCGTGGAATCAATGAGTTCAATTATATTCCACTCATTATGATTTCTGCTTCACTGAACAGGAATTTCCAGTAAAATTATTCGTCTATTCCAAATATTGAATATTGAATACCGTAACAACAGATCCGTCTAGGTTGAAATTGAGTGTGAATACACAAAATAATATTTGCATTTTAGGAGAATCCTATCATAGAAGTCATTCTCTAGATGAACAAACCGACAATAATGTCATCCATATAATCATTAAGTATTAACCTATCTTCAAGAGTGCAATAGGCATGACTGAATGAGCACTGAAAAGCTCCTGGCTTCAAGTCGATGCTCGTACGTTCTTGTTATTATATTTATGACAAATAATTGAAGAGAATAATAGAAACTTTCGTAATTTAATATTAACAGTTAACAAGCAATGAATCTATACATATAAAGGAGTAGGTAAAGTAAAAAATCCAATATCATCAGTATTCATATCGAACTCCTGATAAAAAACTAAGTTGTTTTCTTCACAATGATCTTTCCAAAAATCCATTTTTTTCTTCGGTAACTCATTATTCCAAGCCTGTTGATATAGGAATTTATCATGAATAAAATTCGGAAAAAACTCAGAAACTCACTTTTCTAGTATGCTTGGTCCATTCTTCCATTAAAAGTATTCCACATTTTTTAGATGCTGCATAACTTTTATCCAGGTACTTTTGAGCCAACTTTTCTTGATTTCTTATACGATAATAATATGCTTTCAGTCCATACAATCTAAAATCAACTGAAATTGAGTATATAATTAACGGCTCTGCAATTATTCTTCTAAGTATTTGAAAATTTTTTAAAGACAGAATAATTTTTATGCAAATATTTTGAGTGCTTTAGTTTTATTTGTCTGCAACCACTATTGTACAGAAAATTACGCTACTAATGAAATCTCTTTTATAAATAAAAATATTATTTCACAGTATGTTAGACGAAATTTCACCAAGTTTCTGAATGTAATGTCATAGGTGTTTCTCACTGTTTTTCTCCTTCCTGGATTCTTTTGTGGGTTAATTATTCAGTTTGATAATTGTTGAGTTGTCTTATATGCACTTGGGATGTTCGGTAACTTTGAGACGTTGTGTGGCATACAAGCACTAAGCTTAGGTTACATAGGGTCTCAAGATCAAATACCTTTATAATTGTATATATATATACAGGGTGTTCTGATTTGTTTCCGACAAACTGAAACGGGTGATAGATCACATCATTTTAAGCAAAAAAGTTCCTATGAACATGGGTCCGGAAATGCTTCGTTTACGAGATACAGGGTGTTAAAGTTGAAAAAAGAATTCGCGTTTTCTTAAATATCTTTCGACTGATTCCAAATAATTGCATGAAAGTTGGTACATAGGGTTTTTTGAGGTGAGAAATTCAAATTTGTGGTCGATTTGGTTGTATTTTCTAGAGGGCGCCACTGGCAATCATTTCGTCTCCTTTAAACCGTAGCAACTTTTCTGTGCTACCCTGTACGTCATTCTAGACTAAAAAAATCGATTCCCCTGACTTTTCTAGTTGAAAAAGGTAAAACTCATTTAAGTTGCTAGGGGCAACCGTTTCAGAGAAAAACGCATTTAAAGCCAAATCCATATTTTTGTAATCTCTAAAACATGTAGAAACAAATTTGTAATAATTTTAAATTAAATATTTTTTAGAAGTAACAATCTAGAACAAAACAAAATAACATAATAATTTTTAAAGAAGGTGTTCGAAATGTCCACCGTTCTGATGAATGCACAAATGACATCTTCGAATGATTGATTGTTTTACATTCAACAATTGTTGCGGCAATAGATTTAAAATGGCTATACACAATGACAGATTTAAAGTGTGTTAGGTTCAGATGTCATTAATTATAATTATAGTTAACTAAGTTAATAGCTTATCAACAAATACAGGAAAATGGTATTGGTTACCACAGGCCCGAACGAAGCATACAAAGAAGAAATCATCTACAGAGAAATAGGATTTTACAGACTTTCGAAGAAAATAAAAACTCAGTATTCGTAAAGCATCCCAACAACGCAATATTTCAGGAAACAGAATATTCAGAACACTTAAAAACAACAATTACATAGCATACCACTTCTACTTATTAGTGGGCAATAGAAAATCCGCATGCATTTCGCCTTAAAAATTTTCAAAATGAATTTAAATTTAATATTTGAATAGGAATAATTTCATGAAAGGATTTCGAAGCAGTCAAAACATATTAAAGAAAACGCGAATTATTTTTTCAACTGTATCTCGGAAACGAAGCATTTCCGGACCCATGTTCATAGGAACTTTTTTGCTTAAAATGATGTGATCTATCACCCATTTCAGTTTGTCGGAAACAAATCAGAACACCCTGTATATATGTATTTCCGAATAAATATTATTATTATTATTCCACCCAGATGTGAGACCTACTTGAAACCTGAAATGTCTTACATTGATTTACAACAACCCCTAGCTTCAATACGAAGAAAACCTCAACCGATACCGGCGATCTCTCAATATGCGAACGCGAACGCGAGTTTTTTATTACTCAAGGCAGTATCTACATCTGGTAATTTCTTGCATCGGGGATGCGACCCAATATGGGCATGGGCTAACAGAAAGGTGATATGCATTTAGTTCATTGTTCGTGACCAGAGGCCAAACTAAACAACCGGCGATGTTTCGATTGATTGAATAAGTTGAACTAATCGATCAATGAAGCATTAGACAAGAGTCTAATTTTTCAAAATTCTTACGAACCCAGTGTTACAGTGTTATTATTATTGTATGGTGAAATTTGATTTCAGGGTTGTTTCTGAATATATTTATTGTTTGAAGATTTAAACTGTCATTTGATAGGCAACGTTTCGGGCAGTGCCCATTTTCAAGCTCTTTTATTTATATATACATATACACATTCTATTTTTGTTTCACCAACTCATTTTGTCGGACGTTATTGTGTTAATGAAGTGAACTTCATTTATTTCATTATTACATATCAAGTGATGGAATCCTAACATGTGATTAAGAAGAGATATATTTTTTAGCATTCGGACAAAAATTACCTAAGGTATGAAAGGTTATCATATTCGGATTGAACTCAGTGGGTTCAGTAAAATAAATATTATTTTATTTATTATAATACTCACTTCGCTTTGTGAACTTCCATGAACTTGGTCTCAAAATCTATGAACTTCATAAGCTGAACTATCACATCGTGATATTTTCTCGCTTCTTTTAGATTACTCTGAAAAGGAATTCATCAGATAAATATCTTCATTTCATCAAAATAGGTACTCATTTTGAATCATTCTTCACTTGCCTCACTTAGGCATTCTTTAATATATCCCTATCGAAGGAATCATTCTTCTGAAAAATTAAGTTAGACTCCCGAAGTGTATAATACCATTGTATAAGAATAATCTCCATACTTTTATACAATGATTTAGTTAAATAATATAGATTTAAAACCTTCGCATTCGCCATTTTGTCGCCTTTTCTAAACGATTAGTGTAATTCCTATATTTTGTGTCGAGAATGGCTTGAAACGACAAGGTTCAACTCACTGAAGACGAATTCGATGCGAAATTTAAAAAAATCGAGCTTCATCAAAAATCTCATCTTATTCAACTCATTCATTCATTCAGGCGAATGAAGTCATATGAGTAGGCACGATCCGAGTTGCTCCGCGGTTTGAAAGATTGTTTACATTCATCTAGAGAAGTTTTTCGAGTTGAAATATATATCGAACATATTATGGCTAATACCAGAAATAAGCCAGATCTGCAATGTATTGTGAAAGACACAATTAATGAATTGTTTTCAAATAAAGAATTCGTAGACAGAATAACTAAGTCGATAACAATGAAGGTGGGGCAAAAACTGGAACAGATGGAGAAAAAAATAACAACATTGAATGAAATATTGAAATCTCAGGAGCGTATTATTATGGATTTGCAACAGGTTGAAAGAGATAATTCTGAAAAAATTAAGAAAATGGAAATATTCAATGATCGTTTACAACAAGATCGAAGAAGAAATAATATTTGTATACACGGAGTCTCTGAAGAATTTGATGACTTGAAAAATGGTGTTATTCAATTGATCAAGTCCAACCTACAGATTGATTTGACTGCTGAGGAAATGTTATCGTGTTTCAGAGTTGGAATATCATCCGGGGTCAACTCGAAACCAAAAACTATAATCATTAAACTTGCGAAAAATGATATGAAAATAAAACTTATGAAAAACAGTTACAAGCTGAAGGGATCGAAGATGTTCATTACAGAAGATCTAACCATGTATAGAAGAAAATTACTTATGGAAGCAAAGGAAATGTTGGGATTCAAGAACGTCTGGACTTCAAATGGTAGTGTTTTTACCAAACTCAAGGGAAAATATATAAGTATAAATGCATCTACTGATATTGCAATTTTGTCACAAGGGTGATATGTTTTATATTTTTGAGTGCAATGGTATGGAATATTGTTCTTTTTGTGTTTATTCTGTAGTAAATACTTAATCTAGATGTTTGTTTGTTTCAATAGCATTAAAAAGTTTCAAGGAGCAACTACCTATAATCGTTCTTCATTGAATAACTAATTATATTATTTTGTTGTTACTATTGATTATTGTTGATAACTATGGAATTTTTTGATGACTTTGAGGATGATGTAAGGAGGGGGGCAGGTGTATGCGGGAGTCTAAGTGAGAGTATCTTGAATATAAGGGGTAGGAAACTTTGTAATATTTTACATATGAATATCAGAAGTTTGAAAAAGAACTTTAATGAATTTTTACTATACATCGAATCAGCGGATGTAAACGATTTGGATATAATTGTTCTCACGGAAACGTGGCAGATTGAGGACGTTCTTGACTTCAGTTTGCCCAACTTTGATATTTTATATAATGAGTCTCATTTCAATCAAAATGACGGGGTTGTTGTGTATGTGAGAAAATCGATCGATTATTCGAGTATCATATACCAATTTACTAATACCAGACTTCTGGAGGTAGAATTTTCGTTGAATGAAATGTCTTACAGCCTTATTGCATGCTATAGGCCACCTTCTTTAGATTTGAATGGTTATATGATGGAACTTGAACATTACCTGATGTCACTTAGAAAATTTGATATCAATATTTTTATGGGCGACATAAATATAAACTTGCTAAATTCTTCTGATATTGGAGTCAATAAATACGTTAATTTAATGCAGGGGCTGGGTTTTTTTCTTATGTGGATAGGCCTACTAGAGTAACTGCGAATTCTTCTTCTCTGATTGATCACATTTTCGTTAAAATTACTAACGAGGCAATAAGAAAGATTGATATAACAACGAATGTCATAACTACCCACTTAACTGATCATTATACATTGTCATTATCATTTTCGAATAGGGATCCAATAGTAAAAGCTAATTTTGTTAAAGCAAAGACCAGAACTAGTTTAAATAAACGTGAATTGAAAAAAGTTCTTGAGAAAATAGATTGGTCGGATATTTTCAATTCGGATAATTGTAATTATGCATTTGACATTTTTATCCGAAAGATCTCTGCTAGTATCGAAGAATGCTCAAAGGTTCAAAGAATATTTCAGAAAGTTCATACTAAGTTGAAACCGTGGATGACACAGGGACTAATAAATTCCATAAGACATAGAGATAGGTTGAAAGAAAGATATTTGAAGAAGGTAACTGCTGAGTCATGGACAGAGTATACCAAATATCGTAATTTTTTGAACAGTCTTATAAAAGTTACAAAAAATAAATTTTATGAGGATAAATTAAACAAGCGGACAATAATTATAGGAAAATTTGGCAACAGATAAATGAGGTAACGAATACGGCGCTCGGGAGGGTTGAGAGTAATAAATACCGAGTTATTGATGAGAGGGGAGAAAATATAAATAGTGATGAAGAAAAAGCAGAATACTTCAATAAATTCTTTGCTAAGGTTGGCGAAACTATGGCTAATAAAATAAATACAACAAATATGTCTGAGATTCCCCTCAGGAACTCAAGGGTTCGTGGTTCACTGTTTCTTTATCCTGTACAGTGTAATGAATTGATAGAAATTATTTCAACATTGAAGAATAAGGCTGCTACAGGTATTGATGGTATATCAGTTGAAATTATAAAAGAATTTCATCAGTTTTTCTTGGCCCCCCTATGCCACATAGTGAATATGTGTTTCATGAACGGATGTGTCCCGGATTCTGTCAAGCAATCTGTAACCGTACCAGTATTCAAGAGTGGTGATAGAAGACTTGTAACTAACTATAGGCCTATTTCTATCATTGGTAATTTCGCAAAGATATTCGAGAAATGTGTAAAAAAAAGATTAGTAAACTATCTGGAGAAAAGTGGGATTTTATCGCAGGGTCAATTCCGGTTCAGGGAAAATCGATCTACCGAAGATGCAGTGAATAATCTGGTTGGTACTATCTTGGAAAATTGCGATAAAAATAAAAAATGTTTGTCTGTATATTAAGACCTTGCGAAAGCATTTGATACGGTTAACCACGCCAGATTGTTACGAAAAATGGAACAAATGGGTATTAGGGGAGTAGGTCTTAGACTGTTCACGGACTATCTAACGGGTCGAAATCAAACAGTCCGAATCGGAGAGCACCATAGTGGATCGATTCCTATAACCATGGGGGTTCCACAAGGAACGGTACTTGGGCCCATCTTGTTTTTGATTTATATCAATGATGTTTTCGATATTCTGGATATGGATGCATTGATTATATCTTATGCAGACGACACTGTTATGCTTTTCGCGGAGGATGATTGGAATCTTGTTTATAAGAAAGCCGAGGATTGTTTAAAGAAAATTTCGTGTTGGCTAAGATGCAATCTTTTGAGTTTGAGCACACAAAAAACAAAATTTATGACCCACTCCTCAACAATCAAAGACCAACCAGAAAAAGAGACAATTAGGATACATGAATTTAAGTGTATGTCGGGCTCACTCTGCCACTGCCCAGTCATAAAGAAAACAGCATCAATTAAGTATTTGGGAGTTATGTTTGATCAGTTTACACGCTGGGATGTGCATATTGGGTATCTGGTTGAAAGGCTAAGAAAACTAGTTTATAAATTCTACCAACTAAGAGCTATATTAGATAGAAAACTACTAAAAACTGTTTACGTTGCACTGGCAGAGTCCATACTTAGTTATTGTATCACAGCATGGGGAGGTCTTGCCAAAGCCCATCTCACCATTTTGGAGATGGCCCAAAAAACCCTCATAAAGATAATTTTGAAAAAAGAAAGAAGATTTCCTACAGATGCCCTTTACAAGGAATCCGGTTTGCGCGAGGTGCGGATGATATATATTTATCGCTGTTTTATGAGATTGTTGAAGTCGCCATCTTTAGAATATCATACCCATCAGGTTTTTACTCGCTCTAGGGTAAACATGCCTCTAGTAGTTCCATTGTATAGAAAAACGCATACACAACATTACATTTCGTATCTAGGACCAAAATTCATCAATATATTGCCTACTTCATTGAGAGATGTAAGTACCTACTAAAAGAAAAGTTGAGAGATTAAAATTATTTTTAGTGGAGAATATCGCAGTTTTTATGGATTTGTTTTAGATTAATTTCCGACATCCCCTGCATCACCTGCTTCTTGATTTCTCATTCCGATTTTTGTATGTTTTCACTATTTTATGAATTTAATTTTTTTTTCTCGCAATAAATGATGTAACAAATGATGTAATAATGGTCTAAAGGATAAATATATATTATTATTATTATTATTGAACTTGCCTAGTGTAATTTTTTTTGTGAGTTCATATTATTAGGTACACTTGGACGAAGTTACACAACACAAGCTTGGCTTAGGTGTCTCGTCCAAATATTGAACTTTGTTTGTATATTTACTTTCCTGAATAAATTGATTGATTGATTGATTGATTCATGTCTCTAGAACTAGAGAACATCAAGAAGAAATTTTCCAATATTTCTGGCACAACAGTTCTTACAGATTTGGGATTTTTCTGGTACCTACATAAAAAAAAATAATTTTATTTTTGCATTCAGTGTTGACTGGGTCATCAGAACCATAGAAAATTCTAGCAGAATATCGAAGAAAAGCAAATATTTCAGTGACAATAGATTGTTGATATAGATGTAGATATAAAATTATAATAATGATCCTAGCTTGGCCCCGTTTCTGTCGGCTTACCGCGTTTGGACAACGACCGTTTTTGCTTGACGTTGTCGTAAATGATCCATTTTTCATCATCAACCACCAACTGCTTCAAAAATGGGTCTATTTTGTTGCGCTTCAGCAGCGATTTGCAGATGGAAATTCAGTTTTATTGCGTTAACTCGTTTAGTACCCATACATCGAGCTTCTTCTGGTGACTAGCCTTATGCAAATAGTTCCAAACGGTTTTTTTGCAATCTTTAGCATTTGGACAATCGAAAAATTATTTTATCGACATTTTCGACAATTGGCCTTCCAGTGCGTAGTGCATCTTTGACATAAAAATTACCGAAACGGAATCGACAAAACCAAAATTGTGCATGATTTACTGTTACAGTATCAAGACCATAAACAATATTCATATTTTCAGCCGAGTGGGTTGCATTTTCGCCTCTATCGAATAAAAACTGTAAAATATAGCGTATTTTCTTTTTGCTAGTGTCCATCTTTGACGCGCACTCAAACTAAACTGAGCCAACTGTTCTCTTGTATCATACGTTGAAATGTATGATGCCCCGTTACATTTCCTCTGCTGATACTGAGATTCATCGACACATATGCTTGATTGTTTGAAATTAATATTTTGCATTGCTCTTTCTCAAAAGAATATATATCGGGTGTCCCAAGGTGAGTGGCCTATAAGATTATTATAGAAACTATTGATGGTGAAGATTTCAAATTTTGTGGATAGATATTTGGCCATGTAAGGTACATTTTTAAAATAATTTCACATTTCCAGTGTTGCCGGATGTACAACAATTAGGCAACAACTTTGTTATTTTAAATGGGACATCCGGTATTTCTATTTTTTTATGATACTCCATAAAATATTAAATCTATTCACTCTTACTTTTCCATCCCTATCTTTAATGGTTTTTGAGTTATTAATTATTTTTCGAAATTTTAGATCAAATTGGCGTATTACGAAAATGACTCTAGTTCGCTCAATATTTGAGATTTAAGTCTGAAATTTTGCAAGTCGTTAGATATTGATTTGATCTGTGTAACTGCTTTTGAATTATGGTTGTCAATAATACAGGACGGACCGAAAAAAATCATCATTTGCCAAGTTCCAAAATTGTAAAAAAGTCTATTTTTTCAAATTAGACACCTAGTTTATTTTTCAATTTTTGGAATCAGGACAACACACTCTACAATTTTTCTATTCACGTCCCTATACCTATCTCAACTGGATTCCGAGTTATATGCGTTTATTAGATTTCACATTGATTCAATAAGCGTTAATTTCTTTTGTATTGTTATTTTCTCTATGTCGTTCATAGATCGATATATCAATGAATCAGTTCAATCCATAAATGTCAAAATAAACAATTATTGCCTAACAGGTGTTTTGTTCCGAGGTTTTTCTATAAATAATGGCTCAAGAAAGATATACACATATAACGCTTATAACTCGGAATCCAGTGGAGATAGGTATAGGGACGTGAATAGAAAAATTGTAGAGTGTGTTGTACTGATTCCAAAAATTGAAAAATAAACTAGGTGTCTAATTTGAAAAAATAGACTTTTTTACAATTTTGTAACTTGGCAAATGATGATTTTTTTTGGTCCGTCCTGTATTATTGACAACCATAATTCAAAAGCAGTGACACAGATCAGATCAATATCTAACGACTTGCAAAATTTCAGACTTGAATCTCAAATATTGAGCGAACTAGAGTCATTTTCGTAATACGCCAATTTGATCTGAAATTTCTAAAAATAATTAATAACTCAAAAACCGTTAAAGATAGGGAAGAAAAGTAAGAGTGAATAGATTAAATATTTTATGGAGTATCATAAAAAAAATAGAAATACCGGATGTCCCATTCAAAATAACAAAGTTGTTGCCAAATTGTCATACATCCGGCAACACCGGAAATGTGAAATTATTTTAAAAATGTACCTTACATGGCCAAATATCTATCCACAAAATTTGAAATCTTTACCATCAATAGTTTCCATAATAATCTAATAGGCCACTCACCTTGGGACACCCGATATATACAGAACTTCCAGGAAAATTTTTGTATTACGAAATCTCATCTTTCTAAAGCCATCTAGTGGAACCTGATCGGAATTATATAACTCAAGATATAAAAAACTAAAGCCATTTATTGAAAAATGATACTGCACCTAATGTGCAACATGCTTGAATGGTTATTAGTCATGATAAAGCGCGTCAAATTTATTTCTCATTGAACCATTTGTTTTTGTATTCCGTATAAAAATATTCAAAAATAAAAACGAATTTATTTTCTATTTTTTTTCAACCATTCGTATGATTGACATTGCGATTATAACATTTCACCATAGACTTGAAATTGATACCACTGCGAAAAGATGTATGGGTACATAATTATGAATTTTAGATAGTAGCGATTGTGCATATATCTTTGATTCCTTTATTTCTTCTTGTTTTTTCTCGTTAATTGATGTTTTTATCGACCATCTGAAGCTTGGAAAGAGTATAAAATTGTGCAATAATAATCATGGGAAAATTTCAAAATATTTAATTAAGTGAAATAAGCTATTGATTTAATATTGGTTTGATTCATTTGATTAAAAATTGATTTTTGATTTGTTATTCGTCTTGCTATTGAAATTGTTATGGTGTACCTTTAAAAATTATTAACTTCCAAACTGAAGGTAAAAAAATAAATTATTACACAAATGGATTCTACTAAAAAGTACCTAGGATGTTTTTGTTTCATGATAATAGCACCAATAAAGTAGAAGTTATGAGAACTTTTCATTTCACGCCATTTTACGATTTTCTCTTATAGATTGAAAACAGTTGAATTTATGAAGTTGTGGTTTTCACCGAATTAATTCTCTCAAAATTCGAGCCCGAAAATGTGGCATTTATTTTTGTCTAGCCCAAAGGGATTTTGAGATTTCCCCACTAGGTGACTAAATTCATTATAACGATAAAAACTAAATATACCTACTCACCCGATTCAACTTATGCACTAAAAGCAACAAGAATCCTTCTAGTATATATATCACAGAAAGTACCGTCCGTATGGTTATGGGTGCCAAATTATTGAGACAATATGTCACATAGTGAACAAATCTCGAAGCTCTTTCCCAATGCTCATTTCGAACACACCTGAAATTATAGAAAAAAGATCACAAAATTATAAAGGTTTTTCATGGGATTGTTTCGAATTGTGTTTTTTTGTTATAATAAACTTCTGTTTTCCTAAAAACTTTCGGTTCATTATGGCTCAACTAAATTTTCAAATATTATACTCCTTCCTATAAGAGAAGTGAATGATTTGTGAGTACTTTTTTTTTATGAGGGTCATCCTGAGTTTTCATATATGTATATTTATACTTGAAAATTATCCAAGCAAAAAGCTTAGAAGTAATGGCCTTCCGAACGTATAAGATATAGTCATAATGAAAAACATTACCCAAGAGTTCACGCTAGAGACAATGGAAGATGGCATATCGAACCACAACATAAAGCATCCACATGGTGAAACACTAACAGCGATAAAACAGTTGATAAAGACAAATAGATGGAAAATCTACAGAACTTCAAATACACAAGAAGATAAGAAAGAGCTGAATATACCTATATAGCCAAATGCTAAAAATTGCACTATGAGAACTGAAAACAGAAAGATGAAAGCAGAGGATTGAAAAGCTAACGCCATAGACCATTCTGTATGGAATATACAAAATTGTTCACAGCGTGAAAAAATGTAATTCCACCACTACATGGATCAAGTGGGATGGAATCCTCAAAGCTTGAAAAAGCTGAAGATTTAGCTGATATAATAAAAAGAGAAGCCAGAATTAACAACAGAAAAGGTTATGAAAATAGAGAATTAATGTTGAAACCACTGAATTGCGAAACCATTCCAAATGCAACAACATCAATAGAGATCAATAAAGTCATCAATGAATTGAAAATCAGTAACGCTCCAAGTAAGGAAAAAATAGGAAAATTTCATCTTACAGAAGATGTCAAGAACAATAAAAAGCAGCGCTAACCAATATAGCCAATGGAATGATGAGAACACATCAACAGAACACTACCCAAAAAGATGAGAAAACAGCAGAAATTATTGTGATCAATAAGCCAGGTAAAGATAGGAGATTCCTACAAAACAATTGCCAGTACTCGAAAAATTAGTTGAGAGAATCACTGCAAGAAGAACAAAGATTAAACAAAAGTGCTGAATCTGATGCTACGGATTCAGAAGAGATTATTCCACAGAACTGCTACTACTAAGGCTTACCGAACATGTTACTGAACAATTTCAGAACAAACCACAGAACTAGTGCTATAAGATGTTCAGAGAGCCTTCGATCGAGTCCTGCAAAATAAAAAAAAAACTACCGGGGAGATAGGAATTTCTACGTCAAAAGAGATGACGCAGTATCTACAAACAGACAGCTAGCAGCAGGAGTCCTTCAAGGTTCAATTCTGGGACATATATTCATACGTCATCCCAAAAAAGAAAATTGTTCACCCTATATGCAGATTACAGATACGGAAATAACAGTCAGAAATCGACTATAACAGACAGCATAATATGCAGAAGTCTGGAAGAAACACTAGAAGATATAAACGAATGTTTCATTGAAAGCAAAATTCAAATAAAAATAAAGTGAAAGAGCAAGGCTATTTCCTACAGAAAAGGGGACTAGAGATCAACTCAAATCTAAGAATAGATGGAGAAGAGATAAATCTTGAAATGTATATTATTAGGCAAATTCAAACTTTTTGAGATAGGAAACATATTGTCTCACATAATATCTAATATATCAACCAATATAAGTAGAAAAAAATCTTTTAATGTTTATTATATGGCAAATTCGCACTTTGTGCGAAATGCTATGCAAAATGAGGAAGGTTTTGACGTGAAGTCAGGATATTATGTGGTCTCCAAGGATGCAAGTGGCCCATGAATGACGAGCGTACCAACTCTCCCGACTTTACGTCTCTCTTAGTCTCTTAGTTTTTTTATGAATAATCTTCTGATTTCCTCAATTAAAAGAATTAAGTTACATTACATACCACAGCCACATCAAAACCGTCAGTCGTTTAGTTGCATCGTCATTTTTGAGGTCTATATTTTCGATAGCTTGTATTTCAAGGAAACTCAAACACTGCTGATATGGCACTATGCAATATCCAACTTCCATGTGGAATAGAAGCGATTGCGAATGAAACCAAACTTGCGCTGAAAAAACAAAATAATATATTCCGATTTTATTAGGAATTATTATTCGAAAGTATATTTTTTTCTGATTGACAGCAAATATTAATATTGGAGACACATATACATCAGCAAAGTATTACTTTTCCTGCCTAGGCAGCAAAGTAAGGACTTTGTTACCTAGGCAGCAGAATGATTATTCTCAATGGGAATAAAAATTCCATAAGTTGACAAAATACACTGCTCAACAAATTATAGGGATCACTTACTTGTTCCGAATTTATTTCTGAAATATTCGCTCCAAGATTATAAATTTAGTCAGATATCAGAGTATTTTTCATTGATAATATGGTTCACTTGAGAAAAGAATGAAAAAAGGGAAAGTTGGAGAGAAAAAAAGACTTTATTAGGAACACTCAAAATTCTGTGTTTGAATAACATAAAAATTTTATGATGAAACCACAAGAAGGCTGAAGTTTCGGTTAAGCTAGTACCTAGTTGGTCCCCCACGAGCTCGTCTCAAGCATTCTACCCAACGAGGCATACTTTCGATCAAACGATTTATAAATTTTGGGGCAAATTCGTCCAAATATCCCGTAAAGCGTTAGAAAGGTCCTCCAGGTTATTGATCGGTTGTTCTAAGGTTGACAATTGTCTAGACAACTCAGACCAGACATGTTCGATGCAATTCATGTCTGGAGAGCGAGCTGGCCAGTCCATCCTATCAATAGCATGAGTTTCTAGCGCTTCATTAACCAGACGACTACGGTGTGGACGGGCATTATCGTCAATTAAAATGAAATTCTCGCTCACGGCAGCCGCAAACGGAACAATTATGGGTTCAATAATCATATCGTGATATCTCTGGCTGGTCATGGTGGTGTTCTGCAGAACAACCAACTCTGTGCGTTGGTTCAAACAAATGCCTCCCCATACACATATAGAACCTCCGCCAAAGGCTGTTGTGGGTACCATAAACTGTTCTGCATACCTTCGACCTCTTTCCCTCCAAGCAAGAATACGTCCATCGGAGTTGACCAAACGAAATCTAGACTCATCCGTAAATAAACATCGGCTCCAATCTTCAAGTGTCCAATTGCGGTGCTCCTCAGCCCATTGCCGTCGATGAACCCGGTGTTCCCTATTCAAACGGGGATGTTGAACCCTCCTACGTGCTCTCAAACCACGAACATGTAGTCGTCGTCTTACAGTGTGGTTCGAAATTAGAAATCCTGTTGCAACTCTCAGTGATCTATTGAGCCGCGACGCCGGGTAAGTGGGATTTCTCCTAGCATTGAGGATCAAAAGACGATCTTGGGCAGCTGTTGTACTGCGCTGCCGACCTCCCCCATGAACATAAGCTACTGAGTCGTTTTGAATGAACCTATTCCAAGCCCGACTCACGACACTTTGCGAAACATTCAACCGCCGGAACACTTCTCGCTGGGACAAACCTTCCTGTATCCACCGTATGATTTGGTCCAGTTGCACAGGAGCCAAACTTCTTCTCGGCATGACTGATAAGCTGATATTGTTCTCATTTCTTCATTTATTGTCACCTTATGTGTTTGAACGAGAGAAAAAAACAGATTTAATAACAAATACCACATTGCTTTTCACTCCACCTGTAACAGCCTACAGATAATAATCGATTTTGTGAACAAGAGCCGATGAAGTGAGGAAGACTATGATATAATCAACTCGAAACATATTACTTTTTCCTTAGAGAACATATAATGTACAGATATTCACGAGATAACTTGAAAAAAATACAAATGAAGAGAAGTTCATAAGTGATCCCTAGCAATTGTTGATCAGTGTATAATTATTCTGGACATATATGTACATTCCATAGCAATCAATCATTCCAACAATTGCAATTTCTATCGAATTTTGTTTTAATATATCACTACAGAAATAATAAAAAGATTGTGAGAATTGTAATACTTCTGTCTGAATGTTTTATAGGTACTCGTATAAGTAGACACACCAGAGTTTCTAGGCATCTCAGTATAGACTATATATCAAAAAACATAAAATAAATGAAGTCGTCACTTCCTCACTAATGATTATTAAGCAACTTCTTACCTGGTGTATCATCAATATTATCCGAACAGAATTCCAGCTCCAGGAGAAGACTGGCAGCTTCCTGTAGGAAAAGTTTTCCCAAAAGTACAGTTACTAAGTTGGATGATATCAACAATAATGTTTCTGTATCATTGAGGGATGCAGCCATGCGGACTATAATGTAACCCATATGTATACCATAATCTAATTCAGATCTTATCAATCTGCAAAATGGATATTCATTATTCAGTTAACAAAATGAACCCCAATGCACGTTTATTCAATAATTTGAAATAAACAAACTTGAGAGCCAATATCTCCCAAAATATATATAATTTAATTCTATAAAACTTTGAGCTTTGAAATTAATCTTTTTGCAGTCAGTCCGCAAGCGTTTTACTGCTCCATCTTAGTGTTATTCACCTATGATGAAGTAATGAATGCTGCTCTAACAAGTGGTGCAAAATGTCAGTTAAACGTTTTTGGGTAACTATAAATTATACAGTCTTTGTGCCAGTCCATATTTGGCTTAACATGCATTTCCTAAGCAGGTGCCATCTTTGGTATCTTGTGTTTCTCCGGGGCTTTTACATCGTAGTTGCAAGCCTTCCTTATAAGGGGGTTTGCGTGATTTTTGGGTTTGTTGAAAGTCTTCAAATTTAGTTTTATTAAATAGTCGTCCAGGAATGGTATTTGAAAGTCTTAATGTATATGTACATTGCTGACGAACCATGGTGCATTTACTGCTCATTTCAGGATTGCATTCTGCACAACTTGTCTATGTAGTTAGAACTTTACCGAGTATAAGTCATGACAGGACAAATGATGGACTAGAAGAGAACTTATTGGAAAAAGACATTTTACTGCTTTTGCAGAGAAGCGGTTGATATAACGTCGCTGTTGTCTATCCCTCAGCCACCTCTGATATGACGTGTTGTTTCCAAGTGAGGTTCTTATCAAGTATCACTCTCAGATACTTGGCTGCATTTTCCATTCGATCCTCCTGCCAAACATTACCACATATCCATGAGGATTTTGCCTCTTCCGGCTGAAGAGAACAGCTGAGCTCTTCTCATAGTTCACTTTGTTTCTTCCTCAAGCAAATCATGATATGATTCTTGATATGGCTTCTTGCAGGTACTTTGTTACCATTTTGAACACCACGAACTGGCAAGAATGACGGTATCAACAGTGTAAAGTTTCATGAAAGTTTTCTCATTTTCGACATTTAATGGAAACAATAACAGCGACAGCAGGGATCCTTGCGGTACTCCGGCTGAGAGTGCCCTCCCTGAAGACAGAACTCAACTTTGGCTCTAAACTTACGGGAATGCAGGTAAGAGGCTGTAAGTTGTACCATGGAGAGTGCAAGCAGTTTTTATATTGTTCCTTGCAGTAGATATCCACTCTATCGAGACGTATTTTTGCCAATCTTCTATATATTTTTATTTCTACGGTTGTGCTCACTGATGTGATGTGGTCAGATGGTAATGGCGTGTAACGGTGTTTACTGAATGTTAAATCACTAGGTATAGATTTGTGATCATTTTTATATCAAGAACTTGATATTATTGGTCTCGCACGAATTGTGTTCAATCAACTTACTTTCCTGTGAAAATTGTCAAGTACAATCTACAAACTGCTGATAATTCTGAACTTTCAACTCTATTGGTTTTACGATAGCAATATCTCAATGCGTGAACCTCAAGTGCTATACAAATATTACGTTTTTTCATTAGTATAACTATGGAAAGCAGAGTGGAAAAACAATCACATATCCTGACAAAACTCGTTTGAGCATTCAAGGCTCTGTATAAGGCTTTGACGGCGATGAATTCAGCTGCTTTCCATCTTCCAGCTGCCTAGAAAAGGGAAAAATGAATAATTTATATATTATTAGACAGAGTTTCTGGATTCTGGTGAATAAACCAGGTAATTTTGAGCATCTAATGAGCTCATCACAAAATTGAGTAGTTTTTTTGTCGGTTTATTGCCTCATCCAATATTTTAGTTGTCATTTCGTTATCGATGAAAATTTTGACGCGAAATTTCAGTATCAGCGCAATGAGATTTTTAAAACAAGCTATTGCATACTCCTCACCCCTATTCAAAATCATGGACTTGTTCCGTTGGGGAATTTAAGTAACAGGAATGAAAAAATCATTCAATTTATTCCCTCTCGAATCGGAAAACGATGGGCAACTACTAATCAGATTAAAGGAGGAAAATCGAGGATCACTCGAATGCTTCAAATGTTGTATAATCCGAACATGTGAACTCACCATTAGTACTTCTGCATACATATTGAGTGCTTCTGCTATATCATTGTAATATTGACAAATGCTCAGGCTCAACTTCTTCGTATGTAACTCAGGAAAAGCATAAAATGTTAACCATTTCTCAAGCTTCACCTTGGTTAATCCGATAGCTCGTTTAAATTTATTTTTAGTATATTTCAAACCTTAAAAAATAAACTCGTGAGAAATAATTCTTGTATCTCATTTTCATTTTCAATTTGGACAGATATTACTTGAACTTTCTGTTTTCTCAGTTACACACCCGATCTATGTGAATCTTATATTCGAGAAGGTAGGTTGGCTGAGATATAATTTAAAAAAAAATGAGGAAAGCATTGACGTTCAATCGTGTTCACATAATATTTTTTTCTCCTGAATTACGGTCCTAATCTGGGAAAATATTGACAGATTACCAGAAAGTCATGTGGTAATGTTCCCTCTTAACTTTTCATATCCATATAAATAAATACAGTGGACTCTCATTAACTCGAAATCCTCGATAACTCGAATTATTCTCAATCCCCTTGGAAAAACCTGTCTAAGACGAAAAAATTTCCATGCATAACTCGAAACGATTTACGGATGTGTTTTACCATTTTTACCTCTATAAGTCGAAGACCTATTTACCTCTATAACTCGAAGTCAGTAGTTAATTCAAAACCCCGCCGCACAAGTCGAAACGTGTCGGTGAATCGAGCATATTTAATGATGCAATAATTGCATCGTGAGGTTTTATGAAATTTTGTTTTATTTGTTGCTTAGTTATGTAAAGGAAGAACTTATTTAGAGTTTTCACTCTCAGCTTCTGAAACAAGCTTAAAAAATTTGAATAAAATGCTCCTGCGTAATAATTGCAATAATTTGTCAGGATGGAAAAAAAGTTACCAAATAAGAAACGAACAAAACACTATAAATTAATGAACTCTTTTGACGTTTTAGAGTCCAAATCAGACTCATCCATCAGATAAACTCTTAAAATATTCAGAATTTGTCGATTGGCTTTTGTGTCAACACAAAGACACCTTGATCCATTTCATTGTGAAATTTGGTATTGTCAATTCATTTTTCAGTAAATTCATCAAATATGTACGATCTACCCTTATTATAGGGAATAAATATCACTATTCTTTATCTCTATAACCCGAATTACCATTTGGTTTACCTCTCGGCTTACCTCTATATGTCATTAACTCTGTAAGTCGAATTTAATCAAGAATGACCTGTATAACTCGAACTACGCCTATGTCGAACTATTCGTAACTCGACGAGAAATCTTGGTCCCGTGGTGTTTCGAGTCAACGAGAGTCTACTGTATATTCATATGTGAACTTTTGAACATTGTCATTTTTCCTCAACAGTGCTTTATAGTTCAAGAATTTTGAACTTTTTGGCACTGATGAGAGAAAATTGTAATAATAATTACAGAATTTCCGAAAAGTAAGTCTGTCTTTATGTGAATGAAGTTATTAAATTTGTTAATCGTTTACTCAAATTGTACAGTTTAAGTTATTTGAAAGTTTTTTTGGTTCATTATTAATATTTCATCATTTTTAGAATAGGAATTGTATTCCAAGACAAAAATAAATAAAGATATCATAAATATATAAAATTGTGAAGGGAAGAACACAATG
Source organism: Harmonia axyridis (assembly GCF_914767665.1). Taxonomy (NCBI): domain Eukaryota; kingdom Metazoa; phylum Arthropoda; class Insecta; order Coleoptera; family Coccinellidae; genus Harmonia; species Harmonia axyridis. The sequence continues at coordinate 63,973,592 of NC_059501.1, forward strand.
TTGGAAATTTTTTTATTTTTATATAGAAAAACTATATTCCGAAAATCAATCCTTTCGATAAAATCATTTGCGAAATATAACTGCAAATTACATTTTTCATGGATTTCCAGCAGGGTGTATCTTCTTAACCGAGCCAAATAAAAAAAAAGGAAAACAGTGTTCTTTTTCACCTAAGGGTTTTGAAATATATGTACTATTCAAAGAATCAACCTCATACAAGCAAAATATCAACCTGATCGTATCGGTTCTCAAGGAAATATTGGATATTTCTTTTCCAATATTCTTCTTGAATTTCCTACAGTTCTCATAATGCAGGTCAGGTGGCACATTCAAATTTAAAACTTTTCATTTTGAAGGGACCAGTCATCTTAGATTTTGCGGATATTCCCCATACTCCACTTATTTCCGGGAAATGTCGGGCATTTTTAATTCAAGAAATATAATCATAGGCTGTATCGAATTTTGTGTCGAAAATTATTAACAAAATTCGATCATAACTTTCATTGTTCAAAGTAGAAGAATGATGAAATAGAAGAGATAAGAAAAAAGCTCGGAAGAAAGTAGTTGAATCGAAACGTGATACAGTTCTAAGAAGAAAAAAATGTATGCTAGGAAAATATATGTTGAAATAGAAGAGGTGAGAAAAAGGAGTTAAATAAAAACTTGATTCAGCTTTAAGAAGAACTATTTTATCGACAGTTGTTAGATACCGCACTCTCTCAATATTCCTAACGATCCCAGTCCAAAAAAATTCTTCGACAATACACAAACTTGTGTTCTTGTGAATAAATCATGAAGTGTATTTAATTTATATGTTGCAACTTAAAATAATTGGAATTTTCATTAGTGAGGTATTAGTTACATTTGAAATTTTTACTTTCACGTCGTTTTTTATTCCGCCGTAAGCATACAAAAAATTGCTGCTTCTGCTCACCATATTTTTCCATCGCAATTCTCAATTGGTCTTGAGAATCAACAAGCAGACCAAGCTCTTTGTAAGCTTTCGCAGATATAGTTAAAATTTTCGCTTCAAGAAGTTTTTTTCGCCATTTAGGTGGAGGTTTCTCTAATTCGTATAAATCCTGAAATTTTAATTAATGATTTCAGTGGTTAATAGTTTGATTCAACCAAATTGATAGGTGGAATAAATATGAACCCTTGGAACTTCAAAATAAGTTGGACATAAGATCAGAACTGTGGAACTGCAATTGGATTTCAATTTCTTGCAAAAATACTGACGCCTCTGATTGAACTCTTTGGTTCATTATTTACTCTCATCTCTTACAGAGAAAAACTTTATTTAGTCTCTCTTTCAACCTAGCTTTAACGATTCAAATGTAGGGTTCTCCAATAAGAGGTTTTATTTTGAAATATCAAAATACTGATTGATACAAAAACTGCAACACCCAGAAGAAGCTGTTTAAATTTAAAATTTTTTTGGGTAAAACATAGATAGTACAGCAAGGAGCAAATGATTGAAATTTGGAGGAAAAAACGAAGGGTTTACAATTTTTCTTGATAAATTTGTTAATAATGGGTTTGTCCACTGCAATTTTCTATACACTCCCCAACACGTCTGGGCATTGAGGTAATAAGATCAATAATTCAGAAAAACTAAGGAAATGAACACACTAACAAAAATGAATTTTGGGATAGATATGTCATCAATGAGGGAAACCTTATCATTTTGGACCATTCCCATTGATGATGACAGTTTTCCAAATTTCGATAATGATGTAGTTACAAATTTTCACGATCATTATACTTTAGAACTCTAACTTTCAATAGAACGAAAAAACAATTGTTGCTTACTTCGATGATTACTAAAGCTTGCTTCAGAACATGTTGGGCTTCGGAGATGTTCATATTCGATATACATAAATATGCATATTGTTGCATGTGGTCCAATAGTTTCATGAATTGACCTAGAAAACATATTAATTATAAAATAAAGGCAAGACGTGAAGCTTGTTATTCAATTTTTAGATATTTTGCTCCATCATATCGTTTCTCGATGGCCAAAATTGTCAAAATCCCAAAAATTCCTAACTGATGACTCAGAATCGGACATACTCGCTGAGAACTGAAACTGCAATTGATGGGCACTGAAACTGCTAAAAAATGCCAACAATGGGGTGAAAACTCATCTCAAAATACTAGAAAATTTTTTTTTTGCTGTAGCATTTAAAAAAATTGTAGTGTTTTCAAATTTTATTACAGAAAGCTTCATAGAATTAGAACATTCAAATCATAATATCCAATTTTCCGAGCACGAAGCGAATAAAATTTTTAATTTTTGATTAATTTTTGCAGATTTTACGCTTCCTTACTTATTTTGATTTTTTGTTCAGAATTCTACACTATTGGCATCTGAATTCAGCACCAAATAATAATAGCCTGGGTTCAGGAGCCATTATTTAAAATGACATGTGTAAATAACCTCACTTAACAAAATAAATATTGGTCAAAAATTACATTAGACATCCTGCATTCCGCTTCTGCTTAGAAAACTGATATGTCATAAAAAAATATGATTATCTCGAATTCCACAATTCACTCACCTGCTCCTTTACAATGAACCATCATTTCTTTATGATAAAAACTCAGAATTTGTTGACAGTCGCAGTAGGTGAAATCTGAATTGGCAAAAGTCCTTACTAAATTGAGGTCCATCCTACATTTAGAAATCCTCATTGGACCAAATATCTTTTTCTTGTCTAACAAGCGTGAATCTATTTGCATATCCTGCTCTCTGTACGATAAGTCAATGCTAATATCAAGGTGGCTTCCTGTTTGAGTTGATCTTGCAGTGGAAAATTTTGAGTAGAACGGTATATCATAGTCAAAGAATATTTGATGCATTGTAGTGTAGTTAGGATCAATATCCATATCCATTTTATTCGCCAACGTGCGCGAACTTCTTTCTTTTTTCTTTTTTTTTTTACTTTTATCTGCATACTAAAATTTCAAATTTTTCTTTAACAAGGAGCGAATTTCAAGGAAATACACTCGAGGACAAAAACAAAATCGGATATTTACATTTTACACTTTTTTCTTGAATTTTATAGATGTTATGTGGTGTTGATGAGGAGATAATAAACGATAATAACAATAAGCGTTCACTCCTAACGAAAAAAAAAGTGATTGGAAAAATTAATAACGGAAAAGAAAGTGACTCTTTCCGAATATTCGAAATATTAAACATAACATGAGTGAAACACTGCCGTCATATCGGGAGCTTTTGCGCGCTCGTTCCTTAATTCACCAATTGCACCCTTGGAGAACCACCGAAGATAGGATACAGATATGGAACAGTACAATAATCTAAACATCTAAGTGATATATCATAGGTCTTACTCTTCTGTGAAATAGATATGCAAATCAACATTTACAATTGGAATAAAAATTTTGGAGAAGTTGATTAGATTAATTTTTCAAATTTGATATTCATCATAGATTGTCTTCACCATTTGACCTTTATAAATTAAAGTGATCAAATATTGATCAGTCAACACCAATCAAAAAATAAAATTTTATTTTATGCTATTAAAGTATAAACAAAAAACATGAAAATAATATTATTCATGTGAAATATAAAGAGAAGATCAAATACATATTTGCAATCACTTTTAATCCGTCTTCTTATCGTCTTTCAATCTTAATGACTACGCAATCATTGATATAACTTACATTCAATTTGAATTCCTCAAAGCCAGATACAAGAAATATTGAAGAACTGAACACGCTCTCAATGTGGTTCAGTGCATTTGTTTCTCTAGAATAGGAAATGAACTGAAAATATTCTACAAAATTAACCCTCTTCTCGGAAAACCATATCGTGATTAGAGAAAGAACAATCATTTTTCATTTGCGAAATATCAAAGAAGCCGACAAACTTGATGAAAGTGAAATATTCAAGCAAATAGGATATTCAGTTTATTTTAAATATTGCTATATACTTGATATGTTTTGTTATTTGCCAGAAAGAAATTTGAACTAAGGATTCTGTAAAACAACCGTTCATTAATAAATTATGTATGTATTTTTGAAATTTTTCGATAAGTAATATATATTTGAGAGCCATTTTTAGTTTTTTCTTTACTTTTGAAATGCGGGTTCTTTGAAGAAACCTCTTTTATTCTTCTCAGGCATATTTTCAATTTCATATGAAATTATATTTTTGAGAATCACCTTGTCAAATTTATTCAAGAAAGTTTTGTCGATTTCATCAAAAAACGCCCTAAATTGGCGCTCCGAAAGTCTGGTATGCCGGTCCTGGGGGTGGTCCTCCGAACATCTAAATATAATATTCTTCAGAATATTCGTGAAGCTGATTATAACAGATCGTAACATGCTACGAATGTTTATCAAATCAAATGAAAATTTGAATTATTAATCTTTATTTACTCCTCATTTGAACCACTCAACTCTCACCTTATTCAAAAACATGTTTGAAGTCAATTCATGCCACACGCAAAATTTTTTATTTGGTACAGCAATACTCACATCGTCTAAGCGTCTCATATGACTATCCCAAACGAACGAATCTCTTCCACATGACCGGCATCTCTTAGTTTCTTCATGAAGGTAAATGATGACCTTGGAATGAATATCAATTTTCTGAGATTCCCTGAGTTGGTCGTAAATGTGATCTCTGAAACGTGAATATCGAAATCGCAGAAGACCACAATAGGCGTATTCTGGAAGAGTTCTGCTGCGATCTGTGGAAAGGATGGTGAAGATTATTATTCAAGAATATTTTAATTAGAATGCAAGAGAAAAATTCTTGAAATAACATAGGTTCTTTGATGTAAGTAGGTAATGAACTTTTCAAGTGAGGGTTTGTAATGTTCACTTATCTTCCTTATGGCTTGTTCGCAGTGGTGTCCCTCAGGGATCGGTTCTCGGCCCTATTTTGTTCCTTCTATATACCTCAAATCTTCCTGGTTGCCGTTTGTCGACATTGTCGATACCAAGGTCTATAATTTTCCTCTTATCGCCACAATTCTCCAATAGTATCTCGATAGACTTTCCGCTTGGTGTCTGGAATGGTTGCTTCCACCAAACCTTGGTGAATGTCATGTTTTTCTTCTGTTACCATCATCATCTCAGTCTTTCTACCCTCTAGAGGGTGCAGTGATACTAATTATTGCGGGTATTTGTTTGAATTTGTTGCCTCCACGCGCTTCTGTCTTCGGCCAAGTGTATTGCCTCGTGTACTTAATGTCCGGTCATTTTCTTCAACCTGTCGGTCCATCTCATTGGAGATCTGCCTCTAGATAGGTCTCGTTCCCTCGACTTTACCCTCAACCACAAGATTTTCCATCTACCCTGTTCTTCTAGCAATGTGTCCGAAGTTTCTGAGATACGCTTCGTTGATACGGTACATCAGGCGCTTTTCGATTTTCAATTCTTGTAGAACAGAAATGTTTGTTCTATGTTCCACCCATGACACCCTAAGGATTCTTCTGTATACCCATAGTATACAGAATTTATATATACAATTTTTTTTCGATCTATTTTCTTGAGCGTCCATGTTTCACAGGAATAGACCGCAATTGGGAAGATCAAGGAGTTTGCCAGCATTACTTCCACAGGTTTTTAATTGTTTGGTCTTTCCATATTTTTGTAAGTTTGGTTGTTGCAGTCCTGGCTATTGCCAATCTTCTTTTTACTTCCTCTGAACAGCCTCCATCATTAGTTATTAACGAACCAAGGTATATAGACTACCACTTCGTATTTCGCTACGTGTCTTATATTAGATGTGTCATTGAATCGATTGATGATCATTACACTGGTCTTTGTTTCGTTGATTTTTAAACCGAATTCCTTACTAAAGTTCTCCAATTTCTTCATAATCTCTATCAGTTCTTCTTCGTCTGAAGCAATTATCAAGGTCTCATCAGCATATCTCAAATTACTTATTTTTCTTCCTCCAATCGATATTCCACCTTTCCAGTCGTCCCCAGTCAGTGTGATTTGGGATTGACCATATCGAGAGATCTGACCTGGTCCAGTCATGTTGCTTCTATTACATCTAAAGCACGTCAACTTACCTACCTGGTTCAGAGATCCTTCTGACAGATCAATTCGTAAACTGATTTATGAGTCTTTCATACGCCCTATCAAGGAATACGCTGGAGCAATATGGTGTACTGCTCTTACTGGTGAGATAAATTCTCTCGAGTCTATCTAGAGATGGAATACCAGAATCCCATATGAAATTATCCGACCTGATTATGAGACCAGCCTCCGTCTGAATAACATGATAACATTGGTTGATAGACACACTAAAAGTGACCTAATATTCATGGAAGTTTTGGTTCTCAGGTTGAGGCCATATTCTGCAGAAACACCAATAGTCTCCGATGTCACAATTTCGAATTGAGGAAGGAGAATTTCCGGTCCATTCCAAGGCAGATGTTCCTTTCAAATAGAGCGTTCTCATCTTGGAATGGTCTTCCAGTTCTGTGGTCAAAAGCTCTAACACCAATAGCTTTAAGAATGGGTAAATTGACTGAGATGACTTTGATGATGGAGAAATGTTTACTGTGACTGGTAGTGAAGTTGTGTTAACTTTGAAATAACTTAGTATTTTTTTCTAGTCATTCATTTATTTATCTTCATTCTGGGGAAGTGTACAGTGCATCCCATTTTGGGTGAGACAGCCAGGTTTCTCGCTTGTTATTTAAGATAGAGCCTTGCGGTTTTCACGTTCCTGTCCTACTTTTTCGTGAAACTCAAGTTGGTCTAATCAGATTTTGCATAAATTTTTCCGTTCAAGAGATACAAGGTGATTTTGGAAATTGATACTTTTCGGATCCCTTCTTTATCTCCGAAGTTATTAGAAATAATGCTGAGGTAAAAACTACGTCTGAATCAGAATTCTGCGTAGAATACAGTGGCGTACTCAATATTTTTTTTCGGGGTATGGTTTTGAAGATTCAACACAAACTTATGTTTTTTTTAATGGAACACCATGTGTATCATTACTTCGTTGAATTCGTTATTTTTTTCCCTTCAAAATGATATATGACACTATGTAGGTAGGATGTTCAGAAATGTTAAAAAAACCCTAAAACATCAAATAATGATGATTTTTTGTTAATGGGCAATGGATTTCCCATAGAAAAGAAATATCAATAATGATAACAATAATTTATAGCGATGACAGCTAGATCAGATTGGTTTTTTCCCTCCAATGCCCACTTGATAAAACAATGCTCCCAAATGCATAGTAGCCATAATAACAACAAGGATGTTTGTGTCATCAATGACCTACTACTTTTAAAAATCGAAAGTAATAATCCTCTTATTGAAACATAGAAAATTCATGGCCCATTTACAAAAAAACCATCATTATTTGACGTTTTACTGTTTTTTGAACATTTCTGAACATCCTACCTACATAGTATCATATATCATTTTGAAGGGAAAAAAATAACGAATTCAACGAAGTAATGATATATAGGGTGTTTCATAAAAAAAATATAGGTTTGTGTTGAATCTTCAAAACCATACCCCGAAAAAAAATATTGAGTACGCCACTGGATTCTACGCAGAATTCTGATTTAGACGTAGTTTTCAGCTCAGCATTATTTCTTATAATTTCGGAAATAAAGGAGGGGTCCGAAAAGTATCAATTTCCAAAATCACCCTATATCTCTTGAACGGAAAAAGTTATGCAGAATCTGATTAGACCAACTTGAGTTTCACGAAAAAGTAGGACGGGAACGTGAAAACCGCAAGGCTCTATCTTAAATAACAAGCGAGAAACCTGGCTGTCTCACCCAAAATGGGATGCACTGTACATTGAATTTTTTTTTGTTAGCTTATTTAAGTGCTTATTTGAGATTATATGTGAACTTTAATTGTATTAATGATAATAATAATAAATTGAGTTCTTCCCCACTCTCATAGGCCTCCTTGAGACATCTCAGGAACAGGAACCTAGAACTTGTAGGAGTTAGGAAAATCAGTTATGTTCGGAATAACTTCGTTTCAGTGTTCTATTGCTACTTCAGATACAAAACTGTTAACAGGTTGAAGAGTCTTGCGTAACCAGAAAATTTTTTTACCTGCCCGAAGCTCTAAGTCTCGACTTCGCTTGGACAACGACCTATTCACTGGATAACTAACCTAGTCAGAATTACAATAGAACATAAAAAAATTGTTCGGAAACGATGTTCTCTACTGAAGCGATTTTTAAGTTGGATTTGTATTTGTCTTTGTTTGTTACTCTGTTGATGTCAGACTTCATTATATGTTCTATAATGGCTTCAAATCATTTGATTATAAGCTCTAATTTGGAGTACCACAAGGATCAAATTTGGCACCACTTTCTTTTATATTTATATCAATGATGTCCAGGTCTCTCTTGGTTTTCCAGCTCTGACATATGTGGATGATGTGAAGATCCAACTTCGGATTCGATGTTACTTCAGTCCAAACAGTATGTCTGCAATTTGTGTTTCCTCAACGGACTAACGCTGAATGTGGAAAAATGTTTCAACGTCACATATAAAACAAAATTGGATTATATTTGTTATATAGCTGACAATTGCACCTATTATTGCCAATAAAACTAAATTGTGTGATCTCGAAGTGTTGTTCTACTCTGTGCTGATAAACTGGGTGTGGATATGTTAAGTTTGGTCAGGTGAAGTTAGGTTCCTAGTAGTACTTTTGTCCTTTCATTTTATTGTAACTTATTACTTCACGGATGATGTTATTTTTTCTGTATTTTGTTACCGAATGATTGAGATATTCCTGCTGGGTGCCATAAAGGACTTTTATTATAATTTATTACAATTTGTATAGGTATATAACGTTTTTTTGTGTATATTTTTGTTGTCTTTCATGGGTTAGGTGGAAGAGCAGACACTCCACTTAGAGTGAACTGAACCTCACCCTTAGCCATATTTTTCAATGTTTTTTTTTTCTCTGTCAACTTCAATGAAGACATATTATTATTATTATTATTATATCACCTGAGATGAAAATTCCTCGGCATTTGCACACCAGAACGTCGTTATAACGTGGATCCACACATTTTTCTCGAGAAACTGCAAATTGCGCTCCGTCTAAGAAATCTCCTTGACCACAGCAGAGGATTCCTGCTTCAAAAAATGATTTGACAGCTGTAATCATTAAAAGAAGTGTTATCTTTTTTCAATTCCTGCAGATAAATTTTCCATTCCGTATCTATGCTTCGCGGACGTTCCATAAAATAATATCCGGATAGTTACCCGAAAACAGCTAGAGATATAGAGACAGGCAAGTTAATACATAAATAATCAAGTAATAATATACAGGGTGTTATATTTGAAATATTGGAGTTGTTAGTACTTTTTTATATACGCGGCAACACCGAAGAGCTGAAAATATTTTAGATCGATGCAGGTTCTACCCAAACCCAAGAAACCAAATTTTCAATAAAATTGTACCTTCTGTTTTCTGTAAAAGTCTAGTAAAAGTTTAAAAAGAGGGGGAATATACCTGGAGCGAGTAGACTATAATAGTCCAATGAAAGAACATGTTCTAACAGCTTTCGTGGAAATGCATCGCCCAATGTTGAACAGGATTTCAGGATCATTTGTTCTGGATAGGATAACATCTCAAACAATTGGGTTATATGGATATTATTGGTTAATTCTTCAGGTATTTGGTACATATCTAATTCTTTCTTCAAAGTACAAACTTTTATCTTATCTGTGTTCAAAAAGATTTCATAAATCTTTTCCCTCATGAAATAAAAGTGTTCATTCTGAAAAACAAAAAAAAATTAAGTAAATAATCTACAGAAATTTTATAAGCCATCTTAGAAAATGTAAAAACCGTGAATATATTTGCTTCATATCTAAAATAAGTTTGGTGTTTTAGAAAATTTTTACCTATTTATTTCAATTCATAACATAATATCGAAAGAGAAGTATCAGAAGAAATTTTGGAAATGAAGTCCTTTAATTTCCAGATCTAAGAGAAAATTGCAATATGATTAGAAGGCCAATAAATAATATCTTGATGAGAGCTAGGAAATATCGAGAAAATGACTTCTTTTCCAGAATTTCTTTTGATACTTCTCCTTCGATATAATGTTATGAATTGAAACAAATAGGTATATATTTTCTCAAAAAACTAAACTTATTTTAGATATGAAGCAAATATATTCACGGTTTTTACTCTTTTCAAGATGGGTTACGTCATTTTTAAATTTAATATCTAGTTTCAAAAAAATTCACAGTTTCATCAAACATACTCCTAATTGATATTTTAAGCAGCCTGTTACAACAATCAGTAGGTACTGAGGATTCACAATGAAAGAGAGTTGAACAGAAAGCTATAAAATCCGAAAAATTATCAGATTACATCAAATATTATTACAAAAGGAATAAAAACAGGACCGTATTTCAAGAAAGGTACATAACACATGAATTCTTCCGTTTACTACTCCTTTGAAAAAAGTGTGCCATTCGAAGTATAAATTGAATTCTTTAGACTGAATCATGTATTTTTTCATGTCAATAACGATATTTCTCCAAAAAAATATAGATTTCGAAGTCTAAACGAAAAAACTCAATAATCTGAATACTGCCCTGAAATTATTGAAATTACATTAATCGTTTTGAAGGACTGCAAGAAGTCAATGAACCCACAAAATTTGAATGGAGATCAGAAATTCAGGCCAATTTGCATTAATCACCCTGTATCTCCCAAACTAACAGTCTTAGGATACAAAACAAGCTACTTTTCTGAAAGGCCTGCATTCACCACTAGGCTATGACCAGTCACTCATGTTACACCCTGTATAACCATATGACCGATGGAAAAGTGTTCATCAGATTTGTTTCACCACACTTACCTGGAAGTTCTCAACAAATAAAAACCAGAGGATTCTTTTGAACTCATTCTTATCATAATCTCCTTTTTTCACAATAAAAACCATCAATTCTTCCTTCTGATTTTCTGACATGCTGCAAAATGTATTGTGTAAAGTATCATTTTCACGGTGTTAGTAAATATCGCGATAGTATTAACGTGATAGTGCGACAGTACTCTAGCACTATCACGATAGTAACTGACGAGTAGTTAGGAAACCTATAATTTCACTTCCTCTTTGTAATTTTTTTCTATATACCTATCTACTATAATAACTACGCTATAATAATATAGTTTAACACAAAAAATTGAGCTTACCATTTCCTATGGACGTTTAGGAAGCCTGAATGAGCGAAACAAAATTAAAAAAAATATATAAATGCACAGTAAAGGACAGAACTTTTGTTATTTGATTCTGAATAAGTACTTCAAACTGTAAATTATAAAGTATCCCATGATCTGATCTGATTTTCATTTCAAGGATTTATCACGATAGTCCAGTAGATAAATACAAAAAAGGTGGGTTTGCTGGAAAAAATTCCGAACTTAATGAAACTTGAAAAGGTGGTTCGGGGGTGTTGTGGGATGACAAGTTATCCAACACTAGGACCCTGTGCTAACTTGAGGGCGGCTGAAGAACCTCAACATTTCCGGACTTTTTTCATTTTTTTGCTCCTAACCTCTAAACTAAGTAGTTTTCGAACAAAACGTTCGTTTTCAATTTTGTAGATCATTAAATTCGTAAACCTAATATGATTTGAGATAAAGTCGATCTTTATAGTCCAGTAGTCAAAGCAAAAAAAGTGGGGTGTGCTGGAAAAAAAACTTGATGTACTTCTACAGATTATTCTGAGATGTTGTGGGATGACTCTGTCCATTTATCCAACACGAGGACCTTGTGCTAACGTGAGGAGGCCCGAAGAATCCCAACATTTTTGGAATTTTTTCGGGTTATATACAAACATTAATTTCAATTAATTCTTGTTTATTATTTATTGTTTTACCCAGTTGATCTGATTATTAAGGTTCAAAATAATTATGGGTTGAGAGGAATTTACAGTAAGGTGATAACATGCCACGATAATATTGAAATATCTACTCTCCACATAAATGTAGGATCCAGTTATTATTCCCTGTAACGAATTGAGATGGTCAACCGGATGCTTGGAGACCTATTAGTTTCTTTTAGTGTCGAGGGCATGACAGTTTCAATCAATTTATAGGGAACGAATTGTTATTGTACATAATGTAAAAAGGATGTGTTATTCTTCGGGGTGTCGAAGAATGTGTCATGTCGGTTGTAAAACTTAAGAGATTTACTGGGGTTGGGAAAGTTCTAGAACAGGACGGTTGTACCAGATGTGTTACATCTGTTTCTCAGGTTCTAGTCCTTCTAGAATATTCGATTTCCAGGAATCCGCGAAGATCTTTGGGGGCGGTACGGCAAAAGCCCTTATTGGACTAGGGGATGGTACCTTCCCCTAAGGGTGTGGTCAAACCGAGAGAAGGGAGGTCTATATTCGAGAGAGGGTAGTTCCAATCGGCAGAGAGCACAGTTCAAATTAAACCGAAGACGGGTACAGACGGTACAGTTTAACTTAAGTCGAAGACGAGACAAGTTCGGCCGGTCAACTTAAGACGTACGACGTAAAGACGGTTCGCGGACTAGATTAAGACGAGTCGCGAACAAATCAAAGACGAGACGACCGAAAACTTAAAGTACGATGAAGACGTGATAATAAACGAAGACGTTTCGAGTAATCAACAAACGAGTTGAAGACGAAATTCAGTACCGTAGTGAGAAACTTGAAATTAAGACGTAATTAGGATCTTCTCAATACTGAGTTTGTACTGTATAAGTGTGGCTTTGTGAATAGATGTAAATAATTGAAAAGAGTTTAATCACTACAAATCCAACAAAGTCACGGAGAAAAAGACGAAAGGCCAGGTAATCGAATCATACCTCTAGACGATCGATTAACCAAGCCTACATAAATATAGGCTTTTAGACAAAGCTACCTTCCACCTCCACCTCCCTATGTTTCAATATATCGATATCTCGGTCGATATTGATGAGTTATTACTATAATTACCATAGCATGTCTGGTAATTGTTATTTAGAGGAACAAAACTTTTGTTTTTCGCCAATTTTTGACATTTTGAGAAAATTCTTCTCATTTTGATTGGCTGTATCTCGGTTGATATAAGGTTTAGAAAAAAGTTTCTGAAAACAAAGTTTTGAAGAATTCAATTATCTACAACTTTGGAAATGAACGTTTTGGTCGAAAACTAATTAAGTTGAAAGTTATAAGCAAAAAACCGAAAAAAGTCCGAAAATGTTGAGGTTCTTCCTCCCCTCTTCAAGTTAGCAGAGGGTCCTCGTGTTGGATAACTTGACAGAAGCACCCCCAAACAACCTGTAGAAGTTTCATTGAGTTCGGAATTTTTTCCAGCAGACCCCACTCTTTTTGCATTGTCACTGGACTATTATTTTGATCGACTGTATCTCAATTGATATTGGGTTCACGAAGAAGTCTGTGAATACAACATTGTAGAGAAATAAATGGTCTACAACTTTGAAAATGAACGTTTCGGTCGAAAACTACTTAGTTCAGAAGTTCTGAGCAAAAAAATGAAAAAAGTCCAAAAATTGAGGTTCTTCGGCCCTCTTCAAGTTAGCACAGGGTCTATGTGTTGGATAACTTTACAGAGTCATGCCACAGCACCCCCGAACAACCTGTAGAAGTTTCATTAAGTTCGGAATTTTTTCCAGGTAAAATATATTTATCTACTGGACTACAGGAATAACAAACAAAAAATAAAATAATGGAAGTGAAATTTTGTTTTTATTCATAATTCAAAAGAAAATTGATGTTGGAACTTCGATAATTTATGTTAAGTTACTATGAAGATTTGACAAAGTGCATCAGATTTGATTTTCAAATCACTAATAAATTTATAGTTTTAAAATGTCTGTCCTGGAAGTGAATGTTTATAAAAATACCGGAAAAGGTACTTTAAAATTTTGGTAGTTCTACAGATACGGATTCAAAAGGTATTCCAACCATGGCCACCGCCAGGACCGGCAAACCGAACATTTTGCCGGGGCGCCAAATTTTAAGGCACAGTCAGTTGATAAAACAAGACAGAAAAGCGTTTTCTAAGAGAAATTGCCACTCTTTGTAGTAAAATAATAAAATTATCAGGAGACAATTATTTTAAATCGAATAGGCGCTCTCAACGATTGTTATGAAAATACAAATAGGTACTTAAATGCACCTTCAAGAACTACGTCGTCTTTTCACTATATATTTATACAGCAACATACTTTTAAAAAATGGAGGACGTTTTTTGATGAAATCGACAAAACGTCAGTTGATGAATTCGACACAGTGAGTTTAACTCAAAGAATACGATTCCATATGAAATTGAAAAGTTGCCTGAGGAGACTCCTTCAACGAAAATTTAGAGAAATTAAGCAAATCAGGGGCGCAAAATTTTATTTTGCCGGGGCGCCAAAATGTCTGGCAGTGGCCCTGATTCCAACATTCAAGTTTAAATTCATATCAATATTGTGGTACTTACGGTAATATTAAATTCAATGATGGGGCAATAAGTTTCTCCTTTACTATATCTTTATATGAGCACTCAGTTTTTTCAAAGAATTTTCTTTGTTCTAGATTTGTAAGTAAACTCTTTACGTAACCGACATTTCCATTAGCTTTCTTCTGCAGAAGACTGGAATCATTTCAATGAATTCATATTTTGTCACATACTTGTTGATCAACTTCCTAAGCCGCTAAAAAAGTTATCTTGGAACTACCTCCCCCTCACCTTTTTGTAGAGGGGGAAGCAGGAAAGACTAAGCCTACCGAGAATTTTCGCCAAGACGAAGATCAAAAATTTTTTGTCTACTTTCTAAGCACTAATTTGTTATTTGAAGAAAATAAACTATCGTTCGAATAAAAAATGATGATGCTTGAATGATGTTTATTCCTGAAATAATTAAGTAATTTTTCTTGTTCAAACAATTATGGATATTATTTCAGAGTTAAATAACTATATTAAATAAACACACTTACTAAATTGAAGAAAAATAAATTACATAAACTGCTAGCTTCTTGTAATTAGCTGAACCCAACTATTGATTTCAGAAGAATGAATTCAAATTAAAATTTTATTCATTTTATAAAAATGATTACAGAGTATTCATTAATGTATAAATTAAGAGCAAAACGACTTAAGCAGTGCTTGTATGTCATAAGTACAACCCTAAATATAGGAATGAATATCAAATAATAATAATATAATAAATGAATATTTTCTAGGTGATCTCAGATATAATATTTTGTGGGATTAAAATCAGGTGATTTTGTAGGCGAGTTCCAAGATGGTTTTCACTTTTGCTCGGGTTCTATTTTGGCGCACCCAATCCAAGTATTACTCAAAATTTTGGTAGATTTTGAAGATTTAAATATAATATAATTGTTGGAATAAGTTTGTGATTGTAGATGGCGAGAGCCGAGCAATATCAATTTGGAATTATCTATCGGGTGTCCCAAATTCGTTGTCTATTGGGGGGATCTCAGAACCTCCTTGAGCTAGATAAAAATGAATGAATGAATTTTCGAGATCGATTTTTGAGTTAATTATTTTGGTGAAAACAGCAACCTCATTATCTCCCTTCAAGTTATAAGAGGAAATTGAAAAATGGCGTGAAATGAAAAGTTCTCATAACATTTATCATTGGTGCTATTAACATACAACCTAAACATCCTACAAACACTTTTTTTAGTAGAATCCATTGGGGTAATAATTTTTAATTGCCGTAAGTTTTGAAGTTATAATACAAACTTGTGTTTTTCAAATGTAAACCATAACAATTTCTATAGAATCGCTTAATCCAAAATTTCTTTTCAAAAATATATAACATGAGTATCAGTTTCACACGTCAAATCAACCAAGTGCCCATCTATGACAATCTGTGAACTTCAGGTAATCAATATATTGTTATGGTTTACATTTAAAAAATACAAGTTTGTATCATTACTTTGAAACTAATGCCAATAAAAAATAATTTTTTACAC
The DNA here is from genome assembly GCF_914767665.1 of Harmonia axyridis. Taxonomy (NCBI): domain Eukaryota; kingdom Metazoa; phylum Arthropoda; class Insecta; order Coleoptera; family Coccinellidae; genus Harmonia; species Harmonia axyridis. The sequence continues at coordinate 63,989,557 of NC_059501.1, forward strand.
CATTGGATTCTACTCAAAAAAGGGGTTGTAGAATGTAATTGTGTCATGTTAATAGCGCCAATAAGAAATAAGTTATGAGAACTTTTTATTGCACGTCATTTTCCAATTTTCTCTTATAGCTTGAAAACAGTTGAATTTATGAGGTTGCGGTTTTCACCAAATTAATTCTCTAAGAAATCGATCCCGAAAATGTGCCACGAATTTTTTCTAGCTCAGAAGAGTTCTGAGATCCTCTCATTAGACAACGAATTTGGAAAACCCGTTGATTTTTTTCTTCATTACAAGGTAAGTACCTGTTAAAACAATAGGTTGGTCTCCAGCTATAAAAACCAATGTACTTATTCAAAAATTACTTGATATTCAAAATAAATATGGATTCAAAGTTGAGGTAATCTATTTTAAAAAATCACTTATAAGAACTTTTTGGTAAGCAAGATTCAAAAAACTAAGAATTTGTGCTGTGAAACTATCTACGCAGAAATATACAGGGTGTTGTTTCAAGAAACATAAGCCTTTAATAATTATTTGTAACCCAGATATGAATTTTCGGATTTTCCTTGTGGTTATTGAGTACCTAACCGATTTGAGCATTACAATAAATTTGAAATATGTGTACCAAATATGGAGAAAATATTTGAGAGGTTGGCTCGCTTGTTTTAGCCCCAGGAAGACATGAGTAAAATTCATATTCCCCTGTATCTAGGAACCATTTCCATTCGACTCATTTATTGGCTCTGTCTTTGATGTGAACTCAATTCAGTAAAATTATTTCTAGATGACTTACTATTCCAAGTCTTCCGGTATAGCGAAAACTCCAAGGTGCTGACAAACCAATCCACTAATATAGTTCGGTGATAAAGCTTCTAATTTGATTCTTCTCACTGAAGAACTTTTTGCAAACAAACCAGTTCTGGAGCCATGCAATGAATAATCTCTATTTTTAGTCAGAATCAAGAAAAAAGTTTTTGTCTGCAGCAGAGGTTCCAATAATTCCCAAGACTCTACATCTACATAATCAGCGTCATCAACCGTTATTATCGAAGGGTCAGGAAATGCCTTAAATTAACAAACAATATAGTTGAATGAACGTTCATTCTTGATAGGTAAGGTTATCCCAATAATTACTTCGAATGAATAAACATTTATAACTCACGTGTTGTTTGTATAAACAATTTTATAATTTTATCCCATTTTGATGGGGATTTCATTGATAAACTCTTTTCAGAAAAAAAAATTCAGGAAATAAGATAAAAGGCATGGCTTCGATTTATGATTGCTAGTGCACAATGTAGGTGAATGATTTTTGCAATTATCAAATGACATGTTTGTACATTTATTTCAGCAGTAGATTATTGAGATCAAAAGAAACACTTTTCACTAAGCGGATAAACGTTATTTCACTCTTCACTTTGTATTAAATAATATCGTTTTAAAACATAAAAATGGGATAAAAAGAAATTCAAGAGGGGTTTATACCACGTGACTTTTTCGTGATCTGTCAAAGTTTAACTACTCCTCCCTCCTCAGCGTTTTTGATATTCCAACACTTTTCAGGATGAGTGATGCAAATTGAAATGTCAGCCTTTGACAAGACTTCCTGTATAATATTTTATGTAAAAATTCATGAAAAACTAGTTTTATTTTGGGAAAGTTATGTCATGCATGTATTTATTCTTCAATAAAAAATTAATCCAATTCTTTTTTCCATTTAAAAAAAATTAATAATTAAGTATTTTCCGCAATGACTAATGACTAATGCATAATTGTGAAAACCTCATATAAATCGATGGTCTCTAATGTAAAATAGAGCGTACTAATTTTTGAACTGATCTCTGGAACGGTATAGACCCCTCTTAAATATTATTCGAAACAAAATGATATCAAAAAGACTGAAGGTCTTATGATATTTCAGTATTCATTACTTCGATTTGGAGAAAACGAAATGGATAATACGAACCTTGCAACATAAATGTTGCAAAACTTGTGAAGTAATCAGAGATTTTTCTTCCAAAGTGAAAGGCCAGAATTCATCAGTCTCTGGAAAATTGACGTTGAACACATGGTTGATCGACCATAGATTTTTCTGTGGAAAATCGTTGAGGAGATTTTCCAGCTGTTTCTGTCTCTTTTCTATTGATACTTCAGAACAATTTAAGTTTAGATGAAAAGCAATCGAAAAAAGTTTTCGTACAAAGTAGAAGGGGATCTGGAAATTATAATGAGTCATGAAATTGCCTGTTTTCTATATTTAATCAATATATTTTTAGCTGAATAGCTAATCAGTTCACCTTTACGACATACCTACCTATTATCTTAGAATTGATAACAAATAAAATAAAAAACAATAATTTTCACATTTATTTTAATATTAACGACAATTGCTTCGCCAGAACTGTGGCTACTGCAAGTTAATTTTTGATTTTGGTAGATGTTGATTGTTGGTGTAATATTGAAATATTTGTGGAAATTATTTTGTTTTATTTTATTCGATAAATTGAAGCTCAGGTTAGGACCAAATCCATTAAATAGGATTTATATGCGAATTCCTGACTTCACAGAAATAAGCTGATAATGAATAACAATATCATCGAGAGTCAGTTCAACTAACCCATCAGATAAGATCCTATCATATTGCCAAATCTGACAGCATTCATGGATACCTTGCTCTATCTAAATATGTTAAAATTATCAGTTTCTTGTTGATAAATGTTTTCCCTATATTATTACCAAAAAATGTTCAAAGAGATGCCCTCAATTCTTTCATCGCTCGGTAGAAAACTGAGATCCCATAATTTGTTGCATTTTGTTGAGCTGGCTTCTGTTAGGGCGGCATATTGGGTCTTTGTCTAGGTAGGCTTTTTTGATAGAGACGACTGTGATACCCAGAAAAATGTAGTAGACCACTGGATTCTGCGAAAATATCCATGAATTCCCGTTTCAACTATTTCATAATTAGGTGTAATAAAAAGAAATCCATTATTTTTCCACCAGATGTCTTTAATTATATGTATCTCGCGTTGTATAAGTCCGATCGGATTGCACCAGATGATATTTCGTACTACAAAAACTTTCCTGACAGCTTTGTGATAAGTTGACTCGGTTCAGTTTGAGCGCGTGATGGACACTAGCAAAGAGAAAATACGCTATATTTCACAGTTTTTCTACGATAAAGAGGAAAATGCAAGCCAGGCTTCCGAAAAAGTGCAAAGTGTTTATGGTCCTGATACTGTAACAGCCAATCACGCGCAATTTTGGTTTCCGTCGATTCCGTTCCGGTAATTTTGATGTCAAAGATGCATCACGCGCTGGAAGGCCAATTGTCGAAAATGTCGATAAAATACTGATTGCAAAAAAAACCGTTTGGAACCATTTGCATAAAACTGATGGTAGCAAGAAGAAGGTCTATGTATGGGTACCGCATGAGTTACCTAACGCAAAAAAAAATCTCATGAACCGAATTTCAATCTGCGAACCGTGGCTGAAGCAAAACAAAATCGACCCATTTTTGAAGCGGCTGGCGAATGGTGATGAAAAGTGGATCACTTACGACAACGTCAAGCAAAAACGGTCGTGGTCGAAACGCGCTGAGCCGGCGGAAACGGTGGCCAAGCTAGGATGGCTGGCCAGGAAGGTTTTGATGTGTGTTTGGTGAGATTGGCAGGGAATTATCTACTGTGCGCTGCTCCTCTATGGCACAACTGTTAACTCGGAACTGTGCTGCCAATAATATCATCTGAAGAAAGCAATGGCTCAGAAGCGGCCAGCTTTGGCTAATAGGAGAGAAATTCTGTTTCATCAGGACAACGCCAGGTCACACACATCGATAGTGACTCGACAGAAGCTCCGGGAGGTTGATTGGAAGGTTCTTATGTATCCACCTTATTGTTCGGACTTGGCACCTGGTACCATCTTTCAATGGCGAACAATTTTGCTGGTGAAAAATTTGCTTCAACAAATGTTTGTGAAATCGACTGTTTCAATTTTTTGCCAATAGGGATTAGGGCTTCTATGCGAGAGGAATAATGATTTGGAGTATCGCGATTTCGTGCGGATTATTTAAAAACAGATGGACTACAGACGAGAACTTTATTGTAGTACAGCACTTGGAAACGCCCTTAAACACTCTACTAACTCAAATGGTAACTAACTTCACTCTCGTTTTTCCAGTTTTATACCTGGGTTACAAACATAAAATCATAATGTACACCGTGAATTTCTTCTTCATTTTCTTATTCTCTAAGTTGTATACCTGCGCAATGGTATCATGGTACCTTCACACTAATTAGTGTAGGGGAAAGATATCCTTTATTGTATCTTTCTGAGAACCTTATGAATGAGAAAGTTGTAACAACAAGTACCACGAACGACCGTTGTTACACTAATGCAGGTACAAATATTAAGTATAAATTCGACTACTAGATACAGACATTATGTTCTAATTGCTTTTTGTCGCCACAATTATATTGCCTCCAAAATGGCAACAAGTTATCGAACAAAACAGCGCATATGTAATCTGAATTGAATGATTCTAACTATAGTTATCAAAGCCTTGTTTTGCATGCCAAAATAATTGATTTCTTTTAAGCTAGGTTGACATGGCAAGTGGATCACAGCTGTGGTTCAAGAATACATGAAAAACGACCCGTGTCAACGGAAGAATCGTGCGAATATTCACGAAATGAACGATTTATCGTAGTTGACACGAGTAGTGAAGCACAGGCGAGGTTAGTTATGTGTAGAGATCGACTCGTGTCAACGGAGGAGTTGTGAAACTATTCTCGAAACGGACGGTTTCGCAGCCGGCACGAACGTAAAATGGGATATCAAACATGTTAGATATTTAACGTGTTTCGTGGTCTTTGAGCGACCATAGTGGAAGAAGACAAGGGTTATTTTCGATTTTTTTTTACTGAATTGTGCTGTACTAGGTTTGTGATACTTTGTAACTTTTTTTTTGTTACATACGACTTTGAAACTATTTCCCAAAATATGTTTATTGGGTTTCAACGGATGAAATAAATTTTTAGTACATATACTAAATATCACAAAATTCAATTAAAAGCCAGGCCAGCACCGAAGTCATAAATTTTTTGTCTTTCACAGGAATACTCAAAAATTAGAAAAAAAACTCATCCCAGCACATCTGTATTTCGATTTTGTGCTGCACTTATGGAAAGTTGTGCCTTGACATTTTCGTAAAAAAAAATTGAAGAAAGTTAGTCGTGCACTTTCGTTTTTCTTCGGCCAAAATTGCGTCTGATACTTTTGCTACATTTGTGCAGTTGCCTTGTTCTGGTCAGATTTTCAGAAATAACTCTCTACTTTTTCTTCAAAGGATGGAAATCTTTGCTTGTACATGCCCGATGCCATTCCATTTGCGAGATATAACTAAAAATTAAATTTTTTCACGGATTTCCAACAGCCCATATATTTTCAACCGAGCCGATTTGGAAAAAATGGTAAAGGAAAAAGGTATTTCCTTTGACGTCAGGAATTGCGATCTGCAAATTTGGAATTTAATTCTACTGATAAGTTTATCGCACAATGAAATTCCACTCATAAGTCAATGTTTATTGATCACCGTGTATGACAGTGCCAATAATAATTTTTGAATTTTCTCTATGAATTAATTATTTGTGGTTATAAATTCGAGATAAAATCATAAGGCACATACAGGGTGATCCAATATTTCCAAAAATAGAAAAAGTCCGGATCTGATTTGTTCCCGATTTCAGAAATATTGAAGGAAGGCGATAGTAGAGTGACTACACTTCATAATTTGAAATTTTCCTGTCGATAAGTTAAAGAGTTATTGAACTATGAAATTTCACTTATAAGGTTAACATCACCCTGTACACCCTGTACATAGCAAACGGCGATCTTGATACGAGCCCTTCATGATGACCTTTATTTATGCATCCATTTGTCGCATTCTTCCCGGGATACCCTGTCTATAGCCTAACTATAAAAAAATATTCTCAGACGAAAATTTTTGTGAAAATATTAACGGCAAGAGAAAACGAAAAAACAGTCCTATGAAAATAGACCCACAAACGTTTTGCGATTGATCAACAAAAATCACATGTTTAGAAATTCGGAATGATATTTAATTCGGTCATAAACAACAGGCAAGAATACCGACAATGTTAATTCCCATCAAAAAAGAGCCGCATGATAGTCATAAATATCTAGATTGACGCAGAAAGACATGTGCAGTCATCAGGGCTCGTCGGCATCCCTTTGTGCCGACGAAGAAACAACATAAATTTGCCAAATAGGTTATGGCGATACGAATATACGTCGTTTCATCGCCCGTGAATAAGGCGTAAAATCATTGGACGCAATGCACTACCCATGTCAACCTAGCTTTAACTACACCTTAATAACGACCTTCAAACGACCAAAAGCATGTTTTGCAGTTGCCACTGACTGCTCTTGATGTACTTTCGATGAGTTGGATATCAGTTTATCAAAACTATTGATGGTAATTCAAACAATTGATTTGAAAAATGTGTTGAAATATACTCACATCTACTTCACTATAAAGCATCGGAATGAAATGAACTCTAAGGTGGGTGGGTGCTCTCACAATCAACTCATGGAGTAGTCTGCTTTTTCCTTCCTTTGGATACCCTCTTATATAAACTGCATTGATTGTACCCGCTAAGTTTTCCTTATTCTCCAGATTTTTGAAGAATTTCTTGTAGATGTTCTCGCAAATTGATATCTCTTTATCTCGACTTAGTATAGGTTTTGAATCTATTGTAGGATCTTCGAAAAGACTCCTGAAAAATTAATATACTGAAAAATTGCTCCAACTATGATAGTTTTATAACTGATTGTAAAAGTTGTTATTACGTTGGCATTAGCTAAACATGCCCATTAGAAGTGCGTATACAATTCAAATAATCAAAAGATGATGTAAGACCTCTTTATCACCTTTCACTCGAAACAAGTTCATAAATCAATCCTTCTGGAATATTTTCCGATTCTTTAGCTTTTTCCTTCACTATAGAAAAGCAAGACGGGTTCATTTTGCTTTGTATGAAGGTATCTTGATCGCAGACGATTTTATCGCTATAAGCTAGAGACAAACCTATAGACTCCAAAACAGTCCTACCAAAAATAGTTAGATCTTGGCGCAAACTATGACCTATTACTGTGAAGTAAGCTCTACCTGAAAAAAAACTATTCGTTAGAAACAAGATGGAAACCTTGATGTTACACGTATTTTGACCATTCGTTCCGACAATATCAATTCGAATTTATTTTCCAAAAACAATTGTTTTTTTCTGCCCAGATAGCTAGGGATTCATCAAACCATGTAGCTTGAAATTTTAACAAACTACTTGACTTGAAAATCAAGCTCGTGAAAAATTACATACTTGAGCTTGACTTGATTTCAGAGATTTATTGCTTGACTTGATATCAAGCTACTTGATATTACTTGAGCTTGATGATACGCACGGATCCAACGTCATATATTCCTGCAAGCTCATGCGTGCTTAGACGGAATAAGGGGGTTCCTCGAGCTGAAAGATGACTGAAGCGATCGCCAGCAGGAGCGTAACTAGACTTGACTCGTGGGGGGGGTTTACCGCCCCCCCTTTGGAAAAGCAGAATCTTTAAATTTTTATGATTTTTTTTTCAATACAATTTTTTTTTATGTCTTTTAATCAACCAATAACCCCCTCGTTACACCTATGATTGCCAGTGTGATTTTTTTAGTAAACAACAGAGATAACAAGGTCGAATTACGATTATAATGTTACTGTGAAAACATCGCAACATGAAAATATGAAAACATCCTCATCATTTCCTACAAAACCCCAAATTCAGATAATATAGACCGAATCTTTTCAAACCACACCTACTTGTACCTTGTACCCAATCTTCCTCAAAGCGATGTTGAAAATGGAAAGTGAGAATCTTCATATTTCATATAAATCCGTTTTATGGCTTGTTTTTTGTCTTTTCCTTAAGAGTTATAAACATGAATAGAGAAAGCATATGTCATTTTCGGTAAGCAAATTTTGTCCCCAACATGACCTATCAAATTTGACATGAATCGAGCGGAAAATATCAGTGCTACGATACTTCACTCAATTCGCGAGTGTATTCACAAAGAACGCATTTCTTATGTCCCATAGTGAAGCAACGGTTCATATCAACTCAAAATATAATGAGATGAATTCCTAAATATATCAGAAATTCAGAAAACAAACTCCAAGCAAGCCAAACGACGTGAAACAGCGGATGTCACTAGGAGAGCAATAGTTGCCCAACCTTGGATTTCAGCAGGTAGATACAGAAAAAAAAATTCTGCATACTATAAATTCGTAAAATTAGAGAAAATATCGGATTCCGAATATTCAAATATGAATATTTAATTGAGAATCACTCAAATAAAGATATATCAATCAATATAATATACATTAATAATGATATAGTAATATTGTGGATTTGAAAATATGAGCGACAACGTAATTTAACTATGTTGGGGAAATGTAAAAATTGGGTAGGTAGTTAGGTACCTATACTTCCTCTATCTATATTTATTACTCTATGTCTTTACCCAAAGCAATTTTCTAATTAGGGTGGACTTCGCATAACTGTCTCATTGCCAAATCCAAGACGATAAAGACCTTTCATTCAGGGCCAAGTCAGATAAAACACTAAGGCCCAGTTTCACCAAATGCTTTAATCTTGACTTAGCTCTTAAGTGAGGCTTTAGATCACGATTAATGTAATGTAGCGTTACACCACACTCCAAAGCGCCATTTAATCGACCAATCGCGATTTAGCACTAATCGGCCATTTTTGGAGGATTATAACCTTTCAAGCTGAGATTAATAATTATTTATCACTATGGAACTCTTGTCTATGTAATTATTTTTCCGGAAATTTCTAATTTTTGGGTCAATTTTATCAAAATATGACTATATGTATAGGCTCAATATTTCCCATTTAAAATATACATAAACTTTGTTTTTGTGTTTTATGAAATTTATTGCAAAGAATAATTTATTGATATGTTTGATTGAAATATCATTTCAGAAGCAACTTGTTAATAAAAATAAATAAGTTAATAAAATTACTTACATAGTTTTTTTCCCAAATTGTGTGGTTTTGTGAAATGGGATAATTTCTTTTTAACTTCTGCAAGTTTCCGACATTTCGAAGCACATCACTCGACATTTTCGGCAAAAATTAACTTTGTTTTTTGTTTACAAGATGACAAATGTTTTGAAATGTTATGAGTTATGAATGAATGACACCTGACACCTAGCGCCAATGCAATGGTGGTCATCACTGCTAATACGATACAGAACACTATATAGCTTTTTGTTCACAATGTTGCCAAATGGTTTGACTATTTAATCGCGATTTGGTTAATCGCGATCATCTTCGGACGGGTTGATGCATGGTGAAACAGAAAACACTGTTAAGCCTGCTTTAGTAACAAGCGGAGTTTAATCAATCTGGGATCAAGTGCTGTTTGGTGAAACTGGGCCTAAGACGTTAAGAAGGTAATTATATGACGCTAAATTCAACGACAATTTTATCGAATAATTTGAAGAAGAAATCAAACAGATATGTGTAAAATAGTTCATAAAATATATTTCAATACAAAATGAAAATATTTCTTGAATTTTTTTCAAATATTATATTTGGAATGCTAAATGCAAAATATTTTATTGAAATAAAATGTTTCTATAGTGTTCACCCCCAAGTATATAATAGCTTTTCTCAATTTTTTTTTTGTTTTTCGGTATTGATCACGAAACTTAAATGAGTTACCAACCTGTGCCGATGCCAATGGTCACCGAAGTAACTTTAGGGTAGTCCTTCAGAATGTTCATAATTTCAAATGAACAATTCAATGCGGAACGTTGTTGCATCACATGTGCAGCGCCCTTCAATCCAAAAGTAACATTTATCATTGTCACATTTTCCAAGATCGAAACGTAATTTATGTAAGCTTTATATTGCGATGAAAATCTGAAAAGTTTTTTACTCTCATATAGTAATCATCACATAGAGAAATATGAGCTTGATCCATCTGTAATCAATATTTTTGATTCACTTACCTATGCACAATCTTCAATATTTCCACCGTTGCTTTCCACTTCTTCAGATACTTAGCAATGGATGTACCAACCATTATTGTTATCACCGTAATTTCCCTCAGTTCAAGCATATTTTCTATGGGTTCATCAGCTAGCAAACCATCTTTTATACCCTCCTGAAAAAACTTCATAAGTTCTCCTAAAAATACCTCACCGTTTTCCATGACTTCTTGTATCGATGGTCTCACTGAAATACGCAGGTAACTTGAATAATAATAATAAGTTTTTTATACATATTCCTTCTCAGAAAATAAGTAACAAGTTCTTGTGGTTTACGATGAAGAAATATGAAAATTATTTCAAGTTCGAAAATAAAATCATTATCACTTTCTAGAGGCTGTGCCTTGTTGTGATCTGTTCTTTCCATCCCTTACTACTTTCTTCAGGTATTCAAAAAAAAGCACCACATCTTTAAAATACAATTCCTCTATACAGGGTGAGCTCCAGCCGATGGTACCCTGGTCTTTTACGGAGAACAAAACGTATGATTTTGTTAAAAATTTAGATTCTTGAGGAAGGAACCTAGGAACTACTGCCCTATCGATCTAAAATATTTCAGCAGCTTATATGCTGCTTATATCAAAAATAATATCAATTTCGATATTTCAAATACAACATCCTGTATATTATTACTTTCTTTCGTCTTTCTTATCAATCCTGTGGTTGATACAAAATGATTGGAACCATTAGTATAAAATCCCCCTTACGAACCAATGTTTTGCTCTTTTTGCATTTTTTTCTAATTTTGCATAGCAGCTGAAATATTGAGGATGGTACTTTTTCAAATCGACACACTTCATATTCATGCAGAATTTATTGTTGATTTCATCGCCAGAATCATAGAATTTTCAGTCTAAATATCGAAAAAAACCTTATACTCGTATATATTGCAGTGATAACAGATCCGGCAAATATAAATTTTGGGTGTAGCTATTAATTAATAATCACTAAAACCATAGAAAATTCAAGCAGAATATCGACAAAAATTGGCGAATATTTCCATAACAATAAATCCTAAAAGTTGGAAATTTTGTTCACTGGAATGAACACTAATCAGGTCAGGATAATAATTTTTCAGAATTTTTAACAAGCACATTGAAATACTAGGTGACATAATTTGAAATATTGGAGCTCAAAAATTGTTTGAAGGATAAAATGAAATATTTTTCATATTGTATTACAATGCACATACTTACGACAAAATTCATTATTAAGACTGTCTTGTCTGGTCATACTTGTATTGACAGTATTTATTGTAATGAAACTTGGATTCACCATTTCCAAATAGTGGGCTGAACTATCGTCTGCAAAAAAAATTCTGTTTAGTATACGTCTAATATAAGTTGTAATATAAAGAGAACCATTATTTTTGCATGAGAAACAAGGCTTTATTAACATTGTTAGAATGATCCGATTTAGGTCAAATATGCGCGCCGTGTATTTTAATAACTTGACATTTAGAAGGTAACATCATTATGTCTCTATCATAGAAGCCCTTGTCTCTACTGGCAAAAAATTGAGAGAGTCGATTTTCACAATCCTCAATAGAACTGAAATTTTCACCACCAAAATTGTTCGCCATGAACAGGAACAGATGGTCATCATTTGGTTCCAGGTCCGGACTATAAGGTGGATGCATAAAAACCACCCACCAAGCTCCCGAAGCTTCTGGCGAGTCACTATCTCTCCGACCTTTTTTTTTGTTTAAGGTCTAGAATTTACATTCCCTACACCTCTAATTTAATTTCTCCTATTTTCTTCTGTTGTCTGATCGGGAGACTTTCCTCCCTAATTCATGTCACTTTTTTCAGCTATTTAGTTCTTTGAAAAAGGTATTTCCTCTTATCTGTCCTTCTTATCTTGATTTGTAGTATATTTCTTAATTCCTTATTCTCGTGCTCTTTCAGCGTCTCTATTGTCTTCTTTCTTTGTTTGTTGACTATTTCCTCAATAGTTTCAATTTTCAGTTCTTCTCTGATTTGTTGGTTGGTTTTATACCATGGGACGCCAACCGCTGTTCCGATTACTGAATTTAGCGTACTTAGCAACTGATCCTTATTATTATCTTTCGTATTGTACCAGGTAACTCCTGCATACTTGGTATTAGCACTATTTTTATTATCTTCAGCTTGTTTTCTAAAGAAAGTTCACATTTGGGTTTGAGCAGCGGGTACAGTCTCCCGTGCAATTGCCTTGCTTTTTTCTGTTTTCTTCTATATGTTTGTTAAAATTCATTCTTTCATCCAGTATAACTCCCAGATATTTCATTTCCTTTTTCCATTATATCGTCTGGTTTTCTATTTTGATGTTTCCTACTTTCTCTTTCTTTACTGTTGTTCCTCCGAAGTAGATTGCAACTGTTTTCGATGTATTCACTTTGAATCTCCATTTCTTGAAGTATTCCATCAGTTTATCTAGGTCTATCTGTAACTGCCTAGTGATTGTTTTCCGCATTCTACTATGATAGTATATGACAGTGTCATCTGCAAACTGGGCTTCTTGCATCTATTCATTTTCGGTATGTCTGCCATGTATAAGTTGAACAGCAGCGGTCCTATCACGGATACTTGGGGAACTCCTATTTCTCTGATCGTTGACCTGGTACTATCTGTATTCACCCTAAATTTTCTATTTGCCAGGTACGATTGTATTAATCTCGTAAGTTTCATTGGAAATTTCACCAACTTCGTTTTGTATATCAGACCTCGATGCCACATTTTATCGAATGTATTTTCTATATCCAAGAATATTACACCGGTATAACTGAGTCAAATAATCACAAAACTGTCCGAAAAGTTTTTGTAGTACGAAATCTCATTTTTTTGATGCCATCTAGCTGGACCCAATCGGACTTATTTAACGCGAGATACAGATAAATAAAGCCATCTATTGGAAAAATAATGGATTTCTTTTCACTACACCTAATATTTAGAAATCATAAAAGAGGTATAATTTCTATATTTTCATCGTGAAGATTGCAGAGCAATCTCAATATACATATAAAATAAACTAATGATCTAAATTTCTCACGAATTATATTACTCCACGCTTGAAGAAATTTCAAAAATCCCTTTAAGCATTTTCAAATGATCAATTAATTCTCCCATTATTTGACACAATGTATATCAATTTTATAAAGCCAGCAGAAAAGGAAATTTCCATTATTGTTCTATTTAGATTTTTTACGTCGTCACTCTACTACCCCTGACATAACGATTCTATTATGCGATATGTATATAACCATCAATAAAATCACTTAATGCTTACGATATTCATTTCTTCGAACCTGTTTCCAAAGTTTTGTCAGACCAACAACCTGAAAATAGAAAAATGTCAAAAAAATAAAAAAAAACTCAGACAAAAAAAATAAAAAAAATATGTTCTTAGAATTGTGTCAAACCTGATAGTATGGAACATCGCCCAGTGGCTCTAAACTGTATTCAAATGTATGAATGAATTGCATCGCGCTAGGTGATACAATAATATTATTTACTGTCACAGCCTTCCTCGTCTTTCTCACTTCTTCATAAACAGTTCCAAAAAGAATGAACTTGGTGAACTCGTCGTTGCCGAGGAAGCTGAAATACATAGGACCGGCAGTAACAGCGAAATCCACTAAAAGAATAAAATTGTATGATTGTCTAAGTGTAAGTATACAGAGTGATTCACCACGATGGACTATTAGACATTCATGAAAAACTTATCATCATTTTGTGCTGAAAATTTGCATATGAGGGTAAAAGGCTACTACTTTCTTATTTCAAATGGCACCACCAGTATATGTAATATTGCATCGTTAGATAGCTTAATTGATGGCAATAAGCCTTTACTTGAGTATAAACTCAATTGTTCATCTGTCCCATATAGGTACGTATAAAAAATAAATTTTATACATCCACGCGCAAATGTTCAAATAATATGTACGTATAGATGAAATAATAATTTCAAGCCTGATTCTAACTTTCGAGATCATTTCATCATAAAACCATAAAAAATTGAAAGAAAATATCGACAAATTTTACTTTATCATGATCGATTGAAATTCAGTGTGTGTGAAATTACCACCGGAATTTTCATGCCCAATTTCACCAGAACCATATAGGTAGGTACGTTTAATGAAGGAATCTTATAAATTAAAATCCCCAGTGCACATTTTCACCTTTGACTGAAGCTGAGTTCAAACTAGAGATTCACAGCTTGACTTGATATTCAAGCTACTTGACTTGATATCAAGTCCAGTTCTAGTCAAGTAGTAGTTTTCAACGTCAAGTCAAGTAGGTATTTGTTTATGAACTATTTGAAAGATTAACTACATTCCATCAAACTACCTAATTTTCAGTAATTTTGTTATGTAGTGTGCACATCAATAAAAAAATGATTAAATGAAAAGGAACCTTGCAAAAAACACTTCAAAAACAACTAAATAAGGGGATTCCTCGAGCGCCGAGAAACTGAAGCATTCGCCAGTGTAACTATATTAATAGTGTAAGGAATCTATCGATTCCCTCGAAAATATTCGAGTTAAGCTAAATTTCGAACCAAAAGTGTAAAAACAGAAGAACGCGGTGTGAAAACTTGGAATGATCAAAGCCACACCCATAAGGGAACTGTAAAAAGGCTTTGCTAACGGTCGAATTGAAAACGGCCAGAATGCCCATTAAAATCGGCATTTCAGGGCGAAGAATTCAATTAAGTTCAGTCCAGTCTACAACTACAACATATGTGCAACACTTGCACCGACAACAAGAAGAGTAAAGATTTTCACATCTGTACCCGAGACCGGCAAAAAGCGAGCAAAAAAGTACCTGCGACCGAGACGCAACGACCCAAGTCTCCAGCGACCCTTAAAGAACGATTAGATCTAAATATCATCTTCTTCACACAGTTTTAGTGGGTTAGAGATAAATTAAATAAGTGTTTTTATTCCGTTCTTTCATTTCCCTAATTTATTCTTGGCCATGAACTACTTAAGTCACAGTATAAGGACCACATCCCACAATAGTTTTCTCACATTTTTCCGAAAACTATTGGTAGATTTTGGTAGTTTCAGAAATATCTTTCCGAACTTGGCAAAAATGGTCAAGGATTCCATATCAACGCCAGCATCTTCAGCTCCTGTTGAAAGACAATTTTCCAGAGCTACTCTTACAGTTACAAAAACCTGCAATAGGTTAGATGACAAATCTGTAAGATGATTCATGTGTCTTAGATCCTGGATGGAAAATTATGAAATCAAACTAAGCCTGGAGGTTTCTCAATATTAAGAAATTTTATTTTTTTATTATTCTTCATTTTGTTACGATTCATAGTGATTTAATTTAGGTATGTTTCTAGTTCAAAAAAATTTGATATTTTCGGTTCTTTTATACAATAAGTTTGATAAATAAAAGTGTTTTTTTGAAATTGCAAGGTTCCTTCTCATTTCAGTCATTTCATCATTTTTTATAGATGTGACACTACACAATAAAACTACTGAAAATAAGAAATAAATACTTGACTTGAGATTGAAAAACTAGCTTGAAAATCAAGCCAAGCCGTGAATCCCTACTTACCTATACGTAGGTTATACTACTTGTTCTTGATATCTCATGTAACATTTTTAGCAATTCTGTGCATAAAATTCTGTAAATTTTAGAATTTTAGATATTCTTTGTTCAATATATTTATTCATTGTGAAAATCAAAAACACACTATGAGACTGATAAAATGCATCACTGAAAATAAATTAAATGAAGCTGAATCTCAGTAGAGTTACTAAAATATCGTATGCGAAGAAAAGTATATTTTGGTACTTTCCGAATTTATCAAAACAAGAATAATTAAAAAATTCACCTCTCAATTTTTCTCCACTTTCCAGTATGAATTTTCCGTAATGCTTCCTTATAACTAAAGCACAATCTATGGCCATATGAACGTTTTGTGTTATGTAATTTTCCCTTGTGCATTTCCATATCACAACCAGAGCTGTCGGGGAAAATCTGATTATATCACCACCATTGGAGAGAATTTCCTGAACCATTGCCCCGAAAAATGAATTCAACTGATCGGTGAGCTTGAGTTTGAAATCGGCCTTCATCTTGATATGCCTCTCGATAAGACAATGCATTCCTGGAAAAAACCACAGCTTCAATTTAATTGTGACTATGAGGCATTAGGCCTCTAATACCACTACCCAGCTATTTTTTGAGCGTTCATTCTTCGAAAAGATATTATCATTTCGAGCGTCTAATATGGCGTTTGAGACATTGAATCTGGTTCAGCCGTTCAGCCGCAATAGCCCATCAAAGACTGTTGATTTTTACAAGCTCAGCTGAGAAGTTGACAAACCTGTACTTCCAACGCCTGAAGATCGAAAAAGGCTGCCCCGATTGAAAAATATCATAAGACCAAAGGTGGAGGAAATTTAATTACCAGACGATTAAATAAATTAGAACAGAAAGAAAAAATGAGGAAGTTGCTGATTATATACGCCAGGGCAATAAATTAAAGGATCAAAATAAAATTCGAAATTTTTAGCAGTTTTTCAAATGGCTGTATTTCCGACAACAATGGTCGTATCTCAATTTGAAAAAAAAACTTTTTGAAGCTTGAAGATTATAGTTTGATTTTCGAAAAAAAAATTTTTTTTCGTTCTCTACATCAATTTGAAAAGTTGATAAAAAAAAGGCTTTTCTGAGGCTTTTTGGATAATCAAGCGCCGAATTGAAAATATGAAGGAAATCATCAGCATTAAGTGTGCGTTTTACAGTTCAATATCAAACCAAAAATCCCAGAGAATTTCAATTCAATCCATGGAGCGGTATTTTTGTTTCATTCGATCCAATTTTCAAAAACTTAAAGGATCATGAGATCTCTGAACTATAAACATCAAGCTGCAAAAAGTTTTTTTTTCAATTTGAGATACGACCATTGTTATCGAAAATACAGCCATTTGAAAAACCGCTAGTACTAGTATATATCAAAGTATGCATTTACAACTAAAAAAAGAGTATTTACAATTAACAGGGAGTTTTTAAATGTGTCATACAATTATGAGGTGATTGTGGCAGCCGTCTTCATCTTTTGGCCAGTACCTCGTCTCAGTATGTCCTATAGACGAGAGTTTCATATTAAACTGATTATCAGGAATTGCTATACTACAAATTATAAATTCTTAATTGCAATGATTTACCGTATATCAGCAGTAACGGGTTCACCTTCTTTTAGAGGGTCCGGCTTGTTCAGGGAACTCTTTTCCATACTACAGTTTTAGATACTCCTCTTTTATTGTTGATCCTTCTGTCTCCAGATCATCTTCATCTTCGTCTAGTTATGCCCTTTGCAATGGGCTCAAATTGCTGAACACTGGTGCCCTATTTTTCGGCAAAAACACACATTATTGCAACTTGTTTTGCAGGCGCAGGAAATTGAGTTTAATGATGCCTCGGATGCTGGACAGGTTTGGAAAGGTATTAAACTATCTGGAGAAGATTTCTATCCCCCCACATCTGTACCTTCAAAAACGCCTTGAAGGAATGTTGATGAGCGACCAATTCAGTTGGGTACAACGACGCTAAGTTGAAAGTTGATATTTCACTTGGTTGAGAACTGCCTTTGTTGCCTGATGAGTGAAATTCTGCAGTGGATTTCGCTCCAGTATCAGCAACCTAGTCAGAAGTGGCTTTCTGGTCGAGGAAAATCGAGATAACACTCGAGTTTGGAAGAATTTAACCTTATCTCATCGGAAAAATGTGTCACAGCCGCTGAAGGCATACAGAAACAAGATGTGTTATTCCTTACAGCCAGAGGGGAGTCGGCGCCTGGCTGCTTGGCTCCTTTGTCCTTCAACCTTCCGACCAATTCTACACTATTGAGACATATTTTCTTTTTATAGAAGAGCAACAAACTTAATTATGTGACACGTAGTGCTCAACTAAGTACTAGAAAAAATATCTACAACAAGTGATTAAAGATTGTCCTCAAATATTTAACATAATTTGAGTTCTCAGTTCGGACTAAATTTTCTACGTTGGAATGCTTTATCGGAAATTTGACGCTACGAACTGTTTCGGTTTAAAATTCATACCTTGGAGCACTGGAGTAAACGAATAGAATAGCGCCTGAGTCACAATTAAATTCCCTACTTGTTCTTATGACTTTTTCAATCGGGGCAGTCCTTTTCAATCTACAGGCGTTAGAATTTGAGGGCTGTGAATATTCCTCACTTACCTAAGTTTGTAAAAATCACCAATCTTTGAGACCAATGATTGCGGCTGAACAGCTGTCGCTGAATTAAAAAAAAAATAAAAAAATAAAGAAGCGAAATTTTCTGTGGGATAAATACTTTTACAGTTATAAGGGAAATACTGAGATATGCAAAAATTTCGCGCTTTTTAGACTCTCAAATTGGGAACAACCTAAAAACCGTTACAAACTGAGATACCCGTTTTTCAGGGATTGAAATAATTTCCAGCTCTTGGGCGAGTTTTAGGGTCTAGACTCCTTTTTAGCATTAACTTTCCTTGGCTACTCTGGTGATCTCTCAAAATCAAGTAGGAATAAATCTACAGTATCGTCCCAAAATTTTACAGGTATGAGTAGACACACCAGGGTTTCTAGGTATCTTAGTGTTCAAGTCACAAATGCCACGATTGAGTTCATTAATTTCAAAATTGCAGATTCGACACAGGAAAATTGAATTTTGATGTTGAATAACAATTTTAAGGGTTCTGCAAAATTTTACGTGGATTCGAATGAAAAATTCAACAATAACATCGAAAAAATATCACCCAATATCTCAGTCACCACAAAACCAATGGGTTAAGATTTCGAGTGTAACACTGCCAGATGATCACTCTATCAGAACCATAGAAAATTCAAGAATATTTGAAAAAATATTCATTATTTCCGTAATCCCTAGAGAGAGGGTGCACCTACGATCACGGGCGTAGCCAGGGTGGGGGGGGTTTTGGGGGTTCAAACCCCGAAATGTTTAAGATGTCAAAATTTATTAAAACGAAACATGAAGTTAACAGGAGTATAAAGTCGTAAGTAGATAGTAATGAGATTCTTCATCAATTCTAAACATGCATTGAGGACTCCACAATTAAACGAATTTTATTCGATCTAATTCAGTATGTTTTCAAAATCTCGAAAATATTTTTTCAATGAAATATGTAAAAAGTGAATGAAATTATCACTCTCAGTTAAATTCATTTGTGATCTGAAATCTGAATTAAATTACCTCCACGTGATCCAGTCAATTTCTGCTCACATGTGCCCCTCAAGGGAAAGTTATGGGGAAGTTTTGATTTCTTCGATCGTATGTATTTTTTCTGGGTGCTGAATCCGAATCTGAAGTTTAGCACCAAAATTTCGTGACAGAACATTAAAAAAAATTCAAAAAATTTCATCTTCTGGCGTTGTCTTCCATCAAGCTTTTTGTCCGATAAACCTGGCTCAAACGATAGTTCAAAATTGGCGTATTATAAAGGGTGTTTTTTTTAGAGCTATAGAACTTTAAATTGCAATAAAACAACGATGGATTAATCGATTGACATGAATTTTATTTATCCGCAAGATAATCTTGTGGCATTACATTTTAAATATGATTTCTGGCGTATGACCGCCTCGGCTGGCTCGGATGTAGTCCAATCTGGACATCCAATTTTCGATGACTTTTTCCAACATTTGTGGCCGTATATCTGCAATAACACGGCGAATGTTGTCTTCCAAATGGTCAAGGGTTTGTGGCTTATCCGCATAGACCAATGACTTTACATAGCCCCACAGAAAGTAGTCTAGCGGCGTTAAATCACAAGATCTTGGAGGCTAATTCACAGGTCCAAAACGTGAAATTAGGCGGTCACCAAACGCGTCTTTCAATAAATCGTTTGTGGCACGAGCTGTGTGACATGTTGCGCCGTCTTGTTGGAACCACAGCTCCTGGACATCATGATTGTTCAATTCAGGAATGAAAAAGTTAGTAATCATGGCTCTATACCGATCACCATTGACTGTAACGTTCTGCCCATCATCGTTTTTGAAGAAGTACGGACCAATGATTCCACCAGCCCATAAAGCGCACCAAACAGTCAGTTTTTCTGGATGTAACGGTGTTTCGACATACAATTGAGGATTAGCTTCAGTCCAAATGTGGCAGTTTTGTTTGTTGACGTAGCCATTCAACCAGAATTGCTTCATCGCTAATGGACGCAGTGCGCGATACGTATTCCGCACAGAACCATTATTTTCGAAATAAAATTGCACTATTTGCAAGCTTTGTTCAGGCGTGAGTCTATTTATGATGAATTGCCAAACCAAACTGAGAATAAATCACTTGACAGCTGTTAAATCGGTCGCCATCGCGAACAGTAATGTCAACTGGAAGTTATATACCTCGAAAAAAAACACCCTATATCTATCTCTGCTAAAACCTAGTTGATGGGGAAGTTTCAATTTATTCCATTTATTTTCTTTGTTTCTGGGGTGCAGAATTTGAATCTGAGGTTTGCCACCAAAATTTCATGATAAAACATTGAAAATAATGCAAAAAATGTGAAAATTTTCATTTTCGCCGGTTTTTTGTATATAAACTTTCTACACCTAAATTTGAATTTGGGAACTCTGTTGTATAAATACAACGACGGTATTTTTTCCTAAACATATTCATAGGAATCGATGTAAATAAATAAACTAAATTTCAAAAAGTGAAAATGCTTTTTTTCTCAAAACATACTTGAGAAATGAAACTAGTGAAAATAGACTGAATGGGTTGGCTCTCATGAAGTTGATAGATTTAAAAAGAAAAACAGAAGACTTTTTTTATAATATGTAAATAAAATCAAATGTACTGGTTCTTTTCTGTTTTTTATATGGTTAAATATATATTTTATAATAAATATGATTATTGTTATGTCAAGCACTTTTATTCGCATTATTTTCTTGAACCAGTGGCATATACAGAGAACGAGTTTGATATTTTTGCTTTATCATGTACGTACAGGCACAATACGCACACTCATTTATTTCTATGAAAAAAATTCTTATTTCTCCCATGATCCTTTCTGTATACGCCTTTGTCTTAAAACCCCCCCCGAAACTGAAACCTGGCTACGCCCGTGCCTACGATATTTGATATCGAAACCGAAAAGAAGGCGATCTCGAAAATTTTTTTGTTAGATATTGCGTACTATAAATTTTAAAATAACTGAAAGTATAGTATTGTATCACATATTATGTGCTACAATTTTATACTTTCAGTTATTTTAAAAATGCGTTCGTTTATTGGAAATCGTAAAATGTCAATGTAAACTGGAAAACTTTGAACTCAATATTATTAATCGTTTCAAAAACCAATGGGTTTACCATACCTACAATCTTAGCATATAAAAGGCAACATTCTATTTCTCTGGGTGTATAATCATAAATGTCCATGAGCGCTTCATCAGGTAAAAAAGAAGCAAATATTTTAATATGCTTTTGTGATTTTGCAGCTCTCACATCTCCAATATTCTCCGAATCAGACTTTCTTCTATCCAATGCATCTCTCTCTGCAGTATTCTTGAAGAATCTCATGGACCAAATATACTCTTCTTCTGGCTTTATGCGCCCTACAACACGTAAATTCTAGAAACTCACTCGTAGATTAGAACTCATTGTTTGATGATCAAGATTAACCATCCGCAGTATTTGATTTCTCAACATAACACGTTTTCTGTAAACGTTATTATCATCTTGTGAACTTACATAAGCGCTTAGAGGAAAAGTCACCTGAAATCAGAGGATATTGAAAACCAAATTAATTATTTCAGTTTTAAAAAATATTTACTTTTTATAGATGATGTTAATGACATTACTATTGGCAATTTGTCAATAGAAACCACAGGGCAACAAAAAAAAATTTGGTGCCTGGGATTTTAGAGCTGATTTTAACTATGGTTGGGACGCTAAATTTGTACAGGGTGGGCAAATAAGCGAGGTAAGCGGCTATATCTCAGGATCCACCCATCGTAGAGACTTGAGGCATAGTATAAAGTATTCTTTATACTATGCTTGAGGTAAAAAATTGTACCACTAAAGTGAACAAGGGAACACACTAGAAATTGTTTTGAAGTTCATACCTCTACCGCAAGGGGGCGTAATAGCTACCGTCGAGTAGAAAATAGTAATTTACGTAACAAGTCCGGAAAATAGGGTTTTTTTGGACGAATAGACAAAATTCCAGGACGAGCGTAAGCGAGTCCTGGAAGTCTGTGAGTCCAAAAAAACCATTTTCGGGCGTGTTGCGTACAATATTTTTTCGGCAACCATGTAAAATAACACTATCGCTGCTGCTTTCCATATTTTATTGCGATTGCGATCAAAAAACATGCAAATTTTTGACAACTAATTTCATATGAACTGTCAGCCGTTATCTCGGTTGCTATGATTCTATGATTCTTTTCCGGCCTAGTCCGGGAAGTACGTACTTTCTGGACTAGGCGGGAAATGCTACTTTCTCAGAGAAAAAGCGTCCGGGAAGTGAGCACTTCCCGGACGGTTGCCGAAAAAGAATTTTACTCGAAAATGTTTCATATGAAGTTGAAGAAAAAATATCATCACAGTAATCCTTGGAAAATTCTCTATCTTTTTAAATTGTCACTTTCGATTTTACGACATCAAATAAGGGTAGGTGAAAGGCAGAAATCTGACTGATTGAAACGCCTGTAACTTCAGTTTGGCTCAACATTTTTGAGCAAATTAGATCTTGTGTGAAAGATAATATCTTGTTGAATGAGGACAAGATATTCTCATGATGAATTTGTTTTTGCTGCTTTCGATAGGGGACGCTAAGTCAGAAGTTCATTGTTTTGTTCATTTAACTCCGAAATTTCAAATGTAATGATAGGATTTTTTAACTGAAACAGAAATTCCATCAAATTTGCATGAAAAAACCTGAAGGTCGCAACGCGATAATTTCAGGCGTTCTGAAGTTATGGCCGAAAGAAGATATTCTTCAACTGATGCACTGCGAAAAATCAAATTGTGTCTTTAGTTTAGGTTCTGACAGAAACAGAAATCCCATCAAATTTATATGAAAAAACCAAAAGGTCGCAAAGCGATAGCTTCAGGCGTTCTGGAGTTATGGCCGAAAAAAGACACAATATAGTTTTTCACTGCATCAGATGAAGAAAATCTTTTTTCGGCCATAAGTCCAGAACGTCTGAAGCTATCGCTTTGCGACCTTTTGGTTTTTTCATGCAAATTTGATGGAATTTCTGTTTCTGTTAAGAAAATCTTATCATTACATTTGAAATTTCGGAGTTAAATGAACAAAACAATGAACTTCTGACTTTTAGCGCCCCCTATCGAAAGCAGCAAAAACAAATTCATCATGAGAATATCTTGTCCTCAACCAACAAGATATTATCTTTCAGACAAGATCTAATTTGCTCAAAAATGTTGAGCCAAACTGAAGTTACAGGCGTTTCAATCAGTCAGATTTCTGCCTTTCACCTACCCTTATTTGATGTCGTAAAATCGAAAGTGACAATTTAAAAAGATAGAGAATTTTCCAAGGATTACTGTGATGATATTTTTTCTTCAACTTCAAATGAAACATTTTCGAGTAAAATTCATTTTTCTACTCGACGGTAGCTATTACGCCCCCTTGCGGTAGAGGTATGAACTTCAAAACAATTTCCAGTGTGTTCTCTTGTTCACTTTAGTGGTAAAATTTTTTAACGCAAGTCTCTACGATGAGTGGATCCTGAGATATAGCCGCTTACCTCGCTTATTTGCCCACCCTGTACATGCTATCCGTTTTTCTCTGTAAGCTCTACTTTTTTAGGTACATCAACTCATCTACCAATGTGGGTTTCCTTCAGTATATTCGTTTAAAAGAGTTCCAAAATTATTATATATATTTTTTCTCTTAGGTACTCACCAGAGTTAGGGCATTAAAAGGGTCAGTTCAGTACCTGATAGGCAATGGTTCCACTATTTATAGATTTACCTGGAATTTACTGAATAACAGACTGACAATAAAACCAATGTACCTAACATTAACGAATATATTAGTTAATGTTAGGTACATTGGTTTTATTGATTACTTACGTAATAAATCAAAGATACCTACAGCGTAAAAAGACATAAGGTAAATAGACACACATTTCGTTTTATTCGATCTGACTTTTCTCCAAAAGCAGGCACGTAAATTATTATTATTATGAATTTATTGTAGGTAAAATGATTTTTTTACCGTTCCTACTTTTTTATGAAATGTGATATTTTATTTTATATTTTTATGCTTTAGTATAAATAAACTTAATGTTTTTTTGGAATTTTTTGCTTTATTTAAGTCTTTTTTTGACATATTTCCCAGCAAACCATGTTGTTATATGCGCCTTCCCGTTACATAACATCCCTAAGAAATGAGGTATATACCTGATACATCTCAAAACTAATGTATCTGATACATAACATTTCATATATCCATGAAATTATTTGACTTATTCATATATCATATATGTAACATTGTTATATTACTGAAGTTACGTATATGATACATCTTCCAGCATCCCTAAAAACAATATAACTCTGATATCTACTAGTGTGTAATATAGTTACATATCATATATGTAACATTCGCAATATATATTTTACATTGCTAATATTATGTAAAAGCTATGTAAATATAGCATATTCATGATATATTACTCAGATCTATACAAGTACTCTTATAATACATAACCTTTATTAAAGTTGAACTGTTAAGAGATTTTTGCCAGGACTAGTGCAGTGAAAAGTGATATGCATTTTCTAACTTTTGATTGTTAGTTATAAGTGATGAACTATAATAATAATAATATTCATTATTCTTTGATTTTTCATCAATTCCGGATTACTTTCATCGTGGAAATATGTGAGATAAGAAGTGAAAAACTGTAATAATAATATTCAACATTCGATGATTTTTCACCAATTCCAGATTAGTTTCATAGTGAAAATATGTGAGGTAAGTGAATATAAGTATACTTCGACAACGTAACTACATTTAGATATATAAATGCTGTTGTATGTGCCTTTCATTTTGCTTTTGTACTTGCATGCCTGTTAATAGCATAGGTATATTTGCTGCATGTTTTTGTGGATCGTTAATGGAATGTGTGCATGGTTTCTGTCTTCTTCATTCAAATTATATGCATTTTGATATTTTTCCTTTTTATGGAAATTTGCATTTGGGTGTATATAGTTCTGAAGTAATACCACAATTGTTTTATCATCTAAATAAGAAGTATCTGAATAGTGCGCTAGTTTTTACTACTTAGACTATTTTTCTGCTATACTTTATTTATGTTTGTGATGTATATACCTATGTTATTCTCTGCTATTCGTGAAATTAAAACATCTAGATTTCATATATGCACAATACACTTTTCTTCCATCATTATTAATGACCAATGTCAGATCACATAAAGATGCTTTTTGAGAAATAGATTCTGATAAGTTTAATCAAATGTTTTAGTATGATATAAATAATTTTGCTGTTTCAAAGTGAGGAATCACCTCCTGAAGTTTACTCATGTATTCAAAACTTTCATAACTTTATATTATGTAAGAAATTTGTTATTTATCCAATCAGGAAACCTCGTTACTGAGAATTTTAATTGTAAATACCATTTTTTAATAACATTCCAATATGTTTAGGTTTTGCATCTCAATCTTTTATCCAATGTGCAGACTTTGAGAAGATAGATATCAGCCGAGTGGATAAGGCTGGCCACATTGAGGATCAAGAGACAAAAATAAGTTTTGGTTGATGTAGGTACTTTGATTACATTAAAAATTTTCAATAATTCTATGATCTTTCATTTAACAAACACCCAATTGTTAAATTATTAAATCCTGTTTTACTATTCATAAATTATTTGTAATATTTCAAATGTGGTGCATACCAAACGTAGGAATCTGGTTTTTGTTGAATTTTCTAGGTTCAAAATAATAATATTGTTGACTAAAAAATATCTTTTTAGCAAAAAATGAAAGATGGAGTTCAAATATATATTTTTGGAATGCACCTTAATTCATAAGTATCTCTTTTCATGTAATTTATAAGTGATATATCTCTTATTAATTGATGTTGGCTAGATACCAGCAGTTTTAGTTTCAATTGATATTGTGTATCATTTGTTATATTTTAGTTTGGAAGGTATTGAAAAAAATTCCAACAAATTCACTAAAACATAATTTGTGTGGTGTCGGCATATTTAGATTTTTTATATGTAGTTTGATTAGTTTTTCCTCCAGAAAGAATTGTACAGGTATGTATTGTTTTTGAATTGCATAGAGAATTTACTTCTGAGTACCTATATGTAATATAAACATTCAGATAACTATTACATTTTTCTTATGTCTCTTGTTTGTAGCAGATATATTTCTTTTGGTTATATCACATAGAACGGATAAATTTTTTTATATTGCATGGTGAACTTTTTACTGAGTATATATTATGTAATATAACCATATATAGGTTGGCCCAGTTCTTGTAGAGTAACTTGGTGTATTCACTTTTAGGATGAAAGCGTCATAGTCACTTTATAGGTCAATAAATTCACAAAAACATAAGGAGGTTATTGACATCAGGTTGTTCAAAATTAAAGATTTTATTGATAAATCTGGTAACTTGAACAACCTCGATATGACTTCCTTATTATGAAATTACGACCCATATTCATATTATGTTTTCATCTTAAAAACTGAAAACTCTCACAACTGTTATTCTACAAAAAACTGAGCCAGCCTGTATATATTTATATTACATAAAAAGGATGTACCATAAATATTACAGATGTAATATACCAGCGATGTATCATGTATGTTACATGAAATGTAACAGCTACGTATATGATACATAAAGGATGTACCATAAATATTACAGATGTAATATACCAGCGATGTATCATGTATGTTACATGATCTGTACATGATACATGGCAATTTTGTTACATGTTATGTAACGGAAGGCGGACATAGAGCGGTCGTTGAGCGGTACTAGAAAGGCGCGTGTATGTTACATTGTTATGTAACATAGATCGTTGTAATATATATGTTATGTCTATGATACGTATTTATGTTTGCTGGGTTACCTATATGTATTTGTTCAGTTTTGCTGTTGTATTTCATTCAAAAATCTAAAAAAAAATCGGTATTATATATTAATATTATACATATATTATATATTAAAATATTTCAATGTTCTTCATTCACTAGAATTAATTTTTTTTTTGAGCACGATTACAAGACATTATCGAAGTAGGTGATGTTTTTTGTTGGGGGGGGGGCTTTGTTTGAGAATTTTTTCAGCAGGGCGCTAGAAAATTCTTTGCTTCAAGCGCCAAAATTGCTAGCGCCGGCCCTGCCTCCGTTACATATAAAGTTGGCCTTATTGAAGCAATTTGTAAAGGCTCTTGATGAGAATGGGTCATGTTTTGCTTATATAGGGGGTAAAGAATCAGTTGAGCACAGAAAAATGCGGGGATATTTGATGGCCCACAAATAAGACAATTAATTAAGAATCATGCCTTCATAAATTCAATGAATCAATTTGATTGAGAAGCTTGGACATCATTTGTTGCAGTTGTAGAAAATTTTCTAGGCAAACATAAATCTCAAAATTATGATGAAATGGTTAACAAGATGCTTAATAGTTTCATATCTTTAGTTTTCCAGAAAATTTAGGGGACATGAATGAGGAACAAGGTGAAAGATATCAACAAGATGTTAAAGTCATGGAGGACCGCTACCAAGGAAGATGGGACATGCACATGATGGCAGATTACTGCTGGTGTTTAAGAAGGGACTGTTTAAAAAAAACATTCAGAATGTCGCGGAAAAGGAGCTTTCGAAGTGATGAGTGACTATTTGATTTCTTCAATGTTTCTTTTGTTTGTGAGTACCACATAATATAGTATTTTGTAAAATTAAATATTATTCTTATCCTACACATTTCAAAGAAATTTAGTAGTTATGTTGTTAATTTTTTGTTCAAAAAAATATTACTTTCATGTTTTTGATTTACCATAGTCTAACGTGAATTTTTAAGAACATAACAAGTGTGTATTGGTATATTCCATATAGAAGAAAGGGTGGAAATGATAAAATTGATCTCAAAAAATAACGACTCTGCACGAACAACGGCGACTTTATTTAACGAAAGACATCCTGGAAAAAATGGAACCGCTGCTTACGTTGCGCAACTAGTTGCTAAATTTGACGCTACAGGTTCAGTTGGAAACAAAAAGAGGGTGCATGAAAGACACGAAGCGAGGTACGTGGTCTTAGGTCATGTAGCAATAGATCCTACCTTGAGTACTAGGAAATTGTCCGATGTTTCACGCACAACAATCATGGGAATCCTAAAACAACATAAATTCCATCCCTATAAGATACTATTGGTTCAGGAACTGAATGATGATCCTGATCGCCGACCCCAGTGAAGTGGTCAGTGAAATGATTAACGGTAATCAAACTACAATGTGCGATATCTGTTTTTCGGATCTTAACGGCATTGTAAAACGGCATAACTGTTGTTATTGGTGAGATGAAAATCCATAATTTCGTGAGATGCATACTCAGCGTCCCCAAAAAGTAAATGTTTGGGGGGGTATTTATCGAAATCACAATACGGCCTTTTTTATACCCGATAATCTCACTGGCCAAACTTATTTAGATCCATTGGAGAACGCTATTTATCCAGCCTTTATGCAAGTAGTGGAGAATACGGAAGACCATCAAACGATCATTTTCCAACCTCATTTCGTTCAACCAGTGCGTCAGTTCTTAGATGAAAATTTTTCTCACGCCTAGCATCAGATCATCCGATCTGGCTCCCCTGGACTTTTTTCTAGTGGGTCACCTAAAATCCAAGATTTACGCCACCTGGCCTGAGTCACTGGATGATTTGCGAACTCGGATCATTAATGAATGCCGTCAAATTACACTAGAAATCTTGAGTAACGTAAGTGAACGTTTTCAGCAAAACTTACATTATTGCATGCAAGTGAATGGTCCCCATTTCCAGCATTTATTAATCACGAAAGTAACTACTCTTTCACTATTCTATCTGTCATGTAGTAATCGATGAAAATTTTGGGATCCAGTTGCACTCGATTCTTCTTCTTCTTCTTCAACCTGCATTCGTCCACTCCTGGACATAGGTCTCTTTCAACCGCTTCCATGCCTCCCTATCCTGTGCTACGTTTATCCACCTCTTACCAGCAATCCTCCTAATATCATCCACCCACCGTTTTTGGGGGCGCCCAACACTTCTTTTGGTTTCTCTAGGTTGCACTCGATTAGATCTTCAAAATGAGGTATCGCAACACCCCCTCCCTATTCAAAATCAAGGGATTGTACTCACCTCCTTTAGGGGGTTGCATAATATATTTCGTCAAGAAAAACCAAACAAGGGTTTTCAATACCAGATAACAACCGGTATGTGATTAACTTCTCAATAATACTTTAGGATGGCGGCCTTCTCTTTTCTATTAGATTTTCAAATTCTACAATGCTCAAAATGTCAAATATTTGGTAGGGATTTCAGTTTATTCTTCAAACAATTTCAAAGGAATTGAAATCAAAATCAATTTAAAAGTTTCGGATGAATATTTATTCTGTAAATAACATAATAATACAAATTGATGTTAAAACTTTTTCGAAAAATATCAGTATCGTACAGTCAAGATTCACGCAACAAAACAAAATAAAATATAAATTTAACAACCACCTGAAATAGCGATATTTTAAATTGAATTAGATTCTATCACATAATTTTACATCCTCATCCTATAAAGATTAAGTAGATGGAATAAAAATACTATACTAACCAACCAACACACTGAAGAACATAAATTGTGTTTGGTCAATGAGATTCCAGAAATGTCTGAGATTCAATATAGATCCCTTTGAAATTCCAAGCAAAAATCATTGATGTAATGGTTGAATTTTCAACTTCCATAAATAGATATTAATAATTATCGATATATTTTCCTTGATTTTTGCCTTAATTTTCCAACAATTCATCGATTGTAACTCAAGTACAGCTATAAACTTCTCAAAACCCATAAATATAATAAGACTAGTTAGTGGAAACTTCAGTTGATCTACACATAATAGCTGGGAGGCACTGTGAGATCCTGGAATATAATTAACTGATCCTCTGTGAATTGTGTTTTATGTATTTCCCAGTTATCCTGATGCGTTCTTTTGAAATCACAAATTGTCTTTTTGATTGTATCCTGAAAAAGAAATATAATCATAAATATATTCAAATATATGCAATCCATTCATTCAGAGATGCAAAGCATAGTCATACTCGATGACCTATTAAAAGTTTAAGGAAAAACAAACCTAGAATTATATTGAAAATATGGTTTTATGGATGATTTTGTTGGCGTTTTCGAGAATATTTGTTATTGCTGCATTTGCAAAAGTGGGAAGCTGCAATAGACTAAATAACAGATTTTGAAACTCCCTCTTGCAATTTAGATTCATTGTGGGGTACGTTCTCTGAAGTAGTAGTGCTTTCATCGCGCAAAAAAAGATCATTCGCCTGATTTTCGGCTTAAATCCTCAAGAGTCCTATAGATCAATATTCAGGAACTTTAAAATTTTGTCACTTCCTTTCATACATATTAAACTATATCTTATGCATGTGAGATCTAAATTGTACAAGGTGATGAAATGTTCTGACTTTCATCACAACCAGACTCAACATGTTGGTTTTTTATGCATACCACGACTAATAACTATGAAACTAATACTAATAAATATGAAACATCTCCTTCTAGGTGTTGCTGTTTCTCTGTCAGTTAGTATGTATTAATCCTTTCAGTTGGTAATAGGAATTTACCTAAATAGATGTAATAATTTTTAATTTTCTGACTATTACACCCCAAATCATATAAATATATATGCTTGTCAATGAATGTTATAGTTAGTTATAATCTCATACATATATTAAGAAGTCACTGTGTTAGCAAGGCGTTTCGTAAAAGAATTAAATTTGTGATAATTAAAAAGTGTTTTTTTTTTTCAATTTGATTACTATGGATTCTTATCGAATAAAAGCCCCTGCCAATTGAAAAATGCAATTTTACTCACTGGAATAGGCGGAGGATCGTTCAGATGTGGTCCTAATAATCCAAATATGTCCGGAAGATATTCAGGTATGTCATAAGGAGTGGCGCTGATAAATGCACAAAGTCCCAAAATACCAGCATGACGCTTGATCAAATTACCAGTATGGACAGATGCAACTGAATTCTTTATTTTGGATTTCTTCAGTTTTGTCTTTGCTTTCAGTTTGAAGTCATCCTATGGAATAAACATTCTATATAGCTAACTTGATTAATACAAAAAATTATTATAAACTTACCAATAATTGTGTCTGAGAAGGTAAAAAGTTACAGTGGAGAAGTCCACTTAGAAACTTGCAAGCATTCTGTCTAACTTCAGGTTGAGAATCTTCCAGTAATTTCATAACAAATTCTTGTATCTGTAGATTTAACAATTGCGTTAGTATAATATCTGGTACCTAATATTTATCAGGATACATTGAAATTTCCTATATGAAAAAAATATTGAGCAATAAAAAATAACTACATAAATATTCTATCAATTATGAAGGTTAAATAAGTGTACTTGATGTTTTTGAACTAAAGACACAAATGAAAAAAATTTGTATTAAAAAATACGATAATTTCGAAACGGATGACTGCGACTTGCGTATCGATGAAACATAAGATGATTATATGAGTAAAAAAAAACATAAAACATCTAGATGCGATCCTTAACTTTCGACAAGCAGTTTGTTCTGATAGTTTAAGCTATCGAAATTCATACACTGAATTTACGGCTAGATAATTTACTGAATAGCTCAAATTCGTGCCTAAAACATTATTAGGCCAATTGAGAAGTTCCCGGTCTGATGCACAGATGGCGGTATTAGTATTGAATCAATATGATTTTTAGTTAATACCAACCTTCAAACGATACGTGTCAAAATTTGACAGCAGTCCGACCATTAGTTTGTGAGATATTGCGTTGTGAGTGTAGCTACTTTTGTTATTTGAAAAAAGATGAAAAAAAGGATTTCGTATGCTGATAAAATATTGCTTTTTGAAGGAAAAAATTACAGTTGAAGCAAAATCTTGGCTTGATGAAGAGTTTCCGGGGTCTGCACCAAGAAAATCAACCATCATTGATTGGTATGCTAAGTTTAAACGTGATGAAATGATCACCGAAGACAGCAAACGCAGTGGACGCACAAAAGAGGTTGCCATCGACGAAAAAATCAAAAAGTTCACAAAATAATTTTGAATGACCGCAAAGTGAAGTTGATCGAGATAGCATACATTGTGAAGATATCACCTGAACGTGTACATCATATCATTCACGAATATTTGTACATGAGAAAGCTGTGTGCAAAAAGGGTGCCGCGCGAGCTCACAATTAATCAAAAGCAACAACATGTTATTAATTCTTAGGAGTGTTTGAAGTTGTTTAAGTGCAATAAACCGGAATTTTTGCGTCGATATTTGACAATGGATGAAACATGGCTCCATCATTTCACTCCGGAGTCCACAATCGACAGACAGCTGAGTGGACTGCACACGATGAACCGAATCCAAAGCGAGGAAAAACACAACAGTCAGCTAGCAAGGTTATGGCAACAGTATTCTGGGATGCGCAAGGTATAATATTCATTGATTACCTCCAAAAGGGCCAGACCATCAACAGCGATTATTATATAGCGTTATTGGATCGTTTAAAATCGTTGAAAAACGGCCCCATTTTAAGAAATAAAAAAGGTGCTGTTTCATCAAGACAATGCGTCATGTCACAAATCAATGAAAACAATGGCAAAATTGCATGAATTGGGCTTTGAAATGCTTCTTCATCCACCGTATTCGCCAAATCTGGCCTCCAGCGAATTTTTCCTGTTCTCAGACCTCAAAAGAATGCTCGCTGGAAAAAAATTTTACGCCAATGCAGAAGTAATCGTCGAAACTGCCTATTTTGAAGCGAAAAACAAATCGTACTACAAAAATGGTATCGAAAAAATGGAAGATCGCTATAATCGCTGTATCGCCCTCGAAGGCAACTATGTTGAATAGCAAAATCGAATTTTGCAAAAAAATGTGTTTTACTATGGTAGACCGGGGACTTTTCAATTGACCTGTTATGTTTATAATTTTGTTCCGAAAATTTGCATATTGAGGTTTGAGACAAGAATCTTTCTCCATAAAATATTTTCAAACTTCTACAATTTCCGGTTATATTGAAAACAAACTACTTCTTTCTTATTTCAAATGGCACAACCAGTATATTATTGCATTAGATAGCTTATTTGATGGCAATTTCAGCAATATGTCATAACATTGGTATGAACTCAGTGGTTAATGAGTTAAATGAGGTTCTTAGGAAAAAAATGGAGGATTCAAATTTTTTTGAATATTACTGCAGCTTCTGACAATATGTAGTATTGAAAGACTGTTTGAGGTTAGGACCAGAAATGTTCATGATCAAATTCTAGATTTTTGAATTACAACCTATATTTTTTATTTTTCCAGTCAATTCTACGTATACAAAGAGGGGGTTTCGCAATCTCTAATCCTAAAATGAAAACTGAATCACTAAAATTGGCATCAATTATATATTGGGTGTTTCATTTGAAATAAGAAAGTAGTGTTCTGTATCTGGTATAACCGGAAGTTAAAGTGGTCTGAAAATATTTTAGGGAGAAAGATCATTTTCTCAAACCCCAATATTTCAGGAAAAATTATGATTACTCTTCCAAAAACATCTGATAGACCATCGCAGTTAATCACCCTGTATAATGAAATGAAAACCACTATGGAGGACAAACGAAAATTTAATCGCGATAAAACTATAATCGAAAAATGGTTATTCCATTTCACAATAAGGAAATTAACCTCCCTTATGATATTTTATAGGATAAAATAAGTAAAATCGATCGCAAAAATGTTACCTTGGCAATCCATTCCTTTCTCGATGAGATGACTGGCATGTTGTGAAAAACAAACGAAGATAAAAATTCTGCTAGTATGGCCCTCGCAGTCCACAGTGGACACAATATTCCGAACTCGATTATTTCAATAATTTCGGGAACATCGCTAACTGATATCAAATTTTGAGCTAAGAGAGCCAACACGTTCAAACACATTGGTTGAATTTCATCATCCACATCATTGCTTTGAAGAACACAAGTTACTGGCAGTATTCGGTAGAAGTCCATGGGTACAGATAGATTCAAACGACACATCAAAAAGGAGGATATGAATTTACAAACTGAAAAAAAGGATGAAGCATAATTGATATATTTGAAATAATGATTTTTCGTCTAAGAATATTTAAAGAAATATACATATTGGCATGACAGACAAGTTTTTTAATTCCGAAAAAGCACCTTCTCGAGCGGGAGTAGAACCCGCAACCTCCAAATCACTAGTCCGATGCTCTCACCAATCAAGCTATCGAGGAATCCGCAAGTTCCAACGTTGGATATAATATGCAACACATATTGACTGAATATAATTTATTCCCAAACTCGAAATGAATATTACCTACGTTTCTTACAATTTCCTTGTTATTATCCTTAAAATTGACCTTATATTAGATGCAGTAAAAAGAAACGATTATTTTTCCAATAGATGGCGTTAGAAATATAAGATTTTGTACTATAAATTCTTTTGCGACAGTTTTGTGATTAGTTCAATCAGGTGGTCGTTATCGAACGCAACAAATGCGTTCGAGCCGAGCATTGAAAGCCAAACGGCCGCAATACAACGAGAGACATGATGAAGTGATTTTACAGCATGAAAATGCTCGACCTCATGTTGCGAAAGTGGTCCATGGCAAACAATTTTGCTAGTGAAAAATTCACTTCAACAGAGGCTTGTGAAAATCGACTGTGTCAATTTTTGCCAATAGGGACAAAGGCTTCTATATGAGAGGCATAATAATATTAGCTTAAAAACTGCAACAAGTTAACGAACAAAACGGCACATATTTGACGTGAATCGGATCATACTATGGTAATGAAAGAATTGTTTTTCATGCAAAAATAATAGATTCTTTTCACTACATCTTATATAATGTTGCAGACACACCCTCAATAAAATTGCAAAAAAACACTTAAAGGGTGACTTCCTAAATATACCATTAGGCTTTGTTGGAACTGAACGGATATTAACCAAGAATGTTTTTTTATCCATTTGAAATGTTTCCAATAATTCATTTCCTGAAATGACATTAACTCAAATTGAATAGTCTGATTATAATTTGCATTCAATACTTCATATTCCATCTTAAGTTACTCAAATAGAGTATTGAATTATTCGCCCATGGTTTGATGCAAAACTCATTAAAATTGAAATAACAATAAAAAATTCTGCTTTAATAAGTGACATTATAAGTGAATCAATCAAAAATATCCCATTGTCCTTTAATAATGTATAATGACCTTTAATGAAGTAGAAGTGTATAAGATCACCACGATAATGCAACATTAATGTGAATAGATTTTGATTTTTATCTTGAAATGATTCAAAAAATGAACAAAAAAATTTTATTTTTGATTGAAAATTTGAATACTTCTCTTCCACCATGTCGATAATAGCTACTCAAACTGGAAATAATTAAAAATATGTCATATAAAAGGTTTATCGATTAGAGGGCCACAAAAAGAAATATATACTGATTTCGATCCTTTTCATCTTCATTGAACGGAAAAACTGTTGCTTTTGGGGATCGAAAAATCTACGAATCATTTGATGTGTTCTGTGGTCTTTCTCCGAAGACGAGCAAAGTGATGCAGTAACGGTAATGGTGAACGTTATCGTCCTATGACCCCTATGAATATATTGTATCCATCAGGACGGCGTCACTTGCCTTATCGTCCGTCCAAGAGTTTTCTACTGAGCATGTCGTTTTGAGGTTTGACGATAATAATTGATCGTTACAAAGTTGTTCACACTTGAGGCTTTGGTTGTAAGGTAATTTGAATGGTTTATGTCAATAAGCAATCGACCTCCAAAGGATTCAAGACCGAAATTAAAGAGTGCATCATCAAAATCAGGCCATTTTTTTAAAGAAAATAAGATTTTGCCCTATATCTCGGGAAATAAGAATTTTTGAGCCGTAGTATGTATGTATTACATTTTTACACTATTCTTCAACGTAGATTTCACCTAGCCAAAAAAAAAATGGGTTCTCATTTGAAAAAATGGGTTGTCATGGCTAAATTTGACATTGAAATCGATACACCCTGTATGTTCAATTGAATTTTTAATTAACGGAGGAGAAACATTGGTATGTCTTCTAATAGAAGTCAAAAAATAAGAGATTTTCATGTAAAAATCAGATGAGAAATTTTTCAATAGAAAAAATTTCTAGCCCAATCATTTTAGGCCACTCTCGGCCCAAAATTCTAAAACTATCGAATCTTGCCCTCTTATTCATACACCTTTGTAATCAAGTTCAAACAAAATCACTACATACACTACAACTCACCTACTTTGAACACTTTCAATGCATCTTCTCTATTTATATCTTTTATTATTGGTAAGGATACATCACAGTTTTGATTATTGTCAATTTTTTTTAAAGTGTCATAATACAGCCAATTCATCGTAGGCATATATTCGTCAAAAAGTTTGCTCATTTTCGGTGTTCTATTCTGTATACCTCCTGGGGGCTCATAATCCGAAAGGAATATTATCTTGAGGGCCGTACTAATCTTAATTCTGATCAACTGGAATGGATGAGTCATATGTTTTCTTAAATAATCCATTAAACGATTATACAGATCACAGTTCCTCCAAGGTTGCATAAAGAGTGTGTTAATGAACAAATGCAATTTTGAACTTGCAATCAAAGATGTAGGATCCGATAAAGGATCGTCCAATAAATATTCCATTAACCAGTGATATCTACGAGAATCTCTTGACCTCAATGATAAACACAAACACATTGACCAGTCTTGCAAAGTTTCCGTTAAAATATTTTGGATTGCACCTTGTAGGATTGGAATGGCACTATGCCAAAGTTTTTCCGTTTTCTCGAATGACCAGTGTTTGGATCCTCTGATGACACCACTTAGGATTTCAGCTGCACATCTTTGATGAGATTCCTGTTTTTCTGATGCTAGTTTCTCCAAATGTGGAAAAACAATGTCAAGTATTTTGTCTTGGAAGAGTTTAGATATGTACTGAAAATTCACATATTGTAAGGATCAATGGCTAAATCAAAGAAAAGTATATATTTCATTAAAGATGCATAGGATGAAATCATAATGGCGATTATTATTAGATCAAATAAAAAACAACTAAACAAATTTTAAATCAAGAAAAAATATACAGGATGAGTCGGGAGGAACGGACCAAACTCCAGGAGCGTTCTTATGCGGTTCTCATTTGTTTTCTAGATACAGTGTGTTAAAGTTAGAATTTTTAAGTTTTTCTCTTATAGAATCTACACTTCACAAGATGATATCCAACTGAAATTTGGCATAAATATTACCATTAATAGTTCACACCCTGTGAAATGCCAATTTCGATAAAAATCTACAGGGTGATATTTGCTCTGGAACACTATCCACTGTTTTCCTCCAGAACTTTTTTTTTTGTTGAGCCACTTTTGATTTGAAAAAATGTAAAAAAAAATCTTTGTTGATATACTAAACTTTATGGTCCCTTGTAGTTTTGTCGTATCTCCTATCGATTTCGAGAAAAAAATTTCAAACGATTCTCTCGAAATCCTGAGAAAAATCCAAATTGTCATGAAAAGTCGAATTAGTAAGCTAGAATAATTTCAGTATTAGTTTTTATGGTTATTTTCCCGAACTGTAGCAATGATTCATAAAAATTCGATAAACTCGTACAATCATAACAAAAAATGTATAAACGTCATTATTATTATTATTCAAACTTCAACAAGTATCTTGAAAACAATTGAAAATCGTATAAGAACATATGAATTTTTTTAAATTATTTTCACGTGTAGAATACGCTCCTGGAGTTTGGCCCATCGCTCCCGACTCATCCTGTATATTGAAAAGGACTCTATGATCTTTTCAGTTAGAAAAATTAGGATTTTGGAAAATCACTGGGACCCGTCAATTTTATTCTTAAGGGGGATATTTTTTATTACATAGAAAGATCTTATTATTCCTTTACGTAATATTCGAATTGAAAATGAAATACCTCTGAATATATCTGGAATAAGAAATGATTACCAATTTCAACAAGACAAAGCTAAGAGAGTAAAATTTGATGAGAAACACGAGTAAATAATGAGCTGGACCAAGTTTCATTTGGGATAATTACAAAATGCAGAATGTACTGTAGGAACTTCAATCCGAATTTGTTAAAGGATTCACCGATTTCTAAAAATTAAAGAAAAAATCGAAATACATTTTCAGTTTATCCATAATGCATCAAGTAAATTTTCAAATGAATTTGATAAATTCGCCAAGCGATTGCACACTGGAAATGGCTTTCAAAATAGAAACTACCTTTCAATTTACCTTGAATATATATGACCTATTGGCATTGAAGTGATCGGCTCCCTTTTTGTCCTCAAGTGCAAAATAATACAAAAGCTTCGTCATATTATCGTCGTTGCAGAAAAAATTAAACAGTTCTTTTTGTTCCTCATTCATCATCTCAGGACAATCGATAAGGTTCGGTTGTTCTTCGGGTGAACAATAAAGTTCCAGTTTTTCAGGCCACATATAATATCCTATAGATTGGTTATGTAAGTATTTGGGTTCATTCCAGTCCTTTGAACTCTGAGGTAGGTTGTTGGTGTTGTACAAGAGCCACTCATTATCTTTCCTGTGACCTGGAAGAAGGGGACCGTTTTTCGTTGAACCCGAAAATGTGAATGGATCTATTTCTGTTTTTTTGAATTTCAATTTGTTTTGGAACAGGATATAAACAACCACCTTAACGGCAATCTTTCTAACCAGAATTGAATCGTTAATAAGAGCTTCAACAAAATATTTCACAACGGATTTATTATATTTGACATCCACATGTACGATATCTCTTAAGAATCCAATGGCGAGAAGATGATATCTCCAATGCCTGTAAAAAATTAATTTCACACCATCAACAACAAGCAAATTTGGAAAAGAGCAGATTATTTTTCCAGTTATAGAATATCTCTGCTTCTAAACATCAAATCATCACATATCGTTTTGTAGGATATGAATTTAAAAAGCTTTCCTTCTCTTGAAATAACATACTTATAGATACACACTGATATGAACAGTAAATTATTTAATATGATGGGGTTCAGTAGAGCAGGATGAACTTTTTGAACTAATAACTAATTGGGTTTTTTGTGTGAAATTGTTTTGTCAGTGAGGACCGTGCGATCCCAGTTCCAGTATAGTTCATAGCTGAATAGAAAATCTAACAAGGAGAATCAAAGTTAAAAGTTGCAATGGCAGCACCTTTAACATACTTTGAACCTAAATTCTGATAATTCGATTTTTTTATTTACTTTCTCGTTATTGTTCATTATTTTAAAGTTCATAGCCTTCGTTCTACTTTAAATGTATGCTGGAAAATTTTCATATTATTTGTTTTATTTTTTCTTTTTGTAAATGAATTGTGTTGGACAAGATCAACACCTGTATTGGTTACAAGATTGAATGAATGTATCTCTCTCTCTCTATCATAGTGTGATCCTTCATCATTTTACATTATTATATTATATAGTTTCAAAATCCGCTATAACGAGGAATGATCTTAGTCAACTTTTGGTTTGAAAAAAAAATGAGAAAAAAGGAAAATTTGAATTGTACTTACAAGTCATTATTAAGGCATGAATTCAAAAGTAAATTCATGCAATTTTTGTAATCAGATCTCTTCTCATCTTGTATCTCCTGTAAATATTTAGAGAAGTCATGTGCTGTATTTTCGGAATAATTCGAGTTTCCATATATCTCTAGAACTTTGTGTACAGTTTTGTCTGGGAATTGTGAATCAATGTTTGGTGTTTGCAATGAGGAAGATACAGTCTCCGATATTTGAGTAATCAAGTTTATGATTGACAATTTTTCTGAGGGCATCGAAGTAACAAGTAAAGGCCATATTTGACTGATAAATTTCCAATCTCTTCTAACCATCAATGAAAAACTTTTACCACCATTAAGTATATAAAGACAACCTTTATATTTTGCATGATTATCCTGGGTATTCATTTGCAATATTGTTCGCAATTTCTCAGTAAGTAAAGTATAGCAATAAGGAAAGAAAGCCAGAATGACGAAGAGTTTTGATTGTCCACGTAATCTTACCTAAAAAAAACAAAAGGATATGAAATTCTCTGAAACTATATTAATGTTTCAACCAGAAAATGTGTTAATCTACTCCAATAGGTACAGAATATATACATACATAGAAACATTATTTCCTAAGTTATAAGTTTATTGGCTGATTTTCAACTTTTACTGGATCATTGCATTCTGGCATGAGTCAGAGTTTTATACAGTGTTTTTCCAAGTTTTTCAGTTGCCTATAGCGAGAATACCCGAAAATTTCCAAAAGAATTAAATAGAGAAGAAACAAGGCTAACGGAAGACAATTTTTCAAAGACAATATAAAAAAGTACCGGAAATTGAACAATGAGAAAAGTACTGACGTGAAGTCAGGAGCTTTTGAGCACTCGTCATTTATGCGTCAATTGCTCCCTTGCAGACCCCAGAACAGGATATAGGTACATGTGGTCTCTAAGTGTGCAGTTGGCGTATGAATGAATGAACACTCAAAAACTCCTTTCTTCAAGTCAGAGCTATTCCCATTCTTTTTATGTTCTGCTTAAATTTTCTATGGTTCTGACACCACTATTAACACGCAATTGGAATGGCTATGTTTCCTATACTAGTGTTCCATTGTTACGTCCCTCTCATCATGGTGCTAAACCGATGGATATGGTCGTATCATGAGATGGAAGGCTTTAGTATGAAAGTTGAATAAATTTAAAAAAACTTTGAAATATAAAGTGATAATTAAGATTGGTGGTAAGAACTTCTAGAATAATAGTATTCAGTAAAAGTTTCACTTCAAAATATACATTATGTTCAAAATCCAAATTTATTGCAACACACTCTGAAACGAACAATTTTGTTAATCTGTTAAGTGCTTTTTTGTTGCAATACTTGAGAAGTTATCCATTTAAATCAAATATACAGTCAAAAAATAATACAAAGCTGATTTTTAATTTTTTCCTCAACTGATTCTATTAAAACTTTAAAAAGTACTCACATCTCTGTAAGCTGAAACTCCTTGTTCAAATAAATCCAACATTACTTGTTGGTGAGTAGAAGTAAATTGTGTGGACCTACTTGTGACAGACCTAAGTAGTTGCTGCAGATTTAATCTGTCTATCAAAATAGTTCTTGTGTGTCGTTTTCTGTAAATCACTGGACTCTGGCTCAATTTTTTCTTGAATGAAAAATGCTTCCAAGTTTTTTCCGTATCTGAGAATTGCTGTTCATTAAGAAGTAAAACTACATATATCTGTAAAAGAAAAACTTAGAATTTATCATAACCAAATTGATTGATAGCAACAAATAACAAAGATCCTCTAAATATACTAACATTAGCAATTAAATTGAAGCTTTTGGTATCACCTTCATCAATTTCAAAGAGTTTTCTCTGTACATTATGCAAAGCATCAACAATAGACTTTCTCACATTTGAACCATCTGGCATTGTGATTATTGGAATAGATTTTGTTTCTACACTCTTGAAATCTGTTATTTCTGCATAAGTTTTTCTTCTGAAATGTAAAAGTCTATTATTCATAAAACAATCAGATTTGATAGTATTATAAGTAATTTCTGCATTCATACCAGGATATATTTTTGGCAAAGGTAATATCTTCAAAATGGATAAGTGATATAGACATTTATATGTAATTCAAATCATTACCCCTTGTATCCAAATATCACCTGTAGATATGAGTGGTAAAATTTAAAGCTATAATTTTGGTTTAATATTATTGATCATTCTAGCAAGGGAATACAATTCATGAATTTCTAAGGCAAAATTAAAGAAATCACATTTTGAAAAATTCATATCTACAAAAGTTGACTATTGTGATGATTGCACTAAATACGATACCAATTGTAGGTAAGAAATATCGACTTTGTAAGCAGAACTAATAAAGGACTTCACTAAGATTCCAAAGTGACTTTCTACCCAATCTATAACTCCTTTAGTAAACGATATTAATTATTTACCTCAAAGTCTTCACTACAATAGTTTCAGAGTTATGAATTTTTCAATCGTCTCTTCTGAATATATGAACATTACAACCTCCTTCATCAACACGCTCTAGTAGAATAGTGGGGCCACAACTGACCTTAAGGTCGCGCTGCAATTGTAACCCCTTACACAATCAATCTAGTAGCCTAGTAGTTAAATTGCTAAGCCAGTAGTAAGTAAGTTCT
Organism: Harmonia axyridis; assembly: GCF_914767665.1. Taxonomy (NCBI): domain Eukaryota; kingdom Metazoa; phylum Arthropoda; class Insecta; order Coleoptera; family Coccinellidae; genus Harmonia; species Harmonia axyridis. The sequence goes on from NC_059501.1 coordinate 64,032,196, forward strand.
CAAGTATCCCCAACATGATTATCTGGACGTTGTCAGATTGAATATATTTTCAAATGCTCAATGGTATTACATTATTCAAAATAAATATTCTTTATATTTTTGTTTGTTTTATGTTTTTAGATATTTCTAGTTATTTACTTCAATATTTTTTAAATAAACAAACGATTCATTCACGTAGGATGTAAGAAGTGTACTCTTTGTGGAGAAACCTGTGAATTGAGTCAAATATCATATGAGAAGTTGGTCCCTGAAAGGTGTTAGCACATGTTGGGGAAATTATTTGCTTATTGTAATTATTGTATGCTCTCTATATCTCTCATTAACACTCAGGTTTTTGTATAAACCGATATTGATAAAAAAATATTTTAAATTACAAATTACTATCAGCAAAAAAATCAACCTACAAGTCCATTGGGGGTTCATCCCACATTGGAAGTAATGTATGAGCAGCCATCATAGCCTTTATAATTTTCAATGAGTTTCGAAGCTCTGTACGAGACAAGACAATTTTTCCAGAAGAATAATTTTCCATTTTATCTAATTCTGGTATCAGGTAGGTGTTGAAGATAAGTTGAATCTTCTCTACTTCATCTTTTCCTGGAATATACCAATCAACTTTCAGGTCATTCAAGGTGTAAGGATGTGCCCATTCTCTGAAAGAAACATCACAATGCAAAATAGAGTTTCTTATAACTAAATTAAACCTACCGTACAGAAAAAAATTCTTTCACATGTAATGAGTAGCTCTGATTTGAACTTTTTCTTTCCAAAGGAGTAATAGTAGCGAGTGTGGTTAATAAGTATGTAAGCATGTTTACACTTATTTTGGATGCCCGTACAGAAGTCATATGCAGTGTTCTATTGAGAATTTTCATAAGGTCATCTAAATATGGTAGAATATCATTTTCTCCATCAACTACCTATTGAAGAAATCAAAATTCATTATTATCATTAATATAAGAATATGAATCATGGTGAACTATAAAAACAATGAAATTAAGAAAATATAGAAGTATTGTTTGAAATTGCTTGAAAATCAGACCAAACTTCATATAGTAAATAAAAAAAAACTTGAGAAATACAAAAGACTCAATCATCATGAGAAGGAATCAGTTTCATACAACATAAAGTAGGGAATTTGAACCGATTCAAATAATTCTATCCAACTGTTTCTCTATGATAATAATAAATAATTCTTCAGTGCCAGGTGGACAAGGAAAGGTTTTACAAAAATATCACAGTATCATATAAATTATCAACAAAGACAGAAAAAATATTAATAGAAGATCATACTTGAAAAATTCAAGACTAATTTGGCAAATGTTTTCTTGAACGATGGATCTCCAATATTGTGAAATAAAATATAAAATAAATCTGGGCCTTTATAGGACAATAGATTTGGTTCGAAAAGTGAATTTTGTCATGTTTACATCACTCCAAAAAAATTATTGTAAATCATTTTTAAAGTCACACAGTTGAATTAATGATAAAATTGATGATCAATTAGGCAGAGAAAGAGGACACTATGAAAAAAGATCTGACTATCATACATACAATACAAGCTCTAAGGAAGATTTGAATATAACAGCAACTAGAGTGTGAATAACTTAATGAGAAAAATTTAGGCATCAGGCTTTATGAAACTTCCATCAAAATACAGAATGATTTAAGGTAAGATGGAATGTAACCTGATAGAAAACCCACCATATAAATTGATGGAATTTTAATTTGATTTCATAGGATCAATCAATATTCTTATTGCATTTTGCTTTATAATTTAATACATTTATTGTTATTATTCACAACAGAAATTCAGTATATAGTGTTTCTTAATTCTAAGAGCAGCAAAAGGAAATGAGAGATTCCTTGGGTAACTTTAAGAAAAAAAAGGCTATAAATATGGGTCGAAAAGGCTCTGTTTTTGAAATACAGAGTGTTTCTTATAGTTCTACTTTTTTGTGATGATAATACCACCTTATCGAATCTTTATAAATCCTTGCTACAAATTTGGTAAATGAGTACCAAAACTTATAATAAATTTATTCAACACAGCTTACTACTACTAACTGGATCTTTATAATAATTTGGATTTTCCTGAGGATTACTAGAGAATTGTTCAACATTTTTTTTCTCGAAATCGGTATCAGAGATACGACAAAACTACAAGAGACCAAAAAGTGTAGTAATGGACCAAAGTTTCGTTTTAATTCTTTTTAAATTATCAGTGGCCTACCAAAAAAAGTATTGGAAAAAAGCAGGCACTTTTCCAGAAAAAATATCTCTCTGTTGAGATTTGCATTCAAAATAAGCATATCACATGATGAAGAAAACAATGAACAATAGACAGATAATAGTGAATAAAATTGGTAGGTAAAATGTTATGAAATCTCATATGTCATTTCATCATAAGACTTACAAAGAAAGAAAAAGATACTTTACCTCTGATAGAATCACTAAATTGAATAATATTTCACCATCTAATTGTTCTTCCTTTTGGGCATTTACATTTTCATTCAGAAATATTTCAATTTTATTGCATAAATAGGGAACAAACATTTTCAGAGATTCTTTGCGGTGAACCTTGGTAAAACAACCACATAAAAGTGCTGCTAATTTTCCACTAACATCAACTTCTAAAACGTTATTTGAAATGAAATTGAAAACTTTTTTCAGGGCTGCCTGTAAATAGTATAAAAAAATTAATTACAGAGCAAAAATACTGTGAAAGATAGTACACACCGTGAAAATTTTTGGAGAACATTGACCAAGAACAGTGCAAATAGTGGATTGCATAGCCTTTTCAGCCATTACTTCTAAGAAACCTTTTGAATTTTGTTCACCAGTTTGTTGTTCAGGCCTAATAAAATCTAAGGAGCAAGATTCAATCCAAACACAAATTCTATCAATGAACTGCACAATGAAGTCCTCAAAACCTGCAGTTGCTTCACAAATAATATGTTCTTCTTCGGTCATATCATCATAGTGGTTTGCAGCGTCGGATGAGTCAATTACTGGGATCATTGAAATAAATTGACAGATAAATTGAAATGTTACCACACATTTATTGAAATCATTGGGATCTATTCCGGGCAAAACCGCTATCAATAATGGAATAATATGTGTTGGACCTTCAGGATAGTTATTCTTAGCTCCTTCGACTAAACACCTGAAAAAATTTTTCTTGAATCAGATCATTCTTCTCAATTCTAAGATACAACTCAAATTCATTCTCCAAATTACCGTGAAAAAAATTCAAGCAGATAAATGTTCCTGGGAAAAATTTTCAATAAAAGACCTACTTTGACAAAAGCAACAAGTGTGTAAGCAAGTACCTACTATCAAAGTACAGAGAAGATTTAATAACAAGCTCATACTCAAAAATCTTGTGTTATTGAAATGGAGTAAGTGTATATGACTTACAACTCACCTCGAAACAGATATAACAGCACTCATAGTAGATATAAGCCGATGGGGCTCTGTCAAACTATCTAAAGCAGCATATAATTTCTCTAAGATCATCGGTATTATAATATTTGGTCTCAAAGCAGACAGATGTAATAGGGCGAAATTCACTTCATTGGAAACACGTCTTGAATACAACGATATGTCTAAGCACGGCTTCAATATATTTACAAATCTGTCAATATCATCATCACTCAATTTAAAATCCTCCGGAACTTCTTTTCCCCAACATTTTGGACGGTAACGTTCTATATAAATTCTTTGAGCAAATTGTATTGAAAGTTTGCTTAGAAATTCCTTCAATTTTGTAGTCCACCTGAAAAGATTGAAAACTTGATAAATATCTGTAGCACTGTACGAGTTGTGAATTGTGGGGCATAATTTCGATTTATTCTGTATTTGTGTTGTAAATAATGGAGATGATGTGAGTAATTTTCCATTATCGTAACAAGTGTATACTCGGTTCATGGTCGATGTGGGAATATACATATTGTGATTCAATGAACTCATTTGAAATATATGTATACATATGAGAAATTTCTTGATATATAATTACCTTCCTGAATTTGCACTATATAAAAAAGATCTTATCATGTGCATAAACTTTTCTAAGTACTCAAAAGAAGTGCCTGTTTTGTGATTAAGAGTACTTATTATCCAAGTAGCAATGGAATTAATTCCAAGATTATACTGCTTGCTGGATGATCTCAATTTGAAATGGACTGGTAAATTGAATGAACGTACGAATCTTGCATACATTAAGGGAAAGTATGGTTCAAAATTGACGTAACCAATATTATTAGCACCCAGCCTGGACATAAGAGACATCATCGACTGAAATGAAATAAATAAAATAAGTATACTTGAATACAGCATAGTTTTTCATCTTGAATAGAGTGATCCATATTTTAGTTCAATAATTTTGACGTTGGATAGAACATGAAAAAAAGTTCATATAAACATATATCCTAACACGCTTAGTAATCGAGATACAGGGTTTTAAAGTTTGAAAAATAATCAGTTTTTTATTTATAACTCTAGTATAATTACATTCATTGTTTCAATTTTTAGATATTGAAGTCTAGATAATGTAATATCTCCAATCAGTTTAGTATCTCCTGTCAAAATTATCCAGTGGCGTAGATATTGGGGTGCGATGATCCTTTTCTTATTGAAAATCTACACCACTCTCTTTTTTTCACTTCTGAAATCAAAAAAGCTTCACTAAAAAAAAGTTTTCTTGAATTTTTCCATAGCTTGTACCATTTTCGAGAAAATCGAGTACAAAGCAATTACTATTCACAAAAATCATCAAAAATTAATATTTCAAATATTCGCATCAGTGATAAATGAAAGTACAAAAATTGACGTAACGTATTATAACACTTTCAGAAGACATTTAATTGAACATTTCAGAAAGAACATTTGTCAAACACTTAAATAATAAAAAATTTTTGGGAATATTTTTAAGTGTCTGATAAATGTTCTTTCTGAAATGATCACATAAATGCCTTCTGTAAGCGTTAAAAAACACTCAATTATTGTAATTTCATTCATCACTAATGGGAAAATATGAAAAATTAATTTTTGTAGAATTTCATTGATAGTGTTTGCTTTATACTCGATTACCCCGAAAATGGTACATGCTATGAAAAAAATTCGAAAAACTTTTTTTTTCAGTGAAGCTCTTTTGATTTCAGAAACTAAATAATTTTCTCGAAAAGAAGGCAGTGGTGTAGATTTTCAATAAGGAAAATGTCATCGCACCTTATATCTACGCCACTGGATAATTTTGGCAGGAGACATTTCGAAACATCACATTATCTAAGACTTCAATACCTAAAAATTAAAACAATGAATGTAGTAATAATGAAGTTATAATTAAAAAACTTGATTTTTTTTCAAACTTTAACACCCTGTTTCTCGAAACAAAGCTTGTTAGGATATATGTTTTTCATGAAGAGTTGTTCTATCCAATGGCAAAGTTATTGAACTAAAATCTGGACCACCCTGTATATTCAAAGATATGAATATTTACATTTTCCCAAGAGCAATCATTTCTACATGAATTCCATAAGGACATAAATTCTGAAAACCATAATTCATAACTGACTGCAGCTTCTTCGGCTTTTACACATGTAGGTAAAAGAGCATCTAAGGCACAAATGCACAACAGCATTTCGGAGTCATCTAATGGACACATTTGTGGTTTGTACTTATTGAGAATATCTTGGGTTGCAGATGCTGGAAAATACCTGAAAATAAAAATAATAAGAACAAAAGTTTTTCAACAAATGTTCTTTTATCTAATATTGTTATTAGTTGATTAATTAGGTTAAAACACAATTAAGCATATTTGGTATATGAAGGATAATATATACTACATATATGATATATTTACGTTCTGCAAGTACTGATGATGGATAATATATCATTTTCCATGGTAGAAGGATATTTGAACATGCCATTTTTCACATCATTTTGAATTCTGGTAAAGAGTTCATAAAGTGGTTTCCAATCAATTTGTAAGTCATCTCTGGATATGAGATATTTTTTTCTAAAAAATAAATATGAATATATATTACATTTTTTTTATGGCACTTATAGGTATGTATATGTAATTATTTGATAAATTGACATTGAAAATACAAGGAAAAGAAAGACTTACTTCATTAGTACATTTAGTATATGACACCATCTGGAAATGCAAAATGGATCTTGCTTTTCAATCGTAAGTACTTCAAGATATAATTTTATCAATTTTATGTGATCCTCCTTTGAAAAAAGATAACCATACAATTTGATATACCTAAAAATTTCAAAACTCATTAAATTTGTTGCGATATACAAGTATCCAATTATTTCTACTTTTGAGAGATCGTTTCCCCAACAGATCATTTCATTGCGATACTGTAATTTTAGAATTTTGAGCCAGAATTGATCTCGAACAATAAGATTCAAATTACTGATGGCAAATCTTGAATTCGATTCTGTTTGTCCATCCGTAAACACGATAACTCTTGAAAGTAAATATCTAGAAACTTGACATTTTCAGGTTAGAATCGGATCTCAAATTATGGTGAGTTCGTTAATGGAAAAAATCCGACTAGGGGTTCCGTAAATAAGGACATTCGAAATTTTAGTGCGTTCGACGTCCGAGTATACTGGAAGTGATGTGGTATTGTGATCATTTTTGGGATCTTTGGATTTTTTGGTCTCCGATTTCATATTAACCATTAGGAAAATTCATTTTAGACCATCCTGAATTCTTTGTGTCTGTCTGTGTGTCCACACATACCCATAATAGCTTTCATTTCTACAATGTCTATCCGATTTTATTGATGTTTGGTATGGGTATTCAGTTTACTCATAACAGCCTTAATTTTTACAATCCATATCCGTTTACATTGAAATTTGCTAAGGGTATTCAGCTTAGGCCGTAGATTTCATTCTGCTGTAGGGTATGTTGAGCATAGTCAGATTATGATGAAATTTGATGTGGATATTCGGGTCGAGAATTTGAAGATTCAAATGGGCTTCAACCTAGGAAATCATCTCTTCATTAAACTTTTTTTCTGGAGCACTTTTAAACCGTTGTTGTCAATGGCGTGTTGTCTGAATAACACTTTCCTAAGCACTATTTCGCTTACACATTATTTTTTCCCATAAAAGGCAGTGTTTTGGGGTGAAATTCATTTTATTTCATTTTCGATTAAGAAGCAGTGCCGGCGCGAGTAAATTTGTCGCCTGAAGCGAAGAATTTTCGGCGCCCCTGCTTAAAAAGCATCAATAACAACATGACCTTACTCAGAAAGTCATAATGTGTCGAAGTGATCTTAATAAAACAATGCCACACAAAAAAAATTCAGCTTATTTATATGTAATATGCAAAATCGTAAAATTTTTTATATGTTGAATGTGTAACCATCGGCTTTCAAATAATTCGAATGCGAAGGTGGTGTTGTTTTTCGTCTTTGAAAAATACATAACGATTTTATCCCTTTTTCAATAGGGATAATAGGGAATTCTATTTATATTGGTTGGACTGCCATGTGTTATTTATTATACTGGCAGCTAAGTGAAGGCGGTTTGAACATTTTTATTGAAGGGAATGTTAACAAACGCAGTGGAGCGAAGCAACCTTATGATGTTTTTAGAATCAAGGATGAAATATGAAAAGACGACCATCAGACTGTGCCGAATTGTCGCCCCTCAAATACTGACGTCTGAAACGGTAGCTTCACTGTTTCACCCCTAACGCCGGCCCTGTCAAAAAGTGTACCATTACTTAACCTTCAATGTGCCATCTGCTGGCCAGGCATGAGTGACGTGTTACAAATTCTTTCTTTCGACGAATTATGTGACATTTACCCCGTTGCGACACACGAAATTCTCTTAGTAATACAAAATATCAGGACAGATTCTTTGTTCGATAGAACAGATTCAGAAAATTATAAGGAATATCGAGAAGGCCACTAAAAATGCTACCAGTGTGCCCATTTAACCGTTCACATTTTTGATCAGTGGTATTCGTTCACATTAGTTGAGAATGCAGCTTTAATAAAAGTATTTACTCTTTGTTGAAATCTGATTCGGCTAGAAAACTATGAATGTTTCGACGAAGCTTGGGGAATAATTACTACACCCCCCTGGATCCGCCACTGGTGTAATAACCCCCCTGGATACGCCACTAGTGTAATAAGGGCTCAATAGTGAACGTTCCTGCAACTGGGTGTAGATATGAAAATAGGCGTAAAACTAAAGACAAGAAAATAGCTCTTGTAAAGAGCTGGGAAGTGTATGAATGAATTTTTCTCTAATGGATTTTATTTTACTCATCTCCAAATGTCATCTTGAAATATAAAGCGTGACGGGCTAAAAATATTTATTTCTCGCACGGTTTTATTAGTTTATATTGAATGTATAAATCGAAAGCAAATAGTAACCAAGTTCATATATAATTATGATCCCTTTCTTTTATTCATTTATAATTTTGTATCATTTTCAAATGAATAACACGAAATTGACAGTTATACATAATTTGCTCATTGTAAAAAACTTTGATCCCCGCCACTGGCTGATAATGATATCCGCTTTTTCCAAGTGAATTAATAATTTTATGAAATATACTCTGAAAAATTGTAATTCAGGGGTCGTGAATATATTCATCTTATTTCGCGGCGAAAAATTCAGGAATGTTTTTGAATGTCATCATGTCATGTGAAAAATTAAATTAGATTATTTCCAATTTAGCAATGTATCATTTAGATTAAAATCTCAGAAAAATAGCAATTTTTTAATCGACTCAATTAGATCATAAAAAAAATGTTTTCATTTATTTTCGGAAGCGAGACCATGTTTTCTTCAAAGCCTAACAAGAAAAAGAATATACTATTCTCTGGTGCAAACATGTGCAGTGCAGTGATCCAATGATGTGCTTTGACAAATGAATTTCAAAAATTGAATATTTTGGGTAAATAATAATAAAATATACTGGATTAAACATGGAATCATAACGTATTTATATTATCTACTTACTGAACCAAACGTAGAGACCATAACAACAAACCAGGCTCAAGTTCTCGAACCAAAATACTCTTGATAAGGTTAGTTTTTATAAGTTCTAATTCCTCCAAAGCTTCTTCATAAATTTTATCGCCAAAAGGCAGTAATCTATTGTAAGGTACCCCTTTTTGAGGTTTGAAACCTAGTTTTGAAACCAATTTATTTACAGCCTCGTCATCCTCCATTGCTTATTACTACAATAAAAACACCTCACAGTTCAGACCAGACAATACACAATGAATTTTAAAATCTAAGTGCAAGGCTTATATGCTAATAGAAAATTATTCAACAACTTGCTATTTTTACTTTTTCATCCAGTCATTTGACGTTTCACGTCAGTTTTCTTTCTAGCCTATCGTTGACTGTCAGAATTCGATCCTTTTACAGGTTAACCAACGCACGAAATTCTTACTCTTCCTGTTAGATTCTAACAGAATATGTCGTCTTATGTTTTTTTCTTGAAAAAAGTTGATAATCGCTAAAAAAGATTAAAAAATTTTAATATCTTCCGAAATAATTTTTTTATCAATATGTAAATAATGTGAAACGGGGGATATAATCTCTATCCTCAACGATTGTCAAGTTGAAAACCAAAATTAGTATTGATTTCTCCAGTGGTGGCTCATAATATATTTATAGTGTTTCGGGAGATAAAAATTTACACGAATACCAGTGATAAAAATTTACCTTAAAATGCCACCTACTTTTTATTGTGGGAATTTGCTAAAAACGGAAAAAACGCAAACAATTTTGTAATCATTCAGTGATGTAAATTCTATGTAAAAAGTACGGACATCGGGATGAAATAATGAAGCATTGTATTCAGGGAACGAGTAATCAAATAGTTCCTGCTGTTTCGACGCTGAATAACTATGTTGAATTTAAAAATGAAGATGAAGTTGCTAAAACAATACATAAAATCATGACAATGACAAACAGTTTTTTTACAAGTTCCATTTTTCTTGATTAGGTACCCATTTAATAAACTGAATCTGCTGCTAAGACGGATGTCTTGTTTCACAGTTCCTAGACCAAAGTATCAGCGCTTGAATTATTTTTGACTCTACAGGCTGGACCGAAAGTGGTGAAACACAATTCCACCCTGTTCCTTCAAATGGGAATGCCCAATTTCTATATCATATAGAATATATTATAATCTCCATGAAATTCTGATTTCGAAATACCCCACTTGTCATCATTTATCTGTGGTACTTTTTGACGTAGGCTACTTTTTCGAAAAATTTCATGGTTATAAAGATTTAAACTAAATGTCATATCTTGTTAACCGTTCGATATATTTTTTATTGGATTCCCAAAGAGTTTTCAACTGTTCTGCAAATTTCCGGATCACTCTACAGGTGGTCCGATAAACACTGCATTTTTTTTAAAATGACCTTTAAAAAATGTCAAAGTCCATTTCTTCAAATGACACGCCTCGAATATTTTTTGCCTGTCAGATAGCCTAGTGAGTAGCCTTCATTTTTTTTTACAAAATGCTTTGCATTTCATGTTTTGCACTGAGACTGACAGTATATTTTTCATCGCATGCAATTTCAAAGGGATAAGATTACTCAACTCTTGATAATATTTACTAATAATATCAATTGAAGGTATGCCAAATGAAAGAAATCAAGAAAACATTCATTTTCACAAAATGATAAAGAGACAATTTTTGACATTTTTTATTCACGTTAATACACTTGGCCAATAAATTAACGCACCACTAAAAATTTGTCAAAAGTTAAGATACATTTTCGTCAGAACTACCCGTCCTATTTGTATGTCTTTTTTTATTGACAGCCTTTTTTCTTCTGAACGTTAGCGTGTAAACCGTATGCGCATAAATACCTATTTTTTACAAATACCAGGTCTCGCAATTGTAGCCTGTTTTTTTCATGAAAATTGTAACATTTGTAGAGTGTAATAGTAACATTACCAAGTTGGAATTAAACTTACACTTATCCTTATATTTTTTCAAGATTTTCTTTTTTGATTCACTTCATTATCTTTTTTATTACTCGAGAAAGATCATTTTATAGCATAACATGATTTTATGGAAAATGAAGATCCAAATTTAACAACGAAACAAAATATTAAAGAACAATTAAACGATCGTGTCAGTAGCGAGAATTTCAATCTCTGGCACGAATCACTTCTTGGCAACGACCGACGGCTCATACTTAAACTTTATGTAACTTTGGTCCTGGTCTTCCCAAATATAATCGGTCTCTGCGTACGTCTTCCAAAGTATTCAAGTAACGTTCCTCTTGTAATCTTCTGCAAAGAATATCCCAGAGATTCTCTATGGGATTTAAATCCGGGCACCGAGCTGGCCATACCCTGGTGACGATACCGACTTCCTCTAGATAATTTCTCACAACTTGAGCCGCGTGAGGCCTGGCATCATCTTGCATCAACAAAAATCGTTGACACATATATATATATATATATATATATATATATATATATATATATATATATATATATATATATATATATATATATATATATAATACAAGATGTCCCGGGAAATCTTGCCAAATGCGACAAAGGGATAACATGAATGAAGGTCATCATGGAGGACTCGTATCAAGAGGTCTCAATCGCCTGAGTACCTTCGTTTGCGATATACAGGGTAATGTTCATCTTATGGAGTGAAATTTTATGGTTCAATAACTCTTTAACTAATCGCCCGAATAATTTCAAATTTTGAAGTTTTGTCACCCTTCACTATCGATTTCCTTCAATATTTCTTAAATCGAGTAAATCAGATCCGGACTAGGAAAATTTCAGACTTTTCCTATTTCCGTGAATATTGGATCACACCGTACGTGGACATTACGATTCTTTCCCGTTTTCGTAATCACAAAGAATTAATTTAAAATGAAAATTCTAAATCTCTGCGTGGCACGGTCATACAGTGTGAGCAATGAACATTCCCTAGAGTCAAATTTTTTAGATCAATAACTCTTCAATTAATCCACGAAATTTCATGGTCCAAGTAATCTTGAGTTTATCCGTAGAATTATTTCGGAAATTGAAGTTTTTTCGCCCTTAACGAATGCCTTCCTTCAATATTTCTGGAATCGAATAAATCATACCGGAAAATTTTAGACTTTTTCTATTTTCATGAATATTGGATCACCCTATACGTGAACAATAAGATTGTTTTTCGTTTTCGTAACCACAAAAAGTGAATTCATTATAAAAATTCTAAATCTCCTGCTTGGCACCGTCATACAGGATGATCAATAAACATTCCCTTATGAGTGGAATTTTGCAGTTCGCCTTTCACTAGCAATGGAATCGACAATTCCCGTTATTTTCTTAGGAGCTGGCTTAGGTTGATCCAAAATCAGTGATTCTTAAAAAATCTCAAGTTAGATTCTCGTTAAATGTTTGGTGCGGTATCTACAACAATCGTTTGATTTGCCTTAATATTTTTGAAAATAGGTAGACAAGAAGAATTTATGAAAATTTTTGTAAACATAATTTTGTTTGTTAGAAAGCATTTCAATGGAAACATTGTGGTTCCAACATGATGGAGCTAATGTGCACCAACCAAAAAAGTGCGCGAATATTTGACTGAGACTTTTGAAAACAGATAGATTGGCAAAGTGGAAATGTTGCTTGGCCTCGAAGGCGATAGTGAAGGCTGACAAAACTTCAAAATTTGAAATTATTCTGTGGCTTAGTTAATGAGTTATTGAACTGTGAAATTTCACTCATAAGATGATCATCACCATGTATGTATATCCTAAATGAAGGCACTCAGACGATTGAAGCCTCTTGATACGAGTCCTCCATGATGACCTTCATTCATGTCCGTTTGTCGCATTCTTCCCGGGACTCCCTGTATATGGCGCAAATAGCATTACATGTGGTTTCAAAATCTCTAATATGTAAGCGGGTCACTGGATTTTGTGGCTTATCCTTTGAGCAATATTGAAAACTGACATATCCCAATAATGATATTTTTGACGGGCTATCCAAATATGTTATCGGAAAAGCTATCGATCCAAGGCATGGAAAGTTATTGAGGAAAAACCGTTTTTCCACAAAACTTTTTTTCGGCAAATTTAACTCGTTTTCAAAATGAGAAAACAGAAGAATTTTCATTGCAAAATATATTTCATAATATTTTCTGAATGCTCAATCGATTCTCAATCTGAATATGTAAATATAGTGGTAGTTTTATATTTATTTCAAGCAATTCCATTCAAAATCAACTTGAGGAAATTCAGATTTCATATTCGGAAAATATATCCATGTGTCTGTGGTTCAGTAAATATTTGATTGTCAAATTTTGAAGTTTTCATTCTCGATTATAATAAAAGCTAAAATATAAAGCTTCTATTATAATCTCTCTTTCCTTCTTCTTTAACCACGAAAGTGGCTTTTTTTATAATCAAGAATGAAAACTTAAAAATTTTACAATCAAGTATGTATTTATAGAACCATAGACAACAGGGATATTTTTTTCGAATATGGAATCTGAATTTCCTCAGGTTGATTTTGAATGGGATAACTTGAAATAAATATAAAACAACCACTAAGATGTCTAAAAACATGGTGAATGCACTCGTCAAATTTTGAATGCAATAACATTCGACTAAATTGAAAATATTAGTTTGAGTTCGTGGCGGCGCCGCAATGTCATACTTGTCATTTCGATCTTTTTTCTGTTGTTTTTGATTGGATACATTAATTAAAACCCGATACTGACCAATCAAAAGCGACGTGTAACCGAGAATGATCGTGCAAAGTCGTGAAACAAAACACGAAACGTTTGCTGGAATGAATTCAAATATTTGTAATAGAGAGAGTTTATTGGTATTTCAATTACAAGAATTACTTCCATAGATCATAACTATAATGAAAGATATACATATAGGTACATAATGGCACAAAACTCGTAAATAATAAATAACAAGAATCTTAATTTGTTGATAGCGCTACCTACAAATTGAGGTTTTACTGCGCATACGGTTTCCACACTAACGTTCAAGAGGAAAAAATCTGTCATTCAAAAAAAAAAAGTCAAAATCGGACTAGTAGTTTTGACGAAAATGTATCTTTCAATTTTGCCTAATTTTTAGTGTTGCGTCAATTTATTGGCGAAGTGTATATGATCACCTGTATGTTGGTGTCACGAAAAGTTTTCATAAAAATGAAGAAATTCGATAGGGTTCATGTACAGTTTGATCTGATATCCATGTAAACAAAATAGAAAAAATCCGAAATTTTCCCACTCCAGTCTGGATTTTTTCAGTTCCAAACGATGAAGCTCGAAAAGAGTGATCCAGTTGTGTCATTAGTTTTGAAGTTGCAAAACTCTTCTTAAACAAATCTTCTGTTCCCTTAACAACTTTTCCTTCAAAATTTTACACAATGAGCTCATAGACAGCACCCCACATGCAATTAAATAAGTGGAGGACCGCTGAAATATGGCTGAACCTAATCTAGGCAACATAAGCTTTTGTCCTATTGCCTTTTGGCAACTTCATGAACATCGCGTCTAAAAATCAACTTTTCCTTCAAATAGGGAAAATGAAAGAACTACTTTCGCCAGAAGTCCAAAAAAGTCTTAACCAATACAAAAATCGCAGTGCAAGAAGTCTAAGAGCCAGTGGACGGCAGACTACACATATGGGGGCTAGCTAAGCGCGGTTGCGGTGGCCTCAGCTACCATCAGGAGCAACAGGTGTGAAAATTTTATGAACTAAAAAAGTATTTTAGGAGAGCTGCCGATTCCATATGTCGTAATACACTTTAATAGCTATTCAGAAACGAATAGAGATAGAACAACTCTTTTCATGAAAAAAAGTTTATATAAACATATATCTTACCAAGCTTCGTTTTAGAGAGGTGTTAAAGTTTGGAAAAAATTGCGATGAAAATATGTAATTGAAAACGAATGGAACTAGTTTCTACATATTCGAAATATAAATCAAATAAAGTACAAAACTGAATCAGAAAACAAAGTTTTTTGAAAATTCCGTATAATTGATCACGAAGTGTATTCTTGAAGAATTTAATGTTCTCAGAATCCGTTCGATCATTCTTTTTGTACCTCTAGCTAGACCTGCAAAGGGTCTATGTAGATTGTATTGTCCCAGCGAAGATTTTACTGCGTCTATTTAAGGATCTATTGTATTTTGTACGTTGTCATGTGATAAAAAATCTTTGTATTTACCAAACGACAATTTGATTATAAAAACGAGACCGTACTAATTTGAATGATAATTTATTTGTTTGGATTCCGAACACTGACAGAAGAACCAAAAATGGCGGTGTGTGACTTCACACTAATAGAGCGTATATGGCAAAACACCAAAACGATTATACCACGTTGCAAAAGGTATATTCACTCATCAAAATGCTCGGCTTTATTGCAAACTTTATTTAAAACATGAGTTTAATCACTGAATATTGACTGAATATTCATTGAATAATCACTGAATAATCGTTGAATAATCACTGAATAATCATTGAATAATCACTGAATAATCATTGAATAATCACTGAATAATCATTGAATAATCGACGAATAGTTGAATATTCATGACTACTCATGAATAATCAAGCATGAATATTTGTTTGAATGAATTATTTGAATAATCGAATAAATTAATGTATGAATATTCGAATACAAAAAGGCGAAAAAGTCCCAGCCCTAATCCGGACCCCTGAGTGCCGGCAAAAGCATTTATTCATTAAAGCTATAGCTATAATCCAGACACACCACATTCAAATGTTTCAAAATGATACATGGTATCAATTGATTATTTTTTTATGGTTGAAATTTTAAGATTTCAGAACAGCATTCCGATGATGTCCTTGAGTAAAGCCTTG
The DNA here is from genome assembly GCF_914767665.1 of Harmonia axyridis. Classification (NCBI taxonomy): domain Eukaryota; kingdom Metazoa; phylum Arthropoda; class Insecta; order Coleoptera; family Coccinellidae; genus Harmonia; species Harmonia axyridis. The sequence continues at coordinate 64,048,078 of NC_059501.1, forward strand.
CGCACGATCATCTCATCAACACATTCTCATCACAATAAAATTCGTAACTTTTGCAGTTCAGTTACAATTTCTAAAGGTGAGTATTCAATTATGTATTAGGATCTATCAAATCCAAAGTAGCTCATAGATCCAAAACAGTTAATATGGGTAATATCAAAAATCATTCCTAACAAACAATTCAAAAATTACAATGAAAATTTCACAAAAATAAAAAAAAATATATATTTCGATAGAAATTTGACAAATATCCTATTTCCACTTTTTTATTATTTGGATAATAACAATTCTGATTTAAAAAGGAGGGGAAATATAATAAATGTCTTTTAATTTTGATCAAAATAAATTTCCATCAAGTAACGACTGATAGTTCAATCCATTTATTATATTTCGATTGGTGAATTTTTTTTCAGATACCAAACAAACAAGTCCCGATATTTTGTTGAACAAATTCAAACATGCCACAAGCACAAGCGAAGTTCTAGATACATTCAGTCAACATAAAGATGTGATGAACATTAAACATATTATGCAAGCCCTTAGATCTGTGTTTGTTCTTCAAAAGGAAGGAAGGTAATTATAAATCTTTAAATTATTATGCTACTTATCATATCTTCTCTGCTTCAACTGAGAGAATCATTTTTCTAAGAGATTTGAACATAATGGTGTCCACTCTGCTTTTATGAACAATGGATACTAAATCTGTTTTGCATCGGCAATGAAAGTACCGGGTTTTTCACCATAATTTGACCCGCTCTTTAACTTGAAAATAATTTCTACAAAAGTTTCACGAAATCGACTAGTGTTTTCTGAAATGATTTCACAAAACGAAATATATACAGGGTGGGCAACATATTGATAGAAACTTCATTTTTTCAAATGGAACAGCCTGTATATTTTTCTATATTTGACTAGCTCTTTTACCCCTGTTTTCGAATATATTACATATGTTTGGTCTATCTCTCTTATTCTGAGTACCACAGAGTTTCAAATTTTAAGGACCACCTGGCATGCTCAGTAATCAGTTTTCAAGTGGTAGGCTGCGATGACTCAAAATGTATTTTTTTGAGTTATCTCGTTGGCAACGATATGACATACGTTTTTCACCATAAATTGGTATTCGATGATTTTGATGCAACTCCATATATTCTCGCCTTGTAGCTTTCTTATTTTTATTGTTGTTTGCATAAAATGGAAATATTTCAAATTTTTCCGCTTCTGTGTAGTGCATATTCGATGAATAGTTTCATTCAATGACAAACGCATGTCATATATCGTTGCCAACGAGATAACTCAAAAAAGGGCATTTTGAGTTATTGCAGCCTACCACTTGAAAACTGATCACTGAGCATGCCAGGTTGTTCTCAAAATGTGAAACTCTGTGGTACTCAAAATAAGAGAGATAGACCAAACATATGTTATATATTCGAAATCAGGGGTAAAAGAGCTAGTCAAAAATAGAAAAATATACGGGGTGTTCCATTTGAAAAAATGAAGTTGCAATCAATATGTTGCCCATATTTCGTTTTGTGAAATCATTTCAGAAAACACTAGTCGATTTCGTGAAACTTTTGTAGAAAAAATTTTTTTGTATCTCTTTTAGTAACAAAGTGAAAGGGAGGGTCAAATTTTGGTGAAAAACCCGATACATAATAATATATAATTGAGAACGCGTTACTCCTAGGCCGACGCACAGAGGTGACGCCGCCTGTGCCATACATTTTTTTTTTCGTTAGTAGGTAGGTACTAAGCTTCAAAAGATGCAAGTCAAAATTCGGTACTATGCTACGTAGTAGATTAGAGGGCTACAGGGTCATATGCATGGGCGCCCGCAGAAATTTTTCTCAGGGGGGGCAAAATGAAAATAATTGAAAAACAATAAGGCATCCATGATTGTCGTAGGCGACATCAGTATTCCGTTTCTTTCTATTTCTGTATTTATATTTATCACCAGCGTCTACTCTGAATTTCAAAAGATCGCTAAAAGTGGTACAGGGTGGACAAAAATACAATAGTTTCGTGTGTGCTCATAAAATAACGCATAATATTCTGTATTAGTTAAATTAACAATATTATCAAAAATACTTATTGTCTAGCGCTAATTGGTTTGAATGTAACACCCTGTAGTTTGTTACATTTTTAGATTAATAAAAATGAGCTGTTTCCAAACATGTTTGGTACTTTTGGTCTAGCAGACAGAATATGAAAGAAATTATTTTTTATTTTCATACATTTTTATCAATCTAAAAATGTAACAAACTACAGGGTGTTATATTCAAACCAATTGCCGTATTTTTGATAATATTGTTAATTTAACTAATAAAGAATGTTACGCGTCACTTTATGAGCACACACAAAACTATTGTATTTTTGTCCACCCTGTACCAATTGGAATCAACATGTCATACATTTTTGGAATCTGCTCAGCCAGAGTAATCGGAAAATTGAGTCAAAATGGGGGTATTCCATTAAAAAAAAATGACGCTGACGTCATTACTCGAAAGTAATTCACCCTGTACATTAGATTATTATTTTAAAGTACCGTACTTTAAAATAAAGAATCGACATGTTTCAGGATTATTTCTTAAAATGGTCTGTTTAGCTGAAAATGAATTTTGTTCCATACTTAACGGTTACGGACGCAGTGTATAAGATGAATTTATAAACAAATTGACACGCATGGAGTGCTTTCGGTTCCATGATTTTTCTTCACCCAAGAAGTGCTCAACGCGCCTAAAAAAGTTTTTAATTCAAAAAATACCTCTGCCGATTATGGATTATATGTATAGTATGTAATTCCATTGAAAACCGGAAAATAGTTGTGAATCTATTACTTTCCTTTTTTCCTTGCCCTTTGGATTGAGAAAGTAATATTGAAGGTGTTGTGCTGAAAAATGAGGCATCCAAAATCTCAGGGGGGGCCATGGTTCCCCCTGCCCCCCCCCTGCGGGCGCCCATGGTCATATGCCTATTCTACATGTTTACTCAAACTAGTAATAGTATTGATGAAATCAGAAAATGTAGCAGAAAATATATTGGTCAATACCACTTGGTCCTTTTCGTATTTCACCAAAAATATTTACTTCAGTGGTGTGGTCCTTGGGATGCGAAATCATTTTCTTAAGAACTCGGTATATCATTACCGAGATTTTGGAAGTAACTGGAGGTAAAGATTTCAGTTTTTCTAACATGTACTATGGAATTTTGCCAAACGTCTTAGTCGAAATCATTCAAAACCTCTCCCATTTTCTCCATGACTGTAGAATCATTTGACGGTGTCTGAATTATTTTTTTTAAACATCTCTTAATAATTTCCCAAACCAGTTTCATTTATGAAATACATTTCATCAATAAAACTAGTTTGGGGAGTGATCAAGAGCCGTTTCAGAAACTTCTACCAAAGAGAGTCCAAATTGTCACGGTCCCTAATAAATTTCTGGGAACTTCAGAAGCCCTCGTATATTTGAAATAATCTGGCATACTTCAAGTGACTTCGAATTAACTTTATTCGAATAAAAAAAAAAAAAATTAGTTACACAACGAACTAAAACTGAGTACAAATGCTCATTTAATTAATCCTCCTATGGGCCCGCACTGGTCTATGCGAATCATTAGAAAAATAATTAAACAGTAATAGATGCACTATAATCGAAATATTCCTGCTACCTACTAGTGATTTCGGATATACTCTATACGTATGAATGAATGAAGGTGCGCTCAAAAGTTCTTGACTCCAAGTCAGTGCTTTTCTAATTTTTATTTGTTTATTATTTCCTTCTTAATGTGTATAAGAGAGACAATATAATCAACACAAACATAAAAACAAATGAGGAGAGGAAACTTGTGTACAATACGACTAAAAGTGAGTCGATTGACTGAATAATGTCGTCTATGAATTATTCCTTGATTTCTTTCAATATTCACAAAAGAAAACTGATTTTATTGAAACAATTTAACATTTTCTAAACATTGTTGAAGCGTGTATCTATTCATTATTAAGATAAGTGGCATAACCCACTGAACACTAATTACATAAAAAATGTCAAACAATACAGTTTTGTCATTATTATTCTTATATGTGTGAATCATTTCTTTGAAAACTTTGGATCCGATGTAAATGCTTATTGAATTGGCTCCTGCCATTTTGACTCGATCTTTTTTTGTAATAGGGATTCTAATCCATTCATTTCACTTTTCAGGTCCGACCTATCAACGAAGAGTATCATCAGCAGCAGAAAATTTGCTCAGCTCTGTGAAAAATTGAAAACTCTAGCTGGTATTATTGAACCTAATGAAACGATAGAAGCTTTGAAAATTGTCACTTACGTAGGGGTTCCCAAAAATAGTACAATAGTTCTGGTTTTGTTACAATTGTTAAGGCACAATTTGAACGATTTAAATCTGCAGCAAATAATATTCTTAGATTTTTTACTTGGAAATTATTCGGGGGTGCCACTTGCAGAAGCACTTAAAATAGCATTACCAATTGTATTCGACATACAATTACCTATCAAAATGGAACGCGAAAATATTCAAAGTCTCAAAGAATATTTGCACTACGCGTCGAAACACCAACTATCAAACCAATCAGTAGATCTTATTTTGTCTAAAACTATTAACTGCCAAGAAAGATATGATGCTAAAACAGCGAAAAGCATAATATGGTCTATATGCGACATGCGTCCAAGGCCTTGTTTTGAGAAACTTTTGAAAAAAAATGTCAGAGTATTAACACAAGTTTTAGATGAATTACCATTCAAAGATGTTGATATAACTCTCAAGAAATTAATGAATTCTTATACAAAATACGAATATCCATACTTTAGGAATGAAGAGTTTTGTAATGCTGTAGCTTGCCTTGCGATGGACAAAAATTTATCACTCGATCAATGCATCTACATCATGAAGAAATTAGAGCAATTGGTAAGTTTTTAAAATTTGCATGAAATTTCCAATTAATATTGAAATTGTTCGACAAAAAAAATGAACACCTCTGATCAAACTCGCCCTTTCGTTGATTCTTGTCTTTGTTCAGGGCGTCCCAAATTATTTGTTCACTGAAAGCATCTCGAGAATTAGATTTGGAGAAAAAATCTTCAAGGACCCCCTATCTTTTTTTTTCATAATAATAAGATATCAGAAATCAGATTGTAAATCTTGCTTCATTCTCGAGTTACAGAGCGTTTCTGAAAAATAACTTTTTCAAATATTTCGCTATATACATTTTGGTTTCGTTTTGAGATATTTGAAAAAAACTACATCTTCAAAAATTGATAAAAGATGCATATGATTTAATCATTTCCTTAAACATTCACATGAAATTCAGATGTATTCTGCTGAACTAATTGTTTTCAGTACATGCACTTTCATTGATCATTAGAAAATAGCGAAATTAAAAATTCTTGTTGATTTATTTCGAAATACTACCCTTTAATCGGAAAAGGTGTATCAATTAAAAAAAAGGAAAAAAAATCGAAATGGGCCTATTCATTTAGAAAATTGCCGTCAAGCTGGCTATCTTCACTTGCAGAACGTTTTCCATAGTTTCAACCAATATTATTTTGTACCTAAAACAACCAGAACAAATGATTTTGCCATTTTCAAATGATCAATGATAGTACATGTAGTGAAAACGAACAGTCTAGAAGGAAACGTCAAAATTTCATGTGAATGATTAAGTTAAGGGGTTAAAGTCGTTCAGACAAAAAATTTTAATTCGATTGCACAGCCATCTATGACGAATCGTGAAAAATTGTTCGTACAATACTTTCATATTTTTTTTTGCTGTAGAATACGCATCTGTAATAAAAAACAGGGATTCCCATTTGAAATTTCAAAGTTATTCAATTCAAGTTTTACCCCATTTGATAACGATTTTTTTAATGTTGAGTTTTCGATAACTTCTAATAATCTTGGCCAGGCGTCCTCGGCTACTTTCAAATGTGCGTCTTGTCTCAGTGGAATGAGGTTGTTCATCCCGGGATCATTGATGGAATCATCAGTTGGGCACGAAATCATAGAGGAAAACAAATCAGATCAGATCAATTAATCACTCAGTGATATCTACCAAATACACCTCCCCTCTCCATAGCCGAGCATGGTACCTTCGCTTGAAGAAAAACAACTTTTTTTTTTTGCTGTACAGCAGTTTAATATAAATTTCTATAAAATATGTTACAGAGTTATATATACAAGGGGATATATACAATGTTTACATGCTTCTTAAAGTATGAGTTGCAGACTAGTACCTAACTCAAAGTTTTACCTAGTATTGAAATTTGGATAATGGATTACATAGGTTTTATAAAAGAGAGTGTAAATTTTTACTGAGGCATGTCGAGTGCTTGAAGAAAAACAACTGTCGCTCAGTTGGGTTAACAAGAAGAAGGTGGTTTAGGAAGGGATCGGGAAGGGGTTGGATTCACATCATCAAGTGTTGAATTAGTTTGTGTTTAATTTTCTTAACTGGAATTGAATAATTATTGAGGTGCGATATCTTTTTCAGTTTTGTTATTTTGATTCCGAAAAATGATCGAGTTTCGTTTTTGATAACATTATCTAATGAGTCTATTTGAGAGTCTTTTTGGAGATCGCTAGTTTTGGTTTCTTTAGGCTTATTGAGTATAATCCTTAAGTATTTGTTCTGAATACGTTGTAGTTTGTCATAATTTGTTTTTGAAGTTTTACTCCAGACCGGGCTCGCATATAGAATCATTGGTCTTATACCCTGTTTGTAGGTATATTTTAAGTTTAGATTTAATACTAAGTTTACTATCTCTACAAATCAATGGGAAGACGCTACTGAGTTGCGAGTTGGTTTTCCTAATTATTTCATGAATATGTTGATTGAAATTCAATTTTTTATCAAGAGTGACCCCTAAATATTTCAAATAATTTTTCTCTTCTATAGGCTGGTTATAAAATAACAATAATTTGTTGTTTGATAAACGTCTTTTATGAGTGAAGTAAATTAAGTTGGTTTTGGATGCATTGATTTTGATTTTCCATCTGTGGTAATATTCCTCCAAAATGGTGAGGTGCTCTTGAAGATATTTGGTTGATTGCGGTTTGGACCAGGACTCAGAAGTTATAGCCGTGTCATCCGCGAAAAGATAAATTTTTGTATTTTTATATTTGGGAATGTCATTTATAAAAATTTTGAATAGATCGGGTGATAATAATCCCCCCTGCGGAACTCCTGCTGTAATCGGGGTTTTTTCGGATAATACGTTTCCTACTTTGACTTGAAATGTCCTGTTTTCTAGATATGATATAATAATTTTGATCAGGAATGATGGAATATTATTTTTAATTAATTTGTAAATGAGGCCCATATGCCAGACCGTATCAAATGCTTTTTGTATATCTAAACTAATCATAGCTGAAATTCTGTTAATATTGAAGTTTTTGGCAATTTTATCTGTGAGATTAGCAAGTTGCAGAATAGTGCTATGTTTTTCACGAAAGCCATATTGTTCATCTATAATCAAATTTTTCTCCTCCATGTATTTTCTTAGGCGAACTAGGGTTATTTTTTCAAAGATTTTTGATACTGTTGGTAGTAAGCTAATAGGTCGATAATTATTCGCAAATTTTGGGTCTTTTGAGGCTTTAGGGTAACTTCGCGTAGAACGGTTGGGTTTATATCCCAAACTGTTCCGATCTTCCGACAGATGCGCAGCCCATCATGCCATCTCTCGGGCAAGCAAATAATTACTACTAGAGAATTTGTGAGTTGAAATATGAGAAGATAATAATGCATTGTCCCAAAATTCATACCTAATTCAAAATACGATCATTTCGGGAAATTATAATTTTTTTCGAACGATTCCAAAGGATTGGAAATAATGAATATAAAAAAATTTTTAATTAAACTAGTAACTAAAGTTACTCATTTCAAAGAATTGTGACTCTTAATTCACCTCTGATGAATTTGGAGTACACATATTATATGCATACATTTTTTTTTTTTATGAATATTCGTTTTCTTTTCAGGATGTGATCAACAAACCCTTCATTGATTTTGTATTCGAAAAAATATCAGAGGACCTTTCGAAAATAGATGACTTATATTACTGCTACGTCATTTTGAAATATATGGCAAAAACAGATTATAGACCGGAAAACTGGGATGAAATTATAATTAAAATCAAAGATTCTGAAAAAACAAAAATAGACAATATTGAAAGTCGCAAATTAGCATTGGCATTATGTTACCATCAGATTTTCGATAATAAAATAATCGACGAAATTTTCAATAACAGTCTTGAAAAGAATCTTACAAATAGAGATTTAATTCGGCAGTATCTTACAGTCTACTACTCGTTAAAATTGCATAGACCTGAGTTGGTACCGAAGAATTTCAAACCGGAAAATTATTTGGAACTAATCGACACACATAAAGAATTCCCCTTGGAGGGAGCATTATTCAGTGCTTTTGGAGGCGAAAAATATGTGAAGACTGGAGTATATTCCAAGGAAGGGATTTTTATAGGTGAGTAGTCATTTTTATCCATTCAAATATGCATTTTAATTCAATTAAATGCGTTTCATTTTAATACGGATTTCAATTTCATTTAATTGGGCTAAATACATATATTCTTTCAATTATGAAAAATGATTTTATAGGAAATATAAGTATAATAGCACATATGTACGGGGTGTACATACTCGATATCGAAAATAAGGTATTCAATATAGCTGTTCCTATATAGATACTAGATAATATTTAATAAAAAATTAACGGTAGTCCTTAAGGCCATTAAAAAACCGTATGTTTTATTTAACATTTCAACAGTGTTTGTAATTTCGATACCAAGTAATTTTTTTAAGTTGAATCAGTTAAAAATCTTGAAAAGGAAACATCTTATGGAAAAATGTTTCGAAAAGTTGATGGTTTTGAAGGTAAATTCCACTTATGCTATATTTCCTTCATCATTGTGGTAGAGGGGGTCAAATTTGACATTTCAAATGGAAACTCCTTTTTCTTGTTATAGATTCGTATTCTACAGCAAAAAAAAAACAAATTTTCGTATGGCCAATCACAGATGGCTCTGTAATTGAATTTCAATTATCTTATTATGCGCGTTCAGCAGAAAGATCGGTAGCGTAATTAGCTCCGATGCTGATCAGGTATCAGTTTGGTAACGTTAGTATTCTCTGCTGGACAGGTTGCTGCTCTTCTTGACAGTAATAGGTTCTGTGGGTCCTTCTTGAAGGTAACTTTATGATGAGAAAAGATTTTCTGTTATAATTTCGATTTTTATTTCCAAGTTTGCTTATGGTATTATTACTTCTCATTCTTCAATATATGGGAAATTTATTCAGACTATCATTTCAGAATGTTAATAAATGTATATGTTTCAGTTTCCATTATTGCTGTAATTGAAATTTAAATTTCGTCCCAAAATCACTGTCACAACTGTCCCTCTCCCTTCCAATGGAAGAGGTTATGGCATAAGTAGACTTCTATCTCAAAGCCATCAACTTTTTATTCGAAACATTTTTCCATAAGATGTTTCTTCCGAGTATTTCAACTGATTCAACATAAAAAAATCACACGGTATATTAGTCAACTCCTAATTTATACGCACGATACAGCTTTCTGTGTTACTTATAATCCGTTGCCAAGAATCTAGGTCTTGTTTACTTATTGGTAAGCTAATGGCGCAAGTAAGAGATTCACCGATGCCTAAAACACTTACATACGTCGCCATAAGGGCACAATTTCACAACAAATCAAGAACCAAAATTGGAGAATTTCGTTTTAATTTATTCACAATAATACTTAGATCAATAAATCACTGTTGACTTTTCATTAATAGAAAATGAGAATTAATTCAAATCGAGAAAAAAATAATGGAATCGTACAACATTAAGTACTACCCAATGGGCACGTTTATTCAACATTACCGTTCACGTTAAAGGTTTAATTTTCAACGTTGTCATTTTGGTTTCAAAATCTAACGTGTTTCAGATACTTGTAGGACGTATTTTTTGTCAACGGTTAGATCTGAAACTAGTTTTCTAATATATCAAATACGGTATTTTTATATATTATTAATATGCTGATATTGGACGTTATTTTAACATTGCATGAAATCATTCAATAATCACCTATCTAGAGAACACATTGAATTTACGTTTTCTAATAACTAAATCATGTAGCGTTTCCGTACAATGTTGAAAACATTTTCACATTTACTTCAGCGGTTGTTTACTACATTATTTATACTTTTTTTTTTTGTTGCGACTCTTTGCTATTCCAGCAAAGTCACTCATAGCACGCTGAAATTGTCCGCTGAAGCCAAACAGCGCCGAGCGAGGTTAGAACTCCCCTCAAAAATTACCTTGGGTCAAGTACGTCTCGCCAAACATTGTATTTCGAATATACCAGAAATATTACAAAAATAATTCATACGTGTCTATTTTTTGTTAGGTAAAATACTCAAATATATAAAAAATTGTTTTCGATCAACGTTTCTTTCGATATCATAATAAAACAGTATTTTTACGTTCAAAAACAACGTCCAATATCGAATACTTCGAGCAAATGAACATTATTTCCCGCGACATTTTTACTAATAATAAACGGTTGGTCACAACGTTATATAAACGTACCTGTGCCCATTGGGTAAGTGCAACATTGAGTACTATAGATCACAGAAAGTAATATAATATGTAATAACAATTGTCTTCGATCGGAAAATACATTTACTGTTTTTGATACGCCAATATATTTATACGAAAAAATCAAATATCCAAGGAACCAAATTTTATATTTAATCCCTTCCCGTTCTTCAGAAACTTCGAATAGACAACCTATCAAGTTTGGTATACCCTGAAGAAGTGCAACAAGAGTTCATTCATACTATTCAAGTAATCTTCGTGAAATAAAAAAAATGCATTTTTGGTCATATTTTCATGAATAAACAATTTATTATTATTCAATTTAAGAGACCCTGTACACTATACAGTCTTTCAATGGTCTTAACAGACACTATCAAAGTATCATTTTATAGTTCAGTCAGTAGTGTGTCTCTTGTGGAATGTTGACCAACTTCAAAATTAATTCTTCTGTGTGATGCTCAATTATTTCCATTATTTTCTCAGATCATATGATAATATTCAGAAAAGGTGGATATCCAGTTTCGACTAATTACACAAGCAAGTTCATAGAAGACTTAGATATTTCTGAAGATAATGAAATGTAAGTATTTTCATGCATTCATCTGACGATTTGTTTGTTATAATTGGTTCTCATTCTATTTTCAGAGTATTAGTTATGTGTTTACATCCTGAAGCTTACACTAAGGAAAATTATCTGTTGAAAGCAAATTCATTTCGTTTGGAGCTATTAGAAAAATTAGGATATACTGTTGTGCCTATGTGTTTGGAAAGTTGGAACTCTTTGCTCGATCATGAAAAAATACCGTATTTAGTACAGAATATCAAAAACAAATTACAACAAGATATAACCCTTAATACTTATGGATAAAAGAACAAACCAATAGTAGTACCAAATTATTTTGTTTTTCATTTCTGATTCTGTTACCCAGGCATATCTGGATCCTATTATGGAGAATTTGAAGAGACACATTTTAGTCCAGTAACTATCCCAATGATGGATAAAACGAAGGTTTTATCAAGGTGAAAAGTATCCTTGGTGGAAACAAGTACATATTATATGAATTTCATTCAAATTCTTTACAATTGCGCCAAATGCAATGAAGCCTTTTCGATTTGGAATCTCATTGGTTCTCGAAGATATTCTTATATATTTGAAAATTATTGATTTTCATGTGAAGTTTGTAGATTCATGAGTACGTTATTTATAAAACACAAGGTACGATTTTTCTTGACTCTTCACAATCATAAATAGTATATTGTGAAACAAGTGGGGAAAGTCCAACTTTCTCCACATGTTGCACACTATACTTTTCTTACAACTGCACAAATTTAAACAGTTCAAGTAATGTACCTATTTCAATTAAAAATGTCCTTCGTTGGCAGCGGTTGACAATATCTGATTATTTCTTCGTTTCCATAGAAACGACGTCTCAAAAGCCCAATTTCATTGGTCTACCTAGCGGGGTGTGTGCAAAGTGCCATGTGGAATAATATTTCTCACAGTATGAGCAATACATAGTTTTGAAATGGAGAAGCTATGAAGAATACGCTACTTTCCATAGCAGTTGTAGGAAAAATATTTTATTTTGTCCCCACAAATCAAGTCAATGAAGGACTATTCATTTATTATTCTTTTTTTATTTATTGTAAAAAAAAATAAAACAATCAATCCAAATATCATTTTTGCACATTTTCATGAAAGAAACATATAATTATTTTCCATAGGTATTGCATAAAAATGCGAATTGGGTATTTTGATGAATCTGATATTATTTATCATATTGACATTTTTTTATGGAATCACGAAGCTTTCAGTACTTCTTAGATGTTGCATATATGCAGATACCCGCTGGTGGTTGAATCTCGCTTATGTTATGGCTTCCTTGTTAATGTCTCCGACTTCTTGAAATTTATAACAGGAATAGCCGAATGAATGTTTCGACACTTGACACATTTTCCACTGGATAAACTTCGCTTAAACTTAGCTCTTCTTTTCGAATTATATACTTTGTTTATCTATTTACACAATATAAAACCTCTTTTTCCATACACAAATTAAACTAGTTCAGTCTTTCAATCAGCTTCTTCGCAGCATCTGGTGGTATAAATCTCTGAAAAATAAAATTTTACTTATAATATATCTGAAAAGTTTTGATCTTCTCGTACCAGCTTAGTAGTTTGATGATAGCAGAAGGTGATGAAGCTTGGAGCCATGCTGCCTTCAGTAGAAAGAAGGCAGTAAAGTCAATTTTTGGTGATTTCTAATTTTTTGACTTAGATTGGATTGATTTCGCCGTGAAGTTGATAAGAAATCATCCTCGCGTCTATTTCAACTAATTATTAACACGACAATTCCGAGTAGACATGCTGAAAGTTTTTGTCATCATATCAAATTTATAACTTTTAACTTTACGGCCTTTTTTCTAATAATGGCAGCATGGACATCCCAGATTTGGCGAGGCGTTCTCAGCAAATAAAAAATAAACTCAAATGCAATATTTTCAGCGTTTTTCTGAAAAATTCAATATCTCAGAAGCTATTCTCCACATTTTTCGAAATTTCCAGAAAGTCAGCTGAATACTCATATATATCAAACAGTGGACAGTGTCATTTTTATCATATTTGGATCCACAAAGGATTGAAGGGAATTTTATGCAAAAAATTGTTATATGAACAAGGGATTATTCAACCTACCTGACCCAAACCAGCTACCAATTGTAGAACGGATCTTTTCGGTGGTCTACAGTATTTTTTATCGCCTTCTTGACAGCAAAGGTTTGGAAAGCAGTCCAAGGCATTATTACATGACTTTGGGAATAAATCAAAAATTGGAGGAGGTGGCGGAGTACACTGAATGTAACTGGCAAAAACTCGCAGAGCTGAAAAAAATAACAAGTAAAGTATCTGATAAAAATTATTGAAAACATTAAGAATATGTCGTATACTTTGAGATCCGACTACAGGTTTACTACGCCCATCCAGTTTTCATTGAGAATAATTTTCAAATGAAGTATGAAGGAATTCATGTTCCTAAACAACTCAAAAACTAATAGTTACCGTTGCGCGCATGAGAGCAAAACTGCTTCTGAACTAAGTTATCATTTTTGTTGCATTTATAGGTACTTTGAATTCATTCATACTTTTCATTATATTCATAATGTATAGGTACATCATATTGAAGCTTTTTTATTCATGATGAAATAACTATGTCTTTGTGTCCCAAAAAAAATTTGAAGAAAATTACACATGTGTACTGAACTTAAATCACAATTTATGAAATACTTTCACAACTTTCAGTCAACACAAATGTACTCTTTCAATTTGACTCACGCTCGGTTGCTCTATCTGCTAAGGGAAACCTCTGAAGAGATGGTTGCGGTGTTCTGCAATAACTTTTATTCCCTCCACTACGATATTTATCAGGACAACAAATCCTTGGTCTACAATCTGCATCAGTCTCGCACTCCCTCACTTCAAGAATTTCCACTATAGCGTCAACTGGACAATTTCTCTCCACAAGACCAAACCAAGATGCTGAAATTTACAAACTGAAATCAATAGGTTTCGGAATAGACAACAAGAAGGAATTTTATGCTGATGCCCAAAAATAGTTAATTTAGCAATCCAGAGCAAAATCGAAGTAATCTCAAGGTTGGCTGAAGAATTTCGTTGGCATGATTTGAGACTAATAGAAGTTAGTGTTAGTTTTTCAGTCTTCACAAAGTCTCATTTGGAGTAGATCTCAGAGCCTCAGCCTTTCATACTGAGTAGTATAAGTTTATACTATGAAGATATACAGGTTTGTATCGGCGGCCAATTTACAGGTACAATGTTACAGCGCTTCAATGTTTGTGAGTGAATTACATAAGTGTAGATTGTTGTGGTTATTGCCACAATTGTATAACAAATACCATAGATTTCAAAATTCAAGAAGTGACCAGAGACTTCATGTGCCTTCAGCTTTATACTACCAATGCCTTTTGGTCAGCAACCCTCCATCTTGCATACAAAACCATAGATGTCTTTGTCGAAGATCTTTGGTGACCGATGGAATACCGTAGTGCCATAAAGCGACTGAAGTAAGCAAGGTAACTTTATGACATAATAATATTGAAGACAATGAACCTCCAAAAATATATCGAAGGTAACATTGAACCCTGAGCACTCATTTATGCGCCAATTGCACCTAAGAGAGCTATTGGAGGTCAAATGGATACCTACTATATAGGGTGCAATTGGCACATGAATGACTAGCACTCAAAAGCATATTATCATAGAGGCATACAAAAATAATACACGTACCGATACGTCCTTTCAACAATATTCAAATTCTCTACATTGATGTCTCGCGTATAGTTCTCTATAAGAAAGCAAGTGAGCGGCACAAAAGGGTAGATATATGTTCCGCATGTAGCATCTAATACGCATCAATGAATCGTCTTTGATGCCCGGTGTAAAGAAGGCCAACATTACTTTGGATTGTATATTTCCACTGACTCATATATTTAGCGATTGAAGATGAACTCACGGGAATGGACAATGTCAGGCTTTCGGGGTAGTACTCCTTTTATGCATCTATTGGAACAACAAACCATATCCTTGTTTGATTTTGAGCAATCACCATCGGTCACACATGATAGTGAAAAAAAAGGTATTCGAACTCCTTTTTCTGGACATACTAGATTGTTCAGTGTAATGTTTTTACTGATGATTTTCAGATCTGTTACATTTTCATGTGGGGCTTGAACAATGGGTCTATTCGAGGGTCTATCCTTTATGTCTTCTCTCTTTATTTCTAGCTTCTTTGTAACTGAAAAATAGATTATAAGTTGATCATTTTGACTTTTTTGACAAAATCAACAATGATAATATAAATCATGTATGATGGGATTCTTCACTATAATCGAATTCTTCAGAAATGTTGTTATCATTAATATTTTTATGTCCCATATCAACTATAATATTATACCATTGTTGCGATTTTCTATAATATTCAACAATAAAATGAGTCAGTAAGTAATATTATAATATAAATAATATAATATAATAATAAAATACGCTTTATTTCTATACTGAAATACACTGATCAACAATTGCTAGGGATCACTTATGAACTTCTCTTCATTTGTATTTTTTTCAAGTTATCTAGTGAATATCTGTACATTATATGTTCTCTAAGGAAAAAGTAAGATGTTTTGAGTTGATTATATCAAAGTCTTCCTCACTTCATCGTCTCTTGTTCACAAAATCGATTATTATCTGTAGGCTGTTACAGGTGGAGTGAAAAGCAATGTGGTATTTGTTATTAAATCTGTTTTTTTCTCTCGTTCAAACACATAAGGTGACAATAATTGAAGAAATGAGAACAATATCAGCTTATCAGTCATGCCGAGAAGACGTTTGGCTCCTGTGCAACTGGACCAAATCATACGGTGGATACAGGAAGGTTTGTCCCAGCGAGAAGTGTCCCGGCGGTTGAATGTTTCGCAAAGTGTCGTGAGTCGGGCTTGGAAAAGGTTCATCCAAAACGACTCAGTAGCTTATGTTCATGGGGGAGGTCGGCAGCGCAGTACAACAGCTGCCCAAGATCGTCTTTTGATCCTCAATGCTAGGAGAAATCCCACTTACCCGGCGTCGCGGCTCAATAGATCACTGAGAGTTGCAACAGGAGTTCTAATTTCGAACCAGACTGTAAGACGACGACTACATGTTCGTGGTTTGAGAGCACGTAGGAGGGTACAACATCCCCGTTTGAATAGGGAACACCGGATTCATCGACGGCAATGGGCTGAGGAGCACCGTAATTGGACACTTGAAGATTGGAGCCGATGTTTATTTACGGATGAGTCTAGATTTCGTTTGGTCAACTCCGATGGACGTATTCTTGCTTGGAGGGAAAGAGGTCGAAGGTATGCAGAACAGTTTATGGTACCCACAACAGCTTTTGGAGGAGGTTCTATATGTGTATGGGGAGGCATTTGTTTGAACCAACGCACAGAGTTGGTTGTTCTGCAGAACACCACCATGACCAGCCAGAGATATCACGATATGATTATTGAACCCATAATTGTTACGTTTGCGGCTGCCGTGGGCGAGAATTTCATTTTAATTGACGATAATGCCCGTCCACACCGTAGTCGTCTGGTTAATGAAGCGCTAGAAACTCATGCTATTGATAGAATGGACTGGCCAGCTCGCTCTCCAGACATGAATTGCATCGAACATGTCTGGTCTGAGATGTCTAGACAATTGTCAACCTTAGAACAACCGATCAATAACCTGGAGGAACTTTCTAACGCTTTACGGGATATTTGGACGAATTTGCCCCAAAATTTTATAAATCGTTTGATCGAAAGTATGCCTCGTAGGATAGAATGCTTGAGACGAGCTCGTGGGGGACCAACTTGGTACTAGCTTAACCGAAACTTCAGCCTTCTTGTGGTTTCATCATAAAATTTTTATGTTATTCAAACACAGAATTTTGAGTGTTCCTAATAAAGTCTTTTTTTCTCTCCAACTTTCCATTTTTTCATTATTTTCTCAAGTGAACCATATTACCAATTGAAAATACTCTGATATCTGACTAAATTTATAATCTTGGAGCGAATATTTCAGAAATAAATTTAGAACAAGTAAGTGATCCCTATCAATTGTTGAGCAGTTTATTTGCTGTGAAACGAAAAAGCGGATGAACTTCCAAAAAGGGCATCAAAGTTTACACCCGTTGATCCTGATCCCTTCTGTGGGCTTGGAAAATACCAAAGCAGCTGCCCAACAATGGGAGTGGGACAATAGAAAACCCCTCTGGAGGAATACTTCGGGTCTTGCTCAGGCAAAGAAATTTGTGGTACTTTCACCGACCTATACCAGAAAGCTCCTGAAGCTTCCACGAGCTGAACTTCGGGTAATGGTGGGACTGCTGACAGGACACTGTCGGTGCAAATACCTTTCGTAAGTCAGCAGATGAGATCTGCAGACTCTGTGGAAAGGAAATAGAAACATCCGAACACATGCCCAGAGCTGACTGGCTAAAAACCACATATGGGAAAGTCCGTCCTGGATACTCACGAAGTAATAGCTAAGGCTCCTAAGGATGTCTTCGGTTTTATTAACAGCATCGACGGCCTCCCTGGGTTTGTATGAATAGGTGGTGGAACAAAATATCAACGACCCCGATTCCCCCGATAATAATATCATTCTAGCTCTCCTGGAATATTTCTGTCAGTGATTGGCACTACTAGAAAACCTAAATTCCAAGGTGATTTTGCAAATGGTCTCAAAAATCCTGGCTATTTTACCGCCTTTGTTAATGTGTCAAGTTTAAATATTTAGATTTATTATCCTCAATCATTCTGTTGAACAATCTTGAGTTTATTTCTCACTGTTGTTTTCGTTTCGGCATTTCATTATATTTTACTTAGCCTTTAATAAAAATTTAATTATATCCTAGATTTATTCAATGTATTTTCACTTCATTTTCGAAAATTGGAAGAATTCGACTTACCAGTTTCTTGAACAACATGTTTCTGTGAATGAACCCCCTTTATGCATCTATTTTTGCAGCAAACCATTTTTTCTCCTGATGCTGAACAATCATTATCAGTTGTGCATAGAAGAGAGAAAAATGGAATACGTGCATCATGTGGACACACCAAACCGATATCTTTTACGACAGGAGAAGTTGTAACACTTTGAATCACAATTTTTGTTGGTAGATCATTTGACCTCTCCACCGAATCATTTCTTTCTGTAGCCAGTTTTTCTTTAGGAGCTGCAAATGAATTATTCAGTCAGATATATTTCCAGGAAAGGATAATAAACAAAGAACTATGATTAGATACTGCAAGAAAAAGTTTATTTCAAATAGGGATATAAAAACAAATTTGATTTTGATAGAACAAATATTGTGAGTGAAGCAATATCAAACTTTCCTTTGATTTACCATTCAAAATACGTTTTTACATCTTTATTTTTAATTCTAGAAGAACCGCATTTTCAGCCTTTGACAAGTCTTTCTGAATAATATTTTATGTGAAAATTGATAAAAATAAATGTTTTAGGAAAGTTATATCATGCATATATTATTCATTCTTCAATAAAAAGTTCATCGGATTCTTTTTTTTCATTCCAAAAAAATTAATAAATAATGATAATAATAATAACGAACTCTTTAAATTAAATAATAGTGAAAACCTCATATAAATCGATGGTCTCTAGCGTGAAATAAAGCGTACTAATTTTTGAATTGATCGCTCAAACAATAAACAATAAAGACCCCTCTTAAAACTAATATCAAAGTTACTGTGGAACGCAACAATTGTTATTTGAATAATAAAAAGGTGAAAATAGGATAACTGTTATTTAATTTCATTCTAAAAACTGAGTTGAATGATCATTAATGAATATTTGAAGATTATGAAAAATAAGTGCCTATATATTCTTCACATATACATACCTAATTATCTATGGTGTGTTTTTCAACTTGGCAACGTTAAAAAAATATAAAGTATGATATTAATAACTCACTTGATTGGACTTTTTGTTCCTCCTTCCGAGGTATTCCTTGAAGGCACTTTTTAGAGCAACAAACCATTTTACTTCCGAATATCTGGCAATCGCTATTAGTTCCACATGGTAGAGAAAAAAATAGGATTCGGGTATCTTTATTGGGACATACGAAATTATCATTTTTCGATATTTGCTTCTCAGTTACAGTTGGTTGTGTTGTTACATCGAGAGATCTGTCCACTGAAAAAAATATCACTATTAAATTTTTTTGGACAATACAAAGAAATGAAAGAACTGCCAGAAAAAAACGAGATTGTTAGTACAAGATAAAAAAGGCTCAATTCTGTAATATACAGGGTGAGTATTTGACTTGTACAGGGTGGGCAAATAAGCGAGGTAAGCGGCTAATCTCAGGATCCACTCATCGGAGAGACTTGCGGTAAAACATTTTACCACTAAAGTGATAAAGAGAACACACTGGAAATTGTTTTTAAGTTCATACCTCTACCGCTAGGGGGCGTAATAGCTACCGTCGAGTAGAAAAATGAATTTTACTCGAAAATGTTTCATTTGAAGTTGTGGAAAAAATATCATCAGTGTAATCCTTGGAAAATTCTCTATCTTTTTGAATTGTCACTTTTGATTTTACGACATCAAATAAGGTTAGGTGAAAGGGAGAAATCTGATTGATTGAAATGCCTATAACTTCAGTTTGGCTCAACATTTTTGAGCAATTTTTAGATATCGTCTGAAAGATGTTGATTGAGGACAAAATATGATCATGATAAATTTGTTTTTGCTGCTTTCGGTAGGGGGCGCTTAGTCAGAAGTTCATTGTTTTGTTAATTTTATTACGAAATTTCAAATGTAATGATAGGATTTCCTTGACAGAAACAGAAATTCCATCAAATTTGCATGAAAAAACCTGAAGGTCGCAAAGCGATAATTTCAGGCGTTCTGAAGTTATGGCCGAAAGAAGATATTCTTCAACTGATGGACTGCGAAAAACCAAATTATGTCTTTAAGTTCTAAGAGAAACAGAAATCCCATCAAATTTGAATAAAAAAAACCAAAGGTCGCAAAGCGATAGCTCCAGGCGTTTTGGAGTTATGGCCGAAAGAAGACACAATTTAGTTTTTCAGTGCTTCAGTTGGAGAATATCTTTTTTCGTCCAGAACATCTGAAGCTATCGTTTTGCGACCTTTTGGTTTTTTCATACAAATTTGATGGGATTTCTGTTTCTCTTAGAACTTAAAGATACAATTTGGTTTTTCGCAATCCATCAGTTGAAGAATATCTTCTTTCGGCCATAACTCCAGAACGCCTGACACTATCGCTTTGCGACCTTCAGGTTTTTTCATGCAAATTTGATGGAATTTCTGTTTCTGTTAAGGAAATCCTATCATTTCATTTGAAATTTCGGAGTAAAATGAACAAAACAATGAACTTCTGACTTAGCGCCCCCTACCGAAAGCTGCAAAAACAAATTTATGATGAGTATATTTTGTCCTCAATCAACAAGATATTATTCTCCAGACGAGATCTAATTTGCTCAAAAATGTTAAGCCAAACTGAAGTTACAGGCGTTTCAATCAGTCAGATTTCTCCCTTTCACCTACCCTTATTCGATGTCGTAAAATCGAAAGTGACGATTCAAAAAGATAGAGAATTTTCCAAGGATTACAGTGATGATATTTTTTTTTCATCTTCATATGAAACATTTTCGAGTAAAATTCATTTTTCTACTCGACGGTAGCTATTACGCCCCCTAGCGGTAGAGTTATACACTTAAAAACAATTTCTTGTGTGTTATCTTTATCACTTTAGTAGTAAAATTTTTCACCGCAAGTCTCTACGATGAGTGGATCCTGAGATACAGCCGCTTACCTCGCTTATTTATCCACCCTGTAAAAATACAGGGTTAATATTATTGATAAGGACAGACGAGCGTGTTGGTGTGAACAGATCTAAAATATCTCCAAGGATTCCCGAGATATCTCCAAAAACTAAAAATCGAGATTTTCTTATTTTCTGTATAACTCATTTGTTTCTGGAGATAACTTCAGGAAATTCAGTTTGAAGCGATTATCCAATATCCTGTACACAAACCAGTTAAATATTTCAGAATCGGTTCATTATTCAAGAAATAATAATGTTGGATATGGTTAAGTTGAGAAATTTTATCATTTCAACTGCGATGTTTAGAGAACAAAAAAAAACTTCTCACTAAACCAAATCCAGCATCTTCTCCTTATTCAAAAAATATTGAGGGTTGTTGCCATCCTCAGGTGGTTTCTACGGATTTTGAAAATTATTTTTGGATTATTCAAACTCTTAGGTTTGTACTGTTCAACTGTCTATTCAGCATCACCTTTTGACGGTAAGTTCAATATTACATTATTTTGTGAATAATGAACCGATTTTGAAAATTTTAACTGGGTTGTGTTCTGAACATAAATAACTATCTGACTAACCAACACTCGACATCTCTTCCCTTTTCAAAAGAAGGGTTGGGGAGGAAGCCACTTTCATGGGGGTGGTTTTTTTTAAACAAACACATGATAGAAATTTGTTACCCTCAAAACGGAAGTTGACCTGCATTTCAAAATCTTCGTTTCTAAGTTCTGGGGGAGTCAAATTTTCGTTGGAACACCTTGTATAACTATAATATGTAAGGAGGGTATCTTTTGTGGGATGAAAACTTACCATTAGTGCTTGATTTTGCAATCGATGCAAAGACTCCTCTTATGCATCTATTATAGCAACATACCATTTGTTTGCCAAACACTAAGCATTCGCTATCATAGTCACATGGTAATGACAAGAAGGGAATATTTACTTTTCCTTCGTCTGGACACACAACGTTCTTGACATTTTCTAATTTAGTTTTGG
Source organism: Harmonia axyridis (assembly GCF_914767665.1). Classification (NCBI taxonomy): domain Eukaryota; kingdom Metazoa; phylum Arthropoda; class Insecta; order Coleoptera; family Coccinellidae; genus Harmonia; species Harmonia axyridis. The sequence continues at coordinate 64,070,104 of NC_059501.1, forward strand.
AATATGATAATTGATTTATAGAATTGCTTGTGTTATTCCTATTTTCTTTGGCATTAGCATGAAGATTTTTGTTACCTGCAAGGATCAAAAACGTTTATGAATATTGAACATTCCAACTCGAAGTAATCAACCATAAAGTAAAAGTAGAAATGAAGGTAATTGTGAAAGAGAATATTGGAAATGAAAAGAGAAATATGGATTATATCAATGCTGATTGCTGACATGAATTCAGCAGCTTCTGCGCCCAATAGACTGATTCATACATATATTCTATTTGATGAAAATTCAATAACGCTCACAATTTATATAGCATAAACCTTCAGGTAAGAGACCACCTGTGCTGTGAAAGACTTGGGGCGCGAGGCCATGGGCGGTTGCCTCTGGTTGTAGTAATCACACTTTATCAACAGAATCTTCATAAGCGTTTAACGATCGTTTCGAAAACGATGTTGTCATCTTCAGAAACTTAAATAACTTTAAGTTTCTTCTTGTCATCTCCAGAAACTAAAAGTAATATTTAGTTCCTCCAAGGCCGTAGCCAGATGGAGTCCGGAACAATCACCCACACACACCACCATCCCCTCCCCCCCGATTTTTTTTCAGAAATACAGGATTCGAATTTCACCGAAATACTCTCAACTTTTCCAAATCGAATCTTTTATTTCATTGCATATTCAGAGGTAAGTATTTCTCAATAATTCATACGATCAAACGAAGATCAAAAAAAAATTGTCTATTTCTCGAGCGCAATGTATGAAATAAGATCTGTTTCGTGGATTAAGTATACACCGAGTAATTTTTTATGATGAATCAGTCAAAAATCTCGGAAAGGAAACATCTTACGATTTTCGTCCCAGATATTTTGCTTCCTTTTTCCATTCTATTGTCTGATTTTCTATTTTGACGTTTCCTGCTTTCTCTTTCTTTACTGTTGTTCTTCCGAAGTAGATTGCAACTGTTTTCGATGTATTGAATCTCCATTTCTTGAAGTATTCCATTAGTTTATATATAGAGGTCTCTCTATAACTGCCTAGTAATTGTTTTCCGCATTCTACTGTGATAGTAAATAGCGGTGTCATCTGCAAACTGGGCTATCTTGCATCTATTTATTTTTGGTATATCTGCCATGTATAAATTGAACAGCAGAGGTCCTATTACTGAACCTTGGGGAACTCCGGCTCCACCTGTAGAGAGTTTCATTTGCTCCTTTATATTTTCCGTACCAGTGGGTGGATCGTTGAATGCCCTTTGCGAAACCCAAGCTGGTGATCTGGAATCTTTTTCTTTTCTTCTGCGAAATCTGTTAGTCTTCTGTGAATAAATTTCCTAACCACTTTACTAATTGCCGATAATAAACTTATGGGTCGATAATTCGTTGGGTTTTTTTTGTCTTTTCCTTTCTTCCAAATTAATATTGTATCCGCCGTTTTCCATTTGATTGGATAATATCCTGTTTTTAATATGAATCTGGCTATTGCAACGATTTCATATTTATTGGTCGCAAACGCCAAAATAATTTTCTAGGGCTCAAGTCAACGAGACTCCAACCAATCCTCCCCTTGAAATTTTTTTCTAGCTACGGCCTTGGTCTCTTCTTGTCGCCTACAGAAACTAAAAAGTAGCTTTTAGTTTCTCAAACTTTCAACATCGTTGTCGAAACGTTCGCTAAGTAAACTCTCTTGATTGAGTGTTGTCTTCAACTTTAGAACACTATCTATAGACTAATTTGCAAGGGATCGTACAAATTTCTTTCCATTCTTTCTCATTCGATCTCTGGATCTCTCATCTGTCGAACTTTTTGTCGGATATGGCTAGAAAACTGTTGATCCAACGTGAACACTAATCATTCAGTGGCAGAATCAGATTGCAAAGTTAAATGGTCAAACATGTTCTGAACCGACCAAAGTTACTGATGCTTTCGAGAAGTACTTTTCATCAGTGGCGAGGTCTTGCCTTGTTGGAACTTATGGTAACATGTTGTCTAGCTCATGCACTGTTTCTCCAAAGGCAGAATCAACTTTTCTCCAATTCTGTGGTTATTCCGTTCATTCTTCCACATCTTGTAGAACAAAATCGTGCGAGAATATATCAGAAACGCACAGTTTTCATGGTTATATTTTATTATTCTATGTTGGTACTCCGAAGTTTCCGCCACGGCTTTATCTGTCAATTCATCAATTTGCCTTAAAGAAATCAGTTCTGCCAACCAACATTTTTCAATGCAAAAATCACTAAATTACAGGGTGTTTCCTAAACATGCGGCAAAAATTCAGGGGGTTGTTCCTTGGACTATTCTGAGAATATTTTGTCCTTTGATGATTTTTGAAAAACCTATTTGTTTCGAAGAGATAGGGGAAACAAAATTTCAGATAATAACATTTTATTATGAAAAATTACATGAAAATTCAACTCAACCTACAAAAACTGTTGAAAATGACCACCTCTAGCCAGCATACAAGCATCCAATCTTCTCCTCATTGACTGCCGAACCCTTTCAAAAACACCAGGATCATTTCTTATTAAGTTACACCCAGCAATGATCCGATTTCGCAAGTCTTCCACATTTTCTACTGGAGTGGTATAAACTAATGATGATACCATCTGCACTTATCAATTTTTAGTCAAAAAACTGGCCGTTTTTAGTAATTGGAATGTTGTTAAACAAATTTAAAAATAAATTGTACCTACTTAGTAAACACAGTGCGGTACGCATTTTCATTTAAACTATTATTAATTTTAAAAATATGAAAAATGTTGTTCGCCCTGTATCTTCGAAACAAAGAGGTTTTTCAAAAATCATCCAGAGACAAAACATGCTTAAAATAGTCCAAGGAACAACCCCCTGAATTTTTGCCGCATGTTTAGGAAACACCCTGTATATTTATGGAAATATTTCATTAATTTCAATGAAAATGCAATGAATTAGAGAAAATAATGTATAATACTCCTACAGAAGGCTCATTCTACCACTCGTTCATTCCAAAACTCGCCACTTCGTGGCTCGTTTTTGAATTTTGAACTCGTGGAAGAATACCAATGCCTTCTGCACTTGTATTATAAATAACTATTTTCTTTTACCTAGTGGATAAATATGAAGTACTTGATGCTATTAGATTTAAAAAAATAAAACGTGCCCTGATCTGGATTGTATGTCTACGAGAATTCTAAAAATGATAGCCGACGATGTGGAAGATCATCTAGCACATATGGTTAATCTGTCGGTTTCTTCTAGTGTGTTTGCTGCTATATTGAAGCATGCAACTGTACTTCCAATATATAAGAGAAATGATGCTTATAACATAGCTAACTATCGACCTATATCCATCCTTAGTGTTCTTTCCAAAGTCATTGAAAGAGTGGTAATGAATCATATGATCAATTACCTAAACAAGTACAATTTAATTTCTAATTGTCAGCACGGTTTTAGAGCTAAAAGATCCAGTCTATCCGCTGCTCTCTACTTTTTTGATCATGTTTATCGCTCTTTGGATGGGGGACTTTACGTATGTGGTATATTCCTTGACCGCACAAGAGCTTTTGATTGTATTGCGTCACAGTTTATCATCAGTAAATTGTACAATCTTGGTTTCAAAGGGAATTTTTTAGATTGGATTTCAAGCTTTTTATCGAATCGAACCATGTCTGTGAAAATCCTTCAAACATTTTCAGACAAATATGAAACTGAGTTAGGAATTCCTCAGGGTTCTGCTCTGGGACCGCTACTGTTCATTCTCTTCATTAATGACTTGCCCTGTCACATTGCTGATGAGTGCTTGGTCATTTTTTTTATGATACTTCTGTGGTGGTCTCGGCGCCGAGCCGGGTTGTGCTTCTGAATCGCTGTAATATTATAGTTGCGACCTTCGTAGATTTGTGTCAAACTAATGCTCTTATTGTCAATATGTCTGAGACAGAATCAGTCATATTCGAAATAAGGAATTATATGGTAGAGCCACTTCGACTACAATATCAGAACATGGAGTTGAAATCAAGCGATTCAATACAGTTTTCGGGTTTATACGTTGATAATAACTTGAGATGGTGTGAACACGTGGATCATGTTTGCAGGAAATTGAGCTCATGAGACTCACTTTCCTTTGATGCAATTTCAAATGTATTTTATATTTTATGTTACAGCCATATAGCCTATAATATTTTAGTATGAGGTAATTCTGTTGAATTCAACAGATCACTGCAGACCTATATTTATTGCAAATGGTATTCTGACAGTAGGTACCTTGTATCTTTATTCTCGAGTCTCTACAATATGTTAAAGAAAATGAATCACTATTTGTCAGGTTATCTAGTTTTCACAGCTACTCTACAAGAGGCTCAGAAACGTTATTCATGCCTATTCATAGAACTACAACATTTGAGTCATCTCCATTATGAAACTGCACGATCATTTACAAAAGTCTATCAAAATTTTGGGTAAATTGAAATTTAAAACGAAAATTAAGTCAGTAATGCTTTGTAGGGCATACTATAGTGTTAGGGAATACTTAGATGATAATTCTCTTTTGTGAATGTATTTACATAGATTGACTTGTCCTATACATATAATGTCTCACAGGATCAATAAATATTATTATTATAATTTGATGTATCTGTCAAATACTGTAGAGTGAATCTTTGGTGATGGTTTTATTATTTCTTCTCAAAATAATTATTAAACTCATAAGATTCTTATCCTTGTTTAGAAAAGGAATGCTGAATTTTCTAATTTAACATTGGCAAAGCAGAACAGTTGCATATGTTATGGAATAATTGGATTTGCTAATAGATACATAAATAATTGAAAGTGAATGGAATAATGAATACAATTAAGATTTCATCTAAAAGGTAAACACAATAATTATTCCCGAATACAAATATTTCATTGAGCCCAACACATCATCATTATTATTACTCACTTAGAAGTTGATCTAAGTTACATCAGAAAAATCATTCGTAATTGGGACTATAGTTTCAAATTTATTTTGAACTCTTGATTCAATGCAGCGATGATCATTCTAATGACGGTTATACAGGATGGTCACAGTCGATGATACCCTTGAATTTTACGGAGAACGGGAGTTCCGATTTTATTGAAAATTTGGTTTCTTGGGTAGGGACCACTGCTTTATCGATCTAAAATATTTTCATTGCCGGTCGGTGTTGCCGCTTATGTCAAAAAGTTGTACTAACTTCGATATGTCAAATAGAGCACCCTGTATATAATTATTTTTTTCAGTTTGCCGTAGCCTCTTGATTATGACAATGAAATTTATTTTTAGATGATATAACATGTTCCTATACCTAAATTGTAAGCTTTCTTAATTAAAAGCAAGTTTTCATCCCAATGGAAATATTAAGATACATTTGTTTTAGATATCCATGAAATATCATAGAACTTTTAATAAATTATGATAATTTGAGAATCAGCACCAATTATACAGTATTGTTGAGTTTATCAACGAATATTTAATTAATAGACCATTCAAATGAAAATATTTACACAAATTAAGTTTTGATGAAATTGTTTGTTCTTCATGGCCAATGCGTATAAATTTTCTCTTGTTCATTGGTTCTAAGTCAGAGAACACATCTCAGTGAACATTCTGCATTTTCTTACTACAATTTAATCGTATTTCCTGTGAAGAATGAAAGAAGTCCATTAAAATTTGTCTATACCATTTATTGCCTTTCATTTGAATTTATTTTTTCTATATTCTATCTGAATTTTCTATAGTGCTGATGCTGCGATCAAATCTGCGAATTTTTAGTTAAGCTCATCACTATTTTTTTTTATCTAATAACAAAACTCAACTCGATTGGATCGGTTATGATGGGTATATTTTTTCCAAATTTCTTCTCAAATTTTTTTTGGTTTTGATTGAGCGATCAACATGAAATTTTGCACGATACTTGTACTAATCACTTACATCCAAATACTTAAAAACTCTTATTTCACATCTAAATGCAGAAATTCAACTCGATAGAATTTGCAGTTTTGAAATTATCAGGAAATTACGAACCCGTTGACGGTATTGTCCATTAGCCAACTCAAAATCTGGATTTGCTTCAAAGTTATGAAGAGATACCTCATGAGCAAAACCCTATAGTGGGAGTACGATAATCTCATATTGAAGCACAGGTGACCATGGCAATGGCCTCTGGTTATGGAATGTTTTCAGACAAACTTGACCAACCTTCACCGAATTGGAAGTTGGAAGAAAGTAGTTTTCAGTTGAGTATTATTTATGATATATTTTTATAAACACCCACTTATTGAGAAGCAATGTCGCATGCACTTTCATTTCATTCAGTTCCGGTATATCTCTTGCAAATTTTTTTTAGGAAGAAAGTTATTCTTGCTTGATGTAACTCTATTGAGAAACAATCGAGTTGAATGTCATTCACTAATATTTCAAAAATATCGATATCGATTCATATTTTGAGATAATATTCAAACATAATTTCAGAATTTCTTGTTCTGTTTCCTAATGTTACTCTTAAGGAAATTCATGGATCATACAATTGCCAATGTTGGCAATTGTATTTCTCCAGTACCTAATATATTCCATGAATGTTTAATGCTAGTATTCAAGAACACGATATTAATTACAAGTACAACAAATAATTATGTAATTGAAAAAAAATATCGGTACGATTATACGGAATACAATAACATATGAATTTTTGAAACCATATACCGGGTGTCCCAAGTTATTGTATACAGGCAATATTTCGATTATTTGACAAGATATCAAAAAAAATGCTTTGAATAACATCAAAGTACCTTCCCAATGATGTATAAAAAAGATTCTTACATTTGAAAGCCCTGTGGAAGCTACCCCTCACTCTTTATTTTCAAATGGCACCCCCTGTATATTGTCAGTGAAAATCATTCTATTTGGAATACAACGATATCACATTCTTGGTATTTTTTTACGTTATCTAATTATCCTTATAAAAATGAAATGCCTCCACCCATGTTCGTACGAACTTCACTTATGAGAAGTAGATGAAATTTTTGTTTTAAAAAACAAAAAACTTGTTTTCAATGTTTCTTCGTTTTTTGAATTCCATAATAGGAATTTTGGTTGCTATTCATACTTCACAAAATGTAAATGTTTTTGTTGTTATAAATAAAAAATACCATATATGTACTATCGTTGTATTGCAAATAGTACGACACGCAATTTCCACTGACAATATATAGGGGGTGCCATTTGAAAATAGAAGGGTAGCTACCACAGGGCTGTCAAATGTAAGAAATTGTTTTACACATCACTGGAAAGGTACTTTGATGTTATTCAAAGCAATTATTTTATTATCTTGTCAAATGAGCTAGATTTTGCCTGTATACTTGGGACACCAGGTATTATTTTCAATATTACATACAGGGTGTCCTGGGAAGAATGCGACAAAAGGATACAATGAATGAAGGTCATCATGAAGGACTCGTATCAAGAGATTTCAATCGCTTGAGTGCCTCCGTTTAGGATATACAGGGTAGTATTCATCTTATGAGTGAAATTCCACAGTTCTATAACTCTTCAATCAATCGAGCGAATAATTTCAAATTTTGGAGTTTGCTCACCCTTTACTATCGCTTTCCTTCAATATTTCTGAAATCGAATTAATCAGATCCGGATTAGTAAAATTTTAGATTTTTTCTATTTTCGTGAATATTGGATCTCCCTGTACGTGAACATTATGATTCTTTTCGTTTTCGAAACCACAAAGAATGATTTCATAATAAACACTCTAAATCTCTGCTTAGCACCGTCATACAGGGTGATCAAACAACATCCATACTTATGCTGAAATATATAAGCTATCTTTATGCGCTGACTTGAAGTAAGAAGCCTTTTAATGCTCATTCGTCTACTTCTCCCTGAAGTAGCCTACCAGTGTTTAATTTTTATTTCGAAATTCATCAATTCTCACTTGGTTAAATTATTATTCTAGAATCTAGTGCAAGGTTGTTATGATCCTGTTGTATAGTACGAAGATCATCAGACCTAAACACACTAGTTTTTTTGATATATCACTGTGAGAAATGTATACGAGTACGAAGAAAGGGTAATAGTTTTGAGTAATTTTTATGTTAATAACATTGGAGCGTATTTTCTTTTGATCATTGTTAATAAATAGTTTTTCTTCAATTATAAGACTTGTACCTACATTTTGCATCAGAATCCCGAAATTTTGCACCCATGTTATGAATCTCTCTGTATAAATTATTTTCGAAAAAACTTCGATATGAACTGTGAATGTACTTACTTGATAATTGCGTTGAATCTTGGCACAAAACTTGCATAAAACATAGAAACAAAACAAAATCGAACACAAGAAATTTCATAATTGATTGTGAGAACAAAAAATCGCACTTTATTCGGCAAACATAAGTGTTAATGAAAGTTTACAATCGGGGTTCATCAAGATACCAAACAGATTCGGAGAAGAAATCACTTTTACTTTCGTATGGAATTAAATACAACTGTACAACTGTGGGTTACTCGATCTCCGTTATGGCAGCTAAACAAGAGTTATTGCAACATCATTCGAATTGAAATTGAAAGTATGAAAACCTCAAGTTCAATTAATGCAAATAATTTCGTTATATAAAGTGGGTTTGTTATAGTTCTACAGTCAGGTATTCATCTTTAAATATTTGACGAAATATTGAATTTTTCCCATGGATTATTCCCATGATCTGCAACAATAAAATTTTTTGCCCCCAAATTTTGATCGAAATTGATCATTGAAGTATAGAGTAAATGCAGTTTTGAATTTCATTCCTAATAATTTCCACAAAATGTTTTATTTGATTCCTCGATTTAGAGCATCTGCGATGCTGTAATCTTAGGGGAGGTTCAATTTTGATTAATAATTTGCATTAATTAACCTTTGGAATCTTTCGAGGAAAAATATTTGAACCATCACAGATTTTCACATTTTACGTTTTGAAATGTGTAAAATTCAAAAGTCAGAGAGTGTTACAAAAAGCGGTTACCATACTGCATTTTCCTTCGTCGAAGAAAAATAGAAAAAGAGTAGTACAATGGACTAGTTTTTATTTTTTTGTTAAGGATTAATTCTAAAAATTTAAGTAAAATGAAACAAAAATGTGGAAGAATCATTGAAATATCTCTAGAAATGAAAAAGTTATGGGACTTTGAAGTTGCGCATGGAAGAATAATTTCATAGTCTAGTGTGTGACGTCACGCCACTTACACGAGGCGACTGGTATTCGCAGAGTGCTTACGAATTCATTGGTGTACAATCAATTGTGCCGTTCGTGTCCTGTTTTGTTCGTTACACGATGGCTGAAATGAAAAAAAATCCTACAAATATTGTATTGTGCCTATGTGTTCAAGCACGACAATTAAAAACCCCAATAAATTGTTTTTTCATGTACCAAATGACATGAATCAAAGGAAGAAGTGGTGCAAATTAATGAGGCGTGACTTAATTGGACCTAAAACTACTTCATATGTGTGTGAAGATCATTTTGATGTAAGTACCTATCAGTACTAGTTGTCTATTTCTGATAATAAAAATACTAAGGTGTAAGTTGGTTTGAAATAAGTTATTGAGTAAAAATAACTTTGTCCTTTCACGAAGCCTTCTTCCATTATGGTGACATAAAAACAAAACTCGAGTTAAAACTACACTGTACAACTACAAACGGCGGGAGAGCCTTGGCGCGGCTAAGTATTTAAACGTAATTTATGGTGTAGCGATCACAGGCAAGTGGCGTGACGTCACAGACGAGTCGGAGACCAAAGACATTCCGCGCTAAAATACGTAAATTTGAATAATCTATTTCTCAGTCATTTATTGATGGATTTTCAAAATTTGTTCACTGATTTATCAGTTTTGCTCTATATTTTAATTCTATCGTGTCAAATATAGTATTATCAACATCACTAAACTAGTCCATTGTATCAATTTTGAACACATTGATTAGTTAATTTGAGTTAATTCTTCAGTCTTGAGCTATTAAAAATGGCTGTAATTAATCACGCCAGGGCATACTCCAGGCAGGGTGTTATGGCCAATTTTTTTAGAGTTTCAGCAGATATTTCCGCTAGCATTAATCGTGCTTTCCTAGTTTTTTAGGTAAATTTCAGTTTCAATAGGTAAATTGATATTTACCTATTGAAATATATATACCCACTGAAAAATGGGATTGTAATTTCTCCCAATACTGTTAAAAAATTTTGGAGAAAAAAGAAGGCGTCATTACTGCCTGTAATTAATAGTGGAAGAAAAAGTTTGCAATATGATTACACCTTCAAAGAATCATTGAATGAATACAACAAAATGTGAATTTCATTCACCTAGATGAAACTTGTATATTTGAAAATAGGAAGCACACTTGACAGTGGACTCAACTCAAGGTTTGCCAAGGCCCAAGTTTATTTATGGGTAAAGGCAGAAGATCACTTTTATGAATGCTGAAACATTTGATGGATTTTTACCAAGATATGATTCAACCCATGACATCATTTCATATATTCATGTGTTCTCAGATATCTTCTTGATAGTGCCAATCCGTTATCGGATATTGGAGACCATTCTGGCTATTGTGACCTTATTAACTGCTGCACGAAACAGTCCAATTGTTGTTTCCGAGAACCAGACTCTCAAATTTCTGAGCCACGAAATTCTCCTCCTGCCGGGACCTCTCTTTCCCTCAACCTTGCCTTGTAGTATTAGCTGGAGAAGGCCGTATCGTTGTTCATTCCGCATGATGTGGCCCAAGTACTCCAGTTTCTTCCTCTTCACGGTGTCAACAATTTCAGTTTTCTTGTTGACTAATATTAGCACCCTCTCATTGGTAATGTACAGTGCATCCCATTTTGGATGAGACTGCCAGGTTTCTCACTTGTTATTTAAGATAGAGCCTTGCGGTTTTCACGTTCCTGTCCTACTTTTTTGTGAAACTCAAGTTGGTCAAATCAGATTTTGCATAACTGTTTCCGTTCAAGAGATACAGGGCGATTTTGGAAATTGATTCTTTTCGGACCCCTCCTTTACCTACGAAGTTATTAGAAATAATGCTGAGGTGAAATCCACGTCTCCAGTGGCGTCCAGTGGCGTACTCAATTTTTTTTCGGGGTATGGTTTTGAAGATTCAACACAAACCTATATTTTTTTCAATGGAACACCCTATATATCATTACTTCGTTGAATTCGTTTTTTTTTTCGTTCAAAATGATGTATGATACTATGTAGGTAGGATGTTCAGAAATGTTAAAAAAAACACTAAAACATCAAATAATGATGATTTTTTGTGAATGGGCCATGAATTTCCTATGTTTCGATAAGAGGATTATTACATTCGATTTTTAAAAGTAGTAGGTCATTGATGATACAAACATCCTTGTTATTTTAGCTACTATGCATTTGGGATCATTGTTTTATCAAGTAGGCATTGGAGGGAAAAAAACCAATCTGATCTAGCTGTCATCGCTATGAATTATTGTTATCATTATTGATTCTTCTTTGATATGGAAAATCTTTTGTCCATTAACAAAAAATCATCATTATTTGATGTTTTAGTGTTTTTTTAACATTTCTGACCATCCTACCTATATGGTATCATATATTATTTTGAAGGAAAAAAAATAACGAATTCAACGAAGTGATGATATATAGGGTGTTCCATTGAAAAAAATATAGGTTTGTGTTGAATCTTCAAAACCATACCCCGAAAAAAAAATTGAGTACGCCACTGGATTCTACGCAAATTCTGATTCAGACGTGGTTTTCACCTCAGCATTATTTCTAATAACTTCGGAGATAAAGGAGGGATCCGAAAAGTATCAATTTCCAAAATCACCCTGTATCTCTTGAACGGAAACAATTATGCAAAATCTGATTAGACCAACTTGAGTTTCACGAAAAAGTAGGACAGGAACGTGAAAACCGCAAGGCTCTATCTTAAATAACAAGCGAGAAACCTGGCAGTCTCACCCAAAATGGGATGCACTGTACTCTGTCCAACACCAACTGATTCGGAGTATTCTTCTGTAGAGCCACATCTCGAATGCTTCAAGCTTCTTACACGAAGCTTCTCAGATATGAATTTCAAAAATTCTTTGGAGAATTACTGAACCGAGGATTTTTATGGAATGGAGACAAACATGGTTGGATAGATAACCAGCAAAGCCGATATCAAGCTATTCAATATACAGGGTGTTTCCAAATTCGACGTGAACCTTGGAGGACGTGTTAATATGACTCATTTGCTGTCGTTTGAGCCATATTTATTGATATCCGAAAATCAATAGTTTTCGAGATATTTGAGTTCTTGTGATTTTTAAAAGATTCTCGACCTTATTTTATTTTTCGTCAATTTTTCTACGTTGACCAAGTTTGATTATAATTTTGGATTATTTTCATTATAAAAGGATTTGATATGTATGAAAAAAGCAAAACTATGCTGTATTAGATATTGAAAAAGAATTAGTATGATTTGAATGTTGGTATATGAAAAGGAGAGAAATCAATTTCTAATATCAATTTGCCTGTAACTTTCGAATTCCACTATTTATGTATGACAAAATTATTTCAAAAACTTGCCAAATTCCTTCTTTTTCACCTAAAAAGTTTTCGTTAGAATGCAGTCACTAGTTTTGTTTCAGCAGATTTTTTTATAAATAAACCTTTTGAATTCTCGGCATACAAAATAGTGATTGTGTAATCAAAAGGGATCAATATCCTATCACTAATGAAGTATTCTATTATTTTGTACAAGATTATGTCTACGTTTATTAATACTGAATATGCAGATATTCTTTTTATATATGAATGCAGCCATGGAAATGTTTCCGATGCCCAGAGGTAATATGCAGATTCCCACACAGGCGTATTCCTCACATGAGTGTCTTTTCATCAACCTAGCGCAGATTCATGGAAACAGTAACCATGCAGAAGGCTAAAAACGCTGGTTCTCCAGGACTCCCTCCGAAACATTCTAGATGAAGATGAAGCAATATTACAGGCAGTAGAAGATGCTCCTGCATTATTAAGTACAAGTAAGACTGCCAGTGATGTTGGAATATCTCACAAAAAAGTATGGTCGGTGTTGAGAAAAACCATTTGCATCCCTATCACTGTTCTCCAGTAGAAGGATTAGGAGATGGTGACTATGCTAGAAGACTCCAATTTTGCCGACTTATTCTGAATGCTGACAGAGGGAATGCTAGATTTTTATTGAGGATCCTATGAACAGACGAAGCTGGATTTAATAGGGAAGGGGTGACTAATGTTCACAACCTCCATTATCGGTCGAATGAAAATCCGCATTTGATTCAGAAAACATCTTTCCAAAGAAAATTTAGCAATGATGTTTGGGTAGAAGCAATAGCCAATTTTTTGATAGGTCCTTATTATCTAAATGATAACTTAAAAGGAGAAAATTATGAAGAATGTTTGGGGACGAATATGGACAGCTTTTTGGACGAGGTTCCTTTGATTGACAAACGTGAAATTATATTTTCCAACAGGATGGGTGTCACTCACACCATAGGCTCAACGTTCGTATGTTTTTAAACGAATTGTTTCCTAATCGGTGGATAGGTGGGGAAGAACCTATTTCGTGGCCAACGAGAAGTCCAGAGCTAACACTGTTAGATTTTCATGTTTGGAGCAGATATAGTACATTAAAGGGAAATACATACACAAGCACAACTTGTGGAGAGAATAGACGAAGCAGCGAGAATATTGAGAGTTAATTTCAGGCGGAAAGTAACAACTGAAGAAATCAGAAAGAGGGCACGTGCTTTTATGAGGAATGGTGGAGGTTATTTCGAACATAATTTATGATTACATCTTTCAACAAAATTTTGAGTTCAATTGCAATAAAACAATATTTAATGCGTTAATTTTCTATCCCCTCTCAAATGAAAATCTTCTGAAATGAAATTAGTTACTACATTCTAACAAAAACTTTTTTAGGAAATAGAGAAGGAATTTGGCAAGTTTTTGAAATAATTTTTTCATACATAAATGGAAGAATTCGAATGTTGAAGGCAAATCTATATATAATTTTCTATTCTTTTCTTCATATATATCAACTTTCAAATCATATTGATTCTTTTCAACATATAATACAGTTAAGTTTTGCTTTTTTCATACATATCATATCCTTTTTTGATGAAAATAATCCAAAACTTAAATCAAACTTGGTCAATGTAAAAAAAATTGAAGTAGGTGGGAAATCTTTTGAAAAACACAAGAACTCAAATATCTCGGAAACTGTTGATTTTCGGATATCAATAAATATGGCTCGAAACGATAGCAAATGAGTGATTCTAACACCTCCTCCAAGGTTCACGTCTAATTTGGAAGCACCCTGTATATTGTATATGTTTTAACAGGAGCAATCAGAAAATGTCCCCATTCAAATAAAAATTGACCTTTCTCCGAGTTTTCCAGTAGGTAAACTCATACTTACAGAAATATCTGGGTGGATTCTACGATAAAAACTACAAATACATAAAATTATTTATGTTTGACAAAAATAATATTATCATTATTCCAATATTTTCGTTGTCTGTGTTTACCTCCAATCTAAATTATTCGGGGCAATAAACAAAATATAAAATTACAAAATATAGATAGAAGTCCAAATAGTAACAAAAATATATTCTTGATATAAATGAGCTTCGCTCGTTTGAAATTATGTGGCCAATTCAAAGAAATGTCCATGAGAACGGGAATAATGATTCCCAAGATTGGCACTACTGTTCCAAGGATGGCCGTTACGAAACACTCAGGAAATATTAACTCCGTGTAAGCTTTAGACAGCATATAGGTACCTGAAAAAAAATTTCAGCACTGATTTTTATTAGTACAAAATTAAATACTATTTTCTATATACATAGAATGCAGTTGAAAATTTTGAATTACACAGTACACGGCTAGCTCCAAAAGTTCAAAGTGCGCTAAAAAAATAAAAGATAAAAATTATTTGCCAGAAAATTTATATAGAGGTTGAGTCAAAAATGTGTACCGAGTTTTCTGGAGGTGATAGTACATTGAGAAATGAGTATAGTTTGATGAATAAACTTATGGCCCAAAATGCATATCAAGGGAGATATATCCTTCCAATGTTGATAAAATTTGAAAAAAATTCTCCGTATAAATTCTAAACGGTGAATGCCACCAGGGTTTCATTATGAAATGCTTTCCAAGGAATCGATCGAAGGGACGGTTCAGTTCATTTCAGACGTGATACATTGGATCGAAGATCGAATTCAAAATAATAAGACGTTTTGTTGCTTACAGATTAAGAAAAAGGTCGAAAAAGACTATAGAGAGTAATGACCATTAAGCCCATGGCTGATCATTCAAGGTGAATTTATTATTGGAAAATAATAATCTTTACATTTGTATGTACCTAGTTCTTGAGTTTTTTCTTAATAATAATTTAAGTTAGAAGTTAAAGATAACCTATATTTTCGATCTGTATCTTTGGAAAAATAGATAGCACGATTCAGTTCATTTGCAATGTCGTACCTTGGATCGAATTCATGAAACATAATGTTACTTTCTAAAGAAATTGAGACCCATAATATGAAATATTGCCGTAAGTTACCGATATACAATTCAAAAATACCGCCAAAAACGTCTTGACGAAACATGGCGGACTTTTGACAGTTTTATGGCCAGTTGTCGCCACTGTGGTAATATAGTCACTGTAACCAGTACTTACTGCTGGAGGCATCTATTGACAAACAGCGGGAACTTGATTGCGCACCTAATATTTTCGAACTTACCTGAAACCATAACAGGTAATGCACACACGAAAATCCTTGTGCAAGTACTTCTTTTTTTTGTTTTTCTCCACATAACCTCCACAAAAATGTATTCATGAAGTCCATAGCTAATGAATGAATATATGGAGTAGAGCCCAGTAGAAACTGCCAAACTGAAAAATAGAAAACTAAAATGTTGGAAATAGAATATATCATCATGTATGATATAGTGGTTAATAGTTTCAT
Source organism: Harmonia axyridis (assembly GCF_914767665.1). NCBI lineage: Eukaryota > Metazoa > Arthropoda > Insecta > Coleoptera > Coccinellidae > Harmonia > Harmonia axyridis. The sequence goes on from NC_059501.1 coordinate 64,086,111, forward strand.
AGGAATCTTATTGTTTCATTCGCCTTTTTATGCATCTTTGAAATATTTCTGATCAATGAATATGTAAATTTATCAAGAAGTACACAATGCCTTCTTTCCAATATTGCTCTAGACATTTTTCATTTCACATTTCGAATAGTTATGGATATTTTTAGTCTTAAAATATTCAGAACTCAGAAGGAATCATAATTTCGTTATGAAATCAATGAGATAGTTTTGGTGCTTATTCCCGAACTGTAGCTATAGTTCATAAAGATTCGATAAACTATCATCAGATTAAAGTAGGGCCACAAGTGACACCCTGTATTTCGAAAACAAAGCGTTTTCGGGCCCTTGTTTGTAGGAGTTTTTTTTCTTTAAATGTTTCAAGAAATTTCTAATACCTCCAATTTAGGAATAAGATGTATATCTCCAGCACCTATTACTTATAAAGTTTTATAGTATCATGATATATACTAAAGAGCCGGCAGCTCATCTTGTTGGTAAATCTACCTAGGTGGTATGTTTACTAATTGGCAGATACAGCAATAGTCTACCTTGCCAGCTTCATCCCTTTTGAATATATATATATCTATACCATATTCCTTTCAATATTCAGTTCATTCTTATATTTTTTTCCATAAAACATTACATATACTTGAGTTCAATTTAAAATTCAATGTAAATTTTACAGAGAAATAGTTACTTACATTTCATTCGTCCTGAAATATATTGGAATATTTGAGATCATAAGACTGTCAAAATCAAATTTCCAATAAAGGGAAATCCCTAGAATGCATTGCATAAAAATGATCAACAACATTCCCTTGGTCATGATACCATAAGGTTTCAAGAACGTCCTTGGTGATTTAAGGTGATGATCCAAATATATTAACTGGAAAAATCGAAGGAATTGAAATATGAAACAGATTTTGCTTTCAACATGAAGGTTTTTATTTTGCAATTCAAATGAAACATGTTTGATGAAGTTTTATTTCATTTGGAATTTAGTCAAAGTAATTAATTAAATGCACAAAACTTATAAAATTAACTTATCCATACGATGATTATCGAGAATTAAAAGAACCATTCAATATTCAATTTTTTTTTAAGCTTTTCAATACGCTTTTGATTGAAGGCGACCGAAGAACCTCAACATTTTTGGACTTTTTTCGAGTTATATTTAGTTTCAATTAATTCTTGGTTATTATTTATTGATTTCACCCTGTTCATCTTATTGTTAAGGTTCAAAATAATTATGGGTTGATAGGAATTTACAGTAAGGTGATAACATGCCACGATAACATTGAAATACATAGATATATACTCTTCACATAAACATAGGCTTTTAGTCGAAGCTACCTCCCACCTCCACCTCCCTATGTTCAATATGTCGATATTGATGAGTAATTACTATAATTACCATAAAACGGCTGGTAATTGTTAGTAAGAGAGTCAAAAAAAAGATTTGTTTTTTGCCAATTTTTGACATTTTGAGAAAATTCCTCTAATTTTGATTGACTGAATCTCGGTTGATATAAGGCTTAGAAAAAAGTTTCGGGAAACAAAATTATAAGTAATTCAATTGTCTTCAACTTTCAAAATGAACGTTTAGGTCGGAAACTAATAAAGTTGAAAGTTATAAGCAAAAAACCGAAAAAAGTCCGAAAATGTTGAGGTTCTTCAGCCCCTCCTCAAGTAAGCACAGGGTCCTCGTGTTGGATAACTTGACAGAATCATCCCACAGCACCCCCAAACAACCTGTAGAAGTTTCATTAAGTTCGGAATTTTTTCCAACAGAACCCACTTTTTTGCTTTGTCACTGGACTATTATTTTGATCGACTGTATCTCAATATTCTCAATTGATATTGGGTCTGCAATAAAGTCTGTGAATACAAAATTGTAGAGAATTTAATGGTCTATAACTTTGAAAATGAACGTTTTGGTCGAAAACTACTTAGTTTAGAAATTATGAGCAAAAAACTGGATAAAGTCCGAAAATGTTGAGGTTCTTCGGCCCCTCAAGTTAGCACAGGGTTCTCGTGTTGGATAACTTGACAGAGTCATGCCACAGCACCTCCGAACAACCTGTAGAAGTTTCATTAAGTTCGGAATACTTTCCAGTTAAATTGTATTTATTTACTGGACTTTAAGGGGTAATACACAGATTGTACCAAAATAGTTTGAATGGCCATATTTTTCCTTACGGAACACCTTTTTTTTATTGAAATTTCAGATTGTATGGCATAAATTAACCCAATTTTGTTCGAAGTTTCATATGCTTGAACTTGAGATGTTTCGATTTTTTATAAATTAGGTGTCTTTAGAAAATCTAATTACTTCGAACCAATTTGTTTGAATGAGATTCTGAAAGTGGATACTAGAAAAACGGAGGCAAGTACTGATGACTTTTTGATAATCATTGAGAACTCTACTGGGTGTTCAAAGTGAGACGATTCATTGATAACTTATTCAAATGTCAATATAACGCTAATGACCTAGGTGTCGAAGCGAAATTTATAAATAAATAAATGTCAATATCGGACATATTTCAAATGGCATACCATGTATTCTATTTTCAATCAGGTAGAAAATTTTATTATCTATACCATATGAGAAATATAGGGTGTGCTTTTTGGCGAAAACCCGGTAGTTTTCAATGATTATCAAAAAGTCATCAGTACTCTCCTCCGTTCTTCTAGTATTTATTTTCAATTCATTCATTTCGAAGTTATTAGGTTTTTCCTAAGACATATTACCTAAGACAAACTAATTCATGAAAAATCAAAATATCCCAATTTTTTGAGAATGTAGTTCTAATGGACCTAATGTTACTGTATCGAAAAAAAATCAAAATCAGGCGATTGTAATGCACAAAAAGGAATTTCAATAATTTTGCATTCGTAAATTAAAATGAACATTTCAAGATATTTCATTGAACATCCTGAGCTATCCTCTCGATTCAGGTTTTAACTGAATGATAAGTAAATAAATGATCTCATTATTATTTTCCTTTTGGTGATAATGGACACATAGAAGGAAAGAAACCATATAGTATTTGTGCATTTGTAGTCCATGGTAATAATCTTCATGTTTTAAACCGTTCGATGAACTATATTTAAGTTATACTCACTACTGTTACTGATTCAAATGAAAACACCAAAGTAGCTATATAAATTGGCAGCGTGATCAATTCGACGTCCAGCATTTCAAAACTTCCAGTTGGTTCGAAATCTTGTGCAACATATCCGAAGAATATGAAGATAGAAGCTATCAATAGAATTACACCCAAGACAGCAAATTGAGCTACTATTCTCAAATTTATCATAATGGCTGACAACAGCAGTGGTATGAAAATGGACGTATGAAAGAGAATCGACATATTGACTTCGAAGTCTAGCCAATTTCTGAATAAACCATCTGCCACTGGTGCAATGCGGAGAGCCGTTGCACCGAAAAGGCAACATAATCCCAGTTGGGTCAATATGAAACAACCGTCAACCAGATAACTGTAAAAAAAAATAATTATGCATACTTTCAATGTAAGACACTGTGTTTTGGGGATGGGTAAATGAACCTCGGTAACTAGGGGAAATGCGGACAAAATGACATACTGTTTACTTTATCAATCATATACACTGCTCAAAAGAATTAACGCACATTATGGAAATCTCAAATTTATTCTACAACTGAAGGTGTTCTCAATGATAATTATTTTTATCAGAATTATGCATGCATATGTTATCCACTTTCAACGTTTTTCTTCAATACAGATGTTTTTTCCCAGCAGGAATAAAAAAAGATGAAATTATCAGATTTTGAATGTATTGGCTCCATTCTGAAATCAGTTGTTCTTGATCAATTCTAGTGATCAATAGTTTCGTTTGGTTTTCTACACTCGATCGCTATGCAACGCGAAGAATCAGCCTTTTCCCAATGGATATGCTCTCTCGCAAAATCCAAACGCGCAGTTCGATGGGCTGGGGTAAGAGCTGGGCCTCTTGCCGCGACACGAGGCCTCAAATCATATTCTCTGAGGCGATTTCTCATTGTCTGAGTGCTAATTTGCACCCCATGAGTTTGCTCAAGCTGATTTTGAAGGGGGCGAGCGGTTGCAAACCGTTGTCTCAACGAAGAAACTCTCCAGTAACGTTCTTGAATGGCAGTTGTTACCTATGGTCTACCCTGTCCTTGTCTTCGGACATTCATACCTGGGTCCCTGAATCGCTGCAACATTCTAGACACACTTGTATGGGAAACTCCAAACCTTTCTGCAATTCTTGTATATGTCCACCCTTCTTCTCGCAAAACTACTGTTTGGGCACATTCCTCTTGGGTCGAATTGCGTGTTTCGCGTTGCATAGCGATCGAGTGTAGAAAACCAAACGAAACTATTGATCACTAGAATTGATCAAGAACAACTGATTTCAGAATAGAGCCAATACATTCAAAATCTGATAATCTCATCTTTTTTTATTCCTGCTGGGAATAAACATCTGTATTGAAGTAAAACTTTGAAAGTGGATAACATATGCATGCATAATTCTGATAAAAATATTTATCATTGAGAACACCTTCAGTTGTAGAATAAATTTGAGATTTCCATAATGTGCGTTGATTCTTTTGAGCAGTGTATTTTTAGTTATTGCAATAATATTTCCATTTTGGTACTATATAGTATACTAACTTTGGTTAGTTGTTTTCAAGTATTATAAGCTGAAAATTGAATTGAACTATAAAAATAAAAGATATAAGAAGTTATTTTGACTTCTAACAAAATCCATTCTGTCCGTATACTAAGGACAAAATGACATACATAATATTTAAATGCAAAGTTCGCAAATAAACCTTTTGGTTTTTTTCGAGACAGTAGCAAACGATGTATGAGCCAGTGAAAACATGTAGTCACTGTTCACCAGATTTGGAACGTCACTGCAATGTTTTCTTTACCACCGGGTTTTTTTCATCATTGAATAATATTTTAGTAACTTCTTGTTTCTTCTTCTTGTGTGGATTTTTCACAACAGATTTAGCCTTGATTTTGTCAAAATTAGGTCTTGTCCCTGAGGAAGTGGTGACAGAATTTCATTACGAAAGGAAAATGATCCTTCAGAAGTTCCTAGTCTATTGTAATCATCAGCTATCGATAGGTAATTTTCCTATTTTATAGAAGATGGGTTCATACCAAAAAATTCACTTTCTATCACGTTTAGTGGAAGCAAACTATGTACAAAATAACTTGACGATGAGATCATTAGTTTCACGTGAAAATCGATCTATAAAATTCTATATTATTTCCAAAAATATATTTTCTTCACATGTATCGGACAAAATGACATACTATGTAGTTTTGTCCATCAGGAGAGTATGTCATTTTGTCCGATACTTACTTTTTATAATATTGAAACACAATTTGAAAACAAAACCAGTAATCATCTCAAAACTTATACATATTATTACGTTATGAACGTAATAACAATAATACATTCAATATACAACGAATATTGTCATGACACTCTCCAGAAGTAATTTAGAAACCAAGTGAACAAAAAAAATTCAACCGACCAAAACACATTTGTGGACCTAGCACCAATGAAACAGGCAGTAGGATGTCAATTTCTTCCAAGGATTCTCTACAAGCGGTACCTGAATCACTGTAAAACCCTGAGCTATACGGCGCCAATTTTGAAAAAATTCAAAAGTTCATTTTGTCCGCATATGTCATTTTGTCCGCATTTCCCCTAATCATTGGAAAATGATAGTCTATCGAGATTTCATAGAAAATCTGAAGCAATGTCAGCCATTCCAATAGCCAAAAACGTGGGTACCTACTCATAAAATATACACCACTTCTTGTATGAAACATCGGCAGTATCAAACTACTATCTCTAAGCTGATTAGTAGAGAATGATGACACAAATTGATCATGGTTTTCATCAATTTGTGACAAGAAGGATTATTATTTGAGGTGTAGATTCAAACGCGATAACTGAACCCAGTTTTCTGGAAAAATTGATCAATACGAATAATTTGAATTGTTCTGCTGAACATGTGTTCATTACTAAATTAAAATTTGAAAACAGTTTCAATGTTGTTCTTGAGTTAGCTCCGTTTCTTTTGAAAGATGTGGGTTTCCGTTATCTAGGTCGGTCCAGGTGTCGCGTCAACTCAGGTCTACTTTTTGTATAAGGACTGGAATATTATTCCCTGTGCCTCTACTTTAATTTGTTCGATTTCCTACTATTGACTGATTAGGATAATTTCCTTCCTTCTGCATGTCACTTTTTTCTTCTATTTGGTTCTTTGAAAGATGTTTTTAGTCTCATCTGTCGTTCTTATTTTATTTGTATTATCTTACTTAATTCCCTATTCTCATCCCCTTTCAGTGCCCAATTGTCTTCTTTATTTGTTTGTTAACTATATTCTCAATAGTTTTAATTTTCAGTTCTTCTCTGAATTGTTGGTTGGTTTTATACCATGGGGCGCCAACCGCTGATCTGCTTACATTCTTCATCAACTGATCTTTCTTATTGTCTTTCGTATTGTATCAGGTTACTCCTGCATACGTAATGCTTGGCATTAGCACTATTTTTTATTATCTTCAGCTTGTTTTCTAAAGATAGTTTATTTTTTGGGATTAGCAGTGGGTTGTCTTCCGTGTAATTGCCTTGCATTTTTTCTGTTTTCTTCTATCTGTTTGTTGAAGTTCATTCTTTCATCTAGAATTTCAGATATTTCGCTTCATTTTTCCATTCTATCGTCTGATTTTCTATTTTGAAGTTGCCTGCTTGCTCTTTCTTTACTGTTGTTCCTCCGAAGTAGATTGTAACTGTTTTCGCCGTATTCACTTTGAATCTCCTTTTCTTGAAGTATTCCACCAGTTTATCTAGGTCTATCTGTAACTGCCTAGTAATTTATTCCCCATTCTAATGTGGTAGTAAATATTGCTGATTGTCATATGTAAACTGGGCTATCTTGCATCTATTCATTTTTGGTATGTCTGCAATGTATACGTTGAACAGCAGCGATCCGGGGGAACTCCGGCTTCAATTTCCTTGGAATTCAAATCCAGTCAGATCTAAAGTTCTCATACCATATAAATGAACTTGTTAAGAGTCTTTCTAGAGCAATCTTCGTCATAAGAAGAATGAAGCAGTTGGCCGGCCAACAGGCAGCGAAGGTGGCTTATTTTGGCTTTTTTCACTCGGCTATTTCGTACGGAGTACTTGCTTGGGGAAACATGCCAGGAAGGGAGCGCATATTCGTCAAGCAAAAAATGGCTTTACGAATAATATGCAATGCAGATAAAACATCGAGCTGTAGACATTTATTCAGGCAGGAAAACATCCTTACTTTGACATCCTTATTTATACTCGCCTGTGTCGCCTATATCCATGACCATAAACATAGTTTACAGCTCAATAACTTCAACCATGAGTACAACACCAGAAATGCAAGTAAGCTCATCATCACCCACCACAGACTGGCCACGACCCAACTAAGTATAAACCACCAAGCGGTAAAAATATATAACAGCCTGCCGGAAAGATATAAGGAACTGAGCAACAAAAAATTACGGAATGTACTCAAGACAGAACTGGTGCGGAAAGCCTACTACAGATTGGAAGAGTACTTCACAGATCCTATAAAGTGAAAAAATGTATGTTACTCGTGTAAAAATGTCCATTGTTTTATATTACCTTTACTAGTAACGTTATTTGACTGCTTTATATAATTTTAATAATATTTATGTATATTCATATGCCTGTAATTTGTGTATATTCATATGCCTGTATATACCATATTATTTATGACTCCCCATGTAATTTTGATGGGTTAAAATGGTAGGATCTTTGTGAATTTACATTGATTACTATACAAATAAACAAATATACAAATTTCTCTAATCGTCGGCGTGGTATTTTGTACTACAAAAACTTTTCTGACAATTTTGTGATTAATTGATTCAGTTTAATCTGAACGCGCGTCAAAGATGGACTCTAGCAAAGAGAATATACGCTATATTTTACAGTATTTCCTCGATAAAGGCGAAAATGCAAACCAGGCGGCTGAAAATGTAAATAGTGTTTATGGTCCTGATACTGTAACATCCAATCATGCACAATTTTGGTTTAATCGATTCTGTTCCGGTAATTTCGATGTCAAAGATGCACCACGCACTGGAAGGCCAATTATCGAAAATGTCGATAAAATCATGGACATTTTCAAGTCCGTAAGCAATGTAAGGTAAGCACTGTTTCGATTGCCTAAGAGCCGAAGATTGCAAAAAAAACCTTTTGGAACCATTTGCATAAGGCTAGTCTCAAGAATAAGCTCGATGTATGGGTACCACACGAGTTAAAGAAAAAAAATCTCATGGACTGAATTTCAATCTGCGAAATGCTGCTGAATCGCAACAAAATCGTGGATCACTTACGACAACGTCAAGCGAAAACGGTCGTGGTCGAAACGTGGCGAGCCGTGGCCAGACTAGGATTGACGGCCAGAAAGATTTTGCTGTGTGTTTGGTGGGATTGTCAAGAAATTATCTTCTATGAGCTATTCCCTACGGCACATCTGTTAACTCGGAACTGTACTGTCAACAATTGGACCGTCTAAAGGAAGTTACCACCCAGAATCGGCCGGCTTTGGCCAATAAGTAAGGAATTGTGTTTCATCAGGACAATGCCAGGCCACACACTCGCCAGAAGCTCCGGGAGTTTGGTTGGTAGTTCCTTATGCATCCACCTTATATATTCCGGACCTGGCACCAAGTGATCGTCCATGGCGAACAATTTTGCTGGTGGAAGATTAGCTTTAACAGAGGATTGTGAAAATCTATTGTCTCAATTTTTTGCCAATAGGGACGAGGACTTCTATGAGAAAGGCATAATGATATTACATTCAAAATGGCAACAAGTTATCGAATAAAACGGAGAATATTCGACCTGAATCGGATCATTCTAACTACAATAATAATAGTAAGCCTTTATTCCTAACATGTATAATATAATACCCAATTATAATATAATAAAGAATGGTTATTAAAGCCTTGTTTTTCATGCAAAAATAATGTATTTCTTATTACTGCACTTTATATTTGATTTATATTGGATAACGTTTTATAAAGTATTATATAAAGCGAAAAGAACGAAATTACTTTCTCCCCATTATTTTATTTTTGATAAAATTGTATGTTGATAAAATTGTTTGCAACTGCTTTCGTTTCGTTCTCAATATAAGGCACTAACACATTGCCAATACCTTAATTTCTGATGTCATTGATTATACATTATTTTTATTAATTTCACATATCGGCCAATGAAAGACCAAATACAATACCTAGTGGAAAAATAAGAACTACAATAAAATCCTAAGAAATTAGGAGATTTATAACAATCTGCCAGTGGTATAAATCATACATTATATTTAGTCGTCTTATACTTACTACGATAGTCTCGAATATCTTCTTAAATATATTGGTCCAAACTCGAATGCTCTTTCTACTGAGAGTGCGTACTTCATATAAGGGACCTTCATGGTTTTGCATACTCTATATTTTGCCTTGAACTGGAAAAATTTTCATTGATAAAGCTGTAAATAAGGAGTAAATTGGCATTTCAGTTCAAAATCAAGCATTTTCGTATCATCTGGTTAATTTTGTAATTCATAGTACCGTTTCACCAGTTTTCTGTTGTCTGAACAATTAATGATTAATTAATAAATGAAGATTTTCCAATATAAGGTTTCATTTTGATATTGAAAAATCGAATATGTTTATTTAGTGAAGTATCACCTAGGTCATCTGCCAGGTTGAATTTGGATAATTTAATTAGACAAATGAAGGAAAAACCCGATGGATTATGTATTAGATTATATCGTTTGGTGGATAAATAAATAAAATAAATAAATATGCGAATATTGTGCATTATAAAATAGATAAACAACCATGACAATCCGCCAGTGTGTACATCATTGTATCTTATGTCCTCAAATCTTAGAAATTTTTAAAATAACCAATAGGAAAACAATCAATCTTTATCTGTTGATTGATTGAGATCGTCTTTCTGTTTGTCCTTCGATAGTGTTATCTATTTATAGGATCTGTTTATTGTTTTTATGGCAAAATAACGCCGCATCGACTGAATTTATCATTATATTCAATAAATATCAATGTAGGTAGAAAAGTTTCTAACGACGGGTTTCAAAGCCACGATCGCTAGAAATCCAAAAGAAACATCCGAAACATTTTTGACTCACTCTGTTTATGTCGATATAATAATATATGATCATTATACGTAAAAAAATCACTCCAATATTCATGCCAAATTTCAACAAGATCGATTCATCAGAACCGCTCATATAGATAAACTAACCGACAACAATGACATAATGTTAAATCATATTTCATATACAGTTTTGTGATCTTCAATCGTATATAAATGAATGAGCGCTTAAAAGCTACTGATTTCTTGAAACTAACAATTTAAGAAATGCAATTCTCACCAGAATATATTGGCAGTGAGCGCATATAATTCCAATCGACACTGTCATAATAATTCCGATAATCCAACCTTCACGGAAAACAAAACCGGCTTGTAGTATTCCCGTTCCAACAACCCCATGAATAAGAAAGAAAAACGCTTGGACATTCCTGGAAATCAAAAAGTTATATTAGTGTTTCGAATTTTCCTCAGAGTAATAAACATATATAGAGGGAGCATTTGTCATTTTCATTTGTCCCCAACATGGACTATCAAACTTGACGTGAAGCGCGCAGAAATGAAAACATCAGTGATACGATATTTCACTCAATTCGCCTGTTTGTCCACAAAGAACGCACTTATTATGTCCAATAGTGAATCAACGTTTCATATTAACTCAAAATATATTGAAGTAAATTACCTAAATATATCAAAAATTCAGAAAACAAACTTCAAGCGCCCCAAAAGACGTGAAACAACCGATGAAACTAGGAGAGCAAAAGTTGCCAAACCTTGAATTTCAGCAGCTAGATACAGAAAATAATATATATTCTGCATACTATAAATTCGACAATTGGAAAAAATATCTGTTTCCAAATATTCAAATTTGCGTATTTAGTTGAGAATCACCCAAATAGATATATTTCATTCAATATAAAATTCATTCATATCGATATAGTAAAATTGTGGATTTGAAAATATATCACAACCCGACAACGTAATCTAACCATATTGGGGACATGTAAAAATTGCGTATACTCCCTCTATCTATGTTTACTACTCTATGAAATTTTCCAAAGCTCCGTTTACTTACGAAATGGCTGGTTGTTTAGGTTTTTTTTTACTGTACGGGTCATAGTCTGTTTCTGGATCTTCTGGTGGATAGTCGATTCCGAGTGTGCTACTTGGAAAAACTCTTTGAGGATGCTATTTTTTTGGTGTAAATACATGCATGTACTCACCTGGTTCCATTATCAACCATCGTCTCTAATCAAAGTTCTTTTTTCTGAATTAGACATTGGGGCACTCGTGTTCTCAATTGTGATTGAACAAATATTGAGATTTTCCTCATTCAGTAGGAATAGATTAAGATAGAAAGAAATATTATCTTTTTCCTGATCAACAATGATAATGCACACCATAGGCGTAACAAGAAGTAGGAAGATTTAGGGGTCGGTAATCCTTACCCTTATAAATTAATAGCATAATTAATTTCAATAAATTATTCTTCTGTCATCAGTAAAATATTCAGAACCTTTTGTCGTAAAACTTAATTCAAATTGTGCTCTTAAAAACATCAAAGGTAGATAATACCGCGAGTGCGTCAACTTTTATCGATAATTTTTTTATTTTCCTCGAAAACTGGTTTATTTGACAAAAATATAAAAACAAACCGATTGATATAATCACCAGTCCGTTAGGAAATTCGGTTTGTTTGAATGTTTTTGCCTTTTGAGTGATAAAAATAAAAAATTATCTGATAAAATTTGAAGAACGAGTTGTATTTGGAAAGATTATTTTTTTCGACAATTCGAATGTTCAGTATTCTCTCGGTTGATGGCACTGAATCAGTTCGTGTTCCGTTTTCAATAAACCTCGAAACACTTTAAGCCGTCACTAATGACAAATTCAAAGTAAAATTTTGTAAACAAGATATTATCGATGAGGAAGCAATATTATCAGTATAATCCCGAGTGATTGGCCAGATTAGCATTTCTATTAGTTGAAACCACTAAAATACAATTTGTTTCATGTGTAGATGGCTGAGCCTGGCACATCGAGAAAAGACAAGAAGAAGAAACCACTAAAATGTCAGATTTTGACATGCAACAAAAAATAATCAACCAATATAATTTTTTTCTAAAACATTCTGATCTTTCAGCAAATTTCATGCCCATTCGAGATATTGGGACTAATTTGCTGAGGTTCTTAGAATAGCTGAGATATTCTTGTTCTAAAGAGAAGATGATACTGATTACAATAGTTTCGGATATTGCTAATGGGTGGTGCATAAAGCTTTTTCTCTTTTCGCTGACTGAATCTCTCTTATCACTCCGCAATCCATATACATACAAATTTCATCAATATAAGACCAGTAGAAGGCAAGATACCATGTTTGAGCAAGCTCACCATGATTGAGAGATACGCAGCCCACAACGTCGAGCAAATAGACACTACAGTACATTAGATCATTGTCCATTTTTAATTCTCATTTAAATAACAATCGGAGATCCCTTATTGTAAGTTTGATGAGGTGTTTTCAGCCAAATTTGAAAGTGCGCCCTCTCGCAGTGGATTGCAGGAATACTGATGGAATCTTCAGCATGGCAGTCAGTTTTCGCTGTCATATACAGTATACACGTTCAATCTCCATAGCGGAGCACCGTATCACGGCTGGGTTTATATTCCAAGCGGTGGAGATTTTCCGAGAGATGAGCAGCCCATGACGCTATCTCTCGACAAGCAAATAGACACTTCAGTATAGAAGTATTAGATTATTTTTCATTTTAACTCTCATATGAACCACAGAACCACCATAGAAGATCCGTCATTGTAAGTTTGGCGAAGCATTCTCAGCCAATTTTGAGAGTATGCCCTCTCTCAGAGGATTGCGGCGTTTTGTTGCGGGAACAATGATGGAATCATCAGAATGGCACTCAGAATTCCCTGCCATATACACCTTCATAGCGGAGCATGGTAACTTTGCCGTAGCATAGTATAAGAATTTGTATGTACACTGATCAACAATTGCTAGGGATCACTTATGAACTTCTCTTCATTTGTATTTTTTTCAAGTTATCTCGTGAATATCTGTACATTATATGTTCTCTAAGGAAAAAGTAAGATGTTTTGAGTTGATTATATCAAAGTCTTCCTCACTTCATCGGCTCTTGTTCACAAAATCGATTATTATCTGTAGGCTGTTACGGGTGGAGTGAAAAGCAATGTGGTATTTGTTATTAAATCTGTTTTTTTCTCTCGTTCAAACACATAAGGTGACAATAATTGAAGAAATGAGAACAATATCAGCTTATCAGTCATGCCGAGAAGACGTTTGGCTCCTGTGCAACTGAACCAAATCATACGGTGGATACAGGAAGGTTTGTCCCAGCGAGAAGTGTCCCGGCGGTCGAATGTTTCGCAAAGTGTCGTGAGTCGGGCTTGGAATAGGTTCATCCAAAACGACTCAGTAGCTTATGTTCATGGGGGAGGTCGGCAGCGCAATACAACAGCTGCCCAAGATCGTCTTTTGATCCTCAATGCTAGGAGAAATCCCACTTACCCGGCGTCGCGGCTCAATAGATCACTGAGAGTTGCAACAGGAGTTCTAATTTCGAACCAGACTGTAAGACGACGACTACATGTTCGTGGTTTGAGAGCACGTAGGAGGGTACAACATCCCCGTTTGAATAGGGAACACCGGGTTCATCGACGGCAATGGGCTGAGGAGCACCGCAATTGGACACTTGAAGATTGGAGCCGATGTTTATTTACGGATGAGTCTAGATTTCGTTTGGTCAACTCCGATGGACGTATTCTTGCTTGGAGGGAAAGAGGTCGAAGGTATGCTGAACAGTTTATGGTACCCACAACAGCTTTTGGCGGAGGTTCTATATGTGTATGGGGAGGCATTTGTTTGAACCAACGCAGAGTTGGTTGTTCTGCAGAACACCACCATGACCAGCCAGAGATATCACGATATGATTATTGAACCCATAATTGTTCCGTTTGCGGCTGCCGTGGGCGAGAATTTCATTTTAATTGACGATAATGCCCGTCCACACCGTAGTCGTCTGGTTAATGAAGCGCTAGAAACTCATGCTATTGATAGGATGGACTGGCCAGCTCGCTCTCCAGACATGAATTGCATCGAATATGTCTGGTCTGAGATGTCTAGACAATTTTCAACCTTAGAACAACCGATCAATAACCTGCAGGACCTTTCTAACGCTTTACGGGATATTTGGACGAATTTGCCCCAAAATTTTATAAATCGTTTGATCGAAAGTATGCCTCGTGGGGTAGAATGCTTGAGACGAGCTCGTGGGGGACCAACTAAGTACTAGCTTAACCGAAACGTCAGCCTTCTTGTGGTTTCATCATAAAATTTTTATCATTTCATTCAAACACAGAATTTTGAGTGTTCCTAATAAAGTCTTTTTTTCTCTCCAACTTTCCATTTTTTCATTCTTTTCTCAAGTGAACCATATTATCAACTGAAAATACTCTGATATCTGACTAAATTTATAATCTTGGAGCGAATATTTCAGAAATAAATTTAGAACAAGTAAGTGATCCCTATCAATTGTTGAGCAGTGTATATTGTATATTCCTTATACTATGGCCGTAGAATGGTTGGGCTTACCTGAGTCCGAGAATTGTGCAACCCACGATGCCACCTCCATGGCAAAAACTCCATACATAAAAAAAAGCTAACAATTCACTCTCTGTGTAATGAATATTCTATGGATATATCCATTTGTTACATGTTGATGAACATACGAGGATATTCGGACCTGAAATGGACTCGAAACGAATATTTTCATTGAAAATCGTGCTGTAAGTTGATAAGTTTTGAGTTTTTGGTGGTTTTTCCTCATTTCAAATTCATTCCCTTCAACTTTTGAATTTTTCATTTTAGATACAGGGTTTGCTTGAATAATCCCCCCCTTTTCATACGTAGAATTGACTGAAAGAATGAAAAAATATAGGTTGTAATTTGAAAATCTTGAGTTTTGATAAAGGTTGTACAAGTTCATGCAGGGCCGTCTCTAGGGGAAAGCAGGATAGGCGGTTGCCAAGGGCGGCAAAATTCAAGGGCGGCATTTCAATCTTGATCAACAAAAATCACATATGTGGAGATTCAAATTACTGAATGAGATTCGGTCAGCAACAATAAGAAGGAATACCGACAAATTTAATTAACATCAAAACCATCATAGGTGACTCATAATACACATAAATATCCAAATATCTTGTAATCTCCTCATAGTGCTGTTTAGGAGTTATATTGACTATAAAAAAATAATACATGCTCTCATCAGGCTTGGCGGCGTTCGCTTTGCTGAACGTTGCCGAATTTTATTGCCACTTGGGACGGCTTCTGGATTATTTTTCTTTTCAATTCTCCGATCAGAATGTTGATTCCTCAGAATGGAATGCGAAATATACGAGAAACGATTCCATTTCACCATTTTCAACTTATCCTTTTTAATGAATATAAGAAGTTATATTATCTCATACCACATTCCATTACATTATGAAATTTTTCATTTTTTATATCAAATTAACAATAAACTAATTAATTAGCATGAGCGCATTCGAATTTAATTGTTTAACTCGATAATCTTAAAGAAAAAAAAATGAAATATTCAAGCTTTTCATGAAACTGAGCAGAAAAAACTGAAATCGCAGGGCCTAGAGGGGCGGCCAATAATGGAGAGTGGAATTATCTACTTTTTCCGAGGAATCTGGATTCCTGGAAGAATGAATTAGATAATTTTTTTTCAATCTCAACGAATTTCACAAATAATTGTTTTCATCAAATCCTCTAATCTTAAATATCTTTCCATCGATAATGTCTGCAACATCTATTCAAATCAAAAATAATGATTCATCCGCATCATCCGATTGTTTTATTCAATCATTTCAAAAAAAAAAAAAACGAAATGTTCGAGCGTTTCATGAAGTCGAAACTCAGCAGAAGAATCTGACATCCGAATTCAATTCATATATTTCATCATTTATTCGTAAGAATTCAGTTGAGCACGTTTATTGGTTATTATACATTCCACGTTTCCTAAATCATTCGATTCAAATTTGAATCCATAAAAAAAATTACACTTACAATACATTTTCTTTCCTAAAATACTTCTCATGAAAAAAGTGAGGAGTTTTCCACTCTGAATCTTTGAATACAAATTCACCAAACCAACCAAAGACCTGGAAATGGTGAAATGGAATCTTTTCTCGTACCTATATTTTGCATTCCATTCTGAGGAATCAACAGTTTGATTGGGGAATCGAAAAGAAAAATAATCCAGAAGCCGCCCCAAATGGCCAATAAAATTCGGCAACATTTAGCTAAGCGAAGGCCGACAAGACTGATGAGTGCATATAATTTGTTTAGAGTCACAGCGTCGAAACAGCACTACGAGGGGATTACGCGACATCTGGATATTTATGAGTATAATTAATAATGCGGAAGCTTTGGTTGTTCTTGATGTTCATTAAATTTATCGGCATTCCTTCCTGTTGTTGCTGACCGAATTGAATATCATTCGGTACTTTGAATTTCGACACATGTGATTTTTGTTGATCAAGCTTGAAATGACCCTGCCTGCCCTAAGTGACGGCCCTTTAATAAACATGAAACAAAAAACATTCTACAGACACTTTTTCCATTGGTGCAATCATTTGTTTTTATTCATATCAGTTTTCAAGCTATAATATGAACATTTTTTTCAATGCATACCATAAAAATTTCTACAACAAATAAATACGATTTTTTCCCTTTTCAAAAAAATATAACATGATATAAAAATTTTTATCAAACTCTAAAATCTTCAAAAGTTGCAATTTCACGCGGCAAATCAACCAAGTGCCTACCTATGATGAAAAACTTCAGATAATCAAAATATTCCGTAGTCACCATGGTCTTCGGATTTAACACCGTTAGATTTTTTCTTTGGTTACATTCAAAGAACAACACATTTATCAATTTGAAAAATTTAATGATAATTTAATGAACACGTATCGCCACTGCTCCGCTTATTTTTCAAATATTATTAGAAATATTCAAACTGACTAAGAATCTCATACTAAATGGGTGGTACAAGACGAAACCCTGACACCCAGGATACTTCGAATACGATTATCCAAGAAAGGATGTCTAAAATGGAAATTAAATTTCAAGAGGGATTGGATAAACTACGTAAAGATTATATAGAACAGAATTCTTCCACCTTCGATCAGGGAATTCCTGCAAGCTTAGAAAAAAAACTCAAACAATTCGAGATCGAAATCAAGGAAGACATCAAAAACCTAAAAGAAGAACTTTTATCGATTCAATCCAGAATTCAAAAAAATGAACAACAAGTTGATAAAATTCAAAACAGTAGCAACAATAAAAAGCTTTTACTGAGGGGTGTTCCCGAGAAGGATAGTTCCAGCGATATGACGAAGGAATTATTGAATATTTTCAACAAGAAAATGAATATCAACATCCAACCAACAGAATTAGTCACCTGTTATCGCCTGAGAAAAAATGATAACAAACAGAAGGATAACAAGCCGTCCCCTGTGATTGTCGAGTTCGTTACCCAGTGGCGTCGTGATGAAATTTTCTTCAGTAAGAGTCGACTAAAAGGATCCAATCTGTTGATATCTGAGGTGCTACGAAGGGATGAAATACAACTATTCCAAAAGGTGCGACAGGCTTTCGGAAATAATTCCTGGACGAAGAGAGGTAAAGTCTTCGCTTTGCATAATAACAAGAAAATTCATATTCAAGATGAAAATCACTTGAGTCTATTAATTAACTAACAGCGGAGTGGAATCATATGTTTTGGGACACTGTTATTTTTCAAAACATTTGTTGAGAGAGTCGTAAAACTTTATAGTAAATTTGCATCTGCGTTCACTATTTTTCTTATATTGTTTTTGTAATGATATTTCAACTCCATACACATTAATCGCTGGAGATCTGATCACTAACATTCAAATACATTTAATGTAGGTTTTTTTTTTTTTTTTTACATTTTTTTCTGTTCTATGTTATGAAAGCAAGTAGTTTAAAAATTGGTCATATAAATATAAGATCTCTAATTCCAAGTCTTGAAGAGTTCAAACAATTCATTACCTCGAATAATTTCGATGTTGTAGGTGTATCGGAAACATGGCTCAATAAAACAATTAACTACGAAAACATCATAATTGACGGATATAGGGGTATCTATCAAAGTAAAAATGGTAGAGGTGGAGGCGTGGGATTATTCATCAAGGTAGGTTTTAATATCACACGCATTGAAAATGAGTATACAAATAACTCTAGTTTTGAACAAGTCTGGATTCGAATGCGTCTAAGTAAGATGGATATTGTTCTAGGATGTATTTACAAACCACCGCAATACAGTCAATCTAGCTTTTTGACAGATTTTGATGATATTTTATCCTCATTAGCACCTCTTTCTGACAATATATGCTGTGTTGGTGATTTCAATTTAAACTACCTGAATTACTCCTCTAAGGAGGTGAGAGAGTTCAACCTTCTGCTCAGTTCCATGGGCCTGGCCCAAGTTTTTACCCATCCTACTAGAGTAACATTACAAAGCGAATCCCTAATTGATCTGATCATTATGTCTGATAATATGGAAGTGGTCAAGTGTGATACCCTGGCCTCAATGTTTTCAGATCACGAATTCATTTTTTGTGAAATTCAAATACCTACTTTAAGAAAAAAAACAGAATTCAAAGAATACAGAAACTACAAGAATATTGATATACAGCAGTTCGATCAGGACTTGCGCTCCATTCCTTGGCGGAATATTCTCGACATAGACAATGCTGACGGGAAAGTTGACTTTATTAATTCAAATATAAACGCGCTGCTTGATCTACACGCACCAATTAAAAAGATTAGATTGTCGAAGTCTAAAAGACAACCCTGGCTTGACAATGTTAGACACCTAATGAAACTGCGTGGCAAAGCCTTAAGTAAATATAAGAAAAATCGCACTGATGAGAACCGAGCCCACTATAAATCATTAAGGAACTTAGTTTCTTCGAAAATTGAACATGAAAAAAAACTGTTTCTACAAGAAAAATTTTCAACAAATAATAATCTTTGGCAAGAACTTAAATATTACTGCGGTGATTTCAAAGATGGCATCACCCAAATACCTGAAAACTTGAGAAATCCTGATGAAATCAATCGTTCTTTCATTTCATTAATTCCACAACCCGTAGTTGATCCGGAGGACACTATAAAATTCTACTCGCAAAACCGGAAAAGATCGTTAACCTCTATCCTCAAGTTCACTACTGTATCAGAAATGGATGTGCTCAAAATAATCTCTCAGTTGAAATCTAAAGCCTGTGGCATAGATGGCATCAATATACACGTACTACATCTTTGTACCCCGTTTATTCTTCCATTTCTAACTCATCTCATGAATTACTGTATTTCCAACTCAGTTTATCCAACTACATGGAAAAAGGCACTTGTAATCCCAAAACCAAAAAAAACATCTCCTAAAGAATACAGGGACCTCAGACCTATAAGCATCCTCCCATGCTTATCGAAGATTCTTGAAAAAATAATTAACGAACAACTAATTAATCATATAGAAGCTAACAATATCCTTCCTGAAACACAATCTGGTTTTAGAAAATATCACAACTGTTCTACCACTCTAGCAGATATCACGGATGACATCTTTCGTGCCACAGATAATGGTAAATCCACATTGCTTGTTCTCTTAGACTATAGTAGAGCCTTTGACACCCTTGATCGGTCTATATTGTTGGCAGCTCTCCACTACATAGGTTTGGATGAAAGCGCGGTTGCCTTTTTCAATAGTTATTTTGATGGGAGGACTCAAAGAGTCATGATAGACGGTGTTCTATCCGAGGAACTACCTGTGACTAGAGGTGTTGCACAGGGATCAATTCTGGGAGCAACTCTTTACATAGTGTACACCTCTGAGCAAGATTGCTCTTTTAATAAATGCAAAGCTCACTACTACGCAGACGATACTCAAGTATGTATATCCTTTGACAACACTGATGTCGTTGAAGCTTGTAACACGTTGAATCTCGAACTTGAAAAGCTTATGAATTTTTCAGCTCAACATCACCTTCACATCAATGCAGAAAAATGTACGGCATTACTTTTCGGTCCTAAAAATTGTAGAGAACAAACTGAAAAATTGGTGAATATAAAAATCGGTGATAAAAGTGTGAAGGTTGAAAACGGCAAACGTAATCTAGGAGTGATTTTTGATAATAATCTAAGATTTGATGATCATGTCTCGAACTGTATTCGTCGGGCATATTACAAATTAAGGCTGCTATATTGTAATCGGCAGTATATCCCAGAGAAACAAAAAAAAATTTTATGTGACTCCCTTGTATTGTCAACTTTTAACTTTGGTGACGTGATTTATGGGGAATGCTTAACTGCAATAGCCAGGGCGAGAATTCAGCGTGTCCAGAATTCATGTCTCAGATTTATATACGGCATAAGAAAATTCGACAGAATCTCTCATAAACTCAAAGAAATAGGTTGGTTGAACATGAATTTCCGCCGAAAATTACACTCAGCCTGCTTCTATCATAACATTGTGTTGAATAAAACTCCGAACTATCTTCATAGAAAAATAATATATAGAAGTCATGTTCATAATATAAATATAAGAAATAGAGGTCTTATAACACCACCTATTCATAGAACGACCTTTTTCGAAAGAAGTTTCACCTATAACATCGCAAAAGTCTATAATCCTATTCCATACACCTTCAGGACTTTGAACATAAAAGCGTTTAAAAATAAAATGTTTGAATTATACTTGAAAGAACAGAACGAGCCCTAGTTCTTCTATTTTCTTGCACATTATCTAACTGACTCCATTAGTGAACGCAGAACGCCTATGAAAAAAGTGTGAAAGAACAAATCAAAATTATTTTTTTTGTTTTCTTGTTTATTATTTTTTTTCTGTAAGGGTTGAGTAGAGCAGAATATGCATGAGCATAACTGGACTCCGCCTTTTTTCACAATAAATCAAACTAGCTAATAACTAAAATAAGATAAGATAAGAATTATTGTAACTTTTTTGTGAAAATAAAGACATTATTATTATTATTATTATTATTATTATTATTATTAAATCCGTAGAACATTGGTGGTCACCAAATACATATTTTAATTATCTGAAGTTCACAAATTATATCATATACAGGGTCTTTCACGAGGAACCTCACCCATATTTATACGGAAACTACTGAACGTATTTTCATGAAATTCAGCACTTATGAGTATTTCACGATGCTGATGAAATCTAAAATATTTTCAAGGCATGAGCACCTCCGGTTTTTCCGGAAATGACGTCAACTTCCGTTTTTCAAATTAGAACACCATTTTTTTATTGCAGAAATAGATTCCTTAGAAAATTTCAAGTTATTTTGATGTAACATTTTTCAGTTTTGGTTGGAAAATTCTCTCTGAGCGGGAAAATTCGAAAAAAAAATCGAAAATAGAGCTCCGCTGAAACAAGAATAACTTCGAGGTTTTTGGATGGAAAATTTTCATTTTTGGGATTTTTCAAGATGTAAGATTGATGTATCCACTTTAAAAATCGAAATCGCGATTCATGATACAGGGGATGAATAAATCGCTTTCAAAGTTAGGGATGACAAAATCGTGAAAAATCAATTTTTTCAAATAGAACCCCATTTTTTTATGGCAGATATTGAATCTACGTTAAAAAATAATGTGAGTGTATGCATCAAACCCTTGCCCTAAAGTGGATATTTTCTGAGTTATTCCCAAAAAACTGTTTTTCGTCTTGAATTTTCAGCTATTTCTTTTCCCTTCACGCCAAAAAGATGAAATTTTCAGGAACTGTTACTTAAACCATGTTTTAGATTTTACTACCCTAATATGCAAGAGAAAAAAGTTACAGGTTGTTCCTAAATAGATGGCGAATTTTGATTCGAATTTGTATCGGAAACATCTTTATTTCAACTAATCGGCCATCGGTTTTCTCTCCAGTGATAAATAAATAATTCCTTATGAACCATATGCAAAAACTTACCATGTTTTACATTCTTTTTTTTTAATGATAGATATCATTAATAGTAAACACAAAATGCTACTGAATAAAGAGGAATTTGGCAGATGTAATTAATGATATCTATCATTAAAAAAAAAAAATGTAAAACATGGTAAGTTTTTGCATATGGTTCATAAGGAATTATTTATTTATCACTGGAGAGAAAACCGATGGCCGATTAGTTGAAATAAAGAGGTTTCCGATACAAATTCGAATCAAAATTCGCCATCTATTTAGGAACAACCTGTAACTTTTTCTCTTGCATATTAGGGTAGTAAAATCTAAAACATGGTTTAAGTAACAGTTCCTGAAAATTTCATCTTTTTGGCGTGAAGGGAAAAGAAATAGCTGAAAATTCAAGACGAAAAACAGTTTTTTGTGAATAACTCAGAAAATATCCACTTTAGGGCAAGGGTGTGATGCATACGCTCACATTATTTTTTAACGTAGATTCAATATCTGCCATAAAAAAATGGGGTTCTAATTTGAAAAAATTGATTTTTCACGATTTTGTCATCCCTAACTTTGAAAGCGATTTTTTCACCCCCTGTATCATGAATCGCGATTTCGATTTTCAAAGTGGATAGATCAATCTTACATCTTGAAAAATCCTAAAAATGAAAATTTTCCATTCAAAAACCTCGAAGTTATTCTTGTTTCAGCGGAGCTCTATTTTCGATTTTTTTTTCGAATTTTCCCACTCAGAGAGAATTTTCCAACCAAAACTGAAAAATGTTACATCAAAATAACTTGAAATTTTTTAAGGAATCTATTTCTGCAATAAAAAAATGGTGTTCTAATTTGAAAAACGGAAGTTGACGTCATTTCCGGAAAAACCGGAGGTGCTCATGCCTTGAAAATATTTTAGATTTCATCAGCATCGTGAAATACTTATAAGTGCTGAATTTCATGAAAATACATTCAGTAGTTTCCCGTATAAATATGGGTGAGGTTCCTCGTGAAAGACCCTGTATAGGATATGGTTGATTCGCCGTGTGGAACTTTCGATGATTTTTATAATTTTTTAAGAAATTTATATATCATGTTATAAATTTTTGAAAAGAGAAAAAAAGGGATTTTATTTATTATAGAAATTTTATGGTTTACATTTGAAAAAAACATCTTTGTATTATAACTCCAAAACTAATGGCAATAAATAACAAATAGTATAATTCTAAAACAAGTTGCAGAATAGGCTCCTATTCCAACATGAATGCGAAATTCGAAAACTAGCGACGAAGGAGCGAGTTTTCGACGAGTATTAGACGATATTTTCTCTATTTCAGTCAAGTTTTGTGAAATATTGTCGAAATTCAATGAAAATTTCAGATTATATATACTTAGCGACTTTTATATTGTATCTTGGCAGTTGGTGTGACTGTTACGAAAATTGACAGATTACGCGAATTTTGAAATAATTTACAATTACACATTAAATTCGTGAATTATATCTGACCAAATCTATTTAACACCACCAGAATTAAGAGAAATTGCGAATAATGTCGCAAATCATTCCAATATATCCAAATTATAATATATTGACAATTATTGACGTTTATTGAAATTTATTGAAAGGTTTGGAAGTCAGTAGAGACAACCACAAAACGAAAAATATAACTAATAACGATGCTGTAATGAGTTCATTACAGCACTGTTTTCAGAACTGTAATGAACTCATTACGATACTGAAATAGAGAAACTAATTATTTTAACGCATATGATACAAATCACGAACGAACCAATATTTTTGAATATCAATGCAGCGTGAAAACATCCGTGTATTTGCACGTGTGCTTTAGGTCAATATTTTTGTGACTTTTTAAATCATCGAAAACATTCGGGATGATTGCCAAAAAGATTTCATTCATATGAAGTACAGTTAGTATTTGAACAATTAAAATCGAGCGAAATTTTTTTCGTGAAATAGTCCTTCATATACTCCCCAAATTGCCAAATTATCGAATATTTGGCAAGCACTCGGTATACAACTACTAACTATTTCCCGAAAAAATTTCACTCAAATTCAATTGTTGAGCATAAAATAAAAAAATTGTTGTCAATAAGTGTCGATGATTTGAAACGTCACAAAAATATTCATCTAAAGCACACGTGCAAATACCTGTGTATTTTCACGCTGCATTGATATTCAGTTATACTCTATCACAAGAGTACCTATAGACAATATTCGATTATACATTCGCGAGACGTAATTCGCGAAACATACCGAGAGCGCAGCTCGAGTGGTGTTTCGCGAATTACGTTGAGTGAAGAGGTTCGTATAATCGAAATACATTGTCTATCTCGAGTTGTATTCGTTACTCATCAGAACATGAGTTGTATAATCAAAAATATTGGTTCTTTGCTAAGTGATTTGTATCATATTCGTTAAAATGATTGATTAAGATTTTTTTTTAAGGAAATACCTGGTCAATTAAATCACCACGTGAATAGCGTTATAGGTACTCCATTTTCACGCTTATCACTAGAAATAAAATTTAAGTACGTCAATGATGTAGGTATTTGAATGAAATTTGGAATATCTGAATTATTTTTGATATTACTTTCCTTTGTAGCAGGAAAAAAGTAGAAATAATTTGTTATTGGGATAACGAGGAAATTTTCATTTGGATAAATTCGATTCATAAATATGGGTTTATACCTACGCTCTATTACGGTTAATCGTTAACATTTTCGAATTTTTATCGACACAATATCATTATAGGGCCATTAAAGCTACATTCTCAAATTGTTTGGAAATACGCAGAGTGTACCAAGAAGTGTTGATGATCAAAAATTTAGAAAGACAGATCTGTTCTATTCTATTCCAAACAGATGTTATATCTTAGGTAACACCCTGTTTTTCATTGAATTTTCTGATTGCGTGGCATAAATAAATCCAAGTTTGTTCGAAGTTTCATATGTTAAAACATACGGTTTTTGGGATATTGCAATTTTTCATGAATTGGAGGATATTTGAAATGAACCATAATAACTTCGACATGAAAAAATTTATTTGAATTAGATTTTGAAAGTGAATACAAATAAAAGAACATAGGTAAGTAGGTACCGACTTTTTGATAATCATTAACATTTCTTGCTACTATAATTACTCAAAATGAGACAAACATTATTATCCTCATTCCAAATGGAACACCCTATATTTTTTAATTAGGTAGCAAATTTTATTATCTTTAAAAAACAGTTGAGGTTTATCCTGCTTAATTCCATTATTTTTCGATTTATTTTCCATTCGGAATGAGCCCGATATCAACATTTGAATAAATCATCAATGAATGGCCTCTTTTTGAACACCCAGTAGTACCTACTCTCAATATGATTATCAAAAAGTCCGTACTTATACCTCCTTTCCTCTAAAACCTATACTCTTTCGAATTCTCATTCAAATAAATTCATTAATTTCGAAGTTATTTCCCAAAGAATCTCTAATGGTGTAGAATGTCTGGCAAATCGAAATATCTCAAAAACGTTTGTTTTAAGCATAAAAAACTTCCAACAAACTTGGGGATTCATTTGTTCCATATAATCAGAAAATTTTATAAAAAAGACGGTGTTCTATAAGAAATAACTTATGTTTGGTCCGTTACACTTTTTGGATACACGTTGTGTATATCCAAACAATTTGAAAATGTAGCTGTGAAGGAGCCTAAAGATACTGAGTCGAAAAAAAATTCGAGAATTTGAGCAATAGGGCGTCGCGTCAATGGTAGAGCATCATGTATTTTAGTAACTTTGTTGTGCAGATTTTCACGATCAAATCATTTCTATGATCAACTTCAGCCCTATTTTTGACGCACCTTAGAATTCAAACCATAATCAAAGAATTGATAGGTCTATCAAAGATTTGTAAAATAAAGTTCTACGTTTCCAATGTTGATGAAATTTGGTGGGGGTAATCAAGCTGGTTCGCATTTGGTTACAATGGAATATTACATTCCCGAAAATACGTTGTGCATTCGAAAGTTAAGTATAATAATAATAACATACTGTAGTTAACTTTGGCGAGCCGTTGTCAGCCAGTTTTTATGGTGCGCGCTCTCTCTGGTATGGTGGTTTTATCCTTGAACCACTGATGGATTTTTCAGTATGGCAACACAGTGGTCCATGGCCCCTGCCATATACACCAACCTTAGAATATAGATAGAATTAATGTTCTAAGACACCAACTATCTCCATAGCGTAGTGTGGGGTTTTCTCGGGCCAGTAAATAGCAAAGAGTCATTACCCACTCCCCTGCCAGTACCGGCGACGCCCCTGAGGAGTTATGAGAAGATAACGTGAGCTCAAATAAGGAGTTGTAGGAAATATGTACCTGAGAATTGAAAAGAAATTGATTTCTCTCATTCAGACTGCAACATTGGAAATAGTTATTGAAGAAATCAATTTGTGTTCAATTTGTCCAGGTATCTATCTCCTGCAACATCCAGGTATTAATCTAATTAGGAACTTAAAACAAACTATAAGAATGAAGTTCGTCATTTTCAGCTCTTCATTCAGATTTACTTCACACCAAATAATTTCGTTTTGTAAAAAACAATCTCAAGAAACTTGTTTCTTGAGTCTGTTTTTCAATATTTCAAAATAGGAAAAGATATGGAAAAGGTGGCTCTTCATGTTTCTTGTTCCTCTGAAAGATTTACTGATTTTCTACTAGCCGTTTCCACCTTCTCAGTAGCCAGTTGGCTTTCTTTCACCCTTCAATCAACTTTTGCAATGCTGAATACTGATTTTTTGCATATTGGATTGTGAAGTGAAACTGTTGAATATTTATTTAAATGCTTTTTTAATTTCAGCAATAAAATTAAAATCACTCCTAGCGAAATGGTCCAATGGTAATAATAAAATAATGATAAGATATTTTGTAGAATATAAATGTATTATGTAACACATAAAGTATAATTTGTTCAAACACGCCAGATAGATAAATTATAAGTAGTTCTCAAAAATTAAAAAGCAATAGCTCTTCAAATGGGAAATAGTTAACAATATATGATGAGATGCAAAAATAACATTGCAACTGTAAAATGGTTGGATATAAAATATTTGAAAAAATAGAAATATATAATATAAATAAAAGAAGATATTAAGCACACCAAATACAAAAAATATAAAAATATTTCTCTTAAATATAAGAAAGAACTATTCAAATGGAAAATAATTGCACTAGATGAAAAAAAAACCTAGTTTGATTTGAAATAACATTACTTCCATTCAAGTTAGTGTTTTCTCACTGCAGAGACTTACTAAAAATCAGAATTTTGTTCCTCTCTTGGTGAAATTTGTATCATATACTGAACTTCATCATAAATTTTTTCTCTCTCTACGGCAATAAATTGCTCTACGAATTCAAAGTCAACCAAAAAAACTTCAGCATTATGAGAGTTGAACCCATGAATTTTTGGAGACTTTAAGGGTGGTATTACCTTTCTCAATTTAATTGGATACCTATTAGAAAACTTAGTCCCTATGTTAATTTCAAAAAGATACTTGTTGGGTTCTCCATGGTATATAACAAAAAATTCAACATATTTTTGTGTAAGTAAAATTTTCAAAAGATAGAAACTATCCTCATGAAATATTGTGTAGCATGAATTGTTCACAAAGGGTTCATTATGACCTACATTCATCTCAGAGTGTAATTTCAAGTGTAGCTTCATATCACGAAGAGGGCCTATCCAATAACAGTTTTTCCAAAAACAACTAATTACCATAAAACAGCATGTCTCATTGTGTGTTTTTATTTTGGTATAAATATCTTCAAACTGGCATCCATCTTTCTTGAAAGTACAAGGATATTTCACTGCTTCTACTGAACGTTCAATATCTTCATTTCTCAGTTCTGAAAATTTTAATTTAAGGAGTTTTTCAGTAAATTAATTCAATTTATGTTACCTTCATTGATGAAATAAAAATTCATACAGCTTCCACAAAATAACTTCACTTTTGTCACGGATTTTAATTTAGCTTGTCTCAAATTATATTCACTAGTTGAAATCATGTATTGAGCATCTTGGGTACAGTGACTGCATAAAGTATGTCCTCTAGGGCATTGATAAATTGGTGGTAGAAAGTAGTTATCGCAGCTCAAACATTTATCGAGATTTTCTGACATCTTGCTTAATAATATCTAACATTCTCTATATAATACAATAAGCAACTTTTCTTCAACAGTATAGTAGCTATTTGTCAAACGGCATTGAAAGCAAATGGCCATATATGGCAAAATGTAAATCGGAAAATAATATTGTATTTTGTACAAATATTGGAATTTCGAGCTTAAAATACACTTGAGTTAATACGTATACATTTCATTTCAGTTATATGTTCATTCCATTATAATAGAAAATGTCCAAAATACTTTCAGTTTTGAATTTCGCGCAGAAAAAACGGAAACCATCAAATTTTTTAAAATGAATAGGCAGACCTAAAAATTCCTATTTTAGATCTACCATCATTGACTAATAATTAGTCTACCTACACACTAGTGAATACATATTGTAAATTGATATGTGAAATAATCTGAATATTATTCAATCAAATAAAACATTCAAAAATGGATTCAAATCGTATTTAAAAAAATTTAGTGCCTCCGGTCTGGCGCATTCTCAATTAATTGGTAATTGTTCTGTCAGTTCTGTGGTCATCATAATGTGAGAGTTTGACAACAGACAGAAAAGTAATAAACAAAAATTATCGGTAAATAATATCAAGCGGTATTCACAAATGATGTCACTTTTGATATTTTTAAGCATTTTTTCTTCTGTTATCTAATTTCTTTGTAATCATGGTGAGCATAATAAGAAGTACAAATACAAATTCTGGAGTAAGTTCTAAATTTTATTTATGATTATTAATATCCACGAAAAAAAAATTAATATAATTATCTTTCACCGAAGAACTAATTGAAAATCCTTGTTATCAGGGTGCCACCTTTTTTAGCGATTCTGACATGATGGATAATCGTGAATTGCAACCCATCCTTGAAAATTATGGAACATTTAAACCACTTAAAACTGTACCAGCGTTTTCCATACACCTGCTTTATACCCTTGGATTAGAAATAATGGCAATTACTTATGCTTTTATCCATCCTGATGAAAAAAATAGATGTATGGAATATTTCGTGATTATTTATGCTCATATTGGATTGTGGTTTTTGACTTTAGTGAGTAGTAAATGAGTATTTCCAATATCATATTTAAATGTAAAATGTTCCAACCTGAGAGTAATAATAATATATAGATGGAGTATATGCAAAGTTTAAGTATCCGCAAACACTAAGAAAATTTTCTTTCAATTAAACCTGTTAATTGAGTCAAATATCGTATCACAAGTTGGGGGACAATAATCCCTTACTGAAAATGACGTATGCTCCCTTACCTATGTTTATTACTCTGAGTTCACTAAGACATACACTGTTACCTTTGTACTTGTTTTATTTAGCAAAAAGTCGACTCATCTTGAATTGATAGTTAACATGGAATAATGTTGTTTTTTTGTGTAATCAGCAGCATTTCTTTAATGGGTATCAACGTTCTCTTTCAGTTGGTGGATCAAATAGCTCGTATGAAGCACTTCAATTTGCGAATTAATGGATACCTAGATTTTTATAATAAGATTCGTATCCAACATAGACTCCCATTTTATGTAGTCAGTTTATGGAATGCTGTTATTATGCTTATCCAGACAGTAATGCAACATTTTTATCCTGATAATTTTGAAGAGGAGTGCTTGAAAGGAGGAATTCTGTCTCCAATAAGTTACCTTTGTGCTTTTATAACTGTGGAGTTTCTTGTGATTGCAGGAGTGAATATTGATTATATAGGTTTGTTGTAATTCTTATATGAATCTACATAATGGGAAGATACTACTGGGAATTGACCAATGAAACAAAAAATATTTAATACCAATTCATTCTACCTCAAATCAAAACAAACATTTTGTTACAAGCATTTTCAAGAAATAATTTTTGTAACCTCTACAAATTATCTTTTGTCTTTGTTTGTGTTGTTATCTCTGGAGTTGATAAATTGATGAGTAAGATTTTATGAAGTGATACTGAGATGTAAGGGGATCTTCTATATGATTTTTTGTTCTCCATGTTACTGCCCTTTGAAATGAAGGAAAAATTGTGTGGTTATTGAATATTATATGGAACAATTCAAAAAAATAAAATTTGGTACTCAGTTAAACCTTATCAATGTCACTTTTCGAATTTTTTTTTTAATTTCGAAGGGGTGGAAAAATCAAATCTACAATATTTCACGTCACAACTTTTTTATGAATCAATATTTCTCAAAATAAACAATTGATCCGAAAATACAAATTCACTATGCAACTTTGCGGACTTCTCTTGATAAAATTCTTTGATTACAAAAAAAAATTATATTTTGTACATACTCTTTCAACATGAATTCGAAGACTTTATAATTTATTGAGAAAATTAAATAGGGTGCTGTAAAATGTAGCCATATGGATTATTATTAAGTATGTTGATACCAAATGGAATCTTAAAAACAAATGTGATCGTTTTTCAAATTTTTATAATTTCTGAGTAGAAAAAAAATATTGGAAAGATCCCCTTAATTTTTATAGTACTATCACTTCCTAAAATCTTTTGTATCAATTTAGAAAACCCTGTACAGAAATTCATCATAGAGTAAAATCAATTAATTTTTGTTCTATCTATTTTTTGGTAGGGATATTGTAACATTGAATACAGATGAAAAAATCTTGTTCCAAGTGATAATACATTTGCAATGCATAAGTTGACAGAGATTACTTCATTTAATATTTTCATCCCTTTTGAAAGTCACAAAACACCTCGGAGGTGATTTGACAAGATGAAGATCTAGGAACAAACTATATGACATGATTTTCATACCCCACATGTGTGAAGACGACAGTAAAGTAAACTTAGCAACAAGAAGAATATAGACAATTTCTTTAAACGGGTTTTTTGAGCCCTGTTAAATGGTCAATTCTTGAAAGAAGCTATACCAATTGTTGCATGTTTCCCCAAAAATCTGGATTAAACTTACATAATATCATTTTTCAGTGAAAGTACGAAGATTCAACATGCAGAGAATGCCACCAGATGTCCAAAAAGAAGAATGGGCCACTGCTTCTAATATTGAAGGTTTAAATCAAGCGGAAATAGGATACAGACAGTTGGGTGATAAATTTTATGATTTTGTTGAGAAACAGGTTGGTAATTCTTGTAGTTAATATTGTTCCTTTTCTTGAAAACACATTATGTCACTAATATATACTGAATTGAAATAATCCGATTGTAGTTCAGTTGGCAGCATCATCTATCTGTTCATTGGTTTTTGGATTGCAATAATGATTCAATTGAAATGATTTTTTTAGGCTGATTTGATAAGACATCTTAAGGAGCATAATGAAAAACTTGGAGAAAAGATAGTCGAACTGAATACACAATTAAGAAATCAAAATTCTGCTCAAAACTCCGAACCATGATTGATGCTCAAGAGATGAAATTATAAAATTCACTGGCTCGTGCTGGTGACTAGTGCTGCGTCTTGATACTATGGAATATTCTCGAATTGTTGATTCAAGATTGTTGTGTGTTTTAGGATTTAACAGATTTTCAAGTATATATTTTTTTACAATGTAACGTTATGTTTAGTTGTGTGTAAATAAAATTGTAATGATATTCATTTCAATTACAAACCATTCAATACTGACTAGATAATAATATTATTCATATATATAGATCTGCTCTATAGCGTTCTACGCCTTGCTGTACCCAGTGTCCATCCTTCCCTATTCTCCAAATCTCTTGGGTATGATCTCTTTCGAGCATTTTGCCTTATTCAACCCCTGAATCCATGTCGTCTTCGATCTTCCACGCTTTCTTCTCTCCACTGGATTCAATTCCATAATTTGTTTGAGTATTCTGAATTCATCCATTATTTGTACCATACTAGCTGAGTTGTTTCCTTTGTATTTCCTTGATTATAGTGGATCTGAATTCATTATTTCCTGTACAGTGGTGTTTGGTATGTGTTGTAGTCTTGAAATCCATTTCCAGGGAATGATCGTTGCACTGTTCTTGATGCTAGTTCAGAAGATGTAAACTACTAGACTGGAAAAGAAATTTATTTGTTTCTCATTTGTAAACGTCAGTTTCCAAAAACACAATATTAATCAAGAAAGTTTATTTTATTAAGTCACTAACTTGTAAAACTGACAGTCGACTTGCAAAATTTTTACAAGTTAGTAGTATTATTTACATTAGAAAATTTTGTTTTATCGTCATTTATGTTGAAAATCATGATACAATTGTTATTTCCAGTAACACAGATTTTTGATGATGAAAGAGTTGATACTGAAGATGATGAACCATCTGTTGACTCAGAAACTGCTGAACTCGAGGACTGCAGAACATTTGTACTCTCCTTACTACCAAATAATTTGCTAGACATTTCGATTTTTTTGTTGACCGAATCATCTACATAACTCATCGCAATTTCGGTGCTCTTCCACCCTCCTGCACGCTTTAGTGCTAAAATATCTCCACTCGAATCCGCAACCATAGTGTATGGCTCCAGTTCTGCGAAAAGAGTGGCCGGTGTATAACTCTGGGTCTTTTAAACCTAAATATTTCGCTATTTGCTTTGGGATACCACCAATAGTGTGCTGGCCAGCATTAAGGGAAATGCACTTTCCATGTCGGTATGTCAAAAAAAATCTTAGGCTTTCTGTTCCAGGAGGCCGAAGATTTACATATTTTCTGTATAACATGCAAGGCTTGAAGCTGCAGCCATCATCGGTTATGGTGAATCTTCTTGTTGTTAAATTTTTTGTTTGCCGCAATGTCACAATAATGTATTTTCCCATATCTTCTACATCATTCATGTTTAAGGAGAGAATTTCGTCACATCGACAACATCCAAAAATCCCAAATATTGTTACAATTTTCGCCAGCAACCACTGATCATCAGGAGCATGTAAAAGAAATTGTTCAGCCTCTTCTTTACTTAATACCTTGGCCTTTTTTGGCATATAACGCTCATTTTTTCGTTTCAGAAACGCTATTACCTTTTGAAATCTGCAAATGACAACTAAACGTCATATTTTTCAATAAATTTTTTAAGGAAAACAAACCTGCGAACAGGGGCATTTTCTTTCATTTCCAAGCAGCTTTTCAGCATAGACCATTTCGCCCATAAAGTATTAGGGCTGAATCTAGCTGATAGTTGATTCAAGTAGACCAACAAAACATCTTCAGTTACCCCAATCACACTATTTTTGTTTTGCCACTTTTTGAAGTCGTCGTATTCTCGCTCGTACCTTGAAGCTGATTTTGCAGGTAATAAACTTGAAGCTACACTACTGGCTGCCTCAATAATTTCTTTTGGTACATTCATTCTCGTTTTCGCCAAAACAAATGTAAAGAAAAATAAACAGACATGTTCATGGCAACGCTTCCATAGCTTACATAGACTTATGTCTATGATAGCTTACGACATTTGAGACAAATTATTGAGATTTTTTTGGAATTTATCTGACCTTTTTATAAATGAGAAACAAATAAAATATAAAACAATACACGCAAGGTAACGGGTTTTACAGGCTCAAGGAGGTAACTGACTCGCCTGCGGCTCGTCAATTATATCCTCCATTCGCCAGTAAAAACCCTCTTACCTTGCTAGTAATGTTATATACTATTTCTGGTTACAGTGAATTGTCTAATCATTCGCTGTTAGGTAAAAAATTAACAGTGCTGTGTATGAATTGGCAATAGGACACAGTAACAACTACTCAGAATATCTCCAGTTCTAAAAATCCTACAAGCTCTAAGCATCTGAGAAGTCTCAAAGAGACATAGGAGAGTTGGAATAGAAAATTAAGGTTATTAGAGGTTGATCCTCGCACATGAAGAGTTGAGATAGAAAACATAATTTAATAATTAGCCAATATCATTTGCATTGAACTGAGGATGGACAATAAATTACAGACCCATTAATATAAATTACTAGCTAGGAGACAATTGTTCTGCTCGCGGACAATGTCGTAAGTGTATAAAATACTTCCGCATATTACATTGCTTCAACGCTGAGATCCCTGGAATCCTACTGCCAGGGGTCTCTGTTGATCTGGTTGTGCCGTAACACCATAAAGCAACTGGCCAGAGGCAATAAAGTGACTACTATGGGTACAAGAGCACTGCGGTGTTGAAGGAAATGAAAAAATCGATGAACTTGCAAAAAGTGCATCACACTGCTGGACCTGAGCCTTTCTGTGGGCTAGGAAAAAAGGCCAATATAAGGCAGCGGTCCAGCAATGGGAGGTGATCAACAGGATAACCCACTGGACAAACACTCCTGGACTTACTCAGGCCAAGAAATTCGAGATGATTTCACCTACCTACGCCAGAAAGCTCTTGAAGCTGTCACAAGCCAAGCTTCTGATGGTGATGGTGGGACTGCTGACGGGGCACTGTCGGTACAAACATAATTTGTACCGTATGGGAAAGTCAGCAGATGAGATTTGCAGGCTCTGTGGATCAGAAGCAGAAACAGCTGAACACATGGTATGCAAGTGTCCAGAGCTGGCTGGTCTAAGAACCTTTCATATGGGGAAGCCGGTCCTGGATATCCAAGAGGTAACGGCCAAGGCCCCTAAGGAGGTTGACAGTTTTATCAACGCCAATGACGACCTCCTTGGGTTTCCATGAATGAGTAGGGTAGAGAACAAAATATATTTAGATCTTTTGAGACCATGTGGTATCAGTTACCGAAAGGCTTACCGAGCCACAACGACCCCAGTTCAAATATTAAAAATACATTGCTTCAACATTTTCTTCCCCCTAAGAAAATCCAAGTTTCATAAAACTTCGTCCAAAATATCCCGTAAAGCGTTAGAAAGGTCCTCCAGGTTATTGATCGGTTGTTCTAAGGTTGACAATTGTCTAGACATCTCTGACCAGACATGTTCGATGCAATTCATGTCTGGAGAGCGAGCTGGCCAGTCCATCCTATCAATAGCATGAGTTTCTAGCGCTTCATTAACCAGACGACTACGGTGTGGAGGGCATTATCGTCAATTAAAATGAAATTCTCGCCCACGGCAGCCGCAAACGGAACAATTATGGGTTCAATAATCATATCGTGATATCTCTGGCTGGTCATGGTGGTGTTCTGCAGAACAACCAACTCTGTGCGTTGGTTCAAACAAATGCCTCCCCATACACATATAGAACCTCCGCCAAAAGCTATTGTGGGTACCATAAACTGTTCTGCATACCTTCGACCTCGTTCCCTCCAAGCAAGAATACGTCCATCGGAGTTGACCAAACGAAATCTAGACTCATCCGTGAATGAACATCGGCTCCAATCTTCAAGTGTCCAATTGCGGTGCTCCTCAGCCCATTGCCGTCGATGAACCCGGTGTTCCCTATTCAAACGGGGATGTTGTACCCTCCTACGTGCTCTCAAACCACGAACATGTAGTCGTCGTCTTACAGTCTGGTTCGAAATTAGAACTCCTCTTGCAACTCTCAGTGATCTATTGAGCCGCGACGCCGGGTAAGTGGGATTTCTCCTAGCATTGAGGATCAAAAGACGATCTTGGGCAGCTGTTGTACTGCGCTGCCGACCTCCCCCATGAACATAAGCTACTGAGTCGTTTTGGATGAACCTATTCCAAGCCCGACTCACGGCACTTTGCGAAACATTCAACCGCCGGGACACTTCTCGCTGGGACAAACCTTCCTGTATCCACCGTATGATTTGGTCCAGTTGCACAGGAGCCAAACGTCTTCTCGGCATGACTGATAAGCTGATATTGTTCTCATTTCTTCAATTATTGTCACCTTATGTGTTTGAACGAGAGAAAAAAACAGATTTAATAACAAATACCACATTGCTTTTCACTCCACCTGTAACAGCCTACAGATAATAATCGATTTTGTGAACAAGAGCCGATGAAGTGAGGAAGACTTTGATATAATCAACTCAAAACATCTTACTTTTTCCTTAGAGAACATATAATGTACAGATATTCACGAGATAACTTGAAAAAAATACAAATGAAGAGAAGTTCATAAGTGATCCCTAGCAATTGTTGATCAGTGTAGTTAATTGTGAGAGACCGAGATTAGTGCTGAATCCAGAGGGATTATACCCCTCCGGAGCAACATTGATATCCTCCCCCGAAAAAAATACCATCTCTCACAATCAAAACGAAGTTTTTACTAACCCCCCTAGATGTTGAAATTGCCCAGAAAATCTTCTGGCTGGCTTCTGTTGTTGACTCCGTTTGTTTGTTGTTTCCTCCAAGTGTTGCTCATCCTAACACTTTTTTACCGTACTGATGAGGGCAAAAGCCCGAAATACGTAATACGTGTCTACAGTTAGCACTTCTTCTTGAGGGTATGTCCTTATTCTTTTTCCTTTTTTTGTGAAAATTGAACTTTCAACAAGCAATGTGGTTGTTTTGAGTAGCATCGAAATATCTTCAGCCAAGTAACAAGAGTTAATAGGACCCGTGTTTGCAGAAAATTCGTTCTTATTGCTAACTTATACATACCTAGGAACGGATTCGATCTAAAGTTATTATTATATATAATGTGTTCTCACACGCTGTAGAACAACCTACTAGACAACGAATTTGGGAAATGCAATATACAGAATTGAGAATAATTTCAGCAGAATTGAATTCAAACTAAATATGTACTGAAATATTATTTTTCTATGGAAGCAACAGTGAAATTTTATAGGCGAGGCCTAGGAAATGATGCAGTAATCAAGTGAAGTACGGATAAGCTTCTTAAAATCTAAGAAGGCTAGTCTCCTTCGCCAGTTTTATCAAGTTTTATCTTCATCAGTATTTCTAGACCTCTTACTCATGCATTAATTTCTTAGTTTTTCCTTTCAAAAGAAGAAAAAATAGGTGAGATTAATCTCACCTTCGAAAGATGAATCTTCTTCCTATTTTTAGCATCGACATTGATTTTCATGGGTAAAAGCGCAATAAATCCAACTCATGCAAACAACTTGAAAAGAAATTCAGTACACCGAATACATCCGAAATAACTTTCTTCGATGTATCATTGTTAATAGATATCATTATGTAACGGTTTAACATTATAGGAATTAATTCCTGATTCCCCAAAAAGTGAACATCAGAAAAAGCCTTGTATTTTCATTGATTTGAACACGTTATTTTGTGTTATGGAATTTAATTAATCCAAAAAGTGAGTGTATGTTGTACGTGAACGGAAGCTTATCCTGAATTTTACATTTGATATATCAATGACTCATTAAGGTAATTATAAGAACTCTTTATTGCATAAAAGGTTTTTTGTTAACAAAGTGCAATTGGCGAAACAACTACCTCAACACATTTTTTTTATTATTAAATCATATCTGTATTCTTTTGATTTGGCTCCAGCCGACTTGACTTGATTTTTTTGCCCTTTAACAAACTCAAATTCTCACTCCAAGGCACCGGTTTTGAATCCATTGAAAATATAAAAAAGAATCTGCGGCGACTACTCGGCCCAAAAATGCGTTGGCAACTAGATTTGTTGCCACAAGTGTGTTATTTCTTTGAATGCGATACAATAAAATTGGATAAATAATAACACATATCTTGAGTACCTGTAATACATTCTGATTCAAAGATCAACTCCCAATCCTTATGATTTATCATTTTTCATTATACATATATACCTTCAAGTCTAATCGATTGAAGAAACATTTTTTGTGAAATTTCGATAACTCAGGATCTAAACGTTTCATTTCTGTGATATATTATATCACATATATATGCATTTATAAAATTCAGTAGGTACCTAAATGCGTTATTAAAAAATTCAGTATAATTTTCATCAAAAGTATAGTTGTCATACGGTAGAAAATGATTTAGTTTTACTGATCTGATTCTGAAAAGAAGACTAATTTATCTCTTGAAATTTATAAATTTCAATAGAATTATCGATTGTATCTACAACAGACAAATTTAAATGCAGAATGTTCTTCTCCGACGATTTAATGCCTCACAACAGCACCTATACAGGGCGATTCTCCGCTATTAGACGTTTATGGAAAACTAATCATAATTTTGTGCTGAAAATTTGCATGTTGGGGTTTAAGACAATGATTTTTCTCCCTAAAATAATGTCATATCTATATAACTTCTGGCTATACCGGAAACAGACTACTGCTTCCTCCTTTCAAATGTCACACCCAGTAATTTATTGCATCATTCTGATGAATTTCTCCAATATGCCATACCATGGGTAAAAACTCAACGGTTCATGAGTTAATGGGATTTTTATGGAAAAATGGTGGCGACGGGGACTCGCATTCTCGAATATTTCTGCAGAAAATCTTATTTTCGAAAAAACCTTTTTTTATTTTCGATTCTGCAGATACGTAGTATTATGAGACTGTTTGCAGTTTGGATCGAAAATTTACAGTGTGTTTATAAGGAAATCATGAACTTGGTCAACTCAAATTCATCAAAACTCAAGATTTTCAAATTAGAACCTGTATTTTTTATTATTTCAGTCGATTAAACGTACAAAAATAGTGGGGGTTACTTAAGCAAACCCTATACCTAAAATGAATACTTAAAGAGTTATCGGGGAAAAACTTTAAATGTGGAAACACCGCAATTTCTAGGTGTGTGGAGTAGTCCCTGACTTCCGGAAAACACTGAAGGACACTAAAATTCGATTTTCGAAAATTAAATTTGACATTTTAAAAATTGTAATTAGAGAGGTATAATCCCAACGAAAAATTAGTTATAATTCATGAAATGTAAAATTCAATTATTCAAACATAGAACTTTAGTTTCTTCCTGTGTTTTCCGGAACACAGTTAGGAATTGCGGTTTTTCCTCATTTAAAGTTCTTCCTCGATAACAATTGAAGTATTCATTTTAGGTAAAGGGTTTGTTTAAGTAACCCCCACTATTTTTTTGATCAATTTTCCATAAACTCCTAATAGGCCATTGCGGTGAATCACCCTGTATGACGTCAATATCAACAGGAGAAAAATGAATTCTTCCAATGATTCATTTATTATTTTTATCTGGCTTTATTTTCATCAGAAAAATTGTTCCGAAAAAGTCATAAATAACATTCTGTGGCGTGTCACTTTGTAGGTTAATTGAATTATTTTATCGGATTTCTATGCCTATATTGTCTTTATTATTTGTTGCTTCAAAAGTACTGAATGTGAAATTACTATTAAAATAATTAAACTGCAATAATCTTGGAGTAACTGAAGAATAAAGCCCAATTTCAACTCATTAGCATGATATTTTTTATTTTAGGTGTAGTAAAAATCCATTATTTTTCCAATAGATGGCTTTAGTTATCAGAATCTCGCGTTGTATGAGTCCGATCGGGTTCCACTAGGTGGCTTTGAAAATATGAGATTTCGTACAATAAAAACTTTTCCGACAGTATTGTGATTAGTTGGAAGATGGGCACTAGCAAAGAGAAAATACACAATATTTCACAGTTCTTTTTCGACAAACGTGAAAATGTAAACCAGGCGACTGAAAATCTAAATAGTGTTTATGGTCCTGATATTGTGATAGCCACTCACGGGCAATTTTGGTTTCGTCGATTCCATTCCGGTAATTTCAATGTCAAAGATGCACCAAGTACTGGAAGGCCAATTGTCGAAAATGTCGATAAAATCATGGACATTATCGAGTCAGACCACTTTTCCGATTGTCCAAGAACTCAAAATTGCACAAAAAAACATTTGCAACCATTTGCATAAGGCCGGGTTCAAGAAGAAGCTCGATGTATAGATACCACAGTAGTTAACGCGAAAAAACCTCATGGACCGAATTTCCATCTGCGAATCGCTGCTAAATCTCAACAAAACCAACCCATTCTTGAAACGGTTGATGAAAATTGAATCACTTACGACAACGTCAAGCGAAAACGGTCGTGATCGAAACGGTGGCCAAGCTAGAACTGACGGCCAGAAAGGTTTTGGTGTGTGTTTGGAGGGACTGTACTTCCAACAATTGGACCCTTGGAAGGAAGTAATCACCCAGAAGCGGCCAGATTTGTCCAGTAGGAGAGATTGTGCTTCCTCATATATACAGGGTGGCCATTTGAAAACGAAACAGACGAGATTACAGACGAAATAAAGTTTTTCGATAGAAATGCTCGGACAGGTCGATTTCTGTTTCGAGGGGGACAACTTAAGATGTAGGTTACGGACGCATAGCGCTTCAACCCTTGCTACTACAGCCCTCACCCCCAAATTTTGAATAGGGAAGATGGGGTGAGTG
The DNA here is from genome assembly GCF_914767665.1 of Harmonia axyridis. Taxonomy (NCBI): domain Eukaryota; kingdom Metazoa; phylum Arthropoda; class Insecta; order Coleoptera; family Coccinellidae; genus Harmonia; species Harmonia axyridis. Next base: position 64,126,718 of record NC_059501.1, read on the forward strand.
ATACCTCATTTGAAAGGTATTTTTATACTGATTTCAGCACAGTAATTGTTTTTTCATTTTATGCATTAGTTCTCGAAATATTCTCAACTAAGTATTTGAAAATGAAGTGGTGTTTTCATGGCACTTGTAGTGTTTTGTGAAAAATCGACATTTTGAGCTTCAAAACAACCATGACTGTGGCTTCCTTCCTAACTAACTAACTAACGCATGAATATTTCGAGAACTAATGCATAAAATGAAAAAACAATTACTGTGCTGAAATCAGTATAAAAATACCTTTAAATTGAGGTATCACTCACCCCATCTTCCCTATTCAAAAATTGGGGGTGGGGGTTGTAGCAGCAAGGGTTGAAGCGCTATGCGTCCGTAACCTACATCTTAAGTTGTCCCCCTCGAAACAGAAATCGACCTGTCCGAGCATTTCTATCGAAAAACTTTATTTCGTCTGTAATCTCGTCTGTTTCGTTTTCAAATGGCCACCCTGTATAATATATATATACCTCATAATTCGGACCTGGCACTAAGTAATAACCATTTGTTCCATGTCCATGGCTAACAATTTTGCTAATGAAAAATTCGGTTGAACAGAGGCTTGTGCAATTCTCAATTTTTTTGCCAATAGGGACGTGGGCTTCTATGAGAGAGGTATAATGGCAAAATGGCAACAAGTTATCGAACAAAACTGTTTATTCGACCTAAATCATTCTAACCATGGTAATTAGAGCCTTGTTTTATGCAAAAATAATGAATTTTTTTACTACACTCATACATATATTTTTTGAGCTTTCGTTCCTCAAACAGATCATTTCCTCACGATGTCTGTATTTTTTAATTTTGAGACAGGAATTATAGAATGTGGCCGACTGATTTTTTAGGGAAGGAGGACGAGAAATCTCAATCTTAATCTTAATTTTGCCCATTGGCAAATCGAATGATTTCCAAAGTTTGTTATTAGAAATTCGTTATTGAAAACAAACCTATCGACGCGTCGAGAACGTTTTTATCCAAGTCCTCCGTGGAAAACAAACGAGACTCCCTATCGGGAAATTAATTGAATAAACTTGATCGATCTGTTATCTCTATCTATAGGTGATGGCTCCAATAACGAGGTAATAAGTTTCTCGACATAATATAAAAAAAACGAACAAGAATTATTCAGCTGTGTGTAAAAAGCGCATGTTCGAGGTATCAGTGTACAAAAACCAATTGGCGAATGTTATTTGCACACTGTCTACTTCTCCCCTGCTATCGAATATCATTATGTTTCGTCACAACGCCAGGTTCAGTGGAAAATAGAGGTGATGTTAACGTTTTTCTGCGGAAATGGAGATTAGATCAGGGTGTCGACTGATTTACAAAGAATAGTTTCCGTCCATCGATCAGATGTTACCATTTGCATCACGTGAGTGTAATATTGTTTTTAATTTTTCTTTTTTAAATTTTGAATTTTTTGTTGATGTAACTATCAAAAGATTATCGAAATTGGTCAGTTAACTTATATTACACACTCCGGTAAAATTAGGGGGGAAAATTGACGTCCTCAGTTACTTTGTTTCTTGTTGTATACAGAGGTGCACGAAAATAATGAAAAGTAAACTTTTAGTCCGAACAACCTGTGGAGTGAACCGTTGACAGATAAGAATGTTTATGAACACTTAGATGTTACCTCATCTTTTCTAAACATTTCTTGTTTTTAGAAATTGGGATATCTTAATTTTGAGAGAAATCATAGCACTTTGAATTGTTTCGAGTGCAGTAAAAAAATTTATTCATTTTATTAAAGAATGACAATCATCAGCTTGATCTGATTGATACAATGTACTTTTTCATCATTAAAATGAAATTTCATTCCTCAAAGTTTACCCCAATATTCATTGATATTATACGGTGTAGTAAAAAGAAATCTATTATTATTTTTGCATTAAAAACAAGGATTTTACTACCATAGTTAGAATGACCCGATTTGAGTTGAAAATGCGTTGTTTTGTTCGATAACTCCTTGCCATTTTGAAGTTTATATTATATTTTATAATAAAATATAATATTATTTTTATATTATGCCTCTCTCATAGAAGCCCGCGTCCCTTTTGGCAGAATATTTAAACAGTCGATTTACACAAGCCTCTGTTGAAGCGAATTTATCACCATGGACAGGAACAGAAAGTAATAACTTGGTGCCTAGTCCGGACTATCAGGTGGATGCATAAGAACGTCCCAACCAAGCTCCCGGAGCTTCTGTTGGTCACTATCGATGTGTGTGGCGGACGTTGTCCTGATGGAACACAATTCCTCTCCAATAGGCCAGAATTGGCCGCTTTTGGGCGAGTGCTTCCTTCAGACGGTCCAATTTATTGTTGACAGTACAGTTCCGAGTTAACAGTTGTGCTGTAAGGGAGCAGCTCACAGAAGATAATTTCCGCCAATCCCACCAAACACACAGCAAAACCTTCCTGGCCGTCAATCTTAGCTTAGCCACTGTTTCCGCCGGCTTACCGCGTTTCGACCACAACCGTTTTAGCTTGACGTTGTCGTAAATGATCCACTTTACATCACCAGTCACCAACTGCTTAAAAAATGTGTCGATTTCGTAGCGATTCAAAGATGGAAATTCGGTCCATGAGGTTTTTTACGTTAACTATTGTGGTACCCATACACCGAGCGTCTTCTTGAAACCAGCCTTATGTAAATGGTTTCAAACGGTTTTTTGTGCAATTTTCAGTTCTTGGACAATCGAAACAGTGCGTACATGACGGTCGGACTCTACAATGTTCTTGATTTTATTGACATATTCGACAATTGGCCTCCCAGTGCGTGCTGTATCTTTGACATGGAAGTTACAGGAACAGAATCGGCGAAACCAAAATTGCGAGTGATTATTTCAGTATCAGAACCATAAACACTATTTACATTTTCTACCGCCTTGTTTGCATTTTCGTCTTTATCGAAGAAAAACTTTAAAATATAGCTCATTTCCACTTTGCCAGTGTCCATCTTCGACGTGCGCTAAAACTAAACTGGGTCAGTAATCACAAAATTGTCACAAAAATTTTTTTAGTAGAAAATCTCATCTTTCTATAGCCATCTAGTCCCGATCGGACTTATACAACGCGAGATGCAGATAACTGAAGCCATCTATTAGAAAAATAATTATTTTTACTACACCTTACATGAATCCCTGTTGATCAATATCAGGATTCTGAAATTAATTTTGGGTGTTCGTTGTTTCGATTAAATATTCATTGGATAGAAGTATAGGAGAACTTTTTTTATTAGATGTATAAAGTCGTACATTAACTACAATTACAACTACAATGAACAATTACAATGAACAACAATATTTACATTATTGATACAAATAACAACTGATCGAAGAATAGAAGAAGATTGTATAGTATATCCATTATCCAAAGCTACTTGAACTAGTCCATAGAAACGCTTGGCCAAATGTCCCTTTGAAGTGGATACCGCGATTCGCTAAATACCGGAGTTTATTTGAAAGTATTGTTAGGCAATCAATTCACTGGCCCCAAAGGGATTTCTGGAAACTTGAACAACCCGTATAATCGAAATATTCTGGCTTCCTCCAAGTGACTTTGGATATAGTATACTAATGAACATTTCTTTGATTTGATAGAAGTTGTTCCTTGAAAATTTTTTCTTGTATTAATGTTTCTGAATTCATCGATACAATTAACTTTTTTATTGAATTTATGTACACTTTTGGTTCAGGTTATCAATCGAAATTAACTTTGAAAGCTTTGCGTGCAAAACATTAGATAATTTCTCCTCCAATAACGGTACCATATGAAATGCTGTAATTTCTTCAAAATTGAGATATCACAATAAATATAAAGACCAAATGTTCAGAAAAGATTAGGTAACATCGGAGTGTTCATAAGTAATCTCGTTCTTCAACAAGTCACTCCACAGGGTGCTCTCAATAAAACTTTACAGTTAATTTTTTTTTTGTTAAACTATGTATATCAAAAAAGGAAGTAAATGAGGACCACATTTGCTAAAATCAGCCAAAGGATTTAAGAGAAGATGAACTACAAACTTCGTTAAGATTTATCATTGATTCCTCTTGAAATTTACATATATACTTATTTTTTAAATCATTTTTGAAAAACCGGAAACTAGAGAATGAAAATAATTGAAACAAGATAAACTTACAATTACCTGAAACTTGGACAAACCTTATCTGATAATTTTAGTTCCAGTGAAGTGGCTTTGAAAGAACTTACAATGTCTTTTTAAAAAACTCTCAAAAATTTTCTGTTTATGAAATTTAATACCCATAAAATGAAACAAAGCAATTTCACCAATATTTTAATATATGACAATAATTTTGATAACCCTGTGGCTTCATCGGTTACATGATGTAACCTGATGAAGCCATTCGCCATTTTGTTACCACGTTGAAATGTTTATTTTATATAAAAATAATAAGTTGCAATAAAAATGTCGATAATTTTATCGAAACAAGTTTACATGATGTAACCTGATGAAGACACAGTGCTGTCGAAACGATTACCGTAGACATTAAAATATTTGTGGAAATTACTTTTTTTATTTTATTTATAATAAAGGATAGTAGGGGTTAGCAACTGTCATCAGTGTCCGGCAATGGATGACGAGATTTCTGAAGCTTATACTTTATTAAGGTACTATTTCATACACATTTACTCATGTTACCTGCCAACAGGGCCCCCGCAAGGGTCATCAACGCCCGCGTGCCGAAAATATTTTGGCGCCCCTTAAAGGGGGGAAGTGGAGAAAAACGTCGCAGGATAATCGGCAAAAAATGTTTCAGTTTTTGTTAGGAATTTATTTGTAGAAGGGTTAAAAAACTATCAGCAACCTTTATTGAACGCCTCAAGAACTTTATGCTGTCAGTTGTTGCATAATACATTTTTTAAATGTTTCATTATTTTATTCAAGCATTCGATCAAAACCGCATTTTATTTTAATTTTGTAATGAAACTGCAGAGTTTTCAAAACCTGAGCTTTATTCTTCTTTAAATTATTCATAATATTATATTAAAATATTAATATTATTATTAATAATTATTAAATATTATTCCATACTCCCAGCCATCTTCTCCCTTTGTTGAAGTCTAGCTTTTTTTTGCTCTCGAAATTTTGCACTAGAAGGTCGTTTTCTCTTGTATGACTCCTAGAATTTAAGAAAAACTTGATCCAAAATTGGTAAGGACATTCACCCATGATTTTTTTTGCGTCATCCCTTTGAGAATAACCCGTATGTTTTCATTTTTATGAATTTAAACCTTAAATCCGAGCCTTTAAACCTAAACGGAGTTAATATTGATAATAATAATAAGTTAACACCGATCTGAAGCACATACCCTGTTCCTGTTATAATAATTAATTTTTGGCAAAGGTGAAATATAATTTTTTTGGAATGTCAAACGGCTACGAACATCAAATAAATAATACAGATCCAGGGTGCATATTAAAAAAAAATTAAGTATAATATGATGGTGGCCCCAGGTAACAAATTCAAAATATCAAAGTCGATTCAATTTTTTCACGATTACAACAATACTTCCCTATTTGAAGCAAATAAATATAATATTATAGTATATAGGTATGGGCCAATTTAGGATGTGCACCATTTTAAACAGAAAAAAAAATATCGAATTTTATAGACTAATAGAAATGCTAATACTGTATGTGGATAGGTACTTACCATTTCATAAAATTTAATTTAATCACAACAAGAAACAGTAAAACAAACCACAATTACACAAAATACAAATCTTTCCAATTATCTGAGTATTTTAATTTTTTGCGTCTTGACCTCAACCCCTAAACGTTTCGAAACAAAATAACTATTCTTTGGATAGGTTTCTGCTGTTATAGCATAGCAAGCAGATTTTGGTAGTTTCAGAAATTCTCTGTAACATGTAGTATTTTTCCTACAGATGGTGGCAAAAGTTTCAGTAATTCCCCTGGCTAAAAGCTATCGCTTCGGTATTTATGATTGTTTATGTGTACCATATGCGTTTTAGTGATGATCGAAGAAATGGTGCCCGCCGTCCGGTGCAAGGTGGTCCATAAAGAAATCCCGTACCGACAAAGGGATGATTATTTATGATTTGTGTACTCGAAAAGAATCGTATAATTGCAGTCTGTGGCCGAGGTTATTTTATAGGGATTGTGACGTTCGGGAACTTGTTTGGATGTGTAAAAGATGTCTTTGCACATTTGAAAAAATTAAGAAAAAACTTTTTCAAAAACCTTTGGTCTTTCGGATTTTCATGCGGTCTATAAGAGATTTTGGCGCCCCTTAAGAGTGGCGCCCGCGTGCGGTGCACGCGTTGAACGCGCGGTTGCGGGGGCCCTGCCTGCCAAAGTAACCAGAACCCAAACTCTGTAGTCCCTGGACGTTCTTACGAGCGCTCAGAAAGTAATGAAGGACATTGTGTTGGAAGCCATCATCCTATGTTATCAAGACACTTCAAAAATTTATAACAATACTCAACTGAGTAGTTGAATTCGAAAAAAGTCTAGTAAACATGATTTTTAAAATGCTTAAAGGAGGTAACAGAATATCTCAACAAGGCAGGAGGGATTGAGATAGAATTGCTGCCCAAGTCAAAGCCTCTGAGAGGAGAGCACTCAAAGCTCAAGTCTTGACTTTGCAGAATATTTTTAAATGCCCCAATTTTTGTTTTTTTTTCAATAAAACATGTTTTATAAAATAATATTTTTCAGGTAACAACTACAACATAATGTCATCACAAGACGAACACAACAAAGAAAATTCCTCGGAAAATCTGCCAGCTGTTAAGGGGGAACCTCTCAAACCAAGGGCACCTTCCAAAGCAATTCGCCTTCTTACAGTCATTGCCTATGTTTTGAGTGTGTCAATGGCAGCAATTTTTTTATCGATATATTATATTTTTATATGGAAGGACAAAGCGTTGGTCTCTGCTGAACCTTTCAATTGCACTGCTTCCTCTCTGACCGAGTTTGTGAACTTCACGACGGAAGAACCAGAAGAAATAACAGAATTCGGCAATACGACCATTATGCATTATTAGAAGAGGTAAGTTCCTTTCGGGTAACTCACGTTCACGCGATTTTTTTCTTAAGGAAAAATTACTTTTGTTATTACATTTTCTTCGATAATCTTTTATCGTTGAATGGATCGGTTTCTTTATTATCCTTATTGAAGGATAATAAATTCCTTTATTATCCTTATTGAAGGATAATAAAGGAACATGATATTAATCATTAGATAATTTCAAATTCACTTTCCACAATAAATCAGCCCTATTCTGTATCTTCAAATCGAATAGAGATGGTATGGATCGAATAGAAATGCACCGGGATTGTTTCGAATCGGTATTCTGTAGCTCAAGTAGAATTGCTAAGTATGTATATCAATTATGAATTACATTTGGCGATAGAAGAAGAATTGGATATAGAATACCAAATTTGGACGCGATACATGTGAAACATTCCAATTTATAATATTACGATGCGATTTGTTCGTTTCTATTTCAGTTACAGAATAAGGCTGAATACCTCAAGGGAGAGTTCGACTTCCAACTCATTGAAATTACAGTGAAATTTTTCTTGTGATAACTTTATATTAACATCTGGTATATTTTATCAATCGTGTTAGAGAACCGAAGGAGAAATTTGGATGGCTTTAATGAAGAAACCGTTTGATATTTTTATATTCTGTGTTCATACTCGTATTAGTTATAAAAAGTACAATCGTGAAATATTACAATAACTTCGGTTGAAATTTGACATGTGAAAAAAAATTTTTGTTCGATTCATGAAAACTTTTTTCATAGAAATTTTCAAAAAATTGAGTTCATTCTAAAATGAAATTCAATTTGGAAATCAACAAAAAATTTGAGTCCTTCATTTCAAAATGAGGATGTTCACAGAATTATTTGCGGTGCATCTACACGGTTAGCCAAAAATGTGTACCGAGCTTTCTGGGAGTGATAGTACATTGAAAAAATATGTATAGTTTGATGAATAAACTTATGGCCCAAAATGCTCATTAAGGGAGATATCCTTCCAAAGTTGATAAAATTAAGAAAATTTCACCGTATAACTTCTAAATGGTGAATGCCACCAGATTGAAATTTCGTGCATAAACGTATTTTGGTGAAATACATTTCTTTATTACACTTCTACATTTCTGTTATTATTATAAAGGGTGAGTCATAATTTTTTTGGGACCACCCCTTTCGTTGTATTCGTTTTGGTGAACAAATAGGAGCATTCGATGGAGTGAAGGAAAATCCAAATAGAAAAAATTTAAACGTTTTCGAGATATTTGCGTTTTTATAGTCACATGTTGTCAGCAGATTCATTCATCGCGAAATTCATCGATAACCATAGAAGTTGTCCCAAAAATATCATGACTCACGCACTAAAAACACCCTTTATAACAATATCAGAAATGTAGAAGTGTAATAAAAAAATGTATTTCATAAACACACATTTATGTATGTTTATGTATGTAATTTCAATCTGGTGGCATTCACCGTTTATGCGAAGAAATTTTTTTTTATTTTATCAACTTTGGACGGATATATCTGCCTCAATATGCATTTTGGACCATGAATTTATTCATTAAACTATACTTATTTTTCAATGAGCTTTCACCGCAGAAAGCTTGGAACACATTTTTGACTCACCCTGTATATCAGTCACGCATATTTCTATTATTTTATTTCTATGTATGGATACACCATTTTCAACCCAATCCCTTCTCAAATTCAATAGATGAATCTTATGGTTTCCAAGGAGAGCTCCGAGAAGCTGGATATTACTCAAAATGTAAACTGTTAAATTCAGAAATAAGTTTACCACGAACGATTTCAATTGTTTATTTTTGAAATCAACGAGCTATATATCTTTCCTAATGAGCAATTCCGGTGTCAGTTCAGTCTGAAAATGAAGTAAATTTATCTAATAAACTGATTCTAATTAGATTTGAATGGATGTACCTACATACTTTATAAATATTCCCTCTCCTTCACGAAATAGAAACTAAAAAAAAATTCACGAGCTTTGAATCCTGCTCATTCATACTTAATTCCGAATGGAGTGCTTTAAATTTCACCACTCCCCAGCCATTAGAGATACATTCTTTGCGAAAAAATATCGTAGGTATATCTTAAATACTATTGAGTATCAGACGCTGCTGATTTATCTGATTTTTTTTTGTTTACCTAGTTCCCAAAAAATTTAATTCCATGATTATAGTTTGAAGAAGACCAAAGAGATTAAATAAGGCAAAGTATATCAATTTTTGTTTCCGAGTGTGACACTGGACACGAGACAAATTTTTCAATTAATTTTTTCAAAAATGAAAAAGACTATGCTGAAATTTTACATGGTATTCTTCTGAAAAAACCTCATATTAATGAATTTTCTGCATTCTGACTCTGAGATACAGAGTGACAAAGCTTCCAGAAAAAAATCTTTTATTATAACCACTGTATTTTGCTACACGTCTTCAATGCATCAAGATGCATTTTTTCTGATTAAGCGTTTTGCATTGAGTAATTTTGAAGAACAAATTGAAAGCCAATGCTTTCTCTTGAATTGAATATTGTTTCTCAAATTGTCATCACTTCCTAAGAAATTTGATATTTTAATTTCATTTCCATAAAAAAAAACAACTTCAAAATTGACGAACCAAAACACCTTCCTATTCGATCTTTTTAATCATCCCCTCATAAGGTGAATGTATCGCCAGTGATTTCTTCAGCACTGAAGAACATCAAAATTAACGGGGTGATGTAATGAATCAATAAGATATGCTAATGACACAGTCATATCAACAGACAATGAGGAATCAATACAAAAGATTTGATTATGTATGCTATCTGGCAGAGGGGACGAGATTACAATATATTTATTAATCCAAAAAAAAAAGTTGGAGTAGGTCATCTCATCTGGAAGACCAATAATATAACAGCCAACATTGTTCTAGAGAGCCAGTGAATCAAATCGAATACTTGAGATGCTGAATAACTGACATCTAAAGCCAGCCATCAAGACATCAGGAATAGAGTATGCCATAGGATATATTTTCAAATAAAGTGTCGAATTAGACGGTGCTGAACAGTGTTAATGGAAATAGAGAGCTATTATCATATATTGAAAGGCCTACTTCGGACAATACCAATTGCTCCAATTGATCATAAATGGTAGAATAGAAGAAAAATGACGACCAGACGGATACAACACTGCCGGATGAGGAATATAAGACACTGGACAGGAATGAAACGTCTGTCGGCTCCATAATGATTTGATTTCTTGTCTTATTGACTTATTTCCTTTTCAAACATTTTGAGGGGTGGGCATCTGATTGTTTTTGTTAACATATCAAATTTCACGGCGTTCAGGCAATTTTTCAATTCTGGAAAAAGTACCTCCCCAGTTCGAGCAGGTTCGAGCCCCTCTCGGGGAGGTACTTTTTCCAGAATAGAAAAATTGCCTGAACGCCGTGAAATTAATTTGATATGTTAACAAAAACAATCACATACTCACCCCTCAAAATGTTTGAAATGTAAATACCAGTCAATAAGACAAGAAAATCAAATCATTATGGAGCCCACAGATGAGCAACTTAGTAGCCAACCAAGTTGACGACTAAGTTGTTCGTGTGTGGGCTAGTGTTTGGTTGATAATCCAAATTACCAACTAGGTTGCCAACTTAGTTGTCAACTTGGTTGGCGACTAAGTTGCTCGTCTGTGTGCCCCATTACAAAGATCCGACAAATGTATTGGCTTATAGGCAGAAAATCCAAATTGACCCTTCGAAACAAATTAATTATATATGAAAATAACAATGAGTACAATATTTAGTACAATATCCAAACGAATAATATCATCATATGATATTAATTATGTACAAGGCAACTGTCCAACCAATATGGATCCAATCTCACAATCCATGATGATTCAAGAATCCCATATGTCACCACAGAAGCAGGGCCAGCGCGAGTAATTTTGGAACCTGAAGCAAAGAATTTTTCGCCGCACCTGAATAAAAAGCATCAATAACTACCTTGGCTTCCATATAATTAGAAAGCAAAGGAAGATTTGTTCCTCATCTCTGTAAAATACATAATGGTTTTATCCCTCTTTCGATGAGGGTAATAGGGAATTCTGTTCATATTGGTTGGACTGCCATGTGTTATTTATCATACAGGCGGCTTAGGGAAGGCGTTTTGGAGTTTTTTATTGCAGGAAATGTTGACCAACACATCGGGAGCGGAACAACCTAATGTTGTTTTTAAAAAACAAGGATGGGATATAAAAAAGTGACCAGCAAACTGGACCGAATTGCCGCCCCTCAAATAGAGGTGCCTGAAACGATTGTTTCATCCCTAACGCCGTCCCTCCAAAGAAGTAGAAAACTACTCAAGAAAATACCATCAGAAGTTATGACATGCAGACCAATTGATAGTTCAACTGATCTGAATTTATAATAATGAAGTCTTGAGAAGGAATACCTCCACGTGAGTGATCAGTTCAAAACGAAATTATAGATTTTTCCTTTTACAACCACCGATTTGTATGAGAACTTCACATAATTTCTTTAAACAATAATCTACAATATTTTTAATTTGCGAATGAAAGAATGATGACTTTTCGTTTTTCGCAAAAGTATTCATTGTATAAAACATTGATATATTTTCAAAATATTCGTTAAAAAATGACATAGGTACAACAAATCATTACAGAAGAGGTAAAACAATAATTTTGTGAACAAATAATCGACCGTCGTACAGTGCTGCCTTCTAGTTATATGCTTCGTAAAGAGAAAGATGAAGTGAATGTACCGGGTTTTTCACCATAATTTGACCCCCCCTTTAACTTTGTTACTAAAAGAGTTACAAAAAAATGTTTTCTACAAAAGTTTCACGGAATCGACTAGTGTTTTTAAAATGATTTCACAAAACGAAATATATACAGAGTGGGCCACATATTGATAGCAACTTCATTTTTTCAAATGGAACACCATGTATATTTTTCTATATTTGAATAGCTCTTTTTCCCCTGATTTCAAATATATAACATATGTTTGGCCTATCTCTCTTATTCTGAGTACCACAGAGTTTCAAATTTTAAGAACCATCTAGCATGCTCAGTAATCAGTTTTCAAGTGGTAGGCTGCGATATCTCAAAATGATCTTTTTTGAGTTATCTGGTTGGCAACGATATGACATATAGTTAAATTGCCAACGAGATAACTCAAAAAAGATCATTTTGAGTTATCGCAGCCTACCACTTGAAAACTGATTACTGAGCATGCTAGGTGGTTCTTAAAATTTGAAACTCTGTGGTAGGCTGCGATAACTCAAAATGATGTTTTTTGAGTTATCTCGTTGGCAACAATATGACATATAGTCAAATTGCCAACAAGATAACTAAAAAAAGATCATTTTGAGTTATCGCAGCCTACCACTTGAAAACTGATTACTGAGCATGCTAGGTGGTTTTTAAAATTTGAAACTCTGTGATACTCAGAATAAGAGAGATAGGCCAAACATATGTTATATATTTGAAATCAGGGGAAAAAGAGCTATTCAAATATAGAAAAATATACAGGGTGTTCCATTTGAAAAAATGAAGTTGCTATCAATATGTGGCCCACTCTGTATATATTTCGTTTTGTGAAATCATTTTAAAAAGCATTAGTCGATTTCGTGAAACTTTTGTGGAAAACATTTTTTTGTACCTCTTTCAGTAACAAAGTTAAAGGGGGGATCAAATTATGGTGAAAAACCCGGTACTACTTCGTACACCGTACGAAGTTTTACTACTTCGTACACCGTACGAAGTTTAGTCCACGCAGGACCGCCAGAAGGGAAATGAATGGGTAACTAATGTTTGACTGATACGCGGAAGGTCACGTGGTGGTAATCCCTCTTAATATGTTCAATATCTTCTAAAAGTCTGCACATACATAACATTCACTCAATACTTTATGAAAGCAGATTGTAGGTAAATGTCAATCAAGAGATATAAAAATTTAAATTCTATTTCTGAGCACATTTTATCTTTTAATTTTATATCGACCGATGCAAGGTTAAAAAACCTACTTCGGAAAATGACAAACCGAAAAACCTTCCCAGTAGATTTTTCCAAATTTCCCCCATGAGATAAAATTAATAAATTTGGGGATCATTACATGGATACGGAAGAGCCATATAAGTATATTGATTGATATTTCAGTTGCATAACTACAATCCCTATTGTAAATTGAATTAACCTTCGATATGCTGGTTGATGAATGTAATAATCCTTTTACTTGATAATGGATTAAAAGATAATGATTCTCCCCATTTTTTCACATCGATTTCTGAACATGATTGCAATCGAACACCAATAGCGTATCGTGACCTAGGGGTTTTAACAAACAAACTTTCCACCATCCTACTTTAAAGAAGAAACCTAATTAAAAGATTAGATAAGTAATGTTTGTAAGGCTGAAGGACTTCGGTCAATGGTCAATAAGGTACAGTTATTATTTTATTTGTAAAAATTGATGAAAACAACAAAATTAAACATTTCTTTGCGAAGTTTCAATTTCAGATTTATCGAAACCCAACCAAGAAAAGTGCATATTTTTTTCCCCGTGGCGTGTGAATCAGCATATTTCGGACAAGACTATAAGTAACTTTCAAAAATCTCTTCTTGAGCGCTATCATTGCGTCACAATGTATGTGATTTTCGAATTTTGAATGGCCTACTCACTGCTAATGAATCCGTCCTCAAATTCGATTCTGTCCATACGTAAACATGATAGCTCTTGCTCAGATGTTTAGATGCTTTTCACATCATCCATCAGCGCATCCAGGAGATCCGTTTGAGACGCCTCTCCTGAGTTACACAAGTATATTTCATGATAAAACAAAGAAATTTATTTTTAATAATATTTTATCGAAGAACGAGCGTTCAAAAACAAGTAACATATAACAAGAAAATTTACTAACTGACAAAGAAACTGCAACACCCAGAAGGAGCTGTTTAAATTAAAAATTTTTTATTGGTAAAACATAGATAGTATAGCAAGGAGTGAATGATTGAAATTTGGAGAAAAAACGAAGGGTTTACAATTTTTTTTCAATAAATTTGTTAATAATGTGTTTGTCCACCACTATCATCTATCTACACACTCCCCAACACGTCTCAGCATTGATGTAATAAGATGGTCTATTTTTTCTTGAGGGATACTATCCCAAGCTACCTGTACTTCATGACTCAAAGCAGCCAAAGTCCGTGGGGGCTGGGGCAAATTTCCAAGCCTTCTACCCATGTTGTCCCAAACTTGCTCTATGGGCGAAAGATCGGGGGATCTAGGCGGCCATGGCAAAAGATTCACATAGGTCGCTTCGAAAAAATTCAAACTAACTCTGGCAACATGAGGTCAGGAATAATCTTGCTGAAATATTGGATTCTCGAGCCGGTTAAGTTAAGGGAGAACATATTGCTCCACTATTTCTTGAAGGTAACGCAGCGCTGTCATGTCACCTCGAATAAGAACTAAAGGTGGCTTACTTGCATGTGCAATAGCACTTCATACCATAACGCCTACTGTCTGTTATGACGCTCAACATCAAATTGAGGTTCACGTCTTTCTCCCCGATGTCGTCTAACCCTTCTTCTGCCAACATGTTTCCCCAACAAAAATCGATATTCATCCGAAAAGACGACCTGATGCCATTGCACATTCCAATGTTGACGTCCTCTGTAATCGTTGCCGGCGATGCTCAACCGTCAGAGGTCACACAAGATGGGGTCGATAATGCTGCAATCCAAAAGACCTTATCCGGCGATAAACCGTTCGGACAATTACAGGATGGCCTTGTTCTCCTAACCACTCATCAGCCAAAGATCGAGTTGTCGGTCTCTAATAAGTCTTCGACGTAGATCTTGAACTTCATTAATTTTTGCTTGTCCCCCATCGACGTCCGGTGCCTACTGTTCTTCGATTTTGGGCATTATCAAACCACGCTTGACAACATCTCATAACAGTAGTTGGATTTCTGTTCGTACAGTTAGCGATTTCTCGAAATGACAACCCCACCCCACCTTGGATCTCCTCGAACAGCTAGATTGTTGTAAAATTTAAAAAACTTGCAAAAACGACTACAATATTTAAGTAACAAAAATTGTTTACATGAAAAAACCATGAAACAGCTCCTTCTGGGTGTTGCAGTTTCCTTTTCAGTTAGTATATCAATGAAATGAGCTTCATTGGATAAAAAATTTCATGATATTAATGTTTGAGTATGATATTGGCCATGAGTATTTAATCATGTCTTTTTCAAAACACCGTATCCCTAAGGTCCAGCCCATATTTCGAGACAACAAAGTGGACCTTTTTTGGCTCTCAGATATGTTCCGAAAAAAACAAAAAAACTAAGATAAAAAAATCAAAGATTTTTGGTAACTTAACTGTCAATCCACGTTATGAAAATATTTCTAAATTTACTACTGCAGGATAATTGAATAACTACCAATTTCTATTACTAAAATCACGAAAATAGAATGAGCTTATTTTATCAATTCAATAAATCATCCTACCCTGAGGTTACATAGAGAGCCACTGACAAAATGAACCGCGTGAAATCAATTAAAGTCGATTTTTACATCGGTTAGTAAAGAGTGTCCACACGATATCCATTGTGATTTGAGTATTAAGAGGGATTACCACCACGTGGCTTTCCGCGTATCAGTCAAGCATTATCTACCTATCCATTTTCCTTCTGGCGCTCCTGCGATGACCAAACTTTGTACGGTGTATGAAATTTTACATTCACTTCATCCTCTTCTCCTTTACGAAGTATATAAGTGGAGGGCAGCACTGTTTGATGGTCGATTATTTTTTTCACGAAATTATAGTTTTACCTTTTTTGTAATGATTTGTTGTAGATTTTTTTTTCACGAATATTTTAAAAATATCAGTGCTTTGTACATTGAACATATCATCAATTCTTTTCGAAAAACTAAAAGTTCATTTGCAAATTAAAAATATTGTCATTCTAAAATGTAGATTATTGTTTAAAGAAATCAAGTGAAAACTACATAAAAATCGGTGGTTTTACGAGAAAATCTATAATTTCGTTTTGAAATTAGAAGTCATGTGATGGTATTTCTTCTCAAGTGTGGGAAATTTGAAAAGATGGACCTTATTTAGAACCGGCCTTTTCAAGCGCACCCCCCTTATAAATGCTATACGCTTCGCGCAACTCCATAAGTTATCGATCGACCTGAAAGGCCCTAGAATAAATAAAACAAATCATGGCCTAAATAACAAAGTTTCTCCCATATCTGAAATTCATAAATAATTGTAGTGTTGTGTGCATCGGCTGATGTGATTTCACATCATTGAAACTGTGAAAAGAGACCGCAAAATGAAAAAAATAACCGGTTAAACATAACCTCCCTTCAGAAGAACTAAATCTCCAAAATGTCTTGTAAAGTTAATATGACGAATGGAGTGTCCCTCAATGTCGATAATCATATGTATGCGAAAGCACCAGCTCTGGATGCTAGTGTCAAGTTAGCAGGAGAAGAAGCCAAAGACAGGCTATACGAATCGAAGCACAAAAAGAAGTTGGTTAGAGTTTTGACTGTGATAGCATATGTTTTTTTCGTATCTCTGGCGGCTATCATGTTATCCTTATATTACATATTCATTTGGAATTGTGACCAAAAGCCTACTACTCAACCATACGCCAAAGCGTATTCTAGATGTGAAAATATCCACTATCCAGGTAGGGAAATCAATTTTTTCAGGTTATCATGATGTTATTATGAGGTTTAGATAACCTACCCTTATTGAACACACAATTGACCATATTCACCGTCGCCATATTGTTGTGCGACAATACCAACTACCCAGTGTTCCCAACGAAGAAATATTGAGTTTACTAGAAAAATTCCACAACATAAAGTTTATAAGTGAAGTTTATGTGTACCTTTTCTGGCTGCTACGCAAGATGGGACAATATTTCGCAAAAATTTCACCTTTTGGGAATAAAAACATTAGTGAAAGGTGGTTTTATGAACAAATTAACTGTGGCCGAGTTTATAAATGAAGGCTTCGCTCCATTTTTGGAAATAGTCAGTGAAAGAATAATCTCTATGGCTGATAGTATTTTTGATATTAGTGGTATTTTTCTAGTGAACTCAATAGTTCTCCGTTGGGAACACTGGGTAGTTGGTATTGTCGCACAACAATATGGCGACGGTGAATATGGTCAAGAGAAGTAGGTTTTTTTTTCTAATGGAATATGTGGAAGCGAAATTATGCTTGTCGTATGTCAAATTACCCTAAAAACGATCAACAAAAAATGTGTACATAATTTAAGTACTGCAAATTTAACACTGCGGTTCATTATATCTTCTAACATACAACATACAAAGTGTCATCTCAAGTTCGAGAACTATTTGAAATCTGGGGAATTCGGATTATGATATTATTCGAT
The DNA here is from genome assembly GCF_914767665.1 of Harmonia axyridis. NCBI lineage: Eukaryota > Metazoa > Arthropoda > Insecta > Coleoptera > Coccinellidae > Harmonia > Harmonia axyridis. The sequence goes on from NC_059501.1 coordinate 64,144,228, forward strand.
ATTCGCATATTTGCAACCTGAGAATTTACAATATAACGGCAATGAAAACTGAAAAGGAATTTTCTGAAAAAATGAGTCAGATGTTCTGGAAACCTGGGCCTATTTTAAATCTATATAGAGTGTACCAAATTTGTTGCTCAGTGAGAGGATCTCAGAACCTCTTTGAGCTAGAAAAAAAATAATGTCACATTTCGGGCTCAATTTTTAAGAGAATTAACATTGGAAAATAGCGTGAAATGAAAAGTTCTCATAACTTCTTTCTTATTGATGCTTTCATTTATTTTATATTGCCATTAGTTTTTAAGATATGATACAACCCGTATTTCATCAAATACGAACCATAAAAATTTCTATAACGATTAAAAACACTTTTTTCCTTTTTGAAAAATATATATAACATGATATATAAATTTATTATCAAACTATAAAACTCATCAAAAGTTTTATCAAGTGCCTATCTATAATAATCTGTGAACAGATTGGATATTTAAAATATTCGGTGGCCATCAAGGTCTTCGGATTTAACTCCGTTAGATTTTAAGCCTTTAGAATAGGGTATGGCAAAATGAATACAGTATAGCAATAAACTCTTGTGCCGAATTTCATGCAAATAGCATTTGGATCTTATGAAATTCCTAATACCACAGACAGTATTGAAATTCCAGATATTGATTTAAAATATGTAACAATTCCGTGCTCCGAGCAAAATTTCAGGTTGATCACATCATTAGAACCATAGAATATTCAAAAAGAATATTGGAAAAAATACTCAAAATTTTCTTGACCACAGATCCAATCGAGTTGAGATTATGGGTATATACAGAGTGTCCCAAAAAGAACACGTCAAACGAAAACAGAATGTAGATCAGAATGTGCTCTACATGATGTGAAAAAATCGTTCGATATAAAATTCCCACAGTTTTCGAGTTATATGATGTTTTATGAAAATGTTGATTTTTTTCTCTTCATATGCTTTCTCTCATGCCATAGGTACAATTATATATTTTTCGAATCAGTTTTTTCCGTGGATATTGTTGAATGATTGCTTCAATTTATGCACTGAAAAATAGCACAAAATATTATACAGGGATTCTAAAAAAAATATTTAAAATTCACGTTTTGGAGAAAGTGTTTTTTTGTACAAAAAGATATGCAAATGTTTACCGAACATTATTGGAACATTTCTGTGAAAACCGAATGTTGTCACCATTTCCACAAAATCTCGTGAAATGAACTGGAACCATGGAAAATTGAAAAAAAAAACCGAAAAATGGAAAACTAATATTTCAGCGACAACAAATCCAATAGAGTTGAGACTTAGCTTGCATATACCTACGATTTCCTATGAAATTGAAAAGATAAATTAGGCAAAACAAGTTGGCGAAATTTTATTTTGCCGGTGCGCCAAAAATAAATATTGAGATTGTATCTAACAAGTATTGGTTTATAAATGAACTAGTAAATAAAGAATCACTCTTCATCTATGACGATAAGCAACTCACTTTTTGAATTTCATACTTTCAGGTTATCAGCATCCTCACTTCAATAATGAAATATTAGAGTTAAGAGCATCTAAGACCACATCTGAAAGTATACTTAAAATGGATGAAGCAGACTCCGCCTGGTCTGAAAGTAATTTCAACAGTGTTGCAGAAAATGGCTTGGAGAAGTCAAGTCCCTTGATAAGGAAGTTATTCCGAAATAAATTCCTATATAATAGAAATCATATTGGTTAGAGATCCTTATGATCAAATAAATCAAGAACATTTTCAGTTGGATATCAGTTTGGACCATGAAGTAACCGAAATCGATAATACAGACATATTGGGAGTGACATGATATGATATAGATGATGCCTTCATTTCATCATGAACTTCAAAACTGTAGAAAGCACTGATAGTATTAAATCTCGAGAACATTGTGTTTAATTTTTTTGAAGAGATATTCTAACCCTCAAACTTATGTATGTAGTTAATAGTCATCTGAAATTATTGGGTTTGTTAAGTGTTCTGGAGTTATAGGAATTTTTTCTTTATAGAATTATGAGATTAGATCAGATTAAGGAGGTTCCGTTTTATTGTTACCTAATGATCTATTGTGTCCCCCATCAGAGCTATTCTCTCCATATGTGATCTACAGCTCGCCTACCAGTTTTAGAGTTCTAATGGACTCCAGTATCTGGGATGACTTCAAGGAGGATAATTCCTCACTTCTACAAGTTTCTTTCCAATAAAGCAGATTTTGCGTTGGCTAGTGATGGCGAGGCATTCCGACACCAGCTGATCCGGAGTTTCTTCCTCCTCCCCACAGAATCTGCACTCGTCATTTTCTGCTAGACCCATCCTCATGAGGTATTTCCTAAGGCGACAATGCCCTGTGAGGAATTCAGTGAGGAGATGAAGTATATTCTTGCTGAGATCCAGATACTTCTTGGATCTCGAAGAATTATATGATTCCCTCAAATTTTTAGTGTATAGTGTATGTATAATTCATCGATAAAATGAGTTATTCAAAATTGTTTCTATGAAGCGTTCACTCGAAATATAATGTACAATCAAATTATTCTTATCTGATAATCTTCTATTATTATATAATTCATTAATTTGTAGGGAATCGAAAAAATGCCTAGATGAAATTTTCAAGGGTTGTTGAGTTCATGACAATAAGACGCAACATTCATATTTTTTATATATACATACACATCGAATTATATACCGCTCTAGCCGCCCCTCCGTTCCAAGTTTATAACTCCTTCTGTCCAAACATATATCTCCTCCCAAGTTTCTGCTTCCATAGCTTTTTCGATAACAACTCTCCAGCTCCGTTTTGGTCTTCCTCTTTTCTATTTTTCTGGAGGAAAGTATCTACTCCAACACTTTTCTTTGCCATCTTGTTTCATTCACTAGTTTTGTTTGTCCGAATCAATTTACATCGCCAATAATATCTCTTTTGATATTCATCTTCCTCATGATTTTTTCGTCCCTTACTTCAACATCGATGTTTCACGCCTCCTTTTAAAAACCCCATCTATCTGTGTCTAGCAGTTTTTTTTTCTGTTGGTTTTACTCAAATCCCATTCTTCCACGCCATACAACATAATGCTTGTAGATAGATAGTAATTGTAGATACACATTTTTGTTTCTTCATTGATATATTTTTTCCAAAAGTATGGAATTTAGTGATCCGATTGTTTTTCTAATTTTTCTTCTTCTTTTACTGTTTCCTTCTTTAATGAAGATGACTTCCAAGTAGTTTACTTTGTTATTAACGTGTATTATCGATCCGTTTTCTAGAGGTAGGTTACTATTACTACACTTGGGAACAACTTGAGAACCAGCGTTGACCAGTGTCTTCTTATCAGCTTTTATTATTAAGGGCATACATGTCAACAAAAAACAATAAGTACTAAATTTGAAAATAACCGGTAACCATTTTTCTTATCAGGTGCTTTCGTTATTTGATGCAATTGTGCAGGATCTCTCTTGATTAACTAGTTGCAAATGTCACAGAGGTAGAGGTTTAGAACAATATCCCACATGAGAGATCGTCAACTATTATACAAAATGATTTCCACTTTGAGTCCTTTTTTCAAAATGAAAACTACATATAAATCTCTATTCTGCTGGGGTAACTCGTGAAAATCAATTTCCAGGATATGGATACGTATATGGAATACTATATAAAACCCGATATGTGACATGTGACATCAAACTACACTACACACTCTTCAATATGGAATCATAAAAACTCAATTTTGCAATGCACACCTAAGTAGAGATTCTAAAACAAAAAATTGGGTACTGGAGAGTGGAAATTTTAGACGCGTGAGTTAAATAAAAATTTAGAGTATGCAACGGTACACCCAATAGGTTAACATTATTCTTAAATCATCTCTATCTCTATGCCTATAAAAGAATTTCCATATCCTGGAACGGACTCTCATTTCAGTTTTGTTTTTCCAAATTGAATAAATAAATAAATAGAACGAGAAAATCACCATGTAGGTAGGTATATTGACTAGCAGAATTATACAAAATAAAGACATTAACGTACCGATTTCCATGAAACACATACAGATATAAAAAAAAAACTGAGGTGGAGTCAGCGCTCGTTTATCCTCTATAACTAATAGCATATATATTTTGAAGGAAAAAATCGAACTTTTCAAGCCTGCATTCTTTATTTTTATATGCTTTTTCGTTTCCCAGAAAGACATTGTGCTGAAAGTATCAACTAATCGTTTTCCAATTGTATATATTATCAATGTTAAGCAGGAAACTGTGTGGTAAATATCGATAAATATTTTCAAAAGTATTGTAGATAGATTAGATTTAATTAAGGAGGTTTCGTTTCACTGTGACCTAATAGTCTATTGTGCCCCCCATCAGAGCTATTCTCTCCATAACGTGATCTACACCTCGCCTTCCAGTCCAGTTCCAGAGTTCTGATGAACTCCAATATCTGGGATGGCTTCTAGGAGGCTAATTCCTCAATTCAATAGGTTTCGTGTCCAAGGCAGGTTTTTCGTTGGCTAGCGATGGCGAGGTATTCCGTCACCAGGTGATCCGGAGTTTCTTCCTCCTTTCCACAGAATCTGCACTCGTCATTTTCTGTTAGACCCATTCCTAAGGCGACAATGCCCTGTGAGGAATCCAGTGAGGAGATATAACATATTTTTACTAAGAGCCAGATACTTCTTGGATATTGTAGAGTCAAAGTTTCGAAGAAACTCTTTGGAGTGATCCAAGCCAGGAAGATTCCGCCAACATTTTTCTCTTTCGGTTACCTCCTTTTCCTGAAACTCTTTCTTGTAGGTACATTTGTCTACACCACAGAAAGGTTCCGGACCGATGAAAGGAGTTTGTGCTACTTTTTTGGCAAGTGTTTTTGTCTCTTCATTCCCTCTAATTCTCAAGTGGCCGGGAACACAGATTAAAAAGACCCTGTTATTCTTACATATTTCATTAAGTTTTTTCGGCACTCCAATACCATCTTAGAATCGATGATATGTGAGCTCAGTGCTTTATTTGCAACCTGACTATCGGAATGTATCGCTATGTCACATTTCCGATAGTTTCTTGCTATGTTAATTTCTACACATCTTTCTATTGATAGTATATCTGCCTGAAAGACACTTAGACAGTGGCCTAGCGATATTGAGGATTTGGTACCAGCACCAGTCTCCGTCGTGGTTTTGGAACCATTTGATGATGTTATTTTTAAGACCATCATCAAATTCCTTTCCCAATCTTCTTTTCTACTTAGTATCGTAATGAATGTTTTTTCGATGCTAATTTTCTTTATATCGTCCCGTCACTGGGAAGGTTCGCTGATGGTGTATAATTAGTCAAGGAGGACCAGGCTCTCTTATTCCTAATTGTAAGTGGCACCATACGTTTTTTACAGGATGCCTCCAAATGGGACTACCTTCCTGTAAAAAACGTATGGTGCCACTTGCGATACTTTGGCAAATATGTATATTTATTTATTTCACAAACTAAGACAGACCCGGAGGTTTATACTTCAGATTTGTGTACAGAAGATTGAATTCGAATAACGGTTTAAAGATATCATGGAAAATTTCTGGTATTTATTGGAAATCTGAACAAGTTCGCAAAAGTTCTTGACTCGCACTTTTTTTGGTAGGTATATTTAGTAATATATAATACTAACCACTTATTTTACCAATACTGATGCAACCTTCCAATATTTCCTTCCGACTACTATACACTTGTAAATCGGCATTTCTTTAAGTGGATAAATCCGTATTGATTTCACAATATAAAAGCTTTTTTGCTAGTAGGTATTTATTCTATTGAGTGATAGGAAATAAGAATATACGTGAGTAACCATAATTGCAAAAATCAATTAGTTACTTTTCGATCTTATATGTAAAAAACTAATGATTGCATCATGTTAACATCAACTGAACTTTGTCTTTCTATTGATAATTGTTTAGAGATCTGTTATAGGTACTTCTATATGCATTGTTTTTGTAACTGTTGAACATTTCAATTTATTTATCCTAATTTGATAACAAAACTTTCACAATATATACCTAGTTATAATTAAATTGGAGAAGTTTGAAGCCTATACAAGCTTATATGACACAAACTAAAACTAAAAAAGGTGATATTCTCCCTAAAATTTCACATTCTCTTGGTCTAAAATCCAATATCCACAATCAAAAGAAGTGAATCAACATTTGTCTTATGAAACTGCTCTAAACTTCAATTCAGTACAGAAGGGGGAACATAGGGGCCATGCTCTCCCCTCGCGGACCATATAAATATAAAAATGCTTCCTTAATAACCGAAAAATACGCGCAGATTTCTCACACTCCCATCAAATATCAATTGAATTGGTCTTGATTTTGGCTCTTTGGGTTTTGTTGTACTGTTGTACGGTCGGAAACTTATTTTTGTATTACAGAAATTTTGAAACAGAATAAGATATTATATGATTTACTGAAATCCATCTTTCTTTAAAAAACTTTGACTCAGTAGGTACCAACAAAAATTCCGCTATATTTTGCTAATCTATCTGAACCCTGTCTTTCTATCACCCATCGCCAGGATCCGCCCCTGATTCAGAGGAATAAATCATTTTATTTGGGTTTCTCAGTTCTCAAATTGTCTTCTTTATTTCCTTTATTTAGTGGGAACTAGAATGCTTCGATTTTGGACATTTCTTGCTCTATATAAACAGAAATTAGATGCGAATACATTTTTCCCAACTTGTGAATAATTTTCGGGATTATTTTTTGGACCACTTCAAAATTTTTCAGATATGTATTTATTATTCATAACACCCCATATATATTGTTATACCATACCTCGACAAAATCAAAGCATCACATATCGAAATATTTCATAGTTTCAGCCTTGTTAAGCCCTCAGAGCTCACCTGATTAATTATGTATGGTAGGAGTATGATATTACCACAGATTACTAGATTAGTCTGTGATATTACGATGGACAACTCGTACGTCATAAGTGAAAAAGCGATTAACTTAGTTTTTTCCATATTGTGGGTCAACAAACAGAGTTTGATAGTAAATCGTAGACACTCGCAAACATTCCATTACACATTAATAAACAGCAAACCCCTTTAGGGGGATTACATTTATGTAATGATACCATATCGTCAGCATAAGCAATCACATGCAAGTCCTTTACACCCAATATATCTGATCTATGCAGAATAGAAACAAAATAGGACCAAGCACAGTACCTTGCGGAATGCCAATTTTTCATTTCCCTACTCACTCGCCCTATATTCCCTATTCTCACACGCTAGAATCTACCCTTCAAATAATCTTTAATTAACGTCTTCTGATATCGATTTTTTTCTAATCTTTTTCAAAGCAAACTGTGCTCAAACATATCAAAGGCCTAGCCCATTTCCAAAAATTCCGCTTATGTTTTATCGTTGATGTCCAAGGAATGTAGGATGTTATCACTTTTTGTATGGTATCTTTGTTGAGATGTTCTAGCTAAAGCCAAATTGTTGATTGCTCATAAAGGGAAGATTCAATGTTAATGTCATAGGTGCTTCAATAATATACAGCAGAATTAAACAGAGCCAGATTCAATTCGGCCTAAGTTTCCCTCTGTGTGAGTCCTCCTTAAGAGTCTATAGACTTCAAACCATTTTTAAAATTCAAATAATATTGCAAATTTCTCCTGTCTTAAGTATATACACCAATAACCATTGGTTCTTTTCATACTCAGGGTATTCCTCCATATACCAAAACCAAACTAGAATTAATAACATGTAGTGCGCAGCAGGGGTGTTATAATAGACATATGGACAGATTTTATTAGCGCTTAAGTTATATCATCTGGACCAGAAATAGTGTTCATCCTCAGCGATTAAATATCAGTTATAAGACCCTCTGCACATTAGTTACTTTCGTCAAACAACTTTTTAATAAGAAAAATAGAACATATTAGTTCTTATGAGAACCCGCCCAGGACGATTATTTAGTTGCGGTAACTAAAAAATTCCAGCAGCAGGCAACTTTCATGCGAAAAAAAGAGCTAGACTGAAAAGTTGCAAGTGTGTCTAAGTTCGATTTCATCAACTGGTATAACAGCTGATTAGAAATAATCAATTAATACTTCTAAATGTAACTTAAATGAGCTGACCAAATCAAATATGGTATAATGATTCTCAAGTTCTCTACTTCAGCAAATTATTTAATTACTTATTCATTTGGTTACCAATTGTTGAATGAGGTGCTGAAAAACGAGGGCAGAATAAAAGCAATTTTATGGTCTCTACTTGACGGTGGATTGCTCACTATACTGACCTGATGAAGTCCACTTCCACATGTAGTTGACGAAATAATTGTTGTATTAAATAAATGTTGCTTTTACTTTTAATTAATCTTAAATCATTCTCCAATGTATTTAGAGATGATACACTGAACAGTTAGCAATGGATAAGCTTGTTGGATCGTGAATATGAGTATAAAATGTTTGGCATCTATAAATCAAAAATTAGTCTCCCCCAAACTATATTAATGAGTGTGAATCCCTTCAATCAAAGACTACGAATTTGTAATCATTATATTACAACAAAAATATAAAACAATAAGTGAGGTAATATATATACGAATTTATTTTTAACGCTAACATATTACATATCACATAATACTTGCACACAATGTAGATTTAATCATTATTGACGTGATGTATCGTCGATGTTAATGAAGTACAAGTACTTTATCGAATATAAAATTTCTGAATTTTTCGTATATCTTATTTCTTTATGATTATCGTTGTCATTTTTTCATTAGGAAAACCATATTCGAATGAATTATATGAAAAATTCAGGTATTGTAACAACTTTGACATTTTTCAATTCATTGAATTAATAGCAAAATATTTGAAATTTCAGTGCTCCTTTTCTTTCAGGATAAAAACACAAAATGTCCTTCAAAAAGATACTTGGATTGTTCAAAACTTTTGTAGCTAAATTACATACTTTGTATCAACATCTTAAATTAGTAACTGTCATAGGTCATAGACTTATTGGTAGACTAATTAAAAATTTAATGATTGTGCCCACATTTTGTATTTTTGTTGCAGAAATTCTGAGTTTCAAAAAGAAGAAATATTTGATCGTTCATTTATATTCACAAAATTAAGTACCATTCAAAAATATACTTGGTAATGTACATAGTAGTTATTGATCACAATTATTCATTTTTATTGAACTATGTTTAATATCCTCTTTGATTGAATTTGTAGAATCATATTTTGCTATAAAATATTCTGATTGAGTATTATACATCAATTTGGTTGAGTTCTGCTCCATATAATCAAATCATTGTTCATTGAACTCAAAAATATCAAAATTGATAAATACACAAATAACAAATTGTTGTCAAAAAGATAACTAATAAAAATCAATGAAAAATAAGATTCGAAAAGATTTTTAAACATAATTTATAACTGTGAAATATCATGGCAAGGAATATCAACTTTCATTAAATCAACAAACAAATTCATGAAAGAGCAGAATTACCTAAGTATATTTCGTAACAGCATGTACAAATAAGAAACTTCTTACAATGAGGTTATCAACTAAGATTGTTCGGGACGGCTTGAACTAGTAATTCAGCGTTCAGTTTTTTTACCGGAAGGGAATAGTTGCTTATTCACCTCTTAGAAGACAACTTTCAATGTCGACTAGATACAAACTTCCCAACTGCAATATTAAAATGAATAAATTGAAATGAGTAGTGCATTTAAAATTATAAAGATAAATTAAAATACCAGAAAAAAGATTTGTTTCTACTATAACTTGGGAGATCAATTATCAAATCCTTACTGTTTAAATATTAATATGCTTAGAAAATGAAGGTATTCATGATTAATAAGAACAAAATATTCATATTACATACATGAATGTGGTAACTAAAAATAATTCGACGTTTGTAAGTTTTTCGGCATTAAGTTTATTCTTGTTAAAATAGATTTTTATCACAATGAGTTGTAGACGATAGCATTATTTTTTTTGTGATCTATTTTTTCAGTTGGGAAGGATTTGCTTTGTATGGAACCATATTGCCTTTCATATGATTAATAAATTTATTAATTTCTTATATTTATACATATTCCCCCAGAGTAGTATTGCAATTCACCACAACAATTCGAAATGTTACTGTCGAAATAAGGTAAAATTAACTATTTACTACTAAAAAAAAAACATCTCAATTAGGAATTAAAATTATTATTGCTTGAAATGAGATATACCCTGATAGACAAAAATTGCAGGTGAATTTTGGTTTGAATACTTTGTGAAAATATGTATCTATATATTTCATATAAATTTAGTTGTCATATATATAATATATTTATTTATATGTATGTACATAAATATAAGCTTACTCTATTCATTAGAAAATTTTCTCTTATTTACAGTTATTTACAAATATTACAGAGGAATGCCCTAAGCCTTTCAGTAACATAAACTTGATATCAGCACTTAAATTAACTCATACTCTTGAGCATTAGACAATTGAGCATACGAGATCATTGTTTTGAAGTAACATAGGATGGTCAATAAATACAATCAATTGTAAAATAATCAAAACTATTGACTACATTATCTGATTGCGATCTTTCCAAAATGGCTAGGTTTCTATTTAAGTAATGAAAATATATAAATATAAAAATAAAAATTGCAAACAGTAGCTGCACAATTCCTTTATGCACCAAATTATTATTTACTAAGTGATCACAACCTGAGAAGAGTACAAGATGGAGATGCCATCTGTTACGTGCCACTAACAAGTACATGCATAAACCCATCCCAATCATTTTCCATCCTTTGTTGAGGGTTTGGATCTTTCCACTCTGTATTTTCCGTAGTTAGGCCTAGTTCGGCATAGAGCTCGTTGTTATTGAGTGATTCAAGATCGGTTTGCGATGAATAGCTGAGAACAGAACTCCAATTAATAGGTCTCGTCATCTCATCATCGCCTAAACCGGAGTCTGTATCTGGGGTATTCGATGGAAAAGGCGTAGCCCTTCCTGATGAACAAGCCATGTCTCTCAAATTTTGTTCGTAGTTCGAAGGTTCTGGCATCACAGGATTAAGTCTATTGGAAGTATTGACTTCAGTGAAATTTGTTTGGGGATAACTACTAGGCTCCACGGGGTCTGATTCCATTTCCCTCTCTAGCCTTCGCAACGTGTTGCAAATGAGAACTGAGCGTCTTAAGGAGGGATCGGAACACTGTCGATACCTAGCCAACTTACACATAGATAAATTTAACACAGCTAGTCTTCTTTGTCTATAACATGGTACATGGCACCACCTTGCTCTACCGTCACAACACCGTGTCCTAACCGAGGGAGAAGCACCAAGTTCTAAGTAAGATTTTCCGTTTTCATCACAACGGATAGTTTGCTGAGGCGGTTGGTAGTACTGCCAATAGTCTGGCTGTTGGTATCTCTGCTGCTGGTATGGAGTGGTTAGCTGGGTATACCTCGCCGCTTCTGGTACCGTCATATTTCTATCTTCGTCCGATAGTTCATCCTCGAAGTCATCGTCGTCGAATTCGTCGGTTGACAAGAGGGTGGCAGTCAACGAAGGGGTGGGGGTGCGCCATTTATCGGCAGCTACAGCTTGTAACCTAGCTATACAGTCATCAGCTTCCCATCTACCAACTTTAGCAGGAGTCGAGTCTGCTGGTGCAGTGGCCGCTTCTAACTTTCTTTTACCTGGAGAGGCTTGCAGACCCATCATGGCACAGTTCTGGAAGAGAAATAACAATTTAGTGATATTGCAATATTATTCGTTAAATAAACTACTAATATCTATTGTGCAATTATTTTATAATAATTCCCGTCACACAATGTAGGCAATTCAAATCTACAAAACAATTGATCCATGATCGACCGTATAGGTGCCAGGTCAAACGTGGCTATAATCGATCTAGCAACGTCCAAAAAGACAAGCTGGGATCTTACGACTTATGCGCCTACTTTTTCAAAACTTCCAACCAATAGAAATCCAAAAACAAATGTTAGAATACGATTGAGCTTAAGCACAATGATGTAAATTTAGCACCATACTTATTCCTACAAGGAAGGTAAGCCTGAGATAGCTGTACTGTAGTACTGAATAATACATACTAGAATACGAGAATCGGTTCCGAACGAACTTATTGCTTTAGCAATCATTCTCGATAAAATGTTTCATCAATAGGTTAAAAAACAACCTGACTAACAGCGGCTACAACTTTCTAGTACAAAACCAACAGTTCTTCCGTGAATTCTCCTTTATTTATATTATAGATCGAAAACGGTAATTTCAGTCGTGGAAAGAAAAAGTGCGCCGAAGCTAAATCATGGTAATTCGGTGGTTATTCGTAGAGAATTCTTTTTTATTATTCCATTTGCAATATACAGGCAGCAGGTTTGTTCAAGAGTATACTGTATTCTCACTAGATCAGTGTAGATTAATTTTTATTATGTGTGTAAATCGCTTGAACGAATCTTTCAATTTTTGAAAGAAACCTTCGCGTGGCAGTTTAGGATAAACTTACTGATTTTTGTCACTCAAAATGTATAGTTTTTGTTTTATATTACTTTGAGAATTGGTAGGTTTTTCAACCGTATTTCAATTATTTCAATGAATAATTTAAAAATATTTTCATCATCATGTAATAACCAATTTTTCTAAATCATCCTTCAGTCTGATTGTCATTCATTGCTTTCTTATTTGATGATATTTCCATTGATTGATATTGTGAACTTTCAAATTGAAATACACAAGAATGTAAATTTTTTTTTTGAAAATTTTTAATTAGATTATAAAATTCCAAGAATTTTGTAATTCATCATTGAAATAATTTAGATATGATCGAAAACTGTTTCGAATTTCGAAGTGATATAAAACAAAAACTATAATTTTTTTTTTGTGAAAAAAATCAGTGAGTTCATTTTAAACCACCATACCAAGGTTTCTTCCAAAAATTGAAAGAATCTAATGAATGAATCGAAATGAATTTGCACTAAGAATAGTGTACATTTGTATCTATCGAATAAAATATTAAAACATACTTGAAATGAATTGACAACATAAACAAATTAAGCGTCAGATGACACTTAAATTTCGAGAGAGTATATAATATGGCAACTAAGCGACAAATATTTTAAAAATTCCGATAATACATTCATAGATAGCTGTCTGTTTTCAAATAATAAAACCATTTTTTTTAACAGATTGCTCCAAAAAATTTTGGCAAATTTTTTATATCTAATTATAAACCTTATGATAATGAAATGAGAGGTCTAGGAAGAATATTTTTCATTATCATGGAAGCAATGCATGTTTTCAATTTTTTGATTGTATATGTTATTGATTTGTTTCTTTACTTTTTGTCTTTACAGTTAGCCTTGTAGTTAGCCAGAAAAGCTCAAGACTATTATTCAATTTTTGAATTTTCCAAATTTCATTTCATTTGTAAACAGGGAATTCCAAAGAGTTTATAATAGTTATTTATTGTACAAGACGATAAGTTTGTACATTATCTTTGAGAGTGTCTTTCAATTACTCTCGAGAAGATAATGCGATTTCATCGTCGTGCGCAATACAACATTTTTCAAATTATGCAAGATTTCAAATTTAGGTGAAAAATAAATTTTCAAAGAAAATTGTTATTTTCGACACAAAAATTGCAACTGTGTTGCTCCGTTACTAGAGATAGGAATTACTCCATCAGCAAATGTACAACAAATTTTAAATTCTGGTTTTTGCGAGTATTCATTATTTACGGATAATTCTTATCCGTAAATTTTGTATTCTCTTCATAAAGCGAATACAAAATTTACGGATAAGAATTAACACAAGAAGAAGAAAACCTGCCATCAGATGTAGAAGATGCAGCGTTGGAAACAAAAAGTTTATTGTTGCCCCCCAAAATCTAGAAATTATTGTGTTTGAATTTGAAAATTTAATTGAATAACAGAAGTCAGAACATTTTATCTTGCTGTTAAAGTGTTACTTAATCTACTCAAAAAAGTGCTATAACAACATTATGACATAAGCTATAGAAAAAAAATACAAAGTTTCATTGTTAATAATAAATATAATAATAATAATAATCTTTATTGTTGAGAATAATAATCCAATATTGTATACATCAAACTAGGCGCACTTTTGCTTTCATAGCTTCCGCAACTCGAAATGAGTTTATGCTTGATAAAAATTCAAAAATAAAAGTAAAACGATTATTATCCGTAATTATTCTCCCCATTGGGATAATAATCGCCGAAATAGCGGTTTTGGAAGTGAACGCATAGCGTGAATAACGTATGCGACGTCGAGTTGGCGTTTGCCTTTATAAAAGCGCTTTCTACTCACTAATTATTCTTTGTCGCAGTTCTCGTCTTGAGAATCACATTCACAAGCCAGTCCGGTTCTATCGGAAGGCCGATTGCTACGTTGCTGGTTGCAAGAAATCGCCCAAGGTTGCTTCTCCTCACTCACTACTATCACACACGTCGACTCTAAAATTATTGAGGCTGCGTTCACACTAAACGGGAGTTTTGAACTCGGGGAAATATGCTAAGGCCCGGAGTTATGGAAATGTTTACCCGGATAAATAGGAGTGACATTCGAGAGTATCCAACAAGTGGAAGATCATTTGTTACACAGATCTCGTAACGTCCCAGAGAACCTTTAAAAGGCAAAAACCATTTGTATTTAGGGTGGTGGGCTCTTTCTACCTGTCGAGCGAAATCGGGGACTTACCCGGAATTTTACCTGAACGTACGTTAAGAGTTATTGGGTTCATTTGGTTTCTTGGAAAACTAGGGAATTTTTTTTAAGACTTTCCCTTTTTATCTTTCATTAATTAATTTGAAAGAATAACGCAAATTTAATGTTGTATCTTAAATTATATTGATAAATGCCCAAAATAAATATTATATTAGGGGTTTAGACCAAGGAGAATTTGGATCTGAATTTCGTATAAATTATATCCAATTCAACAAAATTGATTTCAGCAACAATTGATAATTGGTTCGGTCAATTTTACACTTCGGCCGATTAATCGAATATAAAATAATAATGATCAAATATTTGGGGAAATTTATTTCATTTAATAATGAATTTTCATCAAGTAAAAACTAAATCAATTAAATACAGAATAAAATTGATAACACCTAAATTAATAGACCTAGGACTTCGCGGTAACAATATATAAAACTTGATTTTCATTTACCCTGTTCACTTTTAATTGTAAGGTGAAATTTGATTTCAGGGTTAATACTTAATATATTTATTGTTTATTATAGAATTCTATAATGAACAATAAATACCTATACTAAGTATTAACCCTGAAATTAAATTTCACCCTACAATTAAAAGTGAACAGGGTAAATGAAAATCAATAAAATATATAAAACAACACAGGAAATTACATATGAAAAGAATGTTAAGAAAGATGTGCCAAAACCAACAACTTTATTTACAATATGAAATATAAAAGAAATTCACTTTATTCAATTTTTTATAGTTTTATATTTCAATTATAATTAAGTCTAAGGCTCTGTAACCAGTGTATACAGTTTGTTGTCAGAATAAACCTTTGTTATTATTAGATTTTCGAACATTCAAATAAATGAAAAGTATATTTGGTTTAGATACAACATCTTTGGTGGCTATATTTTTTATTACATTGATATGTTTGAAAGGTTGAAAAGATATTAGTGATATTTGAATTCCAAAAGAATTATTATTATATTGAATTATAGGGTATTGTAGTATTGATATAAACTTTTTGTCATTTGCCATATTTAAAGTATTTTTGCGAATCACTTAAAGGAAATCCTTTCATTTTGTAATCTGTACATTCTTCTACTTCAATTTTTTAATGAGTTGAAGATGAATAAAAAGGGGGAGATTCTTGTCAATGTGGAACTAATTATATTGTAAATTATTGGTTTCATAATGCTATTCAGTATTCTGAAAATTGCCGTATTACTTTTAACCCCTGAGTATGCAACTACATATTTAAAAAATTATATTATAAAAAATTATATTTAACAAAAATAAAAAATTATATTAAACAAAATAATTTATAGGAAGTATGACACCATTCGATGAGGAAATATGAGAATATATAATTTTTACTATAAGAACCTATATATTTTTATATAAAAATTATGATGAGTTTGTAGGTATTCATGGAAATTTATTTTTCGAAAAGAAACCTAACAAGATGTTGTTTTGTTTTATTGGTCATTTCTCAGAATTAGGTAGTCTTCAAATATGTAGAGACCTTTGAAATTGTTCATACAAGGAAAAGTGCATTCAACCCTTATAAATGATAAATACATTATAAATAATAGTCAACTATCAATTCACTTTATTGAGTAACTTTTTGGAGTGTTCACAAATTTGGGATAAATGCTTACCCTACTGTTGTAATCAATGTTTTATTCTGTTTGTAATTCAAATTTGTCGTTTCATTTAATTCTTTAAAAATTAATTTGGTTTGGTTAATGTAATCCAAAGCGTGATTATATTTTAATAACAAATCATTAATATTGATTTTATATTAAAACTTGGAAACATTCCACAGATGAATAAACTATATCGATTACCCGAAAATTTACAATCAAAACATAAACATAACCTCAAAAATAAATTCAGGTATGCTGCATGTAATATATATTGTCAGCCACTTTGAGGACATTTATCAAACAAATAGACAGCCCTTCTTAAACGAGGGGTTAACGGACATATTTAGTTCCTTATCTGAACCCGAGTCTGGACCTTGCCAATTGAGTATTGAGACTTAAATAGGCAGGCAAATTTTTTTACCCAAAGTATGAACTGAGAATTTAGGAAAAGTTAGTAATTAGTATTATATTAACCCAAGGTAATTTTTGATTATTATTGAGTGTTAATTAGGCAAGTGATATGTTGGAGTGTTATTTTGGATTTTTTTTACCCAAAGTATGAACTGAAAAATTAGTAAAAATCAGGATTCAGTAAAATTATAACCCAAGGTTATTTTTGATTATTATTGAGGGTTAATCATATCGGTGGTATATTATTTGGTATTCTTTTTTTACCCAAAGTATACAGAGTTAGAACTATTTAGAAGGCCACTACAGGGATATCGAAAACCGTTAGAAATACAGGGTGGCTTGAATCACAAAAAAGTTCCGTTATTCAGGGATGAGTGTGTTGGTTTGAACAGATCCAAAATATCTCCAATGGTTCCCGAAATATCTCGCAAAAACTGAAAAACGGGATTTTCTTTTCTTGGGTATAACTAATTTGTTTCTGGAGATAACTACGAAATTTGATTTGTAGCCATTAACCAATATAGATATTTTAATGGTGAATTCGTAATTTTTTTCTTTATCACCTCATAAGGAAAACCAATATGGCGTCCATAAGAAAAAAATGGACTATCTCGTCTCTGAAACAATGGAAAACAGAAAGAATCTGAAGACACCATTAGAATCTCTAAATTGGATATTGGCTATAAACGTGAAGTTACCACCAAAAACAGTTATATAAAAAAATCTCGATTTTTAGTTTTTACGAGATATCTCAGGAACCATTGGAGATATTTTGGATCCGTTCACACCAACACACTCATCCCTAAATTAAGAAAACTTTTTTGTAATTTGGGCCAACTTGTATTTTTAACGGTTTTCGAAATACCTGTAGTGTCTCTCTTAATAGTTCTAACTCTATATAGTGAAAATTTAGGAAAAGTCAGGAATTAGTAAAATAAGTTGATTTTCGTCATCGATCCCAGTTCGAGAATTTAAAGCGTGATCTCCACAAGATCAAACCGCTTTTAATGGACATGAATTACCAAACACGTGCAATTAGAGTGGTGGGGCATAACTATTCCCAGAGGTCATCCCTAAAAATGCAAGACCTGTTGATCCTCAGCGCAACGATGAAAAACCGGGTTACTTTCCCAGTTTTCCGCGATCGTACATAAAGTACGACGCCTCTTGCAATTGTTATCAGTAAATTACAAGTGAAAGAAACAAAAGATAGTATGATAAGAGAGATTTATTTCGAATATCGGAAAGGAGCGGAAGAACGGGAGAATGAAGAGAGGCACAGAGAAACCCCGAGAGCAGTAATTTGATAATGGCGAGTCAAATTTAGAATGGGGTCGTTTTTGTTGAAGGAAAAACCTCTCTCTATCTTCTTCCCTCCAAGCCCTGCCTGGATTCAGTTCCCAGAAGAGCAAGCCAACGTAGCGTGGAGTCTGCTGAGCAAGCGGCTGGATTATGGCCGAGCCAGGGGCGTAGGCGGCGGGGAATTCCGGAGATGGTCTCAACGGAAACTTCCACTTGATATGGGACAAGATCGGGTAAGAAAATAATCCCTGTTTTATGCGAGACCATTTTATTATTCATGACATCAATTTCTTGCGCATCTTTATGCACGGTTCGTTTTGGATTTAAGGTTATCGTCGGGTTTTTCCGGTGTATATAGCAAAAATGGGAAATTATCGAATCGTGTTAAAAATAGATCTGTTTATAATAATTAGGATATAGGTTAAACCGAAGACCTAAAATTCAAATTAATCAAATCTGAAAATATTTACTACGACGAAAACGAACAGTGGAATACACACGTTGTTAGGAAAGATCGATGTATTCATTCATATATTTTATAGAATATATCAGAGAAATACATGTTGACCAGAAACTACCAGGAATTGAATTTGCAGAAGTGACATTTATAATAACGCCGAGTTTAAACGTCATCTATTAATTAGTTTGATCCATAGAGTATTAACCATAGAGGAAGTACATGCAATTTTTACATGTCCCCAACATGGTTAGATTACGTTGTCAGATTGTGTATATTTTCAAATTCACAATTTTACTATAACTTCATGAATGTATATTATATTGTATGAAATATATTTATTTGAGTGATTCCCGATTAAATATGCAAATTTGATTATTTGGAATCTGATATTTTTCCTAATTGTCGAATTTATAATTAGCAGAACATTTATCATTTTCTGTATCTACCTGCTGAAATCTAAGGTTTAGCAACTTTTGCTCTCCTAGTGTCATCGGTTGTTTCACGTCGTTTGGCGCGCTTGAAGTTTGTTTTCTGAATTTGCGATATATTTGGGTATTATTTCAGTATATATTGAGTTAATATGTAACGTTGATTCACTATGGGACATAAGAAGTGCGCTCTTTGTGGAGAACCTCGCGAATTGAGTGAAATATCGTATCACTGATATGTTTTCATTGCCGCGCGCTTCATGCCAAATTTGATAGTTCATGTTGGGGGCAAAATTTGCTTACTGAAAATCACATAGACTCCCTCTATCTATGTTTATTACTCTGAGGTTTAATCAATAATATGTCTTATTTTTGCATTGCTAAATTGGCAAAAGTCTCCTGTGTCTGTTTATAATGATTAGGATATAGGTTGATCTTCAGAATATATTCTAAAATCGAAGGCCTGAAATTCAATCATACAAATTTGAAAATGTTTACGTTGACGAAAATACACACGTAGTTTAGAAAGATTAATGTATTCATATATTATATTTTACAATAAAAAATCAAAAAAATACATTTAGTCTAGAAAGTATCAGGAATTGATTTGGCAGAAGTGAACTTCATAATAATGCTGAGTTTAAACGTCATCTGTTGATTAGTTTATTTAATAATATGTCTTCCTCTTGCATTGCTTAGCTACAATTATGAGGAGTCCCAACATATCAATTCATTTAATTGATTTTAGTGAACTTTTTAGTCCATCTCAAATTTGTTTAGTGATCTTTACAATATATGAAGTAGTCAAATTATTTAAAATGTCTTAATTGCGAATGGAATTTCGTATGCCGAAGTAATAAAAGAACCAAATTCATAGAAAAAGCAAGATTAGTGGAAAAAATTAATTTTCACACACAAATTTATGACCAAAAATACAATGAATGTTATTCACTTAGCCACCTTATTTCTTCAATATAGCTCTGACCGACTTTTTTCTTTTACTTTTGTCACTATTTCAAGGAATTCCTGTTAATTCGATGATTTCTAATAGAAGCAACCTCTATTTTTAAAAAATGAATTAAAAAAATGTTTTATAATTATAAAAATATTATATCGGATAGTGTCTGATCCTACTTTTTTTTTATAGAAAAATTCGCAGCTTTCGAAAGCGATTTTTTTTTTGCCTTTTGATTTTCAACAAAAAATATATTATTGTTTTGAAAGAGGTTGTTCCAATTTAATGATGTAGTAACAAAAGTTTTTCGATAAAAAATCTGAATAAAAAATTTAATGCGGTTTATCAAATATCCTAAATGTATTAGTAATAAACATATATTTATGTTTCAACTTCAAAGATTGAATATGACAACTTTGAGTCGTGGTATTGCAATTTTTTTTTATTCTGTTTCGATATTCAAGTGAAAAATTAGTTCATATCTTGACATTCCTGAAAATAAAAATGTTTATATTACCAGAGTTCGTAGATATTGAGCCGTAGACCGCAGCAAATCTGCGGCTTTTTCGTCATTTTCAAGTGTTTCTGCAAAAAAAATCGCGATTATACCTCACACAGAAATGTATCGTAGTCACAGAAAACGTTGAGCAATGTGACAACATAGAACGATCAAAAACACGACATCCAAACATTAAAGAGGATCCAAATAATTTCCAATCAAATTCCTCCAACGTCGGAAATTACGAAAAGTCTACGCCACTGGTATGCGGGGCCCCTTCAAAACCCGAGGTAGGGGTTGTAGGCCCCGGGCAGATGGGGGCTCTCGAATGAAACGGAGGGACCGACTGCCTGCCTACCAGTTCTCTCTCGTGCGTTCCCTCTCCCCGTAAACCGAAGGGCGACGTACAGGCGACGCTCGAGTTGGAATGAAACGTAGCGGCGTTGCCGGACTTCGCCCGAAAGCCGGAATACGAGGGAAAATATTTGACAGTGATAAATTCTCTCCTATTTATTAACATCATCATGGATTGGAATCTCAAAAACGATATGCATTAGTTTGACAAAAAATAATTAATTAAATATGAAAAAAAGCTCTAAAAATCCGAATCATTCATCATATCTGCTATTTTATCACGTGCTGAGAAACTAACCGGATTGGTATTTATGATGACGTCGAATGTAATCACGAGTGACATTTGTATTTTTGAATCAATAATAAAAATAAACGCATGTGTAAAATTACGTATTGACGGCTTTTTTGAATTTTACTCTTTGATTGTGTTTTGTTTTAAAATTATATATGGGAATTGAAAATATCTAATTTTTATGTGTTCAATAAACATCACTGAAAAATTTGAACAATTCGTCAAAATTAAAACTTAATGAAATAATGACTAACAAATATAAAATAATATATTTAAGAATACATTTCAAAGTTATGAACGAATTAAAAATTATTAATTAAAACTACACAAGAAGTACACATCTAAAGTTTCAATTAATGTTATCTATCGATTTCGTTATAATTATTTATTTTTGAAATTTTTTATATCAATCTGGCTATTAAATAATAAGAAATAATAAAATAATAAGAATTGCTGAAAAAATTCCTTCAAACTCTACATATTTAATCATTTTATTGTTCTTATTGCCTTCTCCAACTAATTCGATTCTTTTAAATTTGATTTCTAGATTTTTAACCATTAAATGCATAGATTCTAAGACATAGATTTCTAAGATGAGAGGATCAACGCGGTAGACGAACTTTTTAAAACCTAATTTCAGCGTAACATGATTGGATCTTATGATTAAAGTTTTAGATATACCAAAATACACGGAGGTTTCATTTTTTCTGTAATAATTCCATATGAAAAACGAAAATTATTGTTTATCTTCCAAATATGCGGGTTAACCACATTGAGTCTGAATTAATTTTTATTTCATATGTTTCCCATAGAAATTGTTCATTTCACGTCATTAAAAATTCAAATTAACTATAATAATTTACATGGAGCATTCATGGTTCGATGCTTTTCACAAGGTAAGATGAATTATTTTTCCTTTTCTCATAAGTATACTAATATAAATTGACCAATACATAAAATTACAACCAACTTTTATAGTTTTAACCTAACCTTTTTCAAAAACGGACCATAATGTATTTGGAGCTGTTTGAATTGATGGTATTATTCCACCAGAACAGAAACTAAAGTATCCTCAGATTTTCAATTTCCCAGTCCCCAAAGCAGAATTCAAATGGACTAAAAAAGCAAATTGTGAATACCGATTATCGAAGATTGAGGAAGAACTTTTGAATTTGTTGATAAAGGACCCCGCACGTTTAGTATGGGAAATGGCTTTCCGTGAATTTGGCTGAATTTTTGATATGTCGTAGTTCTTGATGAACTGATCAAAGTATTTCAACAATTTAAAAAATAAAAATTATGATTCATTTCAGACGAAGAAAAGGAAATTAAAATTGAAACACTAATAAAAAAAGAATAAGTTTGAAAATATTTAAGAAATAGGAATAAAAATGTTTGAAAAATAAAACACCTAAATGAACCAAAACAAGAGATGTTTACACCAAAGTCATTATTATTCCTAATTAATTTGATTTAATTCGAAATACAACAAAAAACTCGAAATATATGTGAAAAAACAAGTTCAACGATTGGATTAGTTCGAAATATGTCAAGTTTTAGGTTGAATATCTATAATACGATTTCATTCAATTGGAACTAGGTAAGGAATTTTAGTTCAAACGTCGACATCGCGAATGCGGGAAACAAAACACTCGTTCGAGTATTGGTTCTGACGATAATTACTATGTTGCCGTTCCGCTTAACCTTCCTCCATTTCAAGGAATTTTATTTTGGAATGGGA
This sequence comes from Harmonia axyridis, assembly GCF_914767665.1. Lineage (NCBI taxonomy): Eukaryota > Metazoa > Arthropoda > Insecta > Coleoptera > Coccinellidae > Harmonia > Harmonia axyridis. Next base: position 64,167,100 of record NC_059501.1, read on the forward strand.
GAAGGTCGGGAGATGGATCGAAATTACAATAATGAAAAAATTCGTTTCTTGTTGGAAATTCAAAGATAGAAAAATGAAATAATTTTTCGTTAATAAAAAAATTAAGATAAGTATATAAGAAGTTTGAATTCCGGAAAAAAAATTTGAAAACTTCCGACTTTAAAATTATTAGAGCAGGTGAATAGAAGTATAGTATTCCATAAGGAGGAGAAGGACCACTTCTCCTCCGAATAAAATACGTTTTTTCTTTTTTTTTTCAAACGTTTTGAAATCCATAAAAATCTATAGATCCAACATTAAATGAGATTTATATTAACGATCGTTATAATTGATTGATCAATGGAAAATTTGCTTAGTTACGGTTGTCATGATAAATTAATTTTGACATACATGAAGTATAATAGTTGATAGTTATCATTGCTAGGCAACACTTTTCCCTCCGGCGGAGGAAAAGTATAACTTCGACGATCTCAGTCAGTCAATATATAAAGTTGTTATTGTACGGTTGAAAAAAAAAATCTTAGTACAATTTTTAATTACACGGTTGTATGACGTTTAATTTACGGTAAATATTGTTTTCTTTTTGCTAGATTTTCAACCATTAAAATGTATGGATCGAATTTTTGAACTAAGAGAATCGATGATGGTATAGAGTAGATTATCAATTCAATTTTCGTACAAAATTACCAAACGGAAGACTTCAGGCAATAAGATCTACCTAATTAAATTCATAAGGGTTTTAGTTCTAGATCCTAAAACAGAAAGGCTCATGAATAAAATGTCCAGAGTCATTCTAGACAAAATCAATAAATCGTTAATTTTCAAAAATCATATTCATCAACTATAAGAGATCGCATACCTCATCTATTTTCTATATTTCTAGCTTTTCAAGCTGCAAAGCATTAAACTTGGTGCTAAAAACCAACAAGAAAAAATTGATAAAAATCATTGATCGCATACCAGCTACAAGATCCGATACCTGATCTATTTTCTTCAAAGAACGTATAACATACTCCGTTCATGTCATAGATTTCCAGCTTTTCAACCTGGCGCAATTGAATTCGCTACTAAAATATAAAAGCGAAGAAAATTAATAAATCGTTCATTAACGAGAGAGCGAAGGTATAGGGCATTCCATATTTCAGCCGTGCCAAATCGGAATACACATCACATTTTGTTTTTGCCGGTTGGGAAAACGTAGAACGTATCCACGGCAACGGCCGTGCCGACCAATGAGGAACGGCGTCGCCCCACCACCTCATCGAACAGTGATTTTCCAATGTTTTATATGGAACAGGAGAACAGCGTTTCTCCAGCTAAGAAGGGGATTGGAGTTTTTGTTCGAATAATAAACGGTTTCTTTCGTTTTGTCAGCAAATGGGGTTTATTAGGGGTAAACTCTATTTTCGACTCATTTTCATAGTGGAAATTCTTGTGATATTATTGCTATTCATGCACGAAAAATCCCAAGAACTACTGAGTGGATTCGGACCGTATGCAGAAAAATTTGTTTCTCTATTTCAGTATTGTAATGAGTTCATTACAGTACTAAAAACAGTGCTTTAATGAACTCATTATAGCATTGTTTTCAGTTATATTTTTCGTTTTGTGGTTGTCTACACTGACTTCCGATCCTATCAAATTTCGACACGCGTCAAATGTCATTATAAAATAATTTGGATATTGTGATATGATTTTCAACTATTCTCAATTTTTCTTAATTCTTGTGGTGTTAAATCAATTTCGTCCGACATAATTTAATGCGTTATTAAAAATTATTTCAAAATTCGAAACATACGGTTCAAATTCATATTCCGTAATCAGTCAATTTTCATAACAGTCACACCAACTGCAGAAGATACAATACAAAAGTCACTAGGATGTATAATCTGAATTTTTCGTTTCACAAAATTCGACTGAAATGAAGAAAATTTTGTTTAATACTCGTTGCAGAAGGCAATTCCAACACTCATTTCGCATTCGTATTGGAATAGGAGCCCATTCTGCAACTTGTTTCAGAATATACTACTACCCGAAAAGGGGAAAGATAATATAGAGCAAAGGAAAATAGATAATTAGGAAAATAGATAATTCGAAATCTGATCGACAAAATTCGAGAGGAGATACTTACTAGGGTTATGTTATTTAGCTATCTTGACCATTGCAGCCACTCAATATGAGGGCATCAATTATCACATGAATGTTTCCATTTAGCTTAATGGACATTTAGTATTATTATGTGGGTACTTTTGGGAATTCAATCATTGGATAAATCGTTAAAACGTTCACCTTTAATTCTCATACTAGAATGATCGGCCCGAGCACAAAAATCGTGATATGTATATAGAAAAATCATCGATTCTTGAGCATAGTTGAAAAGCAAAGAACTAATTTGAAAACATTCATTTCACGAAACTATGCAGCTCAAAATAGAAATTTAAAATGACCAGAATTATGAAAATGAAACATTCCCTTTTTTTCTCAAAATGCATCGATTACAAAGTTGGAATTTTTCGAAAATCTCCAACTGAAACCAAGATAGAACGAAACAAATTATGTACCTACGATATGAGAGATCGTTGGTTTCTGAAGTTTTTTTTCTAAATCTTATTCACGAGATGTTCTCAGTGAGCATCGAATTTGGGACACCCCGTACAACTCTATTTTTTCAAGAGAAAAGAAAATTTTTTGGGAGGGAAACATTTTTTTCAATAACTGATCGCGTTGGTTTAGCAAATTCAATTTCCTCATGTTGTATTCCTCATCAACGATAAAACATGAAACAAAAACGTCTATTTGGCACGATAATACTAAATATAAAATTTTTCTCCACCTAGTCCCATTCCTATTAGTTTCGAAGTTGTAAAATATTAATTTAATTGCGCGTTGCAGCCTGCATAATATACGATTCGACAATCAACAGATGGCACCACACACTACCCCGCCCCAAAAGTGGATGATGCTCAGTTTTCAGTTTAATCCGAGATAGGTAAATCATTTTTTCGGCAACCGTCCGGGAAGTGCTCACTTACCGGACGCTTTTTCGCTGAGAAAGTAGCATTTCCCGGCCTAGTCCGGAAAGTACGTACTTCCCGGACTAGGCCGGAAAAGAATCATAGAATCCATAGCAACCGAGATAACGGCTGACAGTTCATATGGAATTAGTTGTCAAAAATTTGCTTGTTTTTTGATCGCAATCGCAATGAAATATGGAAAACAGCAGCGATAGTGTTATTTTACATGGTTGCCGAAAAAATATTGTACGCAACACGCCCGAAAATGTTTTTTTTGGACTCACAGACTTCCAGGACTCGCATACGCTCGTCCTGGAATTTTGTCTATTCGTCCAAAAAAACCCAATTTTCCGGACTTGTTACGTAAATTACTATTATTGAAAGAAGAATTTTTTGTGAAACGTGTTTTTTTCTCTATTTTACAAATTCGAAAACTTGAACTTTAAGAATATTGGATATTGATTTTTTTTTTCTCTATTTCAGTATCAAAATGAGTTAATTACAGTAATAAATCAGTGCTGTAATGTACTCATTACAGCTTTGTTTTCAGTTATATTTTTCGTTTTGTGGTTGTCTACACGGACTTCCGATCCTATCAAATTTCAACATAAGTCAATTGTCAATATAATATAGGTAATTTGGATATAGTGAAATTATTTGCAACATTATTCGAAATTTCTCTTAATTCTGGTGGTGTTAAATCGTTTTTGTCAGACAAAATTCACGGATTTAATACGCAATTATAAATTTTCACAAAATTCGAAACGTACGATTCAAATTCTGTGTTCTGCCAATTTTCGTAACAGCTACACCAACTGCCAAGATACAATACAAAAGTCACTAGGATGTATAATCTGAATTGGGCATTGAATTTCTACAACATTTCACAAAACTTGACTGAAATAGAGAAAATATCGTCTAAAACTCGTTGCAGAAGCCAATTCCAACACTCATGCGTTCATGAATTTCGCATTCGTGTTGGAATAAGAGCCCATTCTGCAACTTGTTTTAGAATATACCATAATGATTCCTGAACTAATCTATTTCCGTAAGAATCATTCAAAACATCGAAGTGCAACCAGAAAAATCGCCAAGCTCATAGATAACAGATATAGCTAATGCGGGAACGTACTGCGATAAGGTTTCGAACGGTTGGGAAAGTACAGATCGAAGAGCGAGCATTTATTACGCCACCAAAACACCACGTGTTCCATTCAAACAGATACAACTTCATAAATGACATGAGCAAGAAAGTGGCGACATCCCGCATCATCTTCATGAACAAGCCAAGTCTCCACGCATAGCTATTTCACCATGCAGACGCTCTCAGATTCTATTCATAGGCGTCCCCTCGACTAGAGGTCCGATCCGATCGTTCGAGCATTACGTACGGTCTTTTTTGCCGTCCATGACACGAAATTTCCACTCGGTGTTTTTCGTCGCGACTCGTGCAGGATACCAATACGTCCAGTAGACCGAAACGCTACGATCTTGAGTACGACGATTTCTCTTATCGTCGGAGCGGAGGCCCAGGCAAGGGAGCGCTTACGGTCGACTATCGTTCGCCCAGCGCTCTCGGGTACCTCGTCCGTTGGCCGTATTGCAGCCAGCGTCATGGCATTGCGTTTACGACTGCGAGGGCAACGCCAACTTTCTTTATATACTGACTGACAAAGAAACTGCAGCACCAAGAAGGAGCTGTTTAAATTTTAATTTTTTTTTATCGTAAAACAGATAGTAGAACAAGGAGTAAATTATTGAAATTTGGAGAAAAAACGAAAGGTTTTAAAATTTTATTTAATAAATTTCTTTCTTTATATACTGACTGACAAAGAAACTGCAGCACCAAGAAGGAGCTGTTTAAATTTAATTTTTTTTTTGTGAAACAAAGATAGTATAGCAAGGAGTAAATTATTGAATTTGGAGAAAAAACGAAGGGTTTACAATTTTTTTTCAATAAATTTGTTAATAATGTGTTTGTCCACCGCGATTATCTATACATTCCCCAAGACGTCTCGGCATTGATGCAGAAAGATGGTCTATTTCTTCTTGAGGGATACTATCCCAAGCTACCTGTACTTCATGTCTCAGAGCCGCCAAAATCCGTGGGGAATGGGGAAAATTTCCAAGCCTTCTACCCATTATGTCCCAAACATGCTCTATGGGCGAAAGATCGGGGAATCTGAGCGGCCACGGCAAAAGATTCGCATGGGTCGCTTCGAAAAAGTTTAAACTAACTCTGGCAACATAAAGTCGGGCATTATCTTGCTGAAATATTGGATTCTCGAGCCGTTTAAGGTACGGGAGAACATTTGGCTCCACTATTTCGTGAAGGTAACGCAGCACTGTCATGTCACCTCGAATAAAGACTAAAGGTGACTTACTTGCATGTGCAATAGCACCCCATACCATAACGACTACTGTCCGGTGTACATGAAGCTCAACATCAAACTGAGGTTCACGTCTTTCTCCCCGACGTCGTCTAACCATTCTTCGACCATCATGTGCACCCAAGGAGAATTGACATTCATCAAAAAAGACGACCTGATACCATTCCACATTCCAATGTTGACGTTCTCTGCACCACTGTAATCGTTGCCGGCTATGCTCAACCGTCAGAGGTAACACAAGATGGGGGTCGATAATGCTGTAGTCCAAAAGGCCATATCCGGCGGTAAACCGTTCGGACAGTTACAAGATGGCCTTGTTCTCCAAACCCTCATCAGCTGAAGATCGAGTTGTCGCAAATCGGTCTCTAATGGCCATAAGTCTTGGACGTCGATCTTGAACTTCATTTGTGCCCCTTCGGCGTCCGGTACCTACTCTTCTTCGATTTTGGGCAAACCACGTTTGACAACATCTCATAACAATAGTTGGATTTTTGTTTATACGTTTAGCGATTTCTCGAAATGACAACCCCGCCTCTCATAGACCAATAATTCGACCTCTTTCAAATTCACTTAGCTAGTGATAATTCCGCGTACAAGTGCTCTAGGCATTTTAACAACAAGTAAACAAGACTTTGAATCTCCTCGAACAGCTGGTTTGTTGTAAAATTTAAAAAACTTGCAAAAAACAACTACAATATTTAAGTAACAAAAATTGTTCACATGAAAAAACCTTCACGATTTTTTCTCCAAATTCAAACATTCACACCTTGCTATGTAATACCAAAAAAATTTAAACAGCTCCTTTTGGGTGCTGCAGTTTCTTTGTCAGTCAGTGTCAGTATACAACCAACGCTCGTTCGAACGTAGGTCGCCTACTCCGATCTCGCTCGAACTGACAATTCACGAAATTACTGAATCGATGATCCACTATGAACAGAGAATATTAAATGAATAATGACAAGTACCGATAACGTAATCGGTTACAATAACCAGAGATAACGATTATCTGAGGTGCCCTATATTTACATTTCGGACTCTATGGTATCGATGAACATTGAGAAACGTCATTCCGTAGATTACTTAATTCAAAGAACTCGATTCATTGATCCATCGTTGCATGTCGCCTATATTCATGCTTGTGCATGACTGTGGACCGAGTCTAACCAATAAACATTAGTCATTTCCTAAAAATAACCAGCAAGCAGTCCGTAGGTAGTAGGTACAGGGGACTGAGAGAATCGCTAGAGAGGATATTTTGAACGCTTCTACTGCCAGGCCGATGGCGTGTCTTGCCGAGAATTATCTACCAGCATTCCTTCTAACGGCAAACGGATGCAGGGTTCCATCGGCCCACAATGGGTCTGAATAGAAAGTTCTTACCAAATGACGGTTCAGTTCAGGTAGAGTTCGGTCCTTTTTTCGAGGGACCCTTAGGACCAAAAAGGTAGGGACCACCTCTTGGGTATTTTTTTCTTTCTATTGGGACCCGTCTGGGATTTTCCCATGCAGCCACCCTCCGGTGTATTTCATTTTAATTTTTATTTTATCGCATAAATTTGTTTATTTTTTTCCGTTGGAAAAATCTACATTCGATGGGGAAAATAACATCGCTTCATGAATTTGAATTAATTTGCGATCAGTCAAGAATGCATTTATTACCGTGTTCGATGTGAAAGATGTGAATAAAATAAACATAATAAATAAAGGTGATATAAAAAAATGTGCCTACCTTATAATTTCTCAATCGAAAGAGTAGGAAAACTTCAAGAAATTAGCTTCTGTAAAAAATAAATAAGAATCAGGAGAGGAAAAATAAAAGCAGGGTGAATAAAAATAACATAAATAAATACATCAAAAAATTAACTATAAAGAGTTTACAGTACAAAATTTGTGTCAAATAAGTTCAATGTTTTTATTCAAACTGAAACGTTCTTAGCTGTTTTTGACAATCATATGATATAAGGAATGAAATTTGATATGCGTTTTGATCTTTTTAGTTCTAGAATCTGTTCAGTCAATTATGAAGGCTAAAAATCAAAGAATGGATAACCAAAGGGTCTTCCACCATACTTATATCGAACAATATTGAATAAACAATTGCCAGAATTCAGGCCCTGATAGTTTGAATATTTTAATCGTTATTTCCAATATTGAACATTCCTAGAAAACTATAGGAGCTGAATGCTTGAAATTAGGTGAAACAACCAAATTAGAAGTATAAGATTCCAAAAATCAAAAGAAAAATTGAAAATTCCTCAATCTTCATACTTGGGTTATGAATTTTTTTTCGATTCCATGAGAGAGAATTACTCGACAGATCATCATTATAAAATGTTTTCAGGTATAAAAGCAAACCAAAAATTCAAAACTTTCATATTCCAACATATAAAAACAACGCTAACTTTACATAAATGCTTATTGTTTTCTTTTATCTCGCAGAATATCTAATTCTAATGAAAAAGATCTCATAATAAATTATAAGGTATGAAACCGGAGTTATTCGTTTCAAAATCCAAGTAAATCATTCAAAAATTCATAACAGAAATTTTTTTCCAATTTTGGGAATGGTCTCAAACGATAAGGTTCGACTCGTTGATGACGAATTCATCCTTAAAGATCAATAAAACGAAAATAAAAATTGTTGTTTCCTAATAATATTCGAGTCCTTGGCACTACATATCTTTCTTGCAGCAATATGACAGTTATTTTTGCACATTACAGGATATAATGGAGAAAACTTTCTTATATCAGATTATTATTGAATTAACGGAGAAAATATCAATGAAGTTTGTACTTCAATTTCTCTTGAACTCTTCAGCTGATTGTAGAAATTATAACCTAAACTCTATAATTTGGGTTCTTTACTTTGGCAGGTAAGAGGTAATAAAGGTGTATAGATTTCTAGCTTAAAATCGTTAAAGTAAAGTGTCGAATTTATAATAAGCAGAATATTTATTATTTTCTGTATCTACCTGCTGAAATCCAAGGTTTGGCAACTTTGGCTCTCCTAGTCAGCGTGACCAGATTGAAATATGGTGAATCTACTAAACTTGCCGCAGAAATCTACTAAAAATCTACCAACACCGTTCAGAAATCTACTAAAAATCTACTAACATATTTTTTGACAAAATTTCACAGATGACGCTGCATTAGATTTTAACATTATTCAGAATACACTTTATCTAATTTCTCTTATGGTTAAATTTTACTTCATGAATAGGATAAACAGTACAGATGCGTACAGATTCGAAAACAAAACAAGATTTCATTTCAAAATTCAAACGACAAAAAAAAAAGGAAAAAAACCGAACAAAAACATATAGGATCAAAATAGCAAATATAAACAAACAAATTCATATATTTAAATAAACAAAAGGATATAGATAGAAATAAAAACTAAAATCTTTGGGATAAAAATAACATTAAATAAAGAAATGAAATACTACAGTTGAACATAAAAAAAAATAATTGAAAAATCAGTATCAATTTGCAGTCAAATCATCGTCTTTAACATCCATAAATAAATTCTCACTATCCATCGATTCGAGCATTTTTTTTGTAGGTTGAAAACGACAACAATCGCCTATCTCTTTAAGTCCTTCTTTAGCATGTTATAATAATGCTATCTTCTCATTTAGAAATCTGTTTTTATTTTTTGTTTTGATGCGGTTAATAGCCGAAAATATTCTCTTGCATTTGGTATTCGAAATCTGAAATATGCAGCCACCCAAATTTGTCAATGAAATTCCAGTTAAGACATATTTTTTGCACTAAATAGAATACCAAATGTGAGATAATGGTATATTTTCAACGGAAGTTTATACACCATCTGTTTTTAATGAGACACCCTTCGGATATTCCATCATTCTTCGTATTTATTCTCAGCCGACAGCCACCAAAGAACTTTTATGATTTTATTATGTTTAAGTAGGTACGTTCTTCTAGAAATACGTAGAACGTAGGACCTCAATGAGAATGAACAATGAATTGATTCATAGGAACAGTCTAGACATCCGAAATTTCCATATTCCCAACCATCTCGGTCATATTTTTTAAAAGTACCAAAATCTACTAAAATCTACCAAAGGATTTCTTCCTACTAAAAACTCCATGAAAATGCGAAAAATCTACTAAAAAAGTAGATTTCTACTAAATCTGGTCACACTGCTCCTAGTGTCATCGGTTGTTTAACGTCAATTGGCGCGCTTCAGGTTTGTTTTCTGAATTTCTCATATGTTTAGGTATTTATTTCAATATATTTTGAGTTGATATGAAACGTTGATCGACTATGGGACATAAGAAGTGCGTTATTTGTGGAGAAACTCTCGAATTGAGTGAAATATCGTATCACTGAGATATTTTCATTTCCGCGCGCTTCATGTCAAATTTGATAGTTCATGCTGGGGACAAAATTTGCTTACCGAATATCACATATGCTCCCTCTGTATATGTTTATTACTCTGAGCATTAAACCAATGAAATGTTCATTATAACAAACCATTCAAACTTCTGTAATTTATCCCAAAATTAAAATATCGTCCTCGATGAATAAAGCTACAATCCAAAAAAATATTCGTTAAAACAAGCCGAAAGATTCAAGCGAAAATGAACCATCAACTCCGTTGAGATTTTGCCGGTGTGTATATTATACGTTAACTGTCATCCAATCCCAAACTAAATCCTTAACCTAAGACAACTACCGAAGCATTTTAACGAACTGACCCGGATTGCTGTCGCATCTACATCCGATTCTAAATCATCCGGAGATGGGAGAGGAAGACGGACATTTAATTAAAGTCAGATTTAAACACTTTATAGTAGCCGAACGTTGAATGAACGCTTCTTCCCTTTTTTTTTATTCGTAACCGCTCATCCAGCGTGCCATGAATGAACAACTGAGCCACGGAGATGACCCATCGGGCCCTAGGGCGTCGACCATAATTCGATTTAATATCAACAAAGCATAAACAGTTCATTAATCACTCCCAAACCATAAATATCGAATAAAAATCGACATTGAGCGCGTGAGCACGTGGTGTCTATCGTATACCGACCGACACTCATTATGATTGCATAATTGTAAATTTCATAGTAAATGAAAATGATAAAAATAACATTCAACTATCCATAAATTAATCAGATGAACATAATACGGAACGGTGACGTAGTGATTTCATTTATGAATGGAGGCATAAAAATGTAAAGGATGCGATATCGGACAACGCAACAGCTGATTTGTTGCCATAGGTTAATTTATGATTCATTACATTATTTGGAATGGTAATAGTATTTTTATGTAAATAATGGTGAAGATAAAAGTGAACCACTTAGTAGACGAGGTTGGTTTCGCGATAAAAATTCACGTGTACTCGATTGTTTGTTTATGTTGATCATGATCAATTTTAATCGAGTACCGTATATGCGTATTGTACTGTCACCTGTTTGGTATCATATCGGTGTGTTGTCGTTTTCATTGTTGTGTTGACCCAGTGTTGACTTGTAGGTAAGATTAGGAATTCATCAAGTCAAGTAGCTTGATATTTTAACCAACAACTTGACTAGCAATTATAACCTAAACAGGTTAAGACGATTGGCGACTCTATAGTCACTAATCGCCAAAGTAAAGACAACCCAAACTCTATAGTTTGGGTTGTCTTGTACTTTGTATCAATGACGTATTACTGTTCATTGAAATTGTCCGAAGCAGTTAATGTATACGAATTTATACACCAAATGAACAATGTTCTTCAATCCAATGAATACTTCATTGGAACAATGAACATACAACATCAATTTAAGAATTGTGTAATTGATGAGCAGGGACTCAAAATATCAATGAATAGGTAATATATAGAAGTTTGGAATGAATTTCAATATTGATGGAAAAGTACATTGTTTCAATGAAATCAAGTTGATGATTGCCATTCTTCAATACAATGAACAATTTTTTTTCAGTGTATTGGAACCATTTGAACTGCAATTATTTTTTCCAAAATCAATTTATCGCAATTGATAAAAAATGTTTAGAAAAGATGAGGCAACATCAATTCGTAAACATGTTCGTCTGTTAACGATTCACTTCACAGGGTGTTCCAAATAAAGTTCTATTTGTTCGCCCGTATATACAACAAAAAATAAAGATACTGAGAATGGACTTTAAACTGTTATGTTCCCGATGAATCAAACTTCAATTAAAAAAAATTGCCAAAATGTACCAAAGGCTCCAAGAGAAAATTAACTACAAACTTCGTTTCCTTATTGTTAATGTTAAATATGCAATATTTTACAGAAAATATTCTTCTATATACCTTTAGTACCTCAGAATATCTGTACATTATAATTAAACAGTTAAAATAGTTTTTCGGAAACCCCTGAGGTTATTATTAGAAGTGATAACCAATATTAAATTTGTTTGTAAATAACGCATAACAATAGCAACTAACGTAGGTATTTCATGTTATTAAGTCATTAACTTAAGTGTCAACGACTTCAAACATGAATGGAGTGCCACAATAGCACCTGTTTAACGCCTAACCTAACCTGTCATCCGATTCAGTGCATAAATCCAAGATGCTATAAATATTATTCCAACAGGTCCGTAGAGAAGGAACCGCAGTGTAAGTGTAAACAAGCCCATTAAGGATAACTTCAAACCCGGCAAATAACAATAACAAGACCCACGTGGCAGCGCCATTCAAAACCTCAAAGGAACGAAGATAACAATTAAATAGTTGAGGCTGGCGGCTACTTGTAAAACATCATAAAAGGTTAAATTACGGCTCATCAATCACTCTGTGATCGTCCTGGATCATTACTGACCTTTCATATACGGCGATGACGGCGTTGATCTCGCAACACTTTGGATACTGAAGAGGACGAAGGTACAGGTACACCACTTCCGACAATTTTGATTGATAAATGTGCTCTTCCGAGTTTCATCGATTTCATTAGGGCATTGTTCTACCGGTTTGATCTCGATCGTTCAGATCGTGAGTTATGAGTTTGCTGCCGTAAGCTTCACGTTCATTTGAATTCTCTGTTCTACACAACCGAAAAACGCTACACCGCCTTGTTTTTGATGAAAATCTCTACCACGTTATCAATCCATATATTGAAGGTTGAGTTATTGTTTGAAAAAATGGATAAAAACGAGTTTCCTGTATTGATAAATAGTATATCATTCAACGAGCAGTAATGTAGGTCATAACTCACGCAGATGAAGTTGTAATTCATCAAGTGAGTTATGACCATTACCGCAAGTTGAATACTATACTTTATCTACGACTATAGCAATAAATATTAAAATAAAATAATAGAAAAAGAACTTTTTTGACAAACCCCAAAAGTTACTTATAATAATAATAATAATAAAGGTCTTTATTATTTAGACATTAGTTACAGAAAATATATCATACAAACAAATATCATAAACGTCAAAATTAAAAAGTGACATTCCTTCCCTCAATAACAATAATGGAATGTTTCCATTCGGCTAACTAAATAGAAGCACAGAAGTTTAGAAGCACAGAGCCACGCTTTCCGATTCATTATGGTGAGTTATAGCAGTGAGTTATTATAACTCACGTTGTTTGTTAATAGAAACTATTAATTGCTCAAAAGCAGTTGAATAATGAATATATAATTCAATAGGGGTAAATGAACACTGTTTTTTATGGGAAAAATGTTGTGCAAGCAAAGCAATTGCTTGATAAGGGTTATCAACGTTTAAAAAGTGGCGGCTGACTCAAAACGTGGTCGCCCAAAATTGAACAGTTTTTCCAGAAAACATAAAAAGTTCACGGAATGGTTTTGTGCATAGAGTAATAAACATAGATAGAGAAAGTATACGCAAATTTTACATGTCCCAAACATGGTTAGATTACATTGTCGGATTGTGATATATTTTCAAAACCATAATTTTATTATATCGTTATATATGTTTATAATATTGAATGAAATATATTTTTTTTATTGATTCCCGATTAAATCTGCCAATTTGAATATTTGGAATCCGATATTATTCGTAATTGTAGAATTTATAATAAGCAGAGTATTTATTATTTTCCGTATCTACCTGCTGAAATCCAAGGTTTTGCTCTGCTAGTGTCATCGGTTGTTTCACTTTGTTTGACGCGCTTTCTGTTTGTTTGCTGAGTTTCTGATATATTTAGGTATTTATTTCAATATATTTTGAGTTGATATGAAACATTGATTCATTATGGGACATAAGAAGTGCGTTCTTTGTGGAGAAACTCGCGAATTGAGTGAAATATCGCATCACTGATATGTTTTCATTTCCGCGCGCTTCATGTCAAATTTGAAAGTTCATGTTGGGGACAAAATTTGCTTACTGAAAATGACGTATGCTCCCTCCATTTATGTTTATCACTCTGAGGGCTGCCATAATAATTCGTTGTGTTGAATAAGAATAGTAATTTATAATACAAGTGCAGAAGGCATTGATATTCTTCCACGAGTTCAAAATTCAAAAACTCGCCACTTCGTGGCTCGTTTTGGAATGAACGAGTGGTAGAATGAGCCTTCTGTACGAGTATTATACATTATTTTCTCTAATTCATTGCATTTTCATCGAAATTAATGGAATATTTCCATAAATATAATTGAGTGATTTTTGCATCGAAAAATGTTGGTTGGCAGAACTGATTTCTTTAAGGCAAATTGATGAATTGACAGATAAAGCCGTGGCGGAAAGTTCGGAGTACCAACATATAATAATAAAATATAACCATGAGAACTGTGCGTTTCTGATATATTCTCGCACGATTTTGTTCTACAAGATGTGGAAGAATGAACGGAATAACCACAGAATTAGAGAATAGTTATTTATAATACAAGTGCAGAAGGCATTGATATTCTTCCACTGTGCGTTTCTGATATATTCTCGCACGATTTTGTTCTACAAGATGTGGAAGAATGAACGGAATAACCACAGAATTCGAGAATAGTTATTTATAATACAAGTGCAGAAGGCATTGATATTCTTCCACGAGTTCAAAATTCAAAAACGAGCCACGAAGTGGCGAGTTTTGGAATGAACGAGTGGTAGAATGAGCCTTCTGTACGAGTATTATACATTATTTTCTCTAATTCATTGCATTTTCATCGAAATTAATGAAATATTTCCATAAATATAATTTAGTGATTTTTGCATTGAAAAATGTTGGTTGGCAGAACTGATTTCTTTAAGGCAAATTGATGAATTGACAGATAAAGCCGTGGCGGAAAGTTCGGAGTACCAACATAGAATAATAAAATATAACCATGAAAACTGTGCGTTTCTGATATATTCTCGCACGATTTTGTTCTACAAGATGTGGAAGAATAACCACAGAATTAGAGAATAGTTATTTATAATACAAGTGCAGAAGGCATTGATATTCTTCCACGAGTTCAAAATTCAAAAACGAGCCACGAAGTGGCGAGTTTTGGAATGAACGAGTGGTAGAATGAGCCTTCTGTACGAGTATTATACATTATTTTCTCTAATTCATTGCATTTTCATTGAAATTAATGAAATATTTCCATAAATATAATTTAGTGATTTTTGCATTGAAAAATGTTGGTTGGCAGAACTTATTTCTTTAAGGCAATTTGATGAATTGACAGATAAAGCCGTAGCGGAAAGTTCGGAGTGCCAACATAGAATAATAAAATATAACCATGATAACTGTGCGTTTCTGATATATTCTCGCACGATTTTGTTCTACAAGATGTGGAAGAATGAACGGAATAACCACAGAATTAGAGAAAGTATATTCCAAAACAAGTTGCGAAATGGTCTCCTATTCCAACACAAATGCGAAATTCGAAAAGAGCAACAAAGGAGCGAGTTTTCGAACTTTTTTTGGAATTGCCTTCTGCAACGAGTATTAGACGATATTTTCTCTATTTCAGTCAAGTTTTGAGAAATATTGTCGAAATCAATGAAAAATTCAGATTATACATCCTAGTGACATTTGTATCGTATCTTGGCAGTTGGTGTGACTGTAACGAAAATTGACAGATTACGGAATATGAATTTGAATCGTACGTTTCGAATTTTGAAATAATTCATAATTACGCATTAAATTCGTGAATAATGTCTGAAGGAATCGATTTAACACCACCAGAATTGAGAGAAATTGCGAATAATATTGCAAATCATTCAAATATATCCAAATTATATAACATCGACAATTGACGTGTGTAGAAATTTGATAGGATCGGAAGTCAGTGTAGCCAACCATAAAACGAAAAATATAACTGAAAACAATGCTGTAATGAGTTTGTTACAGCTTTGTTTTTAGTACTGTAATGAACTCATTACGATACTGAAATAGAAAAATATCGAAAAGAAAAATGGCCAATATTTCCGTAAAAACAGAGCTGACTAGATTGAAATTCAGTTCGTATATGTAGGTAATTCAACCACTTGAACGTCCATGTCCCATTCCAGGAGCATCACAAGTGTTTTTCGAATAATTTATGCGAATATATCACCGTTCCAAATAAGAACATCTAACGTAACTACCGATTATCGATTCCCCGATAGTAAGTAAAGATGCGGAACCACGAGAGGACGTAGTAGGAACAGGTACCTCCTGTTTCGCCGATAATGACGTAGACAATCGGAATCATGACCATGTGGTTCCGCCTCTCCTCGTTTTTATTGCATTATTGGCCACTGCCGTGTTGAACGAACTACTAAATCTAATGGCTTTCCGACGACAAGTGACAGGGGGCACGCGCCAGACGCTTTCAATTGTTCCGAGATGTAGTATTTACATTTACCGGATGCGTAGCGTAACTTCACCCTGCCACTTCTTTCACATCTCCGACGAACAGGTTTTATGAATGAAAGCTCACGCAATTTATGGATTGACTATAGATCATCACCATTATTTGCTGCCGGCGCCTTCTCTTTTCCTCTTTTGTATTTACAATGCAGGTGCGGGGGCTCCGTTGAGAAAAACAAGCTGTTGACAAGGCAGCGGTACAATCAATTTTACGCTTCGGGCGACACCTATCGTTTTAACAGGATTGATCTTTTTTTTTGTGAATGGTCGGGTGTTTATTGGTTAAGTTGACTGTTTTGGGACATTTTAACTGGAATGATGATGAGATTAGGTCTTCTCGATGTCGATTATTTGGGTTTAACAGGCGTGAAAAAGATTAAGGATGTAAGTACTTACAGTATCTTTCACACTAGATTCTTAAGTACAGATTTATTTTGATGCTGTGCAGAAAAAACTTGATCGATTCTTTCAAGTTTTGGAAGAAACCTTTATATGGAAGTTTAGAATGGACTCACTGATTTTTTTCACAAACCAATTTATAGCTTTTGTTTTATAACACTTCGAAAATTGAAGTGTTCTTAAAACGTATTCCGAAAATTGGAAGCATCGTTCGAGCTTTTTCCGACCAGAATCAAAATGAATGATAATCGAGTGAGAAACGTCCTACAGGGTGTCCCAAATTCGATGCTCACTGAAAGCATCTCAAGAACTATAAGAATTAGAGAAAAACTCTTCAAGGATTAGATCATAAAGATATATTAATCCGATCTCAAGTTACAGGGTGTTTCTTCGTAACTTCACCCTGCCACTTCTTTCACATCTCCGGCGAACAGGTTTTATGAATGAAAGCTCACGCAATTTATGGATTGACTATAGATCATCACCATTATTTGCTGCCGGCGCCTTCTCTTTTCCTCTTTTGTATTTACAATGCAGGTGCGGGGGATCCGTTGAGAAAAACAAGCTGTTGACAAGGCAGCGGTACAATCAATTTTACGCTTGGGGCGACACCTATCGTTTTGAGAGGATTGATCTTTTTTTTGTGAATGGTGTCAGGTGTTTATTGGTTAAGTTGACGGTTTTTGGGACATTTTAAATGGAATGATGATGATATTAGGTCTTCTCGATGTCGATTATTTGGGTTTAACAGGCGTGAAAAAGATTAAGGATGTAAGTATGTACAATATCTTTCACACTAGGTTCTTAAGTACAGATTTATTTTGATTCTGTGCAGAAAAGGCTTGATCGATTCTTTCAAGTTTTGGAAGAAACCTTTATATGGAAGTTTAGAATGGACTCACTGATTTTTTTCACAAACTAATTTATAGTTTTTGTTTTATATCACTTCGAAAATTGAAGTGTTCTTAAATCGTATTCCGAAAATTGAAAGAATCGTTCGAGCTTTTTCCGCCCGGAATCAAAATGAATGAAGAATCGAGTGAGAAACGTCCTACAGGGTGTCACAAATTCGATGCTCACTGAAAGCATCTCAAGAACTATAAGAATTAGAGAAAAACTCTTCAAGGATTAGATCATAAAGATATATTAATCCGATCTCAAGTTACAGGGTGTTTCTTCGTAACTTCACCCTGCCACTTCTGCCACTTCTTTCACATCTCCGGCGAACAGGTTTTATGAATGAAAAGCTCACGCAATTTATGGATTGACTATAGATCATCACCATTATTTGCTGCCGGCGCCTTCTCTTTTCCTCTTTTGTATTTACAATGCAGGTGCGGGGGATCCGTTGAGAAAAACAAGCTGTTGACAAGGCAGCGGTACAATCAATTTTACGCCTCGGGCGACACCTATCGTTTTGAGAGGATTGATCTTTTTTTTGTGAATGGTGGCGGGTGTTTATTGGTTAAGTTGACGGTTTTTGGGAACATTTTAACTGGAAAGATGATGAGATTAGGTCTTCTCGATGTCGATTATTTGGGTTTAACAGGCGTGGAAAAGATTAAGGATGTAAGTACACTATCTTTCACACTAGGTTCTTAAGTACAGATTTATTTTGATTCTGTGCAGAAAAGGCTTGATCGATTCTTTCAAGTTTTGGAATAAACCTTTCTCTAATTCTGTGGTTATTCCGTTCATTCTTCCACATCTTGTAGAACAAAATCGTGCGAGAATATATCAGAAACGCACAGTTTTCATGGTTATATTTTATTATTCTATGGTGGTACTCCGAACTTTCCGCCACGGCTTTATCTGTCAATTCATCAATTTGCCTTAAAGAAACCAGTTCTGCCAACCAACATTTTTCAATGCAAAAATCACTAAAATATATTTATGGAAATATTTCATTAATTCCAATGAAAATGCAATGAATTAGAGAAAATAATGTATAATACTCGTACAGAAGGCTCATTCTACCACTCGTTCATTCCAAAACTCGCCACTTCGTGGCTCGTTTTTGAATTTTGAACTCGTGGAAGAATATCAATGCCTTCTGCACTTGTATTATAAATAACTATTATATGGAAGTTTAGAATGGACTCACTGATTTTTTTCACAAACCAATTTATAGCTTTTGTTTTATAACACTTTGAAAATTGAAGTGTTCTTAAAACGTATATAATTGGAAGCATCGTTCGAGCTTTTTCCGACCAGAATCAAAATGAATGAAGAATCGAGTGAGAAACGTCCTACAGGGTGTCCCAAATTCGATGCTCACTGAAAGCATCTCAAAAACCATAAGAATTAGAGAAAAACTCTTCAAGGATCAGAACAGAAAGATATATTGATCCGATATCAAATTACGGGGTGTTTCTGAAAAATAACTGTTTCAAATATGTCGCTATATCTTGGGTTTCTGTACGAGCTCTCTAATGTGATTATTCAATTTGAATCATGTTATTGTGTTTTTCTCTACTCGGGGGATTGAGTTGAATAGCATTGCTAGACTTCGCCCCTAAGTAGAAAGCTATGCATCTATCCAATAAACGCGTTTATTATTATTATTATTACTAATAACACATCATAGAAATTAATTACCGTTTTAGAAATATAGAGGAATGTTTTTCAAATGTACCCTATATTTTTCAACGCAGTTTCTTTGCCAATGCTAGTCTATATCTCTGAAACGGTAATTAATATCTATGATATATTATGAAATATACAAATTAGTGTAAAAAAAGTTTTGGAATTCACGAACAGAAACCAAGATACAGCGAAATATTTGAAAAAGTCATATTTCAGAAACGCCCTGTTACTTGAAAACGGAGCAAGATATATACAATTTGATTTCTGATATCTTATTATTTCGAAAAAAGAGATCAGAAGTTCTCGAAGATTTTTTCTCTAAGTCTTTCTCTAAGAGTTAGTTGTCGAGATGCTTTCAGTTTGAATCTAATTTTGGACACCTGTACATTTCGAAGTACAATTTTCTCAACAGTTTTAAGCAATCATTTTTGTAATTTCATCTTTCATTGTATTAATGTAGAAAATGTGGTGATATCTATCTTTATCTGATATTTGTTCCTGAAAAAACGTAGTACAGTACTGGCTACAAGAAATTCGAGAACGAGCGACGAAGGAGCCAGTTTTCAAACACATGAGTGTTGGAATTGCCTTCTGCAACGACTATTGAAAGATATTTTCTCTATTTCAGTCAAGTTTTTGTGAAATATAGACGAAATTCAATGAAAAATTCAGATAATACATCCTAGTGACTTTTGTATTGTATCATGGCAGTTGGTGTGACTGTTACGAAAATTGACAGATTACGAAATTTTAATTTGAATCGTACTTTTCAAATTTTGAAATAATTACAATTGCACATTAAACTCGTGAATTATGTCTAATGAAATCGATTTAACACCACCAGAATTAAGAGCAATTGCGAATAATGTTACAAATCATTTCACTATATCCAAATTATATTATATTGACAATTGACGTGTGTTTTAATAGGATCGGAAGTCAGTGTAGACAACCACAAAACGAAAAATATAACTGAAAACAATGAGTTCATTACAGCACTGTTTTCAGTACTGTAACGAACTCATTACGATACTGAAATAGAGAAATATACTTTAAAATACGCACGAAAAAGACCGGGAATACAAATCGTCGATCTCGCTTTCGCCAAAACGGCATAGCGCGAAAGTGAAACGAGCAAAACTCGAGAATAAAATAAAAGGACGTCTATCGACCAGTCCAAAGTTCATTGACAAATATCCCGCCGACTGACATGTGTGATAAACGAGGAAGAAGTGCATGCGGGGTCCTTGAAACACATAAATAAGTTTTATCAGGGATCCTTGACCCAGATATGCTCTTCTATCAGACAAAAATGTAAACAGCAGAAGCAGCGTGTACACGCTACAGACGTCGCAGTCGGCGGCGACTTCAATGAATTCCGAAGATTTCCTCTAATAAGATGCAAGGGAAATAAGAATGGATCCGGCTCGACATGCATGAATGGAAGGAGTTGGGACACCGACACATAATTCGATTTCGAGATAAGGGATTCCCCCAGACTCGCCTACTATCTGTCGGGTGTATCGGAAGGCTCTACTAGTGTCAATACACGTGACTGAAAGGTCTGTTAGTGGGGTACGAGACTACGAGTCCTGTTCAGAAAGTACCGGGAATTTGTCATTCGAAATGACCGATTTTATCTTGTGGATTGGACTAATGACTCAGTGGTCTCGATTAGAGAGACAACAATTTTACTTCCGAGGTAACCCAAGGTAAAGAAGTTTTGGAACTTAGGGAATGAAAAAAAATTGGTCTGTAACATTTCTGATCTTGAAATGCTTTTTACTACATACGTGCCTAAATAAATAATTCCCACATTGCTTTTGGAATAGTTATTTATAATACAAGAGTAGAAGGCACTGATATTCTTCCCCGAGTTCAAAATTCTTGTATGAGTATTACACATTATTTTCTCTAATTCACTAAGTTTTCATTGAAATTAATGAAGTGTTTCTATAAATATCGTTTCTCTATTTCAGAATCGTAATAAGTTCATTACAGTACTGTAATGAACTCATTACAGCATTGTTTTCAGTTATATTTTTGTTTTGTGGTTTTCTACACTGACTTCTGATCCTATCAAATTTCAACATATTTCAATTGTCAATATAATATAATTTGGATATAGTGAAATGATTTCCAATTTCATTCGCAATTTCTCTTGATTTTGGTGGTATAAAATCGATTTCGTCAGACATAAATTACGAATTCAATGCTTAATTATAAATTATTTCAAAATTCGAAACGTACAATTCAAATTCGGTAATCTGAAATTTTTTCGTAAGAGTCACACCAACTGCCAAGATACAATACAAAGGTCACTAGGATGTATAATCCGAATTTTCATTGAATTTCGACAATATTTCACAAAACTTGACTGAAATAGAGAAAATATCGTCTAATACTCGTTGCAGAAGGCAATTCCAACACTCAAGCTTTCGCTTGCTCCTTCATCGTTCGTTTTCGCATTCGTATTGGAATAGAAATCCATTCTGCAACTTGTTTTAGAATATACCAGAACAATTTTCTGTATCACAAATTTGACAGAAAATATATAAATCCGTGACTGCAGAAATCCGAGTATCACCACATAATAATAGAATAAAACCATGAAATCTGTGATAATCTGTGATATTCTCGCACGATTTTGTTCTACAAGATATGGCAGAATGAACGGATTACCCACAGAATTTGAGAAAAGTAATTTTCTCTGTTTCTGTGGCAAATCAGTTCTTTCTGCCAAACTTTGTAGAACAAAATCTTTCGGGAATATTTCAGTTTTACCCATATATATTCATATTTATACATAACATGAAATATGGGTAAAACTGAAATATTCCCGAAAGATTTTGTTCTACAAAGTTTGGCAGAAAGAACTGATTTGCCACAGAATTAGAGAAAATTACTTTACTCAAATTGAGAATTAGAAACTTAGAGAAAATTACTTTTCTCAAATTCTGTGGGTAATCCGTGCATTCTGCCATATCTTGTAGAACAAAATCGTGCGAGAATATCACAGAATTCATGGTTTTATTTTATTATTACAAGTTGGTACTCGGAACTCTCATGCCACGGATTTATTTATTATCTGTCAAATTCGTGATACAGAAAGTGATTCTGCCAACCCACATTCTTTAATGCCAAAATCACTAAACGATATTTATAGAATTAATCCATTAATTTCAATGAAAAATCAGATAATTAGAGAAATTGTATAATACTCGTACAGAAGGTTCCTTCTATCACTCGTTCGTCCAAAAACTCGCCACTTCGTGGCTCGTTTGAAATTTGAACTCGTGAAAGAATATCATTAACTTCTGCACTTGTATTATAAATAAGTGTTCTATCATTTTTATCTATTTCTATCTTGAGCGGAAAGTATCTTTCGGGCTATGGTAATCTCGTACGGGAAAGTACAACTTTCCGCTCTAGATAGGAAAACAACTATTTCAAGCATCCTGTACAACTTTGGTTTCGTGTCCGCCCATCCTTGTTGTAACAGCCCTAACTTCTACAATTCTCATGCGATTTTGATAAAATTTGGTTTGATGTAGATGATCCAATAAAAAAGCTTTTTCAGATGAAAGGTACGCATCTATTGATCCAATATTAAGAAAAATTGGTGTAGATATTTGGATCGAGTAAGTAGTAACTGGTTCGGCGAGATTTTCTCTTTTGAAAGTATCTGGACGAATCAAAACAAAAATTATCGAGTCTCTTCATTGAATTATTGTACTTTCAACTCTTTTCCAACAAGAATGTTCATTCTTCGAAATTCATAGGTCTTGAAATATAAATATTTCAACACTTAATAATTTTTCTACTTTATATTCTTATCTAGCAGTTACAGATTTTATTGAGCCTTTTTTTGGTGAAAAATAGTCTGAAACGATGAGATAAAATTCAGTGAATACACATTAGTAATCAATTTGATGATTTTGGAAAATTAGCAATCTAATATTCTTCCTTATTCATATTGTCTCTCGAAGTTAACATTAAAATTATTTTAGTCGCTGAGATGGTACAATTGTATTCCAAACAAACGAAGTGTTAGAGCGCCACCTGTCGTTAATTGTGGCAAAAGATCATATCAGTTCCTTGTTCAGTTCCTCTATCAGTTTCAGTTAAACTATGAGTTTTCTTATGTGCAAAAAGCAAGAAATGAAAGGAGAAAGGAAAGGGAGACTGAACTGACAACTGACTACATAGATCTAATCATTTTATTTCAAGTCCCAGTGATTAAAAAAGTACATCATGCCTGTATATTCCTGTAAACTGAACAGGACTACTAGTAAGGTTCATTTGTTCTGGCAAAAGAATGACGTGAGCGATCGGAAGAAAATTTCTTTGTAAAAATAATTCTTTTACAGCTTGAGAAACAAATTTTGAGATTATATTTCGAATGTTTCATTGTACACTAAAAGATTGATCATGATACAATTTATATAAATGCAGATGGAAATAAAATCGAAAACAACCAAAACCAATTCTCATTACGAATGAAATAAAAACGCACAATCAGAATAGGTACATTGGCGAAGGTTTGACAGCACAAACTTAAGAAACTGTCAGTGAGTTTTCAAGTTGGAATCTCGGATTCACCAATCGTGACATCATGCAATTGCTAAAACAAATACACTATATCACAGAGGAACGAAAATGAAATGAAACGGAAACTGAACAGAAAAATGATACGATACGCGCGTCTGAAAGGACCTTAACGTTTGCACGGCGTCTTACCAGCGCCAACCCGGATCCGCGGGTGCGTCACAGATCTCGGAACGACCGCAAATGAGCCAGAACGCGCGTTGCCGTGAGTTATGCACACGTGAATAGGATTCCTCTATCGGACCAATCTTAAATATGGAGGAATTCCCGATTCATGACGTAGAGGGGTGACGTCACGGCCCGACGTCTTGTGGCCTCTTTCATGAGCGTTCTCTATTGTCCACATAAAAACCTTATTATTATGGTGTGGTAAACGGGACTTGCAGACAGGGCATTTATTAGGTGTACAGCTGATTTTTTGTTGTCGTCTTTTCATTCAGGATTCTTTTACGACTTGAGGTCCTTGAACTGGGGCGCCAGGGTGGTAGATTTGACACTGATGTTTTGGGTTATTATTACCTATAATGGGTTGAGACACTTTGGATATATAGCACCGGCCTCAGAGTAATAAATATAGGTATAGAGAGAGCATTTGTCATTTGCAGTAAGCAAATTTTGTCCCCAACATGAACTATCAAATTTGACATGAAGCGCGCGGGAATGAAAACATATCAGTGATACGATATTTCACTCAATTCGCGAGTTTCTCCACAAAGAACGCACTTCTTATGTCCCATAGTGAATCAACGTTTCATATCAACTCAAAATATATTGAGATGAATACCTGAATATATTATAAATTCAGAAAACAAACTTCAAGCGCGCCAAACGACGTGAAACAACGGATGACAACGAGAGAGCAAAAGTAGCCAAACCTTGGATTTCAGCAGGTAGATACAGAAAACATTAAATATTCTGCATACTATAAATTCGACAATTAAGAAAAATATCGGATTCCAAATATTCAAATTTGCATATTTAGTCGGGAATCACTCAAATAAATATATTTCATTCAATATAATATACATTCATAATGATATACTATATCATTATGATTTTGGATTTAAAAATGTATCACAATCCGACAACGTAATCTAACCATGTTGGGGACATGTAAAAATTGCGTATACTCCCTCTAATTATGGGCCTATAGGACAAATTTATTCAACTGAATAAACTTTAAATTGGGATATATTTGCCAAATTTTGGTTAGATATTTTATAAAAGAGGTGTGCTATGAAAAAATACTTAAAAAATTTCAAATTTGTAACACCCTGTAACTCGAAAACAAATCGCCCATGTTTATAGATTTTTTTCTTGAAATAATCCAAGGAATCTGTCATTTTCGTTTGTACCTTCAATTAGGGAACAGCCTGGATATGAAAATGAGACTTCGAAATGAACACTACAGATTTCACACAAGTCAAACTAATTTTTAAATAATTCATCTTTTATAGATCATCCTTCGTTTCAACATTGATCATTTTCATTTATTATTTTCAATAAAATTTTGGAATATTCCGAAATAAAAAATGTTGAACCCTACCAGATATTTTAATAGTTAGCGTTTTCACTGGAAGGTATTATTGAAAGAAATAATAATATTCTAGTATTCACTTTCGAAATCTCATTTGAATAAATTCATGTATTTCGGAAAAGTTTTAGGCTTATAAATCTTGAAGCCAACTAGGGTTCCATAAGAAAAAACTAATGTTTGGTCCTTTACACTTTTTTGATACGCCCTGTGTATTTCCAAGCAATTAGAGAATGTAGCTCTAAGGAAGCCTAATGATATTGTGTAAAAAAAAAAATCAAAAATTTCAACGCTTAACAGTAATATAGCGTCGCATCAATGGTGGAACACCCTGTATATACCATAGCATTTTTCTAAGTAAAATAATTTTCATTATTCATATCGAGTTTAATTATAATTTATATAAAATACACGTAAACAAATATATTCATTTGATTAAGACTATCATACTTCGGATATTGATTTTAGATCGCAAAATTTCCCCGAGAGAAATTCCTCGATCCTCGTTTCAGCCTCCAAGTGCCCCCATCCTTCGTATAGCCGTCGGTTATCGGCGCAGCACAGGCCGACGCCTTCGCATGACGACGTCGCTAGCTGAATGAGCCAGATATCGGTCCTACATTTGTGTAAATGGAAACGGTAACTCCCACCGTTGCTATGACAACAAACCAACGCTTTCTGTTAGAACAAGTTGCTACCTAGCGATCGATTTTGAATTCCCGATGCGAAATTGGTGGTTCGAGATCCAAAATTTCCGAACCTACCCCCTCGGAACCAGCTGAACGCTACCCCAAGTCCACCTCTTAAATTTCTGTGGTGGATCGTCTGTGGTTTGAGTGGAGAATGGAATTTGTTCGAGAAACCATAGAACTTTTTGTTAGATATCAACTGAAGCTGATCATTTTCACGTATTTTTATGAAGTGCGAAAAGAGCTTATTACTTATATCTTGTTCTGATAATTCTGTAATTAGAAATTAAGGGTTAAATGATTTTAATATTGCTGATTCCTAACCGAAATATATCTGTAGTTCATCTAAGTTAGCTAAGGAAAATGGTGCTCACAAAACAAATGCTGAGATTAATAATAATAATAATACGTTGAAATGAATATTTCATATGAAACTAATAAAAGATGAAAATTAAATCGTTAACAACCAAAACCATAAAACACATGGAATTTCAAAAATTTCGTATATAAATGTATAACCTATAAACTTTTGTATTTTGAGTTGAGAATTGCAGAAATACAGAACAAGTTCATGATCCCCCACAAACATTTTTAGTTTCTCTTTTGCTGAGGTTTTTTATCTGTTCTCTTGTATCATACGTTGAAATGTATGATGCCCCGTTACATTTCCTCTGCTAATACTGAGATTCATCGATACATATGCTTGATTGTTTGAAATTAATATTTTGTATTGCTCTTTCTCAAAAGAATATATATATAATGGAATAGATAAAAATCAGTCTACAATCCATTTTTTCACTATATTCCATTGATCTTCCAATTTTGAGAATACGATGAATGAATTCCAAGATCAAAATTCAAGAAATCAAATTTGAAAGATTCAATTAAACCATAGGACATAAAATTTTTCATTTTCATCCAATCTCAATGAAACAAAGCTTGAATATTACTTTCCTTTCAATTTTCAAATTAACAAGATCTGACCAGTAGTTTCGGAGACCTCAACAGATAGTGTTATCTCACTCTTCTCTTATCGTCCTCACTTATTTCTCTAACAAATTTATCAATGAATTGATAATAAATGAATCGTTCAAGGAAATGTAGTTTTCAAATTTTGGAATAATGTTAAAGTCTAATAAAAATTAGTCCGCCTGTCCTCTGTGCTTACATCACCTTGATCCTCATAGTTAAAGAAGTTAAATACATCTTGAATATATATGCTTTTTTAAGATGTATTTGATAAAATTTTGGTTAATTACTTCCACTAATGAAACTTTGGAATCGTTAAGAATGTGTGCTGAGCAATGAGAAATATTAGCATAGAATTGGTTTTTATTCCCAAATGATTCTCCTGATCTCGAAGACAATTTTATCAATTATTGAGGCAAAAAATCAGGATATCGAATGTCAAAAGAATCATTCACCAGAAACTTGGCAAATGAAATTGAGAAATGAGAATATTCATGTTTGTAAGATAGATAATTAGGGGAAAATATTTATACAGGGTGGAGGTACAAACGAAAATGACAGATTTTTTGGATAATGGGCCCGCAAACGCTTTGTTTTCGAGATACGGGGTGTTAAAGTTTGATCATGAACCTAATATTCTAGCTAATTTTGAAAGCAAATTTACAGGGTGATAATTTTTCTGGAACAGTGTCCGCTTCTTTCCTCCAGAACTTCATTTTGATGGTAGTTTAGAAAAATGTAAAAAGAAACTTTGGTCCTGTACTATACTTTTTGGTTTTTTGTAGTTTTGTCATATCTGCTATCGATTTCGAGAAAAAAATTTCAAACAATTCTTTAGTAATCCTCAGGAAACCCAAATTAAAAAAACCCATTTGGTAAGCTTTGACGAATATATTAAGTATGAATTTTGGTACTTATTAACCCTATCTGTAGCAAAAATTAATAAAGATTCTGTAAGACTACAAGAAACATCATGTCTTTCGAACACAAAGCATTTACGGGTCCATGTTTATAGGACTTTTTTTTCTTAGAATTATCCAAGGATCCAAGTCCATTTTCCTTTGTAACTCCAATCGAGAAACACACTGTATGTTTTCTCATTCCTCGATTTCATCCTTTGAAAAGCATTGATCGATTTTTTTTGTGTGTAGAACTACCTCTTTTGGTGGCAAATTTCATGCATCTAGCCATCTACATACAGCGAACGCTTTTGCCAAGGGGGTAAGAATTGTTCTTTTCTCCTTTCACTAATAAAAATAATTGTAGCTCCAAAAAATAACATGGCACGTAGATGAATATAAATGAAATAATAATTTCAAACGAAATAATCAAGAGTGCTCGTCAATAAAATCTCTGACCCAACCGAAGTTAGAAGCCGAATTTTCAACGTAGGCACGGCCGATCGAAAGCACAGAGTAGATAGTAGGTTATAGCACGTGAATTTCTGTGTAGAGAGCTAAAAACGTTCGTTTATTATAAGCGCGGAACGGACAAAGCAACGGTATATAATCTAGAAAGCGGGACACGGCTTGCTTGGTCGCTACAATGCAGATAGAAACACCTTATAGCTAAGATCGGCGCCGAGCCATTGTTTCGTTGCGCCATTCTCTACCACAGTATTTATATACAGGGTGTCCGGGAAAATGTGGGAAATCTCTCGGATTCAGATAAAACATAAAAAAATAAGATGACAAGTTCCCATAATTTTTTTTTCTAGCGGCCCTCCCTACGGAGATACGGCCTCCTAAATGACGTCACTGGAAATCCATTTTACTCCAATAAATTTCAAGCTACTTAAAATAATTTAAAGAATAAGAATGTGATGAACAGTAGTAACGACCTCTTAAAATACTGCCCTTAAATTTAAATTAGCTCTTTTAGTTTACCAGAGGCGGACTAGGTTGTACATTTTGATGCTTACATTTTCAACACACTGTATGATAAGGAGTAGAAAAAAACAAATTTGGATAGCTTGAACATTAAGCAAAAAAAAAGGTACTCTTGTTTATAGTCGATAAAATGAATCATTTTCGAAAAACAAAATAACAAAGGAATTAATTTTGTTATTTCTGTTAAAAAGAACCATGAATTGTAATGTTTTTTGTCGGTAACAAAGTGTGATACGAAAGTTATTCAAGGAACAAAAAAGTTCTAGTGTATGTTATAGAATCCGACAAAATTACAAAAATTCTTGAATACGCAGTTTCTGCACAGTAAGGCACGTTATAGTTAATAGTTATTGAGGGTAAACTAAAAGAGCTAATTTAAATTTGAAGAGGTCTTTACTACTGTTCATTATATCAAATATCCTTTAAATTACATTAAATAGTTTGAAATTTATTCGAGTAAAATGGATTTCCAGTGACGTCATTTAGGAGGCCGTATCTCCGTGGAGGGGGGCGCTAGGAAAAAAAATTATGGGAACTTGTCATCTTATTTTTTTATGTTTCATCTGAATCCGAGAGATTTCCCACATTTTCCCGGACACCCTGTATACAGTGTGAATTATTTTGATCGGGCCTACCACCCGATCTCACCGGATCTTGCTTACGACAAGTGGTTAGCCTTCGTCGAAATTAATAACATTTCAACTTGTCCTGCCCGATCCCGCGCTTAATACTAGCTTTTATTCTGTATTTTCGGAGTAGTTGCATAAAAACACAAATGGAAATTTTCAAAAATGACATATAATAAAATAACCGTTTTTTGGACCACAATAAGACATGACTGTTTCAATATCTAATTTATTTTTACTTCTCATTCATATATTTTTTAGCCTTTGAAATTTATGGATTGTGTTTTCGAACTTGGAGATTCGACATAATCTTGTATCAAATTTCATAGTTTTATCGAGAACTATACAAGACTTAGGGAAAAAATATTCAAGGATATCAGAAATCAGATCATAAATATTTTGCTCCGTTCTCGAGTTACAGGATGTTTCTGAAAAATGACTCTTTCAAAAATTGCGCTATATCTTGATTTTTGTTCAAGAATTCCGAAACGTTTTTTCCACTAATTTTTATGGTTTATGTGATACTCATAACATGCAGAGATTAATCACCGTTTCAGAAATATAGAGGAATGTTTTAAATACATCCCGTTCCCGTTTTTTCAAAAATGTTCCGTTTCAAAGATATTGAGTTTTTCGATTCATGAAATGGGACACCTTATATATAAATATTTTTCATTTATTTGGATATCTAATTCATTTTGTGTCTATTGACTTAAAATCTAGACAAGTATTGAATAAAAGATATAATATTTCACTACTGCCTTTAATGGTTCCGAAGTTATTAAATTTTGAATATTCGATGGAAAATTTTGAACAAGTAATAATAGGATGATGAATGAAATAGTTTTAAATGAATTCAATGGATACTAATTTTAATCAAATTTCGCTAAAAATGACCTGTCGCATAATGTTTATGATCAATAGGATCGTTTCAAATAAGCTACATAATTAATACTATTCCAGGAAATATTTAAAAAATGTTAATTTTTACTCTCGTCTAGCCACCTATGTAACTATGTAAGAAAACAGAATTAACAAAACAACGTAAATTATAAATGTTCGCGAAACATTTTCCTAATAATGAAAACAAACTCATTGAAAATAAATGAAATTTTTTCTCGGACGAAATGAAAATTTTCCATAGACTACAAATCCAATTAACGAAGCAATAAAAACCATTTTTCCGAAATCGAAAAGCTAGCAAACGAAACGTCAAAAAAAGCCCGCGACTGAAACGACTGCTAGTTCGAAAAACAAGTAAATGCGGTAAACAACGAAATGTCCAAAGCTGGCGCCGTCTCTGAAGATAGTATAATATAAATGTCGTCCAGTGGACCAGACGAACAACGATCGAGGCGAGCGAGCGTCGGGCTTGCGCAGCCGACCACTACCGCGCTGGTCCACAATGCATAAAACCAATTCAATGCATTACGATGGGATTCCGCTCGTTTCCAAACAAAACACATGCCATAGGTAACGAGATCAAGTTTGACAGTTGTCACGTGGATGGACCCGCGAATTCAAAAAGTGAACTGCGAATTTGTTCGTTTTGTCGTCTGTGACGACGTGAAACGATAGTTCGTGATCAAATTAGGATTTCGGGTCTAATTCAGACGGTCCAGTTAAAAATATACGCTGCTAAGTACGAAAATCGAGAAGCGCGCCAAAATGAAAAAACTCGAAATTTCGTTTTTTATGACACCAGAGTCTCTGAACATCGCAGTCCACACAATTCCGACGATATTCACAGGAGAGAGGCAGCTTGGCCACAGTCAGAGTTCCAACAAAGCGGCAACAAACTTTCTCGAGGATATTCCGATAAAATAAACTAATATCAAATTCAGCCTTACCTTTGAATCAAACCACATGATTAAACTGGAAACGTCATTGTTGCGTAGTGCAACATGTCACACGAAGATCGCACACACGTAAACACCAACTATCTTATGGAAGAGCGCTGCACAGTCTACTCAAACTTTAACACAGCAATACGTTGTTCATAGGAACGAGCGCAAGCCAGCGGAGGAAAACGACAAGACCGGTCTGAGCGGTTCGGTTGTTTCCGTCTCTGTTCGACCGGATTCGGTCCACCTGCACGTTGTGTTGTAAAACCGCTCGCTTGCAAAGGTTAGGTTATGTTGGAGTTCTAAGTTTGGGTGGAAGGGGAGACTCAGGGCTGTATTACCAATTTCAAAATGTGTTGCGTTGTATAATACGTTCCTTGAAATCGCAATGCTGATTTCGTTCTGGGAATTCTATGAATGTACGCTGCGGAACCGCTATCGAAATTTATTTTTCATTCTTAATTTTACTTGAATTTAATTATACTGGATGATCAAAGAAGAAGCGACAATTTTTTATAGATGATTTCTCAGGACATTCTTTGAAAGAAAGTTCCTAAAACATAGTTACAGAAATTGATCATTTCAAGATACAGGGTGTAATATTCTGAAAAAAAAATCATTTAATTGTTAAAACCGCATGATATACATTAAAAGATGATGAACTCAAATGATTTTGAAAAGATTATAGTAATTTATTTCACCAGTGGCGTACACGGACAAATTCGCTCCAAATATTGGATGGAAAATTTTTTTAGCTGAAATAATTTTTGAGATTTTCGATCAATTTTTAACCTCTTCGGACCCATCACTAACTAAACATTAATATCCCAATGTAAATTGTTTTTCTGTAATTCACATAATAATTCACATAATAAATGACCCTAGACAGCAGTTATTTTGATTTATTCAATAATTTTTTTGCAAAAAAAAGAGTTATTTTACTTGAATATAATTATATTACCAAAGAAAAAAGAAATTTTTATAGTGTTGATTTCTCAGGTCATTCTTCAAAAAGAAATTCCTGAATCATAATTATGGAAATGGATAATTTCAACATAGAGGGCAGTGGCGTACCCACGGGGGGGGGGATAACCGGGATATATACCACCCCAGGAGGAATATTCATAATATGTAACAAACCTTATATATCCCAATATTATTAAGAGTAAGCAAACTTCTTTGGAAAACTTCTTCAAAAGAAGTAAAATTTGAATATTTTTTTCTTTATCCCCCCTCCAAGGCTTATGTCTGGGTACGCCACTGATAGAGGGTGTGTAATGTTATGAGGAAAAAAATCATATAAATGTCGAAACCGCATGATACACATTGAAAGATGATAAAGCCATATGTTTCTCAATACAAATATAGTAATCAATTGTACCAGTGGCGTGCATAGGAAAATTCGCGCTAATGATTATATGAAAGATTTTTTGAACTAAAATTATTTTTTATGTTTCTGATCAAGTTTTAATCTCTTCGAACCCACCTGAATTGTAGAATTGTTCTATTTTGGACCCGCTTCAGTATTTTTGACTGATTTTCGATAAATTTAGTGAGAGATATAATTTGAATCTTATAGAAACAATTATTCGATCATACAGTAAGGTGCTAACAACTATTAACTATTATATACTGGTTCCTAAAATTCCCTATGACACATTCAAACTGTTTTAAATGATGGGATACAAATAAAGGATAACACAATAAAAGCCCATAATTACCTTTTCAAGAAATCCTTAGAAGAGTTTCTTTTTCTCGCGATTTTAATTAACTTCCAACTTAATACGTTAATTATATATTAATTTCATCGTAAGTTTTCCAGTATGCTGAAAACAAAATAGAAAAGTTACCAAACCAATGGATTTTTATTTACTCCAAACCCATAAAATATATCAATACTTAATGTAACGTAGTACCTATAGAGTTTACATATATAGCTATCTATATATCAAAATTTGTAAGCAAATCGACCAACAATTGACTAGCATTAAGTTTTTATTCCTAATTCATCCCCAAAATTGAGAACAATTAAAAATTATTCAAGAGAATGTTCTGCTCATTCCATTTCTACTAATAAAGTCATAGTTTGTAAAATGACCAACAAATATCACAAACAAATTTTGCTTAAATTTCAAACAATTTTCTATGACTAATCTGCTTATTTAGACCATAGTATGAAGAATATATTATGCTTATATTAGCTCTTCGTTATTTTATGTATGATATAATGGAAAATTGTAGTACGTTATTCAAGATAAGAAAGCTCATTTCAAATATCTATCAGAATTTTTTTTTATAAATAGTTTTGGTTTATTATATGAAATAAAATATAATGTTGATGGACACGAAAGAAAATTTCAAACAAAAAAAAAAAAATTTGAAACGAATAACATCGTTACAAGAAAAAATATAATAAATGAAAAACTAATTTCTACTATTTGCAATCAGAACAGAAATACATTAATAACTCCTGCGAAGAATATGAACAAAAGGGAAAATTAAATCGAAAATGGTCGTTGAATGTTTAAAAATAGAAACCCACATAATTTAAAAAAAAAATTAAGATATTTTAATTCCAGAAGAAAAAGAGAATATATCAAAAAATAATATATCTATTGGCAAATACTACCCTTATATATCATTTTCGTGAATTGTGAATAACTAACAGGCTGATATTGGTCACTTATTCATTCACTATTCATTCTATTTGGTTTTATTGAGCTTTACAGAGAATATCTAAGTGCGTGAAATCTCTTTAGTTTGCATTTTTAAATTTATAGAACAGAAATACCTATATAATTTGATGAAATTTATGCCCTTCAAAATCATGGATTGGATTTTGAAACCTAAAGAATGGATGTACCCAGATTTATTATTTCCGGAAGAATAAATTTTATTTTTTATTATATCCATCTGAAATAAAAAAAAATTGTAAATTCTATATGTTCGAAATCTCATTTCAGTTCCTTTAGAATGATTTGATAAAAAATATGTATCTTAGTGAAGTAAAATACGCATTATTTTTGTAACGTTCCTCAAATGAAGTGAATAATTTTCAATTCAGCTCACTAATTTTTTCATGCATAGAAGTTTAGAATCCAGGTAATATTTTATTACAAACATTTAGGGTGTAGGAGTAGGTTTTTACAAGAAACAAGTAATAAAATGAGTTGTTCGTTTTGCAAACTATAAATTGTCTGTCAGTTTTATTATAGGTATATTATTACGATTGCCCAGTCCAGTTATAAATCAATTCTGTACACTATGTAACACTTAGGTTGTAAGCAGATAGTTCAAAAACACAAAAGAAGCATAAACTATTTAAACTTGAGCTGTTCGACCTGCATTAAAAATTATTTAATTCAAATTAAGCAAATATCTAACCTAAACATTTACTTAGTTGGAAAATTCCGAATAAAAGTACTGTAAAAAATGAACATTTCGTGTGATTTATAAAAATCTTATAAAAAAATTCATGCAGCGAGAAATATGTATTCTAAAATTCGAGAAAAATTTTCAATAGTTTGAAATTATTTGTATAAGTGTGTAATTTGGGGTTAAATATATTTTATTTATAAATATGCAATTTCATTACATGTCGTCAAGTTTTCAATATATTAGTTTTTCTTCGATTTTCAATTTTCCTTTATGTTCAAGGTAGTAAGATCAATATTGAATAGGAAATGATTTTCAAACCAAATTTCATATTCGTAAATTATATTATTTTATATAATATTTGTTATATTATTTTCATGAAATGCTTTGAATATATTTCCTCTCTCCTCATATTCTCAAACATAAGGTGTAGATTATAATATTGCTAGAATTTTTTTGGGATCTTTTAAATATCATTATTGGTATTGATAAACTGAACGAAATCTTCATGCTCTATTCCAGAAAGCTTTACCCTAAGGAATAATGAATATATAATTACTTATCATAGTTGCATATCTGTTATCTGATAAAGAAGATGATGGTGTAAGTGAGCTTTTATTGTCCTTCATAAGAGAGTAAACTATATAACTCTTTGAATAGAATGTTTGAAAGATTTAAGTTGAAGGACTCTGGTCGTGGATTTTTAAAATAATTACGATATTCTTCTAGTTTTTACAAATTTTTATTTTATAGTAATACCCATTATGTTTACTTAAAATTTTATGATTTTCTCCTTGATTTCTAACCTTCACAATA
This sequence comes from Harmonia axyridis, assembly GCF_914767665.1. NCBI lineage: Eukaryota > Metazoa > Arthropoda > Insecta > Coleoptera > Coccinellidae > Harmonia > Harmonia axyridis. The sequence goes on from NC_059501.1 coordinate 64,202,635, forward strand.
CTGTTACAATTAAGATATTTTAATTCCAGAAGAAAAAGAGAATATATCAAAAAATAATATATCTATTGGCAAATACTACCCTTATATATCATTTTCGTGAATTGTGAATAACTAACAGGCTGATATTGGTCACTTACAGGCGCGGATCCACGGGGGGGGAACTGGGGGAACGTTCCCCCCCCAAATGGCCCGGGCACCTCTTAAATTTTGCCGGCCCTCTTAGAATTTGACATACTGAGGCTCGAATAATTACAAGATCAGCAAAAATTTCACTTTCAATACATTTTGTGGAAAACCATATTGTTGAACGGCAAAAAATGGCGTCCCAAAATGGCGGAGGTGTCTGGGGTCCACATTTTCAGTATTTTTAGTATCTAAAAGTTCCCCCCCCAAAAGTGGGGCCTGGATCCGCGCCTGGTCACTTATTCATTCACTATTCATTCTATTTGGTTTTATTGAGCTTTACAGAGAATATCTAAGTGCGTGAAATCTCTTTAGTTTGCATTTTTAAATTTATAGAACAGAAATACCTATATAATTTGATGAAATTTATGCCCTTCAAAATCATGGATTGGATTTTGAAACCTAAAGAATGGATGTACCCAGATTTATTATTTCCGGAAGAATAAATTTTATTTTTTATTATATCCATCTGAAATAAAAAAAAATTGTAAATTCTATATGTTCGAAATCTCATTTCAGTTCCTTTAGAATGATTTGATAAAAAATATGTATCTTAGTGAAGTAAAATACGCATTATTTTTGTAACGTTCCTCAAATGAAGTGAATAATTTTCAATTCAGCTCACTAATTTTTTCATGCATAGAAGTTTAGAATCCAGGTAATATTTTATTACAAACATTTAGGGTGTAGGAGTAGGTTTTTACAAGAAACAAGTAATAAAATGAGTTGTTCGTTTTGCAAACTATAAATTGTCTGTCAGTTTTATTATAGGTATATTATTACGATTGCCCAGTCCAGTTATAAATCAATTCTGTACACTATGTAACACTTAGGTTGTAAGCAGATAGTTCAAAAACACAAAAGAAGCATAAACTATTTAAACTTGAGCTGTTCGACCTGCATTAAAAATTATTTAATTCAAATTAAGCAAATATCTAACCTAAACATTTACTTAGTTGGAAAATTCCGAATAAAAGTACTGTAAAAAATGAACATTTCGTGTGATTTATAAAAATCTTATAAAAAAATTCATGCAGCGAGAAATATGTATTCTAAAATTCGAGAAAAATTTTCAATAGTTTGAAATTATTTGTATAAGTGTGTAATTTGGGGTTAAATATATTTTATTTATAAATATGCAATTTCATTACATGTCGTCAAGTTTTCAATATATTAGTTTTTCTTCGATTTTCAATTTTCCTTTATGTTCAAGGTAGTAAGATCAATATTGAATAGGAAATGATTTTCAAACCAAATTTCATATTCGTAAATTATATTATTTTATATAATATTTGTTATATTATTTTCATGAAATGCTTTGAATATATTTCCTCTCTCCTCATATTCTCAAACATAAGGTGTAGATTATAATATTGCTAGAATTTTTTTGGGATCTTTTAAATATCATTATTGGTATTGATAAACTGAACGAAATCTTCATGCTCTATTCCAGAAAGCTTTACCCTAAGGAATAATGAATATATAATTACTTATCATAGTTGCATATCTGTTATCTGATAAAGAAGATGATGGTGTAAGTGAGCTTTTATTGTCCTTCATAAGAGAGTAAACTATATAACTCTTTGAATAGAATGTTTGAAAGATTTAAGTTGAAGGACTCTGGTCGTGGATTTTTAAAATAATTACGATATTCTTCTAGTTTTTACAAATTTTTATTTTATAGTAATACCCATTATGTTTACTTAAAATTTTATGATTTTCTCCTTGATTTCTAACCTTCACAATACTGTTACAATTAAGATATTTTAATTCCAGAAGAAAAAGAGAATATATCAAAAAATAATATATCTATTGGCAAATACTACCCTTATATATCATTTTCGTGAATTGTGAATAACTAACAGGCTGATATTGGTCACTTACAGGCGCGGATCCACGGGGGGGGAACTGGGGGAACGTTCATTCACTATTCATTCTATTTGGTTTTATTGAGCTTTACAGAGAATATCTAAGTGCGTGAAATCTCTTTAGTTTGCATTTTTAAATTTATAGAACAGAAATACCTATATAATTTGATGAAATTTATGCCCTTCAAAATCATGGATTGGATTTTGAAACCTAAAGAATGGATGTACCCAGATTTATTATTTCCGGAAGAATAAATTTTATTTTTTATTATATCCATCTGAAATAAAAAAAAATTGTAAATTCTATATGTTCGAAATCTCATTTCAGTTCCTTTAGAATGATTTGATAAAAAATATGTATCTTAGTGAAGTAAAATACGCATTATTTTTGTAACGTTCCTCAAATGAAGTGAATAATTTTCAATTCAGCTCACTAATTTTTTCATGCATAGAAGTTTAGAATCCAGGTAATATTTTATTACAAACATTTAGGGTGTAGGAGTAGGTTTTTACAAGAAACAAGTAATAAAATGAGTTGTTCGTTTTGCAAACTATAAATTGTCTGTCAGTTTTATTATAGGTATATTATTACGATTGCCCAGTCCAGTTATAAATCAATTCTGTACACTATGTAACACTTAGGTTGTAAGCAGATAGTTCAAAAACACAAAAGAAGCATAAACTATTTAAACTTGAGCTGTTCGACCTGCATTAAAAATTATTTAATTCAAATTAAGCAAATATCTAACCTAAACATTTACTTAGTTGGAAAATTCCGAATAAAAGTACTGTAAAAAATGAACATTTCGTGTGATTTATAAAAATCTTATAAAAAAATTCATGCAGCGAGAAATATGTATTCTAAAATTCGAGAAAAATTTTCAATAGTTTGAAATTATTTGTATAAGTGTGTAATTTGGGGTTAAATATATTTTATTTATAAATATGCAATTTCATTACATGTCGTCAAGTTTTCAATATATTAGTTTTTCTTCGATTTTCAATTTTCCTTTATGTTCAAGGTAGTAAGATCAATATTGAATAGGAAATGATTTTCAAACCAAATTTCATATTCGTAAATTATATTATTTTATATAATATTTGTTATATTATTTTCATGAAATGCTTTGAATATATTTCCTCTCTCCTCATATTCTCAAACATAAGGTGTAGATTATAATATTGCTAGAATTTTTTTGGGATCTTTTAAATATCATTATTGGTATTGATAAACTGAACGAAATCTTCATGCTCTATTCCAGAAAGCTTTACCCTAAGGAATAATGAATATATAATTACTTATCATAGTTGCATATCTGTTATCTGATAAAGAAGATGATGGTGTAAGTGAGCTTTTATTGTCCTTCATAAGAGAGTAAACTATATAACTCTTTGAATAGAATGTTTGAAAGATTTAAGTTGAAGGACTCTGGTCGTGGATTTTTAAAATAATTACGATATTCTTCTAGTTTTTACAAATTTTTATTTTATAGTAATACCCATTATGTTTACTTAAAATTTTATGATTTTCTCCTTGATTTCTAACCTTCACAATACTGTTATAAAAAATTGGTTGAATATTCGATAATTCTGTTTAGAATTACTCAAAATTTTGAGGAACCACTGCAAATTCATAGCCGTAATAGTATCGAAGCTATGATATTTTGTAAAATTCACAATTTTTTGCTCAGCTTGATATACATGTTGAAATAAAGAGTAGGTAATCTACAAAAACTATTAATTTTATTTACAGTTTTTTTTTGAGCACGGTGCATCCTAGTTTACAATTTTGAGCCGGTAATGGTCTCAAACGATAAGGTTCGACTGAATGATGTCGTATCGTCATCAAATTCGATTCTAAGCGTCCGTTCATTCTTCAAACACGATAACTCTCGAACGAAAACATCTAGAAATCTGACTAGGAATTCCGTACATAGCAGTTATAGGCATGGTGATTCCCTGATAATTTTAAAACGTCCGCAAACAAAAGGATACAATTATATGTGAAACAACAATTTCATGTTTAACCGAAACAAAGTTCAAACAAAGTAGAATTTCAAAAAAAATTACCAAATGTGTCTGTAATAATAGATCGACTTTAAAACCGAGTCAGTGTTTTTCTGGAATTTTTTAAAACATTTTGCAATCTTAGTTCATCCATACTAAATTTTCACAAGATTTGTATCAATACTACAATTACTGTTTCTCCTCAAATACTGATTTTAGTAATACATAAATTTACATTATCTTTTATAGTGTTAGGTGTTACTAGTATTATTGTGCTCGTTCATTAACACACTATTAACACTTATTCTTCTAATTCTATTTTTACTGATTCACTGGAATAATTGCATTTAATGGTATGTATTACAAACGCCAAAACAATAAAAGATTGAACTTTCTGTTGAAATATTTATATTTCAAATTAACAGTATTTAATTTTTTAATTGAATCCAATATATAATAAAATAATAAAATTAATATAGGTAGCTATACAACTCGAATATGAAACCTATTTGTAGCAAATAAGAATCACTTCATATTATTGTTATAAAATAATTATTTTAATTTTCGAATTATCTAGAACATTTATATCTTGCGTTATGAAAGGTATATAATCCCTCGTTTATTTAATTGCTAGAAATTTGGTAAAAAATAATAGGCGGTATTGATCTTCTCAGCATGTTCTAATTAAGCTGAATGAACTGAATCCTACCAAGATTTTTGAAATTCCAATAGGAAAAGAAGGCAGCATATGTTTTTTGTAGAATTGTTTGCTGGGTGCTAAATTAACTAATCATTAATTTACTAGTTATACTTAAATTTTAGTTGATCAATTTTATTTAGGAATGTATGTTCCACGAACAAAAACAATTCAATTTCAATTAATTCATCTAATCATTTATTAAAAAAATTTCAGAGCTTTTGTCAGAGATTATTTGATTCGAATTAAATGTTCAAAAATGTTGGAGCTGGCACATCTCAAAAATGATTCAATGCAGTTTTGTAGCTTGGATTTTTCGCTGTCAAAGGATCGGTTTCTAGAGGTAGAATAACCAATGTGGTATCACGATGGCATTACAAATTTTGAATTATGTTTTTTCTACTGTCACCTTTGATTAGGTATTGTCCATTAGTTTATATCTTCTAGTGATTCTTGCAGTCTTCAAGATATGACGTATGGCAGACATCGAATAATCTGCAAATGTAGAGTAGATGCCCTAGAAGTCAGACTTCTGCACTTCTGCTTGTACTTGTCTATTGGTAGATACTCAGTCATCGATTTTGACTTAGAAATTCCTGTCCCTCAGGTAGTTTCTTTTTATTAGTTTTTGGTAGTGTAGCTTGCCAAGCTTATGCCAAACTTGCTCGAAGGTTCCCTTAATATCTAATATAGCACTAATCCTGTGGGCTTGTGTTTTCTGAAATCCATCAATAGCAATAGTAACATATTCAGTACCTATGGTCAGGATAGCTGATATGTTTTCTTCTAGCTCAGATCTAAAGGCCCGCAGACCACATATATGTTCCATGAGACTATCTTTGGTTTTTTCTTGTTTCATTAAGTACTAAATTCATTAATTGTATTAAGTTAGTTTGCAGAACTTTTTGTCAATATCTACTTCCATGAATTTTATGAAGTTGCTCATGATATTCTTCGTAAAGAGATCTAGATTCTCCGTGATTTAGGATATTTTCTTGTCGATCTCTTCTTTCTTTTTTTATCGCACGTCTCTTGATTTTTCATTTTTCGATTTGGAATGGGTGGTTCTTCCTTCTGCTCTTGTTTAGATGTTGCCTTCTTCTTCATTTCTCTTACCCTTTTTCTTCTCTTCTTTTTCTCTTTTTCTTCTTACTGAACAGAAGGGGTCTTTTTCACTTCTTCTTTCATGTCTGGTCTTGTAGTGATTGGAATCTACTTGTAGGTCATTATTTTCCATCGCTACATCCTTTGTAGCTGACTGGGTGCTTTTCCACAGAAGCCTCAAGTAGCTTTACGCCCATCGTTTTCTCTGGCTATCTTTATTACTATGGGTTCCACAGCATTTTACAAGCTTTCATAGGAAGGTGCATGAGGATAGCGTCAACTTCTGTAGCTGTATAGAACTGGCTAGGTCCAATCTTTCTGTTCATTGGCTCCACTAAACCGTTGATACCGCAGAGCCATTTGACCTAGTAGATTCTCCTATTTTGAAGAATAAAAGAATAAAAATTATCGAAATAATCTTCCTCGTCGGATGATATATTGGCTGACTGCTGGACCAGTAGGATAGCTTCATCAATTTTGCCCATATAGGCAAAGAGTGTGAGTGTGGCCATATTCTTGTTCAGCTGCGCGATCGTCTCTTTCAACTCATGGATTTCAGCAGCTTGAGAGGCTATTTGGACATTTTCAGCTGCAAGTTGCCTGTCGTTCTCGCATTCATTTTCGAATACCATATACCTCAAGGATCGTCGTTTTCTGAAAAAGAAAATCGTGGTTTGATTATAAAACACTTCATGTGTAACCGGCGATCGATTGATCTTAACTTGATACTGTTCGAATGGCTTATTTTTATACACTGTGTCTGTAAAGTATGGAACAAATTCATTTTTAGCTAAACATACCATTTCAAGAAATAATCTTGGAACACGTCGATTTTTGATTTAAAATTACCGTATTTTAAAATAATAATCTAATATACAGGGTGAATTACTTTCGAGTAATGACGTCACCGTCATTTTTTTTTTAATGGAATACCCCCATTTTGTCACACTTTTCCGATTACTCCTAGCTGAGCTGATTTCAAAAATGTATCACATGTTGATTTCAATTGGTACAGGGTGAACAAAAATACAATAGTTTTATGTGTGCGCATAAAGTAACGCTTAACGTCCTTTATTAGTTAAATTAACAATATTATCAAAAATACTTATTGTCTAGCGGCAATTGGTTTGAATATAACACCCTGTAGTTTGGTACTTGGGGTCTAGCAGACAGAATATGAAAGAAATTATTTATTATCAATTAAAAAAAACATAGTCTCTAGTTTTTTGTGAAATGTCATTATTTGTTTAGTAATTTATTAGTTTTCAATGACAGTTTAGTACTACAATATTTTTGGTATTCGCGAATGTTTTAGTTATTGCTTAGATTTAATTTATTATTTTTGTCCACCCTGTACCAATTGGAATCAACATGTTATACATTTTTGAAATCAGCTCAGCTAGAGTAATCGGAGAATTGAGACAAAATGGGGGTGTTTTATTTGAAAAAAATGATGGTGTCGTCAGTATTCAAAAGTAATTCACCCTGTATATTAGATTTTTATATAAAAATACGGTAAATTAAAATAAAAAATCGACGTGTTTCAGGATTATTTCTTAAAATGGTCTGTTTAACTAAAAATGAATTTGTTCCATACTTTACGGACACAGTGTATGTATTTTAATAGTTCTGTTTACGATGTGGTAACAACCATAGATTAACTTAATGACCCAAATCTCTATGAAGTCCCATTGGCTATTTGACGCTCTTGTTAAATGAACCAATCGAAAGCTCTAGTCAACTTTGTATTATCGATAATCCAAACTTGACTCTTGACACAGATTGTCCACTGATGGCAGTGTTTTATGCTTTGTGTTTGTCAAATGTCAGTTAAATGTCAAATACATTTTTTTTGCTAGGAACCTTTTTTGAAGGACCTAATATTTCAATGAATTATATAGATACTTATAGAATGCGTTCCTTCTAATGAATTAATTTCTAGCTAATTATCAAAAAATTGAAAAGTGACGATTATATGAAAGTCACACCTATTTCTGATGTATCAGTTTCATTGAATATCAATTAAACCAATACCATTGTCCTAACATATATATAACAAATAAAATAAATGAAATAGCACTATTTTTCCGCACGCGGATGAGTTTTTTCTCGCTGTAAAGGCACTTTGCGCTTTGTGTTAGGAACATTATTTCTTCCTGAGGAATCAGTTAAAATAAAAGACAATTTATTCAATCTTTTTCTATTTAATAAATATCTATAAATGCTAGTACTACCTATACATTGCAATGAGAAATAATAAGCAGAAATTTGATAGTTTTATTAATACATATATATTATTATTATATTTAATAATTATTATTATTTATTATTTTATATATACATTATTAATATTTTTAAAATTGATTGCTGATCGGATTGATTCATTTATTAATGAGTGGCTTATGACTTGATGAAGACTGACAGCGTAGAAGGTAGACGGGTAGTTGATATTACAGCTTGATAAAGGTTGATTTAACACAGGGTAGTTCTTCATGGCTTGTTGAAGGAAAATTCAACGTAGAAAGGCAGTTGTTGGCTTCTTGGCTTGATGAGGGTTGTTTTGAACTCCGAAAGGCACCTGTTCATACCAATGAAATTAGTGGGTAATTGTACTTTACCACACGCACTACCTATGGATAAGATAGGTATTTTATCAGCACGGAGTGCGGAAAAAGTCACTTTCCGCACGCAAATAAATTCGGAGAACTATTACTTTGCACACGGTCATTGAAAAATGATTTATCTTACTAACTATACGTTTTAATGTGTCTATAAGTGACTTTTTAATGAATATATGGAAATTTTCTTATTTTCGTTTTATAGTTTTCATGAAAATGAATAATAGAATGTATTACCATCGAGTGATAGTTTCCTTGGGTTATTTATATGAATAAGTAGGGTTATGAACAAAAGATCAATTTGGTCGCTATTACCGGAAGGCTAACAGAGCCGTAACGGCCCCGATTCAGTGAATAATAATTATTATTTTTATCGAGACGTCGGTAAATAAATCACTTCAAGAAGCATTTGGTCTAGCAATCACGTTTCAAGACCTATAGCTAATGTCCTGGCAACATATCATATTAACTAAGTAATCCAGAAAGCTGGATTGTGCCAAATAACAATGAACACGCGTCAAATTGACGTTAGAGTCACTCAATACTCAGTACTCAATACTCAATACAAATCAAAACGTAGTTGTAATAAGTTTTAATTATTCGGGTTTTTAGTTCTTTTTTCATATCATATTGTATCACAAGCGCATACTTCCCATTTTGAAAAACTATCGGTTGTATCTGTCTTTTGGAGGGGGTTGAATTGATTTTTACGAAGAATGTCAATTTCAAATTAAAATGACTTGTTTCGGGATTTTCCGTAGATATGTACAATAACCAAGATGATTAATTCATTCCTCAGAGTAATAAACATAGATAGAGGGAGCATATGTCATTTTCAGTAAGCAAATTTTGTCCCCAACATGAACTATCAAATTTGACATGAAGCGCTCGCAAATGAAAACATATCAGTGATACAATATTTCACTCAATTCGCGAGTTTTTTCACAAAGAACGCACTTCTTATGTCCCAACGTTTCATATTAACTCAGAATATATTGAAATAAACATCTTTATATATCAGAAATTCAGGAAAAAAACTTCAAGAGCGCCAAACGACGTGAAACACTAGGAGAGCAGAAGTTGCCAAACCTTGGATTTTAGCAGGTAGATATAGAAAATAATAAATATTCTGCTTATTATAAATTCGACAATTAGAAAAAATATCGGATTCCAAATATTCAAATTTGCAAATTTAATAGGGAATCGCTTAAATAAATATATTTCATTCAATATAATATACACTGTGTCCGTAAAGTAGGTATAGAACAAATTCATTTTTAGCTAAACAGACCATTTTAAGAAATAATCCTGAAACACGTCGATTTATTATTTCAATTTACAGTATTTTAAAATAATAATCTAATATAAAGGGTGGTTTACTTTCGAGTAATGACGTGACCGTCATTGTTTTTTGAGGAACACCCCCATTTTGTCTCAATTTTCCGATTACTCTAGCTGAGTTGATTCCAAAAATGTATCACATGTTGATTCCAATTGTTACAGGGTGGACTCGAAAGTAATTCACCCTGTATATTAGATTATTATTCAAAATTATCTAAAAAATTGAAATGAAAAATCGACGTGTTTCAGGATTATTTCTTAAAATTATCTAAAAATGAATTTGTCCATACTTTACGGGCACAGTGTTCATTCATAATGATGTAGTAAAATTGTTGATTTGAAATATATCACAATCCGACAATGTAACCTAACCATGTTGGAGACATGTGAAAATTGCTTATACTTCCCCTACCTATTCTTTATTCCATTGGCTTTTTCACACTGTATATGATACAGTCATTCCTCAGAAACACCCTGTAACTCGATAACGAAGCAATATATTTTCTATCTGCTTCCTGATATCTTATTATTTCGAGAAGTAGATCAGGAGTGTTTGAACATTTTTTCTCTAAATCTTATAATTCTCGAGATGCTTTCAGTAAGCATTATGAAGACCACAGAATAATGTGGTCTCTAAGGGTCCTATTGACGCATGAATGAACGTTGGCTCAAAATCTCCTGACTTCAGGTCCAGCGCCTTCGTCAAATTTTATATACAGTCGAATAACAATACGAATTGCATCAGGTTGAATCAGACTCTGGCAGAGGTAACTTCTCGGATGTTTCCCGACCCAAAGATGGTACAGGGGCGCTTCGAAAGGGCTCTCCTCGCTTTCGGCATAGGGTGGTGCGAAGCCGCCTCGATCTTGGCGGGCTTTCGTAGTCTCCCCACATACAAACGCACCTATTTCATCCTAACGGGGTCTCTCTTCCCCCTTCCTTCTGTGCCTATCCCTCCGTTGAAATATGAGGAGGGTGCATCCCCGAAAAAAAGCGACGTCTAGCGGTGGCGCGTTGCAGTGAACTAGGGCTGAATATATTTTCGCTTTTCGGGGACGTAAACTTATGGAAAATTTCTGCAAACAACTGAGAGAGAGAGAGGTTAGGTTTTAATAGCCTTTGGTAATTTTTGGATACGCAGGTTGTTGATACGCTTATGCTAATTTTGAGATGATATCGATCCCGATGATTTTCAGTATCTTCTGATAATTGGGTTCGCTAAAAGTTAGGTTTTTGTTGAGTCATCCAAATTAGGGTCTTCCCCAAAAATTTTCCATAGCAGAAATTAGTAGTGAAATACTTATACCAATTATTTCCCTCACATGAAATTCACGAGGTGAAACGAATGTATGAATGAGTGGATTTATTTTCCACAGGTGTCGCTGTCGTTGCTGAATCGACATACATATTTTCATACTGCGGGTCTGAAATTTATCTCAGTGGCAGTGATAATGCGTATTGAATGATATCTCTTTTAATTTTCAGCGGGGAAATTTTACTACCATTAGTTACTACGAAAAATATTACGTAGAGCAGTAAGTCCTGAAAATAATCAATACGAAATTCTTCAATTTTCACAATTCACATGTTTAAAGAATTTTCCTATAAGAGGTTTCATTTTGATATTAAATAAAAACGAGTGCATTTTAAGAGGAATCGATGGATGTTTATTTCATTGTAGAGAGGAAGGTATGTCATCAATGATGGAAAGCATTATCAACCAAAAGGCCACCATGCGGCTACGGTTGCAGCACCATATCTTTTTCATGAAATTTTCCATTACCTATTCGCACATTTGCGGCTGTGTTTCCTCGATAACTTCACGAATTCCATCTTTACGTTCTTGAATCTATTGTGGAGCATTGGCATCAGAGCGACGCCAGCTTTCAAAAACAGGGATCGCCAAAAGGGGGCCTGATTTTTTTTGGGGGGGCCAAAGTAAAGCGAAATTATAGTTCTGCTAATCTTTTAGCCGTAGAATGTCAAATTTTAGGGGGGCCAGCAGAATTTTAGGGGGGACCCCCCCAATAGTGTCACCACTGATTGCCATAGACCTTATCTTTCACGTGGTCCCTAAAAAAATTGTGTAAAGGTGTTAAATCATAAGATCTCGGTGGCCAATTATGATCACTTCTTCGAAAAATAACTCGGCCAAAAATATTTTCTTGCAAAATTTGTTGATTTTGTGGCACGTTGAATTTGTGGACGAAGAATCGACAAACCTGTGGATTTTCGTCAACCCTACGGACTAGATACTACAGCGATTTTCTCAGTTGTTCTTGAGGGACGGCACACGGTTTCGATTCTTCACATCACTTACTTGTCCCAAAAGATCAAATTTTTCCACCAGATGTACGATTTATAGTTATAGTGGAATTCAACCATTCTCGATGATTTAAAAGACGTGTGGCACATTAAAATTCATCGATCCCGATTGAAAATGTCTACTCTTTCAAATTCCAATATTCCACAACTTTTGAAAAGTCCTATATTCTTCTAATACGGTCCTGATAGTTGGAAAATTAATCGATGGACCTAATAGAGTGAATTGTGCGTTCCCAATATCAATCATATATACTGGATGGTTCAAAAGTTGTGAGGAATTGAAAATATTGGTGAATTCATAACCCACCTTGTATTTCGGATATAGGGAAGATTATACTTTTCATAAATAAGTTTTTTGGACTCGTCTAGGGTAGCTCTACCTAAGGTTAACGTATGCACATTTACCAATGAAACACCCTGTATAGATTGCTAAATTTACGTCACCTTTCGACATATGACATTATCGGCACCAAATGATGGAAGGAGAAGAATCTGTATGCAATTTTGTCTATTTCGAATGACCTCAATCATTCCTTAATTTTTTGATAATTGTGAACCTCAATCATTCCATTGAGGTTCACAATTATCAAAAAATTAAAGCTTGGTCATTGTTCCATGAACTCGAACCCAATATTCCGTTTTTTCAGTAATTTCTTGAATCTTAACATTTCTTCGAAAGACTCATCAGCGACCTCATCAGATTAGAAAAATTGAATTATTTTTCAATTTGAAATCTTTCTAAAAATTTCAATACACACAAAAATAGAATAGCTTCTGAGAAATTCGAAGTCAGCATTCGAGCACTTTGAGACCACATATACCTATATACTGTTAGTCTACGAAGGTGGGATTGGCGCACGAGAAACGAGCGCTCATAAAGCCCTGACTCCACGTCGGTGCTTTCCTCGTTCTCATGTTTTGTTTGGTGTCCTATGCAAGAGCACTGTAGTACAGTCTACACTCTTCCAAAAATTACAAATATAATTTTTCTAAAGATTTTTTATTTAAATTTCTGATGAGGTGAAGGAATGACCTTTGGTGATCGTATTCTGCTAAAAACAAAAAAATAAAGCGGCCACCTACTACCTACTAGATTTTTCCGATTCCATTTACAGAAGATCAATTCATGTACCATGTTGGATTTTATTTTACATTAGGAAACTAGCATGTTTGCAATGAATCCTTGTTTTTAACACATATTCTTCTTCTGCAATTTCAAGAGAAAAAATATATTTTTGGAAACGTCTAACATTGCATAAGAGCTTCTGTTTACATAAAAAATCCCCTTTAATTTTCGACAAAGATTCACCCTCTGCAATTTTCGCCCTTATTTGGAAAGACCCTGTATATTTCTTTTACTTCGTATAATGACTTCTGCAGACTGCAAAAAAAAAGGTTTCTTTGTCACTCATGAAATTGTTGATGAAGATTCCATTCAGGAAAAAAAAATAACTATACAGACATTTTCACACAATAGTTGCATGAATAACTGTTTTTTTATGAGTAAAATTGTTCATGACAAGATGACAATATTTTTTATGGGCGACAAATATTGAAAAAGAATATTTGAACATATTTGATGTGTTTTTTCTGATGATAATTTGGGTAACATTCGGTTTTTTATTTTGTGTGAATAAATAATTATTATTTTATTATTTTCAGTTTAAGATAAACTTTCTCTTGAGTTTTTTCGTAATATATATGAGAGCATTTCTCAAAAAATATCTTAGAGGTGGTCTTTTTCTATGAATTTCTATAATCCAGGTAAGGTAATCACTATGAAATATTGGAAGAAGCTTCAAATTTTCATTTCGATCAAATCTGCAGAATCGGATTTGAGAACGGATTCGTCAAGATTGTTTAGAACCTTATCGTTCGAGACCATTCCCGGTTTAAAATTTCAAAATTATATACATCTTAACGGAATTAACGGAACGAGCTCTCAATGGTCAGGTATGGCTATAATTACTTATTTTTTTTTCTCATTTCGAAATTCTAATGTTATGAATGAACAAATTGAAATTTTTCTTTGGGAAAACAGAAAAAATACACTGTTGTATAAAATTTTCAGTTTTTTCTGCTTATCGAAAAACGTATTCAATCGCATTATGAAATGTATCTACCTATTTTCTTTAATCATGCAACAAACTCAAATCCACTAAAGCCACTTGAACCTGTGGTATAATGATCGGAGTTTCCTTCAGCAAATATTGATTGAACGTAGGTAGGTACTTCCCAAAAATAATATGAATAATCTATTAAATACTTGCTCCATCTATGTGACCACCTCCGAACTCATTGAATGAATAAAGCCTTCTGATAGATATTATTTTCAGGATATTTTGATGTTTCTTATTCCAGAAGACGGTAACCTTTTTTGGTTCAAATCTGTCAGGATGGTATTGTTGATAGTAAACTAAACTGAGAGAACAATGCGATAGGTGAATGCCACCAGATTGAAATTTCGTGCATGAATTTTTATTGTTAAAATAGATTTTTTCATTACACTTCTACATTTCTGATATTGATATAAAGAGTATGAAAGGTGTTTTTAGAGGGTTACTCATGATTTTTTTGGAACAATTTCTATAGCTATCGATGAATCTCGCGATGAATGAATCTGCTGACATCATGTAACTACAAACACTCAAATATCTCGAAAACGGTTCTATTTTTTGTGTTTGGATAAGAGCACTTTTTACATTTAATTTTCTTAACTCGAATTCTTAACTTATCGAATGCTTTTATTTTTTCACTAAAACGAATACAAAGAAAGAAGTTGTCCCAAAATATCTTGTCTACTCTCTAAAAACACCCTTTATAATAATATCAGAAATGTAGATGTGTAATAAAAAAATGTATTTTAACAACATACATTTATGCACGAAATTTCAATCTGGTGGCATTCACTGTTTAGATGTTATGCGGAGAATGTTTTTAAATTTTATCAACTTTGGAAGGATATATCTCCCTTTACAAGCATTTTAGGCCATAAGTTTATTCATCAAACTATACTTATATTTCGATGTACCATCACATCCAGAAAGCTAGGTACACTTTCTTGGCTCACCCTGTATTCCCGTATAATATTACTATATTAAGTATAGGTACACAATATTCTTCCATTCAGAAACAAAAAATAGTCGAATATAGTATTCGATAAAAGGCTGAATTATTTGTTCAAAAGACCACATCATTTTTATCGTATTATAATAACATGAAAGGGAAGGATAAAATTCACATCTTGTTAATTGCAATTACTGATATAACAATTCAATTATTGAAAATTTACACTGGTTATAGAAAATTTTATATGTAAAAAAATGTTATTAATCTCTTGACAAATGTTTTTACTATATTATTATAATAATTTCAGAAATTTAATAATTCGATTAATTTATTTTCAACAAACACAATAATATTGAATATTCAATTTTTGATAGAAGAGAAAAATAATTGTCACTAGACAATAAAACGAAAAGAGCTCTGAAGTGGAGTCAGAAGCTTTTGGCGCTTGTTTAAATTCATATTCATGTAATTTTTTTCAAATCGTTATAATTATACTCGAGTAATTTAAGACGTGACATGCCATGAAAACATAAATTAATGTAAAGGTACTTGTTGCACACTGAGTTTTTGTAATAATCGTTTTATATACACATAATTTCAATCATATGACGGAATATATTCTGAAATATGGAAATTTCACAAGAAAAATATAATATAAAAATAATAATCACAAATAATCACAAAATTTTTCATTCAACTGTTTTTTACTATTTTGTAACATATTTCTGAATTTTAGTTCGATCGGGTGGTTATTTTTTTCAATTATCGAAAAATAAGAACTCTAGGATCATCAAAGTCTCTAGCACATTCCGTTCTAGAGTTATTGTATAAACGACGGAGAGACAGAATTCATTTTGGCCTCGAATTCTTGATCAGTGATTCAAACTGAATCATTCAATACAATTCTAGAAAAAAAATTCGGAAGTTACAGACACTAGTGTAAAATCTAGGATAATATGTTAGGGATGGCCCATTTGGAACAAGAACGAAAAGAAGATTAGATAAACATTTTTGAAATATGTTTTATTGTGATTTTAGAAAAATATCAGTGATTACAATGAAACGCAATATATAAATTATTTTTCAGTCATATTTGTGGTATCGGATTCGAAGTAATCATCAGAAGATTTTTCAAACACATTTTCAAATATTAACTTCAATAATCGTCTCGAATTTTTTTTATGTCTACTACCGACTGAAAGCGGTGGTCGCAAAACGATATTTCAAGTTCGGAAAGAGAAAAAGTCAGCCAGCGCCATATCAGGAGAATATGGTGGTTTGTGTCAGTTTTTGATCAGAAATTCACACATAATGATAGGTTTGTGAGTGGGTGTGTTATCGTGATGCAATAAATTTTTATTTTTGTCATTACCTAATCGTTATTATTGTGCCAAATCTATGAGTTCTTCTCTTTTCGACGAGAATGTGAATCTTTAGCTGTTCGAAACAAAAAAATCTGTTTTTACTGCAAAATTTCAGAAAAATTCTTTGTTTGATATTTTCATCCAATTTAAAAATCGCGAATCGAACACGAGATGAATTTTCGTAACTTAAACACTTCAAATAATCTAATGACAGAGAAAAATCCTAATATGTAAAAATGGTGGTAGCAGTATCTATACCATAGTATAGGTACTATTCCTATACCTACTAGTCAGAAATGTGACCTAGAATTGGTAAAATCACCAACAAATCTGATTGATTTTCGAAATCTTTTTAAAACCAAAATTGCGTTATATAGCTAATTTTGTTTTGCGGAATTCCAATTTCAGTTTCATGTTGAGTCATGTCTTTCAAAACAAAAACCAAACTGTTTCTACCTGTTCGAACCGTTGTGTTCAGCAGGCACCTTTTTCTCTGAAACCCTACTCGGACTAGGTACCTAAAGGTCCTAAAGACCAGTGCAGTTTGTTTGTAGAATCCTAGAGGTAGTTGCAGCACAATGACTTGAAAGCCAGACCCAAAGATGCTGGTTAGGCAAAAACTTTTCAAGGTTAACTGCAAAACTACCCTCAATTTGTCTTTACAAATTTTTCATTTTATGGAAATTTCGCAACCAAAAGGCAAAAATTAAATAATTAAAATTGAAATTTTTTTAGGCAATACATCTTTTCATAGACAGGTATTACAATTCTGGTGATTTGATTGATATTTTAGATTTTTTTTCATATTTTATTGTCAAACATGTATTTGATATATTATCCTACTACTATCCTACGGCCAGAGAACTGTATACCTAAATATATATGAAATATATTTCAATTACGTCATTGTTGTCGGTTAGTTCATCTAGATCGGGGGTTCGGATAATAATATCCTCCTGAAATTTGGCATGAACATTCGAGTTATTATTTACTATTTCATATTTACAAACCGAATTTCAACTTATCAGTTATTACGGAAATTCGGAAATATTGACTAATTTTCTTTTCTGTTTCTATTTTGTATGGTTCTGAGTATTATTGTGAGGTAAAAGATTTTGCCTCTAGAAAACATGTCGTTTCTATGGATTTTACCAGTATAAAGCACTGTGGTGCAATAGGAAATAATATAAAAATTATATACCTAATTAATCTTTAGCGATAGAATTCGAAACCACCGCCATTTGTTCCGAAATAAAAATTCGAAATTTCATAACTCCCAAAAAATAACTGTCAGAATAATGCAGTAAAGCATATTTAATTCTTAATTATAGTAGAAATACATGCTGTCAGTTTCATGATTATGCTTTCATAAGTTTCGGAAAAATAAATGTTTCTAGTTAGATTGCGTATATATGAAGAATAGCAATTTCAAGCTTTTTATACAGGGTGAGTCAATAGTGCTCGATTGGTCGAAAAGTCTTGTAAATCTTGGGCTAGGAGAATAATTCAAATTTTGACGGAATCGAAAGCACTGATCGCATAAGCTTAAATTATTTTTGACCCTACAGGCTAGTCCTAAAGTGTTGAAACATGATACAACCTTGTTTTTTAAATGGGAATGCCCATTCTCTATAAAATACTAATAATCTACATGAAATTCTGATTTAGAATTCATTTGTGGTAATTTTTAATGTAGGCCACTTCTTTCGAAAAATTTCATTGTTTTAATGATTTGAAAACCGTACGATCTATTTTTTATTGAATTGTCGAAAAGTTTTCAGCCTTCTGCAAATTCACGGATCACTCTACAGGTGGTCTGAAAGCTGAAAGACACTGCTTTTTTTCGAAAATGACCTTAAAAAAATGCCATAAGTCGATTTTTTCAAATGACTTGCCCTGAATTTGTTGGCCTGTGTTAGTAGTCTTCATTTTTTGACTAGACAATTTATGCCTAAAATGAATTATTTTCAGAATACTTCGCATTTCATGTTTTGTACTGGGGCTGGCAGTATACTTTTCACGCATTCTATTTCAAAGTTATAAGATTACTCAAGTCTACTTTATACTTACTCCTACTAATAAAATAAATTAAAGATAAGCCAAATCGAAGAAATCATCGAAATATTTTGAAACATTTATTTGGACAAAATGAAAAGGAGATCATTTGAACAAACAAAAATATAGTCTGAATTCTCTTAGGGAGTGCGAAATGACTGCATTTTTTAGCTGAAAAAGTGTCATCAATATTTATCGCTCATATAATCTGCTCAGATGTCTGCAAACTTTTTTCAAATCGAACTGCACCTCATTGCAATGTAATTGAAATTATTAAAAAAGTTTGAGGACATCTGAGCAGATCATATTTTTGAGGAAACTTGTAATTTAGATCACAAACCAAATACGTAGACATTTTTTTTTCAATGTGATAATAGGTTTTTACCTTTTGTTGTAAATTTTAATTTAATGTATGGAATTACGAATAATTATTTCACCTTTTTCTCGAAAACGATCTCAGATGCGAAAAAACTTCAAGAAACAAAAAAGTTTATGAACAAAACATATATGTTAGAATCTACCAGCGGCGTACTTCAAAAAAGTTTATGGGGAAAACAAATATATCCCTGCAACTAATTACAATCACTGGGCCTACTGACGATGTGAACCCTAAAACATAACTTATGTTTCAAATTTGATCTCAATATCTCAAAAATTGAAAGAGCTATGAAGAAAATACTAAAAAAATCTTGAAACTTTACATTCTGTAGTTCGGTAACGAAGCGTTTGTGAACACATACTTTTGGAAAAAAGTCTTATTTTGAACTGAAAAATGCACCCTTTAAATCTTGATAGTGAAATTTGAATCAATCTGTATAAAGACGAGTCAGGAAAGCTTTAATTTTTTTTCGTCGACGCTTCAATGTAATGAATTAAATTTTTACTCTGAATTGCACACTTTCTTCAAGAGAGTTGCAAACGAAAGAATTCATGTTATGTAAATTTTTTGAAATACGGTCCTGTTTTCAGTTCTTTCTTGATAATATTTGCTGGTACCAGCTAAGATTTTAAATTTTATTTCTCACAGTTTAAATTTCTCGAGATGGTTGCGTCATTCTGTTTTAAATTTAATTTCCAGTTTCAAAATTCACCATTTGATCATACTTACATATTTCTAATCAATATATTACTCAGCGTGTTACAACACTGAGTAGGTGCTGAGGGTTTTAGACTGAAGAAAAGTTGAACCAAAAGCTATAAAATTCAAGATTCAAAAGTTGATTACATCAAATATTATCACGGAAGTACTAAAAACAGGACCGTATTTTAAGAAAGTTACATGAAACATGAATACTTCCGTTTGCTTCTCTTCTGGAAAAAGTGTGCCATTCAACATAAAAATTGAATTTATTACACTGAATTATGTTTTTTTCCATGACAATAACTACATTCCTCTAAACGGTGTGAAAAATATAGATTTCGAAGTCTGAACTCAATAATCTGAGTACTGACCTGGAAATATTAAAATTACATGAAACGTTTTGAGGGTTATATGAAAGGAATAAATCCACAAAATGGATACAAAATCGGACTGGAGTATCCAAGTTATGTATATCATAAATTAGGAAAATTTTCATGAATCACCCTGTATCACCGAAACTAACTGTCTTAGCTACTCTTCTGAAAGGCTTGGATGACAACTTCTTATGTGGCACTCTGTATACAATGGAATCATATACTTTGATCAGCCTATCTTGAACTGTGTGAATACAAGAAATCCCCATTGAGTCATATTAGTGACTATTTTCGTTTATTACGAATACCCTGTATGTTTAATAGAAGCCTTGTAATAAGCACGAAACTATTTCCGTTTAGGCTTTCCCGGCACCTTCGCCATTATTTCTTTGTACCGCTATCTGAACACCAGCATTTCTAACAGCAAGTAGTAAGTATGTCTACGCACAACTTTCACATCGTTTCTGGATCATGCATCCTCCTACTGAAATCATACTGGACTGGCAAGTGGCGGATACACTGTTTCGTGTTCTTCACTCTCAATACTGTTACGAAATATTTTGAGTAGAAGAATACTCCGGAAAACGTCGACTTCATTTAAATCTGTAACGGGAAAAGTATATATTTTTTTAGTTTCCTTTGCTTTTGAAGTGAAATCTGCTTAAAATGGAATAACATTCGAAAAAAAGTAATATATTTTAATCAAGTTCTATTTAGAAGATTCTTTTTTTGAGGTGACTCCTTCCTATATGTGCCACTGTCTGCCACTTATCTTTCTCGGGAACCAAAAAACCCATTGTTTGGCGGCAAGCACTGTAGCCAATTTTTTTATGTTCTACTATTGCATATATACAGGGTGGCCACTTTTTCAATGGGATTGTATTGGTAACTTTTAAACCTTTAGAGTCAGAAGGTTGGTCAAATGGAGAAAAAGTTGCATGCATAAAAGTATTATCAAGCAGTTCAAATAAATCGAGAGTATTAGGGCCGGTTTTCGAGATATCATAAGAAAAGTAAATTATGTCATTTTGATTTTTCTTTTTTTCCCACTTCATTTCAAATATCATCAAAAAATGTTACAGGAATTTTTTATTCGACAGTAAATTATCCTCAATTTGACGTAATGAGATTTCGTATCCAACGTTTCGTACTCTCTGGGCCACTCTCAACCTCATTTTTTTCAATACGGACCTGCATATTTTATGACATATTATATATTATTGACTTTTAACGCTGATTTCAACGATATATCATACAATGTCATTCAAAGTAGATTTTCAGGTGATTTTGACTCTTATCCAATTTTCTTTGGGTCGGATCTGTATTACCTTCATTTAGTTTAATTAACAACATGCAATATGCAATAAGTTTCGATAAGAAAATCAACTTACCCATCTTGAACTAAATGCAACATATTAGAATCAAAGCAAGAAACCAGTATAATGGTTTCTTGGTTCTTCTTTTATAATAATCATTTAAATATTTCAATTCATAATAATTAAACGAAAGTATCATTTAATGAAAGAAAAATCAAATGATTATTCGAAAGTAAATGAAAATTAATGAAATAAGTGTTCGAAATGTCCACCATTTTGTAAAATGCACTTTACGGTTCTGGAACCCATACTTCTTCTTATACATTTGCTTGTTTGGTCTCCTTGAATACCTTCCAAAAGATTCTCAATTTTCTCGCGAGGTATCACTATTGTTGTATTTGTCATTTGTTCCGTTGAAACAAATCACAGAATCGAACTTTATTTTGAGATCATTACGATATAATTTTTGCAAGGCTTAGTATTCAAATTTAAAATCATTGTATTCGCGTCTCTTGACTATTTTATTAACAGCAGTTTTCGAAAAATTCCATTCACTGGTCACAGTTCTCGATTTTTTTTCTGGGTTCGATTGAATTTGGGTCAGAACATTGATATCATTAATAGACTTGTTTTTTCTTACATACACACCATTAAATTTGGATGAGGATCAAAATCACCTGAAAATCAACTTTGAAAGACAAATGATATATCTTTGAATTCAGCGTTAAAAGTTATTTCGAAAAATGTCATAAAATATGCAGGTCCGCATTGAAAAAAATGAGGTTGAGGGTGGCCCAGAGAGTACGAAACGTTGGATACGAAATCTGATTACGTCAAATTGAAGAAAATTTACTGTCGAATAAAAAATTCCTGTAACATTTTTTCATAACATTTGAAATAAAGTGGGAAAAAAAGAAAAACCAAAATGACATAAATTTACTTTTCTTATGAGATTTCAATAACCGGCCCTGATAATCTCGATTTGTTTGAACTGCTTGATAATGCTTCTATGCATGCAACTTTTTCTCCATTTGACCGACCTTCTAACTCTTATGGTTTAAAAGTTACCAATACAATCCCATTAAAAAAGTGGCAACCCTGTATATTGAAACAAATAAAGATGAACATGAAATCTGCAAATATTAGTGCACAATGTTATTTTTTTTAATACAGGGTCCAGATTTTG
The DNA here is from genome assembly GCF_914767665.1 of Harmonia axyridis. NCBI lineage: Eukaryota > Metazoa > Arthropoda > Insecta > Coleoptera > Coccinellidae > Harmonia > Harmonia axyridis. The sequence continues at coordinate 64,225,223 of NC_059501.1, forward strand.
GTGCAATTAATTTGGCGTCAGATAGAACAACTCTTTTCATGAAAAATAATTCCTTAAAACATATATCCTGAAAACCTTCGTTTTCGAGATTCAGGGTATTAAAGTTTGAAAGTTTTATTTATAATTCTAGTATCATTACATTAATTGTTTCAATTTTTAGGTATTTAGGTATTGATCCTTTTCTTATTGAAAATCTACACTAGTCTTTTTTTCGGAAAAATTGTTTCATTTCAAAATTCTTATAAAGAATGTACTACTGTTGTGATTATCGAGTACAAAGCATTCAATTTAACATTCCAGAAAAAAAACAAATTAGTACAATAACAGTGGAGTGCTGATTTTTAGGAGTGAAGGACGAGAAAGCGTTTTGCCACACTCATTGAAATTGAGAATTTTGTCGCGCTGCGATCAGCGTACAAAAAGTACAGGGTGTCCCAAATTCGATGTTTACTGAGAGTATCTCGAGATAGGACCCCTCGATCTCTTTTTTCGAAATAATGAGATATAAAAAATCAGATCGTTAATATTCTGCTTCGTTCTCCGGTTACAGGGTGTTTCTGAAAAATGACCATTTCAAATATTTCGCTATATCTTGCTTTCTGTTCGATATATTGTAATTTTAAAACACCCTATATATTACTTGATTACAACAGAAACCAAGATATAGCAAAATATTTGAGACAGTCATTTTTCAAAAACTCCCTGTAATTCGAGAACAAATTACCATATCTATGATCTGCTTCCTGATATGTTCTTATTTCGAGAAAAAGAGTCTTTGAAGATTTTTTCTCCAAGTCTCCCAGTTCTCGAGATGCTGCTTTCAGTGAACATCATGTATAGGGTGTCCCAAATTCGTTGAATCTCGAATAGAAAGGATATCGGGTGTGTAGTCAAACTTGATCAATTTTATCTCTTTATTGCTTCAGCCAAGCTTTCGGACAATAACTTGTCCTTCTTCAGGGCTAATCAATGTGAGTCTTGAAAGTTAAAATTATTACAATGTTCATATATAATATGTAATTTGGCAGGAATAACTATATTTTACTTAATCTTAACCACCGAATCAAACTAGTCAAATATAAAAATACATATGAACGAAGTTATCGTTGAATCTCTTTGAGCTAGAAAAAAATGAATGGCACATTTTTGGTCTCGATTGTTGAGAGAATTATTTTGGTGGAAACCGCAACCTCATAAATTCAATTGTTTTTAAGTAATAAGAGAAAATCGGCAAATAGCGTAAAATGAAAAGTTCCCATAACTTCTTTATTATTAGTGCTATCAATCTGAAAAAAACATTCTATAAGTACTTTTTTTCAGTAGAATCTATTGGTATCATCATTTTTTCTTATTGCAATGAATTGTGGAGATATAATAGAAACTTGTTTTTTTAAATGTAAACCATAACATTTTCTATAAATAAAATCGCTTAATTTTTCCTTTTTCAAAAAACTATAAATGATTATCAAACTATTAAATCATCAACGGTTTCAGTTCCACACGGCTAAACAACCAAGTGCCTATCTATAATAATAGAATAGTTACGATAGCAAGAATTTCAATGAAATCTGAGAATAATGAAAAATATTCTACAATAAAAGATTTTCAAAATTTTTCCCATTACGGTAATTTATGGATAATCCGAACCTCCGGGTAATCCGAAGTACCCTATAATCCGAATTGGTAAAATGATATGTATAATCCGAACAGCCTGAACTCTGCAATCCGAACTGAAGAATGAAATGTAGAAGATTTTATTCCTTTGAGAGTATCAGGAGAAGGACTAGATTAAGGTTTTGAGTCAGTAGAACCAATAGATGAAACTTCTTCTTCTTCTCTTCTTCTTCTTCAACCTGCATTCGTCCACTCCTGGACATAGGTCTCTTTCATAGAGAATAGATGAAACAGAAAATCAAAAATGAACACGAGGTGATGACGATGAAACTTGAGACACAGAGTTTAAGGAAGATGATGAGATAATTGCTGATGTAACTGAGGGTAATGAAAGCTCTAACACTAAGATGAACCTGTTCAAAAAGTGTCCACTAAAGAGGCCTTCATATCATTCAATTCACGTATTTGAGTACAGCATTTTTTCATGAAAATGAGTTTGCCCTCTCTAGAAATGATTCTATAATCCGAATAACGTTTGGATTATAGATATTCAAAATGATTCCTATATAGTCCGAATGATTTGAAAATCCGAACGGGTCCTGCCAACTTTCTGTTCGGATTATCCATACATTACTGTATTTTTTTAAGCAGAAATATAATATTTTTTCAAATTCGGCGCTTAAGTTATAGAAAACTTCAACTTGAATTTCTCAGCATGCTGTACGTATTCATGCTTTCAATTCTTCTACTTCTCAAGACTGTGTAGACAACTAATTCTGGATGTCACCACTCACCAGAAAAAAAATAGTCTGGAGAGCTCTTCTATTAATTCATTTCTCATGAAAATGTCTCATTGCAATTGTCACTATTCTAATCTTTTTTTTATATTTTTCGAAAATACTAACAAAAAAGGTCAAGTATGTGACATTTTTACAAAGGTAATCGAATTACCTTTAAAACAAATCACCTCTTTTTGTATTTTTTCTGACTTCACATAGGGACCAAGTGGTCCTTTTTCAAATTGACGCACTGTATAATATAAATATAAATAATATATTTAATAATATTCTGAAAAAAAAATGAATCTGTGAATTTTTAACGGCAATTAACATGTCATATAATGTTATCCTCAAAATGTAATATCAGCCAAATTTAAGTTGAGTATCAAGAGAAATACAGATTCTATGAGGAAAAACTAAAATCTTGAAACACCCATATCCATGACACTTTTTTTTGTAGAAGTCATCCCTTTTCGTTTGTAACTCTAGTTTATATAGGAACACCCCGTATAATGAACAAGAAACAACCGAATGAGAAACCAATTAAAGAGCTCTACGTTTCTTGACGTTGCAACACACTTAATTATCATGTTTATTTCTCTGCTGAAATTACGATGCACATGATTATGCGAATAAGTCATCTCAAAATTTTCTGACGTCTTCTCAGTCGATTAAAATTTTCCTCGACGAAAATTTTATGATAACATGAATTTGCTATGCTTATTGAATATTCAAAACGTAAATTAACAGTTTTTTGATGCTAAATATTTAAAATCATTAATTTTACTTTTCGGAAACCTATCTCCAGAATCATATAAAAAAAATCCCTGTGAACCTCCACTACGAAAGATTCCAGAAGAATAAAAGCCCCTAATGAATGGTAGTTTTTAATGCTATTGGTATTCATGAAATAATAATATCACTGTGGAATAGAAAAATATTTCCCTTTTATGCAGATAAACGATTACAGAAATCGAATTAAATTTTCAATATGCATCAGTAACTTTTTGAGTACTCATTGCCCGGATAGGGCGCTACTATGTTTCGTCACAATGCCTGAATTTTCGAATTTCCAGTCGTAGATGGTCTCAAACGATAACGTTTTGGGTTTCGTAAAGAGCATTCAACGATTCACCAAATGGGAAGACTCACAGAAACGCTTAAGGAGCAAATGAACCTATCTACAGACACTAGTACAATATTTCTGGACATATAAAAAGTATCAAGGTCTGGATATGCAAAATGAAGTTGAAGAAATTTCCAATCGAACTTACGAGGTTAATAAAATCGTACCTGGAAAATAGAGAATTTAGAATGAATATCGATAGTACCAGGTCGACGATTAGAGTAATTGCCGGTGTTCCCCAAGGATCGGTGATAGGACCGCTGTTATTCAACTCATACATGACAAACATACCGAAAATGAATAGATACAATATAGCACAGTTTGCAGATGACACCGCTATTTACTATCAATGTAGAATGCTGAAAACAATTACTAGGCAGTTCAGATAGACCTAGATAAACTGATGGAATATTTCAAGAAACAGTTGCAATCTACTTCGGAGGAACAACAGTAAAGAAAGAGAAAAAGATAACGTCAAAATAGAAAATAATATGAAAGAATGGAAAAGGAAGTAAAACACCTGGGAGTAATTCTAGATAAAAGAATGAACTTTAGCAAACCGATAGAAGATAACAGAAAAAAGGTAAGGCAATTGCACGGTAGACTTTACCTGCTGCTCAACCCAAAAAGTAAACTTTTCTTAGAAAACAAGCTGAAGATAATAAATATAGTGTATTACGTATGCAGGAATAACCTGGTATAATACGAAACACAATAAGAAAGATCAGTTACAAAGTATACTAAATACAGTAATCAGAACATCAGTTGGTATATTAGCAACCAACATATCAGAGAAGAATTGAAAATCGAAACAATTAAGGAAATAGTAAACAATCAAATAAAGAAGACAATAGAGACACTAAAAGCGCACGAGAATAGAGAATTAAGGAAGATAATACAAATTCTAACAAGAGAGACATATAAGAGGAAATACCTCTTTCAACAAATCAAATAGAATGAAATAGAGTCATGCAGAAGGAAGAAAACTCTCCCTAATGAACAACAGTAGAAAATTAGAGAAATCGTAGTAGGGTATAAAATTCCAGGGTTATCCAAAAAGAAGACCTGATGTGGGAAGAACCTGTAAACAAATTCAATTCAGTACGTCCGGCCGTTTATAAAAACGAAAACTTTCGTGTGGAAACACCTAGAAACTTGGAATTTTCAGTGTAGATTAGGATCTTGCCGTGATTAAATTCAATAAAAGCCACAATCCGAAAATATGGCAGTCCGAAATTGATTTTTTTTGATAATTTCGAAACGGAAAAAAATTTCAATGATAACAGATCCGACCAAATTAAGATTCTACGAGTATAAAAAAGTACGGGTTAACGAAAAAAAACCTAAACTTTCAGCGATAATTGATTCGACCGAGTCAAGGGCGTATCTAAGGGGGTTGGTGGGCATGACTCTCCCCTAGGCTGGGTCTAGGTAGACCAGTGATAATTTTTTATCTCATTGATTATTGATTAAATATTTTATATGATAGCAAAGAAATACTTGAATGACACGTTATACAGAGTGTCTGTAAATAAATGCGAAGGACAGACGAGATTCCTCGATGTAAATTAACAGAGGGGTTGTTCATATAATTTTTTTTCAAAATACTATAAAATGCACTTTATTATTAAGAAATATGATGAATCAGATCATTCGTTGTGAATATTGGTCGCAAAATTTTATACAAGGAAAAAAAGTTTAGTACTAGACCAAAGTTTCTTTTTAAATTTTTTAAGATACCAGTGGTCCAGCAAAAAAACTCGGGTACTGTTTCGAAAAAAATATCATTCTGTAATTTGCCATAGAAATTGGCTTATCACGTGATGTAAACCCTTAATTGGAATATTTATGCAATATTTCAGATGAATATCTTGTGGAGTGCAGATGCTATCAGAAAAAAACTTGACAAAATTATAACTTCAACATCCTGTATCTCGAAAATAAAGCGTTTGCTGGTCCATGTTTACATGATTTTTTTCCTTAAAATCATCTCATTTCCATTTTTACCACCGATTTAGTAACATAATGTACAGGGTGGGCAAATAAGCGAGGTAAGCGGCTTTATCTCAGGATCCACTCATCGTAGAGACTTGCGATAAAAATTGTTACCACTAAAGTGTACAAGAAAACACACTGGAAATTGTTTTGAAGTTCATACCTCTACCGCCAGGGGGCTTAATAGCTATCGCCGAGTAGAAAAATGAATTTTACTCGAAAATGTTTCATATAAAGTTGAAGAAAAAATATCATCACTGTAATCCTTGGAAAATTCTCTATCTTTTTGAATTGTCACTTTCGATTTTACGACATCAAATAAGGGTAGAGGGAAGGGAGAAATCTGACTGATTGAAATGTCTGTAACTTCAGTTTGGCTCAACATTTTTGAGCAAATTAGATCTCGTCTGAGAGATAATATCTTGTTGATTGAGGACAATAAAATATACTCATGATAAATTTGTTTTTGCTGCTTTCGATAGGGGGCGCTAAGTCAGAAGTTCATTGTTTTGTTCATTTTACTCCGAAATTTCAAATGTAATGATAGGATTTTCTTAAAAGAAACAGAAGTTCCCTATCTATTAGGATGTTCCAGAATAACGTCAAAAAATTTCAGGGGGTAATTTTTACACTATTTTGTGAATTTCTTTGCAACGCAACCAATCATTAGATTCACGGGCGTAGCCAGGTTTCAGTTTCGGGGGGGGTTTTACATATTATAAAAAAAATCTTATGTTTTTCTTTTTAAATATATCAACTTTAAAAGAGCCAACCCATTCATTTTATTTTCACTGGTTTTATTTTTCAAGTATGTTTTGAGAAAAAAAGCATTTTCAAAATCACTTTTTGAAATTTAGTTTATTTCTTCACATCGATTCCCATAAATATATTTAGGAAAAAAATACCGTCGTAGTATTTATACAACAGAGTAGATACTCAAATTCAAATTTATGAGTAGAAAGTTTATATGCAAAAAACCGGTAAAAAATGATAGTTATCACCTTTTTTGCATTTTTTTCAATGTTTTATCATGAAATTTTGGTGGCAAACTTCAGCTTTGAATTCTGTACCCCAGAAACAGAGATAATAAATCGAAGAAATTAAAACTACCCCATCAACTGAGTTTCAGCAGAGATAGATATAATACGCCAACTTTGAACTTTCGTTTGAGCCAGGTTTTTCGGACAAAAAACTTTACGGAAGAAAACGTCAGAAGATTAAATTTTTTTTGTATTTTTTTTTTAATGTTCCGTCACAGAATTTTGGTTTTAAATCTCAGATTCGGATTCAGAACCCAAAAAAATAAAGGGTGTTTTTTTTAGAGCTATAGAACTCTAAATTGCAATAAAACAACGATGGATTATTCGATTGATATGAATTTTATTTATCCACAAGATAATCTTGTGGCATTACATTTTAAATATGATTTCTGGCATATGACCGCCACGGCTGGCTCGAATGTAGTCCAATCTGGACGTCCAATTTTCGATGACTTTTCCAACATTTGTGGCCGTATATCGGCAATAACACGGCGAATGTTGTCTTCCAAATGGTCAAGGGTTTGTGGCTTATCCGCATAGACCAATGACTTTACATAGCCCCACAGAAAGTAGTCTAGCGGTGTTAAATCACAAGATCTTGGAGGCCAATTGGTCCAAAACGTGAAATTAGGCGGTCACCAAACGTGTCTTCCAATAAATAGATTGTGGCACGAGCTGTATGACATGTTGCTCCGTCTTGTTGGAACCACAGCTCCTGGACATCATGGTTGTTCAATTCAGGAATGAAAAAGTTAGTAATCATGGCTCTATACCGATCACCATTGACTGTAACGTTCTGGCCATCATCGTTTTTGAAGAAGTACGGACCAATGATTCCACCAGCCCATAAAGCGCACCAAACAGTCAGTTTTTCTGGATGTAACGCTGTTTCGACATACACTTGAGGATTAGCTTCACTCCAAATGCGGCAGTTTTGTTTGTTGACGTAGCCATTCAACCAGAAGTGCGCTTCATCGCTAAAAGAAGTAGTGCGCGATACATATTCCGCACAGAACCATTATTTTCGAAATAAAATTGCACTATTTTCAAGCGTTGTTCAGGCGTCAGTCTATTCATGATGAATTGCCAAACCGAACTGAGAATAAATCACTTGACAGCTGTTAAATCGGTCGCCATCTTGAACAGTAACAGTAACTTAAAGTTATATACCTCGAAAAAAAACACCCGTTACATACGATCGAAAAAATCAAACTAACCCATAACTTTCCTTTGAGGGGCACATGTGAGCACAAATTGACTGGATTACGTAGAGGTAATTTAATTCAAATTTCACATTACAAATTAATTGAACTGAGAGTGATAATTTCATTCACTTTTTACAAATTCCATTAAAAAATATTTTCGAGATTTTGAAAAAAAAAAGTTTTTTTGACATCTTTAACATTTCGGGGGGGGTTTGAACCCCCAAAACCCCCCCCCTGGCTACGCCCGTGATTAGATTATATATATATATATATAACGTTGAAGATGAAAAAATTGGAATTATTAATCAACTTACAAACGACTATGGACTGCTCATAAACAATACTTCACATTCATTTATTATAAACGAATATCGGGTGTAGATTGTAAACTAATCTAATGCTGAAGGCTTTCACGTCCTCTGATTGTTCGACAAAATTGGAAAATTCCGGCTTTTTTAGCTGTGATCTAGTAGGTTTTTCATCTGGCGCTTCGCTTATCACTGCAGTAAGCATCTTCAAAGGTTTCTAGAACATGGATTATTACCCTTGAAATCTGTGAAGATGCTTATCTAATAGTAAGCGAAACTTCAGATGAAAGCCCGGAAGTTTCCAATTCTATCGAATTTCTAATCTTATAGAAAATCTGTAAGAAAATTTGTATATACTCTTGATGCACTACCAGATAGTGTAGGAACACAAGAAAGGTCTATTTCAACTCTCAGAAGGCTCAAAACTTATCTTAGGGCCAGTTTCATAATTCATGGGAAAAGGCTCCTCTTGGTAAAGACCGTTTCTTTAGAAAGTCGCCTTCATATGGAGCTTGAAAGTGGCTCCGGTTTCATGAATATATTTTGTCTGCATTTGGTGATATTTCATAGAAATTGAAATTTTGTTGAATTGTTATTGCAATGGAATTGATTTTTTTTTCATAAAGTGATAGTAAATGAAGAACCATAATTTTAACAAGATTGTTAAATGTGTGATGGAAGTGATACAACAGAATGAGGTTTTATTTTGTAATCATAGAGCATATGCGTGAAGAAAAGGATCCCTTTCTTGCCATAAAGGCATAAAGGGACTTTATGAGGAAGGACACTTCAAATCTTTTTCTAACCTCAAAATTGGTTTATGAAAAATGTTTCATATGTATATGTTAAGGAGACTTCTCACGGAAAACGAGACTATACTTTCGTTTATGAAACTTAAATGGCAGAAGATCGCCCAACTTGACCCGCCCTTCTCCACTTTCTCAAAAACCATACCAATTCAAGTTGAATTCTCTACCCACAAAAAAAAAATGGTATTTTATTAAAATTGAGGCATAAACGGTCGTCATTTGAGCCGATAATGCCTTAAACTATAATGTTCGACTCACTGATAACGAATCCGTGGTTAAATTCAATTATGTCCGTCCGGCTCTAAACGATAAGAAGAATAACATCGTGAGCTTCATGCGAAATTTCTTATATCTTGTAATCAGAAGTAAAGTACCAATATTAAGCAGAGAAAATCTCAAACTGTATTAAATTTCTTGAAAGGGAACACATGACTGCTCAGTTCAAAACGAAATTATAGATTATATATAGATTATTATTATATTATTTTATAGAATGTAAATTATAGAAAATTTTTCATTTTTCGGAAAAGCACTGATATATTTTTAAAATATTCGGGAAAAAACCTACCAAAAACCATTACATAAGAGATAAAATTATAATTGTATGAAAAAAGTAATTCAGCGTCGTACACTGCTGCCCTCTACTTATTTGATTCGAAAAGGGAAAGAGAATAAAGTGATAAAGTTCAACTTCGCACACCGATAAAGTTTTGGTCATCGCAGATGCGCCATAGGGGAAATGCATGGGTACCAAAGTTTGACTGATACGCGGAAAGCCACGTAATGGTAATTCCTCTTTACACTTGAATTTACTTCATTTGTAGCTACACATATTATTGTGATTTTGGCAAAATCTCCTTCAAATGCCAAACAACTCTCAAAGAAGAAAAACAATGTTTAGATGTACAGGGCGGTTCATATCCCATATATGCGAGGCTCAAACTTTATGCATAATATTTCTCATATCCTCAATTTTTTTCAAATAAGAGATGAATTACTTTCGAGTAATGACGTCACCGTCATTTTTTTTAAATGGAACACCCCCATCTTGTCTCAATTTTCCGGAGTGCTGATTCCCAAAATTTATCACATGTTGATACCCATTGGTACAGGGTGGACAAAAATACAATAGTTTTGTGTGTGCTCATAAAGTAACGCGTAACATTCTTTATTAGTTAAATTAACAATATTATCAAAAATACTTATTGTCTAGCGGCAATAAACAAATAATGACATTTCACACAAAACTATTTTATTTTTGTCCACCCTGTAACAATGGGTATCAACATGTGATAAATTTTGGGAATCAGCACTCCGGAAAATTGAGACAAGATGGGGGTGTTCCATTTAAAAAAAATGACGGTGACGTCATTACTCGAAAGTAATTCACCCTGTATATCAGATTATCATTTTAAAATACGGTAAATTAAAATAAAAATCGACGTGTATCAGGATTATCTTAAAATGGTCTGTTTAGCTAAAAATGAATTTGTTCCATACTTTACGGACACAGTGTATACCTACATATTAATCACAATTACAAATAATACAAAAATTATATATAGACGACTTTTCCAAAAAACTCATCAGATGTAATATCAATCCCAACCCATTATTTCGAAAAAAATTATCGACCTGATTTCACAAATACCGACCGATTATAATTCGAATTAATCGAAGCCTTAAAGAATTTCCGGGCATCGTGATCAACACGGATGTTTTGCGGCCGTCCGTCAGGGGGAGCGGATATTGAACACAGAAGAATTATTCCAAATGGAATAAATAGGGCAAAGAAGAAATCACGCTTCGAAGTGCGAGCAGCTAGCTAATATCAATCCGATCACCGTTCGCAATAGCTACCCACCATAGGCAAAGACGTAAAGGGTCATGATGACGGAAAACATACACGTTGAAAAAGGAAGAATTAGATACCGGCTTAAATTAACTTCTTGGAGTTATGTAATCCTCATAATTAGAGCTACCCAACAGGTTGTATTTTAGGATCATCATGCGAGGCTTTCGTTCTGGACAGTTGCAATTTCTATGGATTCCACCAAATATTGTCTCGATAACAGAACTGACCGCTTGAAGATACTAATTAATTGGCATTCCATAATTCAAACCAAATAAATACGTATTCGAAAATTTCATCCAATTAGGTATCTTACAATCATAATTAAATATGAACTATTCAAAGTCGAACCAGATAACGATACACGAACACGATCAATGATAGAGATCCACCATAGAGTTTGACAAATAATGCTTCTGATCTATGAAAGCATTAAATATATAAAAGTTCTGTGTTAGATCCAAACATAGTACGAAGCAATGCCTAAGTTATTATCAATTACTGTGACTCAGCCGTTGAAAGCCCGTTCACAATTCACACCCATGCATAAAACAAAATCTATCTCTCTCTATTCCGGCATTCGGATCGATTTGTGAACGGGCTGTGTGTTGGTGAGGTTGGGTCGGTCGGCCCCCCTACTCTAATAAGTTTCGAGTATACATTTCTCTCTCTAGCACACGCGATGCCCGCGATGTGCTTCTTCTACTGACGTCACCATTTCAGCGCGAGTAGATAGGCTACAGTGTACTGCTTTCACGGGAAGCTACGGCACAGACCCTCCAGTCTATTTCTCTCTGCAGTCGCCCAAATGTATTTTGCCAGCAAGGCAAGAAGAAACAAAGCTTACGGCTGGCAATAATTGAATGGTCCACTTGCCTAGTTACATATAACCATGGAATGGATAATTTCGAAACTTCCATACAGTTTTTGAGCCTAATAATGGAAATAAAATAATCAAAATCCACATCTTACGGAATTTATAACCGAACAAGATATTTTTTGAAATTTTAGTAGAATTCATATTTATCTGAACCCTTTTTGTTTCATCATCATGAATAAGCACTGTGCATCAACCTTGCGCGAAGAATGAGATGTAGTTCACCTTCCCTGAAAAGTTTGAAGAGAAATGTATTTAATTTTCATGAGTCATCTATTCGTTATTTTTTGTCGGATGTTGGATGCAATCTGAATCGGTTCAATTAATTATCGTAATTAGTAATAATAATTTATGCTATTCTAAACGAATGATAACTTGGCGAAACAACCATCCATACACTTGAATGTTATTATTCTGACAATGGTTAATAGATCTACCCGGTGTGTAGGTCATTCATTGTGTAGCTCTACTGCCTGTATGAATAAGTTAATCTACTAGCAGTTTACAAGGATTTAACTAATATAGGTATTCGAAGGGTATTTGTATAGATCTAACGATGGATTGAATCTAGATCGATCAAGATTGTTCATCTTCTACGTCATACCGGATAGTATGAAAATGAATGATACGATGATAATTCTAGACAACAAAAAATTCGAGAGAATGCAACGTAAAAAAGTACCAGGAATCGGTTAATGAAATGGGGAAATCTATGGTTTTATCAAAATGTATTGTTGGTATTTAGGTACATTACGGCCAGAAATTCGTTCATAATAAATCGCCTTGTGAGACGATGTCTATTTGTTCCGCCAAACACCCCATGATACTCAGATAAAAAAAAAACTAAATCACTTTCACTTTTCAGCGCCTTTGATGCTTCTCTTTCGGTTCTGTTGAAAGGTATCATTTTGTTTACTGGTTTGTATGTCAAACATGTAATTCCATGTCTCACTAACAATGAGTTTTATGAACACAGAGGTTCTTCATTCGATATTTTTACCTAATGGAAAAACACAAAATCTACTTAGGTGGGATGAACTAATGAAATAGAAAACAAACAATTTACTAGACTAAGCTCGAACTCCGTGCGAATGATAAAAAAAGTCGAAAAAGAATTTCACATTCACTCATATTCTACAAGCAGTAAAGTACATATATCGAAAAAAATTTCGATACACTCAACTAGCAAAAAATGCTGATTTTTAATTGCTTTTAGAATCATAACGAAATATAATAACAACACCACTTCTCCTCATCTCCCCTTGCCATAAATCGAAACAAATATTTATGAGTGTTGGTGAACACATATCTGAATATTGAAAATAATAAAACTAATGGAATTACGAACCTTGACAAAGGTACAAATAGGGGTCTGAATAATTACAATTACCTAGTCGTCAAATAATTGACCAAAGTCCTGCAATTGTTGGATGAAACGCACAATCATAATAATATTGCCTGTTGGAGATTTTTAGAGCCGTCCCTGTGCAAAATGAAAGGTGCGCGGTCAGAGTGAGCGGTGGCGGTGGCATTGTCCTTGTAACTTCTGACCGCCTGACAACTTACGTGTAGAATATTATATTCTATTCGCGATAACTATTAAGGAAATATGGATGTAGAAACGTTGATAGAAAACGTCAAACTGCATCCATTTCTTTTCGATGTGAATCATCCCGAATACAAAAATAAGCGAAAGAAAAATGAAGTGTGGGATGCGATCGCAGTAGTATTATCCAGTAATTCAAATGGTGAGTAGAATTTATAATTTAACATAATATAATTTATTGTGTAATAATGTAGCTCAACCTTTTAAACCGAGAGTTCAAAGTAGGTTGGATTGGTGATCTGTGGTATGACAGTGCGTTCACATGATAAAATGTTCACTGCTTTCAGCGACCTCGTACGATCGTCATTGGAACTAACAATTTAAGCGCAAAAATTTGAAAAGCTTCGAATCGAAAATATTTTGACTCGCTTCCAGAATTTTAAAGTTAAACTAAACTACGTACGGAAATAAGGTAATATAATATCCATTTTCTTTTGGAATAGCCATAGTACCATTATATTCTTATACGAGTTTTTTCACATTAAATATTTTTGATAATACTAGGGGCTTAATGTCAGAGAAAACACAAATACAGACAACAGAATTAATCTTTTTAACATTTTTTAAATTTCTTTGGCAGTTTAAAGGTCTTTGAAGTTTCTGCTGATTCTCCCCTCGAGTTTAATTCCCATCTAGATCAATTTCTCTGTTTAATGTCTTCATTCTGATCTGAAGATCCTGTGAAATACATATAAAAAAAGTGATTGAAATACCATGAATAGAAAATAAGTTAAGAGTCCTCAGAACTGATAATATAAATAATATATTACATTATACATACTTACTTAATGACTAAATTTGATCGATTGTTGATATATTTTACACTTGTGAAAATGCATAGCTGAAAATATATAAAAAAAATAACCAGCCATCAGGAAGAAATAAAACAGGGATATCAATTGTCAAAACTAGCTAATACTAGCCAATTTCATTTCATTTTTGAAATGCATATAACAAAAAAAAAGTTTTTACGTATTTGTTCAAGAGTTTTACCTCTGAGCAATGGATTGTTCACTTTTTCGAGCCAACTGATTCTCTGCAGTTGGAAAACGATGACGTTTACTATACCTATTTTCACATTTAGGAACACAATATTTGCATTTTGAAGTAAATCGCGCCATATCAAAAAACTTGTAAACCATGAATATATGACGAAAAACGAGGTAATACAAGTAAACAAAAGAACAGCGATGCGAGCGGCCTCAAGCGGCTATCGTGGGAACTAAATTACCATTTCAGAGTTTAGTACCTCTAATTAAAATTTCAAATTTATCCTCTTTTTATTTCTTATTCTCAGTATCCCCTCTATTATATGTATACCTACTTTATTTCTGCAAGAGGCTGATGCGATTGATAAAATATTCTAGTGCACTTTGCATTTGAAGTTGAGGTGTATGTTTTATGTTTTTTATTCCGCAATATTTATGATGACAAATTAATTCCAGCGTATCCACCAAAATCAATTGTTTTTTTATAATTCAAATTATATTATTTGAGATAAACTTATTGTAAGTTGATAAGGTCGGCGACATCAAAGTTATCAAAATGATACATTTTTAACTTGATTTTTGGCAACATAATGACTGCATTTGAAGAAACTGTGTTATGAGAACCAGATATTGCTTTCGTATCTACCGCATTCTGATGACTTTTGGGATGAAAAATCAATTTGGTCTCTGTTTCCAAAATGTTCTTTGGCAAAATGCATTTCAGACTTTTTCGAACAACTTTGGTTATCTCTCTCTGTATGTGGTCTAAAAGTCAGTCTGTGTGCTCGCCCATCGTTGTAACAGCCTCAACTTTTATAATTTCTCTCCGATTCCAATGAAATTTGGTATGAACATTCAGTTTGGCCAGCTTTTCCAGATAAAGTATGCGCGTTCAGCATGTGAAAACGTAAAATTTCCGGTATTCCTATATCTCGTGTGCTAGTACACTGATCAACAATTGCTAGGGATCACTTATGAACTTCTCTTGTATTTTTTTCAAGTTATCTCGTGAACATCTGTACATTATATGTTCTCTAAGGAAAAAGTAAGATGTTTTGAGTTGATTATATCAAAGTCTTCCTCACTTCATCGGCTCTTGTTCACAAAATCGATTATTATCTGTAGGCTGTTACAGGTGGAGTGAAAAGCAATGTGGTATTTGTTATTAAATCTGTTTTTTTCTCTCATTCAAACACATAAGGTGACAATAATTGAAGAATTGAGAACAATATCAGCTTATCAGTCATGCCGAGAAGACGTTTGGCTCCTGTGCAACTGGACCAAATCATACGGTGGATACAGGAAGGTTTGTCCCAGCGAGAAGTGTCCCGGCGGTTGAATGTTTCGCAAAGTGTCGTGAGTCGGGCTTGGAATAGGTTCATCCAAAACGACTCAGTAGCGTATGTTCATGGGGGAGGTCGGCAGCGCAGTACAACAGCTGCCCAAGATCGTCTTTTGAACCTCAATGCTAGGAGAAATCCCACTTACCCGGCGTCGCGGCTCAATAGATCACTGAGAGTTGTAAAAGGAGTTCTAATTTCGAACCAGACTGTAAGACGACGACTACATGTTCGTGGTTTGAGAGCACGTAGGAGGGTACAACATCCCCGTATGAATAGGGAACACCGGGTTCATCGACAGCAATGGGCTGAGGAGCACCGCAATTGGACACTTGATGTTTATTTACGGATGAGTCTAGATTTCGTTTGGTCAACTCCGATGGACGTATTCTTGCTTGGAGGGAAAGAGGTCGAAGGTATGCAGAACAGTTTATGGTACCCACAACAGCTTTTGGCGGAGGTTCTATATGTGTATGGGGAGGCATTTGTTTGAACCAACGCACAGAGTTGGTTGTTCTGCTGAACACCACCATGACCAGCCAGAGATATCACGATATGATTATTGAACCCATAATTGTTCCGTTTGCGGCTGCCGTGGGCGAGAATTTCCTTTTAATTGACGATAATACCCGTCCACACCGTAGTCGTCTGGTTAATGAAGCGCTAGAAACTCATGCTATTGATAGGATGGACTGGCCAGCTCGCTCTCCAGACATGAATTGCATCGAACATGTCTGGTCTGAGATGTCTAGACAATTGTCAACCTTAGAACAACCGATCAATAACCTGGAGGACCTTTCTAATGCTTTACAGGATATTTGGACGAATTTGTCCCAAAATTTTATAAATCGTTTGATCGAAAGTATGCCTCGTAGGGTAGAATGCTTGAGACGAGCTCGTGGGTGACCAACTAGGTACTAGCTTAACCGAAACTTCAGCCTTCTTGTGGTTTCATCATAAAATTTTTATGTTATTCAAACACAGAATTTTGAGTGTTCCTAATAAAGTCTTTTTTTCTTTCCAACTTTCCATTTTTTCATTCTTTTTTCAAGTGAACCATATTATCAACTGAAAATACTCTGATATCCGACTAAATTTATAATCTTGGAGCGAATATTTCAGAAATTAATTTAGAACAAGTAAGTGATGTCGTATTCAAGAATTGGTCAATTCTTCCAAAGAAAAATTCTTCGGTATTAAATTTATCAAGTACAGATTATATAGATTTATAACTTATGTGATGATTCATCAGTAAAATTTTTCAAATCAGAATCCACAACCTCTTATTGGTTCTTCATTAACCCGTATGAATTACCTTTTTTTGATCTTCCCTATCATCCTACGATAGATTTTGTAATATAACTTACATTAAGAGGGGCCTATGCCATTTCAGCGATCATTTCAATAATTAGCACGCATTATTTTATGCTGAAGACCATCGATTTATATGAGGTTTTCGCTTTAATTCGTTTTGAAAAATTCGACCAACAAGCTTTTGTTTTTTAATGAATTTTTACACAAAAATATTATACAAAAATTTTTGTCGAAGGCTGAAAATGCGTTTTTTTCTAAATTCAAAAATAAAGACGTTAAAAGGTATTTTGATTTCTTGCATGTGGTAAAAAAGACGTTAAATCAGAGAAACGTTTGACATTGCTTTACTCAACCTGAAAAGTGGTGAAATTTCAAAAGTGCTGAGGAGATAGGAGTAGTTTTAGCAGAACACGAGAAAGTCACGTGGTATAAACCCCTCTCGAAGTAATCACAAATCTTTCCTCGGAATATATAGGCTGTTTATGAAAATGACACCAATTTTTATTTAGGCGGTGCTTAATGTTATTCAAAATATATTTGAATGTTTCCTGACTCGTTCGGGTGTATTGAAAGGACTTTTCGTCATCATTTTTAATTTTGAAAATAAGTGATGATATTCACCATATCTAAATCTCAAACGATTTATTGGATGAATACCGACTTTAGTTCTTGCCAGTTTTAAAACTACTGGATCTAGAGCAATCATATCATCAGATAACGACGACGACATCTTTCACGTTCAATGTTTCGAACAGAACTACCAGCTTTAGCCGGCAACTACTCTGTCCTGCATAGGCGCGAGGAACCGGCACCTATCGGAGCCGGCAGCCGGTAAGCGGGTTACCCGCTTTTACTCTGTAGCTACACTTACTCTTGAAAAACCTTAATATTAAATTGGCGACTTATGAAGAGACCAGTTTTCTTGGATTTTAATGGTATTGGTTCCTTTCCACTTGATTCCCTCACAGTTTCTTATGACCACACTCACGTCGTTTTTATATTTGATCATTTTTCACTATCGTCCATATTTGATCGACAAAGTTCAAAATGCTTGAAATGAGCTATCATCTCATTTCGGGGATGCCTACAATCTACAGGGTGCGGTCACAGTTCGCAAAACTGGAAGCACCTACTTGGCCAGAAATAGTGAAGGTGGTGGAATGATTTGAGCTGTTGGAACAAGTTAGCGATGTGGAGAATCGAAATATTGACCGTAGCTCAAGAACAACTAGAAATATTGCTGCTGTAGCCCGTAGTGTCGACGAAAACCCAGGTTTGTTGATTCCGCACAATCTTGGGAATTGGACATTCGACAAAAGACATTACACCGAATTTTACATGAAAACTTAGGTCTTTAAGTTTCAAGACGGCGCTATGTGTGATACAAGCAACCAAACAATCGCAATTTTGCAAGAACAGTTTCTTGGTCGTGTTATTTCTCTTCTTCTTCTTCATCGTAAGTTAGGACTAATCCTGTGTTTTCATCAATGGTTTTCTAGCTGCTGCTGGGATGACGAAGACCAGCTTTCATACCACCTTGTAGGTGGTCGTCCTGGTGGTCGGGATGTATTTGGTTTTTCCTCCTTTGCGATTTTTGCCAAGCGGTCATCCGACATTCTGTCCACATGGTCTCTCCATGCTCTTCGCCGTTTTCTTGCCCATCTCACCACATCCTGGATGTCACATATATCTCGAATTTCTTCGTTTCTTTTGCGGTCAAGTAATGTGTATCCCGCTATAGATCTCAGCGCTCGCATCTCAGTTGTTCTTAGAAGACGCTTAGTTACGGTGTTCTCTGCTCTGGTCTCTATCGCGTATGTCATCACCGGTCTCACACAGGTCTTGTATATTCTGACTTTGCTCCTGGTGCTCATATATTTATTCCGCCAGAATACATCTCGCAAGTACCCCGATATTAATGATGCCTTCGTTGTTTGAGCTTTCACTTCGTTCTTCAAATTCCTATTACTTGTAATATTCGCGCCTAGATATTTGAACGACATCACTTGTTCTACACTATGATCGTATATCGCGAGTTTACATCTTCTTGGTTCTTTAGATACTGTAAAAGATTTTGTTTTCTCCACAGATATCTGCATGTTGAAAGCTTCGGCTATTTGTTGGAACTTATACAGGAGCCTTTGTAAGTTATCTTCATCTTCTGATATGATCACTGCGTCATCGGCATAACATACGATTTTTATTTCTTTGTTTCCCATTCAGTATCCCCTTCCAGCCTTTTTATTGTTATTTTTCGAAGGTGATTATTATTGCCCACCGAGATCTTGTGATTTAACACCTTTAGAATTTTTTTCTTTGAGGCCATGCTATGCCAATGCTCCACAATCGATTCAAGACCTTAAGATTAAGATTTAATTAAAGAGGTTCCGGTTCATTGCGATATAATTATCTATTGTTCTCCCAATCAGAGCTATTCTCTCCATAACTACAGCTCGCCTTCCAGTTCCAGAGTTCTAATGAACTCCAGTATCCGGGATGGCTTCAAGGAGGCTAATCCCTCAGTTCTACAAGTACATGGCGAGGCATTCCGTCACCAGGTGATTAGGAGTTTCTTCTTCCTCCCCACAGGGCACCCCCCATATTCTCATGAGGTGTTTCCTAATGCTCAGTGAGGAATACAGTGAGGAGGTGAAGTATACTCTTGCTAACATCCAGATACTTCTTGGATCAAAGTTTCCAATAAACTTTTTGGAATGTTCCAAACCAGTAAGATTCCGCCATAGTGTTTCTCTTTTGGTTTTTTCCTTCTCCTGAAACTCTTTCTTGTAGTTACATTTGGCTATACCACAGAAAGATTACGGGCCGATGAAAGGAGTTTATGCTCCTTTTCTGGCAAGTGTGTTGGCCTCTTAATTTCTTCTAATTTTCGAGTAGCTGGGAACCCAGACTTAAAGGACCTTGTTATTCTTGCCTATTTAATTGAGTTTTCTTCGGCACTCCAATACCATCTTGATAATATGTGAGCTCAGTGCTTTGATTGCGGCCTGACTATCAGAATGTATCGCTATACAGGGTGTCCCGGGAAGAATGCGACAAACGAATACCATAAATTAAGGTCATCCTGGAGTACCCTTATCATCAAGATGTTTCAATCGCCTGAGTGCCTTCGTTTGGGATATACAGGGTGATGTTCATCTTATGAGTGAAATTTCACTGTTGAATAGCTCTTTAACTAATCGACCGACTAATTTGAAATTTTGAAGTTTTGTCACCCTTTCCTATCGCCTTCCTTCAATATTTCTGAATTCGAGTAAATCAGATCCGGACTAGGAAAATTTCAGACTTTTCCTATTTTCGTTAATATTGGATCACCCTGTACGTGAACACTATGAACCACAAAGAATCAATTCATTAAAAAAATTCTAAATCTCTGATTGGCACGGTCATACAGGGTGATCAATAAACATTCCCTTATGAGTGAAATTTTTTTAATTCAATAACTCTTCAACAAATCCACCGAATAATTTCAATTTTTGAAGTTTTGTCGCCCTTTACTATCGTCTCCCTTCAATATTTCTGAAATCGAATAAATCAGATCCGGACTAACAAAATTTTAGACTTTTTCTATTTTCGTGAATATTGGATTACTCTGTACGTCAATAATCATAATTTTTTTCATTTTCGTAACCACAACGAATTAATTCATGATCAACATTCTAAAACTCAGCTTGCCACCGTCATACAGCAATAACATTCCCTCATGAAAGAAGTACAACTGAATAAGATAGCGAAATCTGTGAAACAATAGTTGTTTCACAGATTTCATATCATCATGCTCAAAAATGTATTAAAATGGAGGAATATCATTTTGAACAATATCTGCTGAACTGAAAATATTTTATTTTTGATTCATTGTTTTCAAGATCAAATATTTTCAATTCATTTGCGGTTTTTGTTCTATTCTTTATCCAGCTGTTGATTAAAAGTTTTCTTAAATAATTTGAGGAAAATTTAGGTGAGACATTCGTGAAGGGTGAAACAACTTCAATTTTCGGAATGATTCTACCGATAAATTCAAGATATCTTGAACTATGAAATTTCTTTCATGAAGAAATGTTTATTGATCACCCTGAATGATGGCGCCAAGAAGAGATTTAAAATTTGTATTATGAATTAATACTTTGTTATTACGAAAACGAAATAAAATCATGATATCCACATACAGGGTGATTCAATATTCAAGAAAATAGAAAAGTTCTTAAATTTTTCTAGATTTACTCGATTTCAGAAATATTGAAGGCACTCAGGCGATTGAAACCTCTTGATACGGATCTTCCATGATGACCTTAATTCATGGTATTCGTTATTCGCATTCTTCCCGGGACACCCTGTATAATATTTCTGATAGTTTCATGCTAGGTTAATTTCTACGCATCTTTCTATTGTAAGTATCTCTGCCTGAAAGACACTTAGACTACGGCCTAACGATATTGAGCATTTGATACAAGTCCTGAATACTCCAGCGCCAGTCCCCGTTGTTGTTTTTGGAATCATCTATGTACCATTGGATGATATTTTTTTTGAGAACTAGGATTATGGACTCCCTTTCCTAATCTTCTTTTCTACTTTGTATCGTAATGAAGGTTTTTTCGATGTTAATTTTCTTTATCATCAGTTATGGAAAACTAATCATCATCTCGTCACTGGGAAGTTTCACTGATGGTATGTAATTAGTCAGGGAGAACCAGGCTCTCTTATTCCTAATTGCCTCATTGCAAGTACCTTTCCTAGATAGTCTTACAGTGGCCTCATAGACCACTATTGTGATTTAACATTTTAGAATTTTTTCATTTGAGGCTACGTCTATGCCAATGCTCCACAATTGATTCAAGACCTTGAAGGTAAAATTCGTGATATTATCGAGGTCATACAGTCACAAATGTGCAAATTGGTTATGGAAAAAAGGATACCTTATTCTTTACAATGAAATGAAAACCATTGATTTCTCCTAACATAAATTCGTTTCTTATATAAGAAAGTGAAACCTTTTATTGGAAAGTTCTTTGCATGAAAAAAAAAGGAAATTTTTCAAATTTTCCAGCTCTGAAGAGCTGAAGTAGATAGAGGTAGAAGCAACAATAAATTTCATGACGATTTTCAAATATATCTTCATACCAGGATTGAGGAATTTGCTCAGTGCGTTCGACTTTTAAACGAAGATCTTTCAATTATTTCCACCGCTGCTTCCCATATGGGTCTCGTTTTAAATATATCAAAAACACAATCCATCGTCATTGGTACTAAAAGATGTTTGAGTAAGGTAAACATACACGACAATGAAATTGTTCTCTGTGGGGAGAATGTTCCCTACTCTTCGGAGGTGAGAAGTCTGGGTTTGATTATAGATGAGACGCTTTCTTGGGATCCTCAGATTACCAGTATAAGCAAAAGGTTTTACCAGAGCCTCCATCAGCTCCGTCTCTTAAAGAATTTCTTACCTTTCCAAACACGAAAGATGCTTTTTTTCACACTATTGCTCCCTATTCTGGACTATGCTGACGTGGCTTTCATGGGTCTAACGGTAAGCCAGTTGGGTAAACTCGACCGCTTACAGAATGTAGGTATTAAATTCGTGTACAACTTGAAAAAATTTGACCACGTTAGCCAGTTCAGAGATGCTCTCAACCTGCTGCCCATTGCATTGCGTCGTAATTGGCATACTCTGCTTCTGGGCTATAGGGTTTTAAAATGTCGCATCCATCATATTTGCACTGCAATATTCGACTTCTCGGAGGCGAGGATCATCATACGAGAGCACTTGGTAATCTCACCTTAAGAATAAACGCTCATTCCACCAATTCTGTTCGTAACTGCTTCTCTGTGAGATTCCCTCAACTTTGGAACCGCATTCCCGTGGAGATATCTCACTCTCCCACTCTCAGATCATTCAAAATGAGCCTCAAAAGATTCTTAAAACAGACCAACGGTTGAGGTGTTTTTCTTCGTCGATATCTTACCTCATTTTCCTTTCCAATTCATCCCTCCTTTATCCCTAACAGGTAACACAAACATCATATGTATTTTCTTTTTTCAAATTATGTTTAGTGAACTCCTACATGTAATGGAAATGCTGAGTAGTAAAGGGTTGGCAGGAAGACATCGCTCAGCGATATGCCTACCCATTGCATATTGTTATACACACTTCTGTTATATATGAATTTGCAATAAAGAGTTCTAATAATAGTAATAAATATTCAAAATATTTTCATCCAGTTCGAAATGAATAAGATTATAAGAATATTTTCATTTCATTTTCAGGTGTTGAGTTGAAGTCCAAATGGAAAAATTTGCGAGACAACTATGCTAAATATCTGAGATGGCAAAAGAAACCTCGTGGTCAAACAGCCAATCTTCTCAACAGGTACAAAGCATGGCCGTGGGCCTCTCATATGGAATTTTTGAAGCCCTACATTTCAGCCTCTAGAACAGAATCTGATTCCCAAGATATACAAACAAATGATGAAGAAAACATGCCTGAACGAATCGGCACCGCTGTTGATGATGATGAACCAGAACAGAAACCAGCAATCTCTAGATTTTTTCAATTGAATCCACATGAGGCAACTTCGGCAAAATCCACAGATGAATTTTCCGAGAATAATCAAAAGAGAAAACCGCCTCCTCTTAACGATGAACCCGCCTCTCTGGGGAAGAGAGTTAGAATAGAAAATCTGACTACAGAATTCGATGACGTTGACTTCATCTTTTTGGGTTACGCAAAAGTGATTAAGAAATTTTCGGCAAGACGAAGAGCCTGGACCAAATATAAAATCGCTCAAATTATATTGGAGGCGGAACTCGAGCAAGGACAAGAAGATTATTCTCATCAAAGGGGAGCATCTGGTGCAGCATCACCATCGGCTGAATCGTCTACTAACCTTTTTGAAAATGATAGCGAACCCTCTTCTTCTGCGCCTCTGGATATTAAGCCTGGAGAAGATATTGTCAGCATCTATGATCAATTCAAATGATTATTATTTTTTTAAGGTTCTTTCAGAAAATCTAGTTAAAATTTAATTCAGTCCAAGAATATGAACAGAAAGTGCGAAAGTACGATGTTATTTTTTCAATCAAGACAAAGCTTGATATCATGCGAATAGAGAATCTGGAATTGAATTGATTCTAGGTAATGGCTCTACATATGATATCATGAGAAATAGATATTTTATAATTGTACAGCATTTATATTTATTAAATAATTTATTTATGTCAATCTTTTTTCATGCATTCACATCAAATCTCTTCACTTCTCAAAACCCTTTAATACCGCAAGGTTTGGTCAAGATTATGATAAAAATCCTATTACATACGTCTTGTGAAATACCTACCTACTTTGTTTTCATAAGAATCGATTGATGGCTCCGTAAAAACTGATTCTTCTGTTTTTAATTCATTATTTTCAATAATAAATCTAAAACAAACTGGAAACAAATTTAAAAAAATATTTATCAGTATGTTAGCAACATATAATCATGAAATTGAAAATATATATTGCTATGAATGATGCTGTACGCAATATTCTTTATCGCAAAGTGCTAGTAGCATTAATAGTTTTGGAACTATAAATTTTTGAAATTTTATACCCTAGATATCCATTAAAATATTTTCTCGTAGAGTTTAGGGATATTTCACGGTGAAAGAGGAAATAATAAACCGTAGTGCAATATTTGTTCATGCAGGGTGATTCACGAAAGCGGTTGGTTAGAATATTTCGAAGAAAGACTCGAGATATACTCTTGAAATTTTATAGTTAAGCTTTATTGGTTCAGATGAATTCTCAAAAAAAAACTTCCGATTCTTTTGAATTATACCAATTTTCATTCTTTAAAGGTAACACCCATTTTTTTTAATTTTCAACCAGATCACTCATTGAATTCTACATTGCTTTAATGGATGATATGCCTTTTTTACCAGAAAATTTAATCGAAAAATGAGAGAAAAACTTTAACACCTGTATCTCAAAAACAAAGCGTTTGTGGACTCATGTTATAGGAAATTTTTTTTAAATGATCCCAGAAATCTGTCATTTTCATTTGTAGATACCTTCAATTATGGAACACCTGTAGATGAAGTCAATTCAAAACTGATGTCTTCACAAATAAATTGCAATTTGAATGTAACACAATAAATTGTACAACCCAGCCCAGACAATTTTTCGATGCGAATTAATCAGTTCAGTTCTTTGATAACTACAGTATTGAAATTTTGTGACGAGAATGATACAAAAAACCGAAAACAACACATAAGTGTATACCGATGACGTATGCAAAAATCACAGATGGCAAATAAGGGATGATGCCGAGAAAGCGGTTAGATGAAATAAAATAATAAACCTCGAACAAAGACGAACTCTTAGTGCAATAAAAGTACTCATCTTGAAAGCGATAATAAACTCATAAACCTTAAAGGGGTCCAATTGTTTACTGACGTGTCGATTTCAAAGGAAAGTAAAATGATTATTATTGGTTCATTTCATGGAGAAACTTTTGTTCTTCGTCTTTGCAAAATTACTGAAATTTTGTATTTTGAAAATCTTGGGGGGTAATTACCCCCAGTACCCCTCCATGCCTACGCCTTTCATCTAGCCATGACATAAATCTTGAAACTGCTTTTTTCAAATTAGAATCCATTTTTTATTGGTCTGGTGGAATGTCAATGTCAAAAAATAGTGTAATAGGTACCTACTCACATACTATTGCTCCAGTGGCGACGACAGGTTTCAAGAATAGGGGCCCAAGGAGGGGCCAGGATTTCAGGTCTATCTAGTTTACGTTAAATTCATGTTGTATTTTTTGCTCATCCGAGATTTCAGTGGAGGGGGTAGTAAAAATTTAGTTTCTGACTCTACTGTTTTGCTCTAAAATGCGTATTTTCCGAAATATAGCGAAAAATCTCATTTTCTTCTAAAGAATGATCTGATTCTCGTTTACATTATTGAAGTTTCTCAAATTTCATCTATTCTTCAGGTCTCATGGTGAAAAAAACAAGAATTTTGATTGATATTATGTTTTTAAATTCTAAGTTCTTTAGGGCCACTGTTTTCTTCGCCTGAAGGGATTGCATTATGTCTGTTATGATGAAGTATCATAGATACTTTATAGTAAGTCAGTTACTTTGAAGCAATACAATCGTCTGTCGAACAAAAAGCTACTAATCCAGAAAGTCAACTTCTTAGGAGAAGAATATTTCGAAATTCCTCTCCTATTTTTCCCATTTAATAATAGGTCCAGATTGCCTGATTGCTTCATTCATAGAATTTGTGCATTCCAATCGTCTTCTTGGTATTCCTGCTTGGGTGAGTGCTGGTTGAGGGTCCTGAGCAGCACCTTCAGCAGTCGGAAAAACTCGTGTTGTTCTTCTCCTAGAATGTTGAGATTGTGAAGTCGTAGCATAAAACTCTGCTACCGACGTCCAGCATGCTATCATGTTCAGCACCAGCTCCAGACACGCCCAAATGAACCTCAGGCGGCGCCGGCGGCTGTATATTTCTATTCCTTAAATTCACTATCATTCATGGATTTCCCCGTGTTCTGAAGGAGACGGGCTTTGATCGCTTTTTAAGATCCGCAGAGCTACGGTGGAAGAATTTTGAGCTGCTTTCCACCATGAGCAGAGACCCTTCGAGAAGGTTTCTGCTTTTCGGGTCAGGATTCAGGAAGCATCTGGAATCTACGGTGGGCAAGAGTCAGTTCAGCTCTCCTGATAGGTGAATCCCTAAGGATAATCAGAACATCGGTGGCAAATTTTTATTCAGCGTTTGGCTATCTATATACATAAAAAAAGCAAAGTCACTAGTATGGCAGAGTACTAACTAAGGAGACAGATGTATGTCGAACAAAAAGCAAAGTCTCCACAAATTCAAATTCTTATGAGAAGAATTCTCGAGCCTGATTTACGTAGGTGTGCCCTATCCCTAAGGATTATGCGTATTTCGTCCCAAGACCGCTGATGGACTCTTCAGTTAGGCAATCCAGCGATCTCTGCCTAAGACATGCCTCACACCATAGTGGAGAGGTGATTCTGCTGCAACTCGGCGACCCTCATAAACCGGCCGGGGCGTAGTAGAGTGTGGCACGACACCCATAACGCCACCTCTCGGGCAGACAGAGTCACTACAGAATAATACTGAGTTCCTTGACTGTTGATGTTAATGCGTAGTATCCTAAACCAGTATTCACCAAAGCAGGTCTACTAAAAATACGCATGAAATGGACAAATTAGGGGAAATAAGGATATAGCCTGGCTCTTGGGAATCAAGTCGCTATGGAGCGTTTAATCATTTGAGAGACGTTTAATCATTTAAGAGACGAAAACCAAAACTCGAATATTGGAGAAATAGCACGAAGAAATTTCTCGAATATTCGAGTTTTGGTTTTCGTCTCTTAAATGATGCGCCAGGCACCGCTCTCATTCGGAAATGCGTGAAAAAGTTTGAGGATACCGGTACAACATTATACAGGGTGTCTACTTTAAAATGTACAAAACTTCAAGGCGAGATTCTACATATGATTTTTAACAAAAAATATCATTTAACACATGGTCGAAATATTGACGGTAATTCTTCAATTCAACATTTTGTGTATTTACGAAATCTCTCAATTTTTTTCCTAAAATCAATAACACTCCAGATATCCCTGTAGTCTCATCAAATTTGATTACATATCTCACAAGAGCATTAAATTGCAATGAATTAACACAGAAATTTCGTACTGCGGGTGTGGTAAGCATATAAATATAACTATTGTTAGGTGAACAATATCAATCATATTTTTCCAATAGGTTTATCGATGAAAAATGAATGATTGTGAACATGTTTTCTTTTCAGCAAACACTACTCCATTTAGTGATCTTTCGAATGACATATCAAATTTTGTACCTACTAGCTGCTTGTTTTCGGCCTTGATATCATGGCTAACATGACAACAAAACAACGAAAAATAAGAAATTATTCAAACCTGCTTTTTTTCATTTTGAAGCTTTTAATGATTGAATCAGTTGTTTTTGCTGATCATATACCTACTTATACCATAAAATATTCATACTTATACCATAAAATATTTTAAAATAATTAGGGATACCGCACACTTTATTAGCGAAAGTGGCCTCCTGTCAAATTGGTTAAATTTTTTAATATGTTCTAGTCCAAGTCATTCCAAACAAAAAGTTCATTAGGCAAAAGTTTTTCTATAGGCTAGTTTTGATGCTGGAGGCTCCTGAAAACTCTCAATTGTTCTCCATTTTTAGAAGATACAAAACGTCGTGAATAATTATCACTATTAGTAACCAAGATGTGAACTGTCATTAATACGAGATACTTTAGTGATGTTACATCAGGGCCCCCGCAACCGCGCGTTCAACGCGTGCACCGCACGCGGGCGCCACTCTAAAAGGGCGCCAAAACCTCTTATAGACCGCATGAAGAACCGATGGACGAAAAAAATTCTTTCAAATTTTTTTAACAATTTTTTTTTTCCAAACTTTTTCTTGCAATTTATACAAGTTTCCGAACGTCGCAATCGGTATGAAATAGCCAGATATTGGTTTACAAAAACGCATACTCGATGCTAATCCTAGGGCATTTTTTGCGCCATGTGCTGCACACAGCTTAAATTTAACTGAAAATGATTCTGCTAAGGTTTCAAACGAAACAGTGGACTCTTTTGATATTGTGCAAGAACTTTATATATATTTCTCTTCATCCACAAAAAGATTGGAATGTTATAAAAAAGCATGATCCTCAGTTACATCTAACACCCCTAAATGACACTAGATGGTCAAGTAGAATTGATGCTAATGTTTCATTTTATTCAAATATGTGATAGCCTTTTAGAAATAGCAGAAAATGATAATTTTAACATAGAAACTAGACATAAAGCAAGTTCTCTTTTATTAAATATTCATTCTTTTAAATTTATTTGAAGTATAATAATTTCTTATGATGTTTCATTCCAGATTAATATTGTAAGCAAAGTGTAGCGATTGACATTAAAGTGTGCCAAAACTATTTGAATAATTTAGTTGAGATTTCAAAAACTATAGGGATGATAATGTTCTCGAGGAAAAACTTGCGGAATCTGGAAAACTAGCGGCTGCTCTTGAGATAGATCAAGGTTTTTCTGTATTATATACTGTAAGACGAAAGTATAAACCAAAATTGTTCGATTATGAACACACGGATGAGGCACCTCAAGATCCAAAAATCGCTTTTAAAATAAATTTTTTTTTTTTTAAATTTGATCAAACACTAAGTTCCTTAAATTGTAGGTTTGATATGATATCTGATTACGATAACGTCTTTTGTTTTATTTGTGATATTCTCAAATTAAATGAAAAATATCTATTAAAATGCTGTCATGCTCTTCAACAAAAGCTAACTGATCAGAAAAAAAAAAGAGGCTGACGTGTAAGAAAATGATTTATTCAACGAGATAAAAGCCCTAAGATTGTTTTCATTATCTGAAGCGAAAATCCTCTTGAAATTCTACAATATATCTTTGAAAATAATCTTACTTCTTCTCTACCGAATCTTAGTATTGCCTCAAAAATCCTTCTCACTTTACCTGTGTCTGTTGCTTCTGGTGAGAGATCATTTACTGAATTAAAAATAATTGAAAACTTTTTGAAGTCTACCATGTCATAAGAAAGATTTTCTGGATTGGCAATCTTAGATATAGAGCAAGAGATACTCGATGAAATTGATTGATTGATTATATAAATAAATTTGCAACAGCCAAATCTAGAAAAACATCCATTCAATTTCTGGATTGATCCTTATTAAATGCTTATGCCTTCATGAATAATTTATAGAAGAATACAGCTTAAGTTTTGAAACACATTTAAAATGTATTATGTTACAACTAACATCATATAGTTCTTAAGGCAATGAAGGTTGCTGATAGATTTTAAACCATTCTACACTAAATTCTTAACAAAACAAAAAAAATTCAGATTATCAAGCAGTGCTTTTCTCCACCTCCCCCCTTTAAGGGGCGCCAAAATATGTTCCGCACGCGGGCGTTGATGTCCCTTGCGGGGGCCCTGTGTTACATTTGGTCAATTATACAGTGTGTTACAAATACTTAAAATTTTTACGTTCAATTATTCGAAAATTGTTACAAATTGCATTAGCGATATACAATCAAAAAATGTTTATGAAACCTATTCTACATCACATTCTCAAAAATATACGGATTGTTTAAAAAAAAAACGATATGTTCGAAATGTTCCTCACTGAGAAATCCATCCAATAGCTGATTCTTGAGGTTACATCTAAAGATAAAAAAAAAACTTTTCAAGAGCGTTTTATAGACAGATTTGTAATATTTTTTATGCTTCCTCTTGCCTTGAAATTATGATAAGCAAAAAATAATTTTCAATACGGAGCATTTGCTTTCTTTTGTATATTTTTTCGAATGTGATGTAGTATAAGGAGTAGAATAGGATTCATAAATATTTTTTCATTGTAGATCGCTAAGGCGATTTGAAACAATTTTCGAATAACTTAAAACATTGTAAGTAGCTGGAACAAACTGTATAATTGACCAAAGAACAATGCTTTTAATACTATCTCATATTAATGAGTGCTCACATCTTGATTACTCAGAATAGTGATAACTATCCAGGATAACGTTTTGTACCTATTGTTTAACTGTTTAACAACGGTGAACAAATAAGAATTTTCAGGGTCCTCTAGCGTTAAAACAAGCCAATAGAAAAACTTTTGCTTATTGAACTTTTTGTTTGGAATGACTTGTACTATAACATATCAAAAATGTAGCCAATTCGACAGGGAACTTTCCCTACTCAAGTGTTAATCCATTAAATTCGTTTCTTCACGTGTGGATATTCTTGGTGAAAGAGGAAATAACAAACTAGATTGTAAAATTTGGCGTGTTTTGTAGGGAGTGAGGTATAGTAACCTAGCTAATCCACAAATCTACCTTAGAAATTAGATCTTTCTCGAATATCTATCAACGGCGTAGAAATAGGGAGTGGGGAAAAATGGGGGTAAACCCCCCCCAAGATTTTCAAAATATAAAATTTGAGAAATCTCGCAAAGAAGAAGAACGAAAATTTCTTCATAAAATGAACCAATAATATTCATTTTACTTTTTTACTTTCCTTTGAAATCGACACGTCAATAAAATACGGACCCCTTTATGGTTTATGAGTTTATTAGATGAGTACTTTTATTGCACTACGAGCTCGTCTTTGTCCGAGCTTTATCTAACCGCTTTCTCGGCATCGCCCCTTATTTGCCATCTGTGATTTTTGTATTCGTCATCGGTATACACTTACCCGTTGTTTTCGGTTTTTTGTATCATTCTCATCATAAAATTTCAATATGTAGTTATAAAAGAACTGAAATGAATAATTCGCATCGAAAAATTGTCTGGGCTGTGTTGTACCATCTATTGTGTTTCATTTGAATTGCAAATTATTTGCGAAGACATCAGTTTTGAATTGACTATATCTACAGGGTGTTCCTAAATTGGAGGTATAAATGAAAATGACAGATTTCTCGGATCATTTCAAGAAAAAAAGTCCTATAACATGAGTCCGCAAACGCTTTGTTTTTGAGATACAGGTGTTAAAGTTCAAGTTTTTCTCTTACAGCCCCTTCCCTTCACAAGATATTTAACTTGTATTGGCATAGATATTCCAATTTGAAGTTTTCATCATGTGATCCTAATTTTGAATGCAAATCTACAGAGTGAATTTTTTCTGGAAGGGTGGCCGCTTCTTTCTTCCAGATTTTTTTTTGTGAAACACTGGTAGTTTAGAAAAATTTAAAAAGAAACTCTGGTTCATTACTGCACTGTTTGGTTTGTTGTAGTTTTATCGTATCGTATCTGCAATCGATTTTGAGAAAAAAATTCAAACAGCTCTCAATAATAATTTCTCAGGAAAATCCAAGATCCAGTTGGGTAGCTGTGATAAATAAATTAATTATAATTTTTGATACTTATTAACCCAATCTCTAGCGAAGATTAATAAAGATTCGATAAACTTGATGAATTCGATAAACACAAAAATTAGGACTACAAGAAGAACCCTGTATCTCTAAAACAAAGCGTTTGCGGGCTCATATTCATGGGACGTTTTATCCTTGAAATTATCAAAGGAATCTCTCATTTTCCTTCGTAACTCTAATTTAGGAACACCCAATATAAGGTGAGAACAACCGAATTGGTACCAAAAAAAAAAATATTTCGAGTAATTTGGTTCAAACTTCGTTATTAAACCTCCTTTTCTCACATTATAGATATGAGTAAACAATGTCGTCAAAATTTTTTTTCGAAAACACCCCCAAGAAAAAAAAAGATCTATGCCCTTGAGATCTATCTATTCAAGATTATCCCTATATCCCTATAATTTTTTCCTGATTATATGAGTGTTTCTTTGTAAATTTATTGTTAAAATCATTCTTCGTAGTTTTGTACCCTTACTGGTACTGGTACTGATTTCTTGAAGTAGGTAATTCATTTGATATCAACGAGGTCCAAGACTGTTGACGTTGTGTGTATCTATGCCATTATTATTTTTTTTTTACTTAGTAGCGGCGCACATATCCTGTTCTGGTCGGCACAGAGGAAGCTGCTGTAAAATGACCATTAGTTGACTTCTGTAGCAATCTCAGCAAGACCAATTCATTAAAAATATTCCATAAACAAGTTTATTTACTGTCTCAACATGCGATCCTTCTCCATCCTGCTTCGAATAATTCCTGCCAATATACAGATATAGGTGCCTGCTCTTTCAGGTTAGTTGTTACATCAGAATGGGAAGAATTTACCGGTTTTGTGGGAATTTTCATTCTCATGAAGAGACCATCACCATCGATTTGTCCAATTCGAGGTTATGAGTGTAGAAAATATCGGGCACTAGGGTAAAAGTACAGAAATTAAATTGACGGAATTATATTGAAAAAAAAACTAGAGATATACACATAATAGTTATTTTCGGTTTACTTATTATTTACAAATTCATGATGAAGAATTCCTTCGAATACCTAGAAAAGATCTAAAATTTTCATTAATGCATTGGCTAAACCAAATGAAGTAAAGTTACATTAAATCATCCAAAAGAAAATATGTACCTACTTAAATATTACAATGTGATTTATGTTTTCTACTCAAATATCTCAACAAGTATCCGATTGAAAATTACAAAAATTAATATTGCCGAATCTATCCAACAAAGTTAGAGGAATGGACAAAACCTCAAGGAAGTTTGCAGTTCATTTTCTCTTGGACCCTTATTTGTTCTATTTTAGCTTTTTTTCAATTGTAGCTTGATTCCTCGGAAACATAACTGTTTAAATGCCGTCCTCAGTTACTTTGTTTTCTGTTTGTATAGAGGGGTGAACAAAAACACGTAAGCTTTTATTCAGAACATCATGATGTGGGTCACAACAAAGCTTACGAACACTTAAATGTTGCTTATTCTCTACTGAACATTTCCCTTCTTTTTAGGAATTTCGATTTTTAATAACGAGAGAAATTACAACACTTTGAATGAATCTAATATACAGGGTTAGAACTATTTAGAGGGGCACTACATCGAAAACCATAAGAGAAACAGGGTGGCTCAAATTACAAAAAAATGCGTTATTTGAGGATTAGTGTGTTGGTGTTAACAGATCCAAAATATCGCCAATGGTTCCCGAAATATCTCGGAAAAACTGAAAAAAAGGATTTTCTTCTTCTTTCTTTTGTATAACTAATTTGCGTTTCTGGAGATAACTTCACGAAATTCGATTTGTAGCCATTAACCAATATAGATATTTTAATAGTGAATTCTTAATTTTTTTCCTTATTATCTCATAAGGAAAACCAATATGGCGTCCATAAGAAAAAAAATGGACTATCGCGTCTCTGAAACAATGGAAAACAGAAAAAATCTGAAGACACCATTAGAATTTCTATATTGGATAATGGTTACAAACCGAATTTCGTGAAGTTATCTCCAGAAACAAATGAGTTTTACAGAAAAAAAGGAAATATCGATTTTCAGTTTTTTGGAGATATTTCGGGAACCATTGGAGATATTTTGGATCTGTTAACACCAACATACTAATCCCCAAATAACGCAACTTTTTTATGATTCAAGCCACCCTGTATTTCTAACGGTTTTCGATATCCCTATAGTGCCCCTCTAAATAGTTCTAACCCCTGTATAATGAATAATATACTGGATGTGCCATCGCGGTGAATCACCCTGTATAACCATTTTAAATTGCATTTCTATTGGACCACCCTCTACAAACTAAATTTCAACTTTAGTGGATCTATTTTTAGGGAAATATTGTGTAATTTGTTCGATATTTTGCTAATATTGGCGCCCGTGGGGACCACAAATGTACCTATGGTTTCCAAGGGCGCAACTGGCGAATAAAAATGAAGAGCCCCTCACTTCACGTCCGTGTTTTCCTCATTTTTTAGATATTCTGCTTCAATTTCCTTTAGTTCTAACACCGCTATTTATCCGAAGTTCTGTACGAATTACCACTTTGTATTACCAGAACCAGAAAAATTTTATAATAATAATACCTACCTAATGTATAGAACCCAAAAATCGAATAAAGAAAAATAGTCCGTCGTCTGTCTGCCAGAGCTTTCCTCTGAAACTATGAAAGCTATACGCCAAATTTGGTACAAAAATCAGTTTTGATGCCGCATTGATCATCATGTTTACGATTCATGAACTTTTAAAACAAAAAATCAAGAATTTAAAAAAATTCATATTTACATGAATTTACTTGGCAAAATCGTGAAATTTCAAATCTGTTATGCTATCGTTGTACTGAATGAAAATTTTTTTACCGCAAGGCTGAAATAATTTCGGAGTAATGAATTTTTCACTATTCCTTTTCGAATATAACGCTGATATTATACGCATTACGCATCGGCCTTAGCGTAAGACTTTCGATCCCGCAGCCACGGGTTCGAATCCCTTTGTGTCTCAGACATCTTCATGCTGTAGTGACCTTTTTTTTTATTTCACAATTTGCTCTTTATTGAATAATCTTTGAATTTGGAGAATTTTTTAGAGCAGTAGAGTACGTACATATAAGAAAGGTTGAAATTTTCAATTCCAAAGGTTGAAATTAGTTTTACTTGAATTTTGTACGAGTTCAGTGGAGGAGTTCCAATAAGTGCAATAATTACTAAAAGCTGCATCGCCATTAAAAAACAATTCCTAAAATACACATATGAGAAGACGAAATATCATATGCCGAAAAAATTATCTAATATTAAGAATAATAGGTTTGTCAAGATGACAACCCAAACCTTGATAACAATAAAAAATACCAATCTATGGCCAATCCAAATAAATTAATTTCTATGCTGCTCTGCTAGTCTGGTTTGTTGACAGTTCTGACATGACATTCAAATACGAGTACTGTGTTGTTGAGATGCGATTATAATCGTTCTTGTAGAAATATGAAAAAAATAGTGGTGTCAAATAATAATTCTTGTGATAAATGTTTAATTAATAATCTTGCTTGAGTGTAGGCTTAAATCCATTTTCAGCTTTGGACAGAGTGTTATCTGTTTCTACTTTCTAATTAGAAATTTTGTGATAAATTCTTCATTTATTTGTATGATTTTTTTTAAATATATCCTATGGAACTGTAGATGCAAAAACTTAAAATGGTAAGTTTTAAGCAGTTATAACTATTCAGAAATAAATGGATTCATTGACTTGTAGAGTGATGATCCTCCTATATTGCCTGTTGGAACAGCAGTTAGTGCAAAATATAAAGGGGCCTTCTGTGAGGCCAAAGTAAGCAGAGTGTTTCCTCAATTAAGATACAGGGTAAGTAGAAGAGAATAGGACAAAATTCCCTATTTTTCATTTATATTGCACCTATTTTCAGGTTTCTTTTAAAGAACCTCATTCAGGAACTGAAACATTAAAAGAAGAGCATATTAAAGCGACTGGGCCCATTAGAACTGGTAGAATTGTGCTGGCATGGCATCCAGCTCAGAAAACATTCTTAGAAGCACAAGTTACTAGAATACAAGATCAAAGTCAATATACTGTTGGTTAGTTAATGATTGTTGTCAATATATTCAATTATCTGACTTACATTTTTTTTTTGCAGTATTTGATGATGGAGATATAACAACATTAAGAAGAAACTATTTATGTTTGAAAAGTGGAAGGCATTTTAATGAAAGTGAAACATTAGATCAATTACCACTGACACATCCAGAGCATTTTAGCAATCCTGTCATAGGAGGTAGAAGCAGAAGACGAAATAGAAATAGGTGTGAATCAAATATAATGCTAGGTTTTTGGTTTATTTTGGGTTTTTGTTATAATTGAATATCTCTGCACTTTTATAAGGTATAATCCTATTTGTTCTTCCAATTCCTACTCGAGTTCCAGGAAAGTACA
This sequence comes from Harmonia axyridis, assembly GCF_914767665.1. Classification (NCBI taxonomy): domain Eukaryota; kingdom Metazoa; phylum Arthropoda; class Insecta; order Coleoptera; family Coccinellidae; genus Harmonia; species Harmonia axyridis. The sequence goes on from NC_059501.1 coordinate 64,261,505, forward strand.
ACGTGATCATGGTGTTTTTCACTATCAATAACTCATCAACCTGATGATCAGCAATGTTCAAACACTTTCCAAGTTTGTTGATATTAACTTTTCAAAATAGGAGCTCCTTGACCAAGTAGCAAAAAGAAAATCCTTATTTATTAGAGATACTTGGAAAGTTTCCTAAGCAAAGTGCTTGATTGAATTTCCATTGGTTACATTCATGGAAAAAAACAATCTTGTGAAGTTTACTTTCAAGGAAAGCTGTTCTCACTTGTTTATTTTTTTTTTAGACTTGAATAACTTTCATCATTTCAAAAAAATGTGATTTCTTCAGAATTTCCCTTTTTTAGGGGTGACGATAGTGAAGGAGAACATGAAGAAGCTGACCCTGAAATGGAAGGTTATCATAGTGAAGTTGGCAGGGTTGTTTGGGGGGAAAATCTTGAGAAGAAGAGAAATAAAGACTGGCCACCTGGGCTTATTATGTTGCCAAAAAATACCAAAATTCTCAACACTAAGGAAGAATTTTTGATCAGGTCATTCAAAGATGACCGATTGTAAGTATACTTAATAGTGTTTTAATACCAATAGGTGATAGAATGCTTTCTTGTTCCAACCTGAATATCCATAGCAAATTCCATTCCAAACACGTTAGAATGGACTAAAATTAATTTTGTAAGAGGATATTGTGTATATTTTTATTGGACAATATTGAACATTAGAGTACTTATCATTTGCTCTTTTCATATTTTCTTCATTTTAGAATGATCTGTTGCGCAATGTAATTCTGTAGTTCGTCAAGAGAATTCGTAATTACCTTTTTTTCAGCTATAATGTTCCAAAGAAAGATGTAATTGCATTCAATAAAGAAGTGGGAGAGAAATTGGAGAAAAATAATACTCCTTTTTCCATAGGAGTTCAAAAAGCCCTTAGATATTTGAATACTGGTGAACTTCCGGCAAATTGGGAGAAACATTTTCATTCAGATCGTATGGAAACAGATGCCGAGATGAATTTCTCTGATGTATGTCTATTAAAAATTTTTTTATTAGAGGGTATCTTCTACTTGTATTTACTTATTGTAGTGATAAGTATCTACATCCAGAAATTTCAATAGATTTCTTTCAGACCTCAGATGATGAACCTTGTGAGGAGAAAGACAGATTTGTAGCTCAGCTCTTTAAGTTTCTAGATGAAGCTGGTACTCCTCTGAATAAAACCCCAACCATTGCTGGTGAAGATGTGGATTTATATCGACTTTTCAGCGTAGTTACTAAATTAGGTGGTTATAATAAAGTCAACAATCATAACAAGTGGAAATTCATCCTAGGAAAATTAAAATATGGTAACAGTCAATCGATCACTAATCAAGTGAAGGCAGTTTATAAGAAGTGTTTATTGAGTTTTGAAACATTCTACAAGACTTTAGGTGTGACCATGTTGACTCATACAAAATCAAGCAGAAAGAATAAAGGTACGTTTTCACTGATTGGTTCCATTTCAATTGATACGAAGCGAATTTTTGAGAATCAATTATTCTATATGTATTACATATTTTTAATTTGAAAAGCAAATTGTAGTGCAGTAAATCTATAATGCAATATAGGGTAAATGCACTGGTTAGCCGATCGGCACTGGTTCTCAACCATTCCGTGATTTGAGATGAAATAATAATAAAAATATATCATGTAGTGCAATATATTTTCGCGGTACGTGTTCTCGACCATTCTATCCTTCCAAGATAGTTTGCATAGTAGTGGTATAGGTCAAAGTTTTCGAGCTAAAAATTAGTTTATAATCGTCTTTCATAGAAAAGGGTTCTTTCTCGTCCTCTCTTAAAAAGTGCTTTGTGATATATGACCAGAAAATAGTAATTATTTCTTATTTGAAATGAATTATGTGTGTATATTTTGTTCCATATCAACTATAAGATATATTTTTGAGTGTATTTCAATCAAGAAGCAAATAAATGTATATTTTTTCGTTCAATATTCAGCGGTCGCGAACTGGTATTGGAAAATTTGTATCTTTTATTTCTCGACCAAAGTGGTCAAGAACCAATATGTTACTTCAATAATTGTTTATTTCAACCGATATATTTCTGTTGGATCATTTTCGTTTTTTTTTTCGATACCCTGATTCATTTATATATCTACTTTTTGAATATTAGTTAGCGACCACCGAATTAACGTTGAAACACTTATTTCTACCCTTTATTTATTCGCGGTCGAGAACCAATTTGATTGTACTTAATTCTTGACCACTGGTGGTCGGTGTTTTATATTTTATTTACTCATTAGTTTCTAAATATATATTAAGAGCAAAATAACCAAATAATGTTGTATGAGTTGCTATTTTGAAATATTTATAGAAAGTGGAAACTTTTGCAAAATAATTGTTTTTTACGTTCCGAGTGTTTCTTACTTGATTACCTCATCTGAGTGATGTTGATGGTACGGTACGAAAGTTAGTACTAATCACTCATCTCGCTCTAAAGTTTTTTTAAAATTTTTAAGTGGAGCGCCCACTATTATTAGTGGTCGAAAACTAACACAAAAATGGTCGAGAACTCTGCGGCGTGGTCGAGAACCGAAGGTTATTGAGATTTTCTATATGTTTTCACATTTCAAAGGTTAAATGCGGAAAGAACGCTTAAAATTATATGACAAATCATTTAAAACTCGCCAAAGAATCGATGAACACCAACACCATTAAAATTTGATAAGTTTATGTGTGAAAAAATCGTGCTCGAAATCGATGTTTCTGTTAACTGGTCGAGAACCAGTGCATTTACCCTATTGCATCTATCGTGGAATATTGTTACATCTCTGAAAATTTCAATTTTAGTTTATCACCATTATCCCTGAACGATTAATTTAATTTCCCCCTTTCCAAATGTAATTCGTGCCTCTTCTCGGTCAACTAAACTTATTACAGTTCATACCACACAAAAACCACTAAAGATATAAGATTTCATTTAGAATAATTGGGTGTGATAAACTCTAAACCGAAATTTTCATAGATTTTACAGTATTTCATGATAGGTACGATACGATAATCCTTTTTCTCTAATTTTAAGATATTTTCACTTGGTACATCTTGGTATACCAACTGGGAGCAAACATTTCTATATTAAGTGTAAATAGTTGGTTATGCATTCATTTGTATTCTTCAGAAGATATCATTCACTGAAATTTTAGTATTACCGAATCAGGGTTATCAAATTTTACATATATCAAAAATTTTTGAAGGTCGATCTCTAATTAGGGACAAAGACAGGGCAACACCAATAAATAGTCCAAAACCTGAGAAGGAAGATGAAATAATACAAGAACGCAAGGAGGAAGAAATGCCACCTCAAGAAGATAAATCGAAGATACGACCTACCGAAATCAAGGATGATAAGAAAAAAAAAGAGGTCCAAGATGCAAGTGAAAGCAGTAGTGACAATGATCAGAATGAACCTAGCACAAGCAAAGATTCGGGCCGACCAAAACGGTTCACAAAAGTTAAATCTTGGTCCAAAGAGAAGAAAATTCCGAAAGTTGCAACTGTTGAAAAGATCAAACCTACAACAGAAAAAGTAGAAGAGCCGATTAAGAAAGACGAAGAAAAGGACAAGGCATGTAAATCTTCTATTGGTTTTTCAGTCAAAAAGAAACTATACTCTATTTTCTTTCAATTTTCTTTTATCAATGGAGATCCATTCAACTAATAAATCAAATAGAGAACTTCAACTGATCGGGTCAATATCAAATTTTTCAGTTTTTATATCCAAAAAAAGACAATTTATCACGAATAATATTTTCTAGGGCCAACAAACCAGATCCAAGACTCTTCCAAAAATTACTACACCTACACCTGAGAAGAAAGTGGAACCAAAAACTCCAACTAAAGAACTAAAAGAAAAAGAAAATAAAGATTCAAAAGATAAGAGTACTGTTGTTAAAGCAGTGAAGAAAGTAGAAGAGGAAAAGGATAAAACTAAGCGTTTTCGAAAGCGATCACAAATGGATTCAGAAAATCCTGTTGATAGTTCAGGATCTTTCAGCATAAACAAAGGAGACAAACTGAAAGTTTATTATGGCCCTTCTATTGAATCTAAGGTAACATATGAAGCGAAGGTTTTGGATATTGTAAAAGATGGTCCTGAACCTTTTATTCGAGTTCATTATACAGGATGGAATAATAGGTAAGTAGGTATTTTAATTTCTCCGGGGATATATTTTATTATTTCTAATGAAATCCAGCAGACTATTTACATAGTTTCTGTACAGTGTTGTTATTGTACGTCGGCTAATAATAACTATTTTTTGGCTGATAATAACTTTTTAATGCTGTGACTTATACAAAAACAGTTTAACTTAGAATAACAAACTTTTACCATTACTATGGAAACTTCAATAAAACATATTTGAATGATTGAAAAGCCAACTGACTATTAAACTATATAAAACTGTAACAAGTGTGTTTCATAATTATTTGCCAAATTATTCTAGGCCTTAAGTAGTTCAATAAATGAAAGTATTTCTTCTATAAAATTATTTTCAAAAACCAATCTCTTGAGGACTGCAGTAAAAAATGTTCGACTCCTTCAAAATTATCCTGTTTATATTAACTCTTTTTACAATTGTAAGAATTCATCATTTCTATTCCTAAAATATTCATTTCCATGAAAAAAAAACAAATTATACAGGGTGATTTACCACTATGGCCTATTAGGGGTTAATGAAAAACTGATCACAATTTTGTGCTATATATTTTTTTTATTCCAACTACAGACAGTCTTATAATACTCCGTATTTGTAATCGAAAATGATTGAGGTTCTCTTGATAAAAAATTTTCTGCAGAAATATTAAAAAAAAATGTGAGTTGCAACCATTTTTTCATAATAATCCAATTTACTCATGGTTATTGTCATTAGTTTTTAGTTTTTACCCAAGGTATAGAATATTGCTGAAATTGTCATGAAAAAAGCTATCTAATTCAATAATATACTGGGTGTGCCATTCGAAATCAGGAAGTCGTAGTATGTTTCTGATATAACCAGAAGTTGTAGAGATCTGAAAATATTTTAGGGAGATCATTGTCTCAAACCCCTGCATGCAAATTTTCAGCAAAAAATGATGATAAACGTCTAATAGGCCATCGCAGTGAATCACCCTGTATAACAATATCCCCTATTCATGAAAAATCTATATTATTCCTCTTGTCACAATTTCAAAGATATAATAGTTCATGAATTAATAAATAATTTTCAATATGTTCAATCAAAACATCGGTTGTTTGGGCCCTGGATCTTGAGGTATAAACATCGTGTCTCACCTTTCTGTTAGAGTAGATTCCTTCCTCTCTCTATGCACTGTCTACTTATTATTAGATCATTGCTCTCTTTATCTATTATCTGTCAAATTTCTAATACAGAAAACACTTCTGCCAACCAGCATTTTTCAACGAAAAAATCACTAAATGATATTTATAGAAATATTCCATTAATTTTAATAAAGATTCAGTATTATACATTATATTCTCTATAATGTATAATACTCGTACAGAAGGCTCAATCTAACACTAGCTCATTCAATAACTCGCAACTTCATGGCTCATTTTTAAATTTTGAACTTGTGGAAGAACATCAATGCCTTCTGCACTTTTATATAAATAAGTATTACATTTCTTTTGTTGTCCTCAATAGATATGATGAATGGATTAGGATGGCAAGAATAGCAGAAAATTTGAGTGCTACCACTAAAGCTAAAAAAATAAAACATAATATCAGTGGTAGTAGTAGTCCTGTAACGAGCAAAAGCCCTTCTATAAGTGCTTCTAAAATTATAAAAAGAAAGAGAGGTCCTTCAGATAGCAGGAGACCTTCTACTAATGAAACTCCTAGATCAACTACACCTTTGAGTTCGACCTCAAATTCCAGCAGACCTAAAACTCCAGCTACTCCTGCTACTAGATCTTCAACAAGAAGTATCAGTAGTAAGTATAATACATAAATAGAAATAGGTAGTCCTTATAAAGGGTTATGTATCAAATGATATTTTACTTTTGAGGGTAAAGAATTTCTGTGAAAAAAAGTTTTCAAAATTTGTTAATGTTTTTCAATATGTTTATGAATTGTTTATAATGTGGATTTTAATTCATTAGAACAAAAGAGAACCAGAAGAACTTCAGTTCAAACAGACACATCTGTTCATACCGATACAGAATCACCAGCCACTGAAAGCGAAGTAGAAGAACTAACTAGAACTAGAAGTGGTGGAAAAAGTGATGAATCAGAAATCAAAGTATATAAAAAGAAAATTCAGCGTATCCCTACTATGGTGAGGCCAATTTCTGAAAATTTTTAATTCTTGTTTCCTTTAAATTCCAAGTAACATAATACTTATCAAAATAATTTCAAGCACAAAATGAGAGTGAAGCCAAGAGAAGATGATGATGATACAGAGAAAGAAGAAGATCAAATTGTGAAAGAAAGAGTTATGAAACGAACCAGAAAAGTGAAAAGAACACCTGATAAGTCCAATGATGAGAGTGATGAAGAAAGTGGTAATCCTCCTAAAGGTCGAGATTTTGACCTCAACCAAATCAGATCTGAACTGAAAGGGTTCGCTAAAGGTAAGAATACATACAGGTGGATTTTGAAAATTTTTCATTGTTCATCATTTTATAAATTCACATCGTGTACAGATGCTACAACAGTGCTCCAATATAAACTAAATTTTCATAGTTATCCACTGAGAAATATTTGCTCTGTATCAGTAGGCGAAACTAATGTGAGTTATTTTTTCATCCTGTATAATTTTTGTTCTGAAAATTGCTCTGGTATTCGAAAGATAATTTGATGAGTAGTTATTTGGGGTCAGAATTTTGTTTTGGTATCGGAGTATATCGTCTTTATATTGTTATCAACATCTGGGTTGAACCTTGTGTTAAACGTGCGGATTTTTCATTCAATACAACATAAAATACGGGGGGTTTCCAACAAATCCTTCACTCCTCTGTTCATTTACCTCTGTTTGAATTCCTCTCTTATACTCGGCCTCTTGTGTATGTCATTAGAGTCTCTCTGACCGGCCACAGCAGAGTGAAGATTGTTTTTCCTGTGTCTTGATTCCCCTCCATACAAATTTTATAATTTTTTTTTTTTTTTTTTTTTCTTCTTTTTCTAAATGTCTCAACCACAATCGAGCAACCCGTCAAGGCACCTACGTAGTGCCTCTTCCTCTTCAAGTCGAGATCCAGGGCTGGAGGCAACTCAGTTGAATCAAATTCTGTCTAAATTGTCTGTACTGGACACTATCGCGGAGGATGTCGCTTCGATCAAGTTGGCTCAGGTTGACCTGAGCAAACAAATGTCGGCTTGCTTGGAGTCGATTGAAGCGCACAGTAATATACTGAGTCAGCATACCACCATGTTAGAAAAACACCATACTGAAATTGAATTACTTAAGGACTCTAATCACTCTCTGAATGATGAAATTACAAATTTGAAGTTGAAATTTGATTGTGTGGATGTTGGTGAGATGAGGAACTCATTGGAATTGCTAGATGTTGAGTTGAAAAATTGGAGAGCCAAAACAGCCGCTGAAGTAGGTACGCCACCTAAAGTCAACGCTATCGATTCCGGTGAGGTCCTGGAACGTGTGAGGAGAGCAAACAACATTCTTATCCGAGGTTTACCTGAGACCAATGGCGACGATACTGATAGATCTATCATCCTGGATGTTGTGGGCAGGTTGGATGTCACTGCGGTTTCCGAAGTTTCAGCTGTTGGTCGTGTTGGTGTGGTCAAAGATGGGTATCCTAGACCTATTAAAGTAGGATTCAGGGATTCTAGTCATCCTCGTAGAATACTGAGAGATAAGAAACTCTTATCTCAGCATCCAGACTATAAAAGTTTGATCATAACGGACGACAAAACGCCACAGCAGTATAGAGAACTTCAAGCTGCTCGAATGGAATTGAAAGCAAAACGGTTGGCAGGTGAAACCGATCTAACCATTAAATACATTAAAGGCATGCCAACTATTGTGGCGGTGAATACAGCGAATACACGGGAACAAAAAAACTAGAAAGACATCTAATTGAATGGCCTATCATATACTCGAATCTTGCTTCCTTACCTGCAAAATTTAATGAACTACTTGTCTTGGTTCGAGAAATGCGCCCATCTCTCATCTTTATTACAGAAACTTGGCTTCACCCTGGGATCCCTGATGGTTGTTACAAAATACCTGGTTATTCTATCTATCGTAGTGACAGTGTAACTACCCCTGGTCATGCGGGAGTATGTACATATATTCTTGCTGACATTTTGAAATCCTATAATGTGACTGAATTTTCCTTCAATACACCGGGCCTAGATAATATTTTTATTGATATCCAATCGAAAGATATTTCACTTAGTGTAGGCTGCATCTATCGTCCACGCGCTTCTATATATGATCAACTGATATTTGACTATTTAGAAAATATGTCTTCAAATAAGAAAAACGTGATAATTACTGGGGACTTTAACTTCGGCGATATTCGCGAGTGGCCTCCGAAGAATCTGCCTTCACATGGCTCTCCTGCTTTTCGCTTTGTTGAGATGTTGAACAAAAGTAACTTTAATCAGGTTGTCAATGAGGCAACCAGATTTAGAATAAATCAGACCCCTACCACACCAGATCTGATACTTGTTGATGATATTGAACTATTATCCGACGTACAGTATCTTCCACCAGTGGGAAAGTCTGATCACCTTGTGTTGTCGACTAAAATTCAATTCCATACGTGTGAGAGAGCAGCGGTTCAGGAGAGGAAGATGAAGCTCACCGACTACGAGAAGGTTAAACAAATACTCTCGGAAATAGACTGGTCTACAATCCTGGATGGAACAGATGTGGATGTTATGTGGAATAAGTTCCACAGAATTGTTTTGGATATTGTAAGTAGGTGCACAACTGAAAAAGTCATTAGGTCTAACCCCAAAAAACCATGGATTGACGGCAGAATTCTTGGAATGATCAGGCTCAAGAAGAGGTTGTGGCAGCGCTACAGACGGAGTCGTGCAACCCATGATTTTATAAATCATCGACAGTATTCAAACTACCTCTCCTCAACAATTCGCGAAGCCAAAAAATCTTTCGAGGGAAAACTAACACAGGCAAAAAATAGGAAAACATTTTATAGGTATGTTCGAAGCCAACTCAACTCAACCGTATCTTCGCCAACACTACGTGAAAACGACACCCTACTGACTGATCACGAGCGAATAGCAGAGATCTTCGCAGAAACATTTTCTGGAAACTTCTCGAGTGAACCGAATACTCCTTTGCCTCGAGTGAGAGCACCAAGAAATGGACACAGTTTAAGTGAAATAAAGGTGGATGAAGGAATTGTGGAGGGGCATCTTCTCAGTCTTGATGCGAACAAGTCTCCAGGTCTTGATGATGTCACGTCTACTTTCCTCAAGTTATGTGCTCCATTTGTCAGTTCACCATTGACTAAAATCTACAAGCTCTCACTCTCAACCGGAACTCTGCCTGAGTCTTGGTCTTACTCTTCTGTAACTCCTATTTTCAAAAAAGGAGATAAACATTGTCCTCGGAACTATAGACCAATCAGTTTAACTTCTGCAGTGCTGAAGGTTCTCGAGAGAGTCATCTCCTCAGAACTTCTGGAATTTCTGCTGACAAGCTCGGTTATTCCTAAAGAACAGCATGGTTTTATTCCGGGAAGGTCTATTTTAACCAATCTGTTGACATGTGTTGATACGTGGACTGTTGAATTAGATCGTAAGAATCCGGTGGACGTTATCTATCTGGATTTCTCCAGCGCATTTGACAGGGTGCCGATTAGAAGGTTACTTCATAAAATGGAACACTTTGGTGTTCGAGGCCGTCTACTTGGCTGGATGGAGACATTCCTTTGCGGACGTTCCTTTTCGGTCAAGGTTGGTGCTGCGCGCTCTTCATTCAGGCCAGCTTCGAGTGGTGTTCCTCAAGGCTCAGTTTTAGGCCCTCTACTGTTCCTGCTATACGTCTCTGAGTTGCCCAGCCTGATATCATCCACTAGTGCTTGCTATGCAGATGACATGAAATTCTTCAACAACCCGTTTGAATTTAGTGGTGTCCTACAAAATGATTGTGATGCCATATTGAGGTGGACTGAAGAATGGATGTTACCCCTCAATCTCGCGAAGTGTCGAGTGTTACATCTTGGTCGAAACAACCCCAGAATGAAGTATTATTTAGATGGATATCTGATAGAATCTTGCGACTCGCATAATGATTTGGGTGTTGTAGTGGATAGCAACCTAACATGGAGTTCACATATATTGCACTGTACAACCAAGGCCAAGAAATCCCTGTACATGGTTCAAAGATGCTTCAATCGGTGTAGCTGTCAGACCTTGTCTTCTCTATATAAGACTTACATACGTCCGATACTAGAGTTTGCTGGACCGGTGTGGCATCCTACTTTCAGGCAAGATGAACTTCTGTTGGAGCAGGTGCAGCGGAGGGCGACCCGGATTCCTTTTGGCAATGTAAGACCAAGTTATGAGGAACGGTTATCCATGATGAAACTGGATAAATTCACAGACCGAAAACTTAGGGGCGATATGATCACTGCTTTCCGAGCTATAAGAGGGTTCTTTGGAGTGGATTTATCCTCGCTTTTCACTTTCAATAGGAATCAACTGAGGGGACACCACTATAAATTGAGGAGAGAGCAATTTTTCATCCGAGGACGGGAATATTTCCTAACGAACAGAGTGTTCCTGCTTTGGAATGGGCTACCCTCCGGGATAGTGAACGCTTCTAGTGTGAACGTCTTCAAGAATAGGTGGGATGCGTGGAGGCGTGAATGATGATTGGCCAAGACATTTTCTTTTGTTTGTTCTTTTTTCTCAACTTGTGATTTTTTTTTTTTTTTTTGTTGGGGAGAATATTTATTAATTTTTTTTATTTTCTGTTTACAGGAGTGTGAATTTTTTTATTTTCCTTTGCATTGAGTTATATAGATTTGTCTCAACTCATTTGTACACTATAATAATAATAATAATAATAATAATAATAATATATCTCTGAAGTTATAAAAGTTATATCAGTTATAAATGTTTCAATAGTATAGAACAGGAACAATAATGGCATATTGGGGCACTCACCCCGATCAAACCGTTGTGCTCAAGACATCCCAAAACAAGAAATTTTAATAGTCGCACACACCATTACTGGTATAGTATATCCAAAGACACTTGGAGGAAGCCAGAATATTTCGATTATACAAGTTTCCAGCAATTCATTTGGGGCCAAAAACTTATTGCCTAACAATAATCAATGAATCATCTCTGGAACCAGAATGTGTCGATTTGGTTGTTTCTATTGGCTAAAATAGTCCACGTTCCGCCGGGTGCCGATTTGTTTACTTTCATTGGGTGCAACTTTTCATAGACCAGTGTGGTCCGTAGGGAGATAAGTGAAATGGGCATTCGTACTCGGATTTAGTTCGTTATGCAACTGATTTTTTTTTATTTGAATAAACCATATTCAAAGACACTTGAAGTAGGCCAGAATTTAAAATGCATGATCAATCATCACAATCTGTGGTACAAGTAAATTTTACATAAATTGTTCAGTATGTCTTTCATTGGACATAAGACTGTTTTATCTAATTTTCAATTCATAATCTTGTCTGATCAATAGTTTTAGGTTTATTGTGATAAACAATTAATTTCAAGCATTCACGTTAAAATTAATTGAGGCAGGAGACAAAAAACTTTGTTGAGATAGTGAATATCGAAATAATGCAGTACTACATATCACATAAAAAGTTGTTTTTGATTTTTTCATGGATAGGTTATCTCATCATCTTCGCCAAATGAGAATGCATTGATTTTTTTCGTTCTGAAGATTTACATATTATGTTTCCTTTTTAGTGATATTCGTAGTCCTGTGTCTGTGTAACAATAATGATAACTGTTTTTTATACCTCTTATACATTTCAGGTGTGTGAATAAGTCTTTCCCGTTTTTTGTAAGAGATGGCGCCACCAATACTGTGCGAGTATTTAATGGTTACATATGTCATAATCAAAGCTTATTCATCTGTCAACAATTCCACACTAACACATTAGTTGAAATTTTTTCGCATCATAAATTTTTGAAATCGTGAAAATGTCGAAATTTGAGCCGAGTCGACGTCATTTGCGGGAAGTTTCACTTTATTGGTTCAATTTGAAGAAATCTGCTGCCGAGGCGCATCGGTTGCTTCAGGAAGCTTATGGAGAAGGTTGTGTCGATGATTCAAGTGTTCGCGGATGGTTTCGACGCTTCAAAAGTGGCGATTTCGACGTGGAAGACAAGGAGCGTTCCGGGCGGCCGCAAATCTTTGAAGATCAAGAATTGGCGACTTTGCTTGATGAAGATTCGTGTCAAACGCATGAAGAACTTGCTGAAGCATTGGGAGTTGACCGAACAACCATTTCCAAGCGTTTAAAAGCCTTGGGAATGATCCAAAAGCAAGGAAATTGGGTGCCGTACGAACTGAAGCTGAGAGACGTCGAACGGCGTTTTTTCACTTGCGAACAGCTGCTTCAGCGACATAAAAGAAAGGGTTTTCTGCATCGTATCGTGACTGGCGATGAAAAGTGGATCCGTTACGATAATCCGAAGCGAAGAAAATCATGGGGACTACCCGGCCATGCATCATCATCGACGGCCAAGCCAAATATTCATGGCGCCAAGCTCATGCTCTGTATATGGTGGGACCAGCTAGGTGTGGTTTACTATGAGCTTCTGAAACCGAATGAAAGGATCACAGGCGAGGTCTATCGACGACAATTGATGCGTTTGAGCCGCGCACTGCGAGAAAAACGGCCACAATACTCCGACAGGCACGACAAAGTTATTTTGCAACATGACAATGCTCGCCCACATGTTGCACAGCCGGTGAAAACATACTTAGAAACGCTCAAATGGGAAGTCCTACCCCACCCGCTGTATAGTCCAGACATTACTCCGTCTGATTACCATCTCTTCAGATCGATGACGCATGGCCTGGCTGACCAGCACTTCCATTCCTACGAGGAAGCCAAAAAATGGGTGGATGACTGGATAGAGGCCAAACCGGTCGAATTTTTTCGCAACGGGATTCGTATGTTGCCAGAAAGATGGGGAAAAGTTGTAGCTAGCGATGGCCAATACTTTCAATAATTCATTTGTAACCATTTTTTCACAATAAAGGCTCAAAATTTGAAAAAAAACGGGAAAGACTTATTCACACACCTGATAACTACAGATATATGTTAATGACAAGTTATATTTATATTCCATTATTATCAAATCAAATTTTTTCTAACATAAATTCGAATAGAAAAATTAATTTGGCACTACAGTGTTTTTGGAAAAAGAAAATTTTTTACAATTCACTGAGAATTGTATCTCTTTTTCTCAGCTCTACCTTTGAATTCAGTAGATAGTGCAGATAAGGACAGCTCTTCTGATGACTCGGCAAAACCTATGGACATTGATGTTCATGTTACTGCGGAAGAAGAAGAGGAGGAAGAAGAAGAAAAGGAATTAGTAAAAGTTGAAGAGAAAGATATTAAACCATTGGAGAAGTCTTCCAGTTGTGAAGATATCTATGAATTCAAAGAACCAGAGCCATTTGAGTTCGAATCTAGATCTAGTTTAGGGGAAGATAAGAGTAAGAAGAGACTGAGTCGATTTTATGATGATTTGGATAAATCACCTTCCAAAGTTGTAACTCCAAAATTCCCAAAATTGGACTCAAATTTGGAGCCTGATAAGAAAACTCTCAGGTCACCTGTTAAAATCATGAATTTTGAAGAAGAAAATTCCATCAGGGATGTTACACCAAAAAAAGAGACTGCAGATCTATTTGATAAATTAGTGGAATCACCCAGCTTCAATATGGGTGAGTTTAATAATTTGATTCTTTGTTGAAATAGCGAAAAGAAAAGAAAAATAATAATTTTGCCATATCGTTTCCAATAATAAATCCTAACTCAGTCTTTAACCAATCCTGAGATTTTCAGTGTTCATTTAGAAATGTGTAACTTAATGTAACTTATGTGAAATTAATCTTATACTTAGTATCTGGCAGTGGTGTTTGTATCTAGAATTCATCGTTCCAAAATTTTAATCAAATATTCATAGCTCCAAATCTATTGCTGTGTGATGTTACAGTGTTGTGTATTTTCATAGGTATTTACACCTCCATTGCCACTGAATGCAGAAATTTTGTTTTATTCCAGGCAAAACAGCAGAAAAATCAGCTGATTCACCTCCAAAACTGGAAGTTGAAGAAATGACAGAATTATTCAGAGAACCACCTGAAATAATAGATGATTGTAGTGGGGATATGGAATTGTCTGATACCGAATCTCAAACTCAGCCAATTTTCACCGTTCAAAGTGAGGAAGTTTTCTCTGACGCTTTCACCAAGTCTTCATCTGAACAGAATACTTTAGACTTGGAGTTTTCTAAATCTGAGGATAGAAATGTAGATGAGGACATACAGGCTTCTATTCAAAGAGTTATTGAACAAACATCTACTGACGATGACACACAAGACGCTTTGTTACAGGTTGGTTTACCAGTTACAAGTTATCAAGTTATAAAACAAGAGCAGGTGATTTCTCCACTGGTATTATCAGAAGTTGTGACTGTTTGTGAAAAATCAATTATTGTTGAGAAGTCAAATGATGTTGAGGAAAAGTCAGCATTTAGCATGTTGAAGCAATTACCACCAGTTGTGCATCATGTTGATAAAGAGAATCCTATTATTTTGGAAGCAGGAGATAGCCAAACAGCCGATATTTGTCACAATTCTATGCAGGATGAAGATGAATTTGAATCGAAATCAGTTGATAAGTCCACACTATCAAATATTGAAGATTTCAAAGAAGTAGAAATGGTAATAATTGAAGACAAAACAAAAGAAGAAATTAAAATTGAGGAAATCAATGATGAGGAAGTGGTATTGAAAGAAGTTCATGAAGAAATTAGTGAGAGCTGTAGTATCGAACCAGATGTAAGCTTTGAAATTTAATATACTGACTAGGTTTACTAATGAATTAATTCATTTTTAGGAGATGGTGATAATCGAAAATGAACAGGAAACTATAGAATTAAAAGTCGATGTTGAAGAAACAGAAACTGTAAATGTGGTCCAAAATCCAATTTTGACTCCACCCAGAGAAGAATTATCATCAGAACCAAAGAAACGGAGGAAAGTCATCAGTCGCCCATTTATTGAATCCGATAGTGATTCTACTGATTCCGATAACCTCATAATAGCTAGATCTGATGATGAATCTCAATCAAACTCCACTTTAGATAAGGTCAGTTCTGATTTTTTTTATCACTGGACTAATACACTTTCCTAATGAACGCTACGTAATATTGAATAATTTTTGTCATGATTTTGTAGAACTCTTCCAAAAGTAAAAATATAATTAATTCTTCTTCTTCATGTGCCCTGTCAGTTTTGTCCGACGTTGGCGATCACCATTGAGAATGCTTCTATAATTAATAATTAACTATTGAGAATGCTGCTATAATTAATAAATAATAAAATTTTCGGTGAATTTTCTATGAAGGTAAAGGTCTCTAGTTCCAAAATTTCTAAAATGCATTTTAGACCGTCACGAACAACTTTGTCTTCCTGCCTGTCCAACTGTATGTGTGTCTGCACATTCTTAACTTTTCAACCAGTTTCAATAGAATTTGATAAATGGTATTCAGTTTGCACCATAGATATTTTCCATAGGAATTTTACCTCTTCTAGATAGAGGGGTACCTGGATTTTGGTAATCCAGGGTGTGGATACCGGTTCAGTTACATATAATATATAATACATTTTATAAATAGATATCAATTTTTTTTCTTCAAATATTATCAATAAATATGCAGAAAATCGTATGAATAATAGTTGTCATATTTTTGGACAAAAAAATATCCAACTTCAAATTTCATCATAAAATGTGATCAATATTTCATTATGTGAAAATTTCAACGTTCATGGTGGAAAAATTTATACAAAAACCTTAGTAGCCACCTCAAATATGCTCCTTTCATGCTGATTCCAAAATTGTATCTTTATAACTCATGTAAATGTGAAGTTATTGCTATTAATATACAGAAGGAGCAAATTCGACTGAATAACGAAGTATTGAAGATTCTATCATTTCTCATCTTAATCTGTACCTGATGATAAGGGCTTCATAAAAAACAACGTTACATAGTGATGAAAACTCTTTCATTCGATTTACTCAGGTAGTCGGAAGTAGAAATCAAATAATTCATGGGGTAAAAAAATGTATGAAAGTGTAAGTGGCCAACTTAAAAATAAATATGCCTTTCATGCCTTCGCTCTGAAATTCTGGGCGATATAAGGGGCATACCCGTAATGAAAGTCTTGGACGCCATCTACCCAGATGAAAGGATAGGTCTGGGTTCTATTTTATGGCCTCCTCGTTAGCCGGGCCTGAATCCGTTGGTTTTTTTTTAACTGGGGTTGTCTTAACGAAGAGGTCTACTCCGTGCCAATCAAAAATCTTAAAGAGTATCGTAGCCGTCTCCAGCAAGCTGCTTCAAAGATTTCCGATCAGTGTCATGCGCGAATTCTGCAGAAAGCGTTCATTCTTAGATGTCGCGCATGTATCAGAGTAGGTGAAAGACAATTCGACTATCGCAATAATTTCAGCAAAGAGTAATTAAGAATGGAAATCTTGATAAAATCTAAGAAATAAAATGAAAAAAAAGTTTTTTTTGAAATTTTTTTTTTAATTCTTATATTACCGGAAGTGCCGGAAATATTTTAGCTGAATCATAAACAATGTCATATTCCGAATTTTAGCTGAATCATAAACAATGTCATATTCCGAATTTTCAGATTTCAAATCGGCCCCGTTCTCCAGAAACGTCTAATAGGCCGTCGAACTTGAAACACCTGTATAATGTCTTTGTGGTTAGAATTATTTCAAAGAAATGATGTTTTTTATAATAATAAAAATACCATAATTTTTGACATTGCAGACATCTCAGCAGATCATATTAGCGATAAATATTGAAAGACTTTTTCAGAAATATACAGTCATTTCAAACTCCTTAAGAGAAGTCAGAATGTGTTCCTGTTTTTTCACATGGTCTCCATTTCATTTTGTCAAAATGAATACTATTATTATTATTATTATATATATTGTATACGTAAAACGTATACTGCCATCCTCAATAAAAAAAAGTGAAATGCGAAGCGCTTTGAAAATTTTTCATTTTAGGCACAACATATCTTGACAAAAAATGAAGACTACTCACTAGGCTATCCGAAAGGCAAAAAAAATCAAGTCATGCCATTTAAAAAAAATGGACTTATTGACATTTGTAAAGGTCATTTTTTTAAAATTGCAATGTCTTTCGGACCACCTGTAGGGTGATCCGTAAATTTTATAACTCTGAAAACTATTAAGTAGTAGTCTTATTTCTACCACTTTAAATTGACAGATGGAATATACGAAGTACGAACATTGTGCATCATTTTTCATGCATTCAGCTCTTTTTTTTATTCAACTTTATATTTCGTCCTGCTCAAGATGGACACCCTGATTAGCTGTTTCTTTAAACGCCTAAACCTAGAAAAGCAGCTTGAAGAAACCCTGTTTTGATTGCTTAACGATTAATTGTACTGTTTTGCTCCGATGGTCTTGATTGGCTGATTTGAAAACTTTTGGTTATGTGTTTTAGCTGTCATGTTAATCTACTTACGGCTCTTTTAAATTGCATTCTTGCAATTTTATACGTTTTATTTAATATATAACATGAATAATCTTTTAATCAACCAACATTATCTCATAATAAACTGTTGTTTTTTTTCAGGAAATGAAGGAGAATTGGGACAGCAATATGTCCGTTACTGAAATGCCTACCAATATGACAGATGAGTCACAGATAGAAGAGGAAAGAAATTTCAAATTTGAAGAATTTCCTCAAAAAGAAGAAAAACAAGAAAAGCAGAATGATGAAACGGAAACCAAAATCGCTTCTGATCCAATTAACATAGAAGATGAGGATAAGGCAGATGAACAAGATTCACACCTACACTCTATGTTATTATGTGAAGAGACAATTCCTAGGAGTCCTGCTCCTCCGGCTGAGACAAGTGGTGAGTTATACATATAATAATAATAAGAGAATTTATTCATGAAAATACATTCAATAAACTCTATAATATGCACAATTTAATTTTTTATCATACAGGGTGTTTCATAATATATGCCCAGGTCGTCAGGATGTGATAGCTCGTCCAAAAAGATGAAAAAGTTCCTATTAAGTTACCCTCTAAAACTCACCATTTTCGAAATACAAGGTGTTAAAATTGAAAAAAAAATCTTTTTTTGCGATTATTTCCAGAACCTTTTATCGTACAGAAAACATCTTTCGTAAGCATTGTTCAGTTATTCAGAAAATTATTTTAAATAGTTAACCTGTAGTTTTTGACGGATTGAAAGAAGTTTTACAGCAAAAACCATGTTTTTTAACATAAAAGTTATTCTTTTTTGTGTAGAAACATTGGCGTTTCAAATGGGAGTCTCAAAACCGTACTTTTTTCATTAGCGTAGAAGTTGGAGAGAAAAACACCCGTTTTTCCTTCAAAACCTTCACCAATTGAGACTGTGAAGAAAAATTCCGGAGAAAACATAGCTAATTATGATTAGAAATTTTTACAAAAGCTGTTTTCTGTACAATAAAAGTTTCCGAAGATATCGCAAAAAAAAACTTTTCAATTTCAACACCCCTGTATCTCGAAAATGGTACATTTTTGAGGGTAAGTTAATAAAAACTGATTTTTCAAATTTTGATTGATTTACGATTATGATATCACCGTGATAACATCGAATAATAAAAGAAAATTAGGATACATTCTTACTGTCTCGTACAAAATGAAAACTCAGAATTCGGATAATATACACCGCATGATCAACGCTCCTCTTATGTCTGGAAAAGCTGAAATTCATAAAGGACCATCTACGGCCCAAACGGGCTACTCATACCATTGCTCATACCAAAAAAGGATTAAAATTATAGAAGGATATTTCTCTAATTCTGTGGTTACTCCGTTCATTCTTCCACATCTTGTAGAACAAAATCGTGCGAGAATATATCAGAAACGCACAGTTTTCATGGTTACATTTTATTATTCTATGTTGGTACTCCAAACTTTCCGCCACGGCTTTATCTGCCAATTGACCATATTCACCGTCGCCATATTGTTTTGCGACAATACCAACTACCCAGTGTTCCCAACGGAGAAATATTGAGTTTACTAGAAAAATACCGCTAATATCAAAAATATTATCAGCCATAGAGATTATTTTTCCACTGACTATTTCCAAAAATGAAGCGAAGCCTTCATTTATACACTCGGCCACAATTAGTTTGTTCAGAAAACCACCTTTCACTAATGTTTTTATTTCCAAAAGGTGAAATTTTTGCAAAATATTGTCCCAAACAAGCCTATCTGACGTAGCAGCCAGAAAAGGTACACATAAACTTCACTTAGAAACTTTATATTGTGGAATTTTTCTAGTAAACTCAATATTTCTTCGTTGGGAACACTGGGTAGTTGGTATTGTCGCATAACAATATGGCGACGGTGAATATGGTCAATTCATCAATTTGCCTTAAAGAAATCAGTTCTGCCAACCAACATTTTTCAAGCCAAAAATCACTAAATGATGTTTTTGGAAATATTTCATTAATTTCAATAAGAATGCAATGAATTAGAGAAAATAATGTATAATACTCGTACAGAAGGCTCATTCTACCACTCGTTCATTCAAAAACTCGCCACTTCGTGGCTCGTTTTTGAATTTTGAACTCGTGGAAGAATATCAATGCCTTCTGCACTTGTATTATAAATAACTATTCTCTAATTATGTGGTTATTCCGTTCATTCTTCCACCTCTCGTAGAACAAAATCGTGCGAGAATATTTCAGAAACGCACAGTTTTCATGGTTATATTTTATTATTATATGTTGGTACTCCGAACTTTCCGCCACGGCTTTATCTGTCAAATTTGAAATTTGCCTTGAAGAAATCAGTTCTGCCAACAAACATTCCTCAATGCAAAAATCACTAAATGATATTTATAGAAATATTTCATTAATTCCAATAAAAATGCAATGAATTAGAGAAAATGATGTAGAATACTCGTACAGAAGGCTCAATCTAACACTCGCTCATTCGAAAACTCGCAACTTCGTGGCTCATTTCTAAATTTTGAACTTGTGGAAGAACATCAATGCCTTCTGCACTTGTATTATAAATAACTACAATTCTCAAATTCTGTGGTTAATCCGTTCATTTTGCCACATCTTGTAGAACAAATTCGCGTGAGAATATATTAGGTCCACAAAGATTTCTTGGTTATACTTTATTATTACATGTTCTACCAACCCTCATTTTTCAATGCAAAAAACACTAAACGTTGTTTCTCTATTTCAGTATCGTGATAAGTTCATTACAGTACTAAAGACGGTGCTGTAAGGAACTCATTACAGCATTGTTTTCAGTTATATTTTTCGTTTTGTGATTGACTACACTGATTTCCGATCCTATCAAATTTCAATACACGTCAATTGTCGATATAATATGGATAAAGTGAAATGATATGCATCATTATTCGCAATTTCTCTTAATTCTGGTGGTGTTAAATAGATTTCGTCAGACATAATTCACGAATGTAATGCGTAATTAAAAATTATTTCAAAATTCGAAACGTACGATTCAAATTCTGTGATCCGTTAATTTTCGTAACGGTCACACCAACTGCCAAGATACAATACAAAAGACACTAGGATGTATAATCTGAATTTTTTATTGAATTTCGACAATATTTCACAAAAACCTAACTGAACTAGAGAAAATATCGTCTAATACTCATTGCAGAAGGCAATTCCATCACTCATTTCGCATTTGTGTTGGAATAGGAGGTCATTTTGCAACTTCAGAATATACTATTATAAAAATATTCAATTTCAATTAATTTCAATAAAATTTCAGTGAATTAGACAAAAAAATGTATAATACTCGTACAAAAGGCCCATTCTAACACACGTTCATTCGAAAATTCGTCACATCGTGGCTCGTTTTTGTATTTTACACTCGTGGAAGAATATCATAATGCCTTCTGAACTTGTGTTATAATTTTTTTATGCTAAACTTTCGGTTTACTTGAAGCAATATTCTTAAAAATTTGTTTTATTCAGTTGAGGAGCCAGTTCGGCGTAGTAAGTCTGCTTTAGAAATGCCATTTGCCAGTGTGCCAGGAAGCAGTAATAACAAGAGCATGCTCCTTAATCCAAATCCTGTCAAATTACTTCAACAACCATCTTTGATAATGCAAAGTGAAACAGAAAATGCCAGAAATAGTTCGCCAACATTGATCAACTCTCCACTTAGTTCACCGGAAAGTACTCTCAGCAATTTGTCCCCTAGAGGGTAAGTTACATAATTCGTAGTGAAATAAATTCCTTTGCTTCTATGGGGGGTCATTTGCCTCCATTTTGATCTATAAAATACACCTTTTGCAATTTTCTTCTTAATTTTTTTTTAGAAATAATGGTGGATTATCTCCTTATTCTCATAATAATGACAATACAAACAGCAGAAATGATTATCAAGAGAAGAGAACAAATTCGAACAAAGTTTCATCCTACAGCGATGAAGGTAAGTAACATATAAACATTGACTTATATCAAGATGAAAATATTGAAACATACTGAGATTAATGTGTATTACGTCATTTCCCTAATCATAACAAGGACAACAAGTTCTTTATTGATAAGAATCAATAGGCCATCGACCGAGGTCCTTCAGCCATGTACAATTGAAAAAGAAAATATATATACATAATCACTATGAGTTTTATCAACATCATTATTGTAAAAGTAAAATAGGTAAAAATAGATGGAAGGTCTTCATGTGTTGAGGTATCTTAAGCTTTCGATTATTGTTGATGATGGAAATGTTCTTGTACTGTGGTGTGTTCGAAATAAGTTGTTTATTTCTTCAGTTTCAAACAGTCTTTTGGAGAACCTTTGGTTAAGATGTATTATTCGTTCTTTAATTGGTTGAATCTCGGTTTTCTGATACAGCAACTCGTTTGGCGGATTGTGAAGCCTATTCAGTGGATGCCCCTAATCATATCATTCCTGTTTTGTCATTTTCAACCCAATTACAAATATTCAATTAATGAGAATATATGCAGGGTGTCCCAATGCATAGGAGCCACCCCCGATATTTCTCATATTAATAATAATAATAATATTTATTTCAAAGATTATCACAGATACAACAGGTGCAAATGATAAAATTGAAACATGTCAGACGAAATCACAGTCTAATGCTGGATGATGGAACAGTAATTATAATATTCATTTAGATGATAAGGTTCTGCATCAAGGATAAACTGACGAACTCTTGTTACATAGAGACTCACACTATCAATAGCCCAGAAATGTTTTGGGAGAGCATTATATAATTTCATACAAGTGTACATTGTGCTTTTTTGAGTGAGTGTGAGTGAAACCTTTGGCAGTTGATAAGGAATCATTTGTCGTGTATTATTTAGATTCTTCAAGTCAGAAAACAGTTCTTTGTGTTTATAAATGAATAGCAAAGATCTAAAAACAAACAAGCCGGGTACAGTCAAAATATTATGCCTTTTAAATAAACCTCTACACGATTCCCGAAAAGGTAGTCTTAACATCGACCTCAACGTCATTTTTTGAGTAATGAAAAGGGTATTAGTATGTGGGCTGTTACCCCAGAATATTATTCCATATGACAGCAACGATTCAAAATTTGCAGAATAAATTATTTTCAATACATATAAGCTAACTTGATGCTTCAAAACGTTGATCGAATACAAGACAGACAGCAGTCTCCCATTCAAGTAATCAACATGTTGACGCCACTTCAAGGTAACATCAACATGGACACCCAAAAACTTAATAGACTCACTAGTTGTAATATCATTATCAAGAATCCTTACTGACAATGGAAATGAACGACGAGAGCGATCGCTATGGAAAAAGATAAAGTTAGTTTTGGCAATGTTTAACTTATTATGTTGTATATATCCTGATAAACTGATATAAGAAATACGAGTCGGTCAAAGGAAATTCCAATACCTTAGAAACGTGTTGTTACTCAACTCTTATTATTTTTGAATGAAAAATCGAAAATTTATCCACTTCCTGGTTTACAACAGGTTCACATGACAAGCGCTTAGCGCGTGTTTTGACCTTGCGCGTTTACAAGTACATACATGCATTTTATTCAAAACGTACATGCTAACGCTCGTGTGCGTTGGACACTGCGTTACCGCTTGTCCGTTGTCAGCGCACGTCAACGCGCGCTTTGATATCATAGGTTTTCTATTGTAAAGGGTGTTTCACGTAAGCGGATTACTGAATTTTGTGGCTTATCCTTTGAG
The DNA here is from genome assembly GCF_914767665.1 of Harmonia axyridis. Taxonomy (NCBI): domain Eukaryota; kingdom Metazoa; phylum Arthropoda; class Insecta; order Coleoptera; family Coccinellidae; genus Harmonia; species Harmonia axyridis. The sequence continues at coordinate 64,285,005 of NC_059501.1, forward strand.
CAATATTGAAAAATGACCCATCACAATGATAGTATTTTTCACGGGCTATCCAAATAAGTTATCGGAAAAACTATAGATCCAAGGAATGGAAAGTTATTGAGGAAAAAAATTTTTTTTTTTGCAAATTTGACTTATTCTCATAATGAAGTCTATAGACTAATTCTGACCAATTCTCCATTTGAACATCCAGTTTTCGAGAGAACAGAAGATTTTTTTCTTGCAAAATATATTTCATAATATTTTCCCATATTTTCTGAATACTCAATCAATAGTGAGTCCGAATCTGATCTGATCTGATTTCTGATATCTTATTATTTCGAGATAGAGATCGGGGATCCTTGAAGATTTTTTTTCCAAGTCCTATAGTTCTCGGAATGGTTTCAGTAAGCATCAAATTTGGGACAGCCTGTACAGATATTTTCAAAAATATTCAATAATGAAATACATATTTGTATAAGTGCATGTACAGAATACATCTTCCATCAGTTCTTCTTCTTGATAGTGCCAATCCGTTATCGGATATTGGAGACCATTCTGGCTATTGTGACCTTATTCACTGCTGCACGAAACAGTCCAATTGTTGTTTCCGAGAACCGGACTCTCAAATTTCTGAGCCACGAAATTCTCCTTCTGCCGGGGCCTCTCTTTCCCTCAACCTTGCCCTGCAGTATTAGCCGGAGAAGGCCGTATCTTTGTTCATTCCGCATGATGTGGCCCAAGTACTCCAGTTTCCTCCTCTTCACGGTGTCAACAATTTCAGTTTTCTTGTTGAATAATATTAGCACCCTCTCATTGGTCATGTGCTCTGTCCAACTGATTCGGAGTATTCTTCTGTAGAGCCACATCTCGAATGCTTCAAGCCTCTTACACGAAGCTTCAGTAAGCGTCCATGACTCCACCCCATACAGAAGCACAGGAAAGACATAGCACTTCAGAAGTCGTATTTTGGTCTTCTTGTTCAGGTCGTGATTCGTGAAAAGTTTTTTTCATTTTAATGAAAGCTGCTCTTGCCTTTTCAATTCTACAGCGGATTTCCCTCGAATGATCCCATTCATCATTCAGCGTAGTGCCGAGGTACGAAATTGTTTTGACTCTCTCTACCATTCTGTTGTCGATGTAAAGTTGTCCTTGTAATGTGGAATTTTTGCTGACTATCATGAACTTCGTCTTTTTGATGTTAATGGATATACCAAACTCCTGACTTATCCGGACCAATCTGTTCACAAGCCCTTGCAGATCCGAGAGATTATCGCAAAATAATACGGTGTCATCTGCGTATCTTATATTATTCAGTTTTCTTCCGTTCACACTGATACCACTCGAAACGTCACGAAGCGCAGTACTGAGAATCTCTTCGGCATATACATTAAGTTACGAATAGTTAAAACTTATCTTTTGTTGAAACTGTTTATAATTAACCAAGTAGTAGGTACAAATATTTAGAGTTCTTTATTTTGGGTATATTTGATAGATAGTCAATTGGTATGCGAATCGTCATCACAGAAGACAAATAGCAAGGATGATAGACCATCTACCTCTACAGGAAGAAAAAATAAAAGGGCTTTTCAATCAAACACTCAACCAATTTCGGTCAAACGAAACAGAAGAACAACAAATAGGTCAGGACATAACAGTGAGAGCGAAGAAGATACCTCAGACCATTCTCCTGCAAGTAGAGTGATATATAAAACGGAAAAGCGGTCAGAAAGACCCTTAAAATATGATTTCCGAGCAAATCTAGGTAAATCATTCAATTTGACTCTTTTCTAAATGAGTGTACTAACTTGTTTTTTTTCAGATGGTGTTGTTGATAGAAATGAAAGGATCAATATCATATTACAAAAAATGTCAGCTTTAAGAAAAACATATTTAGATGTCAAGGCAGAATTAGCTGATTTAGATAGAAGGAGAAAGAAATTTAAGCGAAGGCAACGAGAAGGTAGGGACAGAAAACGGAAAGAAAGAAGAGATAAGCATGACTCTCCTCCTCTCTGATCCCTTCAAGCTTTTATCACTTGGTAAAATCATTTTTTTCTGTTTAAATAACGGGCTGTTCAGGAGGGGTTTATTTTTAATGATTAAGATTGCTTCTTGATAAGGGCGTGTGATTTATGGAAGCAAGGAGAGCATTGTTTTGACAAAAAAAATTAGTATCTAAAATTTAAAAAAATATTCAAACATAATTTATAACATCCTAAATACATAATGTAAAGATCAAATCTTCGAAAAAATAACCATTCCAAATACAACACTGCATGAGCTGCTTTTCATGAAAAGGGTATAGGATTGATGATAACAATGTTAATTCGTTTGTAAAAATTCAATATTTCCATTTAATGTAGATAATCCTGAAAGATTTATTTTGTTTAGTTTAACTTTGTTGTCGTTTTGAATATTTTATAGTGTTATTTTTTTTGTATATTGTTAAATAGGCCTTGTTACCAGTACTTGTACTGTATTAGAGGTCAAGAATAAAGAAGTAAATAAAAAAAAAACATGAGAAAAGCTCACTTCGAAGCATAAAGAAAAGAATCTATCTTGTTTCGAGGTGCCACAAACAATAACTTTTCCATTTAAATAAGGAATTAAATATGTTTTGATTGTTTTACTACTGAATAAGCAGATATAAGCTTTTTCCTCTGAAATGTCAAAATTCACGTTGACCAATATAATTTTTGTCTGATGGATGTGACAACTCAAATTTGAAAGGACAATGTCTATAACGTAAAGCTTTTTGTAATTTCACTTCATGCCTGATTGACATGCAACATTTCAATTGTCGAAAGTGTGGGAGATGGGGAATATATTGTTTTTTTTAGACCTTGTTTGCTTTTGGTGTTTAAAATGTTGACTGTCTTGCCTGAAGCTCTATGCAGGCCATTAGCGGAGAGAAAGGTTTTAGAAGAATACGAATTGAACAAACTTTCTCATTCGATTTTTATAGATTGCTTCCCTGCTTCCAAATATCACCGCATGCCACATCAAATATTAGTTCATGTTATTTGGTTTAATGAAATAGATTACAGCACTTCATCACTATATCAGATATTCTCATTAGACAGCCCCTTTTTTTCTCTCTTATATTATTATTGAAATTTTCCCAAATCATTAGAAATTCAATTATTGTCTCAATTACAGCTTTCAAGACCATGAGACAAACAGTATCTTGTATATGAAATGGAATATACACGAATAATGAAATAGAAGAACCATGAGGCGTCAAATTTTTTTATAGTTAATTTTGCGATTTTAAGATGTTCATATATATACTGAATTCTGAAATGTCTGTCAAGTTTCCTTCTTTCCAGAAGGTTTAAATTGTTATATTTTACTCTGAAGAAGTCACTGCTGTAAATAAGAACTGTTTATTTAGATTTTTGTATATAAAATGGACTTAAAGTATTTGTTATTGATAATTTAGTTATTTATTCAAATTTTTGCAATATTTTATTCTGAATTGTCTAAATGTCTTATTATATTTAGATGACAGTAATTTTTTAGAAATTTTATAGTGAATGATTTTTGTGATCATTGTTTACTATTAAAATGGAATGGAGTAACATGTACAAGTTTAATCTTCCCAAATATAATTTTCATTATGTCATTATGTTTGATTATTCATTTCAGATTCTACCCTAATATGAAAATTTTTTTTGTAAAATATTTTTTTGTGCCATTGTTTCAGGGGAATAGCGGGCTATTTTTCCACCAAAATAACTAAATAATAAAAAACTGATCTGCGAGTAGTAACAAACGATTAGATTCGAAATATAAAATTTTGTTCGTTAGATTAACGTTTTTTCAGAGACTCTGAAGATGAACTTGAAATAAGTTCGAAACTGAGCGGTTACACAATGTAATCCCCTAATTTTTGGTAGTAAAAACCTACAAAGTATATAACTTGTATTAAGATATATTATTTCGTTAAATTTCAAATTTTGAGCCGGGAGTGGCCTCAAAAGATATGGGTTGACTACGGATGACAAATCCGTGTCCAAATACACTTCTGCTTGTCTCATTCTGTCCGTCGTAACAAACCATTACTCTTGAACGGAAATGGTTGAAGTCATTGGGCTAAATTCTAGTAGGGGAACTGTTGAAAATTTTGTGTTCCTGTTTATTTGTTGAAGTTCTCGAATAAACTTCATTATTATTATTATTTCAAATTCAATCAAGACGAAATTTGCTCTTGAACGTGTAATGACAATTTGAAGCCTTGTGCAGAATTTAATCTTGTTTGAGATACCATACTAAATAAAATTCGAAAAAAATATCCAATATTTCCGTAGCAACAAATCTGACTAGGTTGAATTTCAGGAGGATCTTATCATCAGAATTTCTCAGATAAACTAACTGAAAACAGAGACTCCAAGGTCCAAATAGACGAATGAATCGAGCGCTAAAATGCTCCTAGTACCAACTTAGTTTTTCGAATTGTTTTTGTTATGTTTGAATTATCTAATAATCCGAAGCTAGTCTTATAAATTTCCTTATTACATTTTAATTTTGAGTACAAAATTTTTATTTTGACTGCTAAAGATTTATTTATTTTTGTTTTTGGCTAGTATCAGAATTAACATCAATTAACCTGTTTTTCAAGAACTAGAGCTGATAGAAAAATCTGGGTTGTTGCAATTTTCATATCAGCAAATAAAAATATTTAAAATTTTGTTAGTCATCGCCTTTTTGCTCTGCTTTGATAAAACGGTTGTGGCCATTGAAAGAAGAATGAATAATATTCTTTTATTTACTCTGTCACTCATTGACTCAGATAATTTGAGGTTAAGTTTGAACCATAATAATTAAAATATTTGATATTCAAGATGAATTATCTTTTTCCTCTAATTTCGATTGCTTGTTTTTACTTTCAAAATGTTAACTCTGAAAATAGTATGGAAGATGAAGGCGGTTCAGGAAGATATACAATTGAAGGTCGGGTTTTTCCACTCTCCGACCACCAAAGCAATTGGCAATCTAATACAAGAATACATGTTAACGGAGGCGAGTTCTTAGGTTTCTTAAAGAAAGATGGGTCTTTTTCTGTGCATAATTTACCTTCTGGGTCATACATTGTTGAAATTTTAAATCCTGAATACTCTTTTGAACCAGTTAGAGTAGAGATAAATCAAAAGGGTAAATTTAGAGCAAGAAAAGTGAACCATATTCAAACATCTTTAGTCGTTTCCATACCATACCCTCTTAAACTAAAAGCTCTTGGTAGAACTAGATACTTTCAACAGCGAGAGCAATGGAGAGTGACAGACTTCTTATTTAATCCGATGGTATTGATGATGGTTGTGCCACTCATAGTTATTATGATTTTACCCAAAATGATGAATGATCCAGAAACTAAAAAAGAAATGGAACAGATGCAGAGTTTGACCAAATTTGAAATGCCAGAGATGTCAGATATGGTTACAAATTTATTGACTGGTGGTTCAAATTCTAATACTGCTTCTCAACAAAGTAAACAGAAACAAAAAATTAAAAAGAGACAGTGAGATATCTATTCGAACTTATTCCTAAATAATTGTTCAATTCAAGTATCATATGATATTGCAATCATCCCTCACATGTTGTTATGATTATTTTTCAAATAAGTTATTATTATTATTTTAAAATGGTACCTCTGTGAGGAGAGGTGAATTAATGAAAATTGAAAGCAAGTAAATTATGATCTTTCAAATTTTTTGGATGCCAATAATAAAATGTATGTTTCTAGTTAAAAATACATGTAATAGATATTGATGTCAAAAGACACAGTATAAATAAATAAATTATGTCAGAATAGTGATGTATTAAAGATATATATCTACAGACAATATATTTTCTTGCATTATGAGACATTCCCCATTTAAACCAATCGCATTTGTAAGTTAATATCATTACAATTAACTCTATATGAGGAATCTGCCGAATATATTATGAATGTTGATTTAAAGAAATGGGAAGATAAATATGCATTGAAACGTAACTAAATTAATTATGTGTTTTTGGCATTTAATACTTGGGCAGTATGAAAGCTTTTCTAGAATTAAAAAATGATATTTCTTTACCAGTACCTTTGAATATTTGTGGCTAAATAAAAAATGGTTTGTATTTCTTGTTCAAGCCATAAGTTCGAGATGTACACAGCACAGATTTCGAAACAGGTGTCAACCATTCTGGCTTTAATTAGTTTATTTGCCACTAGCACCCTTAGAGATCAACTGTATATTGGAAAATTTCTGCAGTTCTGGTTAAGAGTTCAACATGAAATTTTGAACAAGGCTTTGAATTGTAATTTATATGTAGCTGTAAATTTTCATCTCAAACAAATCTGCAGTGTTGAAATGAACAAAAAATCCAAATTTCGAATAACCATAATTAAGGAACCCCTAGTTCGATTTTGTCCATTAACCCTGCAAATTTCAAGTTTCTAGGTTCTTTTACTCGAAAATTATCGTGTATACGGAATGGTAGAATCTGATTTGAGGATAGCTTTGTTATCAGTGAGCTGAACCTTATGGTCTAAGTCCATTCCCACCTCAAAATTGAAAAATAACAGACATGACAAAATGATAGAGCGATTAGTTCAGAAAACGAGCACTTAAAAAAATAGTTTTGTCTTTTCCACTCAAAAAGAAAAAACAATTAAATGTAGGATTATTCTGTAAAAAAATATATCGTTTGGTTTAAATGTAGAAATACTAATGAATTCAATAAAAGTCAAGGATAAAGGAGCTACAAAAAAATTTTAATGCAAATTAAATAACCATTTTGGAAAAATAATGAAGGTTGTAGCTAGTTATTCCACATTATTTGTTTGAAATATATGAAAAATATAAATACAAGTGATAGAACTGTTGATTTAAAAACAAATGAGATTTATCATTTGTTTATTTCAAAAAGTTTAGCTTCATCCACTCGAATTCTTGATTTTAACCATATGGAGAATATTAATTATCATTCAGTTCCCTTGTCTATGACTACAATCCTGCAATAAGTAATATTTTTTGTCAATGCATAGAGTGCCAAAAGTCTCCAATAAATTAATTAAATGTTTTGTCCAATCAAGGCTTATATTCACGATTTATCACATCTGGATGACAGTCGTTGGAAAGATATCTTTCATAATTATAAAACTATGAATCATCATTTTCTTCACTATCAAAAGATAAAAGTCTCTTATCCATAACTTTCTTTGAGCTCTTTTTTTTTGATTTAGTAGTAGAGGTATTTTTCGATGTTTTGGTAGTATCATTTCCATCCTTGCTAGGTACTTTGAAAACTATGGGTTTACTTAAGTCTGCTGGTTCTGAGGTTTCTTTTTTCTCAAGTGCAATTCTTTCTGCAACTACTTCTTCAGCTGTTAAATCACCAGTTTTTAAAACAACAACTGTTGGTTGTTCTTCATCGTTGTCCTCGAGATCATTTCCTTCCAAAGTTTCTAGTTCTTCTCTTTTGGTATCTATTGTAGGACCTTCTTGATAACCAACTTGAGCTTTCAACTTTTTCAAAAAACTTGGCTCTTCGGGTTTTGTGAAGGAAATGTTTCTTTTCTTAGACATCGTAAATCATGAGATTATGAGAAAATCAAGTAATAATTATATTCACATTGGTCATTGGGATTGTTATTCGAATAATTATTCCAATATTTATCAAATAAACTCAATAAACGTGTCTATGAACTACATTCAAATTTATTGTCAACATCATTTCACATAATAACTACTGAACTGAGGGATATCTTTCATCAAATATTCGGTACTATAGTTTTTACCACTTTTTAAAACGAGGACTAAAAATTCAACTTTAGCTGCATTTATTGTGTTTTGAGTAGATATAGCCGATTATTTCCATAATTGTTGGATTACAATGCTCCTGTCCTATGAGTAGACCATATAAAAATATTTATGAAAGTAAACTACCAAAGAAAGACTAACTTGTAGTCAGTGAGTGTAGTCAGAACAGATCTAATTTTAGAATTAACCTAACTTCTAACTACAGCACAGCTTACCATCAAGGAAATTCGAAAAATATCTCATAAGAAGAGGTTCGAAGACAAATTTTATCAAACCAAAAAAAATTATTTTTCGTTAACTTCGACATCTAGAATAACGATATTCCATTGATTGCAGTTTGATTTTTGGAGAATTGTCTTGGCAACCAAACAACATATAAATAATTAAATTGAAATTATTTCTACATAATTTAGCGATATGGCTTTAAAAGCTGCTAGTAAAGTTCCTATGTTGCTTGGTCAATGTGTTCCTTGCATAAAACAGAATGCTTCAAAATTCAAGATCAAACGTTTAGAATTAGACACTTATCTCAATATGGTAATACATATATTTAATCAATTATTTTTGTTCTAATATACTATTTGTGTTTCAGTATTTTCCAAAAGTGGAATACATTTACGCTCATGATCCTTCAAAGACTTGTAAAACAGGAGATGTTGTTTTAATAGAACAGCTACCTGAAAAAATGACAAGGCTCATCACCCACAGAGTGAAGGATATCATTTACACTTTTGGGGATATTACCGACCCATTAACTGGTAAAAAATGTATAGCTGGCAAGTACAGAGACCATATAGAAGCTGTTAACAAGATTTATGGTGAGCAAGACTCGAGATTCAAGTATGAAGAAGCACCAGACAGAGGATGGCAAGAAGATAAGAAAGACTTTTCACATGCGGAAACATACATAAAATATCATGAATCAGGAGAAAATCAGCCATATGCATATTAATTTCTGTTTATATTCAATAAGATCTTATTGTGTATGTTGAAGAAATCAAATATTAGTATAAAATAGATTTTTAATTCAATGAAAGGCCTTTTATAACCAATCGCTAGGAAAATTTATTCTCAAGAATTTTTAATTATTTGGGGATCTTATCAATTCGAAAACATTAAAACAGATGTCATTCAAAGTAATGATAATTAGGAAATATTTATCTTGAAACCTGTTCAATTTTACCCTCAGATTAGAATGATCAACAAGTGCCTGAAGAAATCGTTGTTAGCATGAGTTTGATTATGCTCTTGTGGTCTAAAGTGAAAACTTTAATATTGTTTGCTAATATGAAATTTTTAGGTTCTTTGCTTTTGGGCACCATACTGCCTCATCCTTTCCCCACTAAAATCAGCTCTCTACAGTAGGTTACTTTGAGATATCAACACTATTTTCTGCTTCAAAGTCTTGATTTGCTTATGCTCGACACCCACTGTATATTCAAAAGCAGTGAAATGCCTATGGAACCATTTATGTCTCAAGAAGAATACCCATATTATATTTAATTGCAATCAGACTAGAAAATGCAAAATAATAAGATGTTTCTATGGAAATACTCAACAAATACCGAACATCATAAACATAATAAAATGCGGAATATTTGTGTTTAGGATGTTTTACGTTTGTCCATGACCAAAAGAGCGTCAATTTCTATTGAATCATCATCGACCCAATCCAAACATATAAAGTGTAGTAAAAATAAATTAATTATTTTTCCAATATCGCGTTGTATAAGTCCGATTGGGTTCCACTAGATGACGTTAGAAAGTTGAGGTTTCGTACTACAAAAACCTTTCTGACAGTTTTGTGATTGGTTGATTCAATTTGGTTTGTGCTATATTTTACAGTTTTTCTTCGATAAAGGTGAAGATGCAAGCCAGGCGGCTGAAAATGTGTTTATGGTCCTGATATTGTATAGTATATATCCAAAGTCACTTGGAGGAAGCTGAATATTTCGATTGTACAAGGCCTGTCCAAATTTTCAGAAATTCCTTTGGAGCCAGTGAATTTATTGCCTAACAATACTTTCAATTAAACCCCGGTATTTAACGGAACGCGGTATCCACTTCAAAGGGACATCTATGGCCAAACGTTTTTATGAACTAGTTCAAGTTATTTTGGATATACTATAACAGTCAATCACACGCAATTTTGGTATCGTCGATTCCGTTCCCGTAATTTCGATGGTCAAACATGCACCACGCACTGGAAGGTCAAATGTCGATAAAATCAAGGACATTGTCTAGTCCGATCATCAAGTGAGCAGTGTTTCGATTGCCCAAGAGCTAAAGATTGCACAAAAAATCGTTTGGAACCATTTGCATAAGGCTGATGGTTGCAAGAAGCTCGATGTATGGGTACCTAACGAGTTAAGGCAAAAAAAACCTCATGGACCGAATTTCCATCTGCGAATCGGTGCTGAATCGTAATAAAATCCACCTATTTTTGAAGCGGTTGAAAAGTGGATCACTCACGAGAACGTCAAGCGAAAACGGTCGAGGTCGAAACGCGGTGAGCCGGCGGAAACGGTGGCCAAGCTAGGATTGAAGGCCAGGAAGGATTAAATCGGAATTGTACTGTCAACAATTGGAACGTCTGAAGGAAGCAATCGCCCAGAAGCGGTCAGCTTTGGACAATAGGAGAGGAATTGTGTTTCATCAGAACAACGCCAGGTCACGCACATCGATAGTGAGGCGCCAGAAGATCCGAGAGTTTGGTTGGAAGGTTCTTCTATCCACGGGCGTAGCCAGGGGGTGGGTTTTGGGGGTTCAAACCCCCCCCGAAATGTTTAAGATGTCGAAATTTATTAATCTTTTTCTTCTTTTATTCTCATTTATCTCTATGAAAAAATTCTTATTTCTGCCATTAGCATTTTTTTTTTTTTAAACCGAACGAATTGTGATTCTACGATCAATGGAAAAATAACAGCTTATTTAGATTTGATACAAAATTTATTGATTTATTGTTGAGAGGAGTATTTATATACCGTTTCAGCGCTTTATTTTACTCTATAGAGACCATCTATTTATATGAGATTTTCACTATTATACCTATTCATTTCAAATAGTTCGTCAAAGCGCAAAATCCTTATTTGTTAATTTTTCTGGAATGAAAAAAAAATCGGACGAATTTTTATTTAAGAATAAATATAATCATGATATAACTTTCCGAACGAAAATTTATTTTTTATGAATTTTCACATAAAGGGATTATACAAAAAGTCTTGTCAAAGTCTGAAAATGCGGTTCTTCTAAAATTGTGAATAAAGACGTAAAAACGTACCTATTTTGCATGTGGTTGAAATGGTCGGTAAATTAAAGGAACGTTTGAGATTGTTTCACTCACCCTGAAAAGTGGTGGGATATCAAAAACGCTGAGGTGGGGACATTGGTGTAGTTGCATTTTGGCAGATTACGTAAAAGCCACGTGGTATAAACCCCTCTTAATTGCATGTCCGCAGCATAATAAATTCTAAAAAAATATCGAAAAATAACTACATATACCTAATATTTCAATAACAGCACATCCAACCCAGTTGAGATTGCATGTTAATATACAAAAACGGTTCCAGTTGCGTATAATATGTCATGTTGATAGCGTCACTATTGAAAATTTAAACAGAACAAAAAAAATCCAATATTTCCGTAATAATAAATCTGACTAGGTTGAAATTTAGTTTGCAAGTTATATGTAAAATATTCGCATCATGAGAATAACCCAACTCTATAAGTGAATCGCCAATAAGATCATATACAGGGTGTTTCCTAAACATGCGGCAAAAATTCAGGGGGTTGTTCCTTGGACTATTTTAAGCATGTTTTGTCCTTGGATGATTTTTGAAAAACCTCTTTGTTTCGAAGATACAGGGCGAACAACATTTTTCATATTTTTAAAATTAATAATAGTTTAAATAAAAATGCGTACCGCACTGTGTTTACTAAGTAGGTACAATTTATTTTTAAATTTGTTTAACAACATTCCAATTACTAAAAACGGCCAGTTTTTTGACTAAAAATTGATAAGTGCAGATGGTAAAGGAATACAGATTAAACACGGTTTTCATTTGAATTCGTTTTGTGATGTATTAGCAATTAACATATTATCTTGGTGTTTTTGAAAGGGTTCGGCAGTCAATGAGGAGAAGATTGGATGCTTGTATGCTGGCTAGAGGTGGTCATTTTCAACAGTTTTTGTAGGTTGAGTTGAATTTTCATGTAATTTTTCATAATAAAATGTTATTATCTGAAATTTTGTTTCCCCTATATCTTCGAAACAAATAGGTTTTTCGAAAATCATCAAAGGACAAAATATTCTTAGATTAGTCCAAGGAACAACCCCCTGAATTTTTGCCGCATGTTTAGGAAACACCCTGTATATTAGGCAAAGAAAAGTCCCCGGTCTGATGCACAGATGGCGGTGCTAGTATTAAATCCATATGATTTTCAGTTACTACAAACCTTCAAACGATACGTATCAAAATTTGACAGCAGTCCGACCATTAGTTTGTGAGATATTGCGTTGTGAGTGTAGCTACTTTTGTTATTTGAAAAAAGATGGAAAAAAAGAATCTCGTATGTTGATGAAATATTGCTTTTTGAAGGGAAAAAATACAGTTGAAGCAAAATCTTGACTTGAAGAAGAGTTTCCGGGGTCTGCACCAGGAAAATCAAGCATCATTTATTGGTATGGTAAGTTTAAACGTGGTGAAATGAGCACCGAAGACGGCGAACGCAGTGGAAACCCAAAAGAGGCTGTCACCGACGAAAAAATCAAAAAATAATTTTGAATGACCGTAAAGTGAAGTTGATCGAGATAGCAGACATTGTGAAGATATCATCTGAGCGTGTACATCATATCATTCACGAATATTTGTACATGAGAAAGCTGTGTGCAAAAATGTTGCCGCGCGAGCTCACAATTAATCAAAAGCAACAACATGTTGTTAATTCTTAGGAGTGTTTGAAGCTGTTTAAGTGCAATAAACCTGAATTTTTGCGTCGATATGTGACAATGGATAAAACATGGCTCCATCATTTCACCCCGAGGTCCAATCGACAGTCAGCTGAGTGGACTGCACACATGAACCAAATCCAAAGCGAGGAAAAACACAACAGTCAGCTGACAAGGTTATGGCATCAGTATTTTGGGATGTGCAAGGTATCTAATTCATTGATTACCTCCAAAAGGGCCAGACCATCAACAGCGATTATTATATAGCGTTATTGGATCGTTTAAAGGATGAAATCCCCCATTTGATGAAAAAAAGGTGCTGTTTCATCAAGACAATGCGCCGTGTTACAAATCAATGAAAAAATGGCAAAATTGCATGAATTGGGCTTCGAATTGCTTCTGCATTCACCGTATTCGCCAGATCTGGCCCCCAGCGACTATTTCCTGTTCTCAGACCTCAAAAGAATGCGCGCTGTGAAGAAATTTAGCGCTAATGAAGAAGTAATCGCCGAAATTGAGGCCTATTTTGAAGCGAATGACAAATCGTACTACAAAAATGGTATCGAGAAGTTGGAAGAGCGCTATAATCGCTGTATCGCCCTCGCAAGCATCTATATGTTGAAAAATAAAATCGAATTTTGCCAAAAATATTCGTTTTACTATGGTAGACCGGGGACTTTTCAAATGGCCTGTTAGGTCAATTGTGTCAATTTAGAGTAGCTATTTGATGTTTTTGGAGCTTATTTGAAATCTAAAAATTGAGCTTATTATATTATTGAATTTTATCTACTAAGCTAAAATATTTTTGCTACTGAAGTACCTACTTCCGGTTGTATGAAAAATGAAAATAATTTCTCTGAAGTTTTTTAATATTTTCTTCTCTGGTATGATCAAGTATTCAATTCTGAACCACTATATAAGTATTCCAATTGTTGCATTATTCCTAATACCTATTCAACATGAGTTTGCATTACATTTATGTTTTTCTCGTAAATGTTCAAGTTCTAGAAAAAACTTGTAGAGATAAAATATTAGTGAATGAATTGGACTTTGTTTCCTTTTTTTTTCAAAAGGAAAATTTTTATCCAAAAAAAAGTTGTAACAAAAAATATTTTAGGGGTTGACTATTTTGACCCCTTCTAAGCATACTTCTGGGTTGAAAAAATTCCGAAATTTGTAGTTTTTTTGATAATGGATTTTTACCAAGTTTCGTGCGTCTTTAGCTCAATAAAAATGGAAAATAAAAAAGAAAAACAATTTTTTTGTTAATCTTCGTAGTGATGTAACTTTTCCGTGTGAAGGTTTTTGAAAAAATTTCATACCAAATACCCACCTTAATTTTCATCACAGATTCACCCCTTACATTTTTCGGTGTTATTCAGATACACCCTGTATATTACTTGTACAGAAGGCTCATTCTAACATTCGTTCATTCAAAAACTTCCACGAAGTGGCGAGTGGAAGAATATCAATGCCTTCTGCACTATTATAAATAACTATTCTAACACGGATATTCCTAACGCCTTGTAGGGTATAAATTTCAGTTTTTCCGGAAAAGTCGAGATTTGATCAGACGCATGAATTTCGCGCACATCATTGGATTGGCGTGTAGTCCGAAGACGCGTTATTCTCGAGGCATTCGTGGTTCAGTATCTAGTTGGCGTCGGACGTTCTTTGATGTGACCGACCGTTGAACGCGAAACTGGAAAATTCGATGTCAGTGCGTGATGTATAACAGCCCGCCTACTTGTAATTTCCATCTAGCGAAAAAAACATGAGGTCACACACGACTTGCCCCTAATATTTTTAATTGGTCAGTGACGTGGTACGCCCTAGAAAAAATATTAGATCATTTCTATAATATTTTCGATTACAATCGAGTAATTTCGCGGATTTTTTTACGTGTTCCTTAATTAGATGTATGAACGGAAATTGGTGATTACTTGGATGATATTAAATGGAAAGTCTCATAAACATATGTGCGAAAAGTTAGAAGGTATTAAAGTAAAGACTAATCTAGTAGTCTGTGGTTAAAGTTTACGTTGTTTCGAAGTTGTGTGGTCAGAACAATTATGAATTTCCGCATTTCTATATTCAGCTGAGATTTGTCAAAAATATTAATTACACATTAGAGTTAACATTAAGGGTGTAGATTACCTTTATCACTAGGTTCTTCAGTTCTAGATTCATTTCGATTGATCGATTCTTTCAATTTTTTGAAAGAACCTTCGTATGACAGTTAAGTATACTCTCACTGATTTTGTTGCACAAAACAATTTATAGTTATTGTTTTAGATGACTTTGATAATTGAGAGATTTTTCAATCGTATTTTAATTATTTCATAGACGAATTTCAAAATTTTTGGAATTTTATATTCTATTGGAAAAATACATACAAATCTATTTGGAGTTCTTCAAGAAAAAATTTAAACGTTCTCGTGTATTTCAACTTGAAAATCAATAAATGCAAATAATACCAAATGAGAAAACGATAAATGACAACTGATTTAAAGGAATGTTTTAGAAAAATTGGTAATTCCATAATTTTGTACGACCATATTTGAGGAATCCTTAGTAAGAATTCGCCTATCAACAAATTTAATTGGGGCATTTTATATCCCAAGCTTTTTCGAGAATTTAAGATGTTTTTACATTTGAGAATTGGACGACTGGACGGATATAATTGAATTTGATTAAAAATTTATCATCGGCGAGTAAATATTGAACCTAAGCTATTAATGGGTCAAAATTTGAAATATACGTACATCGTGCCTTGACGAAATATGCTCAAAAATTCATGAGATTAAAACGTGTTTTTTATTTTTTAAATTTCCTGTGGTGCACTTCAAGATAGTTCTAGACGGAAAAAATATTATATTGTGGATTTTGCAGATAATTGAAATGTCATTTGATTCAAACCTTATCCACATTATAATACCTATGTTAAATTGAAGCAGAAAAAAAATTGATCTCGAACACGAAACGTTTACGGAATTATGTTTATGAGACTTTATTTCTTGAAATTATCTTAGTAGGATTCGGTAGGATTATTACCAATTTCGAAATACTCTGTATAATAGTATATTCTTTCTATTTCATAAAGATCTTGAAACTTCAATGAAGAAATGATCAATGAATATTAAATTGATCATATTATTAATTCGGCATAAGACCTGGATGAAGAATACTTGGAATTGGACAAACATTGAAACCCTGATTTAAACGGCTGAGAACACAGATAAAATCCGATGACTTTTTTGAACGCAC
Organism: Harmonia axyridis; assembly: GCF_914767665.1. Classification (NCBI taxonomy): domain Eukaryota; kingdom Metazoa; phylum Arthropoda; class Insecta; order Coleoptera; family Coccinellidae; genus Harmonia; species Harmonia axyridis. The sequence continues at coordinate 64,301,004 of NC_059501.1, forward strand.
TGTATAAGAGAACAGTATATTACCTACAAAAACATTATAAATTCTTTCTTGGTACCAGATTTCATCTCGAGAAATACAGTTTCTTATAAGCCTTCAACAGTTATTTTTTCATTCAACTCAAGGAACTACTAAAGTGAAACTGAAACTATGAAACTTATACAAAATGAAATAGAATTATAAAAATTTATTCGAATATGCTATGACTTTTGAATTATTCAAAAGGAAGTGCAAATTAGACTAAAAATTTCGAAATCCGCAATTCAACCTATAAAATTTCTGTTGGAGGGACAGACTTTATTGACGCACGGTATAATAATCGTAATTACCATTTTGTTTTATGCGTGAGTTATGAATCCACCCAGATCTGAGATTTTTTAAATTTTTTTCGCCCTTCTCTTTGAAAAAAATAATAAATCATAGTGTGAAATTTGTAGGTAGTATTTTGGTTTACTATTTTCAATAAAATATCTTTATGGAATCATTGAAGAAAAAAAAAAACTCAACAATTTTCACAGTTTATGTTTTGAAAAGTGCAGAATCAATTAATTTAATTGAAAACAATCAATCTACTTCTAAAGCTTTTCTCAGAAAGTAATAAAACCATTAGCATAAATTTCTGTATAAAAATTCATTGTTTATTGGTAGTTTTATAGCACAAGAAAACGATACGTGAATTTTAAAGTAAAAAAAACATATTTCGGAAATTTAACAGCACATGATCATTGGAATTGGAATTCCATTCATATTTATATATTTTTCTCCAAATGTTGAGATATTTTGCTTTGATAGAGGAATTAATAAATCTTTCTCTTTGAAATTCATCACTTTATTTATAAACCTTTTTTGTCGCAGCGTTGACTGGGGAAAATCATTGTCAATCTTATAAAATAAAATTACATAAGAATTTAAACTGAAGACATTAAAATAGTGGACGAAAGCCAGAAGAAAAGGCAATTCATCGTGTGTAGTGAATACTGAAAGCCAAAGACAGAAAGGACCTGTGGAATAGAATAATTATATCAAGGAAAATGTTCATCAGTTACAACAATATATTGATTTTTTTGTTCTTTATGGTTCATCTTCATGAGACAATAGGTAAGTCGTTATTTTCATCCCATTCATTTAATTCTTTGTTTTGATTGGATTCTGATTTAGGTATTTATATTAGTAGAGATCTATTCAATAACTAAACAGAACGTTTTTCATTTGTCAGGATTACAGAGATAATATTCAGATTATTGAACTGAAAGTGCGGATTTTCTTGCATAATTCCACACGGATATACAGGATTATAGTGAATGAGTGCGACACACCGCAGTAACATCATGTAACTTTTGTTCGTAAATACTTTTTATTTAGTTTGAAGGTAAGAAATGTTCTTAAGAACTGACCATTTATTTATTTTTCTAAATATTTTTCGAGATATTAAAATTAAATTTCGTGGGTTTGTGAATTTTATGGCATATAATTAAAAATTTCATGCACATCGTTGGCGCACATACGGGTAAAGATCTATTTTTTTCAAAAGAAAAAAGAAATAATAAATTTTTTCACTGAAAATAATTTTTGAATTCTTCCTTTAATTTGTAAAAGAAATCTCTCTTGCCTGAGATGCATGAGAGATTTTTCGTCATAATATATTGAAGAAGTAATTCAAAAACGATTTTCAGTTTGAAATATCCCAGTGGCATACCTAAAATTTATTTCTTTAAAAAAATTGAGAGTAATAAAAAAAATGGTTTCAAGAAAAACTTTTAAATCTTTTATCTCGTTATAAGAAGTTTGTTGCACTAATTCACTAGCTCCCTGTATGCGCAAATTTACACGACAAGCATAATCGACACATGGTGCAGTAATGATGATGTTCAGGAATGAATAGTTTTTCCCTTCCATTTGAAAATGAAATTATTGGATGGTTGACAAAAAGTCTATGGGAAAGATTAACAACTTAACATCAGCAATAAATGAATATTTCCCAAAAGAACAAATTGTGAAGTTATATCAATTAATTTATTGAATAATATATTTGACACATCTGCCATTGTATTTCAACAATATTGAACAGTAGAGTGCTGCTTACTCGTTATAAAGAAAAATATTACTATATTGGTCATGAATAGATTTTTATTTGTTAATGATATCAAAAACTGTTATAATACCAGAGGAAAATTTTTGTCAGCACATAAAAATCACAGTACTGCGTATTATCAAAAAAATCTGCAGTATATGGGTTGCAAAATATTTGATAGGTTACCTGTAGAAGTTAAAAATTCTCCAAATTTATTTATTTTCAAGAAGAGGGTTAAGTAACTACTTTTAGATAAGAATTGCTATTATATTGCTTAGTTTTTTGAATGAATATGTTTGTTTTGACATTTTATTTTGTTATATACTCTGTATATATCATTGCCATGTACTGCTGTCTGGATTTGTGAAAAAAATCTAATTCGACTACCTTTATTACACGTTATTGCTATCAACTGGATAATTTTGCGTCAATTAAGTGACAAGATGACCTAGTCAAGTAACAAGTTTTATACAAGCTGTTTCAGAATAAGATCGTGATGGTTAAGGTTTTTTTTAAGGGAAAACCGCCTATATACCTCTTAACTTTCGATGTTCAAGTTTCAAAAATAATTTTTTTTTGACGTAACAACAACAACTTCATAGATATTTTTGTGAACTTTAGAACACGACCTACGAATATCAATAGCTATTTCTTGATTTAAATGATTCTTAAAATTTTCCTTTGAGATTTTTTCGATGCTTAATTTAGTTAATTATGGTTGTAGGATACTTTTTCATTTCAGAGTGTCATTTTGGTGGATCTTATTTGAAATAAAGAAATATTATTGAATATCGAAAAAAAAAGACGAAAGCGTTAACATGAAGTTGATGTAAAGTAACAATCTCAAAACATATAAAGAACAGAAGATGGAATCGGTTCAATGTTCAATGTTTTCCATCTTGATTCTTCTATTCCTCTGTGAGGCCTTAGAGCTGAATCATATAAAATTAAGGAAATAATTCGGAAATAGAGAAATTAACATCACACTATACATGTCGGTTTCAATAGACAGAGGCAACTCAATTAGAAACAGCTGTCTTGCGCTTCCACCCAATAAAATAATTAACCCTATAATTAGGAGTGTAATAGGCGATGAATCCTCTCATTAGGTAATATGGTTAGACCTCACCAGACTTACACTGTTTTATGTGAACTTCAATGAGATGGTTCCACCAATTAAGTAGGCGTGAAATTATATCGGTGTTGTTGTAAATTTATGATGAATGATAAAATAGGAATTTCAATGTCTCTTGCAGCTTTGTATTTGGGTTTTTCGGGTGCTTGTTCCAGGGCTAATTGGGCTTGATTCACTGATGAAGAATTCGAGGACAAAATCAATTTTGTTTAACTGGTCGGCCAGAAGCAGTGTAGGGGAGGGTGGGGCAACTGAGACACCTTGAGGTTTAACGAGGTATAACTCCTTAAAAAATGCGAATGAAACAATGTTTGTTGATTGAGACACAACTTTAGATACATATTCAATACACAAAACACACAAAATTAATAAAATAATAATTCTTAGGTAAGAATTTCTGACTTGAAAAAAAACTTCAAATGTCTCAGTTGCCCCATATCGCGGGGCAAGTTAGTACTTCTACTCTCCGTTCATCGAGGCGCTATATTAATACATATTATTCATTCCGCATGAAAATTGTCTCAATTTGTTTCGTTATGTTGTGTTTTTTCTTCATCTGATATTGTTGATGGTTTTCCGGTAATTTTTTTGGTCCTCAGAGTTTTTTCTCTTTTCCCCTTTTTTTTCAAAGAATTTGGTCCAGCATTCTCAAAGTCCTTATGACTGCTTTGGTTCTCGCTGTTTTTGCTTTTTCTATCAGTTGGTCTTTATAGGATGAATTTGTGATTATTTTAGTACTGGAAACTCCCTTGCCCTAATGTATCATATAAGAAGTAAAATCGATATTTTGCAAAGTACGCTTATGTTTGGCAACGTTCTTCATTTTAACCCTTATAACATGAGTTTGATGTTATATTATGTATTCTATGAAATATTTATAATTTCCTTATAGATTATGAAAAAGTTTTTCATTGACACCACGAGGTAATTGATTCACTCGTGAACTGTATTCATTTTTGCTGGATATATTGCCGGTCAAGGAAGATATTGCGAAAGACGCACTTGCCCCGTATGGCTCACATGCCCCACACGATAACTTCTGAATGGAATATGCTAAATGTTTCAAATTTTTAGGATAGGGTCAAGGTCCAAATATCTCTTCCTACCATTGAGAAAAATTTTTTTGTGGCAATATTTTAATATAAGTAATTGAATCTATTCGTTAGATTTCACTGAAAATTTGTGTGTACAGGGCGATTCACGAACAGCGTTAGTTGAAATATTCCAAATTTCATAATTGAGTTGTGGGAGAGATGAGTTCTTGAAACAAATCTCAGATTCGTTTGATTTCTGGTTCCATCGAAAATGATACCAACTTTCGTTTTTTCAATGTAACACCCAGTTTCTTCATTTATAATCAGATTACTCATTCAATTCTATATTGCTTTAATGTATCATTTGCATATTTTTTCCACAAAATTGTCTGAGTAGAAGAAAATCCTCGAATTATCACAAACGAAAATGTCGGAGATCTCGAAATACAGAGAATATTTTGTACATATATAAGGTACCGAACACTATGGAAATGAATGTCCTAAAACTGAAAATAAAGTTTAAGTTTTGGTCTTTCTGGCTGTATATTTTGAAACTGTGCAGAATGTTCTAATGTACATTTGCCTATGCCACAGAAAGGTTCCGGGCCGATGAAAGGAGTTTGTGCTCCTTTTCTTGCAAGTGTGTTGGCCTCTTCATTCCCTCTAATTTTCGAGTAGCCAGGAACCCAGACTAAAAAGATCTTATTGTTATACTTGCCTATTACATTTAGTGTCCTTCGAATACCATCTTAAAATCGATGATTGTGATCTCAGTGATTTGATTGAAGTCTGACTATCAGAATGTATCGCTAGAACACATTTGTGATAGTTTCTTGCTAGGTTAATGTCTACATATATTTCTATTGCAAGTATCTCTGCCTGAAAGACACTTAGACAGCGGCCTAATGATATTGGGCATTTCGTATTCTTTTTAAGAAATGGGATTGTGGACTAGGTTTCCCAATCTTCTTTTCTATAACTTAGTATCGTAATGAAGGTTTCGTCGATGCTAATTTTCTTTATCATCTCGTCACTGGAAGGTTCGCTTTCATTCCATCTCTGAAATATTTAATACAAATTTAAAAACGTAGAATCAAATTCAAAAATATACATTTCTAGATTCGATTTGGGATATCTCAGAGGAAAAAAAACTGTGATGAGCATTATACACATATCGGTTCAGATATGAAAACGAGTGAAATGAGAGGTGGTAACATCACTCTGTATATGACGCTAGAATAGCGACATCCGATGGCGCGCTATGTCGTCGATGTTGTGATGTTACTTGATGCCGTTGACACTGGTTTCGCGACCACAGATTACTTGTGTTACGTTACGAAGTTCTGCTGCATGTTTGTACCTATCCTAAGATAACATAGTGGGAAAATTGGGATGATGTCATTGCGCGTTATTCTGAAATAGCTGATAACTCACCACACATTTCATGAAAATGCAATTATTTCATCATTGTATAACACGGGCGTAGCCAGGTTTCAGTTTCGGGGGGGGGGGGTTTACATATTATAAAAAAAATCTTATGTTTTTTTTTTTTTTTAAATATATCAACTTTAAAAGAGCCAACCCATTCAGTCTATTTTCACTAGTTTCATTTTTCAAGTATGTTTTGAGAAAAAAAGCATTTTCAAAATCACTTTTTGAAATTTGGTTTATTTCTTTACATCGATTCCTATGAATATATTAAGGAAAAAAATACCGTCGTAGTATTTATACAACACAGTACTCAAATTCAAATTTATGAGTAGAAAGTTGATATGCAAAAAACCGGTAAAAAATGATAGTTATCCCCATTTTGGCATTTTTTTCAATGTTTTATCATGAAATTTTGGTGGCAAACTTCAGATTTGAATTCTGTACCACAGAAACAGAGATAATAAATCGAAAAAATTAAAACTACCCCATCAAATGAGTTTCAGCAGAGATAGATATAATACGCCAATTTTGAACTATCGTTTGAGCCAGGTTTTTCGGACAAAAATCTTTATGGAAAAAAACGTCAGAAGATTAAATTTTTTTTGTATTTTTTTTAATGTTCCGTCACAGAATTTTGGTGCTAAATCTCAGATTCGGATTCAGAACCCAAAAAAATAAAGGGTGTTTTTTTTTAGAGCTATAGAACTTTAAATTGCAATAAAACAACGATGGATTATTCGATTGATATGAATTTTATTTATCCGCAAGATTATCTTGTGGCATTACATTTTGAATATGATTTCTGGCATATGACCGCCACGGCTGGCTCGAATGTAGTACAATCTGGACGTCCAATTTTCGATGACTTTTCCAACATTTGTGGCCGTATATCGGCAATAACACGGCGAATGTTGTCTTCCAAATGGTCAAGGGTTTGTGGCTTATCCGCATAGACCAATGACTTTACATAGCCCCACAGAAAGTAGTCTAGCGGTGTCAAATCACAAGATCTTGGAGGCCAATTGGTCCAAAACGTGAAATTAGGCGGTCACCAAACGTGTCTTTCAATAAATCGATTGTGGCACGAGCTGTGTGATATGTTGCGCCGTCTTGTTGGAATCACATCTCCTGGACATCATGGTTGTTCAATTCAGGAATGAAAAAGTAAGTAATCATGGCTCTATACCGATCACCATTGACTGTAACGTTCTGGCCATCATCGTTTTTGAAGAAGTATGGACCAATGATTCCACCAGCCCATAAAGCGCACCAAACAGTCAGTTTTTCTGGATATAACGCTGTTTCGACATACACTTGAGGATTAGCTTCACTCCAAATGCGGCAGTTTTGTTTGTTGACGTAGCCATTCAACCAGAAGTGCGCTTCATCGCTAATGGAAGTAGTGCGCGATACATATTCCGCACAGAACCATTATTTTCGAAATAAAATTGCACTATTTTCAAGCGTTGTTCAGGCGTCTATTCATGATGAATTGCCAAACCGAACTGAGATTAAATCACTTGACAGCTGTTAAATCAATCGCCATCTTGAACAGTAATGCCAACTTAAAGTTATATACCTCGAAAAATAACACCCGTTACATACGATCGAAAAAATCAAACTAACCCATAACTTTTGAGGGGCACATGTGAGCACAAATTGACTGGATTACGTAGAGGTAATTCAATTCAAATTTCACATTACAAATTAATTGAACTGAAAGTGATTATTTCATTCACTTTCACAAATTCCATTAAAAAATATTTTCGAGATTTTGAAAAAAAAAAAGTTTTTTTGACATCTTTAACATTTCGGGGGGGGTTTGAACCCCCAAAACCCCCCCCCTGGCTACGCCCGTGTTGTATAAGAATAGTATTTAGAAACTGTTTTAAATAAATACAGAAATTTTAGTAGGTACTACTATTTGAGGATATTCCAATATAAACTGCAAATACCCTCGCATGTTGTTTGGTTAAAAATACATATATGACATTTTTTCTCAATAATTGAATACTCAATAGGAAATTTTGAAGCAAGATGTTTCTATTACTTCGGAACCTTTTCAGTATAGCATAATTGCATATTTTCTATGACCAATCAAATTTAGCATCCGTTGGCTCTAGGAAGCAGAGCCGTATCTAGGTACTATTGCGCCTGTGGCAATATATTAGACAGCGCCCCCCATTTTCGAAGATTTTTTTTTTCATCGATCATATTTTCGTATAGTATTTTTTTGTTCATAACTTAAATCTTATATTTTGGGATTATTTTATGCTTATTACGCAAATTCTGCTTTCAAGATGAGAACTTTTACTGCACTGCGAGCACATCTATGTCCGAGGTTTATTATTTTCCTTTATATATCCGCTTTGTCGGCGTCGCCCCTTATTTGCTATCTGTGATTTTTGCATTCGTAATCGGTATACACTTACTCGTTGTTTTCGGTTTTTTGTTTCATTTTCGTCACAAAATTACAAAACTGTAGTTATCAAAGTACTGAACTAAGTAATTCGCATCGAAAAATTGTCTGGGCCGTGTTACACAATTTATTGTGATTCATTCAAATTGCAATTTAATTGTGCAGATATCAGTTTTGAATTGATCATATCTAAACGGTGTTCCTAAAGTGTACCAATGAAAATGACAGATTTCTCGCATCATTTTAAGAAAAAAGTCCTATAACATGAATCCGTGAACGCTTGGGTTTTGAGATACCGGTGTTAAAGTTTAAGTTTTTTTCGCATATCACCTTCCCTTCACAAAATATTTAACTTGAATTGGAATAGATCTTCCGATTCAAAGTTTTCATGTGATATGCTTATTTTGTATGCAAATCAACAGGGTGATATTTTTTCTGGAAGGGTACCTGCTTTTTTCTACCAGAACTATTTTTTGGTGAAGCCCTGGTACTTTAGAAAAATGTGAAAAGAAAATTTGGCCAAGAAAAACACTTTTTGGTTTGTTGTAGTTTTGTAGTATCAGCAATCATTTTCCAGAAAAAAATTCATACAGCTCTCTATAGTAATTCTCAGGAAAATCCAAATTATTATAATGATCCAGTTAGGCAGCTGAAATAAATAAATAAATTATACAGTTTGGTACTTCTTCACCAACTTTTCAGCGAAGAATACTGCTATCGATTTCGAGAAAAAAATTCAAACAGCTTTCTGGTAATCCTCAGGAAAATCCAAATTATTATTAAAATCCAGTAAGTGAGTTGTGATGAATAAATTATTTATAACCAATTCTGTAGCGAAGATTAATAAAGATTCGATAAACTAATAATATAAGCATCACTAAAAAGTATGACTATACACGAAACATCCTGTATCTCGAAAACAAAGCGTTTGCGGGCACATGTTTATGGGATTTTTTATTCTTAAAATTATACAATTATCCTTTGTAATTCCGTTTTAGGAAAATCCAGTATAAGGTGAGAACAATCGAATTGGTAATAAAAAAAAATATTTTGAGTAATTTGGTTCAAACTTCGTTATAAAACCTCTTTTACTCACATTATATGAGTAAATGTTGTAAAAAAAAAAAATTATTTCAAGAACTCCCCCCACCAAGAAAAAATAAAGATCTCCCTCCTTGGTTTCCAGATTCCTCGGCATTGCTCGTTTCGAGGCGTATACATAAAAACCGAGTTGTGATCTTTCGAATTATTCTGTCTGGTGATTCAATATTTTTCTCTTGATATTTTTGGGCGCCCCTGCAGACCTTGCGTCCGTGGCAAGTGCCACCTTTGCCACGCCCTAGATACGGCACTGCTAGAAAGTATTTTTCTAGGATTTGTTCAACCATTTGATATTAGGAAATGATAACAATATTTCTTTGCATAATGTTTTAAACTACTGAATACTACTTGGTGGCAATAAAATTCGGATCTTATAAATATCTTTGACAGAAAAAGAGGAAGGAATTCGTTTTATATTGAAGTTGCCGATTGAAGCAATAAATGATGCTGGGTTTTAAATTATAAACGAAAATCCATTAACGACATAATTTTCTTTCTATTTACAAACTTTCTCTGAATTGTTGACTTCCTAATTCCTTAGCTGATCAAGTGATTGCTGCTGTAGCCCATAGGGTTGACGAAAACGAACGTTTGTCGGTTTCTCGTCGGCTAGGCTATGATTAATTCGTGTACTGATAAAACACTGAAAAATAAAGTTCAAGTCAAGTAATGCCTTAAGTGTTATTAAGACATTTTAGACTCTTCTTCATCAAAGCTGATTTTCAGCTGCTCCAGGGAAATAAATTTAGCTCTAATGAAGAAGTGATTGCCGGGTTGAAGGCGAATCCTTTTACAGAGAAGGTTTTGAAAAAACAGAGGAGTACATTCGAATACGTTGGAGTACTGGGTTTTACACCATAATTTGACCCCCCCTTTAACTTTGTTACTAAAAGAGCTACAAAAAAATGTTTTCTACAAAAGTCTCACGAAATCGACTAGAGCTTTTTAAAATGATTTCACAAAACGAAATATATACAGAGTGGGCCACATATCGATACCAACTTAATTTTTTCAAATAGAACACCCTGTATATTTTTCTATATTTGACTAGCTCTTTTTCCCCTGATTTCAAATATATAACAAATGTTTGGTCTATCTCTCTTATTCTGAGTACCACAGAGTTTCAAATTTCAAGAAATACCTAGCATGCTCAGTAATCAGTTTTCAAGTGGTAGGCTGCGATAACTCAAAATGCTCTTTTTGAGTTATCTCGTTGGCAATTTGACTATATATCATATCGTTGCCAACGAGATAACTCAAAAAAGAACATTTTGAGTTATCGCAGTCTACCACATGAAAACTGATTACTGAGCATGCTAGGTGGTTCTTAAAATTTGAAACTCTGTGGTACTCAGAATAAAAGAGATAGACCAAACATATGTTATATATTTGAAATCAGGGGAAAAAGAGCCAGTCGATTATAGAAAAATATACAGGGTGTTCCATTTGAAAAATTAAGTTGCTATCAATATGTGGCCCACTCTGTATATATTTCGTTTTGTGAAATCATTTCAAAAAACTCTAGTCGATTTCGTGAAACTTTTGTAAAAAACATTTTTTTGTACCTCTTTTAGTACCAAAGTTAAAGGGGGGGGTCAAATTATGGTGAAAAACCCGGTACATCTATCACCTAAAAGATAACGACTATGTTTTTAATGAGAAATGTATTTTTACTTGGTAGTCCCGGAATTTATCAATTGATGTGTTATATAAAACAATAAACCCAAGAATATATACGTCACTATATAATTTTGGTTTCATTATCTTATGGAATGAACTTAAAATATTCAGTGATTATGTATGTTAAATGGATTCGATATTTGAAATAAGCTATTATTTTCGAACACATTTCATCTGAAATCTTTAGAATTGTTCGTGATATGAACATTCAAAAGATTTATTCTCAGAGCTAGTTTTAAAGTACCTTCAGTCATAGCTATTGTATTTCTTCCTTTCCGACTGAACAAGTAAATAATATATGGGCGGCCTGTTTCTTTTAAGAGCACCAGGAAAATTCCAGAAAATTTGTGGGGCTTTTTCCAGAAGAGCGACAAAGCAGAGGCGTGCTACATGACGTTATGAAAGATATTTGAACATAATTCTCGCCATTTATTCGTTAATAATTTCTATAGAAACTAATTAATTAGTTTGATATTGTAATATTCGACCGATTCCACAGTACATAAGTATAATGTTTATTTAAAATTAATATAATCTCTTTATTATTCCTTATTTGGTGATTTTATTCGGTTGTGTTATGTATAGGCTTTGTTGCTGTATTTTATTGCCAAATCAAATAGAGCCCAGTCAATTTTTTATCAATTTATTGCGAATTTGCAAAAAAATGTCCCTGTTCCATGATTTGTTGTTTCCAAACAAATGCGACGGTTTTTTAGGGGTTGTTTCCTTGTCGAAAATTAAAGAGGATATTTCATGTGGTACGATTTGTCTTTCGCATCAAAATAGGCCTAAGTTTCGAGGATAACTTCTTCATTGATGCTAAATTTCTTTCCAACGAGCATTCTTTTGAGGTCTGAGAACAGGAAAAAGTCGCTGGGGGCCAGATCTGACGAATACGGTGGATGCAGAAGCAATTCGAAGCCCAAGTCATGCAATTTTTCCATTGATTCGTGACACGGCGGATTGTCTTGATGAAATAGCACCTTTTTTTTTTCTTCAAATGGGGCCGTTTTTTAACGATTTTTAAACGATCCAATATCGCTATATAATAAACGCTGTTGATGGTCTGGCCCTTTTGGAGATAATCAATGTGCAGTCCACTCAGCTGGCTGTCGATTGGACTCCGGGGTGAAATGACGAAACCATGCTTCATCCATTGTCACATATCGTCGCAAAAATTCAGGTATATTACATTTAAACAGCTTCAAACAGTGCTCAGAATCATTAACACGTTGTTGCTTTTGATCGATTGTGAGCTCGCGCGGCACCCATTTTGCACACACCTTTCTCATTTACAAATATTCGTGAATAATATGATGTACACGTTCAGATGATATCTTCACAATGTCTGCTATCTCGATCAACTTCACTTTACGGTCATTCAAAATTATTTTGTGAACTTTTTTGATTTTTTCGTCGGTGACAGCCTTTTTTGGGCGTCCACTGCGTTCGCCGTCTTTGGTGCTCATTTCACCACTTTAAATGATGGCTGATTTTCCCGGTGCAGACCCAAGAAACTCTCCATCAAGCCAAGATTTTTCTTCAACTATATTTTTTCTCTTCAAAAAGCAATATTTCATCAGCACATGACATTTTTTCCCCTTTTTTTTGAATAACAAAGTAGCTACACTCCCAACGCAATATCTCACAAACTAATGGTCGGACTGCTGTCAAATTTTGACACGTATCGTTTGAAGGTTGGTACTAACTAAAAATCGTATGGATATAATACTAGCACCGCCATCTGTGCATCAGACCGAGAACTTTTCAATTGGGTTAATACCTACATACAGTGCTCTTATTTCCAAAGGCACAATTGCCGCATGAATGAATGCTCCTGACTCTACGTCAGTGTTTTTCCCATTATTTTTTCCTAGTAAAAACCCATTCTGATATCCGGAAAAAAGTTCGAAGTTAGATAATCCGGTTAATCCTATCCAATTATCCAAATCTACATATTTCATAACGGGAGTGCCCTCTCCACTGTCACTGGCGACTAACAAGAGTCGAAATAACGTGCCTGCACACGAACTCATTATCTATTCAAACTCAAAAATTGCAAACGTAACCGCGGGCATGTTTGATATTGTCTGGTGTGGAACACTGCAGGTCTAGTAGGGGCATGGAGGCGTCAATTGCTTGGGATCGTGGAACGGAGAATATTAAATTCTGGAAGGATCGCTTGACATTGGAATGAACCCGGTGACAAAACAAGAATCGGGAATGTAATTTGGGGCGGGATATAAACCGTAAATTTCAATAGATTGTATACAGAGCGATGTGAAGCGGTTTGCTGCGAGGAGATGTTGCTGATGATTGATTACGCTTTTAGGTTTCCGGACTGAGAGGAACCATAACGTTGTGGTAAGCATTTCGTTCTTCCATCGCCGGGAGATTCAACTTCTGGATCAACTGAGTTATCTATTTTCCACGTTCTGTGTTTTTTTTTGTTGGGCAAGGGGAACAAACTAGCCTTACGTATAGGGTCGAACAGTGTGGGTCTCCACGTTTGAAGAACACGTCCTGACCACTAAACCTAACGTGCTGTTTGGCTCTTTTTGTTTGTACATATATCATGATTTATTTCTGTTGTGCAGTTTTTTTATACCTATGTTTATCTCTTCTTTATGATATTTGAAATTAAATTTTACTGAATTTCTGTTCTATCGTAGTTGATATCTGGGAGTTTCGTGATAGGTTGATATCCTAATCATATCTTCAAGAGTCAACTGGTCTTTTTAGCTCGTCATTTAGTTCTTGACTTATTTTTGCAAAAATCTTTTCTACGTTTCTGTTCAGGAAATTTGTATCTTTTTGATATACATTTTGGCTGCATAGACCCATGCTGTCGAACAGAGATATTCGGACCCTAACAAACCTACCCTTAAAATTCCAAACTGGATCAACTGAGTTATCTATTTTCCACGTTCTGTGTGTTTTTTTTTTCTTGGGCAAGGAGAATCCTCATGAACAAACTACCCTTACGTATAGGGTCGAACAGTGTGGAGACTTAACCTAACCAGCTGTTTTGACTCGTTTTGTTTATACTGGGGTTTTCACCATAATTTAACCCCTCCTTCAACTTTGTTACTGAGGAAGGTACAAAAAAATGTTTTCTACAAAAGTTTCACGAAATCGACTAGTGTTTTTTAAAATGATCTCACAGAATGAAAAATACACAGAGTGGGCAGCATATTGATTGCAACTTCATTTATTCAAATAGAACACTCTGTATATTTTTCTATATTAGACTAGCTCCTTTTCCCCTAATTTCGAATATATATAACATATGTTTGGCCTTTCTCTCTTATTCTGAGTACCACAGAGTTTAAAATTTTAAGAACCATCTGGTAAGGTAAGTAATCAGTTTTCAAGTGGAATGCTGCGATAACTCAAAATGCTCTTTTTTGAGTTATCTCGTTGGCAACGATATATGACATACATTCATTTTCATTAAATGAAACTATTCATCGAATATGCACTACACAGAAGCGGAAAAATTTGAAATATTCCCACTTTATGTGAAAAACAATAAAAATAAGAAAGCTACAAGGAGAGAATATATGGAGTTGCATCCAAATCATCCAATTTCAATTTAAAGTGAAAAACGTATGTCATATCGTTGCCAACGAGATAACTCAAAAATAAGGGCATTTTGAGTTATCGCAGCCTTCCATTTGAAATCTGATTAGTAAGCATGCCAGAGGTGGTTCTTGAAATTTGAAACTCTGTGGTAGTGAGAATAAGAGAGATAGACCAAACATATGTGATTTGTTATATTTATATATTCGAAGTCAGGGGAAATAGATCTAGCCAAATATAGAAAAATATACGGAGTGTTTCATTTGAAAAAATGAATAATCAATATGCTGCCCACTGTTTATATATTTCATTTTGTGAAATCATTTTAAAAAACACTAGTCGATTTCATGAAACTTTTGCAGAAAACATTTTAGTAACAAAGTTGAAGGGGGAGTCAAATTATGGTGAAAAACCCGGTACATATTTCACGATTTCTGTCATGTAGTTATTCGTATACATATGTCTTACATAGAATAATGTCATCTTTATGATATTTGAAATTAAACTTTACTGAATTTCTGTTCTTTCGTAGTTGAGATCTGGGTTGATATCCTAATCATATCTGGTAGTAGGGTTGTAGTCAACCAGTCTTTTTAGCTCGTCATTTGGTTGTTGATTTGTTTTTGCAAAAATCTACGTTTCTGTTCAGTAAATCTCTGTTGAATTGTTGGTTTGTTACGAAACATGGCATATTCATTGCAAATAGTGTATTTCTATCACTTGTATCTTTTTGATATGCATTTTCGGACCCTAACAAAGCTACCCTTAAAATTCCAAGACATTTTGTTCGGTCCGACTAACGGACAGAATAGTTTTTGATTTAGAATTCTTCACTTTAGGTTGGACTTGATCGTTTCAGACTTCTCTCAGTTCAAAATTTGAAAATTATTATATCATTTGGACAGAATGACAGACAGTAGGCGCTTTCACTAGAACACTTGAAGATGCAATCATACAAGTTAATTCTAACCAAATGGCGAATGCGCAGGTTCAAAGATTTTTTCAAAAAGATATTCAGAAATTTTTTTTTCTGCTGTTGCACTATACAATTATCTTTTTTTTTAATTTTCGTTCTCCGAACAAATTTGGTTTAGTCCTTATAGTAATAAACATAGATAGAGGGAGCACACGTCATTTTCAGTAAACGAATTTTGACACCAACATGAACTACCAAATTTGACATAAGGGGCGCGGATTGATATGATATTTCACTCAATTCGCAGGTTTCTGCCAAAAATCTCATCTCATGTCCCATATTGAATCAAAGTTTCATACTAACTCAAAATATATAGAGATAAACACCTAAATTCACACATCGTCAAAAGTCTTGGCCCCCCTAAGTTTCTCAAGAAATAAACGATCTATGTTTTGGAAATGAGATGAATATTTTCCTCTTTTTCAACTGCAATATATTTGATAGAAAATCTTCATTTATTACTCTCCGGTTTATGCAGGATGAGACAAAATAGGAAAAATGAGAATAAATATAAATTTATTGATTTATTTCTGAATTATTATAGTTGTTCCACAACTGAATCCAAATTCATTAGTCCGTTACCACCTCTTCTTTCAATCAACTGCCCAATACACCTAGGTATCCCACGGATTCAAATTCAAGAAGAATATTGGAAAGTAAATCCCAATACGATATATCGTGAAACTTATGAGTACTCAACTATAGGGATCAACTGTTTGTTAATCAGTTGTCTATAAGAGAACTCACCGAACAACATAGTTGGTGAAAGAATTACATCATAGTCTTTAATATATCATTTAAGATCTTCATCTTTATATATTTTGAGTGCAATAAAAAAAAAACGAAAAATGCTTAACTCGTGATCTCAACCTTTGAACTGTCATAAGACATTGTTGTTTTTTTTTTCAATCACAAAAACTAAATGAAGATCGTGCTTCATGCAAAATTTATTCATGCAGAATATCGAATATCACCTAATAATTCAGACACAACAATTCCCACTGAGTTGAGTTAAAATTCTTCTTCTTCTTTCTTCCAAATAGGCTTGTGCCTGTTCCTCATCGTAACTCGCCCTATGCAGGTAGATTGTCGCTCCAGCGCTTTCTAGGCCGCCCAATGCTTCGTCTTCCTGACGGTGATCTGTCTCTGGCCACCTTCACTATTCGGTCCTCCGTCATCCGAGTAATATGGTCATTCCACTCGATTTTTCTGCCCAGCACCCACTCATTAATATTCTGGATTCGGCAAGCTCTTCTGATATCTTCGCTCCTTTCCCTGCCCCGTAAAGTTTTTCCGGCTATTCTTCTTACTATTCTCATCTCCGTCGCTTCCATAATTTGTTGTGTTTTAGATGTTTCAGGTCTTGTCTCTGCTGCATACGCGAGTATAGGCCTAATTGCAGTCTTATAGATACGTACTTTAGTTTCCGTTTTCAAATATTTGTTTTTGAATATGGTGTCATCTAGTTGTGCGGCCGTTCTTGATGCTTTGATAGCTTGCCCTCTCACTTCAGATTCTAAGTCGCCAAAGCCGGAAATTTCGATGCCCAAATAACGGAATTTCATCTCTTGGTGGATTATCCACTGCCAATTTACATCGTAGGGTGTTTTTGATGTAGTCATGCACTTTGTTTTAGATACTGCTATCGATAACCCTAGCGATTTTGCGGCCGTGTTGAATGTGTAGAGGAGCCTTTGCAAGTCATCCTCATTTTCTGCCACCAAGACAGCATCATCAGCATAGCACAGAATCTTCACCTCCCTGCTTCCCATTCGATAGCCTCTATTCTTGAGTACTTTGCTTATGATCTCATCCATAATAATGTTGAAGAGTAGTGGGATCAATGAGTCACCTTGACGTATACCTCTTTCCACGTTTATCGGTTCTGTGAGTTCATTCTCAATTTTAGTCTGTATTTGGTTATTTCGGTAAATATCCTCAATAGTTTTTATGATATTACACGGTATTTGTCTATCATACAGGAGGTGCACCACATCTTCTAATCTTATTCGATCGAACGCTTTTTCTAGGTCGATGAAGCAAAGGAATGCTGATTTATTATATTCTATGGATTTTTCTGCTATTTGCCTGATGACAAACACCGCGTCCGTGCATGATCGCCCAGATCTGAACCCTTGTTGTTCGTCAGATAGTGTGATTCGTTCAGTAATTAAGTTTGTTATCACTTTTGTGACTAGTTTCAGAGTGGATGATAATAAATTTATACCTCTGTAGTTTCCGGGAACCTTTCTGTCGCCTTTCTTGAAAAGCAGGATAGTCGTGCTTGTTCGCCACTCGTCAGGAATTCTGTGATGCTCGAAAATTTTCCGCGATAAAAAGGTCAATTCATGAACCAATCTTTCGCCACCATATTTAAGGAGTTCGTTAGTGATGTCGTCTGGGCCTGGGCTTTTCCTATTTTTGAGCTTGTCTAATGCTTTTCTTACGTCTGATTCTGTTATTGAGATGAAATCCTCTATTACTATATTGGGTGGGGTATGTTTTGTAGCTGATGTCGTACTCTTATATAGGTCCTTCAAGTAACCGGTCCATTCTTCCTTTCCAATCTTACTCACGGGTATCAGTTCGTTTGTCTCTTTTCTTTGACCTCTTATGAAACGCCAAATCTGCTTCTGAAGTCCGTAAAAGTTTTTTCCAGTTGCTTTGTAAAGTTCTCCCAATGCCTCTCTTTTATTTGTCTGACCAACATATTAGTTTCATTCCGAATCCTCTTATATTCTACGTAAGACTCATGAGTTCTTGTTGCAAGATAATTGATGTATGCTTCTCTCTTCTTTTTGCACTGATCTTTAATTTCATCGCAAAACCTTTTAATTTTGTCCAAATAGCATTGACGTCATCCAGGTTACCAGTCGGGTTGAATTCAATTTTTTCTTCAAGTCGTTTTTGTATAGTTCTTGAATCGTTGGGTCCCATAGTGAATCAACCTTGATTTTTTCCCTTTTTCTTATTAGATCTTTAAGTTTTCTTTTGGATCCCCACTTGATTCTTAATTTGCCGAGGAGCAGACCATGATCACTCTCAACGTCAGCTGAGTTAAGCACTCTTACATCCAAGACTCGAGAAGCTGGTATACATTTATTTGAGTTAAAATGACTATTTTAACATTTATATTTTTTGTATTTTCATGTCATTAGTCCCTCATATAAATCGATAGTTCAATTTGAGGGAGTACTTTTTGTTTAATTCATGTATCTGTAAATTTTGATGACTATATGACTATATAGATGAGATATATGTTATTATTATTATTATTATTATTATGCAAATTTCGTGTTATCAGAAATATAGAAAATTCAAGTCGTGAACTCAAGAGATCGTTCATTGAAGGCGCGTGGTCTTCAAGGGCGCAATTGACGAACGAATGACGAGTGCTCAAAAGCTCCAGACTTTTTCTGATTTTTTTCTCTATATTCTTCCTATTTTCTGGGTGGTGGGTACCTTCATTCAAAAAAATACGTATATCATTTTCGAAAATATTTATAAATGTCTATCTTGAACGAATGTTCCAGGACTTTTTTCATTGGAAATGTAGTTTACTCCAGAATCTCAAAGCTTATTGCATAATTATAACAAAACATTCAAAGTATTTCATCAACCTTTTATCTGACAATCGTGAAAAATTTCCGGTTTAGATAACAGGAATATAAAAATAAACTAGATGATTAAATTATGTCTGTTCACTTTTTACGATCATTTGAATTCATGAAAGATATTAATTTAGCCAGCAAGACAGTCCAGAATAAATTTATACAGGGTGATTCATCTCGATGACCTGTTATGTAAGTATGGATAACTTATCATGTGTTTGTGCTGAAAATTTGCATATTGGGGTTTGAGACAATGATTTTTCTCCCTAAATTATTTTCAAGCCTATACAACTTCCGGTTATAGCGGAAATAGACTACTACTTTCTTATTTCAAATTTTTGTTTTTTGAAATCAGAGCATATCAATCACTTTTTTCCCTTTTCAAAAGAATATAACATGATATATAAATTCCTTATCAAACTATAAGAATCTTCAAAAATTTGAGTTTCACATTACAAATCAGCCAGTTGTCTATCTCTGGTAATCTGTGACCTTCAGCAGATAATTAAAATATTCGGCCACTAAAGTCTCTAGATTTAACCGTTAGATTTGAAGATTTTCCATTTAGTATTCTCTTACTATAAAATTCAATGAAGGAAATAATTTTTATTTTTCGTGTTTTTAATAACAGTATAATATTAGTTTTTCTCTCAATCTAAAGAGTTTTTTTATACAATACATAGTTTATCATGTTATAAATTTTGAAACAAATAACGTTAACTGTTAAGGAGATATGCTTCACTAGGTTATATTTAAAATAATTTCGGTTATAATTGCATAAAAATTATCGATAATTTTACAAGAAAGATTGTTATCTAAAAATTGCATGAGCTTATTTTCATATTTTTGAGGAAGTGAATCTGAAGCAGGTAATTTTCATAAAATATTTCAAGAATAAAGAAATATTAATTTTTTTGGGAAATATCATAATCATAGTACTGACAAAGATAATGATTAAAATTGTGCTAATCACGGTTTCAAAAAAAATTATTTTCAACACACAAATTCAAAATTCCATGAATTACAGTTGATGGATCTGATACAGGCGCATTGACAGCTGCAGCTGATTCATTATCGTTATTAAACACGAAACTTAAGTGCTACTTTAATTAGTTCATTTTCACGCATATTTTCAATTATTTCTTCATGGTCACCTTCATCTAAATGCAGATACGGTGTGATGGATTTAGTATTCGAATGGCCGGTAATTTTAATAAACTGCTACTCACCGACACCCTTTTTTGCTAGACTTGATGCATTTGTAGATCGTATCGAATGGTTAGTTATCTTCACGTGCTTTGTAGGGGAGGGTGGGGCAACTGAGACACCTTAAGGTTTAACGAGGTATAACTTTCTCAAAAATGCGGATAAAACAATGTTTGTTGATTGAGACCCAACTTTAGATACTTATTCAATACACAAAACACACAAAATTAACAAAATAATAATTCTTAGGTGATAATTTTTGACTTGAAAAAACAATTTCAAATGCCTCACTTGCCCCATATCGTGAGGCAAGTAAGTTCTTCCACTCTTCGTTCATCGAGACACTATATTGTTACACATTTTTAATTCTTCATGAAAATTGTCTCCATTTGTTTCGTCCTATTGAGTTTTTTCTTCATCTGATATTGTTGGTGGTTTTCCGGTAAATTTTTTATTTTGTCCTCAGAGTTTATTCTCTTTTCCTCTTTTTTAATCAAAGAACTTGGTCCAGCATTCTCAAAGTCCTTATGACTGCTTTGGTTCTCGCTGTTTTTGCTTTTTCTTTGAGTTCTTCATCTGATATTGTTGGTGGTTTTCCGGTAAATTTTTTATTTTGTCCTCAGAGTTTATTCTCTTTTCCTCTTTTTTATTCAAAAAACTTGGTCCAGCATTCTCAAAGTCCTTATGACTGCTTTGGTTCTCGCTGTTTTTGCTTTTTCTTTGAGTTGGTATAAAGGATGAATTTGTGATTATTTTAGTATTCTAGACTCACTTGCCCCAATGTGTCATAAGAAGTGAAATTAATGTTTTACAAAGTACACTTATGTTTGGCAACGTTCTAAATATCAAACCTAATAACATGAGTTTGATGTTATATGATGTATTTTATGAAATATTTAGAATTTTCCTATAAATTATGAAAAATCCTTGTTCAATTCACCTGAACTATAACTAGACAAAAGTTTTATCACGATAAATCTCCATATCTACTTAAGTTTCACTATTTTTCATGAAGTTTTTCATTGACACCACGATGTAATTGATTCACTCGTGAACTGAATTCATTTTTGCCAGATATATTGCCGCCTGCTGGTCAAGGAATATAGTGCGAAAGACGCACTTGCCCCATATGGCTCACTTGCCCCACTCTCCCCTTTTCAGAACGTTTTTTGCTGCTGTGGGGCTGTCCAGGAGCTCATTGTAGTCCATCTTACAGGAATATTATTATATCATTCTCTGCCCGATTTCCAACGGGGTTCCAAGAGTTGATCTTACTTTTTACAATTATTGTATCAGACACAAATCAGGGTTTGTTTTATTCTTAATTAACTATTTTAATAGAACTTACGGTTTTTCCTTACATTTGAATCATCCTTCGGGACTGAAAAAACAATACAAACGATGTTACATAACACTCCCGAAACAAAATGAACCTAGTTGACTTATTGACAATTATCAACATTTAAAAATTCAATTTTTAAACAATACACAAAAAAAAATAAAAAAACATAGTAAATATAAAAGCTCAACTTCATCATTAACTGATTCCTATTGTCCACTTAAAAACACTTAAAATGCTATAATTTGAAATTTGTTGGTAGAACGATACACTGGCATCTTTTTAGAAATTTTTCACTGGCCGCAACTAAATAATCACCAGTTTGTGGGTTCACATAAGAACTAAGTAATACATATGCTCCATTTTTGTGATTGAAAAGTTACTTAACAAAAGAATGTGCAGGAGGTCTGAATGTTATTTAAAGATATGATTAAAATTGATTGAAATTAAAAACACTTCAACACATCAGAAGGCGCGCAGGTTGAAACTACATTTTATTAAGGATTCACGGCTTGGCTTGATTTTCAAGCTTCTTGGCTTGAGCTTGACTTGATTTCAAGTCAAGGTCAAGTCAAGTAGTGGTTTTTCAATCTCAAGTCAAGTATTTATTTATCAAGTACTTGAATCATATTAGGCCACTTGATTTTTAGCAGTTTTTTTGTGTAGTGTCACATCAATAAAAGATGATGTAATGAGAAGAAACCTTGCAAAAAACACTTTTACTTATTAAACTTATGGTATAAAAGTACCGAAAATATCAACTTTCTTGAAATAGAAACATAAATTAAATCACTATAAATCATATACATATGTGAAACGTATTGCCATTTCTTCAAACCATTCTTCTAGGAATTCGAATTTCTTGGAAAAAGTAGAAAATGCCACCCTTTAATATTTGACGCACATCTAGAGCGAGCCCTGTCACTTCAATTTCTTCTGCTGAGTTTCGATTTTATAAAACGCTTGAATATTTTGTTTTTTTTCTTTGAGATGATTGAGTAAAACAATCTGATGATGCGGACTATATATTCAAGGAATCCTCTCATTCAGTCTAAGCGCGCACGAAATTGCAAAAATATTAGCCGTGCGATATCACTTGATCGACTTGATATCAAGTCAAGCAATGAATATCTAAAATCAGAAAGCTCAATTATGTAATTTTTCACGAGCTTCATTTTCAAGTCAAGTAGTTGGTTAAAATGTCAATCTACTTGGCTTGATGAATCCCTACATATTATCAATTCACCGATTCAAATTGTTCCCATTTATAAAACATATACAAAAACAATTGAACTCACTCAAAATTCAACTAATTTAGCTCCTTTCCTGGAGCCTAGCTATTATATTGAAATAAGTATTCAAATTTTCGATATGAGATCTTTTGTTGACAGATTTTTTATTCTGCTTGATTTTCGTCTATTAGGTACAGCTGTTTGTTCAAAATCAAAAGAGTGAAGCTCCCTAAGGGAGTACTCAGTAAGCCGTATTATTTTCCTCCTTCTTAATTGGGTCATGTATATTTATGCTATCCCCCATCTAATTCGATGTTCACTGACTCTTGTTTCTAAGTATCGACCTGTCTCCCAATATTAACACAATTACAGTCTTGACAAGGTATTTTATGAATGATATTAGAAATGTTCATAATTGTCAATAAGTCAACAAGATTCATTTAGTTTCGGGAGAGTTTATTGTTCTTTCATGATCCCCAAGGATGGTTTAAATATAATGGAAACGACGGCAGAATTTCAACTAATTGATTTTCCTTTGAACTCTACCAATTAATCAATTAACAAATAGCATTTTTTGCAATGCATTTTGTGTCTTCATCATAATCAGGAACAAAGTTTTGTATTCGTCACTTTTGAGAAACATTGAACTCTTCCTTTTTTTTCGGGAATCGTTTGAAGCTGCTTTCTCTTAGTTGGTTTACAGATTTGAATTCAATATCGGATTAAGGGTAAATACTATATTCCTCGTATTTTTTTGAGGCCACAATTCAGGTTGTCTTCACTGTGAAGTCCTTATGATCATCATCATCAACCAGCCCTTTGCATCATCTGCTGGATATAGGCTTTCCTCATTTCTGCCCACTGTCCTCTTTTCTGAGCACTCTGCATCCAGTTTGTGGTCATCCTCTTGATTTCGTCAGTCCATCGCGTGGGAGGTCTTCCCCTGTTTCTTTTGTCGGCTCTTGGTCTCCACTCGAACAGCCTCTTTGTCCATCGTCCATCTACCATCCGTGCTACATGCCCAGCCCAGTTTCACTTGAGCCTAGCTATCTGATAGATAACATCTGTGACTCCTGTTCTCACCCGTAAGTCCTCATTTCAAACGTGGTCACGATGTGACACATCGAGCATCGATCTTTCCATCTTACGTTGCGCAACTCTGAGCTTCTTAGCAGATGTGATAGTTAGAGTTAAGGTCTCGGCGCCGTAGGTCATAACCGCCAAAATGCACTGATCAAATACCCTTCGCTTCAGACAAACCGGGAGGTTACTCTTAAATACACCCCATACGCAGCCCAAGAAAAAGCGTTATTCTTTTTTTCAACTCGCATGTTTGGTTGTCTCTCGAGATTCGTATTTCAGGACCCAGATATATGTATCTATCTACCAAACCCACATCATGGTCACCAATGGCAATATTTGCACTAGGGACCAGATTCGTCATGAATTTTGTCTTGGATATATTAATTTTCAGCCCGATCTGAGCACATACTTCCCGAAGATCTTCCAAAATTCTCCTGATATCTTGTAGGTTGTCAGCGAACAGAGCTATATCATTCGCGATGCGCAGATCTGTTAAGTTCAAGCCATCTATATTTAAACCCTTTCCGCTCCATTCAAACATCTTGAAGGCGGTCTCCAAAACAGCGATAAATAATTTGGCTGACATAGTATCCCCCTGTCGTACTCCTCTATCGATTCTTATGGGGTTGGTGTTTTCATGCAATCTAACCATCATGGTAGCATTTTTATATATATATTATATATTAGTTTTGTATAACAAAAGTCCACCCTGCACTTTTGTAAGGAGTCCAAGACTGCACTCAACTCAACAGTATCAAAGGCCTTGTGGAAGTCCACAAAGGCAATGACTAGCGGCCTATTATATTCTATGGATTTCTTGATCACAGTTTTGATGCTCTGAAGATGGTCATTGGTTCCAGAACCTCGCTATTCTGCTTGCACACATCTTGAATGTAAAGTCTGTTGATATCTTCTCCAGAACGCTTATGGACGTCTCTTTATCCAGAAAAAATTATCCCTACAAAAATTCATGTACTTGGATTTGTTATGTTTTTGTTCATTTTTAACTATACTGTTATTGATTAATTGTATTGAGTATTCACTAAAAGGCGAAATTGTTCGTCTTTTAGATGTTTATCCGACACTTTCAGTATAGTTAGTAGTAAAATGGGATTTTTCAGGATTTTGCGATGCAATTTTCACTCTGCAGTACAATTACTGCGGTCATTTTTCTATAATTACATTCCTGGAATGAGAAATTCTAGGTATGAGAGAAATATTCATTCAAATTCTCATTGGAGAGACTTCTTTCATTTCCACAAAGTATGAAAATTTCCTGGAATAGATTTCATAGCGGGATCATAATAATTGTTCATTTCTCCAATTCCAAATATTTCGTTGAAAATTAAATTTCTCCCATTTTATTAGGAATTATATTTCCTTTTAATATTAAGCAACCTCCGTGGTTATCTTAACGACTGTACGAAACGTGAGAATGGCCCTTTCAACTGCTTCTCTAATACATATTTCAATGTTATCTAGAAATGTCTAATAGTGGTATTTACTCCTACAGTTTTCCTTTTTGAAGAATAATTATGTAGATTCAGTCTTGTTTTTTCTTCAGTATTAATACGATGAATATCTTAGGGAATATATACTTACTGACAAAGAAACTGCAACATCCAGAAGGAGCTGTTTGAATTAAAATTTTTTTTTTGGTAAAACATAGATAGAGCAAGGAGTGAATGATTGGTGAAAAAAATTGTGAAGGTTTTTTCATGTAGAAATTTTTTGTTACTTAAATGTTGTAGTTATTTTTTGCAAGTTTTTAAAATTTTACAATAAACCAGCTGTTCGAGGAGATCCGAAGTCGATGTTTAGTTGTTGTTAAAACGTCTAGTCTAGAGCACGTGTTCGTGGAATTTATCACCAGCTAAGTGAATTCGAAAGAGGTCGAATTATTGGTCAACGGGAGGCGGGATTGTCATTTCGAGAAATCGCTAAGCGTACGAACAGAAATCCAACTACTGTTATGAGATGTTGTCGAGCGTGGTTTGATAATGATAATGCCCAAAATCGAAGAAGAGTAGGCACCGGACATCGAAGGGGCACAAATGAAGTTCAAGATCGAGGTCTGACACTTATGGCCATAAGAGACCGATTTGCGACAACTCGATCTTTGGCTGATGAGTGGTTAAGAAAACAAGGCCATCCTGTGACGGTTTATTGCCGGATAAAGTCGTTTGGACTGCAGCATTATAGAGAGCATTATCGACCCCATCTTGTGTTACCCCTGACAGTTGAGCATCGCCGGCAACGATTGCAGTGGTGCAGAGAACATCAATATTGGAATGTTGAATGGCACCAGGTCGTCTTTTCTGGTGAATCTCGGTTCTCCGTGGGTGCACATGATGGATGAAGAAGGTTAGATGACGTCGGTGAGAAAGACATGAACCTCAGTTTAATATTGAGCGTCATGTACACCGGACAGTAGGCGTTATGGTATGGGATGCTATTGCACATGCAAGTATAGATCACCTTTAGTCTTTATTCGAAGTAACATGACAGCGCTGCGTTAACTTCAAGAAATAGTAGAGTCATATGTTTTTCCTTACCTCAACTGCTTCGAGAATCCAATATTTCAGCAAGATAATGCTCGACCTCATGTTGCCTGAATAAGTCTAAACTTTTTCGAAGCGACCCATGTGAATCTTTTGCCATGACCGCCCAGATCCCCAGATCTTTCGCTCATAGAGCATGTTTGGGACATAATGGATAGAAGGCTTGGAAAATTACCCCAGCCCCCACGGACTTTGGCGGCCCTGAGACATGAAGTACAGGCAGCTTGGGATAGTATTCCTCAAGAAGAAATAGACCATCTTATTGCATTAATGCCGAAACGTGTTGGGGAGTGTATACATAATCGCGGTGGACAAACACATTATTAACAACTTTATCAAAAAAAATTATAAACCCTTCGTTTTTTTCTGCAAATTTCAATCATTTACTCCTTGCTATACTATCTATGTTTCACAAAAAAAAATTAAATTTGAACAGCTTCTTCTGGGTGTTGCAGTTCCTTTGTCAGTTAGTATTTATATACCGGGTGGCTCACATGAAATAATTTAGCCGAATATTTCAGTAAGTATATGAGACGGATATTTTGTGATTGCATATATGTACTTGGGTGTATAGTATATTTAAAGTCACTTGAACTAGTCCATAAAAACGTTTGGCCATAGATGTCCCTTTGAAGTGGATACCGCGATCTGCTAAATACAAGGGCTTGTTTGAAAATATTGTTAGGCAATAAATTCACTGGCTCCAAAGGAATTTCTGGAACAAATCTGGACAATCTTTGTCTAATCGAAATATTCTGGCTTCCTCCAAGTGACTTTGGATAGACTATACCTACTATGACTCCCTTAAGAGAGGAGGCAACATCCCAATCAATCTTAAATGACAATAGGGATGAAGTGACACAATTCACAATTTGATAGTTTTTGAATGTCATTTAAAAATATACTAAAAATGTCTGTTTGGTGTACGTTTCGGAGTAAAAATCTCGTCTAAAGTGAAATTTGTGAAACAAATTTGGTCGAATTTGGAGCTTACATCAGAACCACGTTGAAATAAGCTAGCCCTCTAGTCTCTTGATATAATTCCCAATTGTCATTGGTCGGCCAAAGGTCAAATACTTCCGGAAAGAAGATCTGTGTCTGATTGCTGACGTTGTAGATTCATACAGAGGCGTATCAGGTAGAAAAGGATAAATATTACACGTAAGTCTCTACTATAAGCAACAACTGAAATTAGAAATATTATTTTCTTCAAAATATTGGATGAAAAATGGAAGTACAAAGCACCTTTCGCGACGTTCATTGAAAGATTCGGTTTGGAGTCCCAAAAAAATCATGACTAACCCCCTAAAAACACCTTTTATAACAATATCAGAAATATAGAAGTGTAATAAAAATTTATTTGAACAACATTCATCTGTGCACGAAAATCTGGTGGCATTCACCGTTTAAAAGTTATGCGGTGAAATTTTTCTACTTTTATCAACTTTGGAACGATATATCCCCCTTAATATGAATTTAGGGCCATAAGTTTTTTCATCAAACTATACTTATTTTTCAAAGTACTATCACCCCCAGAAAGCTCAGTACACGTTTTTGACCCTGTATATCCTATAATTTCGCTTGCAAATTGTTTTCTGAATTTCTGATATATTTAAGTATTCATCTCAATATATTTTGAGTTTATATGGAACGTTGATTCATTATGGGCCATAAGAAGTGCGTTCTGTGTGGAGAAATTCGTATCACTGATATGTTCTTATTTCCGCGCGCTTCATGTCAAATTTGATAGTTCATGTTGGGGACAGAATTTGCTAACTGAAAATGACATATCATTCTATGTTTTCACGGAATGTCACTTTGAAAGTTGATTGGCTACCTTTTTGTATTTAGAAGTATTGAGTTCAAATTTGAGTGTTACAGCCACGCGAAATGTTCAGAACGAGCACAACTATCATTTGATAAAATTTGTCATAGAACTTGTAGAACACCCTGATGTATATCTACTCATATTCAGTTCTGTATTTCTAATGGTACATGAAACAACGAGCGCTCAAAAGCTTTCAATACCAAGTCAGTGCATTTTCAGAATCTTTTAATTCATGTTCCGATGTATTCGAATCTGTTAGGTCTAAATGAGAAGTTTAAGCTTGGTATGATAGCGAAAATTCTCATAAATAAAATTTGCTCATCCAATTAGCTGAATAATGATATTGTCGAAGTATTTTATGTCGAAGGGAGCCAAATGCCATTCATCAGCGATTTATTTCCGAATAGAAGAAACATTACCATTTAGAAGCAGGATGATTCACTCCATTTAGTCAACGAAGGGTGAGTCGAAGAAGGGAAAATTATTTGAATAAGGGAATGAGGAGCCGGTCATTGACGCTAGGGGAACAGATATCTCTCAATTCTTTTGTAATCGTAAAAATTCTATTTCGGTTGACTGAAAGATGTTTATCAGTTAGAGGGAAACCTAATAGCGGAATATACAGAATATTTGTATTTTCGCAAAAGATTTTGATAGTCATAGGATGCGTCATTGGAATTGAGAATGAACAAAATCACTTATCTTGGAAATGTAATTTTCGAGTTAAAACTATAGCATATTCTAAAACAAGTTTCCTATTCCAACAAGAATGAGAAATTCCAAAACGAGCGAGTTTTTGAACGCATGAGTGTTCAACTTGCCCAGAGCCGTATCTAGGTACTACAGCGCCCCCCATTTTCGAAGATTTTTTTTCATCGATTATATGTTCTTATAGTATTTTTTTGTTCATAACTTAAGTCATTTATTTTGTGATTATTTTATGCTTAGTACGCAAATTCTAGGGAAACCTAGCAATATTTTCAATGTTTCCAGCAAGGGCGTAGAAATGGGTGGTAATTATCTTCAAATTATGATTCATTCAAATTGCAATTTAATTGTGCAGATATCAGTTTTGAATTGATTATATCTAAACGGTGTTCCTAATGTGTACACATGAAAATGACAGATTTCTTGGATCATTTGAGAAAAAAGTCCTACAACATGAATCTGCAAACGATTTGGTTTTGAAAAACCGGTGTTAGAGTTTTTTTTTTCTCATAGCACCTTCTCTTCACAAGATATTTAACTTGAATTGGCATAGATCTTCCGATTCAAAGTTTTCATCTTGTGATATGCTTATTTTGTATGCAAATCTACAGGGTGATATTTTTTCTGGAAGGGTACCTGCTTCTTTCGACCAGAACTATTTTTTGGCTGGTTATATAGAAAAATGTGAAAGGAAACTCTGGTCTAGTACAACACTTTTTGGTTTGTTGTAGTTTTGTCGTATCTGCTATCGATTTCGAAAAAAA
This sequence comes from Harmonia axyridis, assembly GCF_914767665.1. NCBI lineage: Eukaryota > Metazoa > Arthropoda > Insecta > Coleoptera > Coccinellidae > Harmonia > Harmonia axyridis. Next base: position 64,330,762 of record NC_059501.1, read on the forward strand.
AATTCAAACAGCTCTCTGGTAATCCTCAGGAAAATCCAAATTATTATAAAAATCCAGTTGGTAAGCTGTGATGAATAAATTAATTATAACTTATGGTACTTATCAACAAATTCTGTAGCGAAGATTAATAAAGATTCCATAAACTAATAAATATAAGCATCACTAAAAAGTATGACCATACAAAAAACACCCTGTAACTCGAAAACTAAGCGTTTGCGGGCTCATGTTTATGGAACTTTTTTCTTAAAATTATCCAAGGAATATTTTCCTTCGTAACTCCGTTTTAGGAAAACCCAGCATAAGGTGAGAACAATCGAATTGGTAATAAAAAAATATTTTGAGTAATTAAGTTCCAACTTTGTTATCAAACCTCTTTTTCTCACATTACAGATATAAGTAAACGTTGTTTTGAAAAAAAATTTTTTTCGAGAACCCCCTTCCCCCAAGAAAAAAAAATCTCCGTCCTTGGTTTCCAGATTCCTCGGCATTGCTCGTTGCGAGGCGTATACATAAAAACCGAGTTGTGCTCTTTTGAATTATTATGTCTGGTGCTCCAATATTTTTTCTCTTGATATTTTTGAGCGCCCCTGCAGACCTTGCGCCCGTGGCAAGTGTCACCTTTGCCACGCCCTAGATACGGCACTGAACTTGCCTTCTGCAACGAGTAGTAGACGATATTTTTTCCATTTCAGTCAAGTTTCGTGAAATTTTGTCGAAATTCAATGAAAAATTCAGATTATACATCCTAATGAATTTTGTATTGAGTTTTGGCAGGTCAAAATCACCTGAAAATCAACTTTGAATGACATTGTATGATATATCGTTGAATTCAGCGTTAAAAGTTATTTCGAAAAGTATCATAAAATATACAGGTCCGTATTGAAAAAAATGAGGTTGAGGGTGGCCCAGAGAGCACGAAACGTTGGACATGAAATCTGATTACGTCAAATTGAGAACAATTTACTGTCGAATAAAAAATTCCTGTAACATTTTTTGATAATATTTGAAATAAAGTGGGAAAAAAAGAAATTTCAAAATGACATAATTTACTTTTCTTATGATATCTCAATAACCGGCCCTGATAATCTCGATTTATTTGAACTGCTGGATAATGCTTTTATGCATGCAACTTTTTCCCCATTTGACCGACCTTCTAACTTTTATGGTTTAAAAGTTACCAATACAATCCCATTGAAAAAGTGGCCACCCTGTATATTTCAACCAAAGATGCCTGAGGTTAAAAGAAAAACTTTATTCCTTTATTATTTTTTCCGATATCGATATCGAAGGAATTATAGAAAATGTCCTTATTCAGTGAAAAATTTATGAGCCCATTCGTGCTCTGGGGACCGTTCCGAAATTTCGAAAAAATATTTAATTCAACCTACAGAAAATTGTTGTGAGTACATTATTCGTATGTATTCTTCCAGAATTTTATGCCTGCCTTTATCGTAAGAATTGTGCAAAATGTTATTATTTAGTAAAAAAATTCATGAACCCATTCGTGCTCTGAGAACCGTTTGAAAATTGGTCTGGTAGGCTTCTTTGAAATATTTAATTCACCCTACAGCAAAATGTGTTACATATTCAGCTTTTTGGTGAAATATGCAATAACTTGCTGAAAATGCGTTTGCATAATACAGGGTCTTTCACGAGGAACCTCACCCATATTTATACGGGTTGAAATCTATAGTTGAAATAAAGAGGTTTCCGATACAAATTCGAATCAAAATTCGCCATCTATTTAGGACCAACCTGTAACTTTTTTCTCTTGCATATTAGAGTAGTAAAATCTAAAACATGGTTTAAGTAACAGTTCCTGAAAATTTCATCTTTTTGGCGTGAAGGGAAAAGAAATAGCTGAAAATTCAAAACGAAAAACAGTTTTTTGTGAATAACTCAGAAAATATCCACTTTAGGGCAAGGGTGTGATGCATACACTCACATTATTTTTTAACGTAGATTCAATATCTGCCATAAAAAAATGGGGTTCTAATTTGAAAAAATTGATTTTTCACGATTTTGTCATCCCTAACTTTGAAAGCGATTTTTTCACCCCCTGTATCATGAATCGCGATTTCGATTTTTAAAGTGGATACATCAATCTTACATCTTGAAAAATCTCAAAAATGAAAATTTTCCATCCAAAAACCTCGAAGTTATTCTTGTTTCAGCGGAGCTCTATTTTCGATTTTTCAACCAAAAGTGAAAAATGTTACATCAAAATAACTTGAAATTTTCTAAGGAATCTATTTCTGCAATAAAAAAATGGTGTTCTAATTTGAAAAACGGAAGTTGACGTCATTTCCGGAAAAACCGGAGGTGCGCATGCCTTGAAAATATTTTAGATTTCATCAGCATCGTGAAATACTTATAAGTGCTGAATTTCATGAAAATACGTTCAGTAGTTTCCCGTATGAATATGAGTGAGGTTCCTCGTGAAAGACCCTGTATGTAAATGCATTTTTATCCAGACTCTAGTAGTTATAAAGCGTCCTCTACCTTCATTGGACTCGGAAGCGAAAATAAATCAACACAAACAATAAACGCTATGTTATCAACCCAGGCACATCTTGTCTCTTGGGATTATGGGTAGGTTCCATTCATTTTATAATTAGGTCCGTTTTAAGTGATAATTTCGGAACTTCGTGATTGGCAGGCATGTCCAGAACATTGAGGCAGTTAATGAGACGAGATTTTCAATTTAACACCATTTATTGAATCTGCAATCGATAAGGATCAGCCAGCTGCCCTGGCAAATTGGAAATGACTTTGTCGGCGTTTGTATCGAATAAATTGTAGGAACCCGATTAATTGAATTTCGGAATCAGGATGCCATAGATCGATCCGCCCTCGTCTAACGTTAGATTTTTCATACGATGAAACAAGCGCAAGAGCTTTCTTTAGATTGCCCAGATATTTGACAAGAACAAACCATATCGATAAAAACACGACAGTGAAGCTGAATTGTTTTTTTTTCAAGGCTGCTATATACAGGGTGTCTACTTTAAAAAGTCCAAAACTTCAAGGCGAGATTCTACAAATTCAACAAAAATTGTCATATAACACATGGTCGAAATATTGACGGTAATTCTCCAATTAAACATTTTGTGTTTTCAAGAAATATCTCAATTTTTTTATAAAATCAATCACACTCCAGTTAACCTTGTAGCCTCATCAATCAATGATCACCTCTCTATATCGAGAATGAAATCGGCTATAATTCAAGAATTTTTTTTGTGCCAACAAATTCCTCACTGCGGGCGTGGTAACCAGATAAACAAAACTATTCTTAGAAGAATAATATCAATCATATTTTTCCAATAGGTTTATCGATGAAAAATTAATGATTGTGAACATGTTTTCTTTTCAGCAAAACTACCCTATTTAGTTATCTTTCGAATGACATATCAACTTTTCTACTAGCTGTTTGTTTTCTGCGTCAATATCATGGCTAACATGATAACAACGAAAAATAAGAAATTATTCAAACCTGTTTTTCTCCCATTTTGAAGCTCTTAATGATTGAATCAATTGTTTTCTCTGATCGAATATTGAAGTAACCCTCACTAGAAGTGTTAATTTATCTGTCGAGTCAAACGAATGAACCTATATGTCATTAGTACATATCATAAGAAAAAAGTTAAGAAATAGGATAAAATGCTGAAAAAACTCGCCAAAAATAATTAAATAATTAACTCATAACAAGTGTTGGAAATGTCTACAGCCTTGTTCAATACAGTTCACATCAACACATCGTTTTCTAACTGAATCTTCAACCCCTGCGACCAAGAAGCCCTGTTTTAACCCCTTTGGATTTTTATGACTGGATCGAAAAAGTTTATCAAATACGCGTTCAAACTCGAGATGAATAGAATCAAATTGTGTTGTGCAGAAATGGATCAGAAACGTTCTCAACTACGTAGGGTTGTAGATTCAGTAAGAAAACGATGTGTGATGTGAAATAAATTGAACAAAGCGGTAGACATTTAGAACAATACATAACTTTTTTCCATAGGAAGACTTCAAATTCAGGTGAAAAATAAAATTTAAAAGAAAATTGTAATTTTTCGCACCAAAATCGCAACTTTTATTCTTCTTGAATTTACTATAATTGTGATGACGCGGTCAACATGAAATTTTGAATGATGTTTAAAGCTGTTATTGTATATTTACTTGAAAAATTCAACTGGATCGGAAATTTTGTAACGGAATGAAATAATAATTAAATAAATAAAACAATAATTAGATAATTTATTCCGATCTTCTGCTTGGCTTTAATTTAGCTCTAATGATGCTATCAACACGAAATTTTGTTTTAAATGGTTTTTCTATATGTGAAATCTTGATCTGATCACATCATTAGGTGAAGGTATCACTGGTTGTTTCTTTTTCAACATTCTTCTTGAAATTTCTAGACCTGATGATAGATCAATTTGAAATTTTGCACGAAGCTTGAAATTGTTTTTTATATACACCCAAAATCTCAAATCTAATGATTCCGTGGTAAATATTTTTCGATATTCTTCTTGAATTTTTTACGATTCTGATTATATTATCAGCTTGTTATTTCATGTGAACACTCAAAATCGTCGGTTTTGTGGCCACAGGAATATTGGATAATTTTCTTCTAATTGAATTTTCAATGCTTCTAATGATGTAATTCCATATATCCTTGGCAATTTTATTAAAAGAGAAGAACAATAGAACTTTGCGTCTATCATTGACCCGTGTATTGGGCAATATTTAATCTTGATATTTTCAAGTTGGTATGAATCTTTCACTGTTGGCTTAATATATCGACAACAGTTGAAAGGGTGATTGATGATTGCAAAAGGTATGGAGACCGGTCGGAATCGATTCGTTATTCGTTTGTTTTCGGTCTTGTAACATAATTAGAACCTTTCCACTTTAGACCAACTCAAATGAATGATGCTCGTTTATATACAAATTATTTGCATTCATTTCGAAGGATTCTGTCATTGTTCGGCGCGAATGATGACACGCTAATTTTGATAAAGCAATCCCCTTGCTCTGCCTTGTGCACGAGAAAATAAAATCGATACAGGGTGTCACTCGGAAATTTTAATTAAAAGTTCCCCCCCGCTATCTGTCTCTTTTGAAGATGATATCTTTTGACATTTGACAAGTAAAAACTGAGCCTTTAGTGAAAATGAAACGATACATGCTTCAACAACGCATTTAAATTGTTAAAAATCACTACAAAAATAGGGAGAATTTTGCAGGCAACGTTCTCAAAACTAAAGAATTTTTTGGTCGTCGTGAAGTAACTAGCCACTGGTAGAAAAATTTGTGCTCTTGGGACGAGTTAGTGATGTGGAGAATCGCCATCCTCAGCTTTACACTGTTTGGGACGGTTTTTGGGCTCGTGGTGTGTTATTCGAAAATGAGGCTGGTGTGGTGAATACATTGCGCTACCGAGCATTGATTAATGATTTTCAACTGGCAAAAGTTTTGACACTAGAAGCACCTGAAGTCTCATTTGTTCTCCATTGTTAAACAATTCGAAACGTTATCCTGGATAATCATCATTATTCTGAGTAATCAACATGTGAACAGTCATAAGAGGAATTACCACCATGTTGCTTTTCGCGTATCAATCAAAGTTTGGTACCCATTCATTTCTCCTCTGGCGTTCCTGTGATGGCCAAACTTTGTACGGTGTATAATATATATTATTTGAAGGCATGGAAAGGGATAAGGAATATTACAAATGACGTCAGGAATTTTTACGTTATGAATCTGAAAATGGATGAATTTTTTATTACGGAACATCCGATTATAACTTTAGCTTTCTTTTGAAAGAAACACTCCGTGAATTTTTTCGAATATGCTGTAGAATAAGGTCTAGATTAGGATTCATAAACAATTTTTGGACTGTACATCGCTGAGGCGATTTGTAAACATTTTCGAATAATTGAACTTTAGAAATTGTAAGTAACAGGCCAATGGAAAAATCACCGGTCTACCATAGTGAAAAACACATAAAATTTCGATTTTATTATTCAACATAGTTGCCTTCGAGGGCGATACAGCGATTATAACGATCTTCCAACTGTTCGATACCATTTTTGTAGTACGATTTGTCTTTCGCTTCAAAATAGGACTGAGTTTCGGCGATTACTTCTTCATTGGCGCTAAATTCCTTTCCAGCGAGCATTCTTTTGATGTCTGAGAACAGGAAGATGTCGCTGGGGGGCAGATCTGGTGAATACTGTGGACGCAGAAGCAATTCGAAGTCCAGTTCATGCAATTTTGCCATTGTTTTGAGTGATTTGTGACACGGCGCATTCTCACCTTTTTTTTCTTCACGATTTTTAAACGATCCAATAACGCTATACAATAATAGCTGTTGATGGTCTGGCTTCTTCTTTCAATGAGTATATACCTTGAGCAACTCAGAATACTAATGCCATAATCTTGCCAGCTGACTGTTGTGTTTTTCCACGCTTTGGATTCGGTTCATTGTGTGCAATCCACTCAGCTGAGTGTGGATTGGACTCCGGAGACAAATGATGGAGCCATGTTTTATCCATTGTCACATATTGACGCAGTAATTCTTCACTTGAACATATTCAAACACTGCTCAGAATCATTAACACGTTGTTGCTTTTGATCGCTTGTGAGCTCGGGCGGCACCCATTTTGCACACAGCTTTCTCATGTACAAATATTCGTGAATGATATGATGTACCCGTTCAGATGATATCTTCACAATGTCTGCTATCTCGATCAACTTCACTTTACAGCCATTCAAAATTATCTTGCGAACATTTTTTTTATTTTTTCGCCGGTGACAGCCTCTTTTGGGCGTCCACTGCGTTCGCCGTCTTTGGTGCTCATTTCACCACGTTTGAACTCAGAATACTGATCAATGATGATTGATTTTCCTGGTGCAGACACCGAAAACTCTTCATCAAACAAAGATTTTGCTTCAATTTCATTTTTTTCCTTCAAAAAGCAATATTTTATCAGCACACGAAATTGCTTTTTTTTCCATCTTTTTTCAAATAACAAAAGTAGCTACACTCACAACGAAATATCTCACAAACTAATGGTCGGACTGCTGTCAAATTTTGACACGTATCGTTTGAAAGTTGGTACTAACTAAAAATCATATGAATTCAATACTAGCACAGCCATCTGTGCATCAGACCGGAGACTTTTCAATTGGTCTAATAACTGGAACACATTGTATAATCGATCAAATGTTACAACACCAAATAACAATATCATATTAATGACTGCTCACATCTTGATTACTCGGAATAGTGATAATTCCCCAGGATGAAATTTCATTTCTTTTAACAATGGAGAATAAATGATAGTTTTCAGGGATCTTTAACGTCAAAACTAGCCTATAGAATAGTATATTCTAAAACAAGTTGCAGAATGGGCTCCTATTCCAACACGAATGCGAAATTCGAAAACGAGCGACGAAGGAGCGAGTTTTCGAACGCAAGAGTGTTGGAATTGCCTTCTGCAACGAGTATTAGACGATATTTTCTCTATTTCAGTCAAGCTTTGTGAAATATTGTCGGAATTCAATGAAAAATTCAAATTATACATCCTAGTGACTTTTGTATTGTATCTTGGCAGTTGGTAACTGTTACGAAAACTGACAGATTACGGAATTTGAATTTGAATCGTACGTTTTGAATTTTCAAATAATTTAAAATTACGCATTAAATTCATGAATTATGTGTGACGAAATCGATGAAACACCACCTGAATTAAAAGAAATTGCAAATAATGCTGCAAATCATTTCACTATATCCAAATTATACATTATGTTGACAATTATTGACGTTTGTTGAAATTTGATAGGATTTGAAGGCAGTAGAGACAACCACAAAACGAAAAATATTACTTGATAACGATGCTGTAATGAGTTCATTACAGCACTGTTTTTAGAACTGTAATGATCTCATTACGATACTGAAATAGAGAAAAACTTTTACTATTGAGCCTTTTTTTGTTGTTTGTTGGGCTATAGCCCAAGTCATTGAAAAAAGTTTCCTGTAACCTCCTGCACCTCCTGTAAAATCAGCTGAATTTGTGATATGTTAACAGGAGGTCACTTTTCCTAATAAATTGTGCGGTATCCTTTCATTGCCTTTTTGAACCAAAAGTCTACTTGGGAAATTTGATCAATCTCGTGAAAGCTCCTGACTTCACGTCAGTTATTTTCTCATTTCTTTTGTGGTTCTTCAGATCCTATCTAGACTACTCTGTATGAGGGAGAAAATGCTCCAACGATCTGTTTTATTTCATTGCATAGCTTCAAGTTAACAAAGTTTTTATCGAACTGTCATTCTTAGAACGTCGAGGTTACAGAGTACTTTATAATTCCGGAGTAATGAGATGAAAATGAGATATGGGAGGATTCCAAGATGACTGCTGCTCGACTGCAGCATTTCCACCGCAAAAATAGAGATTTTAATCGCTTGAATTGTCTGAGACAAAGCCCTCCGGTTATTAAATGAAACTGATATACTTCTGGCGAAAATTCCAGGTTTATTCTGCTCCCTTCAGGAAATGGAATCCTGATTTTTTGGTTGAATTGTTCTCACGCTATTGCTCCACAAATATCGAAAGAGGAACGATATTTGTTTCAGGATAATGGTGGCTGTTGTCGAGATCTCGCCATTGTTTGTTATCGTGCATTTTCACATCCTACTGTCGATAAGTACCGCTTGCGGTTGAATTGATGGGTTCTATAGATAGATCTGTATTTTAGCATTTTTTTTTATTGGATACTGAGTCTTCTTTGATGGAAGCTATGTATCGCTTACTGAAAACTGAATTTATTTTATTAAAAACGAAGATTGAATCATGAAATTACAATTTATAAAATTCACACCAATCACGACGGGTCTCATAAAACTTTGATTGACCCATCAACTCGTTGATTGTAGTTTGAAAGTGTCAAAAATGAACCGAAATTGAACACACAAATGATTTGATCCAGCAAATCACTACGATAAAAGTTTTATGAAATACGAAATATACATTTTTCGGCAACCGTCCGGGAAGTACTCACTTCCCGGACGCTTTTTCTCTGAGAAAGTAGCATTTCCCGGCCTAGTCCGGAAAGTACGTACTTCCCGGACTAGGCCGGAAAAGAATCATAGAAGCCATAGCAACCGAGATAACGGCTGACAGTTCATATGAAATTAGTTGTCAAAAATTTGCATGTTTTTTTATCGCAATCGCAATAAAATATGGAAAGCAGCAGCGATAGTGTTATTTTACATGGTTGCCGAAAAAATATTGTACGCAACACGCCCGAAAATGGTTTTTTTGGACTCACAGACTTCCAGGACTCGCTTACGCTCGTCCTGGAATTTTGTCTATTCGTCCAAAAAAAACCCTATTTTCCGGACTTACTTTCATACAAATTTGATAGGATTTCTGTTTCTGTCAGAACTTAAAGACACAATTTGGTTTTTCGCAGTGCATCAGTTGAATAATATCTTCTTTCGGCCATAACTCCAGAACGCCTGAAACAATCGCTTTGCGACCTGCAGGTTTTTTATGCAAATTTGATGGAATTTCTGTTTCTGTTGAAAAATCCTATCATTACGTTTGAAATTTCGGAGTAAAATGAAGAAAACAATGAACTTCTGATTTAGCGCACCCTGTCGAAAGCAGCAAAAACCAATTTATCATGCATATATTCTGTTGTCAATCAACAAGATATTATCTCTCAGACGAGATCTAATTTGCTCAAAAATGTTGAGCAAAACTGTCTTTAGACGGATTTCTGATTCTTGATTGTTGTCATTATAATGGGACTATTTTCTGAAAACTTTGTAAACATTGGCTTCAACTCTCGAGATCTCTCGATTTTGATTCTTCAAAATAGAATGTTTATTTTAATGAAGTATCTTTCTATTACCAGAGCTGTGCCAAAGTTCAGTAATTTGTAATCAAATAGAGTTGAGGTGAGGTTACTAAAATAACTTCATTCTCAAACTGAGCTGGCTAGTACTTCAATTCTAAAATCTGAGACATGACATATTCATATTCATTTCTGTCTTTTTTTTTCCAAAAGAATAACAAAAGAGAACATAATTGCATTTAGCCAAAGTATACAATTTTTTGAATTTCACAAATATATTTTTTTAATTCGAAAACGGTGCTTTGTACGAGAATATGAAGAATACTTTTATTTTCAAACTAGCCAATTATTTATTAATGAGCATTCAAGTTATATTTGAAAGTTGGGTTCTTCAAATTTATGGTATTTTTATGGAATGTAATATTCATAATGAAGAAAATGAAAGATGTGGATGGAGTTTTGTCTTCAGAAAAGATGCATCACATCGAGGAAAAGCTATATTTCAAAAATCATTTCCTTCGATAGAACCATTAATGAGATATATTTCATCGATTTTCAACGTTCTGTACTTTTTTAACCTGGCCGAATCGGAAAAAATGGTAAAGGAAAAAAGTGTTTCTTTGACCTCAGGAATCTTCGGTTGAATTATATGTACAAGTCAAAAACTCACCCTGCATATGCATTTCTTTGAAACACATTGATATTAACATATATGCAGATACTTAATTAGAACGTCGATTATAATTTTTTTGTATGTATACAGTTTGTTGCAGTTCTTACAATTATTAAACATAGGTTGAACTCTACCTGAAACATCAATATCTTTCTTGATAGCCCCTCTAAATTCATCCCTTATTTCAGTCAGCGACAATGTTGTAGAAAAGTACATATTTCTTTTCGACATTTTTCCCATCATAGATTTTATCTGCTTCGTCCATTTCATTTCTGAAAGATTCCTCAACATACCCTTCGGTGACCGTTGAGGATTTCCATCTTCCATGCCTCTTTGATGTATTCTCACCATTTGCCTGCGACCTTTTCCATTTAAATATTTGAGTAAAAAGCGGCAAAATACATAATTTTTCAGACGGAAGAAAATTATAATGAATGTGAAAGCATTTTATTGGTCTTGTACCTTATTTTCTAATGTACTAAGGGTTTTTTTTTTGGTCTCAACAATCTACATTAATTCATTGAACAAAAAGTAGGAACAAATCTCAAATACAGGATATTATAAACGAGAATACTATAGGTAAAACAAGTATCGACCATATAAAAAAAGAAGAAAACATTAGCTGTGGAAAATCATAATAGGAACTGAATGATGATCTATTTCGTCAGGACTCTTCTAAATCTATCTATTATTCGAAAACATCTGACAGCTTAGCAAATTATGGTAATTGAATAATTTTATTAATTTCGTTGCAAAAAAGCTTCCATACCTCTTAAGGCTTGGAGATACCACTGATATATTGTACTGGAGGTGTTTGTCATTGAAATCAGGTATTTCAATATCTATTATGATGGATTCGGTTCTTAATTGGCGGAAATTCATTATAAATAAAATAAAACGAGATAATTTCCACTGGATTATTTAATTGTTAGCAACAATTGTTTTGCCTCATATTGGCTTCATCAGACTACATTTCTGACTGATAGTACAGAGCTTTTCGGAAAATAATACAGAGTGATTCACCGGAATCGCCTATTAGACGTTTATGGACAACTAATTTGCATATTGAGCTCTGAGACAATGATCTTTCTCCCTAAAATATTATTAGATCTCTACAACTTCCGGTTATACCGGAAAAAGACTACTACTTCCTTATTTTAAGAGGCACACCCAGTATATTATTGCATCATTGGATAGCTTTTTTGACGACAATTTCGGAAATATGCCATATCTAGGGTAAAAACTCAATGGATCATGAGTTAATGGGATTCTTATGAAAAAAATGGTAGCGATGAGGAGAACATTTTTTTTTCTATTTTGATTCTGGAAATACCTTGTATTATTAGACTGTTTGCGGTTTGGATCGAGAATGTACAGGGTCTTTATAAGAAGATCATGAATTTGGATAAGTCAATATCATCAAAACTCAAGATTTTCAAATTGGAACCTATATTTTTTATGATTTCAGTCGATTCTACTTCCAAAAATAGTGGAGGTTACTTGAGCAAGTTCCAAGTTCATGATCTTCTTATGAACACCCTGTACATTGTGGCTCCAAACCGCAAACAGACTTATAATACCAAGTATTTGCAGAATCGAAAAAGAAAAAAAATTTTTCGAAAAAAGCTTTTTCATAAGGATTCCATTAACAAGGTATGGCATATTGCCGAAATTTTCATCAATGAAGCTATCTAATGATGCAAAAACATACTGGGTGTGCCATTTGAAATAATAATAATAAGTCCTTCATTTCCAACAGGGTTAACCTCCAACTATAGGAAAACACAACTTTAATTACAGTATTTTAACAATATAACAATCATTACGAATGACAATGTACATAATCATAAAAAAAAGAGAGATACACCAACCCAACCCAAGATCAGCTCACAGAGCTGTGAAAATAATAAAAAGTAGTAGTATTTTTCAGGTATAACTGGAAATTACAGAGATCTGAAAATATTTAAGGGGGAAAGATCATTGTCTCAAACCCCAATATGCAAATTTTCAGCTCAAAATTATGATTAGTTTTCCATAAACGTCTAATAGGCCATCCCAGTGAATCACCCTGTACAGGAACAAATATTCCACATTGGCCGAAAAATATCATAATATTGGACTATTTCCCGCCAGGGATATCCAAACTATCGGAAGAAATTCAATATAGAGGATCAGTTTACATCATTTTGTTCGTTCAACAGAATATTTTGGATATTATACATGTTTATTTCTAAGGATTATGAGAGTGATAATCTTATGCTCTTATTTTCTAGATGAAGAACTTCAAAGATGTTGTTAAAGGTATGGTCCAAATCTTTCAAATGGTTTGCATAGGTTGAAAACGAACAATCATATGTAAGATTTTGTTGGTGTTCGTATATCTTATTCTTGAAAGATCTTTTTGTTTGATATCCTATCGAACATTTTTCTGCCAATGTTGAATTTTTAATCCTATATAAGTTTCCGAAAAGCTCAATACTCTTATCAGTCAGTAATGTAGCCTGATGAAGCCACTGTGTGGCGAAAGAATTGTTGCTAACAATTAAATAATTCAGTGGAAATTTTCTTGTTTTATTTCATTTTATTTCAATAATTTGTCATCTTTCTCAGAATCAAACAATTTGAAAACTTGAAGCCCTCAGAGTGATATTGCATTGCTGACAATGATGAGACCCCGCTTTTTGCTTTCTGCGTATAGGTATATCAAGAATATTCTTCTTTGAGTTTCCGAAGGAGTCTTTGAGAAGTTTTGCATTTTTTTTTGTAACACTAACGAGAGAGCTTATTGATTCTCCTGTTAGAGACTTTCTGACGTGTTGCCTTTTCTATAATATTATGTACCGACGACAGGAAATTTATTCGACGGAATAAGGATGGTTATGAAGCCGAGCTGCCATAAATTGTCACATGAACCCGAGCTTAATATGAAGAGGAGGAAATATGCTTCCTCTCGTTCAGCATGACTGCATTAATTAAGTTCTCAGGGAACATCTGGGACATCTGAATTTTTTTCTATTTCCAACATCCCATTATTTTCTAAATGAAAATGATAAATCAGAAATGTATCGGACACTATTGACATACTAGAGCTATTATTTATGTATTGAGCATTGGCAACACTGATATTACCAGGTGAAATCTGATAGTGACATCGTAAAATTTTACATTTTTTGTGTTATAATAGCTATTTATGCAACAAGTGCAAAAAGTGAATGTTTATTGCACTCGACGTGAAATTGTCCGACGAGGCCGTTAGGCCGAGTTGGACAACACGTCGAGTGCAATAAACAATTTTTGGACGAGTTGCATACAACATTTTTTCTACGTTTATGCAAAAAGCAAAAATGATTTATTGAGGTGCGGCACTAGGTGTAGGAAAATGAAAAGCGCAACTTGAATACTTTATTATTAATATCGATTTGCATTGAAACAGGAACTAATACGTTACGAACAATTTAACTCAAACTTCATTTTTACCCTCAATGTTGAAAGTGAATGAACAATTGGTTACAGCACGTTGAAGTAGAATGACAGATGAGTGCAATAAAAACATTATTGCACTAGTACAATAAAGAACTTCTTTTTCCACTAAATATAGTTCAATAAAGTTTTGCTTTTTGCATGAATGTAGAAAAATACTCATAACGTTTTGACGTACGAGCAAAATTTTCGTTGTTTAAAGTAATTCGAAAATGTCATCTCTGTCAAAATATGGATTCAACTCGTGAAAATTTTCGAGCAATGAAAATTATGACTTTCGACGTGGTATAACTTAAGAAAAAAGCATTAGTATGACTAGCATACATAAGATTTTGCACGAACATTTAAGTGTTCGGTAGCTCTTTGCAAGTTGGATTCTACATTTGTTGAATGACGCTCAAAAAATTGCTCGTGTCGATTGGTGCCGTAAAATGATTTCGAAATACGACTATGGTGCATCCAAAGTAGTATACAATATCTTTACAGGTGAAGGCTCGTGGATTTATGCATAAGAGCCAGAAAGAAAAGGCCAGTCGGCAGTTTGGGTGTTTGAAGGTGGAGCAAAGCCAACAAAAGAGAGAAACAAACCCAAAACGACGAATCATCTTGCATCACACACATCAAATGCAACGAATGAGTATTTGGACTCACAGAAATCAAATTAATGGGTTCTCCGCCTTACATCTCGGACTTGACACCGAATGACTTCTTCTTCTTCCCAGAAATTAAAAATAAACTTCGTGGATAACGATTTTCATCGCCCGAAGATGAGGTTGAGGCCCTCAAAACGCCAGTTTTAGAACTACCATCTTTTGATTGGAAAACATTTTTCAAATGATAGTTCAATCGCATGCAAAAGTGTATAGATTTTAAAGGCGATTATTTTTAAAAGCAATAAAAATATTTTCCATCAAAATCGCTCGTTTGTTTTTGGTATTCTCAATACATATAGTATATAACATTACTAGCGAGGTAAGAGGGTTTTTACTGGCGAATGGAGGATATAATTGACGAGCCGCAGGCGAGTCAGTTACCTCCTTGAGCCAGTAAAACCCGTTACCTTGCGTGTATTGTTTTATATTTTATTTGTTTCTCATTTGTAAAAAGATTAGATAAATTCCAAAAAAATCTCAATAATTTGTCTCAAATGTCGTAAGCTATCATAGACATATATTTATATATAAGTCTATGTAAGCTATGGAAGCGTTGCCAAGAACATGTCTGTTTATTTTTCTTTAAATTTGTTTTGGCGAAAGCGAGAATGAATGTACCAAAAGAAATTATTGAGACAGCCAGTAGTGTAGCTTCAAGTTTATTACCTGCAAAATCAGCTTCAAGGTACGAGCAGAATACGACGACTTCAAAAAGTGGCAAAACAAAAATAGTGTGATTGGGGTAACTGAAGATGTTTTGTTGGTCTACTTGAATCAACTATCAGCTAGATTCAGCCCTAATACTTTATGGGCAAAATGGTCTATGCTGAAAAGCTGCTTGGAAATGAAAGAAAATGCCCCTGTTCACAGGTTTGTTTTCCTTAAAAAATTTATTGAAAAATATGACGTTTAGTTGTCATTTGCAGATTTCAAAAGGTAATAGCGTTTCTGAAACGAAAAAAGCCTAAGATTTTTTTTGACATACCGACATGGAAAGTGCATTTCCCTTAATGCTGGCCAGCACACTATTGGTGGTATCCCAAAGCAAATAGCGAAATATTTAGGTTTAAAAGACCCAGAGTTATACACCGGCGACTCTTTTCGCAGAACTGGAGCCACTATGGTTGCGGATTCGGGTGGAGATATTTTAGCACTAAAGCGTGCAGGAGGGTGGAAGAGCACCGAAATTGCGATGAGTTATGTAGATGATTCAGTCAACAAAAAAATCGAAATGTCTAGCAAATTATTTGGTAGTAAGGAGAGTACAAATGTTCTGCAGTTCTCGAGTTCAGCAGTTTCTGAGTCAACAAATGGTTCATCATCATCAGTATCAACTCTTTCATCATCAAAAATCTGTGTTACTGGAAATAACAATTGTACCAT
The DNA here is from genome assembly GCF_914767665.1 of Harmonia axyridis. Taxonomy (NCBI): domain Eukaryota; kingdom Metazoa; phylum Arthropoda; class Insecta; order Coleoptera; family Coccinellidae; genus Harmonia; species Harmonia axyridis. The sequence goes on from NC_059501.1 coordinate 64,346,815, forward strand.
GATTTTCAACATATATGACGATAAAAAATTTTCTAATGTAAATAATACTACTGACTTGTAAAAATTTTGCAAGTTAACTGTCAGTTTTACAAGTTAGTGACTTGATAAAATAAACTTTCTTGATTAATATTGTGTTTTTGGAAACTGACGTTTACAAATGAGAAACAAATAAAATAGTAAACCACGTATCATGTGGTTTTGCGTTATCAAATGAGGTTCTGATTTATTGCAGGATTGATTTCTAGGTCAGATCTTGCATGTTTTCAGATTGGATATTGGGGTTCGAATGTGTATCATATGCTATAGTTCACCTCGGATCATTTCATGTACGCTAGTGAAGATATGGAAAGACCCATACACGAAAATCAGTTTAATTCAACCAGTTCGATATATTTTCGGTTAAACAACAATATCATGACATCTAACTGGAATAATAGGGGAACCTATGTTTGGTAGATCCCCTTCTGAATTATCCTCCTTTGATTGAACTAGTAGAATATTAATTTTCGAACCTAGAAATGTAATATGTCTAGTGAGTATCATTACGAATGGAAAATTTACGTTTTGAAATAACTGGCTCCTTCACCATTCTGTACCACAATTTTTTTTCGAACATCGATGTTTGGTTACTCTGATATTAATAGTGTGCGATGACATTTGAAAGAAGAAAAGCCATTTCAAGAAAATATACAGGGTGGCCATTTGAAAACGAAACAGACGAGATTACAGACGAAATAAAGTTTTTCGATAGAAATGCTCGGACAGGTCGATTTCTGTTTCGAGGGGGACAACTTAAGATGTAGGTTACGGACGCATAGCGCTTCAACCCTTGCTACTACAACCCTCACCCCCAAATTTTGAATAGGGAAGATGGGGTGAGTGATACCTCATTTGAAAGGTATTTTTATACTGATTTCAGCACAGTAATTGTTTTTTCATTTTATGCATTAGTTCTCGAAATATTCTTAACTAAGTATTTGAAAATGAAGTGGTGTTTTCATGGCACTTGTAGTGTTTTGTGAAAAATCGACATTTTGAGCTTCAAAACAACCATGACTGTGGCTTCCTTCCTAACTAACTAACGCATGAATATTTCGAGAACTAATGCATAAAATGAAAAAACAATTACTGTGCTGAAATCAGTATAAAAATACCTTTAAATTGAGGTATCACTCACCCCATCTTCCCTATTCAAAAATTGGGGGTGGGGGTTGTAGCAGCAAGGGTTGAAGCGCTATGAGTCCGTAACCTACATCTTAAGTTGTCCCCCTCGAAACAGAAATCGACCTGTCCGAGCATTTCTATCGAAAAACTTTATTTCGTCTGTAATCTCATCTGTTTCGTTTTCAAATGGCCACCCTGTATATTGCTCAAGTTGAATTTTATTTTCATCGTCCCAAAGAAGCAAGCTCAACAAAATAATTTATTCCTAGTGATAATAACAATAAAAAAAATTCGAGATTTCTTTAAATGAAAAGTTACATGAAGTTTTTTTTTTTAGTAGTCGAATTTTTGTCATCTTAGCCTAGATTAGATTGGATTCAATAAAGAAAGTTCTGTTTTACTGTGACCAAATGGTCTTTTCTGCCCCCATCAGAGCTATTCTCTCCATAACATGATCTACAGCTCGCCTTCCAGTTCTAGAGTTCCAAAGAACTACAATATCTGAGATGGCTTCAAGGAGGCTAATTCCTTACTTCTAGAAGTTTCATGTCCAATGCAGGTTTTGCGGTGGCTAGTGATGGCGAGGCATTTCGTCAAGAGGTGATCCGGAGTTCATTCCTCCTCCTCACAGAATCTGTACTCGTAATTTTCTGTTAGACCCATTCTCATGAGGTGTTTTCTAAGGTGACAATACCTTGTGAGGAATCCAGTGGGGAGGTGTAGAGAATTTTTACTAAGATCTAGATACTTCTTGGATCTCGCAGAGTCAAAGTTTCGATTGTTTCTCTTTGGGTTTTTTCATTCTCCTGAAACTTCCTTGTAGGTACATTTGTCTACGCCACAGAAAGGTTCGGGGTCGATGAAAGGAGTTTGTGCTCCTTTTCTGGAAGGTGTGTTGGACTCTTCATTTTCTTCCCGAGTGGCCGGGAACCCAGACTAAAAAGACCTCGTTATTCTTGCCTTCTTCATTGAGTTTTCTTCGGCACTCCAATATCATCTCAGAATCGATGATATGTGAGCTTAGTGCATCTATCTCTGCCTGAAAGACAGCTGCCTAACGATATTGATTGAGCATTTGGTACCAGTCCCGAATATTTCAACGCCAATCCCTGTCATGGTTTTGGAACCATCTGTGAACCATTTGATGATATTTTTTAAGAAATAGGATTGTGGACTCCTTTTCTTATAATCTTCTTTTCTACTTAGTAGAGTAATGAAGTTTTTTTCGATGCTAATTTACTTTATCATCCCGCCACTGGGAAGGTTCGCTGATGGTATGTAATCAGTCAGGAAGGACCAGGTTATCTTATTTATAATTCCCTTATTGCTGGTATCTTTCCTAGATATTCTTAGAGTGGCCTCATAGGCCACTCTTTCTATCACTAGATGAAGAGGTGTGCGATCTGTAATGATCTTATCCTACTTTTGTTCATAATGTTCGATTTTTCCAATAATGTCCTTGCACTGGAGAACATTTTTATTCGTCTGACAAAGACGGATTGATGCGTTATTGTTTTTTCTTGATGCTATATTATTATTCTTGTATTGAAACGCTGCTCACGGATACAAAATTGATAATGCCTATTCTTTTTTGAATGTATGATCCTCTTGGATTGATTAATGGTATATTATGTTACGAGTGTACATATAAGAGTGCGTAGTTGTTAGTGCTTTAGAAGTATTACGTAAATCATCTCCTATTCTTATAATATTCCTGCATGTCATCATCAGAAACCATAAGAGAAATAAGGGAGATGAAATTTCGAGGATAACCAAAAATGCTGGAATATACTTGAAAAATCTAGAAATGCGTATTATAAAGAATATGAAAACAAATGATCAGAATACATATTTTGGTTTCCCAGCAACTTTTAAAACGCTCGGTAATTCATACGCCAACTTCATCAGAAATGCTTTTAATGTTAGGTCAGTGGCTTCCTCTAAATTTTTTTTTCGATCTGATGCTGAATTTTCATTCTTTATAATTCTGACGACGTGGTACAGAAGAAATTTGACATGAAGCTTTAAATGGTAATTCTATATTCATTTGCACAAGCCCAACTTGGCGGGATCTGTTGTTAAAGAATTATTATATATAGTTTTTTTGTTATATTGCTTGAGTTTCTATGATTTTGATGACACTATCAACATAAATTTTGCACAAAATTTTGCTAGAAATGGTTATTTTATATGTCTATGTAGGCAAAATCTCAACTCGATCAGATATGTAGATAATCACGGTAATATTCAGCATGTTCCATATTTTTTTCAATATTCTTCTTGAATTCCTATGGTTCTGATAATATGATCAGGTTGGAGTTTCCTACAGACTTCGAAATTGGTTTTTCATAACAATAATCGAATAATATTTTCTCAAAAGAGCATAGAAAAAATAACAGTTCTGTTAGGATGAAACATAGAAATGTTTGGGATTTTAGGAAAACAAAACAATAGGATGTTAATGAACGAAATCAAAATAATTAGATTTACGTGGGAAAAGTGGAATTCATGATAGGAGATAAAGGAAATAGTATATCAAATAATACATAAACACCAAGTTGCCTGCTAGAGTTAGTTAATCGTGTTATTTCCTAGATGTTCCTGTTGATGTGATTAATTTCTTGTCATTTGGGTAGGCTGAATTTCAGTCGTTGTATAAATACTTCTCCCTAAACATTCCAGTACACAAATTATGGCAGTTCAACTAGTGTGAATTGACTTTGGAAATTTGAAATGTGACAATGAAATAAATCTGTATAGCATTCATTAATTACCTAAAAAAAAACATTTTTCTCGAATGATTATTAACGAACCAATGACCAACGATAAGAAATTAATAGTGGTGTGAAGTGAGAATAAGGTTTAGAAAATTCAATTGCGTACAGGGTGTATTAAATGAATGACACATATAAAGTATTTATTGTTTGGAATTTCCTAGATGTAGATCCATTCACACAAGTCTGAACAATCGAATTGCACAGTATTCATTATTTATGTCTAATCTATCTCTTTTTTTTTGTAAGCGGTATCGACTCCTACGGTCATTTGCCATATAATCTGTGTCTTATGTCAATGTCAATACATTGAGATGTCTAAAAATATGGTGTATGCACTCGTTAATTTTTGAATGCAATGACATTCGACCAAATTGAGAATATCAGTTTTAATTCGTGGCGGCGCCGCAATGTCATACTTGTCATTTCGATTTTTTTCCTTTGATTTTGATTGGATACATGAATTAAAACCCGATCCTGGCCAATCAAAAGCGTTGTGTAACCGAGTATGATCGTGAAACAAAACACAAAACGTTTACTAAAATGAATTCAAATATTTGAAATAGAGGGGGAGTTTATTGGTATTACAATTTTAATAATTATTCACACAGGTCATAACTATAAAAAAAGATATACCTACATATAGGTAGATAATGGCACGAAACTCATAAATAGTAAATAACAAGAGTCTTAATTTGTTGATAGCGCTACCTAGAGTTGACTTAACGAAGATTAACTTATATTCTTAAATTTGGCAAAACAAAATTTAATCAGTCCATACACCAGGTTTTTAGACATCTTAATAGAACTTAATAAGTAAGCCTAGGCAAATCAACATACAAAATATACTACACAGGGTGTCCCAAATTCGATGCTCACTGAAAGCATCTCGAGAACTGTAGGAATTTTTCGAATATCTCGAACAGAAACCAAGATAAAGCGAAACTTTTCAAACATATAGAGAAAGAATCAAGATATCTACGATTTGATTTCTTATTATTTCGACAAAAGAGATCGGGGCTCCTTGAAAATTTTTTCTATAAATCCTATAGTTTTCGAGATGTTTTCAGTAATCATCGAACTTCGGACAGTCTACACCTTGTACATTTGAATTCCATCAACAAAATTCGAAGTAGGAATTGAATTATCGCTCAAGAGGAATAATTTTTAATGACTATTTCACTCCTTTCAATTTTAGTGAAAAAGTTCTTATAGAGATTGTTTCATAACTATAAAGCATGCAAATCAGTAAAATCATTAACAATAAAATTTTGACATTTCTCAGATTCAAGAAAGCTCAAGATCTAAATATCGGTAAAATTGTCAATTGTAGATTGAATCATATAGTATATTAAGTATCGAGAACGGTAAGGACATTTTACTGATCGAGGACAATGGCCAATTATTGTTTGAGATCGCTAGTTTTCAACGTTCGAGATACTTACAGCGTTTTTTGCACGTTAAATCCACTTTTTACTCAAACTACCGAATAATTATCCAAAAAATTATCATTTTTAGCTTTAATGTCAATGCTGTGTAAAATTATAAAAGAAGGCGTTGTCTTGGTGATGAAAGCTTATCGATTGTATAGATTGTCAAAGTGACAATAATTAACTGAATTCACTTATAATTCACAAATGGGAGATTTTGAATTTTTTGAAGAAAAATAAATTCAAAAAGCCTGGAAAAGCGGTTGTTCTGCAGTTATTTCCGAGAAATCAAAATTTCGTTACGAGGGTACATACAAGAAATTCTAGAAATGGATTCAGGGAAAAGGCAGCCAAATCAATGAAAAAGTATTGCTCATTGCATTCAACGAATTAGATGAATTAAATTCAAATTTTTTTTTAATTTTTTTATTATTTCAATGAATATGTAATCAGTCCCACTTACCGTTCGCTAAACGATAAATGATTCATTTACTGTTCTGTTTATCTTAGCAACCAGTAAAAATGATCCTCCGATCTAGCAACAAACGCGGTAACTAACAAAAGCTGTTCTATCGTGCAAAAAACGTATTTGCCTCTCATTCACTCGAAATATGTTCTTCCGACAAAGGGATAGATTCGGAAATATGTCCTCGAGAGAAATTCAGAATGAGATTGCCAAACTGGCGCCCCTTAATACCACGAAAACAAGAACGTCTGTGTGGAATCAGTTTTCGGGATTCCTGCTGAATAGATCCTCATTCTTAGGTCGAGAAACAGCTTCCAGAAATATTCTGAGACTGCGCTTTCAATATGAATAAGAAAAACGGCGAGGATTAAATAATAAATAATTCAGTGTGAAATCTTAATGGAACACCACTGCACAGATGATGAAAAGTTTTTCAAAAAATATAATAGAATGATCGATTCGTTTCAAGGCTTAATTTTCACATAATCTCGTTAGGCTAGGGATTCAAAGCGCAAAGAGCTGCAACTTTAGCAGGAAAAAGAAGTTACAAAGCCTCTCCAACCGAAGAATTTCAGAGAATGGTCAACGGTTACGATGAGGATAAGCCAGATTGGTTGCCAAAGAAATTTTTCTTTAATTCTCTGGCAAATCCGTCCATTCTGCCATACCTTGTTGAACAAAATCGTGCGAAAATATCTCTTTTATGGTTATATATACTTACTGACAAAGAAACTCTAACACCCAGAAGGAACTGTTTAAATTTTTAATTTTTTTTTGGTAAAACATAGATAGTAGGTATAGCAAGGAGTAAATGACTGAAATTTGGAGAAAAAACGAAGGGTTTACAATTTTTTTCTATAAATTTGTTAATAATGTGTTTGTCCACCGCGATTACCTATACAATCCTCAATAAGTCTCAGTATTGATGCAATAAGATGGTCTATTTCCTCAATATCAAACTGAGGTTCATGTCTTTCTCCCCAACGTCGCCTAATCCTTCTTCGGCCATCATGTGCACCCAAGGAGAACCGAGATTCATCAGAAAAGACAACCTGATGCCTTTCCACATTCCAATGTTGACGTTCTCTGCACCACTGTTATCGTTGCCGGTGATGCTCAACCGTCAGAGGTAACACAAGATGGGTTCGATAATGCTGCAGTCCAAAAGACCTCATTCGGCGATGAACCGTTCGGACAGTCACAGGATGGCCTTGTTCTCTTAACCACTCATAAGTCAAAGATCGAGTTGTCGCAAATCGGTCTCTAATGACCATAAGTCTTAGACGTCGATCTTGAACTTCATTTGTGCCAAATATTGAGTTGTCGCAAATCGGTCTCTAATGACCATAAGCACAGCCGTCTTCAACTCAAGCCGTGCACAGAGAAAGGCAACGTCGCTTTCGTTGATTCAGGGAGTCCTATGCTCTCTCGTCGATCCAATGTTAGTTCGACGCGGACTCCTATATCCGCATCCTTAGTTTATAATTGTTGCATAATACACGGAATAATTCAAAAAGTACTATTGTTGGGAAGAAAATTCAGTTTATTTTTTGTTTTAAATTATTAGAAGAGGTAGTTTCCACAACACCCAGGAGGTACTACCGTGAAGCGTTACTTTTTAATGGGTAGTTCGCCAGTAGCCCTATTTTCCCAAAAACAATTGGTATTCAACCAGAAATAAAAATTACAAAACATAAACTCTGTAGTTGATAAATAGATAAAATAATATAGATATTCTGTGCAAACAAAAATAACGAAACATAAACTCTTATCTAGTTGATAAATGAATAAAATGATATATCTCTGTTCATACTATCTGGAGAGTTCGTAATTTTCTTTTTTTAGGGAGGTGTTTAGATGAATCTGAGGGTGAATCGGTCTTTTTGGATTCAATGTTAGAGTTGGTCTTCTCTTTTCTATAATCATTTAATATTATATTCGCGAACACTGACAGCAAATGAAATAAAATTTTCTTATAGTCCTTTCCACATAAACAAGTATTTTGAAATTCTTCAAAAGCGTATTCTGTCTGAATACTCAGAAATGTTAATTTTGAAAGAATATATTTTTGATCAACCGCTCGTAGAAAGTTCGATTCTAAGGAACTATCATTTAAAATTACCTCGAAAATAGCACACATATGGAGAAAAATTATTCTGACATGAATAGTTGGAATTGATAGACCTCCTCTCTGCAAACTATCAAAATATTCACTATCAACGGAACTTCCTTTCTCTTCTACAACCAGGGACAAGCAAATATTACAATCTAATTTTCTGGAAGCACTATGGGATCCATATCCTGCAATATAAATTGAGGCCGATTCATCTACAGAACACTCGATTAAATAATTAGAATTAAATATTTCATTGAATTTATCGATATTTAATGTGTCCTCATCAAAAGTAAAACTACACGACTCATTCATTTCTAAAAAAAAGTTTTTTTTTATATCGTCAAGGGAAAAAGTTGATCTATTGCATTTGAATATTCGCTTTACTCTAATTTTCTTTTCCGCATTCAAAACTGCATCCAATGATACATTATAATTACAACCATTTAAAAGTCTGTAATTGCCAAAACGCTTTTCAAGTTTTTCGGTGGTGAATTTACCCGGTAAAAAATATTCAATGTCATAATTTGTGAAACTATACCTAATTACATCCAAAAGTGTAGCAGTACTCTGAACGAAAGCCTTGTAAGTATCATTTGTGAGATGACCGTTGGAATCTAAATCATGCCATTTATTTATCCACACAACAAATTTCTCCAAAAACTTAACTCTATAATCATCATCTTCATTCGAAATCGGTTTAGAAAATTCATTTCTCCTAACGATCCCCTTTATGACACTGGTATTATTAACAATATCCCACCAATTTCTTATCAACTGCAGGAAGTCTGCAGTGTCGTTAAACCCAAAATCTTTCAAAGCAGCTATTGTGGTATCGTGAAATAAATTGTCAACTTGTGAAACTTTTTGCCTTTCGAAGCTATTTGGGAATAAAGTTTTGAAATTCAATTTGTATGCTTTCTTAATTATTGAATTTTTTTCAGCATCGTAAACTTTTCTGACATCACTTAATTTGGCATATTTGATAAGACCTGTTTCAAAGTCAGGATAAACAAATGTTTTATCTAAATTTTTTAAATTGAACCAGTTGTTTCGAATATTTTTCATAACATGAACAAAATCATAAGACAAGAATATAGTTTTGCCAGTTTTTGAAGGATTGGGAATAAAATTTGAATTGGACAATTTCTTAAACATTGTTTGGTTTATTCTACAATTATCTGTTATTATGCATAAAATTTCAAACCCACATTTCTGAACTTGGTCAATTACACAAGTTGCGAATGGAATAATTTCACTTCCGCTTATACTGTCAACTGGAACTAATTTTACAATTTCATGAAAATTCCCAAAAGCTGAAGATATCATAAATGCCAAAACAGTTTTTGCCAAACTATCTCTGTTGGCAGCGTAGCCAATCAAATTTTTGGGGCGATAGTCCAATCTTGGAGTTATATAAATTTCGTCTATCAAAAGAACAACAACTTTTTCCCTAGGCGTTAAATTTGAGAATATATTTGATATATAATTATTGTTATGGATATCATTATTTGGGGAAACATTAAGGCCAGAAGATATTCTCTGTAAATATCTTTTATTAGGTAAAATGAAAAAACCTCTCAGAAGTTCATACGTGGAGTGGGAAGTTGTATGAATCAGAAAAGCCATAATAATGGTCGATGAAGAATATCTATTTTTCTTTAGAGTGATTTGTTTTAACTGATCGATTAAAATTTCGAGATTTTTTGAATGCGGTAAATTCTTTTCACATGATACAGTTAATGCTAGGTCCAAATATTTTAAACTTTTCTCCATGAGATAATTAAATGATTCAAAAAATATGTCGGTATCACTTCTAAAGTTTTCCTTGTATCTTGTCAAAATGTTCTCTAATTGTGACCATCTGCTCAATTTCAAATCGAAAGGAAGAATCCACTTCAAATCATTGAAATTCAACTTGTTTTTACCCAGAAAAACTTGAACAACCATATTCTCATTAATTGAAATTTGAGTTTCAAGCAGAAGCGAATCCTGATTTTCCTGAACTTTCAACTGATAGAAATAAATTTTATTTTCCGCTTTGTGAACTATCCAATTAACAAGTTCTAATTTATTAGAATATTCATTTAACAATTGATCGAAATTTTGAATAATGTCTGCAGTCTCAAATTGGTGAATAATTTCATTATGTGAATCAATATAATTTTGACGCCTTTCATCGGGAGTTTTTCTTGCAGAAACAGAAGGTTTAGAAAGATATCCAGGCAAATTTGGAAAAATTGATGGAACTGCATTTTTATTTAATTTTGGATATCTGAGGAGGTTCTTTCCAATCGTGCCATCTTTACGTTTGAATACATCGTATCTAATTATTTCATTCTCTTGGAAATGAACTGAACAAACAGCTGAATTTTGGGAAGGTGACCAATTTTTACGATGTATAGCGGAGATCCATTTCATTCTTGAATCAGGTTCCTTAGGAAATTTAAAAATAGAGACATACGTATTTTGTGAGTCGTAATTGGACTTACAACCTGTAACACAACAGCGACGAGGCATTTTCAATGTTTTTCTGGGGAGACAGGAAGAGTCAGAAACTTTGTACCAGATCACTATGTAAATTCAAGCACTAATTCACAGAATTGATACTGAATCACACTTAAAACTGATCAATATCACAATATTTCAAACACTCAGATGAACTTTATAAACAATACACACTCGGTACACAAAACCGGTAACAAGTGCAACTTGTTTGAAGAAATTATCAGAAAACCCCACACAAATCGGTGATCTGTAAGAACTAAGAATAGTTATTCCCCTTAAAGTTTTGAACTGAAAAGTCAAGTGGTACCATTCCCTCTTAAACCCCGACCTTCCCGATGCATTTCGGGTCTATAGGCCACTCAGACATTGTTGCCGCTCTTACTGTGCATGGATTGAGTTGAAGACGGCTGTGCCATAAGTCTTAGACGTCGATCTTGAAATTCATTTGTGTCCCTTCGATGTCCGGTGCCTACTCTTCTTCGATTTTGGGCATTATCGAACCACGTTTGACAACATCTCATAACAGTAGTTGGATTTCTGTTCGTATGGTTAGAGATTTCTCGAAATGACAACCCCGCCTTCCGTAGACCAATAATTCGACCTCTTTCGAATTCACTTAGTTGGCGATAAATTCCGCGTACACGTGCTCTAGGCATTTTAACAACAACTAAACATCGGCTTTGGATCTTCCGTCTGCAGTAATGGAGAGGATAATCCCCAAATAATTAACTATAACAATTGTGAATTTTTCATTGAAAGTTAATTAAAAATAGAGATTATATTTGATCAGGTGAAATTGTAATATTCAAGCTTATTGTATTCTGATTTTGGGAATTTAGTTGCATGAAATTCACCAGCTACAGTCGAGAAATTTTGCCGGCCGAATTTTATTTGAAGTGGTATTACATATAAAAATTCCCTCAAAAACTGAAATATCAATTTTATTCTGATCACTGCAACCAAAATAACAAAAACCATGTTAATTTGGATGATATTGTTTGAAACTCGAAAACCCAGTTCACTAAATACGTATTTGCATATTATATTCAGTCCTTCATTCAATGAAAAAAAAAATGTTCTCTTATTGATTTTATTATGCGCAACCCGTGTTGATATTTTCATTTCCCGATGAAATATTGGTATTTATATTACTTCATTGATCCTTTTCAAAATAAATCAGGATTGTTTTATTAATTCAATTATTTTGAATTAATGTTCAATATTTCATTTATGAATACTTCATAACTGTATATAACTATTATTAAAATAGCAATTTAGCCCTTGCGGACCATATAGTGTGATGAATAAATATCATTTGTTTCACAGAGAGAGACATATGCTATTTACATCCGAAAAAATGATTGATATTCTTTCATTACTTGATTGGAAAACATGAAGTGATTTTTGAGTTAGGAATTTTTATACTATTCAATTTGGTTGCATTAGAATATTAATAGGGGACGCTAAAAGAGTGAAGAAATCATTATTTATTAAGAAGTGTGTAGGTATAATATGTTTCGCATAACTTTCCCAAGGGTGATTCAGTCCAGGGGGAATCGGCGCATGAGTACCGAAAACTATTCCACCTCAATTTTTTTATGTGATCCTCATCAAATTGTCCTACTGATAATATAAATGCATGTTGCCATGGGGCAACCCTGGGCCATATTGTTCAAACCGAAATTATTTAAACAATTGCAAGGAATTGTTATTTTTCAACCGGACAAATTTTTTTTATATTCTGTATTGAAATACAAATAAAAAAGGCTCTCTGACTTTTTACGATAAAGTTAATATTTTTAAAGATATGAATTTTTATAGGTTCGAAAAATCTCAAATTTGGGTACTTTCGACCCATGAAAAATATATAAAAAAAAAATAATAAATCTGATTTCGTGAAGTTATAAGTTATCTACAGAAACGAATGAGTTATACAGAAAAAAAAATTTCGATTTCCAATTTTTTCGAGATATCTCTGGAACCATTGGAGATATCTTGGATCTGTTTACACCAATACACTCAGTCCTAAATAACGCAAATTTTTCGGGATATAAGCCACCCTTTATTTCTAATGGTTTTCGATATCCCTGTAGTGTCCCCCTAAATAGTTCCAACCCTGTATATGTACCAAAATAGATTTTGTTACTCCCTAACACCAGCAGTGTCGGTATTTCCCAGTATTCCAATCGTGGACCTGTCTTCTCCTATTAAACTTGAAGAAGACACGGTTTCTTGATGTAATAATTTTTTTCAATTCTGGGGCGGCGCATGCAAATCTGATGAAGTTAAAATATTTGAAGTAAGGACATCAACCTCCACCACGTCATAAAAGTTATACCAAGGAAAGTATCATATTTAAATTATTCATAAATCAGAATTGAAATCGGATTTGAAATCACTGGAGGATCTAAAGTCTGAACCAGTCTTCTGGATCCTTATATTAATAATATAATCATTATATCAATAATATAAGGGTCCAGAAGACCGGTTCAGTCTTCAGGTCCTCTGGAGATTTCAAATCCGATTTAATCCATTATACTATAATCGTGATCATTCACCTGCGGCACATGCATCACAGAATTCTCGACCAAACTTGAAACATATGTCAGGATATCATATTTCATTAAAGTAGGGGAATTAAGGGTTGTTGTAGTATGTTCTACAATTATTGGTTTGAGGCCAAGGTCCTACAACACCTCCATCAATCTTTTCATTTCAATTCCTGCTATATTGAGATAATTCATGTTGAAATCTCCTGTCCTATATAGACATAATCCACATTTGGGATTATTTCCGTGACAATTGTTTTGAAATTGTCCAGAAGGGGACTTGCAGAAGACAGAAATAATCATCTTTTGCTTTCTTCATTTGATCCTTCGAGGTATAGGTGTAGAATTCGAGGTTTTTCCTTGATCATTGTCTGTAGTACTTTATAATCGCTTATATCTAATGAATTTATTTTCGTTTTGATTATTTCTTATTTAGTATTTATGATTCGAAATATTTATCAGTTTCATTGATTTGGAATATCAGTTTATCTTTGGAGTTATTGTAATTGGTGGGTTATTTTTTGTTGTATTTGTTTTCATTGTTTTATGTATGAGACTCTCATTCACTAAACCTAACCTGCTGTTTGATCTGAAAGGGATTGAATGGTCGAAGTTGGGATTACCTGTCACTTTTACAGAGTTTTTAGAAAGGAGATATCAGCTGATTGGGCCTTTTAGGCAGATTGAGAGATACAGCGCACTGACAGCCATCGAAAGACCCGATTTGAAGTGCAAGCTTTGAACGCTTATAACTGGTAGAAGATTAGACTCAGTCGTGGGAATCTCTGACTAAATCGGTGTTACAGATAGACCTAGATAAACTGATGGAATACTTCAAGAAATGGACATTCAAAGTGAATACATCTAAAACATTTGTAATCTACTTTGGAGAAACAACAGTAGAGAAAGAGAAAGCAGGAAACGTCAAAATAGAAAAATAGACGATAGAATGGAAAAAGGAAGCAAAATATCTGGGAGTAATGCTGGATGAAAGAATGAATTTTAACAAACAGATAGAAGAAAACAGAAAACAGGCAAGGTAATTGGACGGGAGACTGTACCCGCTGCTCAATCCTAAAAGTAAACTTTCTTTAGAAAATAAGATAATAAAAATAGTGCTAATACCAAGCATTACGTATGCAAGAGTTACCTGGTACAATACGAAAGAAAATAATAAGGATCAGTTGCAAAGTACGCTAAATTCAGTAATCAGAACAGCGGTTGGCGCCCCATGATACACTGATCAACAATTGCTAGGGATCACTTATGAATTTCTCTTCATTTGTATTTTTTTCAAGTTATCTCGTGAATATCTGTACATTATATGTTCTCTAAGGAAAAAGTAAGATGTTTTGAGTTGATTATATCAAAGTCTTCCTCACTTCATCGGCTCTTGTTCACAAAATCGATTATTATCTGTAGGCTGTTACAGGTGGAGTGAAAAGCAATGTGGTATTTGTTATTAAATCTGTTTTTTTCTCTCGTTCAAACACATAAGGTGACAATAATTGAAGAAATGAGAACAATATCAGCTTATCAGTCATGCCGAGAAGACGTTTGGCTCCTGTGCAACTGGACCAAATCATTCGGTGGATACAGGAAGGTTTGTCCCAGCGAGAAGTGTCCCGGCGGTTGATTGTTTCGCAAAGTGTCGTGAGTCGGGCTTGGAATAGGTTCATCCAAAATGACTCAGTAGCTTATGTTCATGGGGGAGGTCGTTAGCGCAGTACAACAGCTGCCCAAGATCGTATTTTGATCCTCAATGCTAGGAGAAATCCCACTTACCCGGCGTCGCGGCTAAATAGATCACTGAGAGTTGCAACAGGAGTTCTAATTTCGAACCAGACTGTAAGACGACGACTACATGTTCGTGGTTTGAGAGCACGTAGGAGGGTACAACATCCCCGTTTGAATAGGGAACACCGGGTTCATCGACGGCAATGGGCTGAGGAGCACCGCAATTGGACACTTGAAGATTGGAGCCGATGTTTATTTACGGATGAGTCTAGATTTCGTTTGGTCAACTCCGATGGACGAATTCTTGCTTGGAGGGAAAGAGGTCGAAGGTATGCAGAACAGTTTATGGTACCCACAACAGCTTTTGGCGGAGGTTCTATATGTGTATGGGGAGGCATTTGTTTGAACCAACGCACAGAGTTGGTTGTTCTGCAGAACACCACCATGACCAGCCAGAGATATCACGATATGATTATTGAACCCATAATTGTTCCGTTTGCGGCTGCCGTGGGCGAGAATTTCATTTTAATTGACGATAATGCCCGTCCACACCGTAGTCGTCTGGTTAATGAAGCGCTAGAAACTCATGCTATTGATAGGATGGACTTCTGGCCCTCTTCCAAGCGATCCCGCCTATCCTTGGACCTGTCCGTCACCTCCTAGGAGTTTTCTCACCGTCCTTTTCTCACAGCTTTTTGCATTACATTACATATATACTCAGTTGTCCTAGTTGTTTGATATTTCCCTAGAGATTCTTGGGTACTATTCCAGTTGTTGAGATGATAATTTCAATAGTTCTCGCTGATATCACCACTGACGCTTTATCTGAAATTCGAGGTCCCTATATTTTGAAATTTTTTCGACCTCCTTTTTAACGAATGTTGTTGTTATTTGGTATTGCTACGTCGATGAGTATTTTTGATGTTTATCAACTAGCAGTGTATATGGCCTGTTGTGAGGGACTGTTTTACAGTCAAAACTATACGAACCCAGTACAGTTTATAGCGTTCGTTTTCCAAGATGGTTTCCGGTTGGTACTTGTAGTATGGCACGTTTTCAGAATGAATTAGTTCAAATTGGGTTGACAATTCTTGGTGTAGTATATTTTCTACTGCATCATGTCTCCCTTTTTCTTATCTCCGCAAACATTTGACATCCTTCCGTGATTGTTGGATTGTCTTATTCGTTGAACAACCAAATCCTTTATACGCTTGCAGTTTTATTTCTCGTTGAGATTCCTTGATCTTGGATGGCTGAAAGAAAACCTTCCGTGTCTGGATACAATCAATTGACGTAATGAAAATACAAATGAAATAAGGTTTTATTGTTTTAAATCAAGTGATAGAAATCTAACATTTCATAATCAAATTTTCATTTAGCATGTAGCAGTAATCTAAAAGATCTTACATCCTTCAATGTATAATTTACAATTTTTATAATTCAAATATTAAGAGGAGAGGATGCGATTTCAGTTTTTCCAACTTTTGAGAAAAAACCCGAGAATGTGTATCCACTTCCCTCGTCTGTAATCGAATTTAGACTACAATCATTATATGGAGAAGGAGAATATCTAAATTTTTCTCTGTCGAAGCAGCGAACTACACTTTAATTTCGGTTATTACAGTTTTTGTGTGAAAAATGGTGCATAAATCAGTCATCACCTCGTGTCGATCGAATAAGCGTCTACGAACAGAAATAGAAAGTCCTGAAGGGGATAGAAATGGGAAAATTCATTAAACGAAAGCTGTTAACAAAGAACCAAGAAGTTGAAGATATATTTCAGATTAATTGGATTTAATTGAATATTTTTAACTGGGAGATTTGACAAAAAGTTGGAGATTCGGATTGAAAAACTTTGAATCGTTCCAACAACCTATACAGAGTAAGTTATTTTTTCCCCATTTTTCACTTCTCACTTAAAAAAAAGTCAAGTTTTGATTTGGAAATATATCTCTATTCAATTATACGTGCGACACTAGAACGTTGTACTATAGAAATAACTTTTCTGATAAAATATGCAATTTTACTCCATCTATTAGTAACGTTTGATGGATAGTTCATTCATGCGCCAATTGCTCCCTTGGGGTCCACATAACTGTATGTAGGTATTATTTTAGTTTTTCTTCATTATTCTGATGACATTAGCACGAAATTCTGCAAGATGATTGAAATTCTAGTTATTTTTTATGTAGATACAGAAGTTCAAGTCGGTCGAGTCTGTGTGAAATATTAGGTTAGTTACTTCAGTATTTGAGAAAAATCGTTGGCACTTTTCGTCATTTGCATTGCACAATTGTAAAAATAAAATGGTATATACTGCATTGTTTTCTATTTGGTTGACTGTTTCCATCACACCTTGAAACGATTGGTGCAATCTATCACTCAAATATTTCGATACTAGGTGTTATCGGTGGATGACACTGTGAATTGCGATCTTTCAAGAAGGCCTATAAATTATAAATTTTTTTGCTCCATGATTTTTTCGTTAAGAAATTTTTTGGAGAAGTTCATGTTCTAATTGCCTACATTTTTGTTCTTTAAAATCGAAACCAGAATAATTTTTGTACACCCTCAATAACAACATGTAGATACTCAATTTTATCATGACACCGTGGACCAGAGTCGAACCCCCCGTGGACCTGGGGTTCCACCTAGACCACTTTGAGAATAACTGGTCTAAATGATCAATTCAAAATGTTGAAAATGACATAAATATAAATAATATTTTCAACCGAATTGAACATAAAGATAAAAGCGAAAGTTACTTAGACTTCACTATGAACTATGAAAACACCTGAACTACGAGAAAACGAAAGTTATATCTTGACTTCTACAGAAATTCATTCATTCAGAATATAACTTTAATTTGCAGCACCATTCATTCGTTTCATCTGAAGTAAAATTTTGAACAAGAAAATAAAAACACTAGTTGCGTTCACATAAGTGAAATTCGGACGTTACTTACTCGCTTCGAGTGAAATTCCATACTACCCAAAGTAGAGGGGGAGCTCCATCAGTTCTAGATCAACAGCAACATGAAAATTTATTTTGTTCGTCCTTCAAATTTTTTTTTTTTGGATTCTACAAGATTTCTCGGTTATTGCAAGAGATGAGGTGCAAAGACTCTTTTGGGTTCATTCCTCGCGCAACTAAGGAAAACACGTTTTTACCAAGCTTATCTGGATAAACGAAACCTTTTGATGCGTAGACAAAAACGGAGAGTTCTGACTTCGAGAGACAGCCCTCTCACCGCAATAACTTAGGGTGAGGAAGCGTCTACACTAGGCAAAATTCCCTCGCGAAATTATTTCGCGAGGAAATTGCGTCTAGTGTGAACTCAGTTAATTACTTCCAGAGTGTTTAGGAATGAAGAAATTTCCGCAGCCTTTTGAGTTCGTACAGAGTAGAATCTCTAATACTCGCAGAAAAAAATCTTTCAATGATCAATTCCTTTTCTTTCCCTCCTATGGTAATTTTTGGTGAAATCGAAATATTCTTCCTTCAGTCGACCACTATATGTGTGGAAAATGTACAGTGCATCCCATTTTGGGTGAGACAGCCAGGTTTCTCGCTTGTTATTTAAGATAGAGCCTTGCGGTTTTCACGTTCCTGTCCTACTTTTTCGTGAAACTCAAGTTGGTCTAATCAGATTTTGCATAACTGTTTCCGTTCAAGGGATACAGGGCGATTTTGGAAATTGATACTTTTCGGACCCCTTCTTTATCTCCGAAGTTATTAGAAATAATGCTGAGGTAAAACCTACGTCTGAATCAGAATTCTGCGTAGAATCCAGTGGCGTACTCAATATTTTTTTTCGGGGTATGGTTTTGAAGATTCAACACAAACTTATGTTGTTTTTAATGGAACACCATGTGTATCATTACTTCGTTGAATTTGTTATTTTTTTCCCTTCAAAATGATATATGACACTATGTAGGTAGAATGTTCAGAAATGTCAAAAAAAAACACTAAAACATCAAATAATGATGATTTTTTGTTAATGGGCAATGGATTTCCCATAGAAAAGAAGAATCAATAATGATAACAATAATTTATAGCGATGACAGCTAGATCAGATTGGTTTTTTCCCTCCAATGCCTACTTGATAAAACAATGCTCCCAAATGCATAGAAGCCATAATAACAACAAGGATGTTTGTGTCATCAATGACCTACTACTTTTAAAAATCGAAAGTAATAATCCTTTTATTGAAACATAGAAAAGTCATGGCCCATTCACAAAAAATCATCATGATTTGACGTTTTAGTGTTTTTTTTGACATTTGAACATCCTACCTACATAGTATCATATATCATTTCGAAAGGAAAAATATAACGAATTCAACGAAGTAATGATATATAGGGTGTTCCATCAAAAAATATAGGTTTGTGTTGAATCTTCAAAACCATACCCCGAAAAAAAATATTGAGTACGCCACTGGATTCTACGCAGAATTCTGATTCAGACGTAGTTTTCACCTCAGCATTATTTCTAATAATTTCGGAGATAAAGGAGGGGTCCGAAAAGTATCAATTTCCAAATTCACCCTGTATCTTTTGAACGGAAACAGTTATGCAGAATCTGATTAGACCAACTTGAGTTTCACGAAAAAGTAGGACAGGAACGTGAAAACCGCAAGGCTCTATCTTAAATAACAAGCGAGAAACCTGGCTGTCTCAACCAAAATGGGATGCACTGTATAAGAAATGAGCCGTTTGGACGTGGAAATATTACAAAAAAACACACATTCGGATATATAATATTAATACAGATCTTTAAAAAAACAAGTACAATTAATACTTAGACATATTAAGAATCAGTCCTACATAAAATGATGATTGAAGATTGTGAAAATTTTAATACAACCTCGATTAAAAAGAAAATTGCATTATCTATGTTATGAATTATTCGAAATTATTTCTTATTCCTTGAGAAGAAAGTTAGAAAAATCTCCCGAAAGAAATCCTCAATGCAATGAAAGGTCGACTTCTGATGTCATCTGAAGGGACATTTACGGAAGAATTTATAGAACTTCAACCGCCCATTTGAGGTTCTAGAGGATTCCCAATCCGATAAATCTGACGAAAAAAAGATCACACCTCATTTACCACCAATTACCACGCATTTTAGTGCCATCCACCCTTCAATACTGAAGATCTATTCAAATCAATCCTGGATAATTTTTCTGGGAGGACTCGAAATTTAATTCAAATGAGGTCAATACTGAAAGAATTTTTTTTGGGGCCGTCGTTTCCCGAAAAGTTCGGTGAGTCACAAGCCTTATTACAAGGCAATAGCTGAAAAAAATTTCGGGGGAGGGGGGTGTGTCCGTTTACTTGAGCTCTAAAAAAATATTGTGGAGTTTGCGACAAAGAATTGTAAAGAAAAATCGAGAGTCTGTGAGTAATGCATTTCTCCAATCATTAACGTCCCAATTAAAGTGTTCCTTTGCAGAACTCAAACGAGCTACGCCGTGTTCCATAGTAAAACGAAGAAGTATAGCTAGAACGCTTATTCCATTATGCCTCAGGATTAGGGCTGCCATAAATGTTGGAACATCGACCGGGACAATGTATGTTATTTTATAATTATAAATAACTCAAATTATGCTCTCCACTGTGCTTACTGCGTTTGATGCATTTCGTTCTTAAACCACTGTCAAGATCTCCTAGAAAAGAAAACACCCGTTCCACACGAACATTATGTTCCAGAATTGCGAAAATATATTGCTATATTTTGATGAGATTCGTCTTTTTTTCATGTTCTTTTGTTTATTGAGAAATGACATCCATTTATCGTGTATGTTTTTGGCTTTCCACTCATCTGACATTTCTGCGTTAATGAAAGAATTCAAATACCTAGGTAGGTACATAAATTTTTCATAAACGGAATCTTCAAGCGTGAAACCTTTCCCATTCAAATATGCATCAGTTTCTTCTACTAGATTTCATTAAGGAACATGGTTCAAAATCATTCATGCAAATATATCGAATTTTGTCATTGGCCGAGTCCACTATATTCGAAATATCGGGTGTTGTGAAAAATCTCTGGCTTCACTGTAGAATTCAACTTATTGCGTTGTATTTATCATGCCATCATTCTTTAGTTTGTTATATACTTGATTTGTTAGGTACCCGAAATATTTATTTAGTAATCTTCCATCCAACTCTTTCGTAGTATCCTCTCAATTAATTTTTAGTTTAATAACAGTAATTAATAATTTTTCAAACTTTTCAATCAGTTTTTCAATCAGAAATGCTTGACTGTGTAGAAATAGAGTATAAAGTTCTAATAAAAAGTGAAAAAAAATCGGTTACAACTTTTGAGGACTTTTCAGCTAAGAATTTTGTTTTCAATTGCACCCATAGCTT
Source organism: Harmonia axyridis (assembly GCF_914767665.1). Taxonomy (NCBI): domain Eukaryota; kingdom Metazoa; phylum Arthropoda; class Insecta; order Coleoptera; family Coccinellidae; genus Harmonia; species Harmonia axyridis. The sequence continues at coordinate 64,367,927 of NC_059501.1, forward strand.
CAGCAAGCGTTCAATAGCTAGAAGTAGTGAAAGACATCGAATTATACAATGAGAAAGTACATTGCTGTAAGTTGTTTCTGCATACTCATAAAAATCTTTCATCGTTCGACCCTTACAGAAAATATCGAAAAAAATTTAAAAATTTTAAGATCAATATACTGCACAGAAATTGACATCATATCGGCGGAAGTGGAAGCAGTATTGTAAAGTATGTGCGCTGGACAACCGATAGTTTGGATGTCTTTGGAACTATTAAAGTCCTCTATAGATTTAATATAAAATAAAGTGATTGTATAAGACGATTTATTTGGCCATTTTAATAATTTCATTTTCAATCCTTCAATTTCAGGTTTATGATTTCTGGAATCCGTTGAGATTGCATGGAAACAAATTTTTTCTTACCTACTCTATATAAGGAGATATGAATCTCATAACGGACAAATTACTTACCGGGACAATTTAATAACTCACCGGGACACGGGGACTCAATGGTCCAAACCGGGACATGTCCCGGTGTACCGGGACGTATGGCAGCCCTACTCAGGATGCTTCTTACAGTTGGTGTTTCGTACGAGTCATATGCATAATGCTATGAAAAGCTAGCTTCGACGCAAAAATGGCGAAGTCAAAAAATTATTGTCTTCGCGGGCGATACACCTTAGACAGTCGGTAGTAACAACAGTAATATCGAAGACCAGTATCTTCAGTTTTCACTAATTTCCCTATATTCCACCGCTGGACACATTTGACTGATGTTTCTAGGAACATTAATTTTAAAGAATAAGCATTGTGAACTCATTATATGCTAAGCGTAGAGATTAGAAACCTATTGATAATTCTCCGAATTTTTTTTGGTTAGTAAAATACACTATTTTGTGATCTGAGCAAAGCTTCTTGACAAATTAATGTTCTATAATATTGATCGGAGTGCAATAGATCTCATTAATTCCTTTCTCATAAATAGGAAACAGTGTGTAAGTAGATCGCAGTGGTAGTATGTCTGATATGTGTGATGTTAAATGTGGTGTACCCCAGGGATCGGTCCTTGGGCCACTTCTTTTTATTATTTACATGAACGATCTTGTAAACAGTTATGAGGGTGCTGATTTCGTCATTTTTGCCGATGACACAACGGTATTGAAAAAAAGCAAAATCTAAGGAACTTTTGGTTAATAACATGAACGAAGCATTTTATGTAGTTTCGGATTGGTTTCATAGCAACCAGTTGAATTTAAACGTAAGTAAAACGTAGTTTATGTATTTTTCAATGAGAGATATGGAGGTAATTGCTTCAACTGAACCGGTTAAGTTCATATAGATAGCAAATTATCTTGGAATGCTCACATGGATAGCGTTTGTCAGCATGTATCATCTTGTGTTTATGCATTGAGAATATTATTTGGTGTAGTTTCGAATACAGTGTTGAGGAATGTCTATTATGCTTTCATTGAATCAAAGATGTTGTATGGTATATGGTGTGTTGGGGTCATGATGCAAATGTAAAGCGTATATTTAGTTTACAGAGGAAAGCTATCAGGGTAATAAGCCAGCTCGGTTCCAGAGATGAGTGTAGGAATGCTTTTGAACATAATAAAATTCTTACTGTCCATTGTTTATACATGTTACTATGTTTGTTATATGTGAAGTCTCATGTTGATGAATATAGGACAAACCAATATGTGCATGATCACAGTACACGTCGAAGAAGGCATATTTATATCGATTTTCATCGAATCAACATAATGAAGTGTGGAGTAACATATTACGGGCCAAAACTTTACAATAGGCTGCCGAAAACTATGAAGATGACTACCCTCAAAGTTTAAAGTTTCAGTTAGAAACTAGTTACTGAGGAAATGTTTCTATTCCTTAGATGAATACTCTTCTTGTGATTTTTCTGATTTTCAGTAGTGATACTTTTATGTATTTTTCTTTTTGATTTGTAATTTGACGTATGTAAGCATTTTTAGTATGTATTAACGTGTATAAACGATTATTATAATTATTATAATACGATGATGACACAATGGTGAAGAACAATCTTTGCTGAAACATGGAGAATACCAAAGAAATATAAGGACAGAGTGAAAGTTGTGGAAATGGATGTGATGAGGAGATTTTAATGTATGTCCAGGAGAGAACATATAAGGAATGACATCATAAAATTGCGAATTGATTTGAACGTAACATAATAGATTAAATAGAGACCAGACGTGTATAGTATGGACATATGCAACACATGCCTGAAACAATATTGCCTAAAAAGGTTCTGGAATGGCAGCCCACTATGTATATCAAGAAGAAGACGAAGGCCCAAACTGGAATAGCAAAGACAGTAAATAGGTCCATGAGTGAGAGAAAATTAAATCAAGAATATTGAACATCGATAAAAGTGGAGAAAGATATTTCTTCCTCCTTAATTTATTGCGATCTAAAGATAACAGATAACTGAAGCTATTCGATTTCAATCCATTTGGAAATGTTATAAAAGTAATTCTTATAAATTCTATTGAGTATTTCAAGATAATGATTTTTCTAATTCTTCGGCAGTTTTCATTTCATTATTTGGATTTTTTCATGCATAATTTTAATAAAAAAAACATAAAATTTTTCTAATTTTATATACAACTGTTTATTATATTTCGAAAGTTTCCATTTTTTACAAATCTTCTGTTTGTATTGAAATGTTTAACTTTCTACCGTTCGAATAATTAACTTGTTAAAAGTTAGCTTGTATTTCCTGTAATCGCTACCTATCCCTGTGCAAAATTTCATCGGATGAGCCGTTTAGACGTGAAAAGAAAACAAACATGCTGATTATCATATGCCAGCGGGTCCTCGTAAAGATAATACGTCAAAAACTCAAAAATACCGCTAGCTAAATCCGCGTCCAATAGAACGTGAGGTAATATTTCCATTTTTTCTCGAGTGGAATTCATTAGTAGAGTTACCATGATGAATTGGGTTCGCGTTTTTTTTCACGGAAACTTTGGTGCACATTGATTATGAGTGGAATTAATATGAAAACCATCGTCTGAACTGCTTGGAAAGTTTTCCAATTTACAAAAACAGGATAGGCATTAAGTAATGTGGTGGGAAAGGAAAAAATTCAAAATGATGATATTGTAGCGGAAGTTTAGTAATTATTAGATAATTTTGGAAAGGTTCCACGTTTGTGAAATTAGTTGAAGCGGTAAACATTATATTGATCTTGAGAAACAAAAAAAATATTTTTTATTTAGATTTTTTAGGTGGATTGTCATTCTAAATTGGGGAACTAATAAGGAATGAAAAAGTTGCCGAAAAAGAATCACTATGCTCTATAGGTTTTTGCTTCTCAAGTCTATACACAGTATATACAGTGCGTCAACATTATGGAACAAATTAATTTTCTCAGAAGAAAAATATTTGGCTACAAAATCCGGAAACAGATTAATTTTGTTTCATTTTTACCAAATTTTTATGCATTTTTGAAGGATTTTTGTTTCACCCTGTGCCATCCCAATCAACCCTCTAAATTTTTTGAATAGGGAAAGTGGTTCATGTGGTCCTTTTTTGCTAAGGTCTTTGTATCTTCTTTACAGGAGTGCAAAAATTAAAAAAAAAAAAAATTCAAAAAAAAAAATTAGTTAGTTCAAAGAGGTTTTCAGTATGTGCACTTTGTCATGGCTCAATAACTTTGAGACGATAGTACCTGATGAAATTTTTCACTGAATGAGAGTCGACCATTAGAGTTTTGTTCATGCACTACTTTCAACCTCCTCACGTGAAAAATTAGAATGTGTGTAACGGCGCTTCAGATATGATCTTAAGTAGGTATGTTATTAGTACGTTTCTACAGAAGTTGAAACTTTTCAATGAAATGTTTCAATTCAAAGAAACATACTATTAACATACCTACTTAAGATCATAACTGAAGCGCAGTGTTTCACGCATTCTAATTTTTCACGTGAGGGGGTTGAAAGTTGTACATGAACAAAACTCTAATTGTCGACTCTTATTCGGTGACAAATTTCATCAGGTACCCTCGTCTCAAAGTTATTGACCCATGACAAAGTGCACATACTGAAAACCTCTTTGAACTAATTTAATTTTTTTTTCTTGAAAATTTCTGGACGCCTGTATGGAAATTACGAAGACCTTACCTAAAAAGTATCACATGACCCACTTTCCCTATTCAAAAAAATTAGAGGGTTGATGGGGATGGCACAGGGTGCAACAAAAATCCTTAAAAAATGCATAAACATTTGGTAAAAATGAAAAAAATTAACCTGTTTCAGGATTTTGTTGCCAAATATTTTTCTTCTGAGAAAATGAAATAGATGAAGTTCCAAGGAAAATTTAATGTTTCAATCTGAATATTTGAAGAATATCACAAAAATAGTTTATTTTGCTATGTTGAAACTAACATATTTGTCAGAAAAAAAGAAAAAATTGGATTTCATGGAAACGTAATCATGCCATTAAAACCAGTAGATACCCGGAAATAATTTTCTATTGTGAAGAATACAAAAATCCATGGAATTTGGCTGAAAAATTGGTTGCCCTATTGCATCGACCTTCTTAATAGAAAATACGATCAATTAATCTTGAAAGCAAAAAGCAAAGAAACTAAAAAATTTGTTTCTCGTAAATTCGGTGATCTTCAATCATGACATTGAGGGCATATATTGCTACGATTAGTCCATAATGTAGAGGCATTCATCGTTTATTTCTTTAGGAATCAAACTTAATGAAAAGGATTATCTCATTGGACTAGTTATACGACATCTGTAGTCATTATCATTATGTGAATTCAGCTGGAAAGAATTGTCGAAAACCATCCAGATTTCGTGTCAAGATATTCAGGAGTGCTACAATATAGGAATAATAAACTATTCTGTGAAATTTTCACTGTTTTACTCTAGGTTTTTCCTTCTCTATCCTTCCCCAGGGTTCTTTCTTATAACATCCTTGTAAACTAACTGACAAAGAAACTGCAACACCCAGAAGGAGCTGTTTAAATTTTAATTCTTTTTTGGTAAAACATAGATGAGTCAATGATTGAATTTGAAAACAATTCGTGATGGTTTTTTCATGTGAACAATTCTTATTACTTAAATATTGCAGTCGTTTTTTGCAAGTTTTTTAAATTTTACTACAAACCAAGCTGTTCGAGGAGATCCGAATTCGAGGTTCAATTGTTGAAATGCCTAGAGCACGTGTACCCGGAATTTATCGCCCGCTAAGTGAATTTGAAAGAGATCGAATTATTGTTCTATGGAAGACGGGGTTGTCTTTTCGAGAAATCGCTAACCGTATGAACAGAAATCCAAGTACTGTTATAAGATGTTGTCGTGCGTGGTTTGATAATTCCCAAAATCTAAGAAGAGTGAGCACCTGACTTCGAAGGGGCACAAATGAAGTTCAAGATCGACGTCTAAGACTTATGGTCATTAGAGACCGATTAGCGATAATTCGATCTTTGGCTCTCTGAGCTTTGGCTGATGAGTGGTTAGGAGAACAAGGCCATCCTGCAACTGTCCGAACGGTTTACCGCCGGATAAGATCTTTTGGACTGCAGTATGATCGACCCCATCTTGTGTTACCTCTGACGGTTGAGCATCGCCGACAACGATTACACTGGTGCAGAGAACGTTAACATTGGAATGTGGAATTGCATCAGGTCGTCTTTTCTGATGAATCTCTATTCTCCTTGGGTGCACATGATGGCCGAAGAAGGGTTAGTAGACGTCGGGGAGAAAGACGTGAACCTCAGTTTGATGTTAAGCGTCATGTAGGCGTTATGCTATGGAGTGATATTGCACATGCAAGTAGGTCACCTTTAGTCTTTATTCGAGGTAACAATGACAGCACTGCGTTACCTTCAAGAAATAGTGGAGCCAAATGTTCTCCCTCATCCTAAACGGCTCGAGAATCCAATATTTCAGCAAGATAATGCCGGACCTCATGTTGCCAGAATTAGTTTAAACGTTTTCGAAGCGACCTATGTGAATCTTTTGCCATGGGCGCCCAGATCCCCCGATCTTTCACCGATAAGGCATGTTTGGGACATCATGGGTAGAAGGCTTGGTAATTTACCTCGGTCCCCAAGGAATTTGGTGACTCTGGGACATGAAGTTTGGGATAGTATCCTTCAAGAAGACTCAAGACCATATTATTGCATCAATACCGAGACGTGTTTATCCCTCAAGAAGACTCAAGACCATCTTATTGCATCAATACCGAGACGTGTTTATCCCTCAAGAAGACTCAAGACCATCTTATTGCATCAATACCGAGACGTGTTTATCCCTCAAGAAGACTCAAGACCATCTTATTGCATCAATGCCGAGACGTGTTGGGGAGTGTATAGATAATCGCGGTGGACAAACAAATTATTAACTAATTTATCAAGAAGAATGGTAAACCCTTCGTTTTTTTCTCCAAATTTCAATCATTTACTTCTTGCTATACTACCTATGTTTTACCAAAAAAAAATTAAAATTTGAACAACTCCTTCTGGGTGTGTTGCATTTTCTCCGTCAGTTAGTATATCTATCTTAGATTATCTGAACTCATTAAAAAATCTAACGAGGAGAATATGCCTATGTGTCAAATATGTGCGAAGGAATTAAGGGGTCGAAATCTTGTCGAAAATAAAAGGGGCTCTTTCTTTCGAAGAGTTATCCGAAAATCAGGAAAAAAAAATTTCTTACCTAAAATTGCTAAATAGTTCAAGGATATTATATTATGATTATGTTCTGACTACAATAAAACTAAACAAATGGTGACAGTCACACATTAGATGTTGTTCGATTCCATTTACAAAAAATCCTTTAATATACATTGTTACTTAATTTTCATTATGAAACTATTGCTTTCACTGGCACAACACAGGGAATAACAAAGTTTTGCGATCATTATTTCCAATTAAATTCAGAAATTTTTTTTCGTTGAAAAGTTCTGGTGGAAAATGCAAAAATGGCTGTTTGTTCCACCGCTTTAAAAGATCACAACAAATGTAAAACAATATCAAGATGGATTTTTTATTGACGAAATGCCATCTTTTTATTCAGGTATTCAAAAATTTAAAAAATTTTTCTTCCATATTTGAAACAAATTAACTTTTCAAGGCAAAACCGAAGAGCTTTTGTTCATATGAAACCACCTCTTCAATTTTCCACAGATTAACCTTCTCATAACTTTCGCAGTACATTGAAGTTTTTAACAGAAGATCATGCTGGTTTTTAGAATCCAGAAATGAAGATGGTGAAAAGTAAATGATTAATTTTCCTGGAACTATTTGGGTGTTGAAAGTGAAAGTAACTAATGGTGTAAGAATACTCTACATTTATCAACTTTATTTGCGCTCCAGAAATTCTCAGCAGAACTTCATCTCAATTGGAGCACTACCTACTTCATTATGCAGTGGAAAAGTTTACTTTGACGTGACTGCACAAAAGCAGCTTCTTTCCAGATGCAGAACTATATGAACTTGTTATGAAACCATTTTGAAGTTTGCTAATTTTTCAGAAAAATTCCTGTCCGTGTCGTATCTCACCAACATCCACTTTTGGCGCTTATAATATGTCGACAAGATTGATGATCTTGCCACCAATCTCTAACCCGAATACTTCGTTTCTTCTGTTTCACACAGCCTCCAGCTAAAAAGGGACGTGAAATAACTAAGGGTTCGATCCTAGACTAAGGGTCAGATCGATAAATGATAGTGGTGAAGGGTGAACAGAGGTGGAGAAAATTATAATGAAGAATTTTCTAAGCATCCATATCTTGAACAGATATTCTGAAAATAATTATTGGGTTCCGGATGAGGATGAGGGTATGTAGTATGACTATATATATAGGCTGGTCGAACGAAAACTTAACACCTCGATTTTACAACTATGGAATGAAAATGTGGAAAATCGTTGGACCTGTCAAATTGTATCGAGTACCATCTGACCCTTATATTTTGCTTCAAAATATCCGTCGATAATGAAATAACAACGAAAATAGTGAAAGGTAATGTGGAATATATCTTGAGAATATTATTCGTATCTGACACCTTTCAAAGGTATTCAGTGGTTATGTTGTTAATTTTTCGTCCGAAATAGTATATTGTGCAACAAGTGGGGAGAGTCCAACTTTTCTCGCGAGTCTGGAAGTTTGTGGCACGAGCCTGAAAGGCGAGTGCCGCAAACACACGAGCGAGAATAGGACTTTCTCCACATGTTGCACACTATACTTTTCCTACAACTGCACAAATTTCAATAATTCAAGTAATGGACTTGATTCAAATCAAAATGGCCTTCGTTAACAGTATGTGTTAATTTATTGCGTTTCCATAGAAACGACTCAATAGCCCAATTTTATTGGTCTACCAAGCTAGATGTGGGCAAAGTGCCGTGAGAAATAATATTTCACACAGTATGAGCAATACACAGTTTTGAAATTGAGTAAGCTGTGAAGAATACTCTACTTTTCATAGCAGTTGTAGGAAAAATTATTTATTTCTTGTCCAAAAAAGTAGACGGACCTTGTTTTTGATTTACCTTAGTCTATCGTGATTTTTTAAGAACGTTACAAGTGTGTCAAAGCGATTGTTAATATGTAGTAGAATTAAAATGGTGTATTCCGTAGAAGAAAGGGTGGAAATGATGTATTTATGTTTTAGAAATGAATACTCTGCGAGGACAACAGTCTTGGAAAAAATGTATCCGCTGCATGTTGTACAACTGGTTGCTGAATTTGACGCTACTGGTTCAGTCGGAAACAAAAAGAGGGTACATGAAAGAGTCGAAGCGAGGGACGTGACTGTCTTGGGTCATGTAGCAATTGTCTGATGTATCTGGTGTTTCGCGCACAACAATCATGAGAATCCTGAAACAACATGAATTCCATCCTTATAAGATACGATTGGTTCAGGAACTGAATGAGGATGATTCCGATCACCCACTCCAGTTCTGTGAAGTGGTCATGGAAATTATTAACGGTAATTAAAACTACATGTTCGATACCTGTTTGTGTAATGGTATTGTAAACCGGCATATCTGTCGGCATTGGTCAGATGGAACTCCAAGATTATTTCGTGAGGTGCATATACTCAGCGTCCCCAAAATTTGAATGTTTGGGCAGGTATTTATGAAAATCAGATAACCCCTCTTTTATACCCGGTAATCTCACTGACCAAATGTATTGGGATATATTGGAGAACGCTATTTATCCAGCCCTCGTGCATTGGAGAATGCAGAAAACCATCAAACGATCATTTTCCAGCAAGATGGAGCACCAACTCATTTCGTTCAAGCGGTGCGTCAGGTGTTAGATGGAAATTTTTTTCAGGCCTGGCTTGGAAGAAGGGGACATATTGAGTGGCCAACCAGATCACCTGATCTGGCTCCACTGGACTTTTTTCTATGGGGTCACCTGAAATCCAAGATTTACGCTAACCAGCTTGAGTCACTGGATGATTTGCGAACTCGGATCATTAATGAATGCCGTGAAATTATACCAGAAATCTTGAATAACGTAAGTAAACGTTTTCAGCAATTCTTACATTACTGCATACAAGTGAATGGTGCCCATTTCCAACATTTAATGAACAAAAGTAACTACTCTTCCACAATTTTACCTGTCATTTTGTTATTGATGGAAATTTTGAAGCGAATATTCAGTACTCGATAAGATCTTCAAAATGAGGTATCACAACATCCCCTCATCCATATTTAAAATCAAGGGGTTGTACACACCCCTGTTAGGGGGTTGCAGTTACGGGGATGTGAAGAGCGGAAAAGTTGTTCCCCCTCGATTAAGAAATCGACGGGTCCGAGCATTTTCCACATTTTCATTACAAAGCCGGAAAATCGAGGTGTTGAGTTTTCGTTGGACTACACTGTATTTACAGGGTGAGTCAATAGTGTTCGATCGGTCGATAACTCATGGAAATTTTGGGTTAGAATAACGATTCAAAATTTGACGGAATCGACATCAGGACAAGTTCAATTTTTTTTTGACTTTACAGGCTGATCCGAAAGTGTTGAAACACGATACCACCTTGTTTTTTCAAATAAGTATGTCCAATTTTTATATTATTCTTATAATATCTATAGAATTCTGGTCGATTGAAAAGTCCTGATGGACAGATGGCGGTGCTAGTATTAAATCCATATGATTTTTAGTTAGTACCAACCTTCAAACGATACGTGTCAAAATTTGACAGCGGTCCGATCATTAGTTTGTGAGATATTGCGTGTGCTGATAAAACATTGCTTTTTGAAGGGTAAAAATACAGTTGAAGCAAAATCTTGGCTTGATGAAAAGTTTCCGGGGTCTGTACCAGGAAAATCAGCCATCATAGATTGGTATGGTAAGTTTAAACGTGTTGAAATGAGCACCGAAAACGGCGAACGAAGTGGATGCCCAGAAAAAGCTGTCATCGACGAAAAAATCAAAAAAGTTCACGAAATAATTTTGAATGACCGTAAAGTGAAGTTGATCGAGATAGCAGACATTGTAAAGATAGCATCTGAACGTGTACATCATATCATTCACGAACATTTTTACATGAGAAAGCTGAGTGCAAAATGGGTGCCGCGCGAGTTCACAATCGATCAAGATCAACAACGTTTTAATGATTCTGAGCAGTGATTAAAGCTGTTTAAGTACAATAAACCTGAAATTTTGCGTCAATATGTGACGATGGATGAAACATGGCACTATCATTTCACTCCGGAGTCTAATCGACAGTCAGCTGAGTGGACTGCACACGATGAACCGAATCCAAAGCGAGAAAAAACACAACAGTCAGCTGGCAAGCTCATGACATCAGTACTATGAGATGCGCAAGGTAAAATATTTATTGATTACCTCCAAAAAGGCCAGACCATCAACAGCGACTATCATATAGCGTTATTGGATCGTTCAAAGGATAAAATCGTTCAAAATCGGCCCCATTTGAAGAAAAAAAAGGTGCTGTTTCATCAAGACAATGCGCCGTGTTACAAATGAATGGAAACAATGACAAAATTGCATGAATTGGGCTTCGAATTGCTTCTGCATTCACCGTATTCGCCAAATCTGGCCCCCAGCGACTTTTTCCTGTTCTCAGACCTGGAAGGAATGCCTGCTGGAAAGAAATTTAGCGCCAATGAAGAAGTAATCGCCGAAACTGAGGCCTATTTTGAAAACAAAGACAAATCGTAATACAAAAATGGTATCGAAACGTTCGCTATAATCGCTGTATCTCCCTCGAAGGCAACTATGTTGAATAATAAAATCTAATTCTGCCAAAAAAATGTGTTCTACTATGCTCGAACGGGGACTTTTCAATTGACCTATTACATATTCTGCCAGGCGAATGGCGTGCATTTTATGAGAGTAAGTTGTTGCCGCATTTTGTATTACCAGTATGGATTTTATCGTCAAAATAATGTTAATTATAATCCATTCCTCAGGAGTCTCCCCAATCACGCTTTGCTGGGCAAGGTGTTTAAGTTCGTTATACTTAATTTGTAACGAACAGATGCCCTTCAGATGAGGCGGGAATCTTCCATCAGTCAGGCCGGTAATGATGAACCACGAAATGAAATCTGATTGAAGACTGGCGCAGATCTGCAATCAAACTGGGTACAAATTAGAGACCGTTGAATTGCCGTCCTTTAGATATATTCAACAGAATCGAATGAAGCAGGGAAATAACTTTTTTCCTTTCACTCGCAACTGAAGTAGCCTGTTATTTCAAAGATGAAGTTTTGGAATTATTTTTGAAGGAGTTCTCGTTGATTCAGGGTGGCTCAATTCACTCCTTTCAAATATTTAATTTTTTCAATCAAGATTTTATTTTCTGGTTGTATGAAACACTGTTTTCAATCATTTTAAAATACGCGTCAACACTAGGGATTCATCAAGCAAGTATAGCTTGACATTTTAACCAACTACTTGACTTGAAAATCAAGCTTGTGAAAAATTTCATACTTGAGCTTGACTTAATTTGATTTTAGATATTTATTGCTTGACTTGATGTCAAGCTACGATATTACTTGAGGATTACTTGATATGCACGTGTCGCAAGGCATTTATTCCTGCAATCTCGTGCGCTCTTAGACTAAATTAGGTGATACTTTGAGCGCTGAGAGACTGAAGCATTCGCAAGTGTGACTTTATTAGTAGTTTTCTCACATTTCTATGAAATCTATTGGTAGACTTTGGTAGTTTCAGAGGTATCTTTCCAAACTTGGCCAAAATGCCCAAGGATTTTTCAATAACGCCAGCATCTTCAGCTCCTGTTGAAAGACAATTTTCCAGGCGACAAATCTATATAAAATGGTTCATGTGTCTTAGATCATGGATGGAAAGTTATTAAATCAAATAAAGCCTGGAGGTTTCTCAATATTAAGAAACTTTATTGTGTTAATATTTCTTATTTTGTTATGATTTATAGTGATTCAATTTATGTTTCTATTTCGAAGAAGTTCATTTTTTCAGTTTTTTTATAAAATAAGTTCAATAAATAAAAGTGTTTTTCGCAAGGTTCCTTCTCATTTCATCATTTTTTTTTTGAAGTGACACTACTCAATAAAACTGATAAAAATCAAGTAGCTTGATATGATTCAAGTACTTGATAAATAAATAATTGACTCGACTTGAGATTGAAGAACTACTACTTGAGTTGAGCTTGATTTGAAATCACGTCAAGCTCAAGCTTTGAAATCCTAGTCAACACGAGTTTTTGATAGTCTTTTGTTTCATTAATTTTTTTTTTTTTGAAGACACAATGAATCACAAAGAAATACGAAGGTGCATGATTTGTTTTTGTATAATTTCCAATAATAAAACTTTGGAAACGTTCGATCCCTATATGATGCGAAGTCAAGAGTTTTTGAGCACTCGTCAGTAATGCTCCAATTGCGTCCGTGGAGATCATAGAACTGTATTGTACATGAGGCCTCCAAGTGCGCAGTTGTTGCAGTAATGATGAGCTCACCGAAGTTCTAGAATTCATGTCAGTGCCTTTTTTTGTTTCTCGATATTTTGCTTCAATTCTTTATGGTTTTGATGACGCTATTAACATGAAATGTTGCACGAAGCTCAAAATGGTCGAAATATGAACTGGAGAAAATATAAGAGCTATTTTCATGGAATTTGGTACAAAAATCGGTTGTCATACCGAATTGTTTCACTCCCACCTTGAAAAAATTCTGAACCCTGCGTTCAAATCAATGCCTTTCTCGGAGTTGTGTTGTTTATTATCACAGAAAGAATTGCAGACGATACTAAAAAAAACCTTGCGTGCAATGCATCACACCTGATAAGAATAAATGAATAATAGGTGTCAACTGTTCTTGAATAAATGGGCTCCATAAAAATCCACCGGAATGAAATATTTGCGTGAAGGAAAAAATTGAGTTTTTCCAGAATGACCACAATCAGAGTTGATGACCTATGATATAATTCCGACGCAACCAGATGTTGCATCATTCGTCATAAAAATTCCATATATCAATAGTCGGAATATACAGAATGTTGATTGAGCAGTGCAACAAAATTTCAGCTGTGAATTTGTTCGATTTCTATATTTATATTTTTTGCTGAAATTATCTTCATATTTTCCTATACTCTGTTTATCATAAATGGTAATTCATTTTCCATTGACGACAAATTATCTTCGAGGGGTTTACCAATTTCTTTTCTGAAGCATTGAGATTACCTGCGATCCATTTATTGTCTAGTCTCTTTATTTCCTTCTACAACGTTTGGAAAGTTTGCTTGAAATTTCAAGATTACCTGATGCGTCTTTTCGTACTTTTCGTAATCTTATCATTGATCGCATTCGAAAATGTGTACCAACGGGTGTTTTTTTCGAGGTATATAACTTTAAGTGGGCATTACTGTTCATGATGGCGACCGATTTGACAGATGTCAAGTGATTTATTCTCAGTTTGGTTTGGCAATTCATCATGAATAGACTCACGCCTGAACAACGCTTGCAAATAGTGCAATTTCATTTCGAAAATAATGGTTCTGTGCGGAATACGTATCGCGCACTACGTCCATTTTATCGTCAACAAAATCGTCTATAAGAGCAGTCAATTCGATTAACCATGGAACGTTTTCGCACCACGTTTACTTTTATTGATAACTCGCATCCCCAGAGACGCCGTACGGTGCGTACAGAAGAAGCTATTGCTGCTGTAGAGCGTAGCATTGAGGAAGATCCGAATGAGTCTATCCGCCATCGAGCACAGGAATTGGATCTGTGTCCATCCACTTTATGGAAGATTTTGCGGAAGGCGGGAAGGATCTTGGTTTGCGTGCTTACAAAATCCAACTCGTGCAAGAATTGAAGCCAAACGATCATCAAGTAAGGCGTAGATTCGTCGAATGGGTCCAAAACGAGATTGCCGTTATGCCGTTGTTCCCGATTTTCATAAGCGAATTTTGTTTAGCGATGAAGCGCACTTCAATAAAGCTGATAGACACACTGAAGGAGTATCACAACACTAAATTGGGAAGGATGATAAAAATCCTAATAAGAATGACAGACAAGAGGAGAAACCTCTTCCAAAAAAGCAAATACATGACAAGCAGAAGAGAGAAAATTCTCTTTAACAATCGATAGTAGAAAAACGGCTAGATGATAGTGGGTAGAGGCGAAAGGAATTTAATCCCAATTTTCATACAATAAGAATAAGACGGCTATTTTTGTGCAGCATTTTATCCAAATAAATGAATAAACAAAAAACACACATTCAGATTTACCATAGTAGTATAGATATCTATTAATCACTTATATTCATACTTCGAGTAAAATTATCCTTGAAACAAGAAAAATTCAACCCTTTATGAAAATCGATAATGGTGGTGTGGTAGCACGATATCATTCAATTTTCTCCTAATTTTCCCCGATGTGTCAAGAACCACACTATCAATAGAGCCGCTCGTTTCCTTTCTTCCCCTTTCGATAATTTATTGCCACTTTTCGTGTTCCCATTTACGTAACAAAATTTTGCACCCCCAATTTATCGACGAAAATATTTGGAAAACGACATAATGAGATAAGTCTGGCGGTAGAGTATTGGGATAAAATACTGAGAGAAAAGCACCAAGTGCAAGGTTATTTGTGCGTTCTCAATTATAATAACTCTCCTAATGCCAGCCATATACAGGGTGGCCATTTGAAAACGAAACAGACGAGATTACAGACGAAATAAAGTTTTTCGATAGAAATGCTCGGACAGGTCGATTTCTGTTTCGAGGGGGACAACTTAAGATGTAGGTTACGGACGCATAGCGCTTCAACCGTTGCTGCTACAACCCCCACCCCCAAATTTTGAATAGGGAAGATGGGGTGAGTGATACCTCATTTGAAAGGTATTTTTATACTGATTTCAGCACAGTAATTGTTTTTTCATTCTATGCATTAGTTCTCGAAATATTCTTAACTAAGTATTTGAAAATGAAGTGGTGTTTTCATGGCACTTGTAGTGTTTTGTGAAAAATCGACATTTTGAGCTTCAAAACAACCATGACTGTGGCTTCCTTCCTAACTAACTAACGCATGAATATTTCGAGAACTAATGCATAAAATGAAAAAACAATTACTGTGCTGAAATCAGTATAAAAATACCTTTAAATTGAGGTATCTCTCACCCCATCTTCCCTTTTCAAAATTTGGGGGTGAGGGTTGTAGTAGCAAGGGTTGAAGCGCTATGCGTCCGTAACCTATATCTTAAGTTGTCCCCCTCGAAACAGAAATCGACCTGTCCGAGCATTTCTATCGAAAAACTTTATTTCGTCTGTAATCTCGTCTGTTTCGTTTTCAAATGGCCACCCTGTATATCGTCACTTGGTCTTTCTGATATCTCAGTTGAAAATTGATTATTTCAGTTTTTTAACGAATATGAAAAATATAATTGATAGCAATCCTAATTTCGCTTATAATGAAATGATTTTTTTTACGAAAAGGGAGTACCCACTTGACAAAAATCCTCAACATTTTATTATGATACAATCAAAGACCACCATTTCAGTTTATGATTTCTAATAATAATAATCATTTGGATCGTTCGAATAAAACAAACTATATATAGAGAATTCTCTCTTTAACTGAAACCTCGTTAACTCGAAATCCACGATAACTCGAATTATTTTCAACCCCTTGAAAAAAACTGTCTAATCCAAAAAGTTATCCATGCATAACTGGAAATGATTTCAATATGAAGAAATCTGCAGCTGAGGCTCATCGAATGCTCTCAAATACCTATGGTGAGGCTGATATTAGTGAAAGAAAGGTGCCGAAAGTGATTTCATCGCTTCAAGAGCGGGATTTTGAAATCGAAGAACAGCGGTGGAAGAGAGAAGGTTTTCGAAGATGCAGAATTGGAGGCATTACTTGGTTAAGACTCGTGTCAAACGCAACAAGAATTTGCAGGATCATTGGGAGTGACGCAACAAGCTATTTTAAAACGCCTGAAAATCATGGGATTGATTCAGAAAAAAGGAAATTGGATGCCGTACGAGTTGAAGCTGGGAAATGTTGAACGGCTTTTGTTTGCTTGTGAATAGCTGCTTGCAAGGACGGAATTGATTCTGCATCGCATTGCGACTGGAGATGAAACAATCGGTTCATTACGATAATTCCAAGCGCATAAAATCATGGGGATATCCCGGTCAAGCTTCCACGTCCGAATTGAATATTCACGTTTCCAAGGTCATAGTGGGACCAGCTCGGCGTAGTAAGTGTATTATGAGTTGTTAAAATCGACTGAAACAGTTACAGGCGATCGTTATCGAACGCAATGAATGCGAGCATTGAAAGACAAACGGTCGCAATGCAACGAGAAACATGATAAAGTGATTTTACAACATGCTCGACTTCATGTTGCGAAAGTGGTCACGACATACTTGGAAACGTTGAAATGGAAAGTCCAACCCCACTCGCCTTATTCTCCAGACGTTGCTCCCTCGAACTATCAGTCGTTTCGATCAATGACACACGGACTGTCTGACCAGCATTCCTGGTCTTATGACAAAGTAAAAATTGGATCGATTCGTGAATCGCTTCAAAAGATGATCAGTTTTTTCAACGCGGGATTCATACACAGACCAAAAGATAGGAGAAAGTAGTGGCCAGCGAAGGACAACTCTTTGAATCATAAATGTATAACCAGTTTTTTGCAATAAAGACTCGAATTTTGGGGAGAAAAACGGCGGAAGCAAAGTTGTACGCTTATGTATTTCTGCAAACTCGTGCGCCCAGCGACC
Source organism: Harmonia axyridis (assembly GCF_914767665.1). Lineage (NCBI taxonomy): Eukaryota > Metazoa > Arthropoda > Insecta > Coleoptera > Coccinellidae > Harmonia > Harmonia axyridis. Next base: position 64,385,171 of record NC_059501.1, read on the forward strand.
TCAGACAAAAAAATATTCTTCAAAGGATGAAGAGGTGAGTTTCACATCGATTTCCTAAATTTACTCAAGTAATCTCCTGTAAATTGAGGAAATGAACATTTATGAATATATATTAGAATGGTGGGAGAGACAACAAAATGTTTTTCCAAACTTGGCTGAAATGGTTGAAAAATTTGTTTATCAACACCAGCATATTGAAAGACAGTTTTCCATAGCTGCTTACAAGAACCCAAAAATCCATAAGATGAGTCATGTGACTAGATCCTGGATGAAAAATGATGTAATCAAATAGAACTTGGAGTTTTTTCAACAGGGACGGCGCGAGCAATTTTGGCGCCTGAAGCAAAGAAGTTTTTGGCGCCCATGCTGAAAAAGTAACAATAACCACATGACCACCCTCATAAACCCCCCCCCCCCCTACCAAATAAGATCACCTGCTCCGATGAAAATACAGAACTTTCTACTTCCGATGAAGAATCTAGTAATCGTGCTTGAAAGAAATTCAATTCTAGTGAATGAAGAACATTGAAATATTTTAATATATTATATTATGCCGGTTTTTTTTAAGGTATTTTGATTAAATAAAACAGCTACTTACTCTGTAGGTATCTTGATTTATTCCTGGATTTCTACGACACCGATGAAAAATGCGTATAAGTAATATATCTGATATTCACTTTCACAATCCACAGCGTACGATTGATGAAAGATTACCTATCATAATACAAGATACAAAGGGTGGTAGGGCATGCATTTAGCGTAAAAACTAAGTGCGATTAAAAACATGAGTTCTGCTGAAAACATTTAACAGTTTTGAATGCAAAATCGTAGGAATTGTCCATATTATGTTGAATGTGTAAACAACTTCCACATAATTCGAAAGCGAATAAAGTGATGTTTTTCGTCTTTGTGAAATACATTTCATTCCTCTTTCAATTAGGATAATAGGCAATGCTGCTTATATTGGTTGGGTTGCCATGTGTTATTTATTGAACAGGCGGCTTAATAAAGACGGTTATTGCAGAGAATGTTGTTGTTTTTAAGAATCAAGGCTATATTTTTTTAGAGATATGATAAGGCGGCCAAAATCTGGGCTTAATTGCCGCCCCTCGATTAGAGGCGCCTGAAACAGTCGCTTCACTGTTTCACCCCTAACGCCGGCTCTGTTTCTCAATATTGGGAAACTATTTTTTTATATAATAAAGTGATTTCATTTAAGTTCCTATTTCAAAAAAGTTCATATCGAATACAATGAGTTTCATAAATAAAATTGCAAGGTTCTATTTCATTTCATCAATTTTTTATTGATGTGCATACTACACAATGAAACTACTAAAAATCAAGAAGCTTGATAGAATGCACTCTAATTTTGAACTTGATAAATGAAAACTTGATTTGACATTGAAAAACTACTACTTGACTAGAAATTGACTTGATTTCAAGTCGAGTAGCTTGAATATCAAGTCAAGCCGAAATCACTAGACATATTTCCCGTGCCTCATATTAAGGTGATGTCTGATCTTGAAGAAAAAATGTTGTTCCTAACACGTACGCGAAGTGCGTTTTCCGCACGCAAAAATTTATCCGAAATGCGCTTCGCGCTGTTTGGTACTTGTGTCCGGGAACCTGGAAAAAAGAAAGAAAAATAACTATTTTTTTTGAGCAGAAGCGAATTCCTGTCTACTCAACCCAACCAAACCAGTTTAAATGTTTGTATACTTAGGAATATTAAATTTAGTTGATGCATATTCGAATCATTCAACTGAACCAAGAATATGACTGCTTTGTCATTTGTCAACTTCATTTATAAAAAATTAGACGAGGGGCTTTTCGTTGCAGGCCTCTTTTTTGATTTGTCACGTGCTTTCGATGTTCTCTCATGTGAGTTCATAGAGAGTAAGCTATATAATGTAGGTTTTCGTGGCATATTTCTTGAGTGGGTGACTAGTTTCATCACTAATCGTAATATGACTGTTAGAGTGGGTGCTGCTTCGCCCCCTTCATGTAAAATTAATTTAGGATTTCCTCAGGGCTCTGTGCTGGGACCGCTCCTATTTCTTTTGTTTATAAACGATCTACCGGATTATATTGATCCAGGTATCCTGTCTATATTTGTTGATGTGTCGATGGCGGTCTCAGCACAGAGTCCTGATGAACTCACGGCAATATGTAATAAACTTATTTGCAAGCTTGTGGAGTGGTGTCATTCAAATGGTCTGATTTTAAATATCAACAAGACTGAATGTATATATTTTCGCATTCGCAACTCTCATACGGATCGTTTGGTTTTGGGATGTTTGGGTGAGCAAGTAACTTCCAGAGATACTGTTAAGTTTTTGGGAATACACTTGGACTGTTCTCTGAGATGGGATCACCAAGTCGAGTCAGTTTGTAAAAAAATGGGTAGTTCTTATTACGCTATAAGCAGAATTAAAGACTCGTTATCCATAGAGTCATTTTTAAGTATTTATTATAGTTTGGTTTATTGCTTTCTTGATTATAATGTCATGTTGTGAGGAAATTCGATTGATTCCAGTAGAGTATTTGTGGCTCAAAAGAAGATATCACGTTTAATTTTCAACTTGAATTCACGTGATTCATGTAAGCCTTTTTTTGGAAGATATAAAATTTTTACTCTTCCTAGTTTATATATCTACAGAACATGAACAATTGATGGTTAAATAATCAGGTTTCCATCACTATTCCACCAGAAATATTACAACTTTTTGTATTCCAGCTCATGCAACAACTAAATTTGAATGTTCTCCTATTTACCAGGCAATTATTTTGTACAACCATTCACCTGTTTCTATTAAACTGTTGAGTGTAATAAGGTTCAAGAAATTGGTAACATGTGAATTGCTTAAAAATGCTATTATTCCATAAGTGAATATCTAGCTGATAAAATTCTATTTCTTACTTAGTTATAGTATTAGGATTGATTTTTCTTTCCTTTTTTCAGTTTGACTTATCTTATACATATTTGTATGTCTTATGGGATCAATAAAGGTTATTATTATTATTATGGCAACAAAAAAAACGTGAGGTGGTTACACGAATTTAGAGGATGAACATTCGATAATGGACCTACATTCAAATCGAATTTCCGAATCTTACAGAGAATCAATCACTCATATGCACGTCGTATACGTGTCGCGACAAATTGAATTCCTTTCCCCTCAAGTCAACATCAAAGCCGACAAGAATTTTTAAGCGGTGCGGCAATATGCGAAGCAAAATTCGCACTATGAAGTCCGCAGAACGATGTTTCGACCTCCTCTGTAAAACACTTCGGAAAGTAACATGGGGTTAATTTCATTTTTCGCTCGAACTAGGATGTTGCCTTAAGAGCAGCCGGATGAGTAGGAGGTAGTTACGTGACACTGTTCAAATTGCCTGCGGAACTGAACACGACAGGGGCGTAGCGATTGGGGAGCAGTTGATCCAGGGCGTAATGTTCATGGGGCACCTGAAACAACTTCAAAAATATAGGAGAAAAAATATTTTTGAGCAAAATCAACGTTATGCTTAACAGGCCATTTGAAAGTCCCCGGTCTAACATTAGTCCAGTAGACAAATAGAAAGAAGGTGAGTTTGCTGGCAAAAATTCCGAACTTAATGAAACTTCTACAGGTTGTTCGGGGGTGTTGTGGGATGACTCTGTCAAGTTATCCAACATGAGGAACCTGTGCTTACTTGAGGAGGGCCGAAGAACCCCACATTTTTGGACTTTTTTCGGATTATATATAATCATTATTTTCAATTAATTTTTGGTTATTATTTATTGAACAGCTGCAGTGAGCATAGATATCAAAAAAGCGTTCGATAGTATATGGACGAAGGGTTTACTTTATAAACTGTACAAGAAAAAACACTCCAGCTTACCTTGTGCATATCATCGAGTCTTATTTAGAGGAGAAATAATTAATAGTAAGAATAAATGACACATTTTCAGACTACTTCATTCCCATGCAAGGTACACCTCAAGGATCACCGCTCTCTCCACTCCTATTTAACGTGTATTGCGGTGACATTGGACCACCTCCAGATGTCAACCAGTACACGTTACAATATGCGGATGACACCATGGCCATCTCTCATGAGAAAACACTTAAAAGATGCTTGGAAAACCTGCAAACTCATATAAATTACATCACAGCATGGTTGGACAGATGGAGACTCAAAGTTAACCCAGCGAAATCACAACTTGTAATTTTCAATCACAAAATCCATGAAAATTCTCCAACTATCACCATAAAAAATAAAAAAGTTAAACCTTCACCATCCATAAAATACCTCGGAATCCATTTGGACAACAAAGCAAGCTTGAAACTGCACGCCAACATAACGAAGAAAAAAGCTATCAATAGAGCGAAACATTTCAAATGCCTAACATATAAGGACCAAGGAATTGACATGAAAACGGCAATAAAAATCTATAGAACAATATGCAGGCCAATAATAGAGTATGGTCATCCTCTTTACGCAAATTGTAAAGAATCCTTATGAAAGATAATAGAAGTTGCTGAAACCTCATCGCTTAGGACTATCACAAAGTTGAGAAATCCAAGAAACCGCCTACATAATCCATCTAATAATCTCCTCTACAATTTAACAAAGGTAGAACCAATCAGAGAACGCATCAAGAAGTTGAATGAAAGATTTGGTAGAAGATTGGAGGATGCAGATGACGTTCTTGTGCAGTTCCATTATGATCCAGTTAGCCAGATACATATAAAATTTCCTACCTGCACCCTACCAGAAAAACTTAGAACCTTTTGATTTATTCTATATATACATATGTCTTTCTTTTTTTTTTTTGTAATCTGACTATTGTGATTTGAATTTCTTGGGCTGAAGGACTTAGGTCAATTGCCTTAAATACAGTTATTTATTTTTATTTATTTTATTTATTGATTTTAACCAGTAAATCTGATTCTCAAGGTTCAAAATAATTATGGGTTGATAGGAATATACAGTAAGGTGATAACATGCCACGATAACATTGAAATATCTACTCTTCACATAAACATGGGCTTTTAGTCAAAGCTATCTCCCCCCTCCACCTCCCTATGTTTCAATATGTCGATATTTATGAGTAATTTCTATGATTACCATAGAACAGCTGATACTTGTTATTTAGAGGGTCAAAACCTTTGTTTTCTGCCAATTTTTGACATTTTTGGAAAATTCCTCTAATTTTGATTGGCTGTATCTCGGACCTCGGTTGATATAAGTGTTAGAAGAAAGTTTCGGGAAACAAAATTACGAGGGATTCAATTATCTACAACTTTAAAAATGAACGTTTTGGTCAAAAACCAATTGAGTTGAAAGTTATAAGCAAAAAACCGAAAAATGTCCGAAAATGTTGTCGTTCTTTAGCCCCTCCTCAAGCACCCCCAAACAACCTGTAGAAGTTTCATTAAGTTCGGAATTATTTCCAGCAAACCCAACTTTTTTTGCTTTGTCACTGGAATATTATGTTTGATATTGGGATTACGGGAAAGTCTGTGGATGCAAAATTGTAGAGAATTCAATTGTCTTCAACTTTGAAGATGAACTTTTTGGTTGAAAACTACATAGTTCAGAAGTTATGAGCAAAAAACTGGAAAAAGTTCGCAAATGTTGAGGTTCTTCGGCCATCCTCAAGTTAGCACAGGGTCCTTGTGTTGGATAACTTGACATAGTCATGCCACAGCAACCTCGAACAACCTGTAGAAGTTTCATCAAATTCGGAATTTTTTCCAGATAAAATGTATTTACCACTGGACTACATAGTAAAAACACATTTTTTTTGGCAAAATGTGATTTTATTATTCAACATAGTTGCCTTCGAGGTCGATACAGCGATTTTAGCGATCTTCCAACTTTTCTATACCATTTTTGTAGTACGATTTGTCTTTCGCTTCAAAATAGGCCTCAGTTTCGGGTACTTTTTCATTGCCGCTGAATTTCTTTCCAGCGAGCATTCTTTTGAGGTTTGAGATCAAGAAAAAGTCGCTGGTGGCCAAATCCGGCGAATACGGTGGATGCAGAAGCAATTCGAAGCCCAATTCATGCCATTTTGCCGTTGTTTTCATTGATTTGTGACGAGGCGCATAGCCTCGATGAGAGAGCACCTTCAGATATTTTAGTTCTTCAAAATAACACCGATTTTTTCAGAGGGCTCCACTTCACGGAACGATTTTTTCCAGTAAATGTCGATTAAAACGTGAGTACAACTAGATGGCGCTTAACATCAACAAAATCGAATAAAGCACTACATTGTCTTACTATCCTTTCCTTTTACTATGGTTATACTATCGATTGTGTGATTTCTATTTATGCACAAAGTTTAAATTTTGTTGATTGATCTTCTTCTCTTCTCATTATGCCAACCAATTTTTTTTAAATTGGTGAAAATTCAGATGAAGAAAAATTTTCAATTTCACGGAATATTCCGTGCTTTTTAGATGACGATGCATTCGTAGAAATATGGACATCTATAAAAAAATAATTTCAATATTATGGAATCAAGTTGGAAATCAGTACAGTAGCTGATTGAAGTATCAAGAATTTTATTGAATAACAATCAAATCAATAACTGAGTATAACAAAATAAGTCATTAATAATTTGGAAAAAATTATACAGGGTGATTCACCGCGATAGCCTTGTAGACATTTATTGTCTATTTTTTGGATGATCTTTCCCCCTAAAATCTGAAATCTAAAAATTAGGATTATGATATTGTTCGACATTTTCTACCAAGCTTAAATATTCTTGAAGCTTGAGCTCTCACAGTTATACAAGGAATGAAAAAAATTGTATAATTCTATAAATTCTGAAAATTTGCATGTTTGGGTTTGAAGCGATGATCTTTCTCTCTGAAATAACTTCAGACCTCTACAACTCTACTACTTTCTTATTCCAAATGGCACACCCAGTATATTATTGCCTCATGAGATAGCTTTTTTGATGACAATTTCAGCAATATGCCATACCTAGGGTAAAAACTCAACGGTTCATGAGTTAATGGGATTCTCATGAAAAAATGGTTGCTATGAGGACCAAAGTTCTTTTGGATATTTCTGCAGATAATTTTTTTCGAAAAAACCTTTTCATTTTCGATTCTGCAAATATGTAGTACTATAAGACAGTTTTCAGTTTGGAGCAAAAATTTACAGGGTGTTTATCATAAATACTGAGAGCAGTATAAGAGGAAAAGGGCTCGAAAACAGTTGTAAAGTGTTATTTGGAAAAAAGGGAAATACTTAAAATCGTGTAAATAGTGTTGAAAACCACATTGACCGTGTGATAAGGGAGATTGACACGGGACGCAAAATTCAATCTGGTGCAATTTCCCTACGTCACTGGAACACCAAACGTAAATGTAACGTTTAACGGTTACCGAGAGAAATGGGTTTCTCTGATTCACAAAGATCCGGCAGGTTCACAAATAAGGGAATACATTTAGGGAATTATTCCAACCTCCCTGAGAGAGATCCATCTTCAGATGTAAAGGACTAGAAGAGCAATAATTGTGACGATAGAACTGTATCTACATTATGAAGAATCGAAGAAGGATCATAACTACTCCACACAGTTAGAAATTGCGTTTTTTTTCTCATTCCTCGATAACTCTTGAAGTATTCGTTTTAGGTATAAGGTTTGCTTAAGTAACACTCTTATTTTTATACGTAGAATTGAATAAAAATGTAGGTTATAATTTGAAAATCTTGAGTTCTAATGAATGTGAGTTGTCCAAGTTCATGTTTTTTTGTGAAACACCCTGTATATTTTGGGCCCAAACCGCAAACAATCCTCTAATACTGCGTATTCGCAGATTCGAAAATTGATAAGGTTTTTTCGAAATAACTCTTTTCAGCAGAAATATCAAAAAAAACCTAAGGCCACAATTTTTTTCATAAGAATCTCATTAACTCATGAACCGTTGAGTTTATACTCAAGTTAAGGCATATTGCTGAAATTGTCATCAAAAAAGCTATCCAATGAAGCAATATAATTATATATTGGGCGTGCCATTTGAAATAAGAAAGCAGTAGTCTATTTCCGGTATAACCGGAAATTATAGAGATCTAACATTATTTCAGAAAAAAAGATCATTGTCTCAATCCAAACATGCAAATTTTCAGTGCAAAGTTATGATTAGTTTTCGAATGAAAAGATCATTATTAGAAAATAAAAAAATTCAAAAAAATATTTATAGAATTTTTTTTATTTCTAGTGAAACTGTAAGAGCTCATGCTTCAAGAATATTTTAGCTCGGTAGAGAATGTTGCACAATATCATAATCCTAATTTTCAGATTTCAAATAGGTCAAGTACTGAAGTACTCCAGAAACGTCTAATAGGCAACCGAACTTGGGACACCCTGTATAAATATTTGAATCATGTGAATTCTCAAGAAAATACTCAAAAGCTATTTTCACATGAAAAAACTGCTTAATTTTCGACAAGCTTTCGCCCTCTTAAAATATTTGATCACATCTAGTAACACCCTGTTCATACAATTATAATTAGAATACCGTAGAATTTCAATTATTATATTATATTGAACTATATTTTCTGAAGATGGCTGTACACGTAAAAAAAGTCCTAATATACTTTATTATATTCTGTCGTTCAAAGCACTTTGGAGTTAATTCATTAACGAGATGGTCAATTCACATTCATTTACTCAAAATCAAACTCACAGAATATAAAGCGATAAATAATAACCAGGTCCCTCTTATAACTACAAATGTCATATGGTAATCACGGGTATATTTGTGGTTAACGTTCAATTTACTCTATGAATTTTCTGTGATCGATGTCAAACGCGGTATAAAAAATAATGATTGACCGCTCTGTGTTCATTATACTCTATGCATGATACCCTCTAACTTGTCATTTGCAATCGATAACGTAAGTGTATTGTATCTCTTTCCGAATTCAAATACAATATGGAGAAAATGTATTCTAAAAACAATTATTGTGTTTCTTGGAAAACCCATTCTAAGCATGTATTCAAATCGTTATGTTGTTTAATGGAACATCAAAGTTTAGTGGATATCGCTATCTGTTGTGGTAACAAAACTCTTCATGCACATAAATGTATACTGGCCGCGAACAGTCATTATTTCAAGGATGAATTCGAGAAGAACCCATCTGTGGAACAAATTGTAATATCCGGATTCGACTTTGGCGTCCTGAAGTCTATCATTGAATTCATGTATTGTGGAGAAACCATTATTGAAGAGGAAAATGTGAAATTTCTGATTGGTGCAGCTAAACTTTTTCAAGTGAGGGGTCTTGATACTTTATTCTCCGACAGACAAGAACATCAGCACTTGATCGAGGACGTTCATATTCCGTACCCTCAGTTCATGAGTAATAAACCGAAATATCCAGTGGCGTATCATGGCTCCAGTAACTCTCAATTAACGAATGACACTGGTTTGAAGATAACTTCCTTCAACATTAATGATCCCTTCAACAAAAAAAAATTGAAAAGGAAATATTTGAGGTCTGAAGCGGAAAAAGCTTGTGCGAAAGAGGCTCATGCTAGTAGAATGGCGTTGGCACATTTACAAAAAGAGATTGCCACTACATCCCAAGTGAATTCCTTCATAATTGAAGAGTCTTGTACTGAAACAACTGTTGAAAATTTTATTCCTCATGCTGATGATTCCTGTATAGATGTGACAAAAACTGTACAGCCTGTTCAATTAATCGATTACACTGATGCAAGTGGAGGTTTCAATTGTAACAGTACGTTGAATGCGAAGAAGAATCTTTTACAGTTTGCTACTCAAAATCCACAAGAACTCATGTCCGATAAGTTGAAAACCATATTTGGCGCAGATTCTCAATCCGATATTGAAATTATTTTTAAAACTAACGATGGAAATTTTGTTACCGTGAACGATGAAGTTTTGCAGAATATATCTAAGGGTGGTCTTCAGTATCAAATAGTCGATGAGGATGGACACGTTGGCGAAATTCAGGATCTCAAACCTGCAACAGAAAAGATGGATAGTCACCATGGTATAGAAATAATAAAAGACTTCATGAGATCGGCAAAAATATCATCTTCGGCACCATCCACAACATGTTCAGGAGGTTCTATCATTATTAACGATGGAATGGAAAACGAGCACGAAGCTATTCCCGGATTTAAAGTTGGACAATCTACGTTGACATCTACCGATTCGGAGTTTGCCGATAGGAAACCTATCCAGTTCATGTTGATTGACAACGGAGACTTCCATGATGGTATTATAGATACCTATCCTCATCCCATCAAGATCACGACGGAGAAGGAATCGACAGACTTGTCGAAGCATCTGAACGCGGAGGATTTTTCCAGTTTCAGTACGGTTGGGGAAAGAGATAGCTCCATGGATTTTGATAAGTCTGCATTGAAATTTTCGCCTGATATATTCTTCGCAGATCCTTCTAATTCAAGCACCGAAACAGTGGATCAAAAATTTTCACTAACCCGGCAAACTTAGCATTTTCATTGTATTTATATGAGTTATAGTTTCGAGATTTTTATGACTGAATAATTGATTTTATAGTTTTCAATAAATAATAATAATAATAATGGTTCCTTATTTTATATCCCTTTCATAAACTACAAGTTACTTGGACACGAAGTGAAACAGTGTCAAAACAAAAGAAATATATCTATATCTACAATCATAATTAACTTAGAAATTCCTCTAAACTGTAAGGATTCTAAAAGAAATTTATGTATTATTTTCTTGAAAAATTTTTCATCTCTTATATTTTTGATATTATTCATATATTTATATTTTATATTTATGATTATTATAATAATAATAATAATAATAATAATAATAGTATTTATTTCCAGAATTGTATCTACAATTACAAAATGAAAACAAGTCAAAAAATTCTTTACAAATGAAACTACTATACCTATGCTATATGTACATGACAAAAGTCTATAAATTCAAGTATTGAATATGGTTCACATTTTATTAACATTGCTAATAATTCTCTTTTGAAGAGTTTCAATTCCTTAATGGCTCTCATTTTTTTAGGTAGATGATTGAAGAGTTTCATACTCATATAAAAATTATTACGCTCCGTACTCGTTAGTTTGTGAATAGGTAGTAGATAATCAATCATTCTCCTGGTATTATTCACATTTCTAAAATTCTGAAAATAGGAATTGTTCTTGAATAAAAATAACAAAATTTTATAGATATATAGACCAGGTGCAGTTAGTATATTATATCTTCTGAATATACCCCGACATGATTCCCTGTATTTCATGTGAAACATTATCCTCATAGCCATCTTCTGAGCGATGAACACGCGTTCAGCCTGGGTGCTCCCACCCCAGAAAATGATTCCATATGCCATAATTGATTGAAAATTTGCAAAATAAACAATCCTCAAGGTGTCTATATCTATTCTATTTCTAATGGCTCTTAGTGTATATATGATCGTATGCAGTCTCTTCGTCACTGATTCACAATGCAACCCCCAACCAAGATTGCTCTCAATAAATACACCTAATAATTTAGTACAAGATCTTACTTGAACTATTCCATTGTCAAAAGTGATACTCTCCGGAAATGTTAGATTTGGGCGATTAGTTGAAAACATTAAAACATTAGTTTTATTCCCATTGAGAACTAAACCATTTTCGATACACCATTTTTCAATCACTGTCATTGATGTTTTCAAAGTGTTCATGACATCTCCAATAGTCTGCCCTGATATTAAAACATTAGCGTCATCAGCATATAAATATGTTTCTATATGTTCTTCTCTAGGTGATAGATGTTCAATTGTTAAATTATGTTGTGGTGAAGTCTCAGTTGAATAGGTAGTAGATGGAGAAAGTATAAGTTGATCTTGAGGAACCAGAACCTTCTGGAAAATTTCGGGTAAGTCGTTGATATACACTACGAATATATTCAACTTGTCTCTGGGATGTTGCTAAAAACCTTTTGGGATAGAGATAGTCCTCATTTCTTGTCTCGTAAAATGTTTTTTGATGTTCATATTTTCCAAAAAGTTTTGTATTGGGAGGATACATTCCTGAATATATACTGCGTAAATAGCCAAGACTCCCATCTTCTTGAATTCGTTTCTGCAGGATTGGTCAAATTTCAGGTTATTCATTATTCTGACTGCCTTCTTCTATACATCAAAAAGTTATTTAATATTTCCATAAAATATGACACCAAAACCCAATTTTGATTCTTTAATTGAACACTGTTTTCAAGTGAGTTTTACTGATTTATTTGGATGTAATTGAAAAACCCAAGGGAAAACCATATTTTCTCATAGGAGTCATAGGTAGTTTACGTGTTTTTTCCAATTTGAATTGGTTGGTTTGAAAAATGGTAATTGTGTTTTTTCATTGTTTATAATCAGATTGTTGTATTCAAACCATTCTTTTGATTTCCTAAGCTACTTTCACATAGGTGTTCCAGCTCATGGAAGCATCTCTCAATCATAAGCGTATCAGTATAGTCTGCATAATTTATATAGGTCACTTTTCTTTTATTTGTTTCAAACATTAGTCCATAGTCATTTAGGCATATTATAAAAAATAGGGGGCAAGCAATCTGATGGTTTCTTCCTTCGATTCTATTTCTACTAATTGTATTCCTAAAGAGTTTTTTGTTTTAATACATTTATTCAGAGAAAACATATATTCATTTCGAAAATAAAATATGATTTCATATGCGTAATATCACAGGAATCAGAGTTTGTATACAAGGTGTTTTATTTAGCGATACGTAGTTATAAGGGGTAGAAATTGGATCATTTTCGACGTATTTGAATATTATATATTCAATATCAACTAAAAAGATCCAAATAGTATTTTAGAATTACAGGGAAGTTTAGCTTGGCGTATCAGTATTATTCGGAGTACTAGAAAATATTTCGTTATGAAATTTTTTGATCTCTAGTGTTGCTATAACTACCTATAGAATTTTTCAATTTGAATTGAACATCCTGTATTTATGCTAACATCCTACAGTTATATTAATGTTTCTATCACCAACTCAAGTTGCAGTGAAAATTATTTAAAAAAATTCTCTGGCACGCACTGTTGCCAAGTTAGGCATAAATTCCTGAAAGTGCGATATCTTATTATTATTTGAAAGAAAAAATTCGAATTCAGCAATCCTCCAGGGTTTTTTTCTAACGATTCCAATCCTTCATTATTGTTATTAGAAATAATAAATCGAAAGCTTATCGAGGCAAAATGGCGAATGCGATGGTTATGTCAGAAACCTTAAAAGTAACCATACTAAATGATAACTTGACATTTTCGGATAAGTATTTAATATCCTTCCATGGTTACTTTGTATTTCGAATCTGAAATCATTGTTTAGATGACAACATTTTTTATATGAATTTTTGAAATTGGAGAAAGTTTGAAACATTTTATTTATTTGAAATTGAGGTACCTATATTGCGAAAGTAAAACTCTTTTTGAAAATAAACTAATCGTCTAGTATATGATAAGAGTTTGCTAATATAAGAAATAATTCATTAGTGAAACAACAATCAAAAGCGGGAAAAAATGCGACCAGAGACAAAATATGAATTCCTCGGAACATATTCTGAGGTCATTTTCTATTCTGAAAACATGCTGACAACTGACATTTGAGAAATTTATTACTTATTGATTGTGTTCCATACTGTAATACAATTTTGGGATTATCAAAATGATCTATTTGACAAATAGAAAACATGCTGATATTATGTTCGTGTATTTGTTATGTGTGAGGGAAATAATAGAGGAAGCTTAGCTTACCAAAGATAATGGGTTTAATACTCAGATTACTGACTTCTACTTCTTCAAAAATATTTTAACCGGCATGCTACAACGAATTATTAGAGGAATAATTTTTTCTATTTCTGTATCGTAATGAGTTCATTACAGTTCTAAAAAACAGTGCTGTAATGAACTCATTACAGCATCGTTTTCAGATATATTTTTCGTTTTGTGGTTGTCTATGCTGACTTCCAATCCTATCAAATTTCAACAAACGTCAATAATTGTCAATATAATATAATTTGGGGATATAGAGAAATGATATGCTACATATTCGCAAATTCTCATAATTCTGGTAGTGTTCAATCGATTTCGTCAGACATAATTCACGAATTTAAAGTGTAATTGTAAATTATGTCTAAATTCGAAACATACGATTCATATTCAAATTCCGTAATCTGTCAATTTTCGTAACAGTCACACCAACTGCCAAGATACAATACAAAAGTCACTAGGATATATAATCTGAATTTTCCATTGAATTTCGACAATATTTCGCAAAACTTGACTGAAATAGAGAAAATATCGTCTAATACTCGTTGCAGAAGGCAATTCCAACACTCATGCGTTCCAAAACTCGCTCCTTCGTCGCTCGTTTTCGAATTTAGCATTCGTGTTGGAATAGGAGCCCATTCTGCAACTTGTTTTACAATATACTATTCAACATGATGTGGCTGGACCTCATTTTGGTTTAGAAGTGGAAAATTACTACGACAATTCTTTCCCAAATAGATAGATAGGTCGAGGAGAACCTGTTTCATAGCCTTCTCGATCTTCAGATCTTCACCCACTTGATAATTTCTCTTGGGAAAAATTGAAGGATATAGCTAGTGCTAAACACATCCAGTCAGAGAGTAATTAAATAATATCAGGTGTGTGAATAAGTCTTTCCCGTTTTTTGTAAGAGATGGCGCCACCAATACTGTGCGAGTATTTAATGGTTACATATGTCATAATCAAAGCTTATTCATCTGTCAACAATTCCACACCAACACATTAGTTGAAATTTTTTCGCATTATAAATTTTTGAAATCGTGAAAATGTCGAAATTTGAGCCGAGTCGACGTCATTTGCGGGAAGTTTCACTTTATTGGTTCAATTTGAAGAAATCTGCTGCCGAGGCGCATCGGTTGCTTCAGGAAGCTTATGGAGAAGGTTGTGTCGATGATTCAAGTGTTCGCGGATGGTTTCGACGCTTCAAAAGTGGCGATTTCGACGTGGAAGACAAGGAGCGTTCCGGGCGGCCGCAAATCTTTGAAGATCAAGAATTGGCGACTTTGCTTGATGAAGATTCGTGTCAAACGCAAGAAGAACTTGCTGAAGCATTGGGAGTTGACCGAACAACCATTTCCAAGCGTTTGAAAGCCATGGGAATGATCCAAAAGCAAGGAAATTGGGTGCCGTACGAACTGAAGCTGAGAGACGTCGAACGGCGTTTTTTCACTTGCGAACAGTTGCTTCAGCGACATAAAAGAAAGGGTTTTCTGCATCGTATCGTGACTGGCGATGAAAAGTGGATCCGTTACGATAATCCGAAGCGAAGAAAATCATGGGGACTACCCGGCCATGCATCATCATCGACGGCCAAGCCAAATATTCATGGCGCCAAGCTCATGCTCTGTATATGGTGGGACCAGCTAGGTGTGGTTTACTATGAGCTTCTGAAACCGAATGAAAGGATCACAGGCGAGGTCTATCGACGACAATTGATGCGTTTGAGCCGCGCACTGCGAGAAAAACGGCCACAATACTCCGACAGGCACGACAAAGTTATTTTGCAACATGACAATGCTCGCCCACATGTTGCACAGCCGGTGGAAACATACTTAGGAACGCTCAAATGGGAAGTCCTACCCCACCCGCCGTATAGTCCAGACATTGCTCCGTCTGATTACCATCTCTTCAGATCGATGACGCATGGCCTGGCTGACCAGCACTTCCATTCCTACGAGGAAGCCAAAAAATGGGTGGATGACTGGATAGAGGCCAAACCGGTCGAATTTTTTCGCAACGGGATTCGTATGTTGCCAGAAAGATGGGGAAAAGTTGTAGCTAGCGATGGCCAATACTTTCAATAATTCATTTGTAACCATTTTTTCACAATAAAGGCTCAAAATTTGAAAAAAACGGGAAAGACTTATTCACACACCTGAATAAATAATAAATTTTTGCGATAAATTAAAAAAAAATGGCAATATGATTCAGAAGGCTATATCCAATCTGAAAATTTGACGAGATAAATGAGTACATACAAATGCTTTTCAATTCGAACAATTCTTCGCGCAATTCAGATTTTACATAGTCACAACAGGAATATGTAAAATCTGAATTGCGCGAAATTAAGACAGGAGTACCACATGGTTCAGTTTTGGGCCGGGTGCTGTTCATACTATATGTTAATGATATTTTGAATGATATCGACTGTGATTTATTCCTAAATGCTGATGATGCCACTGTTGTTGTCCAACACGAAAACAATTTATCATTGCAAGAAAATCTACAGAGAAATTGAGGTGAATTATGTGATTGGTTCAAGATGAACTCACTGCATGTAAATTTAGATAAAACCTATGATGATAAATCGAATATTTCAGCGCTTAAGATCGATTTATACCACGTGACTTTCTCGTGATCTGCCAAAGTTCAATTACTCCTGTCTCTTCAGCGTTTTTGAGATCTCACCACTTTTCAGGTTGAGTAAAGCAATCTTAAACGTTCCTCTGATTTGCCATCTTTTCTACAAAATGCAAGAATTTAGAGTACGTTTTTACGTCTTCATTTTTGATTTTAGAAAAAACGCATTTTAGCCTTCGACAAGACTATTTGTGTGAAATTGTTATCTGAAAATTCATTAAAAAATAAATGTTTGTTGGGAAAGTTATATCATGCATATTATTCATTTCGAAAAAATATCATCTAATTTCTTTTTTCCATTCCTAAAAAAATTATTGAAAAGGACTTTCCGCAATGACGAACTTTTTAAAATTAATAATGGTGAAAACCTCATATAAATCGATGGTCTTTAGCGTAAAATGAAGCGTATTAATTTTTGAACTGATCTCTGAAACGGTATAGACCTTCTTAACCGTATAGACAGTCGCGTCTCATGTGTAGAGATGAGCGATATTTCACGAACTGTGATTTAATCACTGATATCAGAATGTCACAGGTAGTCACGGTTCCGAAAAACGAATACAGAGCGTGACGGGATCACAGTTTGAACATTTCACAGATCTTTTCAGGGCATATCATCGTCCGTTGCAATCGTAAATTATGAAGGCAGCCTGATGTTTTTATTGCTTCGGAACCTTTTTCGACTAACATAATTGCATATTTTCATGTCAATCCCAGCATCTTATGCCCGCCACTCACGAAGCGTTTTTTCGAGCGTTTGGTAGCAAGCGTCGAAGAGATTCCAGTCAGACAGCTCGGGACACGGCCGTACGACTGTAAATCAGAGTATGAACTTGACTGCCCGACTGGAATGTCTTCGACGCTAGCTACCAAACGCTCGAAAAAACGCTTCGTGAGTGGCGGGCATTAGGCAACTTCGCCTGTTTTAGGAAGTATTTTTGTAGGACTAGTTAAACAATAAATACTTGCTACAAACAAATAATAACTACTGAATCACTGCATAATTGGTGGTGGGAGTAAAATTCTAATTTTATGCTTAAACAACCCCAAAGAAATTCTTTCTATATTGAAGTTGCCGACCGAAGCAATAAATGGTACTCTGTATTATAAAAAATAAACGAAAACAAGTCTGAGACATAATAATAATTGGCGAAAGACCAGCAATCTTTGGGCTTTCTTCAAAAAAGTTTATGTAAATTATGCTACTTGTAATTTATGCAAGTTGAAATTATCTTTCAAAACCTCCTCTTCAAATTTGAGGAAACATTTGAAAAATCGATTTCCTTCTGTTACGTTCCTAACTAAAGCTGTATGAAATAAAGTGAAGAGTTGAAAATGTAAGAAAAATGGATGTTTTCATACTAATTTTTCATTGATTTTGCTTTGCTTTGAATGATAAGAGTGAGCAATTCGAGTTGCAAAGATAAACGAACTAAGGTTTGGGTGATTCATACAAATATTAATAACAATAAACCTAAACAGTGATCACGTCACGCTTTAATTTTACTGATATCATGAAGTAATGTTCACGTTTCACAACGTGATCTAGAAATCACGGTATGGCTCATCTCTAACCCTGTGTATATTATGGTCTCCAAGGGAAAAAACGAACGAGCGCTATAAAGCTCCTGGCTTCGCGTCAGTCCTCAAATGTTTGATACCCGATTTTTGTTTCCGAAAATGTCTTCCTGAATATTTTCCTCTATATGGTATGTTAATACACTTCGACCCCAATGAAATTCAGCTTCTCCCCTCTTTCCGCACAAAATTTGTTATCGATCATTCCAGAAAGAAAATCAGAACATGGTAAATCTGCCGAATTTCGACAGGTTTCGTTTCATTAGATAAGTTTCAGATTCATGAGCGGAATCCTCTAAAACATACAACTTTGAAGTCTGATTTGGGACCCATTCATTATTAGGAAGAGTACACCGCCGAAGCTGAAAACCTGAAAATTTATGCACCACAGGAGGGTAATTTTATGGATTCGCGACTTGAATGATTGGAAGTTTGGTTAATTCCACGAGCCCACTCTTTTGCAACCGTTGAATAATTCTTCGCATCTGAATTTACGGCGTACCGTTCAACGCAGGGCCGTCGCTAGGGGGTAGGCAGGGCAGGCGGTCGCCTAGGGCGGAAAAATTCAAGGGCGGCATTTCAAGCTTGATCGACAAAAATTACATGTGTAGAAATTCAAAAGACCGAATGAGATTTAATTTAGTCAGCAACAACAGAAAGGAATACCGACAAATTTAAATAACATCAAAAACCATCAAAGGTGCCGCATTATACATTATACTCATAAATATCCAGATGTGGCGTGATCCCCTCATAGTGCTTTTTTGAAGTTATTGATGTTAAAAAAACACATGCACTCATCAGGCTTGTCGATGTTCGTTTTACGTTGCCGAATTTTATTGCCACTTGGGGTTCTGGATTATTTTCTTTTCAATTCTCTAATCAGAATGTTGATTCCTCATAATGGAATGCAAAATATAAGAAAACAATTCCATTTCATCACTTCCAACTGATCCTTCTTGAAAAATATAAGAAGTTGAATTATTTCATACCACATTCCATCATTTTATAATATTCTTCTTTTTTTTGGGCGTGGGCGCATTCGAATCAAATAATGGATCATCCACATCATCCGATTATTTTACTCGATAATCTTCAACAAAAAAAAAACAAATTTTCAAGCTTTTTCCAAAATACAAACTGAGCTAGGAGCCTGAAACTACCGGGCCCTCTTTTAGGGGCGCCAAATAATGGAGGGCGGCATTATCTACCTTTTCTGGGAAATCTGGATTACTGGAATAACGAATTGAATAATTTTTTTTTATGTAAACAAAGGAGCTTTGTGGCTATGGACACTTCTGATCAGTTTATCAAGAACTACAACATATCAAAAATTCAGCCAAATTCACGGAAAGCCATTTCCCATAAGAAACGTGCGGGGTCTTTTCACAAATGATTTTGTTTTATCAAATGTACTTATCTCAAACATCTTAGCATCGTGAATATCTGTAAAATCTATTCGAATTTAAAGTAATCGTTCATTCGCATCATCCGGTTCCGGTTGTTCAGCTCAATCATATCAAAGAAAAAAAACGAAATGTTCGAGCGTTATATGTAGTCACAACTCAGCAGAAGTATCTGAAACCTGAAATCAATTAATATATTTTATCATTTATTCATTAGAATTCAGTTGAGCACACTGAGAGAAATCCATATTTTTTTATTAATGAAGCACTTATTTGGAGGTTATTTATTCACAACTATTACAGCAGATTTATATTTGATATATTCATTAATAGTTAAATTATGCATTCAAAAAAGTTCATTAATAAAGAATAAAATGTTTGTTTACAAGGTATTTGATGATATTTAATATATTTCGGTGATAAATTATTACGTTATCTCCACAAATAACATAAATTCAGTGTCAACAAATTTTCAACTGGTAGTTAACGAATATTTGCTATTTATGAATTAACTCTTACAGGAATTCAATAATTTATCCACTCAGAATATAGGATTTATTGATAATTATTTAACAATCTAACATAATTCTAGCGATCCAATCTCTGGAAAAAAGTTTAAGGTCACATCCCTCAAAGAGAAGCGCATCTCAAGGATATGTCCTTGAACTTTTCTTTTGATTTGAATTTCCTTTTTAAACATAAGATCTGTGTTTAAGGTCACATCCCTCAAAGAGAAGCGCATCTCAAGGATATGTCCTTGAACTTTTCTTTTGATTTGAATTTCCTTTTCAAACATAAGAGCGGCTTATTGAACGCCGCTTAGCACATATGTACTGAATTTTGGGTGTAGATCGTTTGTACCTGCTTATTTATTAGTGATGTTATTAACAACAACAAATAACAAATAATAACACTCAAAATAAATTGTTTCCTCCCTAAAACACTTTTTATGAAAAAGTATGGAGTTTTTCACACTTCCACACTGAATCTTTGAAAACAAATTCACCAAACCAACATCCATCCTGAATTTTTTGCCGGGGCGGCAGGACCCCGATTATCCAATATTAATTTTTTGGCATTCTGCAGAGTAAGCTTCTGTTAGGGCGGCAAAATGGGTCTCTGCCTAGGGTAGCAGTTAAGCTAACGACGGCCCTGCGCAGCGTTCAACGCTATCTCGTTCTACAATTTCGGCATTCTACAGAATGGAAATGCGAATAGAAGAATATCTGTTATATTTTACTTCGACGGGAAGAATAAATCATAGCGAATAATTGGAGACGTGCTCATTTATATCTGTCATCATTATTTTTGTGCAGTTTCCTAATTGGACTCTATATGTTTCAGGACTTAAAATTTCCGAGGATGATCGAATTCTCTTCGAACAAAATAGCAGGAATGGTAAGTGGTTCAGAATATATGATATAATTTTTGCTTAAGATTTTTTGGCAATGTTGAATTATTCCCATAATACTCACTCTTCATCAAAGATGAAGTAACTGAAAACTGATATTGCAGTGTATTACATAGGTAAACAACTTTGCTTCCGGTTTTTTTCCGGAATAAATAAATAATAACTTTATTTCCAGAAGAATGCAGAACACTATGGAAAAAGTCAAACAAAAACAAATCCTAAATAAATTTTAAACTCAATTCAGAAAGATCATGAAAAGTTCTTTCCAACAAAAATGATTTCAAACGCCTTTTGAAAATAACAATATTATAAGCATTCTTTATTCCATCCGTGACGTCCTATCCTATAGGATAGGACGTCACTTTTAATTATAATTAAAAGCAGGAATTACTAAATTATTTTGACCACGAGTAAAATATTGATGGTGATCGTTATTCTTATTGAATGTACTTTTATACATATAACTTAAACTTGCTACTGTTAAAATTAACGTGGAGAAATATATTATTCTATGAACTTAAAAGCAATGAAACACACTCGTTGAAATTCAGCTCAAGACTAACTGTTTATTTAAACGTTCACAGAAAAAAAAAACTATATAACATAGAATATTACATAGGTGGCGTTCGCAGTAATATACCACGGTATATAAATGTTGATTTATAACCAACAGCTACTTCTAAAATAAAAACTGATGGTAAAGTTAAAATATTATATGCTCCAAAGGAAGGTTTACAAGACGTTCTACTAGAAATCCCGGTCATACACCTGATGTTTTCTGGACTATGAATACCTCGTCAGCATCTGACGAAGCACCCCAGAACACCACTCCATATCTAGGCCTAGAAGATACTTGAGCATGATATAATGAAAGCATTTGCACAATCATTAAGACATCTTTTAGATTTCTTAAGAGGAAACTCCCACATTGCTGTTTCCAATTGAGATTCTCATCAACATCGATACCTAGAAATCGTACATGATTAACTCTTCTTCGCTCAATTTCTCTCAGATTTAGATTAATGTTTATACTTTTATTATAATTATGAAGAATCATCATCTATCAAACAGATTCATCTAAATTCATTGTTAAAAACTGGTTATACATTTATGATTCAAAGTGTTGTCCATCAATGGTCACTTCTTTCTCCCATCTTTCGAGCAGCGTACAAATCCGTTGAAAAAACTGATCATCTTCTGAAGTTATCCACGAATCGATCATAAAACCGGAAGTGCTGGTCAGCCAGGCCGTGTGCCATTTATCGAAACAAGTTATAGTCCGAAGGAGCAACGTCTGGAGAATACGGCGGATAGGGTAGGACTGTCCATTTCAAGGTTCCCAAGTAAGTCTTGACCATTTTCGCAACATGGAGCATTGTCATGCTGTAAAATCACTTTATCCTGTCTTTCGTTGTATTGCGGCCGTCTGTTTTTCATGCTCGGCTTGAACACATTAATTGTGTTTGATAACGATTGCCTGTGATTTTTTCAGTCGGTTTTAACAACTCATAATATACCACGCCGAGCTGGTCCCACCAAATACCTGGCATGACCTTGGAATCGTGAATATTCGATTTAGCCGTCGACGTGGAAGCATAGCCGGGATATCCCCATGATTTTCTGCGCTTGCGATTATCGTAATGAACCCATTTTTCGTCTCCAGTCACAATGCAAGCAGTTGTTCACAAGCAAACAAACGCTGTTCAACTTCTCTCGGCACCCAATTTCCTTGTTCCTGAATCATTCCCATGACTTTCAGGCGTTGTGAAATGGCTTTTTGCGTCACTTCCAATGATCCTGCCAATTCTTGTTGCGTTTGACACGAGTCTTGATCGAGTAATGCCTCCAATTCTGCATCTTTGAAAACCTTTTCTCTTCCACCGCCATGCTGGTCTTCGACGACAAAATCACCGTTCTTGAATCGTTGAAACCACTCTCGGCATGTTCCACTAAAAGCGGCCTCACCATAGATATTTGGGAGCAATTGATGAGTCTAAGCCGCAGATTTCTTCATATTAAAGCAGAAAATTGAAACCTTCCGCAAATGACGAGAATTTGGCTCGGAAGCCGACATGTCTACTAGAGAATAACTTCATGATGCGAACACAAATCGACTAATATTTCGATGGCGTTATGTTAACAAATACTTAAGCTAATTGTATGACATCTACGATCTATTTATTTCGGCTACCACTTACCGTTACAGCCATCTATTGCATAATGGCGGAGGAAAAGTTGTACACTAATCAACGATCTTCATTCGTACACCAGCGTTATACTTATATACAGGGTGGGCAAATTTCGATGTTTTAGCACTACAACTTTTAAACCAAATGAGAAAGACAAAATCTGATACCCTATTCTCGGTCTCTTTTTCTGAGAAACTAACAAGAGTAGTATTCATTTTTGGCCACCTTCTTTTGTTTTCGAGTTATAAGCGAAAATTGGAAAAATGGCGATGTCGAAAAACGTTTATATCTCTGCTAATACTGATGCTAGAGCTCTGAAATTAAAACATTATACAGGCACTTTTTCACCAGTGGCTTGCTCGTATTTTCAAAAGGGTTTTTAATTACGAAGCTATGACCCAAAGTTATGTTTTTTCGAATAGGAACACTAGATTTTTGTGAAAGCTTAATTTTTCTTGATTTCAAAATATATAACATCGTAAGATTCGTATTAAAATAAATAACAGAAAATGGTCAAAAACCTTTTTTTACTCAAGATTCTCAATATTTCTATGGTTTCAACTGGTGATGAGCACAGAACAATTGAGCTTTCTATAACAAGAGCAGTGTCCTTCCGTCAATCTGATTATTTCTATGCTTTTCACTTATTTCTACAAAATTCGAATCTATATTTATTTTATACAAATAGTTTCGAAAAGATAAACGAACTTGGAAAAAGTTTCCTAGGTAGCTTGAAGATTCAAATAATAACGAAATTTGAACCAAATTAGTAAATAGTATATTGTGCAACAAGTGGGGAAAGTCCAACTTTCCCCACTTGTTGCACAATATACTATTTACTAATTTGGTTCAAATTTCGTTATCAAACCTCTTTTTCTCACATTTTAGATATGAGTAAACAATATCGTCAAATTTTTTTTTTCGGTTACCCCCTCAGGAAATTAAAGGATCTACGCCCTTGACCCCTTGGTTTTTTCTCTACAATTTTCATGGCTTTTTCCCGAAAACCCTTTTCATTTGAAATACTCTAAGTCTAATATTTTAGGTGCGTCAGCCTGTACGTCCTTTCAACAGGTTATTTCACTTCATTCGATTGGAACCGGCAATAACAGACAGTTTGTTGAACATGCTATCCAGCTGTAAAACATCAATTGCAGTTGAGAACTTGCGTTTTACCAACAAATTAATATTCATACAGGGCATTAAGTGAAGTAGTAGTCTGATAAATACACATCCATTTCGGAGTTTCGAGAATATATAAGTTTCACTTCATTCTATCTTCAACAGAATGGATTAGTGGTTATTTAGGTTGATGAAGACAAAGAGGAAGTTTCCTTATCTGTGTATTTGTAGTAGGTATTACGTATAGTTTACACAAGTTCAGGTCATATCTCAGAGTGGTTGTCATAGCTACTTTCCGGTTGATTTGCTAAATTTTAATTGGAGTGTACAAAGGGCTTTCTGTATCATTTTGTTATGAACTTGAGGGTATTCTCGCATATTCTCAGACTTAATTTTGGTAGACGAACTGAATTAATGGATTTTTCATGAAAATATGAACACCAACTACTTAAAGTTACATTCTAGGTACTCGGAAAGTAGATTATCATGCAATTTTGTTGTTGAATATTACTCGTGAACCAACAACTTTATATCGAATAATAATCTCTAAGTTAGGGTTCAAAAGTTTAATTTTTCAGAAAGCTCAATTATTTTGCACACTTAAAAATTTTGTCTTATGTAACGTTATAAGAAAAACAATTTTGTTCTATTGTAAGGATTAGATAGATAGATACTTTCATTTCAATTATTCCCTCAGGATACATAAAAAAGAAATTAAAATGTGTCGACAATAGATAATTCAACTAAATTTGAATGAACTCAAGTCATAACTAAGCATTTCTCAATTTTATTTCAAAACAATCATTCAAACTATACACCTCAAGATCTATCAAGAATTTCTCAGTTTTTGACTTGAATTTTCTATAATTTTGTATTGATTTGGTATTTTGAAGCAAGTTATTGAAAATTCGTTTGCACTTATAACAAGGGCACTTTTTGGAGATAGTCAACTTGCATGGGAACATTGATATTGGCTGTTCTTGAAATGATGTGGAATTTGTATCTTTTTGAAGAAAATCTGCTTTATTTTTATGGTGATAAAACAAACATGGAAGTAAATAACATATACCGTTAATATTCCCAAGGATATATGATAATTTTTCTCCACATGATTCCCTATATCTCAAGTTCAAAAGTATTCTTACTACTCTCTTTTGTAAAATAAATACCGACTGCACTGATTGCCCTAAAACTCATTCCATATCTAATCAAGGATTCAAAGTTAGAAAAATATAGAATTTTTAAAATTTTTCCGTCCACAGATACATTTACTATTCTTTGTGCATAACAAAATATATTAGGTTTTTTCACCAAAGTTGTTTATATGTAGGGTTTATTTTAAGAATAGAATGTAATATGAAATATTAATTTTGGTTTTAGTGGTATTCATTACAGAATCATTTTTCAAAAACTCTTTTGTTCTGTCGAGTCGTAAATTATGGCACATTTCTGTTCCAACTGATTGGAGTTCACTAGCAGTCGCTAACAGATTGATATCATCTGCATAGTGGTATCTGATAGAAAAGAGACAAACCAGCTCAGAGCATTTCCCAGAATTCCATAATTCTCTAACTTGCGTATTAAAAGTTCCGTATCAACGCTGTCGAAAACTTTTGAAAGAGCTAAAAAAATTCAGCAGCTATTTGATCTTGTCCTAGCTATTTCAGAATATTGTTTATGAACTGTACGATTGTAGTCTGAACCAATCTACCCCTCAAATATCCATGTTGTAACCTAAGATCGAAAGTTAGTAAATATTCAGGGATCTACGTTGACATAGCTAATTCGAAAATTTTTGAGAAACTATTCAGTGAGCTTATTGGACGATAATGTGATTCAATAAAAGTTAGTTTCAGTTGTTCAGGGAATTCAACATGAACTTGAATCCTAACAGGAATAACCCAATCATAATAAAAAAGAAATACACAATTGATTATGAACATAATTATCAGACAAAATTCTCTTAAATATAAACAATTCACAAAAAATAAACAAATGAACAAATAAGTTATTTCTACATGAGTACAAATATATTCTTCCCCTTAAAACATCTTGGGAAATGTTGAAAGTATCGATAAAAAATTCGACAGTTATAAAATTGCATGATTCTTAAGAAAATGGAGTTGTAATACAATAATGTGTGTGCTCTTGGGACATAAAACAATTTTTTACCGTAATAGTTGTTAACAATATAACAAAGAATAGGTATTATTACAAGGTACACTCAACTTAACAATCATCACAGAAATTTCATCAATGCCATTATTATCTTTATCACTCATGAGTGCAACAAATACACAGAAAAATTGTTTCGATGGTGTTAAAGAATTCTGCAGTCATAATAAAAAGTTTATATTTAAAAAACCGATCAAAATACGAGCCATTTGTCAAGAAGTAATGTCTACTCTCACGTTCACGACACTCATTCAATCTAATACTAAAATTCCTGATGACGACTGGCAAGTAGGTTTGCTCCTTGAAGGCCTCCATTTCATGGCGAATATTTTATTTCAACTGGGAAACTAGCTCCACTAATGTAAACTTTATATCACAGGTAAGTGTTCAGAGGCGTCAGATCAGGAAGAGAGGGGTTGTCAATGAATATCATCTCTCCTAAAGATTCATTTGCCTGGAAAATGGCACCTTGGGATTTCAATTCATAGAGCTTTAGCTTTAGATCTTCGTACAGAATGCGGTGTAGTGAAAATCTATGTCCATTCAGAGCACTTGCTCGCTTCCGAACGGAGAGGTTGGGATCATCACGAACAGATGAATTAACACGTTCTCTTACGTTCTCAATAAACATGGGAGCCAGGGTTTCGGTTTACCTAGGGTTGAACCGGTGTCCTTAAACCTTCTTTAACCTATAAGTTAGGAATTTTTAACATTACAACCTATGATACAAGAGCACAAATAACAACCTCAGCGAAAACTCTGTCTTCCCGAATAGATACAGTGATTGGCTTGTATATTTTGTTTACATAATACGCTGACATATTTATATTGAAGAGCTTCTTCAAACAAAATATTATCCGTTCTGCTTTTTCACCAAAGTATACAGGGTGTTTCCTAAACATGCGGCAAAAATTCAGGGGGTTGTTCCTTGGACTATTTTAAGCATGTTTTGTCCTTGGATGATTTTTGAAAAACCTCTTTGTTTCGAAGATACAGGGCGAACAACATTTTTCATATTTTTAAAATTAATAATAGTTTAAATAAAAATGCGTACCGCACTGTGTTTACTAAGTAGGTACAATTTATTTTTAAATTTGTTTAACAACATTCCAATTACTAAAAACGGCCAGTTTTTTGACTAAAAATTGATAATTGCAGATGGTAAAGGAATACAGATTAAACACGGTTTTCATTTGAATTCGTTTTGTGATGTATTAGCAATTAACATTTTATCTTTGACTATTATGAATCGCTATACAAACACCGAGATGACTGACATGCATTTCATTTATGGACTTGCTGATGGAAATTCATTAAAAGCTAGGAGGTTGTACATTGAACGATTTCCTGGGCGTAATATTCCTGACAGAAAATTGTTTCACAATATTCATCAACGTCTGCATGAAACAGGCGCATTGAAAAAAATGGGGGGACCAGGAAAACCAAACACAGTAAGAACGGTGGAACTGGAAGAGAATGTGCTGGACATGATCGAAGAAGACCCTAGTACTTCTACTCGAAAAATTTCCAATACTTTGAATGTGAGTAATAAGACTGTTTGGAAAATTCTTAAAGACAATTTGTTATACCCATACCATATGCAACGCGTTCAGGCACTTATTCCTACTGATTTTCCCCCACGTATTGCATTTTGTCAATGGCTTTTAACCACATTAGTTCAAATTCCTCAATTACTGACGCTGATTCTTTTTAGCGATGAAGCGAATTTCTCAAGAAATGCAATAAGAAATTTTCATAACAACCATGTATGGGCCGACGAAAATCCACATGAGGTAATTGAAGATCGTTTTCAACATCAGTTCTCATTGAATGTTTGGGTTGGTATTGTGGGTGACTGCCTAATAGGGCCGATATTTTTACCAGAAAGACTTACTGGGGACGTGTATCGCAACTTTTTAGAACAAACGTTACCTCTGTTTTTGGAGGATGTACCATTGGCAATAAGACATGCAATGTGGTTTATGCACGATGGTGCATTTTAGTTTGGTTGCTCGTGAGTTTTTAACATTAACATACGGAGATCGCTGGATTGGAAGAGGTGGACCTCATTTATGGCCTGCTCGTTCCCCGGACTTAAACCCCTTAGATTATTTCCTATGGGGCCATCTAAAATCATTAGTTTATACCACACTCCAGTAGAAAATGTGGAATACTTGCGAAATCGGATCATTGCTGGATGTAACTTAATAAGAAATGATCCTGGTGTTTTTGAAAGGGTTCGGCAGTCAATGAGGAGAAGATTGGATGCTTGTATGCTGGCTAGAGGTGGCCATTTTCAAAAGTTTTTGTAGGTTGAGTTGAATTTTCATGTAATTTTTCATAATATAATGTTATTATCTGAAATTTTGTTTCCCCTATATCTTCGAAACAAATAGGTTTTTCAAAAATCATCAAAGGACAAAATATTCTTAGAATAGTCCAAGGAACAACCCCCTGAATTTTTGCCGCATGTTTAGGAAACACCCTGTATATTACAATTGAATCTGAAAACAAAACAGAAGAGGAGTAATAAATGTTATTGTTTTCATTATATTGATTTAGAGTTAGCGACTCAATTCAACAAAAGATCTGAAACTGAATGGATAGCTTGGAAACTATCATGAAATTAAAAAATTGGACAATTATTCACCAATTGATCAATGGTTTCTTCTACACTACGCTAACATAGTGGGCTATCAAAAGAATTCCATTTGAAGAACATACTATTACAAGGACCATGACCAGTCCTAAGTCGATTTTTTTTTAGGAAGATTGAAATCTGGAACTTTCTCGAGGAATCACTTTCATTTGATTGAAAAAAAATTAAATCTATAAAAGTTTGAGTGACTATTAGTCTGGCACTTCTAGTATCTAGGAGGTAAGATGCTATTATAAATAAGTTCGGGCAGAAATGAAACTTATCCCAATATTTATTTACTGCCACCTTTCTACAAATATAGGGTAAAAAAAGCAGCCTTCAGCTTTCGGCTTCGAGCTGTTACTCGGCTGACAAAAAAAATGTATGACTTTATTAAAATTCAACTAAACATTGTATTCGTTGCTGTTCTCAACTATAGATGATCTATTACCATTGCATCGTGGAAATCTTGGGCTGATTTAAATACTATAATGTTAAATGGGTTAATCATTCTCTTTACTGTTGCTTCCTTATATTCGGTCTTTCTTTCTCATATTGACCGCCCAATCTTCTACGCTCCTATACTCATTCAATTCATATTCTCGTTCGCAGCGAAAATCCATGAATATTCCCCAAGTATATTTGTGAATGTATGTTCTATTTCTGGGAATTTTTCTTCGATTAGCGCCTCAATATCTTGTTATACTTTGAATATACGCCTTGCCACTTGACAATAGTGTTGTCATAGTGATTGATAATTGCATTGAATGCAATTATCAGTATAATGTTGATATGATTGGGTGAAATTATTTCATATGACCCAAAATGATGAAATTTGATTGGTTGGTTAGAACTGTCAAAAAATTTTCGTAAGTAATTGCACAAGTGCATCAAAATTACCGATAATTTTGCATGACAGCGTGTTGTCATAAAAACTGCATGAGTTCATTTTCATTTTTCTCCAAAAATGAAAATGACCGAATGCAGTTTTTCAAAGGAAACACGCTGGAATGCGAAATTATCCGGTCATTTTGATGCACGAGTGTAATTCGAGAGAATATTTCCCGAATAAACTGTTACATTACTTGTCAAACTGATGTAGAATGGAATTGCCATAGATTCGAACTCTGTAAGATGCATAGAAACTATGCATCTATGAACAGAACAATTATCGCTGTGCAGTTTCGCTTCCTACAATGCAATTATCGCTGTAATTTTCGATAATTGTTCTCCATCTACATAGAATTTTTGACAGGAGGGAAATATTCATTGGAACATTGCGGTGTTCTTCAATTTCATGAATATGAGCACTATTGAACCAAACAAAAAACGGGAAAAAGAAGCAGAAAAAACCAAGGAAAAGCTGCCAAACGAAGAGTGCTGGCATCAGCACCTCATGAAGAACCAGCTAATTTTTTAAGAATATTATTCCTTGACTTCAATTTCATACGCAAACTTTCCAAATGAACCTTTAAATGCAAAGAAGAATCAAGTTCAACTCCAAGATACCTATTTGGGATTATATTATTGATTCAAGACGTAAGACCTATTTGGGATTATATTATTGATTCAAGACGTAATTATTGAAAGTTACTTTCAATTTTCTATATACATTTTTTTTTATTAATCAAACGACACTTCTGTTTGATTTGGATTAGGGCAGAATTGCTCCTCAAAAAATAATTTTCCATAATTTTTAGATCTCAGATAAAGAAACAGGGATGTCACACAAGTATAAATTGAAAAGTATTGGAGACAAAATCGAACCCTGCGGAAGTCCATTATTCAGAAAAATTGGGAAAGCTTTACAATTTAGCGTGCCATCCTTGTCTATAATGTTCATAATTCGTTATAATTTTGTTGATGAAACTTATTAACCAGAAAATATTTATTTGTTTATATTATGCCCAAAGACCATAATTTATTGAAATTATGACGAGGGGCTTAATTTAGTCAATAAGTACCTCAGTAACTTAGGAATAAAATCAAAATAATAAACTGACATGATATAATATAATACAAAATCAACTCCGTTCACTTCATGAAAAAATCTGTATGTTTCAATATAATAGAAATGCCGATTGTTCCTCTTTATAAACATCGTGTTAAACTAGCTTAATAGTTCATTAACTCCACACATAACGCTTATGGTTGCGTTACATTCGCACCGGGCAAATTCGACTAGCAAGTAATAAAATAATGTAACAACTTATAAGTTATTAAAACGTCATAGGTTGTTGGCACTGTCCTCTGTTTGCACACTAGTGAAGACCATACGTTCTAAACTTCCAGTAGCGTCAGGTTAGGGCGGATTGGACGAGCCACCGGATTATCTCGTTATTAATATGATTCCCAAATGGGTAATAGAGGAAATGAGTTCATGTTTTGTGAGCTACAGTCACAAATAATGTTCATGAATTACCCCACCTATATGAAATTTTAAAGTACCTGCCGTACATGTTTCCCATTAAATTTAATTTTTCTATCGTTTCCACTTACTGGCTGATGACACATGCTCTGTCCAGAAATTATTGGGAATTGATGATTTGAAAACATTTCTCGGAGAGATTGTCTAAAGTCTTTAGGTTGGCACAAATGTCTAGTGGCGAAATTTGTTGGGTTCAGAAATGCTAGGACTCCGAAGAAGAATTTTATCGGTCCCCCAAAGAACAGTATTATACAGGGTGAATCACCGCGATGGCTTATTAGACGTTTATGGAAACTAATTATAATTTTTTGCTGAAAATTCGCATGTTGGGGGTTTGAGACAATGATCTTCCTCCATAAAATATTTTCAGATCTCTACATATTTCAAATGGCACACCCATTATATTATTGCATCATTAGATAGCTTATTTGATGAATTTCAGTAATATGCCATAACTTGGATAAAACCTCAACAGTTCATGATTTAATGGGATTATTATTAAAAAAAATGGTGGCGATGAGAACTCACATTTTTTTGAATATTTCAGCAGAAAAAGCTATTTTCGAAAAAACATTTTTTCCTTTTCGATTCTGCAAATACGTAGTAGTAGTATAAGACTGTTAGCGGTTGTTTGAAAAAAGCTTTTGGGTAAAACCTCTCAACGGTTCATGAATTATTGATATTCACATGAAAAAATTGGTTGCGATGAGGACCCACATTTTTTTGGATACTTCTACAGGAAAAGTTTTTTCTGAATAACCTTGTCAATTATCTAATCTGCCAATACGTAGTATTATAACACTGTTTTCGGTTTGGAACAAAAATGTACAGGGTGTTTAGGAGGAGAACATGAACTTGGACAATTCAAATTCATCAAAACTCAGAATTTTCAAATTACAAACTATAATTTTTATGCTTTCAGTCATGTCTACGTATAAAAAGAGGACTACTTGAGCAAACCCTATACCTAAAATGAAAACTTAGGGTAGCATACTAGGACCATTGTTGTTCATGATTTATGTCTGTGCTCTTCACATTTTATATAGGAGATTGAATTGTAAATTACTGATGTTTGCAGATGACACAAACTATCTCGTTAAATAACCTTCCATAACAACGCTTAGAGATCATGTTGGCAATTTGCTGAAACTTGTAAAACAGTGGTATGGAGATCATAATTTAATTTTGAATGTACAGAAGACCGATTGTGTCATATTCCATAGTGAAAAACTAAATTAAATTTTCTACAGTGTATGAACATGGAAGATGATTATATTGAGGTTAAAGATTGTGTAAAGCTTTTGGGTCTCAGACTTGATAAATATCTGAAAAGGGGTCCACACATTGAAAATCTAAAGAGTAAACTGAATTCTGCTTGTTACACCCTTTTTATGCTAAGAAATCAAATTAGATTAGATATAATTAAGCTAGTTTACTATGCAAATTTCCATTCAGCTATATCCTATGGAATTATATTCTGGGGAACCTCACCTCATGTAGAGTCTATTTTCGTTATTCAGAAAAGAGCGATAAGAACTATGCTTCAGATGGGTTACCGGGAATCATGTAGAGAAATTTTTAAGTCGAATAACATACTTACTGTTTATGGTTTGTATATTTATAAGGTTCTATATTTTTTAGAAAACATAGTGAATACTTTGAAGTGTATAAATACTAATACAGTCCATTCAGGAATTATTGACATCCCGGGTGGCTTTGGAAAATCGAAATTAAGTTGGTACTGGCTCATTCAGTAACATTTTGAATTGCAGATTTCGGGTTGGCATTGGAAATGTCATTGACAGGAGGTTAGATTTCAGTTTGTTTTGATCGAAGAAATTTTGAAACTTAAAAGTTGTATCAATTTCAAACACACATTAATTAGTTTATTTGAGTATTTCTCACAGTACTGTTTGAAAAAAGAAGAAGGCAAGTCATTACAACCTGGATTATTAGTGGAAGAAAACCTGTGCAATACGATTTCACCTTCAAAGAATCATTGATTGATTTGATTGTTATCAAAAGCCGAGCCAAAAGCAATCAATATATCAGCCTGGATGAAATTTGACCAAAAAGCATCTGGATTTTAATCAATCAAAGACAACATTAAATAAACTTAATTGGTTACAAGTTCAAAACAGTTAATAAAAGGAAAATTCTTATTGATAAACAGAAAAATAAAATAATAAGTTGAGAACGATTTTATGGTGAATACAGAGAATATTTGCAACAAAATGAGAAATTCATTTATCTGGAGGAAACTTGGTTATTTGAAAATGCATTATTCAACAGTGGACTCTAGAAAGTAAACAAAATGTTGGATTTTTACCTGGATGTTTTGTTTTGACAGTGGTGATCACGAGGATCATATAAATCTTATAGAGAGAATTATTTTATTATTGGATTGCTAAACAAAGTCTTGGCATTGCATCTATAGTTTATTTATATTCTATATTGAAATTAAGTATTGTTATATTTGTTTTTTGTTCTTCAATGAGTAATCCAAAAATCTAATAAATTCCAATTGCTTTATAGAATTTTTACAGAGTATTTAATCGAAAAATATATTCAGAAGAGTAACTTGAAGAATTTCTTCACCTCTTACCCACTTGAAGATAATAATAGAATGCAATAACATTTTAAAATTCACAAATTAAAAATAATTTCATGCAAAAATGCTTTTAGTGAGTGAGTTAAAGCTGTTATGGGCAAAAAAATTTATGTAATTTAATAGAAACTAGTATAAAAGCATTTCAATAAAAAATAGAAAACTCGAGTACAAATAGTACCTATATTTTTCATACAAGTTAAATCAATCATTCATGTCATGAACAGTTTCAATAAATAGTGACTTCAGAAAGTAATTTACACATCGGCTGATAAATTGGTTCCAATTTTGAAAGTTACAGTACAACTGTGATGTCAAAATTTTTCATATACTAAATGGATTCTTTGAATTTTATTTCTGTCTTATTATGATATGGCTCTTCCATTCACTAAGCTACACTATTTAAATTTATCAACCAGTTTTTTCTGTTTTCTTCACCAGTTTAGACACCACAGTTAAAATGATCCATAAGAGTTATTTCATAAGAATTTTGCAAGCAGGTTGGTATCCAGTGTCCATCAGTAATGCAACAATTTTTAAAGAGCCTTTGGTGAAAAGGAATATGCATATTTTAATGATCTTCAATAGGATCTTTCATGGGCGACTCTTAAATGAATAGATATCTCTTCGTTGGATTTCCTTGAAATGAGATAGCATTTCACCATATTTTTACGTTATATGATCTGAATTTCAATTTATGAAATCATGACTGTATGCGTCCCTTCGTAATTTCGAAAATTCAGGATCTTTCGGATACAAAAATGATGAAAATAATTTAAACTGGTTATTTCTATGATGAACCATAGCAATTTTAGTGATATTTTTGTAACCAGAAATAAAGCCTCGACTAGACGTTCATGGCCTACTTCGATGTCAATAATTCCTGAATGGACTGTATGTAATAATACTAGGAGAATTTTTCCTTACAATGTACCAGCTCATACAACAACTTTGAGAGAGAAAAGTGTACAGTACATGGCCATCGGTTTGATCAATGTTTTACCACCTGAATTGAGAAAAGTTGCCAGCTTGGTGAATTTCAAGAGGAGGTTGTATGGTCTGGTATTGAAATGTGAGCCCTATAATTTAGAGGAATTTAAAGTGTATTGCAGGAATCAATAATTTGTGAATTTTTGTTTTTGATTTGACTTGTTCCAGTTTTATACGTGGTGTAATCTTTTGGAATTAATAAATTACTATTACTATTACTATTTCGATTATACAAGGTTTGTCCAAGTTTCCAGAAATTCCTTTGGGGCCAGTGAATGTATTGCCTAACAATACCTTCAGATAAACCCCGGTATTTGCAGATGGCGGTGTCTACTTCAAAAGGGACATCTATGGCCAAGCGTTTTTATGGTCTAGTTCAAGTGACTATACCTAGATTCGAATTTTGTAGAAATTAGTAAAAAGCATAGAAATAATCAGATTGATGGGAGGACACTACTCTTGTTATAGGAAGCTCAATTTTTCTGTGTTCATCAATAGTTGAAACCATAGAAATATTGAGACTCTTAGTTGAAAAAAGGTTTTTGACCATTTTCTATTATTTATATTCATACAAACCATACGATGTCATATATTTTTAAATCAGGAAAAATTAAGCTTTCAAAAAATGGCACAGAAACTGAGTGTTACCATTAGAAAAACATAACTTTGGTTCAAAGATTCGTGATTAAAAACCATTTTGGAAAAACGAGCACGCCACTGGATTCTACGTCAAAAAGTGCCTGTATAATGTTTTAATTTCAGAGCTCTATCATGTTTTTCGATATCGCCATTTTTACAATTTTCGCTTATAACTCGAAAACAAAAGAAGGTGGCCAAAATTGAATACTACCCTTGTTAGTTTCTCAGAAAAATAGACCGAGAAGTGGCTATCAGATTTTGTCTATCTCCTCTGGTTTAAAAGTTGTAGTGCTAAACCATCGAAATTTGCCCACCCTGTACATTTTTGTTCCAAAGCAACCTAAATTAACACTTTGTTCTATAGCCGAATTATTGGATTTTTTGTTGAAATATGTTATTTATTTGGAAATGTAAACATTTCATTTTTGCTATGGGACTATCACATTGCCAAAAAAACTTGTTGGAAAAATTTTTCCTCCTGTGTGTGATATTTCTTATGTCATTGAGTATAGCCAGTTCTTCCTATGTATTAAAATATTATTTATATGCAGATATCGACTCGAAATATTGTAAAGAACTTGGCAAGTATAAACCAAATCCTAAGAACTGCAAAGAATTCTACCAATGCTCAACTACTGGTTGGGTTAGAAAATCGTGTTCAGAAGGACTAAAATTTGATCCAGTAACATTAAACTGTGACCATTCTCAGAATGTTCAATGTGAAAATGATTTTAACAGGGGAATAAGTGAGTTCTAATATGTATAGTATATAATTATTTTGCATGAATTAATCCGGTCATTTATCTCATGATGATTTGCATTATGCTCTATGGTGCTTCTGATAATACTGACATTGTAATTCTGTAAAATATAATAGGTATATTTGCTTATATTTTATTATGTATGTATAACTTCATTCTTTTTACGATTTTTTTTCTACTTTTTCAGAGCGAAAATCCAAACGAAATCAAATAAAAATTGATGTTCTTGAAAAAAAACGAGCTACTTTGCCTTGTAACATCACTACTCCATCTTATGATGAGTCGATTTACCTTATTGTATGGTACAAGGACGAGAATACATCCATATTTAGGTAAGAAATAATTTACATATCACTTTTTTCCAATTTATTTTGTCATTCGTTCGGAACAAATCTACAGGGTGGCCACTTTTTCAATGGGATTGTATTGGTAACTTTTAAACCATAAGAGTTAGAAGGTCGGTCAAATGGAGAAAAAGTTGCATGCATAGAAGCATTATCAAGCAGTTCAAACAAATCGAGATTATCAGGGCCGGTTTTCGAGATATCATAAGAAAAGTAAATTATGTCATTTTGATTTTTCTTTTTTTCCCACTTTATTTCAAATATTATCAAAAAATGTTACAGGAATTTTTTATTCGACAGTAAATTATCCTCAATTTGACGTAATCAGATTTCATATCCAACGTTTCGTACTCTCTGGGCCACCCTCAACCTCATTTTTTTCAATACGGACCTGCATATTTTATGACATTTTTCGAAATAACTTTTAACGCTGAATTCAACGATATATCATACAATGTCATTCAAAGTTGATTTTAGGTGATTTTGACCCTCATCCAAATTTAATGGTGTGTATGTAAGAAAAAACAAGTCTATTAACGATATCAATGTTCTGACCCAAATTCAATCGAACCCAGAAAAAAAATCGAGAACTGTGGCTAGTGAATGGAATTTTTCAAAAACTGCTGTTAATAAAATAGTCAAAAGACGCGAATACAATGATTTTAATTTTGAATACCAAGCCTTGCAAAAATTATATCGTAATGATCTCAAAATAAAGTTCGATTCTGTAATTTGTTTCAACGATTCAAATGACAAATATAACAATAGTGATACCTCGCGAGAAAATGGAGAATGTTTTGGAAGGTATTCAAGTAGACCAAACAAGCAAATGTATAAGAAGTATGGGTTCCAGAACCGTAAAGTGCAATTTACAAAATGGTTGACATTTCGAACACTTACTTCATTAATTTTCATTTACTTTCGAATAATCATTTGATTTTTCTTTCATTAAATGATACTTTCGTTTAATTATTATGAATTGAAATATTTAAATGATTATTATAAAAGAAGAACCAAGAAACCAGTATACTGGTTTCTTGCTTTGATTCTAATATGTTCCATTTAGTTCAAGATGGGTAAGTTGATTTTCTTATCGAAATTTATTGCATATTGCATGTTGTTAATTAAACTAAATGAAGGTAATACAGATCCGACCCAAAGAAAATTGGAAAAGGGTCAAAATCACCTGAAAATCTACTTTGAATGACATTGTATGATATATCGTTGAATTCAGCGTTGAAAGTTATTTCGAAAAATGTCATAAAATATGCAGGTCCGTATTGAAAAAAATGAGGTTGAGGGTGGCCCACAGAGTACGAAACGTTGGATACGAAATCTGATTACGTCAAATTGAGGATAATTTACTGTCGAATAAAAAATTCCTGTAACATTTTTTGATGATATTTGAAATGAAGTGGGAAAAGAAGAAAAATCAAAATGACATAATTTACTCTTCTTATGATATCTCGAAAACCGGCCCTGATAATCTCGATTTGTTTGAACTGCTTGATAATGCTTCTATGCATGCAACTTTTTCATATTTGACCGATCTTCTAACTCTTATGGTTTAAAAGTTACCAATACAATCCCATTGGAAAAGTGGCCACCCTGTATATTCTTGTGATTTTTAACCAACATCTATCATATAGTTTGATTATAATGCTTAATTTTGCCAGTTTTTAACACTTTGGTTACCATAAGTTACCAATTTTGGTCGATGAAAAACACAAGGCCGTAGCTAGCAAAAGATTTTTTGAATAATATAAAAAATTGATGGATTATAGCGTCTGTGTAATAAATATAAGGTAAATAGTTTGTTGGCGTGCAGACAAAGTACCTACCCGAGCGGGAGATACTTTTTCCAGAATTGAAAATTTGTCTGTACACCAACAAACTATTTACCTTATAATAATATAAAAAATAATACCCATAAACATGGTCCCGCGAACGCTTTGTATTCGAAATGCAGGCTGTTTCTTTTAGTCCTTTTTGGTGATGATTATACTACTCTATCGAATCTACAATAATCTTCGCTGCAGATTGAGTAAATAATAAGTACCAAAACTTATAATTCATTGATTCATCATTGCTTCCTGAATGGATCTTTATAATAATTTGGATTTTCCGGAGGATTACTAGATAATTGATTTTTTTTTTACTCGAAATCTGTAGAAGAAACGACAAAACTACAAGACACCAAAAAGAGTAGTAGTGGATAAAAGTCTCAATTTACATTTTTATAAACTACCAGTGGCCCACCAAAAAAAAGTTCCTGAGGAAAAAAAGCTGCCACTGTTCCCCCTGTACAGGGTGGGCAAATTTAGATGTTTTAGCACTACAACTTTTAAACCACCGGATTCTACGTAAAAAAGTGCCTGTATTATGTTTTAATTTCAGAGCTCTATCATCAGTATTAGCGGAGATATAAATGTTTTTCGATATCGCCATTTTTCCAATTTTCGCTTATAACTCGAAAACAAAAGAAGGTAGCCAAAAATGAATACTACTCTTGTTAGTTTCTCAGAAAAAGAGACCGAGAATAGGGTATCACATTTTGTCCATCTCCTCTGGTTTAAAAGTTGTAGTGCTAAAACATCGAAATTTGCCCACCCTGTACATTTGCATTCAAAATTAGCGTATCACATGATGGAAACTTCAAATTGGAATATTAATTTTAATTTAAGTTGAATATCTTGTGAAAGGAAGGTACTATGAAAAAAAAAGAAACGTTAACACTCTGTATTTCGAGAAAAATCTTTTGCGAGCCCATGTTTATAAGAATTTTTTTTTTTTAAAGTGGGAGGTTTTGGTGTTGGGCGGCTGTGTGTTAATGGTCGGACCCCATCGGACCCAACCTGGCTACTCTCAATTTGCGACTATGATAATGATATGTTTTATGATGGAAATATGAATAATTGATCATACTAAATTTCATCTGTATATTGGAATGCGCCTGTCTAAAAAATGTTGTTCCTAACTCTTCTGTAAAGTATCTTGCTCCGCTTCGCGTCGTTCGGGCAACGGCAGTTCTGTCTGTAGCAGTTTTGGTGCATAAGTCGAAAAATTTAATATCTTTGAAAATAATTTCATTTTGGAAAGACCGATATATGGATGATTTCCTACAAATCTGTGGATGAAAAATTGAGTTGAAAAATATAGGATGTGCCATTTAAAAAACACCAACTCTCCTCTATATCACTAAAACAGTAATTGATTTTTATGAGCTGTTATGTGCGAGGTTATGGGTATCATACAGGGTGTGCCGGGAAGAATGCGACAAACGAATACAGTAAATTAAGGACATCATACAGGACTCGTATCAAAAGGTTTCAATCGCCTGAGTGCCTTCGTTTGCAATATACAGGGTGATATTCATCGTATGAGTGAAATTTTACATTTATTTCACATTTACTTATGAAAGAAATTTCGTAGTTCAAGAAATCCTGTATTTATCGGTAGAATTATTTCGAAAATTGCAGTTTTTTAAACATTTACGAATGCCTACCCTAAATTTTTAACTTTCAATCCACAAACTGGATGAAGAATAAAACATTAACAGCAAATAAATTGAAAATATTTCAACTTGAAAACAACGAATCAAAAACAAAATAAATATCAGGTGTGTGAATAAGTCTTTCCCGTTTTTTTTTCAAATTTTGAGCCTTTATTGTGAAAAAATGGTGACAAATGAATTATTGAAAGTATTGGCCATCGCTAGCTACAACTTTTCCCCATCTTTCTGGCAACATACGAATCCCGTTGCGAAAAAATTCGACCGGTTTGGCCTCTATCCAGTCATCCACCCATTTTTTGGCTTCCTCGTAGGAATGGAAGTGCTGGTCAGCCAGGCCATGCGTCATCGATCTGAAGAGATGGTAATCAGACGGAGCAATGTCTGGACTATACGGCGGGTGGGGTAGGACTTCCCATTTGAGCGTTTCTAAGTATGTTTTCACCGGCTGTGCAACATGTGGGCGAGCATTGTCATGTTGCAAAATAACTTTGTCGTGCCTGTCGGAGTATTGTGGCCGTTTTTCTCGCAGTGCACGGCTCAAACGCATCAATTGTCGTCGATAGACCTCGCCTGTGATCCTTTCATTCGGTTTTAGAAGCTCATAGTAAACCACACCTAGCTGGTCCCACCATATACAGAGCAAGAGCTTGGCGCCATGAATATTTGGCTTGGCCGTCGATGATGATGCATGGCCGGGTAGTCCCCATGATTTTCTTCGCTTCGGATTATCGTAACGGATCCACTTTTCATCGCCAGTCACGATACGATGCAGAAAACCCTTTCTTTTATGTCGCTGAAGCAGCTGTTCGCAAGTGAAAAACGCCTTTAGACGTCTCCCAGCTTCAGTACGTACGGCACCCAATTTCCTTGCTTTTGGATCATTCCCATGGCTTTCAAACGCTTGGAAATGGTTGTTCGGTCAAGTCCCAATGCTTCAGCAAGTTCTTCTTGCGTTTGACACGAATCTTCATCAAGCAAAGTCGCCAATTCTTGATCTTCAAAGATTTGCAGCCGCCTGGAACGCTCCTTGTCTTCCACGTCGAAATCGCCACTTTTGAAGCGTCGAAACCATCCGCGAACACTTGAATCATCGACACAACCTTCTCCATAAGCTTCCTGAAGCAACCGATGCGCCTCGGCAGCAGATTTCTTCAAATTGAACCAATAAAGTGACAAATGACGTCGACTCGGCTCAAATTTCGACATTTTCACGATTTCAAAAATTTATGATGCGAAAAAATTTCAACTAATGT
This sequence comes from Harmonia axyridis, assembly GCF_914767665.1. Taxonomy (NCBI): domain Eukaryota; kingdom Metazoa; phylum Arthropoda; class Insecta; order Coleoptera; family Coccinellidae; genus Harmonia; species Harmonia axyridis. The sequence continues at coordinate 64,426,674 of NC_059501.1, forward strand.
TTTAGTGTGGAATTGTTGACAGATGAATAAGCTTTGATTATGACATATGTAACCATTAAATACTCGCACAGTATTGGTGGCGCCATCTCTTACAAAAAACGGGAAAGACTTATTCACACACCTGATAAAGTATTTTCAGTTCAGCAGAAATTGTTCAAAATTGTGTCCCTCCATTTCAATACATTTTTGAGCATGTTGATATAGTTGTGCCAGATATTTCGCTATCGTATTCGGTTGAGATTTAATAATATCGCAAACATCAATAATTCTTTGAAGCAGTTGCTCCCTACTGTTAGTCTGTACTGCATAGACCTTTCCATAATAAATAAGCCAAGGGTGTCAGATAAAGGGATCGAGAAGACTAAGGCCCAGTTTCACCAAATAGCACTTGATCCCAGATTGATTAAACTCCGCTTGTTACTAAAGCAGGCTTAACAGTGTTTTCTGTTTCACCATGCATCAACCCGTCCGAAGATGATCGCGATTAACCAAATCGCGATTAAATAGTCAAACCATTTGGCAACGTTGTGAACAAAAAGTTATATAGTGTTCTGTATCGTATTAGCAGTGATGACCACCATTGGCGCTAGGTGTCATTCATTCATAACTCATAACATTTCAAAACATTTGTCATCTTGTAAACAAAAAACAAAGTTAATTTTTGCCGAAAATGTCGAGTGATGTGCTTCGAAATGTCGGAAACTTGCAGAAGTTAAAAAGAAATTATCCCATTTCACAAAACCACATATTCTGGAAAAAAAACTATATAAGTAATTTTATTAACTTATTTATTTTTATTAACAAGTTTAACTTCTCAAATAATATTTCAATCAAACATATCAATAAATTATTCTTTGCAATAAATTTCATAAAACACAAAAACAAAGTTTACGTGTATTTTGAATGGGAAATATTGAGCCTATACATATAGTCATATTTTGATAAAATTGACCCAAAAATTAGAAATTTCCGGAAAAATAATTACATAGACAAGAGTTCCATACTGATAAATAATTATTAATCTCAACTTGAAAGGTTGTAATCCTCCAGAAATGGCCGATTAGTGCTAAATCGCGATTGGTCGATTAAATGGCGCTTTGGAATGTGGTGAAACGCTACATTGCATTAATCGTGATCTAAGGCCTCACTAAAGAGCCAAGTCAAGATTAAAGCATTTGGTGAAACTGGGCCTAAGTCATATTTCCACTCTGCCAATCCATCTGTTTCCAAAAAATTCAGTCAAATATTTGCGCACTTTTTTTTGTTAGTGCGCATAAGATCCATCCTGTTGCAACCACAATGTTTCCATTGGAATGTTTTCTAAATAACAAAATTATGTATTTAAAAATTTTCATAAATTTCTAATTTCTATTTTGAAAAATATAAGGGCAAATCAAATTGTTGTTGTAGATACCGCACCAAACATTTATCGGGAATCTACCTTGGGAATTTTTAAAAATCACTGATTTTGGATTATTTTGAGTCCATACGTGAAAATAACGGGAATTGTTGATTTCATTCCTTGTGAATGGCGAACTGCAAAATTCCAATCAAAACGGAATGTTTACTGATCATCCTGTATGACGGTGCCAAGCAGGAGATTTAGAATCATGAATTAATTCTTTGTGGTTACAAAAACGAAAAAAATCATGATTTCAACCTACAGGGTGATCCAATATTCACCAAAATAGATTTTTTCGAATATCTAGAGGTAAAGATATAGCGAAATATTTGAAATAGTCATTTTTCAGAAATGCTTTGTTACTTGAGAACGGATCATGATATCTATGATCTGCTTTCTGATATCTTATTATTTCTGAAAAAACAGATCGGGGTTCTTGAGATTTTTTTTTCTTATATGATATATGATGATAACTTCAGCTTCAAAACTGTAGATGAAATCCAGGTGCTCACAATTATAAGATCCATAAAGAGTAAAGCAGTTGGTCATGATGGTATAAATATTCTTACTTTACAGTTGTGTGTTCCCCATATTCTTCCTCATATAACACATATTATGAACACTTGTATAAAAAATTCCCTTTTCCCAAAACAATGGAAGAAAGCGTTAGTCCTTCCCGTGCCAAAAAATACTGATCCAAAGGACTTGAATGACTTACGACCTATCAGTATATTACCAACCTTGTCCAAAATATTAGAAAAAATCATCAGTGGGCAACTTTGGTTACATTTGAATCGTAACAATATTATTCCACCTGTACAATCAGGGTATAGAGAGAATCATAGTTGCACCACTGCTCTCTTGCAGATAACTGATGATATACTCAGAGCCTCAGATCAGGGCAAATTAACTATCCTTACTTTACTGGACTATTCTAAGGCTTTCGATAGTCTCAATTACCAAATGTTCGAGGCTATATCATTTCACATTGGTCTCTCCGAAAATGCAGTGTTGTTCCTCCACTCTTTCCTCGCCAACCGCCTTCAGGCAGTTTTTCATAACAACAAACTATCCAATTTTTTGAATATTTTTAGGGGTGTTCCACAGGGTTCAATTTTGGGACCGATTTTATTCATCATTTATGTCTCCCAATTCATTAGATTTGTCATTTCTTGCTCGGCACACTATTACGCTGATGATGGACAGTTTTATATATCGTTTCACCCTGATGAAGTCAATCAGGCTGTTGCTGCATTGAACTATGATTTGAACACAATACTTGATATATCTAGAAAACATTGTTTGCAGCTCAACGCTAGGAAAACTCTTGCTATGGTTTTCGGAAGAAAAATTGGCAGATTGAGGTTTGAGGCTTGTAACGTGATGGTGACAATAGATAATGAACATATAAAATTCTCTAAGAAGGTTAAAAACCTGGGTGTGTGGATTGATCAGGATTTGAGATTCACAGATCATGTTACTGCCTGCTTACAAAGAGCATACGGTATGTTGAGATTGATCTATCAAAACCGTGAATTTTTAAACGTTGAACTTAGAAAACTTCTGTGCGATTCATTCGTTCTATCACATTTAAATTATGCTGATGCTGTCTACAATCCTTGTTTGAATGCCTATGATAAACAAAGAATACAAAAATTGCAAAATTCATGCCTACGTCTGATATTTGGTATAAAGAAATATGAAAGAATCAGTTACACACTTCGCATCGTCAACTGGCTTAACATGAAGAAAAGAAGACTTTTGCACTCTATTGCTTTGTTCATGAAAATTATCAACACTAAGACCCCTCCGTACCTATACAATAAAATTACATATCGTTCGGACGTCCACAATTTGAACATTCGTTTCGGGGGCACCTTGACGCCACCTATTTATTTCAGTGAATCATTCAAACGATCATTTTCATATAACATAGCGCAATGTGTTAACGGCCTACCAATGGATGTCAGAGCTATTACTAATAAACGCCTTTTCAGAATTTCACTATTCAACTTGTTATATGATGAACAGATGGGGGTTTTGACAGGGTAGATATGATTTTTTTTTTATGGTAGATTTATGAAATGATATATATGTATATATTTTTTTCTTTAATTTGCATATCTACAAATGAGATTTCATTTGTTTTTTTTTTTTGATAGTTGGTTTTTTGTTGTTGTTTTGGGTGGATTTTGCATCGGCAATGCTGTGGATCAAAGGTTGGATTGAACAGGGCACTTCTTGAGTGAACTGAATCTCGCCTTTTCCTTTTTTTTTCTGTGATATGATATTTGTAAACTGTAACTGAAGGAATAAAGACCTTTATTATTATTATTATTATTATTATTATTATATGTAGTTCTCGAGATGTAAGTCAGTGAGTCTTATAATTCTCGTTGAAACAGGGAGAAAGTCGAAAAATGCAAATGCATTTCGTTACCATTTGTCGAAGAACATTTAATATCACGTTATTCTGAAATAACATTTTTTTTCTTTCAGTGACGACAGAAGAAGAAAAAGGATATGGTCCTCAGAACCAGACAGAATAAAATTTTTTTTCAATAAAAATTCAGCTGAACTCGTTATTGATAACGTGACGAGAACAGATGCAGGTGTTTTCAAATGTAGTATAGAATATTCAAAATCAGCAACAGAAAATCAATATATTGAACTGAATGTCATAGGTAAGTGATGGATTATGATGGATTATATTTTCTCTATTTCAGTATCGTAATGAGTTCATTACAGTTCTAAAAACAGTGCTGTAATGAACTATTACAGCATCGTTTTCAATTATATTTTTTTTTGTGGTTGTCTCCACCGACTCTACTGACGTTTAATCCTATCAAATTTCAATAAACGTCAATAATTGTCAATATAATAATATTTGGATAAAGTGGAATAATTTCCAATATTATTCGCAATTTCTTTTAATTCTGGTGATGTTGAATCGATTTCGTCAGACATAATTCACGAATTTAATGCGTAATTATAAATTATTTCAAAATTCGAAACGTACGATTCATATTGAAATTCCGTAATCTGTCAATTTTTGTAAGAGTCACACCAACTGACAAGATAAAATACAAAAGTCACTAGGATGTATAATTTGAATTTTTCATTGTATTCCTTCAATATTTCACAATACTTGACTGAAATAGAGAAAATATCGTCTAATACTCGTTGCAGAAGGCAATTCCAACACTCTTCCTACTCGCTCCTACGTCGCTCGTTTTCGAATTTCGCATTCGTGTTGGAATAGGAGCCCATTCTGCAACTTGTTTTAGAATATACTATTCTTGGAAGTTCAATTGAATTTAGTTTGTTTTAAAAAATGATCTTGTCATGCAAGCAAAATTATAATCTGGACAACTCAATTCATTAGAAATTGAATAAGAATCTCAGTAGGAATAGAGAGCTTCTGAAATATATATTACATCCAATGCAATATGAGTAATAAAACTACCTGGTTAATTGATTAAATAAAAAAATACTTCTTCTCCCTCCTTATTTTAAGACTAATGTATTGTTGTTACGAGGTGCGCCCTCTCCCAGGGGTTTTGTGTTTCTTCCCAAGATCGCTGGTGAACTCATCGGTTGGGTATTCCAGCGATCTCTGCCTAGGACACACCTTCTCACACCACTCTGTTGCAACGCAACGACCCTTTTGAGTCCGCTGGGGCCGATGTAGTGTGTCGCGTACAGCCAAAGCGTCATCTGTGAGCAGACAGTCACTACAGCAGAACTTCTCATTTGGTCGGCTAGTGTGGTGCTTTTTATCGCACGCAGAATTTTCATCTCTGTGGTTTTAAGCAGACTCTTTGTTCTGGGCTATATACAATTCCTTGTAGACCATGGTGAGGTTAGTTTCATATCTGAGAGCATTGCTTTGGTCATTCGCCGAACTATGTTGCCTTTTTTGGAAAGAAAAATTGGTTTCTCTTCCCAGCGGTGGGTTACAGACTTTTTCGAGAGACTTCTTGACCTCCTTGAGTTGATTAGTGTATTCTGAGTGCGGCGCCTTGCTCTGTGCTCCTCTTGGATGAGCTCCTTTATATCTTCTGGCATCAAGTTCTTCTGTATTTGGGAAGAAGAAACTTACATCGACACGTCAAATGACGTTTGTATCTACTATACTTCTCAAAATAATTGCCTTTAAGATTTATACATTTTTGCAAGCGATTGAACCATCATTAAAAACACTTTTCCAAGAAGAAGATGGTAATTCTAAAATATACGTTTTGAAGGCCTCAACTTCATCTTCTGGCGATGAATATCATTGTCCCCATTCGATGCATTTGATGTGTGTGAGCTCGCATTGTTATGAGGCAAGATGATTCGTCCTTTTGGGTTTGTTTCTCTCAATTTACAATACAATTTATTTGCATAAATTACATGAATAATACAATTTTCTTTAACATTAGTCAAAAGATATGCAAAAGCGCATTGTGCAGCGACTATACAGGGTATTTCAAATTAAGTCGGCACCATTGCTAACTCCGTTATTATTGATGCTACGGTGTCGGTTAAATGGGCAAACTAGTAGCATTTATAGTGGTCTTCCCGATGCCGAAAAAAAAAATTAACAGTTGCGTTGTAAAAATATTTCATAAAATAATATTTTTTTCAATGGAACATACTATATTTTTTCATGAATTTCAATTCGTAATAACATTCTCAACAACAAAGCTCATATTACTTTTCTTCCTAATGTGAAAAATGAGCGACTTATTTTGAAATATTTATTTCTATCACTAGTACAAAAAATTCATTCGTTTTGGCGAATAAACCTTATGATTGTCCAAACAACCATTTTTTTGTACTTATACAAATGATAATATTTAGTTAATAATAGCAAAATAAGACAGTAAAAAGAAAAAAGTGCGCTGGGCACCACTCAATCGACACCACTAAGCTATTTGATATTAATATACAGAACGATCATTTCCATTTTGAAGCCATTCCGCTAGACGCATTCACTTTGTGAATCAATAGTGTCAAAAGATGGGCTCAAATATGTGTTTCTGGCGGTGTTTTACCATTTACTCGATATTTTATAGCGCTTTATCAAATCCGTTTGTTATGAATGTTTCCTATTAATACAACTGTCTTATTTTCACCTTTACGAAAAAAAGTCAAATGAGCTTTGTTGTTGAGAATGTTATTACGAATCGAAATGCATGAAAAAATATAGGGTGTTCCATTGAAAACAATATCATTTTATGAAATATTATGACAACGCGACTGTCAATTTTTGTTTGTTTTCGGCATCGAGAAGACCAATAAAAATGCTACTAGTTTGCCCATTTAACCGACATCGTAGCATCAATAATAACGGAGTTAGCAATGGTGCCGACTTAATTTGAAACACCCTGTATAAGCCGATCACACAAAACACATTGTGTAACATAGACGCATTTACAGAAACTTCAGGAAACAAATGGCACAGCCGTATCTAGGTACTATTGCGCCTGTGGCAATATCTTAGACAGCGCACCCCATTTTCGAAGAGTTTTTTCATGGATTTTATTTTCTTATAGTATTTTTTTGTTCATAACTTAAGACATATATTTTGAAATTATTTTATGCTTAGTACGCAAATTCTAGGGAAGGCAAGCAATATTTTCAATGTTTCCAGCAAGGGCGTAAAAATGGGTGGTAATTATCACCCCCGCCCCCCAATATTTCCAAAATATAAAATTTCAGAATTCTCGTAAAGACGAAAAACGAAAATTTTTCCATAAAAAAAAACCAAAAATCATTTTACTTTCCTCTGAAATCGACACGGAGTACAAAATCGGACCCTTTTACGGTTTATGAGTTTATTATCGCTTTCAAGATGAGTACACTTACTGCACTACGAGCACATCTAGGTCCGAGGTTTATTATTTTCCTATATCTATAAGCTTTGTCGGTGTCGCCCCTTATATGCCATCTGTATTTTTTGCATTCGTAATCAGTATGCACATACTCGTTGTTTTCGGTTTTTTGTTTCATTCTCATCACAAAATTTCAATACTGTAGTTATCAAAGTACTGAACTGAGTAATTCGCATCGAAAAATTGTCTGGGTCGTGTTATACAATTTATTGTGATTCATTCAAATTGCAATTTAATTGTGCAGATATCAGTTTTGAATTGATTATATCTAAACGGTGTTCCTAATGTGCACAAATGAAAATGACAGATTTCTCGAATCATTTTGAGAAAAAAGTCCTATAACATGAATCTGCAAACGCTTTGGTTTTGAGATACCGGTGTTAAAGTTTTTTTTTTCTCATAGAACCTTCCCTTAACAAGATATTTAACTTGAATTGGCATAGATCTTCCGATTTAAAGTTATCATCTTGTGATATGCTTAGTTTCTATGCAAATCTACAGGGTGATATTTTTTCTGGAAGGGTACCTGCTTCTTTCCACCAGAACTAATTTTTGGTGAAGCACTGGTTCTATAGAAAAATGTGAAAAAGAACTCTGGTCTAGTACAACACTTTTTGGTTTATTGTAGTTTTGTCGAATCTGCTATCGATTTCGAAAAAAAAATTGAAACAGCTCTCTGTTAATCCTCAGGAATATCCAAATTATTATAAAAATCCAGTTAGTAAGCCGTTATGAATGAATTAACTTATGGTACTTATCCTCAAATTCTGTAGCGAAGATTAATAAAGATTCCATAAACTAATAAATATAAGCATCACTAAAAAGTATGAATATACAAGAAACACCCTGTATCTCGAAAACAAAGCGTTTGCGGGCTCGTGTTTATGGGACTTTTTTTCTTAAAATTATGCAAGGAATATTTTCCTTCGTAACTCCGTTTTAGGAAAACCCAGTAAGTATAAGGTGAGAACAATCGAATTGGTAATAAAAAAAATATTTTGAGTAATTAAGTTCCAACTTCGTTATCGAACCTCTTATTCTCACATTACAGATATGAGTAATTGTTGTTGTAAAAAAATTTTTTTTTCGGGAACACAACAACCCCCCCCCCCAAGAAAAAAGACAGATCTCCATCCTTGGTTTCCAGATTCCTCGGCATTGCTCTGCGAGGCGTATACATGAAAACCGAGTTGTGATCTTTCGAATTATTATGTCTGTCATACGAGTCATTTTTTGATCATCATTCAACAAATGTGGAATACAACTTGCACAGAGCTAACGAACATACAAATGTTCGTGCAAAATCTCATGTATGCTAATCATACTAATGCTTTAACATCTCTCGATTTCCTGATATGTCACATGACGATTTTCCTCAATTAGTTTTCGCACAGCATCAATATTTTCCGGCACAACGGCCTATTTTAGACGAGCTTCTTTAACATCATCCGTGAGCGAGCTACGTTCACGCTTGAAGAGGCTTTGAATGGTGCTTCATCGCCAAAGTTTAATTTAGTTGGTAGATGCATTTTTCTCAAGTTAGACTACGTCGAAAGTCATAATTCTCATAGTTCGAAAATTTTCATAAGTTAAATCCTTATTTTGGCAGAGATGAAATTTTGAATCGACTGTAAACAACAAAAATTGTGCTTGTACGTCAAAACATTATGAACACTTATAACAAAAAAATGTCAAATTTACGATGTTGAAATCAGATTCCACCTGCCAATATCAGTGTTGCCAATTCTCAATACATAAATAGTACCCTTCGTAATAATTATCATATGCATTTCCAGTTCCCCCAGATGAAGTGAAGGTAATCGATGAAAATGGCCTCCCCTTGTCATCGATAACAGGACCTCACAAAGAGGGCGATGATGTGACACTAAGGTGTGTCGTATATGGAGGTAAGTTGGTGATGATCAATTTTCTTGAAGTTTCATTCAAGTTCTATTATCATTAAGCTACTCTGTTTGCAATTTTCGAATTCAAATTGAGAACGGCCTCAAAAAGATTGAAATGGCACGCAGTACTGAAGAATTTTTGTCCTGAATAACATCATGTCCATCATGATGACCGTAAACACCACAACTTTCGAAGAAAAAACTTAGAGATTAGAATTTTTGTGATGCGTTTGTGGAAGCTTCCAAGTACTTTGAATGTTTATAGATCATAGCTACAGTTCATTTTGCACAAATATCGAAAGCTGTGCGTCCCTATAAAATTCAGTTGGTGCAAGATAGAAGCCCCAAGTTGCTATTCAGAGGTAAGAATTCGTAAACCAGGCAATTGACCTCTTACAAACGTTTACCAACATTTTGTTATTGGATGATAAATGAGCAGAATTGCCGCTATTGAATGCAACAAATCGGAAACGAAAGCATCAGAAACCACTCAAGGTATGGGCTGCAATGTCACTGCGAGGAATTCTCGGGCCTTACTTTTTGAAAGATGAAAGGAGAAGTTCACTTACTGTGAATTCAGAACGTTATTTTATTTCTTGACTGAACAGCAGAATTTTTCTTGCTATAACCATAGAACATAGTTCCAGTAGGATGGAACAACTTCACTCATGTTCATCATGATTAGATTAGAGGAGGGGCAGAAAATCATCGGACCTCGCATGACCTTGTCCTAAAGATCTTTTGTGCATCCCCACGCTGTGTACCAGTTTGGCAATAATATCTCAATGAACTTTATTTTCTTTCTGGGGGCTACATCCATCACTTGTTCCGGCTTCAAAAACCAAGAACCAAGGTGTTGTAGCATTTTCCGGTTAACAGCTTCACATTTGCATAACAGGTGTTTGGCTATCTCAGTGGCTTCTCAACAGAATCTACATGTGTCCTCAAATGCTTTCCTTATGTTTTTCAGATGATACTTTATAGGACAGTGTCCTGAGCGCACCTGGCAGTTTCCTCAGTTTCGGTTTACTGAGCGAGAGAACTTTTTTAGTACAGCTCGACGAGTAGGAGAAGTGACTTGGCCTCTGTCTTTAACCAATGATAGTCGGCCAGAACGTAAGCTTTCTCTTCTGTTCCCATTCCTTAACTGCCATCTCCTGATGACTGTCTGGGAAGCTACAAGATAGCTCTGGCCCGGAGGATTGAACCTCCTTTTCTAGCCAGTAATGGTCTCAGTAACCTTAGTTTAGCAGTTGAATTGGAGGGTTTCAGTATGCTCAATCTTTGTCAATCAACATCTTTTGATAGTTGTCTGAGTAACATAAGTAAATTTCAGTTTTTGTACTCATGATTCCTGAAATGACCTGAAATTCGTTTGCTTTTTGGATGTCTGGCAAGGAGTTTCCTCTATGCAAACTGTCTACCTGACCTTATTCGCGACATTCTATATAGAACTATAAGTATGTTGTCGAAGGAGTCTTATTCTATCACGAATTTTAAAATTTTAGAAATTCTGGTTGAAATTATGTGAATCAAATCATTTAACTTTTCAGGGACACCAACGCCTAAGGTTTCATGGCTGAGAAATAATAAATTTCTCGAAGAGTCATTGCAACAGAAATATGTTGTAAAAGCGATAGTGGAAAAGACATTGACTATACGAAACATAACACGTTCGATCATCCCTGATATTTTCACATGTCGAGCCTCCAATAACAATGAAATCGGATTCCAGAAGAACATCAAAATCGACATCAACCGTAAGTATATGCGTGCTGATAGGTAGGGCCGCTTCAATCTATTTGAAGGTCTGTGTAAATTTGAGTACCTAATAGGGCACCTATAACCTTGACAGAGCACTATTTTGTTATAACAGACAAAGATTGTTGGACTGTTCTCTCTTTACAGTCACATATGAATAAATAATGTATTATAAACAACAAAAGTAACTATTTACTTATTACATACATACAAATAAAAGAAAAAAACAAAAATAAAAATTGATGAAAGGAAATACAACATACCTAAATAATATACATCATGAATACCTCCAAAAATGAAACTTATATACAAAATCTATTATTGGCTCAAAAATAAAACATTCTTCAATTCTTTTCTCGATGAGTTTAAAGAAGAACCCCCACACGCAATTAGCATCTCATTTTTCATTTTCACCGTATTAAAGGTGAAAGAGCGCTGAAACAAGGCTGAACCAAATCGAGGCAGCATGAGCCTCTGCCCATGCCTCAAAGCTACACGGTGAATATCTTGTCTGTAGACCAACCTGGCTTTCAAATAAGGAGGAATGCCCGTACTCAAAATTCGATATACAGTAATACTCATCTGAAGCCGAAAAATATTTTCGATCCTGAGCCACGCTAACCCATTTATTCCATCACTGTTCCCCTATCGAATTTTTTCAAAGCTAAAACGTAGCGGCAGCACCAATTCTGCATTTTTTGCAACCTATATCTCTCGATGGAATCTAGGCAAGGATAAAAAACTGCCAATCCATAGCTCAGCTTGGACAGCACAAGAGTTTCGCAGAGATACTTATGTGAATGGAAATGTCTCTGGCGATACAAATAACGTAGTGCCAGAAAAGAATTTCTCAACAGCATCGAGACATCCTCCCTAAATCTCAGTCGACAATCGAAAAATACTCCAAGGTTCATACAGCAGGAGAAGGATGGAATCTTCTCAACACCTATCATAACCTCAACCTCCGCATGAAACGTTCTCTGGAAGAAGGGTATATAGAAACATTTCTTAACGTTTATTTTCAGCTTGTTCCTCCTGCAATACTGCACAATGCTTGACAAGTCTTCATTCAACCGTTCGACAGCTATTGAAATGGCAGAGGGGAGGAGAGAGAGATGAACCTGAGTGTCATCGCAATAAAAATAGACGTCAACAAACTCAACAACCTAATACATATCAGCTATATATATACTAGGAATAGCAGAGGACCAAGAATGGAACCTTGAGGATCACCCGAAGTTATCAGGCAGTAGTCCGAAAATGCATCACGTAATTTAACGCACTGATATCTACCAAAGAGATAAGATCTAAAAAATCTCATCAAGAGTATTCATCAAAACCGTAATAAATTAATTTAGCACAGAGCAATCCATGGTCTAGCGTATCAAACGCCTTTGCAAAATCTAACAGGGTAAGAATTGAAGCATGCCCCCGATCCAAAGAGCGCAGGCTGTCATCTGCTACATTTAAAAGAAGAGTGGTAGTGCTATAACCCCTTCTGAAACTCGACTGATGATCAGTAAGGATTCTGCTCTCGAAACCATAGTCATAAATCTGAGAAAATAGTATATTGTGCAACAAGTGGGGAAAGTCCAACTTTTCTCGCGAGTTTGGAAGTTTGTGCAAACACACGAGCGAGAAAAGGACTTTCTCCATATGTTGCACACTATACTTTTCCTACAACTGCACAAATTTCAATAATTCAAGTAATGGACTTGATTCAAATCAAAATAACCTTCGTTGACAGTATGTGCTAATTTATTGCGTTTCCATAGAAACGACTCAAAAACCCAATTTCATTGGTCTACCAAGCGAGGTGTGGGCAAAGTGCCGTGGGGAATAATATTTCCCACAGTATGCGCAATACATAGTTTTGCAATTGAGTAAACTATGCAGAATACGCTACTTTTAATAGCAGTTGTAGGAAAAAGTACTTTTCCTACAACTGCTATGAAAAGTAGCGTATTCTTCATAGCTTACTCAATTTCAAAACTATGCATTGCTCATACTGTGGGAAATATTGTTTCTCACGGCACTTTGCCCACACCTCGCTTTTCTATGGAAACGCAATAAATTAGCACATACCGTCAACGAAGGCCATTTTGATTTTCATCATCATCATCATTCAGCCCTAAACCGTCCACTGCTGGACATAGGCCTCCCCAAGGCATTTCCATCTTTCTCTATTCTGTGCGGCTTCCATCCAGTTGGTGTGGATTCTTTTCAAGTCATCGGTCCATCTCGTTGGAGGTCGGCCTCGGCTTCGCTTGTCTGCTCTTGGTCGCCATTCCAGAATTTTCCTCGTCCATCTTCCGTCGTTAGATCTTGCAACATGTCCTGCCCACCTCCATTTTGATTTTAATCAAGTCCATTACTTGAATTATTGAAATTTGTGCAGTTGTAGGAAAAGTATAGTGTGCAACATGTGGAGAAAGTTCTTTTCTCGCTCGTGTGTTTGCGGCACTCGCCTTTCAGGCTCGTGCTACAAACTTCCACACTCGCGAGAAAAGTTGGACTTTCCCCACTTCTTGCAAAATATACTATTCTCGAGAATCTTCGACATGGCTGGTAATATACTTATCGGTCCAAAATCGGATCACTCTTTAGGATCGGGAATCTTAGGTAGAGGATTCACAATAGAGTACTTCCAGACATTCGGATAATACCCAGATTCGATGCAAACATTAATTATATGCGTTATGATTGGCAAAATAACATTAACCGACAATTATAGCATTCTGGCAGATATACCATCAATGCCAAATGCGTTCGAACCAAGATTTGAAATAACACACCTCCATAGTGGCAAGTCTGAATGAAAATTCTATATTTGGATTGAATTTACTAGAACAATAATAACTGGTTGCTTCCGGGCAAACATTTGGAGGACTGAAAACTGAACGAAAATAATCATTCAATTGCTGAGGTTCACAAAAGTTTTCAGGCACCGACATCACTGAACCAACGTGCAATGATCCAAAAGATTTCCAAAAAAATGTTGAACTTTGAGAGCGGGCTTGGGACATAAAGCTGAATTTTTCCTTTCGCACATCTGTAATCAGCAAGTTCTTTGTAAGCTTATATTTTGATAGGGCCCTGTTCCTCAACTTCATCATGCTTTTCACGGTTATCTCCAGAAACAAATGAGTTATACAGAAAAAAAAATGCTCGATTTTTATTTTTTTTGAGATATCTCTGGAACCATTGGAAATATTTTGGACACACTAATCCCTAAATAACGCAATTTTTTTGTAATCTAAGCCACCCTGTATCTCTAACGGTTTTCGATATCCCTGTAGTGCCCCTCTAAATAGTTCTAACCCTCTATAATGATAAAAATTGTAAAAATCATTGTGATTCATCAAATATCAAAATCGTATTTGGTTTTCTATACGAATTCGGAAATTTATGTTTCGATATATTTTTACAGTGAAAAAACTTATTATGACGTTCTATACAAAGGTCTCTTACCTTTTGAGCTTTAGCTTTTAAGGCTGGTTCGCATTAAGGCGAATTTACAGGTATCAAGTAGCTTGAAAAGTTACTAAAGTGAAAAGAGGTACTATAGTACTATAAAATAAACAAATAGATGCATAACGCTCTACCATCAATTTATCCACCAACAAAAAATTTGACAATTTAGGTGGCACTAGTATAGCTGTCTATAACGATTCAGTTGCAGTAATAGTTAAACACACCTTCGAATTAATTTAAATTAAGATGAATCAAAACCTATTTCTATTTCAGTTCCACCACTTTCTGTGAAGATAGAAACTAGTGTCTCACTATCAGCAATAAAAGAATATAGAATGACTTGTAAAAGCTTTGGTTCAAGACCTCCTGCAACAATAGAATGGTTTATTGGGAATAAAAAAGTCGATTCAGTGTATGTGCAAACTGTAAGTATAGCTCATCATTAGGTAAATTAACATCCAAATTGTTAAACCAATCTTCGGTATCGACGGTGATGGCAGATTTGAGAAGGACCAATGTGTTTCAATGAATGTGAATATACCATTCAGGCTTTTTCTCGAAAAAAAAATATAAGCTTCTTTATAACCATCAAATAAACTTGAATGTATCGTAACAAATATTATCTCAACATTTTGTTATGACTTGTTATTGTTGTTATTGTTCCAAGTGAATTTACCAAATTCCTGGGTGTCTATATAGACA
Organism: Harmonia axyridis; assembly: GCF_914767665.1. Lineage (NCBI taxonomy): Eukaryota > Metazoa > Arthropoda > Insecta > Coleoptera > Coccinellidae > Harmonia > Harmonia axyridis. The sequence goes on from NC_059501.1 coordinate 64,441,796, forward strand.
GAAATCTAAGCTGGACTACCCATGTTGATTATCTCTGCAAAAAACTAAACACCACTTTTTTTTGCAATATTAAGAGTTAAAAATGTACTTCCTGTTGGTTCACTATTAGACATTTACTATAGCCTGGTTTATTGCCATTTAACATACAATATTATTCTATGGGGCAGCTGTGTGGATATCTCAAGAATCTTCATCGCACAGAAAAGAATAATAAGAACAATATTTAATTTGAGTCCTCGAACAAGTTGTCGGCCAGTATTTAATGCGAATAGGTTATTATTGCCCTTACCTTGCATTTATATTTTGAAATGTCTTGTGTATGCAAAGGAAAATGAGAAAAACTGGAAAAAACTATCCAGCAACCATGACTACAAGACCAGAAATTCACAGATTCTTCTAGTGCCTAAGCTCCGAACTCACAAATTTGAATGCTCTCCTCTTTATCAGAGCATCAAGTTATTCAATCACTTACCATCTTCTGTGAAATTACTGGATTTACGTAAATTCAAACTTGAAGTTATAGAAATTTTGTTGAAAAAATGTTATTATTCAATTAGGGAATATTGTTTTGATAATTGGTCTTAGATTTAAGCTTCTATATGTGTTTATATATTTTTTTGTTGACTTATCCTATATACCTTTTGTATGGTGTCTTAAAGGATGAATAAACTTATTCTATTCTATTCTATTCTATTCCATGTACTCATTGGACAACACGAAACTGCTATAGGTATATAATGAACATGGGCGCCCGCAGGGGGGGGCCAGGGGGGGCCATGGCCCCCCCTGAGATTTCGATTGCCTCATTTTTCAGCACAACTCCCTCAATAATACTTTCTCAATCCAAAGGGCAAGGAAAAAAGGAAAATGATGGATTCACAACAATTTTCCGGTTTTCAATGGAATTACTATACATATAGTAGAGCATATAGCAGAGGTATTTTTTGAATTGAGAACTTTTTTAGACGCGTTGAGCACTTTTTGGGTGAAGAAATAACATGGAACCGAACGCACTCCATGCGTGTCAATTTTTTTATAAATTCATCTTATATATACTCTCCTATTGTCTTTAATAGATGAAGGTAAGAAAAAAAGTGTTGCAGAAAAAAGAAAAAAAATTTAACCGATTATAAAAACAATTTTTTGCGGAACTCAGGATATGCCTATAGGAGAGAGCACCAAGAACTCTGGCAATTTTAGTGATCTTTTGAAATTCAGAGCAGTCGCGGGTGATTTCGAGATCCATTTATTCAACGCAGCTATTAACTCAAAACATACTTCTCACATAATTCAAAATGAGATCATTTCGGTAGCTGGGCATGTACCAATGACAAATATTGTAGAAGAAGCAAATTCTTCGAAGTATTTCAGTGTAATGGCTGACGAGTCTGCTGATATTTCTGGACATGAGCAGTTATCTATTGGAATACGATATGTATACATGAGCAAAATGAAAATTTTACAGTGAATGAAGAGTTTCTTGGATTCGTACAATTGAACGAATTGAATGCTGATTGCATAGCTGCTTCAATCCTTGAGTTTATAGAAAAATCTGGTTTGAATTTGGACAAACTTGTAGCACAAGGTTATGATGGATGCTCAACAATGGCTGGTGAAATTCACGGGGTTCTAAAGATCATAAGAGATAAGTACAAGAAAGTAATTTATTTGCATTGTGCCTACCGCAGGTTCAATTTAGTAATAAATGACATCAGTAAAATTACTGAAATTCGTAATAGCATTGGCACCGTTAAGGACTTATATTCTTTTTTCGAGAGAGTAAGATGAAATCTGATTCCAATTATTCCTTTGTTTTGTGAAACTCGTTAGTCAGCTGAATATAAATCTTTGCGAGTTTTCTCTGAAAACTACTTTTAAAACTCTTTCTGCTATAAAATCTGGAGAAATTTCAATGAATTCTTCAACAACAAAAAGAGCTGCTCAGTTATGGGCTGCAATAAACTCTTTCACTTTTGTGGTTTGTTTGACGGTAGCAAGTAAATATTCAAATATATTGGAACCAATAGCAAATACACTACAAGGTGTTCCTATTAATTTTTAGATGTTCACAGTCTGTAGACAAATGTACAGATCTAATTATTAAGCAGATTCAGCTGAAGATTACTTCGCATATTTAAATCATTTGATTCCTGTCCTTGAAACGAGATTCTCGAAAGAACATGTAATGCTTTTTTTCTTTGTTCAATTTTTTGCCAAAGAATTCAAAATTACTAGATATTGAATCTTTTTTTTGCATAGCCCTCCACCCTCTTATGAAACATAAATACAGAAATAGAAAAAAACGGAATACTGATGTCGCCTATACTATCATGGACGTTTTTCAATAATTTTCATTTTGCCCCCCCTGAGAAAAATTTCTGCGGGCGCCCATGATAATGAATCGGTATCTAGGGATTTAATATCAATGTATTAAAAAAAATACACCGAAAATGTAGAGAGTCGAACGTTTCCCCTTTACTTTTACAAACGGGGAAACTACAATTTAAGAAAAACAGGAGAGTACACATCCTGTACTCTCTGCAAATCTCTGCAAATTTTCTCTGTTGTCTACATCCTACATCATACATATGTAACTTCTATTAAATGAGTTTTTTTAAGGTGGAGGCAGATGATAACTCAAGTATTTCAGTTCTCACATTCACCCCAAAACGGGAGGAAAATGGCCTTGATTTAATTTGTCGTGCTAAAAACAATTATCTGAACGAATATAGGAACTATTCGATTCCACTGAATATTTCATGTAAGTAGTGTTTTAATTCTATTCTCAATATTCAACTTTTTTTTGAGCCTTTGAGAGGTACCTTCCTTTTTTTGAAAACTGAATTTATTATCTATAAATCAATCAATCAATCAATCATTTACTAAACAAAAAGGATCACAGAACGATGTCCTATTTGCAAAAAGCTGCGAAAATAAATAAGAGATAACTAGATAACTTGCCTTAAGTGGTTTCTGAAACAGACTTGAAGTTGCAATTGCATACTTTGAGGAATAGTGATTAGTCACTAGGTCTAGGCTCGAAGTGCATACTGTATATTGGAATTTGAATATACAGTCAAAATCATTTATAACGGACTTCAAGGAACCATACACTTTTGTCTGTAATAAACGATTTGCAGTATAGGCAGTACTTTATCGCTCATGATAAATAGTCTGCCATATACGATGCCTTATCTCTTATTGTCTGTTATTGATGGTATTATCCAAGAAAATAGCCTTCTTGAGGTAATGATGTCTTTATTGTATCTATTTACACATGAAGGTACTAACTTAAGCTACTAACATATAAGGTAGAAATATTCTAGTAGAATATTCTTTTTATTTAAAAATATACAGTAACTGATTCCATCTTTTATAATTTAGATAAGAAACTGGTCTCTGTCTTAATTTTATTTGACTTTCAAATAGTTTTAAAAGGCATTTGACACTATCAACCATCTTTTATTATGTGCAAATTTAAAGTTTTACTTTTTCACTCTGCTTTTTGTTGCCTTAATCAGATTTTATTTGTCATTTCGGAGTCAGGTGGTTCAGGTTGATGGTAGTATGTGTGAGTCGGTGTTTCTTCTGTCTGGGGTGCGGCAGAGTTCTGTTTTGGGACCAGTTCTTTTTTCAATTTATACCACTTATCTGCTTGGGGTCCTGAAATTTTGTGTTGTGCAGGCTTTTGCGGCTGGCAAGCAGCTTATTTATTCTTTTGAAATGAGTAGTTTGGGTTTGGCTTCCCAGCAGATTAACTATGACCTTGAAAATGTTTGTAATGTAGCAGCCTCACACAATTTAAAATTAAATATAAGCAAGTGCAAATATTCTGCTTTTTCCAATGTTCGTCAGTATTCTGTAGTAAGGGACAACCTGCAACTGTCCATTTACGGTCAGCCTTTAACCCTTAAATATTACTCTACAGTAAGGAATCTCGGTGTAATTTTTTATTGTAGGCTCGATTTTTCCAATCATGTGGCTGGTATTCTGAAGACAGCGTTTCACCGGCTGAGAGTTGTTTATAGGTGTCGTCGATTTTTTATATTTAGTATAAGGAAACGTTTGGATGACTTCTTGATTCTTTCTTTGTTCGATTATTGTGGCGTAGTTTACGGACCCTGCATCAGTGCTTATGTGAGATGTCGTATTCAACTTGTTCAGAACTAGTGTTGCCGATTCATTTTCGGTTTGAGGAAATATGATCACATTTCTCATAGGATACGTGAGTTGGGTTGGTTGAGGATGGATGAAAGAAGATCGCTATATTTTCGATGTTTTGTTTATAAACTTCTAACGACCCACTATTGTGGGGCTCTTCATGGAAGGATCATTCCTAGAAGTTCGGTGCATTCGGTCAACATTAGGCACTCCTTTTATTTCACGGTTCCTTTGCATCGTACAGTGCATCCCATTTTGGGTGAGACTGCCAGGTTTCTCGCTTGTTATTTAAGATAGAGCCTTGCGGTTTTCACGTTCCTGTCCTACTTTCTCGTGAAACTCAAGTTGGTCTAATCAGATTTTGCATAACTGTTTCCGTTCAAGAGATACAGGGTGATTTTGGAAATTGATACTTTTCGGACACCTCCTTTATTAGAAATGATGCTGAGGTAAAAACTACGTCTGAATCAGAATTCTTCGTAGAATCCAGTGGCGTACTCAAATTTTTTTTTTCGGGTTATGGTTTTGAAGATTCAACACAAACCTATATTTTTTTAAATGGAACACCCTATATATCATTACTTCGTTGAATTCGTTATTTTTTTCCCTTCAAAATGATGTATGATACTATACAATAGGTAAAATGGTCAGAAATGTTAAAAAAACACTAAAACATCAAATAATGATGATTTTTTGTTAATGAGCAATGGATTTCCCACATGAAAAAAAGGTTCAATTGAATAATTTTAATATGTGATTTTTATAAATAGTAGAGTAAGCAAACAAAGATAATACACTCATCACTAACATGAAAAACAAAACGTAGGTACCTACCTAATAGCAACAAATAAATAATACAAAAATTCATAAACATTGCATGATATCTTACAGATTAAACTGTTCAAATTACAGTCCATTTTCCTCTAATACATAAGAGTCCAGTACAAGTATATGAGGAAGCAAAAATAAACATCGAATCACTGTGGGACTCGTCAATTAGGCAATTATACGAAGATAGATTGAAAGAAAAAATTCTCGAAAACCCAATAGGAGAAGAGGATAATATTAACGCTTCCTGGGAGAAACTAAAGAACAACATTAGATCAGCCGCCCATGAAGCCCTAGGCACCCGAATTCAAAAAAGGAATAAGAACACTAGAACAGACAGGACCCCATGGTTTCGCCCAGAGATTAAAGAAAAATGCAAAGAAAAGAAAAAAGCATATCTGACTTATAGAACATTGAAAACATCAGAATCCTACGAAAGATATAAACAAATCCGAAATGAGACCACAGCACTGGTGAGACGAATAAAAACCCATCACTGGGAAATTTTCTCAAGACGCTTGGAGGATGATTTTTACGGAGTACAAAAACAAATTTGGCGTTTCATTCGAACCCAGAGAAAAGAGATTAATGATCTGGTCGAAACGAATCAGATAGAACAACAAACCTGGGTTGAATACCTGACTGAATTGTATAAGGCGGAAGAAATTGAGACTGCACTAAATGTACCCGAAATAGTAATGGACAACAACATTCAAATTGAGACAGCCGATGTACTTACAGCTCTCAGAAAATTGAAGAACAGAAAGAGCCCAGGACCGGATGGAATTCCTAACGAATTACTTAAATATGGGGGACAACATCTCACTCAGCGGTTAGTATCACTCATTAAAAGTATCATCTACCATCATAGAATACCTGACGAATGGCGAACAAGTGACACCATCCTGATATTTAAAAAAGGAGACAAAAAAGTGCCCTCGAATTACAGAGATATTAATCTTCTCAGCACCACACTGAAACTTACCACTAAAGTCATGGCCAACAAAATTATCAGCTTAACATCCTTAGCAGACGAACAGCAGGGATTCAGAACGGGTAGATCATGCACGGATGCGGTGTTTGTTTTAAGACAAATCAAGGAAAAATCAATAGAATACAACAGGCCAGCATATATGTGTTTTGTCGACTTAGAGAAAGCGTTCGATCGTGTGCAGTTAAAGGACGTCTTGCACCTACTTTACAACAGGCAGATACCGCATAACCTCATTCAGACCGTTCGGAACGTATACAAGGAAAATTGGATTCGGGCGAGAATAAACGGGACCTTGACTGAGCCAATTGCAGTGGGCCGTGGCATTCGACAGGGAGATTCCTTGAGCCCTCTCCTCTTTAACATCATTATGGACGAGGTGATAGGGAATGTACGGACACTAAAGGGATACGGAATGGGCGACCGTGAAATAAAAATTCTCTGCTATGCCGATGACGCCGTACTGGTGGCTGAGAGTGAAGACGACCTCCAACGGCTGTTACATCGTTTCAATTGCACTGCCAAATCATTCAATATGACGATATCAACCCAGAAAACCAAATGCATGACAACATCAAAAACACCATTAAGATGCAAACTGGAAGTCGACGGCAATGTCATCCAACAAGAAATGAAATTCAAATACCTGGGCATAGAATTATCAGGCTGTGGTAATGTTGAGGAGGAAGTGAGGGCACAAACTGTGAGGGCAACAAGAGTGGCGGGATGTTTGAGTGACACGGTGTGGCGAAATAAAAACATCAAAGTGGAAACAAAGGCCAGAATTTATAAAGCAGTAGTAAGACCAACTATGACATACACCGCTGAAACTCGACCAGACACAGCGAGGACAAGACAACTACTGGAGACCACCGAAATGAGGGTACTTCGCAGAATAGCTGGAAAGACACTACTCGACCGGGAGAGAAGTGAAAATATAAGGAGAACATGCGGGGTGGAAAATATCAATGAGTGGGTATTGGGTCGAAAGAGAGAATGGAACGACCACATAAGTAGAATGGACGAGGAAAGGATGGTCAGAATTGCACGCGATAAATCACCACTAGGTCGCAGAAGTTTAGGACGCCCTCGAAAGCGATGGAGCGACAATTTGTCGGTGTAGGCAGAGATTCGACGGAAAAAAACAGGCGAATCGCCTAAAAAAAAAGAATGAAGAAGAAGAAGAAGAACATAATTGACAAAACTTTTCAATACGCCTGAGTGCATTTAATATTATAAAAGGGCGGTTTTGTGAATCCTGGAAAACTGCCTCTGTTGATAAACGAAGTTCTTCTGGACTGTTATTTCTTTTACTGTAGTATATTATATGTATTAAGGAAAATGGACAGCAATTTGAACAGTTTAATCTGTAAGATATTATGCAATGTTTATGAATTTTTGTATTATTCATTTGTTGCTATTAGGTAGGTACCTACGTTTTGTTTTTCATGTTAGTGATGAGTGTATTATATTTGTTTGCTTACTCTACTATAAATAAAAATCACAAATGAAAATTATCCAATTGATCTTTTTTTTTATATGGAAAATCCATTGCTCATTAACAAAAAATCATCATTATTTGATGTTTTAGTGTTTTTTTAACATTTCTGACCATCCTACCTATATAGTATCATATATCATTTTGAAGGGAAAAAAATAACGAATTCAACGAAGTAATGATGTGTTCCATTAAAAAAATATAGGTTTGTGTTGAATCTTCAAAACAATACGCCGAAAAAAAAAATTGAGTACGCCACTGGATTCTGCGCAGAATTCTGATTCAGACGTAGTTTTTACCTCAGCATTATTTCTAATAACTTCGGAGATGCAGGAGGGGTCCGAAAAGTATCAATTTCCAAAATCGTCCTGTATCTCTTGATCGGAAACAGTTATGCAAAATCTGATTAGACCAACTTGAGTATGACGAAAAAGTAGGACAGGAACGTGAAAACCGCAAGGCTCTATCTCAAATAACAAGCGAGAAACCTGGCAGTCTCACCCAAAATGGGATGCACTGTACAGCTAAATTTCAGGGGTGTTTCAATGCAGTAACATTTTTGAATAGTGTGGACGGTGGTGTTTTCAGCCTCAGCTATTCATAATTCAAGCGTCAAATGAAGAGCTCTCTCAAATGATTCATTACAGTAATTTTTTTCTCCTTTTGCATGTTATTTATTTTATTGTGTTTACCTTCTCTATTTATATTTTCTATTTATATTATACATGTTTTAATATTTATATTCTCTATATGTTTATTGTTGTTTTTTTATTTATAATCTCTATTTATTCATTGTTGTTTTTATATTCTCTATTTATATTATCAAGAAATGGCAGCCATACGAGGTTGAGTGTAAGAATAGTCTTTGACTAAACTCCGCCTCGGCATGGTTAGTCCAACATCTAAACATATCATATGTCTTTGTGCATATTTCACTGAATAAAGTCGATTTATTATTATTATAATTATTTTACAATAATACATTGGCAAGTATTTTAATACCTATTTAATGGCAAATAATAAAGAACAACAATGAACTGAGATACAACAAACTACTCATTGAAATTAATGGTTAAATTTGAATTATTGTACGCGTTTATAGAAATGTTCAAAGCACTTCCATCTCGTTGCAGGTTTTCCTCGGATTTTCCGCCATTTTGCTTTTTTTCCTAGTTCTTCACCTCTTCTGAATTCAGCACTCAAAAATACTCTGATATGACCAAAATTCGTAACTTCAAAGGTTATACGTAACTGACCACACCCAGTAGAATATTGCTCAGAAATGACGTTGCATTCTTCCGGTGCCATCTACACAACTATATACAGGGTGTTTCATTTTATACCGGACAAACATATATAGTCATGTAGATGACACCGAAAAAATCATTTTTACCATATGATATACTGAGTGTGGTCAGTTATGTATAACCCTCGAAGTTACGGTTTTTGCCAAATCAGTATATTTTTGACCTTGAAACCTTCGGGAGGTATTTTTTTTCGCTGAAGACATGTAAAAAAACTTTTCGTTCGATTATTGGGAAAACTTTCTCACAGAAATTCTTAGAAAAATGAGTTAATACAGAAAATTAAATTCAATTAGACAACCGAGGAAAAAAATTTCAAACGTTGTAGGTTTACCGCCATTTTGAATTTACTTTTTCAAGGTTTTTTACTTTTTTTGAATTGATCACTCAAAAATATTCTGATTTTACCAAAAATCATAACTTCACAGGTTATAAAGGGTGTTTTTTTAGAGCTATAGAACTTTAAATTGCAATAAAACAACGATGGATTATTTGATCGACATGAATTATATTCAGCCGCAAAATAATCTTGTGGCATTACATTTTAAATAGGATTTCTGGCATATGACCGCCACGGCTGGCTCGGATGTAGTCCAATCTGGACGTCCAATTTTCGATGACTTTTTCCAACATTTGTGGCCGTATATCGGCAATAACACGGCCAATGTTGTCTTCCAAATGGTCAAGGGTTTGTGGCTTATCCGCATAGGCCAATGACTTTACATAGCCCCACAGAAAGTAGTCTAGCGGTGTTAAATCACAAGATCTTGGAGGCCAATTCACAGGTCCAAAACGTGAAATTAGGCGGTCACCAAACGTGTCTTTCAATAAATCGATTGTGGCACGAGCTGTGTGATATGTTGCGGCGTCTTGTTGGAATCACATCTCCTGGACATCATGGTTGTTCAATTCAGGAATGAAAAAGTTAGTAATCATGGCTCTATACCGATCGCCATTGATTATAACGTTCTGGCCATCACCGTTTTCGAAGAAGTACGGACCAATGATTCCACCAGCCCATAAAGCGCACCAAACAAAAACAGTCAGTTTTTCTGGATGTAACGGTGTTTCGACTTACTCTTCAGGATAAGCTTCACTACGTTGACGTATCCATTCAACCAGAAGTGCGCTTCATCGCTAAACAAAATTCGCTTATGAAAATCGGGAACAACGGCAATCTCATTTTGGGCCCATTCGACGAATCTACGCCTTACTTGATGATCGTTTGGCTTCAATTCTTGCACGAGTTGGATTTTGTAAGCATGAAAACCAAGATCCTTCCGCAAAATCTTCCATAAAGTGGATGGACACAGATCCAATTCCTGTGCTCGATGGCGGATAGACTCATTCGGGTCTTCCTCAATGCTACGCTCTACAGCAGCAATAGCTTCTTCTGTACGCACCGTACGGCTTCTTTGGGGATGCGAGTCATCAATAAGAGTAAACGTGGTGCGAAAACGTCCCATGGCTAATCGAATTAACTGCTCTGATGGATGATTTTGTCGACGATAAAATGGACGTAGTGCGCGATACGTATTCCGCACAGAACCATTATTTTCGAAATAAAATTGCACTATTTGCAAGCGTTGATCAGGCGTGAGTCTATTAATAATAATAATATTAATAATAATCCTTTATTCATGCTAATATCTTACGATTTACATTCGTCATCTTTACAAATTTGCTGTTACCTATATTTGCTTAGCAAAGAATTCTTCCAATGAATAAAAAGTATTATCTATGAGATATTTCTTAATGGTAAAACGGAATTGTTCCTTTTGGTTTCTCATTGATTGAGGCAACTTTTTATACAGGTTATATGCCCAGAAGTTCGGACCATTTTTGTTTTTGATAATCTGAAGAATTCATTTCTGATATCCATGCGTGCTCTCGTGTTATAATTGTGAACATCTGCATTTAGCAGTTGAGTGTGGCTTTCATGAATATAATTCAGACATTCGTAAATAAACACACATGGAACAGTCATTATTTCAAATTTTTTAAAGGAAATTCTACAATCCGCCTGATAGTGTAAATTATCCATAATACGGATAACTTTTCTCTGCAGTGAAAAAATTTTTCCTGCATGTGTGGTGTGACCCCATACTAAAATACCATACTTTATTAAAGAGTGACACAGAGCATGGTAGGCTGACAGCAATGTTTCAATCGAGACTTTAAGTGCTAGAGTACGGATAACACAAATATTTTTGCTCAGTTTTTTAGAGAGTTCCTCACAGTGAACATCCCAAGTGAGCTTAGGGTCCAAATGTAATCCTAAAAATTTTAAATTTTCTTTCAAGTTCTCATCTATAGATCTTAATGAACAAACTAAAATATTAGTTTTTTCTTGATTTTGCATCAATTGATTCGAATTGAACCAGTTTTTTGCACTCGACCGTACCTCACGCGAGTCCTCTAGCAGCTGATTGAGCACCGGTCCACTCAGAAGGAGTGAAGCGTCATCATGCGAATAAAACACATTTTACTGTGGTTGGTAGACATGATGAAAAGTCATTCATATAAATTAAAAACAAGATCGGTCCTAGAACCGAACCTTGGGGTACTCCTAATGAGATATTCTTCAAAGTTGACTCCTTTCACCTTTCCACCCACTGAAACATTTTGGCTTCTATCGGAAAGATAAGATTGAAGCAGTTTTATACTGCTCTCCATAAAACCATAATACTTGAGCTTAGTCAGAAGAATCAGCGGTGAGACACAGTCGAATGCTTTGCTCAAATCTAACAATGATACCAACGTATAATCACCCCTTTCAAAACCTTGCATAATAAAACTGATTAGATCAAAATGGCCGAAGTCGTACCCTTATTTTTTCTGTAGCCAAATTGGCAGTTAGAAAATAGTTGATTATGTTCAAAATATGACATTAGAGAATAGAGGCAACACTGAAATAGGCCTGTAATTTGACATATCATCCTTATCGCCATCTTTGAATAAGGGCACCACCCTAGCCACCTTGAGGTCAGTGGGAAAAATTCCATTTTTAATTCATTTGTTTATAATTTTTTGAGAGGTATAACAATAGTATTTATATTGCGTTTCAAAATCTTAACAGAAAGTCCATAAATATCCTTTGATGTAGAATTCTTCGAAGAGTTGATTATATTTCACACTAACAATTCATGATGAATTGCCAAACCAAACTGAGAATAAATCACTTGACAGCTGTTAAATCGGTCGCCATCTTGAACAGTAATGCCAACTTAAAGTTATATACCTCGAAAAAAAACACCCTTTACATAACTGACCACACTCAATAAAATATTGGTCAGAAATGACGTTGCACACCCTGTATCTCGCTTATGCTTCGATAACGAGGTATAGGTCATAAGACAAAAATGATTCTTCCGGTAACATCTACATGACTATATATGATTGTCCGGTATAAAATGAAACACCCTGTATGTTTGTCTAGTTTATAATGTTTGCTCGGCTCGAAAGTCCATCGGAAGCCCTGTTTTGAATCTCATAGTTTCATTAATATACTTTTTCAAATTTTTTTTTTATTATGAATTGATTATTTCAAAAATTGAATTGTTTTTTATTGTAGATCCGCCAAAGCCAATAGTAGCACTTGGGAGTAGTTATAAGTCAGAATACTTCAAAGAAGGCGACAATGTATATTTCGATTGTAAGGTGGACGCTAATCCCGGACCCAATAAACTGTCTTGGTTGCATAACGTAAGTAGGTTTTTACTCTTCGGAAATCTTAAACTTCTATCAGCTTTCTAGTAAATAATTACTTGTACAAATATATTTGAAAAAATGCTTCCAGATGCATCAGATGGTAAAAATTTCATTCAAAATGAAGCAAATTGCATCTACACGGAAAAAGGTTCGAGTGAATTTTTTCTTGATGTACATAAACGAATCTTTTTGCATCATATAACCGGTAATATGTAGGTACACTCACAAAGTCTTACACTTTCCGAACCAAAACCGCTAAAAACATATACGATGAACACGTGAGGCGATAGAATCGCGAGAATGGTCGGATTGACGATTGACAGATTATTAATATTTCACACAAGATTATTAATCCAAATGATCGTCGCCATTTTGCTTAGGATCTGACGATCTGAGCGACTCCTAGATTTTGTTCTGGTTCTCGAAATCGCTTGTCTAGATAGATCATAGATATCATACAATAAGCTCAGGTATTTGTTAACATGATGCCATCGAAGGTCTCCCCGTATCGGTGTAGTGACTGGTTTGTGTAAACGTTTACAGAATAAGCTGACATAATTTATATTGAAGGACTTCCTCTTCAACCAAAACAAAATTTTTCTTTATCCTCTCTTTTCGGTTGACGACTCTATAATTTCCAATTGGATCCTAAAACAAAAAAAAAGAAGCAGAAAGGAGTACTAAATATTAGTTTTCATTATATCGATTTGAAGTTAACTACCCATTCTAAAAAAAAATCTGAAACTGAATGGATAGCTTGGAAACCATCATGAAATTTATAAATTGGACAATCATTCACCAAGTGGTCAATGGTCTCTTCTACACCACACTCACATAATGGGCTATCAATGGAATGCCATTTGAAGAGGGTACTATTACAACGACCATGACCAGTTCTAAGTCGATTTAAAACTGGTCATGACGCCATCGAAATATAAGTCGATTTGAGTCTGCATCATAAAGTTATTCTCGATTAAACATTACAGCTCACGAGCCAAATTCTCGTCATTTGCGGGAGGTTTTCATTTTCTGCTCTAATATGGAAAAATCTACGGCTGAGGTTCATCGAATGCTCTCAAATACCTATGGTGAGACCTCTATTAGTGAAAGTACGTGCCTAAAGTGGTTACAACGCTTCAAGAACGGTGATTTCGACGTCAAAGACCAGCAAGCGGTGGAAGAGAGACGGTTTTCGAAGATGCAGAATTGGACGCATAATTTGAACAAGACTCATGTCAAACGCAACAAGAATCGGCTGGATCATTGGAAGTGATGCAACAATTCATTACAAAATGCATGGAAGTCATGGAAATGATTCAGTAACAACGAAATTGGGTGCCATACCTGTTGAAACCGAGATATGTTGAACGGCGTCTGTTTGCTTGTGAACAGCTACTTAATTGCTTTTTAATTTGTATTTTCCATTTCCATTCTGTATCAAACTGTATCTGGAAATAAAGTGATTATCTATCTATCTATCTATCTACTTGCAAGGCAAAGACGGAAGAGATTTCTGCATTGCATTGTGACTGGAGACGAAAAATGGGTTCATAACGATAATCTCAAGCGCAGAAAATCATGGGGATATACCAGCCTAGCTTCCACGTCGACAGCCAAATCGAATATTCACGGTTCCAAGGTCATGTTCAGTATTTGGTGGGATCAGCTCGGCGTAGTGTATTATGAGTTGTTAAGACCGACTGAAACAATTATAGGCGATCGTTATCAAACTCAATTAATGCGTTTGTGCCGTGCATTGAAAGGAAAATGGCAGCAATACAACGAGGAATATGATAAAGTAATTGATATCACTTATTCGAGCATTTTCATGCTGTAAACAGCATGGCAATGACGTTGTTGCTCGACCTTATGTTGCGAAAGTGGAAACGTTGAAATGGGAAGTCCTACCCCACCCGCTATATTCTCCGGATGTTGTTTCCTCGGAATATCACTTGCTTCGATCAATGGCACACGGTCTGGCTGACCAGCACTTACGGTCTTATGAAGAAGTAAAAATTTGATCGATTAGTGCTTCGCTTCAAAAGATGACCAGTTTTTTCAACTCGGGATTCGTACGCTGCCCGGAAGAAGGGAGAAAGTAGTGGCCAGCGATGAACAATACTATGAATCATAAATGTATAACCGTATATCATAATCATAAATGTTTAAACGTATAGTGAACTATCTGAAGAAATATCATATTATCGATGAAAAACAATATGGATTCACTGAAGGGAAATCTACAGAAGATGCGATAAGACAATTAACAGGTAGGTTGTATGAATGTCTGGATGAAAAGATTCCTACGTTGTGTATTTTTATCGATTTATGTAAGGCATTCGATACTGTATGCCATATTCGTTTGCTCAAGAAGTTGAAAAATTGTGGAATTAGAGGACCAATATATAAATTGCTAAAAAGCTACTTGTCAAACAGAAAACAGGTTGTAGAAATTGGGCATTCCTTCCAAGAGTAAAGGAAACACTAGAGTACGGAGTTCCGCAGGGTACTGTATTAGGACCTATTTTATTCCGCATCTACATAAACAGCTTTTTAAAAAGAAGGAATCTTAAGAAGCAATTTATTTTGCTGATGATAGGGTTATTCCATACCAAGGAAATACATGGGAAGAATTGAAGGAGAACGTGGGATCGAAGTTTGCTGAAACAATAAAATGGTTTAAAAACAATAAACTAACCTTGACCACTGAAAAGACAAAATATATGGTCTTTGGTTCCACCAAACAAAATCTTCCAACTTTCAGAGACCTAAACATTGACGATGAGATCTGCATAGCTGAAACGAAATATATTAAATATTTGGGAATCACGATTGACAGTCAATTGAGATGGGACCAACATGTGAAAAATCTTGTTAACAAGATAAGAGGCCTTCTCTTCAAGTTTAGGTACCTGCGTAATTATATACCTAAACTCCATAAAATATTTGAAGATATTTTACTAAGCCCTAATAGAATCTCAAATCAGCTACGGCATAGTTGGATGGGGTGGTGCTTACAACAACCACATAAAGCCCTTGGAAGTTATCCAGAAATGGATATTAAAAATAATATATAAAAAAAACGCACGTTTTCCAGCCAGCGGTTATTCAAGATCTCTGAAGTAAAAGATGTTAGACAATTATATGCTCTGAAAATTCTCACACACATTATGTCAAAGAAAATACACGTCAGTACGTTGCATCATGAATATATAACCAGAGGAAAAGTTCATACATACCTTCTACCTAGATGCAAAAAAAAGTATAGGACAAAGAAGTTATACCTACCTAGCACCAAAAATTTTGAATGTTGTCCCTGATCACCTAAAAAATATAAAAAGCATAGGAAAGTTCAAAAAATGAATAAAAGCTTGGTTGACTGGTGAAACTAGGGAAATAATCAATAATACAATAAATAATAACTGAAAAACTATCAAAACATGAATTATGGCAAATACCTACCCTCAACTATGACAGAAACTTCAGAACCGATTTAGACACTGTATAACACGATTAAGAATGACTTTGAATTGAATTGAGACAAAGTACACCCTAAAATGACATTTATGACACGCATTCTTACCTCATAATGTGGATGTCGAGTGTGAATATAAAATAATATATCAAACAAATTTAATCAGTGCAAAAACTTTCGCCCTGTTTCTGTTTTTTTCTGAGTTTTGTTTTCTTTAGTTATCATTTATCTTTTCTTTCAAACTCTGCCTTCATATGGATAATATAAGTGGTTATTTTTGTGATTTTGTTAATGAATGAAATTTTTTTATTTTTTTTACCCGATAATTTTTGCATGGAACTAATTTAAGAATTCATATTGTATTTCATATCAAATAAAACCTCGAATTTAGGAAAAAAAAAACGGCGGAAGCAAAGTTGTACGCCTATGTACTTGTTTTTATTATAAAGTATGTCTATTGACGTCATATTCATATGTTATATTTTTTTATACATTACCCATGCCCTTAAACAGAACCATGGATCTGCCACTTATCATAAGTAGTGGCGTATATATCTATACGATCTTTGTATTCATTGTGAACAATTATTATTATGTCACCTTTTTCAGAATAGATTACTTCAAGATGATAAGAAGAATGGAATATTAATTCGGAGCACTCATTTGATTCTCAACGAAATAAAGAAAAATCAGAAAGGAAACTACCAGTGTTTGGCGTCAAATACGGAAGGAAATGCCGTAAGTGAGGCTTATAATCTTCAAATAAAATGTAAGTATAATAGACAAGTTTGAATAAAATAATTATCATCAGGGTAATGTTGACAGAGGAATTAGCAATTTCATTGGAAATAAAGGATATCATACTGATATAATGAATTCGAATATGTGTTTGTTTATTTGTTACTCGCCTTGTGTTCACACACAAATATTGGTGGGATTTGAGAAGGCACATTGCTCAAATTTACAAAAATTGGAGGAAACTCAAAATAAGCATTCTGCTTATTCACCGAGATAAATTCCATTATAAAGAAATTAATTACATGTTTATAGAATTCGTAGCAGAAATGGTCCCAGAGGGTATACCAAACATAAAATTTATTCTAATCGCAATTTATTAAACATCTTTGACCGATTATCATCAACTTCTATTATTATTAGTGCTGCAAGAATTCTGAGAACTGATAACAACAGTAATTTTTTTCTCTAATTCTGTGGTGATTCCGTTCATTCTTCCACATCTTGTAGAACAAAATCGTGCGAGAATATATCAGAAACGCACAGTTTTCATGGTTATATTTTATTATTCTATGTTGGTACTCCGAACTTTCCGCCACGGCTTTATCTGTCAATTCATCAATTTGCCTTAAAGAAATCAGTTCTGCCAACCAACATTTTTCAATGCAAAAATCACTAAAATATATTTATGGAAATATTTCATTAATTTCAATGAAAATGCAATGAATTAGAGAAAATAATGTTAATACTCGTACAGAAGGCTCATTCTACCACTCGTTCATTCCAAAACTCGCCACTTCGTGGCTCGTTTTTGAATTTTGAACTCGTGGAAGAATATCAATGCCTTCTGCACTTGTATTATAAATAACTATTCTCTAATTCTGTGGTGATTCCGTTCATTCTTCCACATCTTGTAGAACAAAATCGTGCGAGAATATATCAGAAACGCACAGTTTTCATGGTTATATTTTATTATTCTATGTTGGTACTCCGAACTTTCCGCCACGGCTTTATCTGTCAATTCATCAATTTGCCTTAAAGAAATCAGTTCTGCCAACCAACATCTTTCAATGCAAAAATCACTAAAATATATTTATGGAAATATTTCATTAATTTCAATGAAAATGCAATGAATTAGAGAAAATAATGTATAATACTCGTACAGAAGGCTCATTCTACCACTCGTTCATTCCAAAACTCGCCACTTCTGGAAAATCTGGATTTCTGGTAGAACGAATCAAATAAATTTTTTCGATTCAAACGAATTTCACTAATGATTTTTTTATCAAATTTACTAATCTTAAACATCTTTGCAACGTGAATATCTGTAGCATATATTCGAATTTAAAATAATTGTTCATTCGCATCATCCGGTTGTTTAATTTAATTATATTGAAGAAAAGAAACGAAAAGATGTTCGAGCGTTATATGTAGTCAAAACTCAGCAGAAGGATCTGAAACCTGAATTCAATTCATATATTTTATCATTTATTCATTAGAATTAATTCAGTTGAGCACAATTATTGTTTATTACATTCCACTCATCTTAAATCATCTATTGGACTAAAATTTGAATCCATAAAAAATAATTACACTTAAAATAAATTTTTTCTTTCCTGGAATACTTTTTATGAAAAAGTGTGGAGTTTTTCACACTTCCACACTAAATCTTTGAAAACAAATTCACCAAACCAACATTCGACACAACCGCCCCCTTGCTTAGTAAAAAATCCCAAATCTGAAAGGTTTCCAATTTGTATTTTTACCAGGGCGGTGGAATTGTTTGAGCAGACGCTGGACCTCGATTATCCAATATTAATTTTTAGCCTTCTGCAGAGTTAGCTTATGTAAGGGCGGCAAAATGGGCCTCTGCCTAGGGCGGCAGTTTGGCTAGCGACGGCCCTGATACTTTCCAAAGTAACCAAAACTCAAACTCTGTAGTCCCACAGTCGTATTTACCTGTGTAGGGGACATGCATTGAAAAACATTCAGCTTTTATAAATTAACCCAGGTCTGGCCGTCGTGGGCTCTTGGGCTAATACTAATAATAAATATTTCTATGTGATGAAGATTATCTTTAGTCTGACATCAAAATAAAGCAAATGAAAAGGTATTGAAAAATTGCTTTTATTTCAGATAAACCTATTTGCAAAGAAAAACAGTTACGTTATGTTTACGGAGTCGAGAGGATGAAAACAGTAGAGGTGAAGTGTGAGGTAGAATCCCACCCCCCACCACTGAAATTCGAATGGAAATTCAATAATTCGGCTCGTAATAATGAAATTTCTCCGAAGAGAATCAGCAACGAGAAATTTACATCAATAGTGAAATATATGCCAATGAATGAAAATGATTATGGTGAGTTCTTAATGGTAACATATTTCGAAAAACGGAAAAAGTTGCAGTATAATACAACTTTCCATCTTTGAAGGAATTTTCTGATGTAATCATAAATAATGAATAAATTTTTTTTCAACGGAATTCAACCGAAAACCATCTTGAAAAAGAAAAATTAGTTTTGTAAATTTTATATTTGTATTGGAAGGCACTCATTTGAAAACTTTTTTGCACTGACACTGCAGACCTTCGATTCGGTGTATCTATTAGTTAGAAAAATTTGTTTATGTTTGAAATAAATTAAAATAGCATATCGTCGGCTAAGAGTGTAAATCTGCTATGTCCATAATGAACAATTTTACATGAGACCAAAAAAACCGTATAGTAAAGTGTTATAATAATAATAATGAGAGAGTTTATTCATGAAAATATATTCAATAGAGTTTATTGAATGTATTTTCATGAATAAACTCTCTTATTATTATTATTATAACACTGTACTGTACGGTTTTTTTGGTCTCCTTTAAAATTTTTCATTATGGACATAGCAGATTTACACTCTTAGCCGACGATATTTGACTCGATATTTGATGGATAACCGACAATTTTTTCGATTCCGAAAAAAATACCTCCTCTGGCGCGATTCGAACTCGTGACCTCGGAATCACTAGTTCAGTGCTCTAACCAACTGACCCACCGAGGAAATTGAAAGTTCCAACCGCATATCGAGGAACCGCTTCACTTGGAATCAAATGTTAGTAATAGTATCCCTTACAGACTACGTAGTTCGCAAGGGTCAGGAAAAGATAATGTTAGAAGGGAACTCATTCACTATCGGCGATCATCACGATTCTTTTTACCTTTCCTCTAACGTCGTCGATATTTTATTGACTTCGGTATGATTCAGGGTTTAAATCTTCCGACCAACCGAACAATTTTCTTCTTCTTCTTTCGTTGCCGTGCCTGTATTCAGGCGTGGGCTATCTCCATGACAACTTGATTCAATTGGCCTCTATCTTTCGCTGCTCGGAATAGCTGTTCTACTCCCAGTCCTGTCCAATTTCTAATGTTTCGCAACCATGATATCTTCTTGCGACCTATCCATCTTCTTCCCTCAACCTTTCCCTGGATAATCAGGCGAGGGAAGTGATATTTGTGGTCTCATATTATGTGTCCAAAATAACTGATCTTTCTTATTTTTATGATGCTCAGAAGTTCTCGACCCTTATTCAGCTGTCTGAGTACCTCTCCTCTTCATTACTTAGATGTGCAATCCAAGGAACCTTGAGGATCCTCTGGTAGGACCACATCTCAAACGCTTTTATTTTATTCATGGTGTCAACTTTTAGCATCACATCCGTACAAGAGGATGTCCCATATGTACCAGCGAAGTGTTCTTAGCCGCGTCTTAACGATGAAGTTTCTGTAAGTGAGAGTTGATTTCTTCTTCTTCTTCTTCTACATATTTTAAGCCTGTGGCTTGTATTTTCCAACTGTTGATTTCCATTTGCCAAATTTGCCATGTTCAATGTTGTGTCCACTGATTGTAATCGGAATTGGTTCTATGTTTATTTCTCTAATTCTGTGGTTATTCCGTTCATTCTTCCACATCTTGTAGAACAAAATCGTGCGAGAATATATCAGAAACGCACAGTTTTCATGGTTATATTTTATTATTCTATGTTGGTACTCCGAACTTTCCGCCACGGCTTTATCTGTCAATTCATCAATTTGCTTTAAAGAAATCAGTTCTGCCAACCAACATTTTTCAATGCAAAAATCACAAAAATATAGTTATGGAAATATTTAATTAATTTCAATAAAAATGCAATGAATTAGAGAAAATAATGTATAATACTCGTACAGAAGGCTCATTCTACCACTCGTTCATTCCAAAACTCGCCACTTCGTGGCTCGTTTTTGAATTTTGAACTCGTGGAAGAATATCAATGCCTTCTGCACTTGTATTATAAATAACTATTTACCCACGATCATCCATTTTGTTTTCTTCATATTGATGCCCTATCTTCTACCAGCCTCATGCACTCATCTAGCAGCATATGTAGGTATGTTTTTTATAATTTCACCACCTATCTTCACTCCCTCTATTCTGTCATATAAACCTCTTGAAATATGTTTTCTGAATGAAGGTTGAACAGCAGGGGTGATAGAACTCCTTGTCTTACGCCGCTTTCTATTGGTATTTCACCTATAACGCTATCACCTACAGCTATTTGATTATGATACAGGTTAATCAACAGGCGCATATCATAATAGTCTAGTCTGATTTTGGCCAAAGATAAATATGAGTTTATTCAACATAATAAATTGTATAAACTCTGAAAAAACTGTGAGTTATTATATAACTGTTTACAGTTGTAAAAAAAAAACAAATTGGATTTTAACGACAGATGAAACAAAATCCAAAATTAAAAAAAAAATTGTTCTCTCTACATGGCATTCTTCGTCACTATCGGTTTTTTATTGTTTTCATCGGACATTTTTGTTAGTTTAAGTCATTCTATGGACCAACGATCGATCTTCAGCAATTAACCAATTTTTTCTTTCTCGTTCAAATTTTTTATACTACTCAAATCTTTTATTCGATTAGGTATTCTGGATAGAGTCGTGAATCTAGATATCTGCAGCTTCTTTGACCCAATTTTTTTTCTGCTTTCGCTCTTTCATAGTTGTTCCTTTTTATTCTTATCGTGTAGTTGCAGTGGCGTAACCAAGGTGGGGGGGTGGAATAGGGCAATATATTCCCTCCCAGGAGGAATATCCATTATATGTAACAACCTTATATATCACAATCTTATTATAAGTAAGCAAACTTCTTTCGAAAACTTCGTCAAAAGAAGGAAAGTTTGAAAATTTTTTTCTTCATATTCATATGTTCATCCCTTTTCAAATGTTGATCTATGTAAATAACTAGATATTTTGTGGAATTTGTATTAAAGATTTCGAATTGATTTTTCACTTGTAGTGTTCCTAAATTCGGCAGTCCTACTTTATTGGATGAAAAACTCAGATACTTTGTCTTTTGCTGATTTAAGATGAGCTTGTAAACTTCAAACCATTTAGCCAAAGATAAATTAGAAAATTTACTCATTTACTTTCGGTTAAAATTGTGCTAAAATTGTTCGGTTGGTCGCAAGATTCAGAAACCTGAATAATACTGTCGATAAGGTCGATAAAATATCGAGGACGTTAGAGAGAAAAAGTAAGAGAGAGGTAAAGATAATCGTGATGATCGCTGATAGTGAATGAGTTCCCTTTCAATAGTAACTTTCCCTAACCCTCGAGAACTACATAGTTTGTAAGGGATACTACTACTAACATTTGATTCTGGGAGAAGCTGTTCCTCGATATGCGGTTGGAACTTTCAACTTTCTCGGTGGCTCAGTTGGTTTTAGAGCGCTGAACTAGTCATTCGGAGGTTGTGGGTTCAAGTCCCGCTCGAGGAGGCATTTTTTTCGAAATCAAAAAATCATCTGTTAGCCATGAAATATTATGCTATTGTATCTATTAGTCTTCATAGTGAGCAAAGAATCGTTTCAAACTCTGGTTTCGAATATATCGATTATTTCAGGTACATTACTTTGTTTGGCTGAAAATGAGGTTGGCAGACAAACGGAACCATGTGTCTTTCACGTAGTGCCTGTTGGAAAACCCGATCGTCCTTCGAACTGCACCTTATTGAATGTTTCAAGCTACTCACTCGAAATCAAATGTTTGCAAGGATACGATGGAGGTCTCCCTCAGAATGCACGATTGGAGATTTACGATAAGATGACATCTGTATTAGTTAAGAATGCCACATCTGATTTCTCTTCAATTTGTATCGAGGACCTGAAACCTGGAATATCTTTGAGGATAATAATTTACTCTGAGAATTCTAAGGGACGAAGCGAACCTGTTGTTTTGGAGGCTGATACCCTCATGAGCGAGGATAAACTATCAGGTAACTAATCATTGAATAACTGCAGCTTTTTCGTAATAAAATCATCTTTCTGCTTTAGAAATCAGTTTAAAGCTGGAAGATCCATGAGTTGAGAAGCTTCAAGCTATTTACAAGTCATTAGATTTCAATGATCAATTCAGATTATTGTCAAATTTTTTTTTCGATCGTCATTTTGTCTATTTTTATTATGTTGAGTTATCAGACTATTTTGACGCTCACTTAAAAGATTAGGCAGTACCCTTTCATCATCCCACGTCGTCAAAAAAGCTTATTTATAACCAATATTGATCAAATCACACAATTATGGAAATGAATGTTTTGTAAAAGTTTACTCAATATGGTCAGAAAATTCCTGGCTTTCAGGCGTGCTCCATTTTTACCTGACGTTCAGCCTACAACTGCTGCAAGTATACTCAGAGGTTGAATGTTCGTAGATTGTGAATCTGTGATTGTAATATGACACTCGATTACTTCTAGCTTCAAACATTTCAGTTTTTTTTTCTATTCCCCGACTCTTCTAGGTCTTAGCCTAAACCTCTTACGAGCGTAGAGCTTGTACAATTTAGAAAAATTGGTTGTGTTCTGTGTAGGCTTTGTTCCTGTGGCCTATCGCCATTTCAGGCAAAGCAGTCTCATACAAGGAAATTTCTTTCCTGGGTTGAACGATTTTCGGCTTAGGATTGCTTGGTCTTTCCCACTGGATCAACCGCCCATGTCTCCAGTGATGTTTTTTCTATGAAAACATATAGCTTTCCTAAACAATTTTTCCGCATGCATCTATACTATGCTGACTCATTAAAGATGTCCAAAGTAATTCCATTCTTCAGAAAAGGTGATAGAGATGATAATAATTACAGAACAATTTCTTTAGTATCAGTATTTTCTAAAATTCATGAAAAACTTTTGTAATTTACTGGAATATTTCGAGAAAATAAATTATTTTGTGCCGAACAATTTGCCTTTAGAAGGGAAAAAAGATTCTGATGCTGTCATGGATTTTGTGAGTACACTTTGAGTGCTCTGAGAGCGGTAGCTATTCCCTATTTTTCTTCTGTGATCTGAAAAGGGGTTTCACAGTGTGGCCCGCTTGATCTTTTTTTTTTTTGGGACTTAGGATACTCGGATGACATTTCTGATTTGGTAAGCGCTTATTTGTCTGATATATATCAGGCTATTTATGTTAATGATAAATGGTTAAAACGTTGGAATTCGGTGTGCCACAAGGGTCAGTTCTGGGGCCCTTCCTCTTTTTAATTTTCATTAATGATCTTCCATTTTACACACTATTTGCAGTCGATACAACTGTCTCCTTGGCATCTGGGAGTCTTCTTTCCCTTTCCCTGGAGGATAGTGGAGTGGCGCAGTAGGGTGCCCTCGATTGGTTCACCTCCAATAGACTCGTTGTAAATGAGCAAAGAACTTTTCACGCTATGGCACGAAAGTGTTGATAATCTGTTGGGGGATGTAAGATTTTTGGCGTCTTTACGCTGGGATGTCTTTGTTGATCAGCTTGCTCAATTGGACTAGACTTTTATGATATGCGCCAGTTGATAAACCTGTATCATAGTCAAACAGCTGTAGTTAGGTTGGGTCACAGCGTTACAGTGGAAATACCAATAAAAAGCGGCATAAAACAAGTATGTATTCTGTCAGCCCTGCTGTTCAGCTTTTATTCAGAAAACATATTTCGATCGGCTTTATATGACAGAACAGATGGAGTGAGGATAGTTGGTGAAATTATAAACAACGTAAGATACACATATGACACTCCCAACATTGTGGATAAAATGGGGGACTTACCTACGGCTAGATAGAGCATGAGGCTGGTAGAAGATGTGGCATCAATATAAATATCAAAAAATATCAAAATGGATAATCCCAGGTAAAATAAACACAGAACCAATTCCGATCACAATTTAGATGTAAGATTTTTGGGGTCGTAGTTGACTCATCGTTACGCTGAGATATCTACGTTGATCAGCTAGCTAAGAAGCTGTATAAGGGTGTTTTTCTGTTGAGAGGTATGTCGCATCGCTTGTCGGCGGGCATTCTGAGCCTATTATGCACTTGAAGAATCACATTTAAAATATGGTATATTGGCGTGGGGTAACTGCTCCTCTCGCCACAGAATTTTCGCGTTGCAGAAGAGTGCCCCCAGGATATGTTCTGCTGCAGGTAATCGCGATGATTGTGAGCAGAATTGTTGTGCAGAATAGGGAAATGCTAACACTCTTTATATATTCTGAAAGTGTTGATTTTTGCTCACAAGAAAAGGGGTAACTTCGATATTATCGGGTCTAATCATGATTATTGTACGCGAGGAATTAATAATTAATTAATTTAAAACTGAAAGATGTCGCTTAAGTAAAAGTGGTGCTTTCTATGTGGGTATAAAGTTTCTCAATAGGATCTCTTCGGCTATTTAGGACTTGCCCACAAGTCAGTTCAAGCAAAGAATTGAGAGGCTGCTGCTTCAATGTACTTTTTATAGTATTGATGAGTTTTTGAATTGTGATTTAAGAGCAGTATGGTCTCGATGTTAGCTAATTTTTACCTTTTATTGTATTCGGATTTTTGAGCAAATATTTTGTTTTCCTTCAGGTGGAATTCCTGACTATTGCAAACAAATATGAATTGTAAAGCATAATATTAGTAAATAATAAAATATACCCAAATTGATATTGATAAAAGCACTTAGTTGAAGTCAGCTGATTTTGAGTGTAACTTAACTAATTCTTCTGAATGAATCTATATTCAAATTAAAACTAATGAAAACACTTATGTGAAGTCATCAGATTTTGACCGCTCATTCATTCATACTGGAAGACCTCAGAACTGTATACTTTTTTTGGTTAAACAGGAAAAATCCTCATGGACAAATCACTCTTACGAAGGATCGAATGTGGGAAGAACATACTCACTAATCATTATCTGTTATTTTAAGGCATCGATTTGACTCTCTTCCTGTCGTTTAATCAAGGTGTGAGCCTATGTATTTCATATGAAAGTCTGTCCTTTCTGATATTCGAAAAACCACCTAACCGATACGCCTTTTATACAAGGTGTCCAAAAAGGGTATCGGGTATTTGTTTTGTCGCTGCATTTAAGAATGAGTGACCGGGGGGATTGTGAAGGGGATCGTGATGTCCGCAATTTTTTGGAGTTTCAATGACCATGGAGCAGTACCTAGGAACGCATCGCGCTTTTTGCGTACGAGAGTATTATCGCAACGGTGATTCAATAGTAGCTTCTCAACAATCTCAACGTTTATATCGTGAGGAATATCGTACACGCCATCAACCAAGTGATGACTGCATTAGAAAATGGATCCGAATGTTTGAAAATACAGGTGCGACGATAAAAATTCAAGAATTAGAACGCCCTCGTTCAGTCCGCGACGAAGAAACGGTCCTTATTTTCATGGAAATCGACGAGGCCAACTACTCAATGTAATTAGTGACCGTTATTGCGATATGCTGCGAAACTTTTTGGGTCCAGAGTTACTGGAATTTCAAGGTAATAATTCAAGAACGTGGTTTCAACAAGATGGGGCCACTCGCCATACAACAAATCAAGCAATGGTAGCTGTTAAAGAATTATTCCCTAATAAGGTCATTTCGCGTAGGGGTAACATCAACTGGCCTCCCAGAAGCCCCGACCCTAGTCCACTTGACTATTTTGCATTGGAGTACATTGAAAGTAAGGTGTATGAGAATAATCCAACGAATTTGACCCAATTGAAACAAAACATAAGGTCAGAAATGGCAGCAATATCGAGAGCTATGTGTCAGCGTGTGATCGCCAATTTTCGTTCCCGATTAGAAGAGTGCCTGCAGCGTAACGGTCACCATTCAGATAACATAATCTTTTCCAAATAATTTTCCACTTCATGCTGTAATAATTAACAATAATTTTTTTTTTAAATTGTAACTAGTCTTTGTTTTATCGAAGTTACAAATACACGATACCCTTTTTGGACACCTTGTATAATGGTTATATTATATTTAAGTTCATATTATAATAATTCAAAACTATACATACTTCATAAACTAACAATGGTTTGAACCAAGCCAACACGTTACACTCAGAAATCTACGCAGATTGCAACTGAATAAAGAGCACTTCTCTTATGACCAAATAAATTATTTATTCATTCAGTTCGTTATTTCAAAAATAGAAAAAAAAATTATTTAATTTTCTCAAAATTTTTCTATTCCAGTACTTGCAATGGATGAGGATAGTCGTTTAGGAATCGTGCCTCTGTTGGGTATCATAATTGGATTCGTCTTCATCATGATCATTCTATCCTTAGCTGCCTTCATAATAATCAAACTGAAAAAATGTAAATTTCCAAACAAGTCATATATATTCTCCGTGGATAATTCCAAAATAAATCCTACTCCACAAAAGAGACCAAATGGAGGGGATTTTTCGGAAAAAGACGAGAACAACCCTGATATCATTCCGGTCTACGCAAGTAAGTATCTGTTTGAAATATTCAATATGAGAATTAAATCACCTCCATAATAATAGTATATTATTCAACGAGCGGTAATGTAGGTCATAACTCACGCAGATGAAGTTCATCAAGTGAGTTTTAACCATTACCGCAAGTTGAATACTATACTTTATTTATGACTATATTAATAAATACTAAGAATCAAATATAGAATATAGACAGAAGGAACGCAAAGTAAACATTTGTGCTCGATCCCGAGTACAAGTGAGATGGAAACTTAGTGTCGCCAATCACAATCATAATAGCTTCGGCTAGCTCGAATCCAGTATAGAGTACAGATATAGAACTTTATTAAAAAACCTTAAGAGCTGCCTATAAAAATGCATTAAAATATACCAAAAAACATTCCCTGTAAACGATGACTTAATGATCTTACTGCTACACCAATCTTGAAAATTTTTCAAACTCCTTAATATTTTTTTCGGGCAAGTAATTCTGTATGGTAACATTAGCTGTTTGTCTTTTGGAAATGAATACCTATATAATATTTCATCTTCATTATCTGAATTAATCGTTTACAACAAAACATTCACAATAATTAGATATCAACTTTGAAAACGTCAAAATTATTAAAGTGACATTCCCTCGGACATTCCTCCCTTCAATAACAATAATGAAATGTTGCCTTTCGTCCAATCGAATAGAAGCAGAGAAGTATAGAAGCACAGATCTATCTTTTCCGATTTATTATAGTGAGTTATAGTAGTGAGTTATTATAACTCACGCTGCTTGTTAATAGATACAATTAATTGCTGATGATTAATGCGGTTGATTAATGAATACATAATTGAATAGGAGTAGATAAAAATAATTCCTCTCGATTTTTCAGATATAACTCAAATGAGTTCAAATAATTCGATTCGGCAATCTCCACATGAAAATGTATATACGACTACTGAAGATTTCCTAACGAAGAGCAGAGAACCTGAACTCTACGGGGTAAGTATATTTTTTATAATTATCAAATTTGAATTGGCATTATTATTCCTGAAATAAGACGAATCAGGCTTTCAAACTACTAATTATCCAACGTTGATTGGATATCTTAGAGGCATCTATACAGTATGGCGCAAATGTGTCATTGACTTGAGCTCTAGAAAAATATTGTGGCGTTTGTGACCAATAATTGTCCCATAATATAATTTATACAGGATGTTCCCAAATCGGAAGTAATTTAACGAAAAAATTCCTATAAACCTGGCTCACAAACGCTTTGTTTTCGAGATACAGGGTGTTTCTTGTAGTCCTACTTTTTCTGATGATTATACCTATACCATTTTATGGAATCTTCATTAATCTTTGCTACAGTTTGTGTAAATGAGTACCAAAACTTATAATCAGTTTATTCATCACAACTTACTAACTAGAGAATTGTTTGGAATTTTTTTTCGAAATATAGATATCAGATACGACCAAACTACAAGATATCAAAAAGTGTAGTACCAGATAAAGTTTCTTTTCTTCTTCTTGAATGCATATCCATTAATGGATGTTTGCGATAACATTTTCTATTTGTTCTTTATTTCTGGCGGTGTGTATCAATGACTGTACATCGCGTAGTCCTGTCCATTGCCTGATGTTTCGCAGCCAAGACATTTTCTTCCGTCCGATTCCTCTCCGACCTTCGATCTTGCCTTCAATTAATAAATGCAAGAATTGATATTTCGTGTTTCGAATTATATGCCCTAGATATGCTGTTTTCCTCTTTTTGATCACCTCAAACAGTTCTTGTTGTTTATTAACACGTCTGAGAACTTCCTCATTTGTCATCCTAGCCGTCCTCGGCACCTTAAGTATTCTGCGGTATAGCCACATATCGAAAGCCTCCAATTTGTTCACTGCGCTCGCCTTCAATGTCCAACCCTCCATACCATAATGAAGCACCTACCAAACGTAGCACTTTAGGAATCTCAGTCTTTTACAGGCCCGGTCTGGCTCCATTGGAGGCCCTCGGCTAGATGCTGATTTGAGGCCCCCCTTCAGGAGATAAGATGAGAACCTCCCCCGGCAGCGAAAACGTGCTCTTGAATAATTTTTAATTCTGAAGTTACACGCTTGTAAAGGGTGTTTTTTTTAGAGCTATAGAACTTTAAATTGCAATAAAACAACGATGGATTATTCGATTGACATGAATTTTATTTATCCGCAAGATAATCTTGTGGCATTACATTTCAAATATGATTTCTGGCATATGACCGCCACGGCTGGCTCGGATGTAGTCCAATCCGGACGTCCAATTTTCGATGACTTTTTCCAACATTTGAGGCCGTATATCGGCAATAACACGGCGAATGTTGTCTTCCAAATGGTCAAGGGTTTGTGGCTTATCCGCATAGACCAATGACTTTACATAGCCCCACAGAAAGTAGTCTAGCGGTGTTAAATCACAAGATCTTGGAGGCCAATTCACATCCAAAACGTGAAATTAGGCGGTCACCAAACGTGTCTTTCAATAAAGCGATTGTGGCACGAGCTGTGTGACATGTTGCGCCGTCTTGTTGGAACCACAGCTCCTGGACATCATGGTTGTTCAATTCAGGAATGAAAAAATTAGTAATCATGGCTCTATACCGATCACCATTGACTGTAACGTTCTGGCCATCATCGTTTTTGAAGAAGTACGGACCAATGATTCCACCAGCCAATAAAGCGCACCAAACAGTCAGTTTTTCTGGATGTAACGGCGTTTCGACATACACTTGAGGATTAGCTCCACTCCAAATGCGGCAGTTTTGTTTGTTGACGTAGTCATTCAACCAGAAGTGCGCTTCATCGCTAACGTAGTGTGCGATACGTATTCCGCACAGAACCATTATTTTAGAAATAAAATTGCACTATTTGCCAGCGCTGTTCAGGCGTGAGTCTATTCATGATGAATTGCCAAACCAAACTGAGAATAAATCACTTGACAGCTGTTGAATCGGTCGCCATCTTGAACAGAAATGCCAACTTAAAGTTATATACCTCGAAAAAAAAACACCCTTTATAGTGCAAGTCCACTCGAGTCTTCAACTACAGTATTTTCTAGAAGCCATTCCTAAACTTTTTATCGAATGATATACCGTACAAAAATAGCCAATTGGTCCATAACTGCTCCCTTTATCTTTGGTGAAGTCCTCCTTAACGTTTAAATGAAATGAACTTGCCAAAAAACATCTTTTCAAAAATTTTTTTTTGTTTAGTTTGATCCACTCCAGCCATATATAATACATCGCCCAAGAAGGAAGACATTGAGAAACGAACATTTTTCATAACTAACAAAATTTTCTC
The DNA here is from genome assembly GCF_914767665.1 of Harmonia axyridis. Lineage (NCBI taxonomy): Eukaryota > Metazoa > Arthropoda > Insecta > Coleoptera > Coccinellidae > Harmonia > Harmonia axyridis. The sequence goes on from NC_059501.1 coordinate 64,472,589, forward strand.
TCTCCAATAAATTTCCATATTGTGACCGAACATTTTGAACTTTAAACCCAATATCTTCAAAATTGACTCTTTGGCGACTATTTGAAATCCATCCGGTTTATCTGGGCCATCCTGTATTGTAAGGTTTAATTGTTTTAATTTTCTGTTTTCAGCTAACCTACGTGGAGTTGCAGCCAATACCACTAGTTTATTCAGATAATAAGAAATTGATACCAACTAAAAACAAAGAAGAAAGAGTTATTTATGCAGATATTGAACATAATAGAAAAGACTTCTACTGTCCAAAAAAGTCAATAAACGTACTGACTGTTAATCCAGAAAGTTCTTTTTCTTCTGGGAAATCAAGAAATCACCAAAGAGAAGTAGTTACAACGAAAGCACCATTTATGGGTCATCATCAAGAAAGTTGTGTGTGAATGAACGTTAATGAAATGAATTTTCTATTTTGCTTTCATTGAGGGTTTTTTAATTTAACCCTTATAACCCGGGAATATTTTTTTTTTGCGAATCAAGTTGGTTCTTCTTTTATGGGCTCTTTATGACCAGAAAAGCCAACAAAAAATATTTAAAAAAATATCTATGTTTTACTTTTTGCAATATACGTCGTCCTTTTAAAAGGACGGTAGGACTAGAGGTGACCATAAATATGAATTCAGGTGAATGATATTTTATTTGCAATACATTGTTTGATATCGGAATATGAACATTACTGAACATCATTGGGTATGAAAACAGCGGAAACATTCTTTTGGATGTAATCCGATATCACATTTCTCACAACGAAAATTCGTCTTTTTATGACACACTGCGCACTTCGTTTGATTCATTTGATATATTATCATATGATCAATTCGATCATATCGAGAATGTTCCTTATAATGTTCTGATTTTCTCGAACATTTTCTTCCAGTCAAAACCTTATGAGTTTCTAATAGTTCCGTGGCTAAGGCTCTTCTGAAGGCAAGTTGATCCAATTTTCCTCCTTCAACCACTTGCAAATACCACGCGTTTTGAACGGACATATCTATACAATGGGTCACCAATGGAAAATACCATTTTTTTCCTCTAATCGAAATGCGGTACTGCCCTATGTTTTGATCGCTCCGATCAACTCCACCCATATTTTCATTATAACTCTTTATCGGTTTAGGCTGATCAATATGAATATACTTTTTTTCCTTTTGAGAAAATCTCTTTGCTTTATTTGTTGGAAATACGGAAGTAGAGTTAGAGGCAATCGTAATCACATTATTGTCATTCCATCGACAAATGACTATCTCGTTGTCTACCAGTGCATGTTGAAAATCACCTCTTTTCTTCTTCTTGAATTGTTTCACGTCTGTCAATGGACACTTTGGAAGTCTATTATCCCTGATTGTTCCTGTAGCTCGTATCTCTCGATGCGTCAATTCTTTCATCAATGACAGTGATGTAAAGAAATTGTCAAAGAACATGTGGAAATTGGCGAATTTGGTTGACTGTAAGATGTCTGCATATTGTAAGACTACAGACGCTCCGAGTCCCAATTCCTTATATTTTTCGCATGAAAGAGTATTAGAGCCTTGGTAAGGTTCAAAATACACGATATACCCTAAACGAGTGGCCCCAACCCAGAATTTATATCCCCATCTTATGGGTTTTCCTTTTATGAATTGTTTGCAGCCATGGCGCCCAAAATAAGGCACCATAGCTTCATCCACTGAGTGGTCTTCTTCGATCGGGGCGAATTCTAAGAATTTTCTGTTGAGCGAATTGAAAATTGGTCTTACTTTGGCAAATCGATCGTTTTTATCCAAAATATTATTATCAACACAATGAAAATTACTCATGATATATTGGAAACGATCTCTCGAAATTGATGACGATATAAGCGCGTTGTTGCTGTCTGTCGAATTTTGCCAGTACATCTTTTTCCTTGAAACGGAACAGTATCCACTGACAAGTAATACCCCAATGAAGCAATATAAATCGTCAGCTGTAACATCAGGTGGTCGATTTTTCTGAGAAGCATATACATTTGTATGATGCACAATCTCGTCTACCTGATCTTTATCGAAAAAACACTTGAATAGTTCGAGAGGACTACGATTGTTCCTTACATGAGAAACTGAATTCCATACAGGAAAAGTTTCTAACAAGTCCTTTCCAAGGGTATAGTTGAATAATTTGGTTTTTTTCAATCTCTTGGCTACAAAATTTGATAAAGGTAATTCATCTTCGCTTTCCCAATCTTTTATAGAATCTATTGAATTTTCTCTGCGATTTTCCCTCATGGAAAATTCTACATCAGCCATTAACTGGGATCCTGGTAGGTTATTCGGGCTGACATTTTCATCATTTCCTGAATCTTCATCAGTGTTGTATTCATTCGCATTCGTTGGAGGAAATAAAATTATTTCATCAGGAATGTCGGTTACATTTTCGATATTTTCAATTTCTTCAAGCAATTCGTTCAAAGTAAGAGGTTTTTTCCAATACCTGAAAGGATATAGTATATTATTAAAAGTATATCTTTATTACCATTTACCATCACTGTACCGAACCGAATGAATAAAAAATAATGAAATCTAAAGAACTAATTATAATCGTATCGTATAATCCTACCGTCCTTTTAAAAGGACCAACAATTTTTGTGACGTATAACTTAACTCGTATTCATAATCGTGACAATATGCTCGATTAAAAGGAACGAATGGTATATACTTTCAATATTGTATATAAAAAAAATCTGGAGAATAATGAATGAACTCACCTTTTATCACTATAATCACTCATATTTAGCCCACAAAATTGAAGTGCAGATCTAATGTTATCTCAGAACGATATAGCACGTAGAATATAACCTCAGTTTATGGTATGATTTGCGAAAAAGGTTTCTTTATGTAAATCCACTAATGCCATCTAGGAGATACAACCCGAGACGTCTACAGAGATCCGTAAATCAGAATACTTTTACCGACCTTTTAAAAGGACCGTAGGTTCATATGGGTTAATCGTTTCTGTTATCAGTTCCAGGTTATTTTAAGAGTCATTACATATTTCATACTAAGAGAGTTTAATGGATGTGGAACCCGCTTCTAGTGAAGCTCCAAATTTCTCAAATCAGACATAGATTTCTTATTTTCACTGGAAGTTGAATAGATTCTGTAATAGTTGAATGATATATATCATCATAAAACTTTTATTCAATTCATTTTTGGTTGCACCGCAGGTGTCGATATAAAATTTACAAGTTTTAGTTGACTTTGTAGTATACCTCTCAGTGAAACTTCCACTCTTCTGTATAAATATTTAATATGAATGTAAAAATTATATTCAACTGAACCTGTAAATGAATCCAATGATGAATAAATATTATTCGTTTACTTGACTATTTCGAATATTTTCAGAGAAACTGCATTTATGCAGTAATCCCTGTTTTTTCAAATAATGTTTACCTTTATCAGAAGAAAGTATTTGGGAAATACCTTCAAAATAATATGAATTAAAAACATAGGTGAAATATTCAGTGTTCATACCCAGCAAACACTGGGAGGTAACTGTGAAGTACCATGTAAGTAACTTTGCAACTAAAAGCTCGCATGCGATAAAAACATTGCCTCCCGCTCGCATTTGCAGCGTAATGTCCGCGACATCACGCATTTCAAGTCGTTGTGTTGTTCAAATTGAGACATGAAAAAATATCCCCAAAAAAACATCCATTTGTTGTCACTTTTATGGAAGTTTTTGAGTCAATAAATGTCTTTTTGATAACCACATTGGGTCGTTTCATGCGAGGTCTCTTTGATATCTCTATATTCCATTTCCTTTTTCACCACACATAAAGAACATTATATCAATTTCAATAGGAAGTTCGATTATGATTTCATTAGGATATCATTATGTGTTTTTATTGAGATATTCATCTGAGTAGTCCCATAAATATCCACATTCAGTCTTTTCAGGCGAGGTTTCTTTGAGACTTCTCAATTCTATTCTTTTTTTCACTACACATAGGGTACACATACTGACTTCCATATAAGATAAAATTTTGAACTAAATAAAACATTACTTTTGTGATATTCATAAAATAGTCCCTTTGGCACTATACAGTGTGTTCCCAAATTGTATGTATGACTTTGTACAAGATATTCTACCCATTGAATAAATGATATTTAATATAGGTCAAATACCTTGTATTGTTCAAATTCGGACAAGGATTCCTATATAAAATATCATTTATTCAACGTGTAGCATATCTTGTACAAAGTATTACATACAATTTGGAAACACACTGTATAGTGCCAAAGGGACTATTTTATGAATATCACAAAAGTAATCCTGTAGAAATTTGTACATACAATTTGGAAATGGGTAATGAAGTAATGAAACATCCATATAATAAATAATTATTTAATCTAATATAAAAAAACAAACGTCACAAAAAAATGAAATATATCTCTCATAAAATGATAAAATTAACAAACACAGCCGGTCTTCATTCGACCACCTATACAAAAATACTATATATATTTTAATTTATTGGTTTTTTTTTCAACATCCTCTCCTTTCGTTGTTTGGCATGTCGGAGCCAATCCTTGACATATATCTCGAAGTCCTTTTCGGACACTCCAGTTGTCTTCTTTACTGCACCTGAAATAAAATATTATTTTTTCATCAAGGGTAAAAGATATCTTTTGTATGGTTAGCATAAAAATTGATAGACTACCAATGGCCACCCATGGACTAACATTTCTATGAACTTATAATTAAGAAATCCCAAGATTTGGTTGATTTTTCAAGCTTGTAGAATGAAAGGCGGCAGTGGGAAATACAGATAATGAATTCAAAGCATCTTTTTCAAATGATGAAACAAACTGACTACTGAAAATCTAGATGTAAGTTCACTTGACCCAATAACATTTAAGCAGAGCCATAAAAATCTATTAATTTCATACATCATACTTGGAACCTAATGACGATAATGAAATAACTTACCTTTGGTCCTGCTGGACGAAACAGAATGTAACAATTTTAATATATTCACTTCTTCTCCCTTTGTTGTTCTTCTTTCCTTTGTTGGAGAGCGACAAATACAAAAACATCAACTGCTTGTACTATATCACCAGCCACATGGCAGACACCAACGCACAAATTAAACTGAAAAAACGGGAAGCCTATAGCTATTGTAGTTTTCGAAATATCGCTCGATCAGCCAGAAAACGGACCAAGTGAATACGTAATCTGTATTTTGTTGCAAAAATGCTTCTATTAGGATCACGTTCTGGTTTCACCGACGACCTCTCGGATTGCTCTGAATCGTTTGTTTTTGTTTATTACATCCAGATGAAGGAGAATAAATAAATATTCGTCGGACTCTTTGAGGGCTGGATATTTCAGTGCCACAGATGGATAATTGCACACACTTGCCGAATCTTATTGTATAATCCGTATAAATGTTCGGCATCAGCATGTTGTAGAGAACATTTTTTTTCAGTTTCTTCTCGTACCTCGTACAGTAATTAAGCCTATTTAGATTCGAACGCGCATACGAATAAAATCAGTTGTTACCCCCCCCCATGAAAAAGAGCTATATCCGCCCTTGCTCCCACGTGAAACAATTCACGATTCTCTTCAATACATATTGGTGAATAATGGAGGAATGAAAAAGGGCTACTGAAAATAATAATGTGCAAATTATTACTATTACATTCACCAGAATGAACAGCCACATTGGGAACATGAAGTGACCCACTCAAAAAGGATTTGAAATATCATCCAATTCATGTTAACATTGTGTACTTCTCAAAAAGACTTCGTTGCGAAGTCGCTCGATTGTAAACTTTTTAACTACTAATTTACCACTTTCTATGGGGATGGCATTGTGGTTATTTATTAATATCCTCAAATTATTATCACTGCATCTTCGAATTGTTGTTAACAAAGCAATGTCGCAAAATAAATATGTTTAGAACAAGTATGCGTAATCGCAATGAAGATATCTGTCAATGTGCAATTTGAGACTTCGCGAAAGTGCCAAGTGATGTAACGTGTTTGCTGGGTATTATTTTGTACCCCTCATTAGAGCTGTTTTTACCAATGCACCATTTACATCTCACCTTCAAATTCTAGAAATCTGATAAACTTCAGTCTATGAAATGGCTTCAAGGAGAATTCTAGACATTTAGAGTTCATATTATTTTTTGCCTTAGCTTGTAATGGCGGGCATTCTATGACCAGGCGATAAGAAGTTTCTTCTTCTTCCCAACAGAATCTGCAATCGTCAGTTTCTCCAATAATTACTATTTGGCATAGAACTTATTTTTATTACCAATCAAACATTTTGAAAATTACTTTGCCTAATCCCATGAGTATTTTGTAATGACCATACATGTTCATTATGGAAATTGTTTATTCCGTCTTGTGTGAATAACACTACGAAGTCGAAAGGCTTCTCTGAAGATGCGATGTGTTACATAGTGCCAAGATGTCAAAAAATATTTGTCTGTAATCAGATTGACACCAAGTTGCAGGATCGTTCATTAAAATTTAATGCCAATATTAAAACGTTAAACCCACAGTAGGAGGAGCCTATTAGCTACCTGCAGTCTTTAATGCAGGATTGAAATTTTACTGCGGCATCCAATTTTAATGAACGTTCCTGCAACTGGGTGTAAATGCTTCAAATCAAAATCTGGCAAAATGTCCAACAGTGCTGAGATTATTCTTTTGGAAGAATTGCTTGAAGAAGTTCAAGAAAAGAACAAATCTCTAATGGGAAATAATGGTTTACTCCCCGAAAAAAACAATGATAGAAAAATTTGGCTTTACCTATACAGGGTGTCCCGGGAAGAATGCGACAAACGAATACCATGATTGAAGGTCATTATGGAAGACTAGTATCAAAAGGTTTCAATCGCCTGAGTGCCTCCTTTTGGAATATACAGGGTGATGTTCATCTTATGAGAGAAATTTCACAGTTCAATAACTCTTTAACTAATCGACCGAATAATTTCAAATTTTGAAGTTTTGTCACCCTTTACTATCCCCTTCCTTCAATATTTCTGAATTCGTGTAAATCAGATCCGCACTAGGAAAATTTCAGACTTTTCCTATTTTCGTGAATATTGGATCACCCTGTACGTGAACATGATGATTTTTTTCCGTTTTCGGAACCACAAAGAATCAATTCATTATAAAAATTCTAAATCTCGGTTTGGCACGGTCATACAGGGGGTTTCACGAAATCGAGTTGTGTTTTTTAAAATGATTTCACAGAATGAAATATATACAGAGTGTCCAGCATATTGATTGCAACTTCATTTTTTCGAATGGAACACCCCGTATATTTTTCTATATTTGAGTAGCTCTTATTTCACTGATTACGAATATATAATGTATGCTTGGTCTATCTCCCTCATTCTGAGTACCACAGAGTTTCAAATTTTAAGAACCACCCGGCATGCTCAGTAATCAGTTTTCAAGTGGAAGGCTGTGGTAACTCAAAACGCCCTTTTTTGAGTTATCTCGTTGGCAACGATATGACATACGTTTTTCACTATAAATTGGAATTGGAAGATTAGGATGCAACTCCATATATTCTCTCCTTGTAGCGTTCTTATTTTTATTGTTCTTAACATAAAGTGATAATATTTCAAATTTTTCCGCTTCTGTGTAGTGCATATTCGATGAACAGTTTCATTCAATGACAAACGTATGTCATAAATCGTTGCCAACGAGATAACTTAAAAAAGGCCATTCTGACTTATCGCAGCCTTCCACTGGAAAACTGATTACTTAGCTTGCCAGGTGGTTCTTGAATTTGAAACTCTGTGGTACTCAGAATAAGAGAGATAGGCCATTTATATGTTATATATTCGTAATCAGGGGAAAAAGAGCTAGCCAAATATAGAAAAATATACAAGGTGTTCCATTCGAAAAAATGAAGTTGTAATCAATATGTTGCCTACTCTGTATATATATTTCGTTTTGTGAAATCATTTTAGAAAACAATACTCTTAAAGAGGGTGAAAAACTCGGTACAACTCAATGGAATGTAGAAAGCTCCCTCTTAGTTGGAAGATGGCAGATATCCCAATATTTGAGTTGTGCAGTATTCAAGCAATTCTCACAGAGGGTGTAGTTTATTCATTGGATGAATGTATGATGTATCAGTTCCAGTCATATACTTTAGTTGAAGTTGTTTGTCTATATATCAAAGTTGGTTCATTTTTTAATTATCATTATTTATATTTATTTGTTAGGCATCCCCTGTAAGATTCCGGGGGTTAATAATTTATTATTATCATTATATGAAACTGGATAATTGGGGATTGCTCTGGTGGATTCGGGATTGGCTGTCGGGTCGTGAGTTCTCAGTGAGAGTCAGTGTGACCAGATTTAGTAGAAATCTACTTTTTTAGTAGATTTTTCGCATTTTCATGGAGTTTTTAGTAGGAAGAAATCCTTTGGTAGATTTCAGTAGATTTTGGTATTTTTAAAAAATATAACCGAGACGATTGGGAATATGGAAATTCGGATATCTAGACTGTTTCTATGAATCAATTCATTGTTCATTCTCATTGAGGTTCTACGTTCTACGTGTTTCTAGAAGAACGTACCTACTTAAACATAATAAAATCATAAAACTTCTTTGGTGGCTGTTGGCTGAGAATAAATACGAAGAATGATTGAATATCCGAAGGGTGCATCATTGAAAACAGATGGTGTGTAAACTTACGTTGAAATATACCATTATCTCACATTTGGTATTCTATTCAGTGGAAAAAAATATATCTAACTGGAATTTCATCGACAAATTTGGGTGGCTGCATATTTCAGATTTCGAATGCCAAATGCAAGAGAATATTTTCGGCTATTAACCGCATCAAAACAAAAAATAGAAACAGATTTCTAAATAAAAATATAGCATTATTATAACATGCTAAAGAAGGACTTAAAGAGATAGGTGATTGTTGTCGTTTTCAACCTACAAAAAATATGCTCGATTCGATGGATAGTGAAAATTTATATATGGATGTTAAAGACGATGATTTGACTGCAAATTGATACTGATTTTTCAATTATTTTTTTTATGTTCAACTGTAGTATTTCATTTCTTTATTTAATGCTATTTTTATCCGAAACATTTTAGTTTTTATTTCTATTTATTTCTTTTTGTTTATTTAAATATATTAATTTGTTTGTTTATATTTGCTATTTTGATCCTATTTGTTTTTGTTCGGTTTTTTCCTTGTTTTTGTCGTTCAAATTTTGAAATAAAATCTTGTTTTATTTTCGAATCTGAACGCATCTGTACTGTATATCCTATTCATGATGTAAAATTTAACCATAAGAGACATAAGAATAAAGTGTATTCTGAATAATGTTAAAATCTAATGCAGCGCTATCTGTGAAATTTTGTCAAAAAATTTGTAAGTAGATTTTTAGTAGATTTCTGCGGCAAGTTCAGTAGATTCAATATATTTCAATCTGGTCACGTTGGTGAGAGTGGGTGATTGTCTTTTTGGGTGGTTCTGAGTCAAGTGTGGTGAACCGCAAGGCTCAGTGCTTTGACTCCTTCTTTTTATATTATATATCGCTGACTGATCCCTGGGGATGAACGTGTCTATCAATCATGAATCATGCTGATGAAACCAAACTGCATGCTAACACCACTAGTGATCATAGAATACCGATGGAAGATTTGGAGTCCTTAAGGAGGTGGTCAAGAAAATGACTAATCAAACTCAATATCGACAAAACTGTGAGGCTGCATCTTGCAACTCTAAACTTCAATAATTTTATGGCGATAGGCTGCTTAAGTCCAAATGTTAACACTGCGATCTGGGAATCACTGTATGTGATTACTTGAAATGGGACTTGCATGTGAATAAAATTGCAAATAAAGCTAATACAATAACCTTTCTCATAAGTTATGTCTTCAAAGAAAAGAGAGATCTAAAGAAGGTTTCCTAAAACCCATACAATAATTTGTATGAAGAAAAGCTCAGTATATTAAACAAACTTGACCTCCCTATTTGATAGAAGAATCAGAGGTGACATCATTGAGACATTCGAGATCCTAAGCGGTCACTACCTGCGTAACATGGAAATTTTCCATATGAATAGTGATTCACGGCTTGGCTTGATATTCAAGTCAAGTAGTTGTTTTTCAATGTCAAGTAGGTATTTATTAAGTACTTGACTTGACATTTAAAAACTACAACTTGAGTATTTCAAGTCAAGCTCAAGCTACTTGAGCTTGAGATTGAGCCAAGTAGCTTGAATATCAAGCCAAGCAGTGAATCCCTGCATATTAATTCAAATCCAAACCTATGGGATCACAACTACAAACTCTCAGCTGAATGCTGCAGGCTAAATTTGAGGAAAAATGTCTTCACTAACCGTGTGTGTAGTACACAGATGTCATCCTCTAGACACTAGTGAGATAAATGCAACAAGTTGAAATATTTTTTTTTTGTTGACCTATTAGCCGAAATTAATATCTCAGTTTATCACCCTGAGGTTTGATATTCCATTCACAAGTCGATGTGAAGAAGAGAACACATATTAGGGAAATCAATTTTATTCAATTGATATTTTCCAATTTTTTTACAGAAGGAACTTCGGGAAAACTAGTCTCTTCTCTCTTTCAACCAAAAATCAATAAGCAAGTTCGTATGTCCAATATTTTTTTCCTGAAGTCAATGATTTTCAATAAATGTCACATTGCTTTGATTAAAATGAAAAAAACACATTTTTCTTAATTATTTCGAGAATGAATCGATTAATCAATTTCAGAATATACATTTATCTAATTCAAAAGTACAAATACCTAATAACTACTAAGTTTACCATTGTTCATTCAAATAAATAAAACTAATTCAATTTCAATCGTCATAATGTACAGTTTATATCTAAGGACTAAGGACATTAGTAGATTTTCCTTAATGTGGTTTAGATTCTATCAATTCAGAAGCTAATCATAAATCAATCGACTACAATTTGACTAAATTTGACTTCAACGAACTAGAGGTGAACTAAAATTTCTTTCCATTCCTTCCCTGACTCATTCGAGTTTGTAGAGCAGCTTTATTCAATCAATCCTTGTAGCGCTGTCAGAAGGGACATAGTAGTCTTAGCCAACTGAAAAAAATAACGACAAATAATTACTAAAGTAATGTATTTAAACTTGTATTCAATCACATTTTTACAAAAGGGTTTTTTTTTGCTGCCATGATGATGAAAATAGAGGGCAGCATTATAAGTACTATTGAAATTTTCATTTCAATGTCCATTCATAAAACATATAATCAATAAACCAAATATCTGATAAAGCAACGGTAGCAATAACTATGATTGTCAATGAACTAAATATTCGAATTCTCTACTACACATTTCTATACAATAGTACTGTACAACAGGAGTTATGGTGTATTTCCAAACTATCATTAGTTCAACTGTTGCTGTCCTAGACATTGTTAATCGCCTTTTTTTCTCCTTCATACACGCCTTCGTTTGATTTTATCGATCATCATTGATTGTGGATTGTCATCTGAACCAATAACAAAACAATGGCAACATTGCTTGAATTGGGCGAATTGCTTCGGCATCCACCATATTCGGCAATTCTGGCCCCCAGCGACTTTTTCCTTTTCTTAGACCTCAAAAGAATGCTCGCTGAATAAAAATTTAGCGCAAACGAAGAAGTAATCGCTGAAACTGAGGCCTATTTTAAAGCAAAATACAAATTGTACTACAAAAATGGTATCGAAAAGTTGAAAGATCGCTATAATCGCTGTATGGCTCTAGAAGGCAACTATGTTGAATAATAAAATCGAATTTTGTCAAAAAAATGTGTTTTTTTATGGTAGAAGGGGACTTTTCAATTGGCCTGTTATGTGGCGAATTGATAGAAATAACAGGCAGAGGTAGAAAAAAGAAACGTCCTCAATTTCTTTATGTGCTAATTCTGGAGCTTTTCATAAATGGCAGCCCTAGAGTCCAACAAATAAGGTCTTTCTCTATATCGTTGCACAATTTTGATGTGGTTTCTTCATTCCATCTTAAAACTCGACACGGTATGCCAACGAATAAAAACACACACTCTGCGCAAACTACACTAAATTACTTTTCTCTAATTCTGTGGTTATTCCGTTCATTCTTCCACATCTTGTAGAACAAAATCGTGCGAGAATATATCAGAAACGCACAGTTTTCATGGTTATATTTTATTATTCTATGTTGGCACTCCGAACTTTCCGCTACGGCTTTATCTGTCAATTCATCAAATTGCCTTAAAGAAATCAGTCTGCCAACCAACATTTTTCAATGCAAAAATCACTAAATTATATTTATGGAAATATTTCATTAATTTCAATGAAAATGCAATGAATTAGAGAAAATAATGTATAATACTCGTACAGAAGGCTCATTCTACCACTCGTTCATTCCAAAACTCGCCACTTCGTGGCTCGTTTTTGAATTTTGAACTCGTGGAAGAATATTAATGCCTTCTGCACTTGTATTATAAATAACTATACTAAATTGACACATGTTTAGTTCTGAAGTTCAATCGGTGAACAGGAGTGGGGGACTCGACTAGATCAAGTAAATAAACATTATATGCAGCACTTGCTACAGTACTAAATCAAGCGGTTTCTACGATGCAAGTAACTAAATTTCTTCACTTGATTTAATAACTTGCTCCAGCTGCTTGACACTTGTAAATTGGGTGTAATGTTTTACTTACTCGCACTATAAGACTGTAATCCAAGTCAATATTCAAAGAATTAACAGCTAAAGATTTCTTAGAATTGATTAAGAACATCAGATACAGAGATTTGTTGTGTTTGTTCCATAAGAACCAGGGACATTCACACAAGTCCTGGTATAGGTCTTCCGACTGAAAAAATAAAAAAATTGAATGAAATAGAAAAAAAACACCGACTTCGCTTCGTAAGTTTTTGAGCGCCCATTCATTCATATCACGATTTTCATTTTTATTTTAACAATGTGCATTCTCATTTTTCCGTTTATTGCCTACAAAATAGTCATCAGTAACTTCGGATGCTTTTTCATTATCATCGAAATTAAGACATTTTGAATTCATCAACCGAAAATTTGAGCACGGATTTGTCATCAGTTAGTCCAACCTAATTGTTTGTGAACACTTTTGGCTCAAAATCCAGAGAATACTGCCATTGTGAAAAAATAAAATGCTTTGTTCAAAAAAAGTTGGTAAGTATATTCCAAGATTATTTGGTTTCGACTTACCTCATCTTTAAGGAGTTGGCCAACTTTGATGAACAGATAAGTGAATAATATTACCAACATAACAATGAACAGGGACTTCATCAAAACAATGTTGTTCATATTCTGAAACATAAAACAAAATCTATAACTCGTGGAAAAAACGTAGACAATAAGAAAATAGTACGAAGAAGACAAAATTACAAATTTTAGTCTGTCTATATTTACACGCTTATCTCCGAAACTGCTGAACAGATATTGTTTCGGTTTTATAGTAACCTTTGCGCATAGGTAAGCATCTTGGGATATTACTCTGTATACGAAGGTCACTTATTATGGAAATTCTATTATATTTTTGTAGCCACTAATGATAATCAGCGGCAAAATAGAAGGAAAGAGGGGTGTAGGAGTAGGAAGAAGGCAAGCCTCCTGGCTCGGAAATATTCAAGAATGGACCGGAATAAGAAATGCAGGTCAACTTTTGCATATGGCACAGGATCGAGAAGCATTCTCAATGGTGATTGGTGATCGCCAACATCGGACAAAACTGACAGGGCACATGAAGAAGAAGAAGCCACTAATTTTGCATTTCAAGTAATGGATGGCATAATCCAATTAAAATAAAACCGACTAGACACTAGACCATATCTGAAATGTCCGGAATTTTCGAACGCTATTGGATAATATGTCATTTATGTGTATCAATGTTTAGTAAAGAACAATCATCAAGTGAATATTGAACAATAAGAATCTTTATGTTTAATGTTTTATTCTTTAAACTAACTTTTTGTGCAGTTGAAGTTGAAGAAATGTGCAATACCACCCTTCATCTTGAGAATTGGCACGTTCACGACATCATATGAAATTTTTTTCTCAAAATGGCTCCAAGAAGGGCCCCATCAAATATTAGCATAAAATTATGGAATGAAATCCCTTCCTGATCTGTTGGTTATTTTTTTTCCAATATTCTTCTTGA